>NC_064645.1:417916211-419212952 GCF_023864345.2 Schistocerca serialis cubense
GTGCTGGACAACTGTTTTTAAAATCGTACTAGAACCATGCCAAGCAGATAAACCTCCAAAATGAATCATTTAAAGGATCCAAAAACAGGGCAGAAAATTATTTCACGAAAGTTTTGTTAGGGAACACTAAGGAAGCTAGCGAATTAGGGAAAGGCCCTTGGGGCATTAACACAGATATCTGTTTTAAAGGGAACGTTACAAGAGCCACTGTAGTGTGAAGTACTACACTGACCTACTGAAGTCGTGGGAAATTCTTTCGATTACACTGAAAGATGGATCAGTCAATCCTCCATAGACGTAATGGGCAATTAAATTTATAGTCGGCATAAAATTAAAAAGTGTGAAAGAGGGCATCATCAGTCTCTCCTGTGCCAACCTGTTCATCTCAGAGAAGAACTTGCGACCTACGTCCTCAACTATTTGCTACATGTATTTCGATCTCTGTCTTCCCCTAGTGTTGTTGCCCTCTGCAGCACCCTCTAGTACCATGGAAGTGATTCCCTGATGTCTTAACAGATGTCCTATCACCCTGTCCCTTCTGCTCGTCAGTGTTTTCCACATATTCCTTTCCTCTCGGTGTTTTTGTGCAGAGCATTGTCATTCCTTACCTTCTCAGTCCACCTAATTAACATTCGTCTGTAGCACTACTTCTCAAATGCTTCGATTCTCTTCTGTTTCTGTTTTCCCACAGTCCACGTTTCACTAACGTACAGTGCTGTGCTCCAAATGTACATTATCATAAATTTGTTCTTCAAATTAAGGCCAGTGTTTGATACTAGTAGACTTCTCTTGGTCAGGAATGCCCTTTTCGACAGTGCTCGTCTGCTTTTGATGTCCTCCTTGCTCCGTCCGTCATTGACTATTTTACTGCCTAGGTAGCAGATTTCCTTAGCTTCATCTAGTTCGTGATCATAAATCCTGATGTTAAGTTTATCACTGTTCTCGTTTCTGCTACTGCTCATTACTTTCGTCTTTCTTCGATTTACTCTCAATCTATATTCTGTACTCAACTCTTCATTGCATTCGGAAGATACTGTAATTCTTCTTCACTTTCATTGAGAATATCAATTTCATCAGTGAATCGTATCACTGATATCCTTTCCCAACATTGTTTCTTCGATGCTGAACCTAACGGTGTGGGAGTGTTACCCATGCGATATTTCAGGGTACGACCCGGCTACGATGCCAGATGAAATAAACACGTCCTGTAATGGGACGAATTAACGTGTGAATGGCAGCACAAATGATACTGTACTGGTGCAGTGGGATCAGCTACAGCTGTAGTTGCTGTAAGCTCTGTGAAGGTGGAGAAGCTTGATCACGAATTTTCGTTGATGAAGATTTACAAGAAGGTGGATGCTGCAGGACTGAAATTAGATGTGTGCAGGTAAAGGAACATTTTAGCACTGATATGTTGTGCTACCTAGATAGAAAGCATGAGGAATCACGATAGCAGCTAGTCCAGCCCTCTGAAAAAGGGAGAGTGCCCGAATAAAATTTAATTAATACTTTTAATTACAGATTCAGCTTTGTGTTCAAATTACGAGTCGACTGATACAGGTCACGGACTAATCGAACAAGTATTTTAAATGTCGGATTAATTAAATGCTGATCAAATCATATCAAATGAGTTTTATCCGGAATTTAGGGACTCCTTCAGGCTTGCCAATCCACAGCAGTCTCGGCTCCTGAAGAGATTATAATTTTTTGACGCTTGTTTAAGTAATATAGAATTTGTACAGTATGGTGTATTCCTGGAAGGCCAAGGTTGACGCTAGTTGGACTTTCAGTCCTTCACCAGCAGCGGAGGTAGAAACACCGCCCATCGTTTCCGTAGAAGACCCTCTATTCAAGGCCTCGCAATCTTTGGGCCGCAGGCATTGTCTTGTCGGACTAAAACAAATTCACAAGAGGCGCACCTATTAGGTTGGTCATTGTTCTCCTCTTCTTTCCCGTGGAGATGTGCAGTGTCGGTGGGTCTCCGTACATAAAAGTAGCGAGAAACATGACAAAAGACGCCAGGGACGCCCAAGTTGAAGTCACTTCTTAGCTGCAGCAGATTCGTGACCATCGTCAGCGACTAAGTTGCCGCCATTATGCACGAGTGTGCGTGCTAGTTACATGTTTAGCAGCCACTGATCACGCAACTCGCTACCATATGATTAGTAATCAGCTGCCGCATACTAATCGGCAATAATTCCGATACGATGCAACACCGCGTGCACCGGACATTAGGCACGCTGATCACATCATGTTTCCAGAATAGCAGTCAAACCACCCATCCCTATGTCGGTCACCTCAATTCTCGTGGCTATTAGTATAGTAGGTATCTCTCGGCGCACATTTTCTTAATTTGGAGGTTAGACCATTCACCACAATGTGCGTAATTTGTTTAGTGTTTAATTATTATTGTGCCTTAACCTGCTTGCCAGTTTCTCAGCTTCAGTGACCGTTATTCACACGTGTCAGCCCGTACTTTTTTTGGAATTGTAGTTACTACTTTCTTCCTGATGTCTCCGGGTATTTCGCCTGTCTCATATATCTTACACAACAGATAGAAGACTTTGGCACTGTTCTCTCTCACAAGAATATCAATAAGTCTGACTGAAAGTCATATACTCCCGGGGCCTTGTTTCGACTTAGGACTTTCAGTGAGCTGTCAAATTCTTCTCGCAGTATCATGGCTGCCATCTCCTCTTCATCTGCGTCATCTTCCATTTCTGGCTACCATCTCCTCTTCATCTACCGCCTCATGCAGTTCTATAATGCCGCCTGCAAGTGCATCTTCCTTTTATAGACCCTCTGTGTACTCCTTCCGCCTTTCCTGCTTTTCATTCTTTGCTTAGGACTGGTTTTCGATCTGAGCTCTTGGTAATCATACAGCTGCTTCTCTTTCCTCCCAAGGCCTCTTTAATTTTCTTGTGGGCAGTATCTCTCCTTCACCTAGTGAAATAAGCTTCTAAATCCTTACTTTTGGCCTCTAGCCATTCCTGCTTAGCCATTTTGCACTTCCTGTCAGTCTCCTTTTTTAAGCGTTTGTTTTCCCTTTCATCTGCTTCATTGGCTTCACTTTTTTATTTACTCCGTTCATCAAATAAATCCAATATCTCCTGCGTTATCCAAGGATTTCTACTAGGCCTTGCTTTCTTGCCCATTCGTTTTCTAATGTGTTCCTTTTCCCTGTTCTAATCAGTCCTTGCCCAACGCTCGCTCTGAAACTCTCTCAAAAGCCTCTGGTTCTTTCAAATTATCTAGGTCCTATCTCCCTAACTCCCTATCTTTTTGTAATTTTTTTGGTTCAATCTACAGTTTTAACCAATAAATTGTGGCCAGAGAGCACGTCTGCCACTGGAAATGTTTTACAATATAAAATCTGGTTCCGAAACCTCTGTCTTACCGTTATACAATCAATCTGAAACCTTCCGGTGTCGTCAGGACTCTCCATGTATACAACCTTCTTTAATGATTCTTGAAACACGTGTTCCTCTTTCACTTCTTTCCCCGCAATTCACGTTCACCTAATTTTTTCCTTCTCTTCCTTTTCCTGCTACCGAATTCCAGTCTCGCATCACAATTAAATTTCGTCTCCCTTAACTATATGAATAATTTCTTTTATCTCATCATACTTTTCTTTAATATTTACATCGTCTGCAAACCCAGTTGACATATAAACGGGTGTTGGTTTCACATCTAACTTGGCTACAATAATGTGTTCACTGTGCTGTTCATACTAAGTTATCCGCATTTGTATTTTCTTATTCATTATTACACCCACTCCTGTATTACCCCTATTTGATTTTATCTGTCCTGATCCTGCTGTCACCAAACTTCACTAATTCCCACTATATTTGACTACAACCTATCCGTTTCCCTTTTTGAATTTTCTAACCTACCTGCCCGATTAAGGGATCTAAAATTCCATGCACCGATTCGTAACATGCCAGTTTTGTTCTTCCTGATGACGAAATCCACTTGAGTATTCCCCTCCCGGAGATCCGAATGGGGGACTATTCTACCTCCGGAATATTTTGCGTTAAGTAAGCAGCAAAGGAAACCTAAGAAAAACTTGGAGAACGAATTAAACTTCAGAGAGAAGAAACAAAAACTTTGAGGTTTGCCGATGACACTATATTCTTCTCAAAGATGCAAACGACTTGCAAGAGCAGCTGAACGCAATGGACAGTATCTTAAAAGGTGGGTGTTAGATGAACATCAACAGAAGCAAAACCAAGGATAATGGAGTGTAGTCAGATTAAATCAGATGACGCTGAGGGAATTATATAGAAAACGAGACCCTTAAAGAAGTAGATGAGTTTTGCTACACTCCTGGAAATGGAAAAAAGAACACATTGACACCGGTGTGTCAGACCCACCATACTTGCTCCGGACACTGCGAGAGGGCTGTACAAGCAATGATCACACGCACGGCACAGCGGACACACCAGGAACCGCGGTGTTGGCCGTCGAATGGCGCTAGCTGCGCAGCATTTGTGCACCGCCGCCGTCAGTGTCAGCCAGTTTGCCGTGGCATACGGAGCTCCATCGCAGTCTTTAACACTGGTAGCATGCCGCGACAGCGTGGACGTGAACCGTATGTGCAGTTGACGGACTTTGAGCGAGGGCGTATAGTGGGCATGCGGGAGGCCGGGTGGACGTACCGCCGAATTGCTCAACACGTGGGGCGTGAGGTCTCCACAGTACATCGATGTTGTCGCCAGTGGTCGGCGGAAGGTGCACGTGCCCGTCGACCTGGGACCGGACCGCAGCGACGCACGGATGCACGCCAAGACCGTAGGATCCTACGCAGTGCCGTAGGGGACCGCACCGCCACTTCCCAGCAAATTAGGGACACTGTTGCTCCTGGGGTATCGGCGAGGACCATTCGCAACCGTCTCCATGAAGCTAGGCTACGGTCCCGCACACCGTTAGGCCGTCTTCCGCTCACGCCCCAACATCGTGCAGCCCGCCTCCAGTGGTGTCGCGACAGGCGTGAATGGAGGGACGAATGGAGACGTGTCGTCTTCAGCGATGAAAGTCGCTTCTGCCTTGGTGCCAATGATGGTCGTATGCGTGTTTGGCGCCGTGCAGGTGAGCGCCACAATCAGGACTGCATACGACCGAGGCACACAGGGCCAACACCCGGCATCATGGTGTGGGGAGCGATCTCCTACACTTGCCGTACACCACTGGTGATCGTCGAGGGGACACTGAATAGTGCACGGTACATCCAAACCGTCATCGAACCCATCGTTCTACCATTCCTAGACCGGCAAGGGAACTTGCTGTTCCAACAGGACAATGCACGTCCGCATGGATCCCGTGCCACCCAACGTGCTCTTGAAGGTGTAAGTCAACTACCCTGGCCAGCAAGATCTCCGGATCTGTCCCCCATTGAGCATGTTTGGGACTGGATGAAGCGTCGTCTCACGCGGTCTGCACGTCCAGCACGAACGCTGGTCCAACTGAGGCGCCAGGTGGAAATGGCATGGCAAGCCGTTCCACAGGACTACATCCAGCATCTCTACGATCGTCTCCATGGGAGAATAGCAGCCTGCATTGCTGCGAAAGGTGGATATACACTGTACTAGTGCCGACATTGTGCATGCTCTGTTGCCTGTGTCTATGTGCCTGTGGTTCTGTCAGTGTGATCATGTGATGTATCTGACCCCAGGAATGTGTCAATAAAGTTTCCCCTTCCTGGGACAATGAATTCACGGTGTTCTTATTTCAATTTCCAGGAGTGTATTTGGACAACAAAATAACTGATGATAGTCGAAGTAGAGAGGATATACCTGGGTAAAGTGTAAGCTAGCAATGGCAAGAAAAGCGTTTGTGAAGAACAGAAGTCTGTTAACATCGAATAACGATTTAAGTATTAGGTATTCTTTTCTGAAAGTGTCTGTATGAAGTGTATCCATGTATGGAAATGAAATATGGACAACAAACATTTTAGACAAGAGGGGAGTAGAGGCTTTTGAAATGACGTGCTACAAAAGAATACTGAATATTAGACGGGTGCATCACACAGCTAATGGGCAGTTTCTGAATAGAACGGGAGAATGGATCTCTGTGTCACAACCTAACTCGAGGAAGGGATTAGTTGATAGGATATGTTCTGATACTTCAAGGGATCACCAGTTTAGCATTGGTTGGTGTCGGGTGTGTGGGTGTTGGCGGTAGGATGGGGTGCTAGGCCGGGGGGGGGGGCGGGGAATGGGTGGGGGAGGTTCAACATCTCTAGTTCATTAGGGGAACAAAGTAAACTGCCAGCGATGTTAATCACTGGTATCATACTTTCGATTAATGACACCGTATCACGCCGTTTCAATAGGAAATCGCCACAACTTGTAGTAAAAGTTTAGACAGCTAGGCATGCACAGGGAACTATCAATGACTTTTATGTTGTGTACATTGCAAATGTAGTAGATGACAAGTGAAGTAATTCCAGCGTGAATTAGCTTACAGTAAGTACAGCAATGTTGGCGTGCTACCATGCGGCTGTCCGGCCGTGGACAGTTTCTAGTTTCGTTCAACGTGCAATGACTGAAGCACTTGCACTGACTGGCCCTACACCGCATGTTGTGTGTTACCAAATTCAATAATTTCATACACCTAAAGATGGGATTTTAAAATCCCGAAACTGGTCGTGGTGTATATAAATATAATTACAACTGAAGCGGATCTCTCTAAATTAATTAACATGTCTCTCTGATGCAGATGTTCGATACACCAAATCTTAGGCAGTCATAGTTTCAGAAGAGTACTCGATGTATTCACCAAAAAGTTTTTGCTGGAGTGTTAGTGAATACTTATACCTTTCTCCAAGTGGTAATGTAACCTGTCAAGAAATGTGAACTGGTGTATAGGTGACAGTAACTCGTTTTTTCAGTGATAAAACCAAGGCATTTAAAACAGGATTCAACCAGTTTCACAAGATGGTATCGTCCACGTCAATGAAGACAGAAGCTTGAATGAATTTTAAATTATACATAGGTCGACATCTTTTAAATTTCAAAAGGCCATCCGATTATATAACAGTATTTCTTTTACATACGTCACCTTTCACCATATGGAGTATAAAACATTCACATTGTAATCAGTCTCGTCCCATACTGTAGCCAGCATGTCTGCAGTTATTGCATCCACCCATCTTATTAAGAGGACACGCCCCTGAATGGGCTGGATTTTTAGCATTATCTTCACCCTCATAGTGCAACTGACCTACAAATGAGATATAGCTCAAAAGTCTTACACACAATTAGTGTCATTAGTCAAAGCATTTCCAAAAAAATCACTGAGATAGTTATTATATTTTGGTACTGACAACAATATTTATAATAGTATGAAAAACGGAACGCTATTTCACTGCGGTACCATTTTCTTTGGAACCACTGACTGAACAGACTACAGACCACATTCACATAAGTGCTTTATGGCTCCAGTTTCCTTCCCTGATGCTGATTTTTGAAAAAGACACGTAATTTATTTCACTACAACAAAAATATTTACAAATGTAGCTCAAATATCACCGACATAACCATCATATTGTAAATTTCTCAGGAAGTAGTTGGCAAGGGAGGTAGAGGAGGTAATAACAGTACCAATTTTGGTGAGTTTAACTTCAGTCATTTTGGAAAAAAGTGTACCTGAATGATGAAAACTCTAGTTTTCGGTAAATCGCACAATAAGATTTACATATTTATTAACTTACCACTATGCTCGTTCAGAACATTCCAGCTGCATAGTCTAGTTGTCCCCCTGTTTCCTTATCCTCCATACTCTTTCTCTTCATTCTTTTCATTATCCTTGACTGCTTGGTAGCAGTTCTGGAGCTGTCTCTGCTTCGGTTATTCGACGCTTATCAATAGCAGTTAGAGCTGAAGCCATATTCGTTCCCGTCTGGATGTTCAATTTCTTCATAACATTGATCCTTAAAATTGCACCATCATTGAATGTTATTACTGCATCCATTACACCAATCTTCAGCATTGTCAGCCCAACAAATACAGTTTTGGGTATTACCTCCCATATACACTTGTTGAAGCTTTCATTTGCATTCTGCGAGAGACCATGCATACATTTCCTAAGTAGATTTTTATTGGCCAGATCCCTATATATATGCCTAAGTGCCTCCATTACAGCAAGTGGTAAGGAATGCTTGTGGTATATTGTATACCTGTAGCATTGCTCAACCAGTACTTGCACCACCCATCTTCCCCTTTTGGACACAAATAATATTGAGTCAAACAATCAATTTCACTTTTTGTAAGACGACCTGGACCACCTGTGTGTTTTCTGTATGAAAGTTTTTTTCTACTCAAGTCTTTACATAATTTTCTCTGCCGAACTCCCATTCTTTTTTGTACGTGCCCAACACATTCAGGCTTTTCTATCAGAGTGTCCCCATATGGTCTGTCATTAACAACAGTAGTGTGTCCTTTATAGTCTCTATTCCCAAGGTAGCCTACATACCTCACACCGCAATTGACCTCCGATGTTCTAAAAATGTTTACAACTCCTTTCGCTTCCATTTTTCGACTTGGGCCATCAGACTTCTTTACACAAACATGGGTGCCGATAAATTTACTTGAACAACCCTGGCAGTGCTTTGTTAGACATTCATAATCTAGTATCATACCAGTTTCAATAAATGTGGCAGTTACAACCCTATTCAGAGAAGTATGACCTCTCTTCTGTCACGATCCTCAAATGCTGCTACAGTGTCTGTATTCTCAGACAAGGCTACTGCTTCTTCTGCTGCTCTTTCCATTGAATGTTCACTTACACAACATAAAGAATTATGTATTAATTTACTGTATCTGTATTAATTTACTGTATCTGTGAAACCTTAGTGGAGATGGAGGCAAATCCATCATTGCAAAAAAATCTGGGCAGCTTTCCTCCCCCTTCCAATACATCGCATTGCATAAGCGAGCTGAATATTTACACTGTAATGCCGACTGTCAGTTACTGGCGATGTCATTGCATCACTGTGCATCTTACACGAGTTACAGGCAATCACTAACCGACTTGAAAGACCCTTCCTTGCTGAAGTGTCCTCAGTATAGTCAATACTATCTTTACAATTGCAGTACTTACATTTCGCAGCACTCTTCAAAAGTCTGGACAGCATGTTTAGGTGCACAATAACATTTCCGTCGTTATTGTTGCTCACAATGCTACTAGGCTTGTTCTTATTACATTCAGAAAGCGAAAGTTTACGTTTGTGAAGCACTGCCTGTAGACAGAGTTTCTGCAGCAGACTTTTGAAGCAATTGATGCGTATTATTCGGTTGTGTTTGGAGCTGGTTGCCGCGAAATATTCGTTTGGGGCTAAACTTCTTTACACTCGGCATTTGTAACACAGGAAACACACACACACAGAAACAAAACAACACACAATAGCTATAAAACCACACTTGTATGAAATTCCGAAGTCATATATTCTCAGATGTTTGTTTACATTCGAACCATAGCCTTCTAGACAAGACTGTACTTTGGTTCCGGGAGTCAGTGCCTTCTAGAATACACCTGTGTTAACGATCCGTAACCAACGACCGAAAAAATGGAAGAACAAAATAATGCATCACGTATTCTATCGCACTTCAAACTGACAGATGGGCGTGGCCCTTGTGCAAAATAACGTTTAACCTCAAGTTTAGAGCGAACGGAGAATGATAATGCCCATAAACTACACATTTTTGAAATGAGCATGAAATGCTCTGTTCTGTAGACCAAGAAAATCTTTTTCAAACATTTGCTCATTTTCACGAGAATGTCCCTTTAAGCTGATCAAAGCGCCCTGGGATTCGAGTGAAGCAAACAGAGAACTGCGCGGCCCTTATGGGCGATCCATCGGTGAGGTTGCTCGTGGTCAAGAAATGCTTTTCCGCAGAGGTACCGGGGCAACAGTGATCAGTCTCGTTGAAAAGGGAAATTTTCGGCATATTCCCGCTATTGTGGAACGCAAGACAGCCAGAGAGAGAGCGAATTACACCAGGGGCCCAAAACCGCCAACCACACGAACTGGCTGCTTACAACTGGCAACAAGGTAAACTTTCAGTTTCTTTGCATAAGTTAAAATTCACATCGAGTAAAAGATACCACTTTGTGAAATCTGGTGAATTTTTAAGCCGCTGATATAAATCTGCTGCAAAATATCTTCAAAGAGCTATTGTGTTTCGCATAAGAGTTGTGCAGTATAGCAGCAGGTGGTGATTCTGTTGTTTGGTGAAGAGAGATGTATTGTAATATTATTGATCTTTGTAGAGGCAAGATGACGCTCAATGAACTTAATTTTTTTAGGTGCCCTCTGCAGGATTGTTATCACTCCGTGCAGTCAACGTAATGCTACGAGGTACTGTAACGTTAAATTTTTTTTTTAAAGAAGATTAGCGTTTTAAAAGAACTAGAGCTCTGGGAGCTAAGATCGTTGTGTAACACTTTGTTATTTACAACGACTTTTAAGGATTGATTCACAGTGATAATGAAGATATTGTTCTACAAACTATTCGACTTTAATTCGCCCTGGTGTAAACGAGTTTCCGTCTACACTCTTTTACTTGACAGAGAAGATGGCCCGCAACCCTTTGAGTAAGTCGCCAGCTGCTGGAACTGCCCCAACGCTGCGTGCTGTCGTAAAACTGGATTCAGCCGACTCTCCCCGGACAGGTCGTCCCTAAGCGCGTTACGTCCTCCCCATGCCTCCGCCACCCCCTCCTCCCACGTCCCCCTCCCTCTAGTCAGTCGCAGAAGTTCCTCAAGTCGGCTGTAGGCGCCAGCAGTAAGGCAACTTTGCTCGCGCGGGTATCTCCGCCCCCCACTCCCCTCCTTCACGCGAACCTGCCAAAACTTCAAATAGATATACTGTACTTCTGTCAGCCACGCAACTCGGTGCTAACTCCGTCAGCGGAGAAGATTTCCCGCCTGCTCACTCGATTTCCTCACGACGCGGAAATTCCAGTGTCCGTTCTGAGTAACGGGCTGACGTGTTAAAGAAAGGAAGGGGAAAGCGCTGAGTTTATACACCACTGCTGTTCTAAAAGTACACTGCCTTACAGAAACGTGACGCACTCGGGAAGGCTGGAGGAAACGAAATGAAAGCTCACATACAGATAGGCTGTGTGTCGTTAGGTCAATGATTAGAAAATCGTGTCATATTTACGCAAATGCTGGCAATATGGGAACACTTATCAACATGACGTTGCACCGACTGTGGCCTGAAAGTAAGAACTGATTCGCTTGGGAAAGCTGTCATAAGACCGTTTTATCCTCTCCTGACGCAATCTGGGCCACAGAATCTAGGAACGGGAGACCGACCTCACTCTCAACCTCCAAGGTAATTTTGAGTTTGGGGTGAATTCCATTTAAGAAATTGTGGAACGCATGAAGTTCTTCATCGCCGTGTGATCATAAACAATGTATCGTCCACAGAGCGGGGCCAACGAGAAGGCATCAATGGAGCATTACTTAACGCTTGTTGCTCGCAGACTTATTTTTTAGCATGTCATTTATTTAGAAAACCGTGACATCTAGATGGTAAAACAAATACATTTGTAAAAGATTGGAAACATTTCATAGAAATTATACCCACACTGAAGATGTCTGCAGGCGAGATTCTTGTTACCTTCGATGTGACGTCATTATTTACTAAGGTCCCAGTATCAGATACAATGGAGATCATAAGGGAGAATGTTGCTCCAGATGTTTGTGACTTAATTGAATTATGTCTTCGTTCGAGCTATTTTAAATACAATCGTGAATACTATGAACAGGCTGACAGCCTTGTTGTGGGCTCACTCATTTCGTCAGTTGCAGCTGATGTTTTAATGGAACATTTTGAGCAACAAGCGTTAAGTAGTGCTCCTTTGAAGCCTTCTTGTTGGCTCCGCTATGTATTTCTTATATGGCCACATGGCGAAGAAGAACTTCATGCGTTCCACAACCTCTTAAATGGAATTCACCCCAAAATCAAATTTACCTTGGGGGTTGAGAGGAGGTCGATCTCCCATTACTAGATGTGTTGGTATACAGAAGATCTGATGACACTCTAGGTTGCTGGCCTGTGTGGCCGTGCGGTTCCAGGCGCTTCAGTCTGGAAACGGCCGACCGCTACTGTCGCAGGTTCGAATTCTGCCTCGGGCATGGATGTGTGTAATGTCCTCACGTTAGTTAGGTTTAAGTAGTTCTAAGTTCTAGGTGATTGATGACCTCTGATATTAAGTCCCATAGTTGCAGAGCTACTCACAACACAATATAACAGTTCCGTGTCCCATGCTCGACTCTGCAAATGCGCTGCCCGCAAAGATATTCCGCAACCAAGCCGGCGATATGACAATGCGCTAACATCCTGGCTAAGAAACGAACATTTATAGAAGAAGGGTCCGAGAAGCGTTTGAAATTTCTAAGAATGCATCTAATTTCAATAGAGAGGACGGCTATAGGCTTCCGGCATCGTGGCTAACCGCCATCACGGAAGTAAATACGCGGCCGCGGTGTGTGAGCGGCATAAACAATGCGCAGTGAGTCACCTCGGAAGACAATAATATTTTTGGTAAACATTCCCCCTCTATTGCTCTGTCCGTTTCAAATCTAGCCAATGATGACGACTAACGAATAGCGGTAGCAGGAATTTCAACCCTTCTCTAGCGTAAGTGTGGAATAGTGCCTTTCTACCCAATGACAATGGGTCGCCAATGGTATCCACAGGAGATTAGCTAACAACGCCCCTTCTTTTGCATCAGAGCGGGAATATTAGCCTATGACTATGGCCCACCAATGGTAGCCATATGAATTTTAACCAACATTATCACTTCTCCAGCAGGAATGCGTGAAAACTCCCCCCTTATAAGAGAACGGGACACTCGTCTCTGACAGTATTCTAGCAGTAGTGGACACCAGACGATGCTGAGGAAGATCCCAGCAGAGGGGTCGAAACGTCGATCAATTTAGAAGAAAGATGACGGTGCCTAATAACTCAGAAGATTTTTACTTCAATGACAACGGCCAGGAAAGCCTGCAGACTTACATGGAGCACTTTGTTTCAATAACTGCTTTAACGTGAAGCATGTTGCTGTATTGTGGTGCAATTTGTTACACCTACTGTAACGTGAGGCAGTTTGTTGGATCTTGGCTATGTCATGAGGTTCAAATGGTTCAAATGGCTTTTAGCGCTATGGGTCTTAACATCTTAGGTCATCAGTCCCCTAGGACTTAGAACTACTTACACCTGACTAACCTAAGGACATCACACACATCCATGCCCGAGGCAGGATTCGAACCTGCGACCGTAGCAGTCGCGCGGTTCCTGACTGAAGCGCCTAGAACCGCTCAGCCACCGTGGCCGGCTGTCATGAGGCATCTCATCAAAATTGTTCTAACATCGGGCACATTTTGAGAATTTTATCTGTTACAGCGTAAATCAAGTTCCAGCACGCAGTCGGGAACGATAGGGCAGAGAGGGCTGTGAGATGACGTCAGACAATTGTACGGTGACAGACCCCTCTCCAGGATGACAACGCGACACCAGCGGCATCTACGAGAAGAGGACATCAGCGCCACGCCCTATTGGTCGGGCCCCCAGTTCTACTTCAGTTTCAAGACTAGCAACTTGGATACAAGTGTCAACTGTAATCACTTTCTCGTACTGTCTATGTAACACGGACTTGGGAATTGTAATACTGAAGAGATTTCTTATTTTGTCTATCGCCCTTTGCTTGTGACATATGTGTGTAACACATAGTTAAGTATTCTATTTTTTCATTTTATAATAAATCTCATTAATACGCTATGTTTGAATGTTGTCTAGTGATCCGAGACACCCCGTATTTGACGACTAGGCTGGATTTAACATTTGGCGTTGAGGAGGTTGAACGAACTCCAAGACGAGAACCCAGAGCCGATTGGCGCCACATATTCTCTGTTTTCCTTTTGCGTGAGCTTTTGTGCTTTGCTGGCACTATAATTCTTCTATGTTTTTTCTTTGCAGTTGTGTGTTTACCTTTTATAACAGTGTCTCTTACAATGTTTTTGCTTATCTGTGTTTTCAGGTGGGCATTGCAGAAATTTTCTATTTTTGTGTTCTTATTTTTATTGCTTGGGAAGTCTGTTTACTGCATTTGTCTCTTCCAACATGAGCAATCCACATCTCCCACCCCCTGCTCAGGCGCCACAGCTGCAAGCGATAGATGCATCGCAGCTAACACAGATGTTTCAGTTTCAGATGCAGCAGATCTCCACACTATTAAACACAGTACAGCAGCACCTCACCAGTCAAGCCACCAATACAGCGCAACAGGCAACAACTGCCACTCTGAGTGCCAGTTTAACGAAAAAGACGAGAAATGGCTTCAGTGATTGCAACAGTACTACACCCACGTGATTGCTCACAATGTAGCAGTTACTGTGAAACTACATTACTTTTTGTCAATTATAGGAAGTGCTGCGTTTCGCCTCATTCAGAAATTTTTCCCTAATGCAGCTCCTAGTGAACTTTCCTATGATCATGTCGTAGATTCGTTAACTAACTATTACGACTATAAAGTGAATGGGGTGGCAACTAGGAACAAATTGTTTCATTGCAAGAAAAGGCCAGAACAAACTTATTACGAGTGAGTAATAGATTTGCAGGGTGTGACGAGGAAATGTAAATTCAAATGTGCTTGCGGTGCTTTATATTCAGATGTTATGTTGTGTGATGTGATCATGTACAATTTAACTGATAAAATTATTAAATAAGCAGCAACCGGTCGCTGCACAACTATCGAACCACAAGGAGCCCACCATTCATAATGTAACTGATGTCAAACTTAGAGAACAGATTTCGAAACAGTTAGATTTATCATTTTAGATTTATCATTTCAGCACGTAATGCAAATACTAGGTGAGTAGGATTCAGGCGCTGTGTAGGCTGATAAATTTGAGCGACCTCCGATTTGTTAGATTGAGTCGTCCCTTGCTCACGACTGGCCCATTAGGCAGCACCAGCATACAAATGCCACACCACATAAACAGGTATCTAAAGAGGCAAACAGAATGAAGTCATTCACTGCACAAAAGCCAAGACTGCCATTCCAAACAAGCACAGTGTTACGCTTGTGGAAAGAAAGGTCACGTACAATCTGTATGTTTGCAGCAGAACAAACATAATATTTCTGCCCACTCAAAAGAAATCTAGTCACAAGGTCCATGTAATCAATGCAGTGTATTCACAACTTGCTACAGCGATTAGCAAAACTAGCAAGCAAACATTTTCTTCAGTTCTACGGCAGTCCAACCAACTTTTTGTTCATTTGCACATTAGTAGAGAACTTGTGAAATTTCAGTTGGACGTGAGTACCTCTGTTACATTGCTGAATCGTAATACACATCAACTGTTAGGCTCCCCACACCTGTCTAAAAATGTTCAAATGTGTGTGAAATCTTATGGGACTTAACTGCTGAAGTCATCAGTCTCTAAGCTTACACACTACTTAACCTAAATTATCATAAGGACAAACACACACACCCATGCCCGAGGGAGGACTCGAACCTCCGCCGGGACCAGCCGCACAGTCCATGACTGCAGCGCCTTAGACCGCTCGGGCACCTGTCTAAAACTAGCACGCACTCACCTCATTGCTTATATTGGACATGACATTTCCGTTCACAGAAAATGTGCTTTACTTGTCATGTATCGCTTGCATATACGAACTAGGTCAGAACTTTCACTGTGCTACAATCACGCGTTTGCCTTGATTCGTTTCATTTGTTTGGCTTTCAAATTCAGGACAATGTATTGTCAGTGTCTTCATTAAATGTTAAAGACAGCGTAGCTAGCTTGCTGAAAGTATTCCCTGAAGTTTTTTCTGAGGGTTTAGGCAAGGCTATCAATTTTGTTGCACATGTCACTATGAAAGACAACGTTCAGCCGACATTTTGCCCAACCATAACTGGACCCATTTCATTATGGGACAAAGTCGCTGCTGAACTTGAGAAATTGCAAGACAGCGGAGCTGTAGTGCCTATACAAGCTAGGCAATGGGCAAGTCCACTGGTTTTGCTCCCCAAACTTTCTGGTCTCATTCGCTTCTGTGTTAAGTCTACAGTCAAACTACAAACTGTGATTGATACTTATCCATTGTCACGCCCAAACGATGTTATTGACAGATTACTTTTCAAAAATGGATTTGCGTGACACGTATCTTCAAATACCACTAGATGAAGAATCTCGAAAGTGTGTTTTGTGAACACTCATTTAGGCTTGTTTGAATATTTACGTTTCCATTACGGCAGTGCTTCCACACCCGCCATTTTCCAATGGTATCTGGAACAGCCGACACGTTCTACATCTGAGTATGGGCCTCAGGAGATGGACGTCCCTTTCTGGACGTTTTGCGGGGGACGTTTCCACCAGAGCGATGACCACATGCGGGGTACGACTGGAATTATGATATCCGCTGCAGCCACAACTTCCCGTCACTTAGAGCGTCCACCCTCGAGCATCCCCTGCGACTGTCGTGCGCGCTAACGACGACCGTCCATTGCTTTGGTGGGGAGGAATGTTACGGTATAAAGTGATGCACTGGCATGGCAGTCGGGAACGATGGAGCAGAGAGGGCTGTGAGAAGATGTCAGCCAATCGCACGCTGCCCGACCTCCCTCCAGGACGACTACGCGACATCAGTGGCCCCTATGCAAAGAGGACAAAAGCGACGCACCCGACTGGTCGCGGCCCCAGTTCTACTTCAGCTTCAAGACTAGCAACTTGGATAGACGCATCAACTCTAATCACTTGCCTATGCTGTCTATGTTACACGGACACGGACTTGGGAATTGTTATACTGAAGATATTTCTTATTTTGTCCGTCGCCCTTTACTTGCGACGTATCTGTCTAACACAAAGTTAAGTATTGCATTTTTTAATCTTATAATAAAACTCATTAATACGATATTTTCAATGTTGTCTAGCGATCCTAGAAAGCAGGTTTCCTAGACACCCCCTTTCTGATGACTAGGATAGATTTAACATTATCTTTTACAGGAGATAATTTGTTTCCATTTTCTCTATAACATGGGACCATTTGCTACAATATTTGATGTAACATGAAATTTATTACAAGTTTCTCTCTTACACAGGCCAGTTATTACTATTTTTACTGTAATGTTGTGCAATTTGTTCTAATTTTTGCTGTAATATGGGACCAGATGTCAGAATTCCAACTGTAATATGGGATAGTATTTTACAGATTTTTCTGTTGCATCCAACTGTTTGTTACTATTTTTAATGTAACATGTGGGGATCAACAGGGGCACTTTTTTCTAATTGTTGTCACAACATGAAGAAATTCGTTACGATACTGCACTACCATACCCCAGCCCATCAGTTGACATATGTAAGTGGGGGAATGACAATCACTTCATATATATATCATTGGGGAGCAATGATGGCCAATTTACAGTCTGGGGCCATAAAGGAGAAATGATGGCCTGGGGTATTTTTTGTTTTCTTTTAGGGCGCAAAAGAAACAAAAAAAGAAATACCCCAGCCCATCATCTCTCCTTTATTGCCCCAGACTGTAAATTGGCCATCATTGCTCCCTAATGACATATGTGAAGTGATTGGCATTCCCCCACTTACATATGTCAACTTGTAAGTAGGCTGTTTACGTTTTCTTATTGGCAACGTTACGTAGTGCTCTGTATGAAAATCACTGACTGTGCTGTGTGCAGTCTGTGGCTAGTTTGCATTGTTGTCTGCCATTGTAGTGTTGGGCAGCTGGATGTGAACAGCGCGTAGCGTTGTGCAGTTGGAGGTGAGCTGCCAGCAGTGGTGGATGTGGGGAGAGAGATGGCGATTCCGGGAGAAATTCTCCACCACATGACCGACAAACAAGAAACTATGTAAACTACCGACAAAACGACAGACCTGAATTCCATCACAACTGGCGGGATTCAAACAGAGCAGGGCACTCTCGACAAGGTGAATTTGTAGAAGTTAGGTCTCCTAATCCCAATAACGACGCACGCCAACAAAGAGACAGACAATGACTCACACCGCAGGCAGCCGCGTGCGCCGGCAGGCTCAGGGAAAAATTACATAGACGCTAACCTTGAGAAAAATTTTAGCATTCTTTACCGATGTACCATATACCACATGATAATTCCAATGAAGTTGAAGCTCTGCGCACTAGGAAGAGTAAAGATGTACAGAACATTTCACACGTAAAACCGTTTATTGAGAGATAATGTGCTTTTTAACTTAGTCTTTGCTATAAAATTATTCACTTCACGTTATTAATACGCTTCGTCAGACTTAGAACCTGTTAACATGCAACTATGTTTTACAGTTGGCTATCCAGTATAGAACCTAGGGAACATATTTAGACAGTAATTATGAAAGCATTGTTATAGTGAGCAGACGACACAGTGTTGTTATTTGTACATTCTTGCTTGTTAGTTGCACGTTTACGTAACGACTATAAGGCTCACATACTTAGAACATATAGTGGTACTGCTAATGAGATTTTAATGCAACATTTTGGTTTACTTGAAGATACATTCTGGATTTAAAGTACTTTCTGTGAGATACCAGATGAGACAGTGGTTAGTTTATGTGACAGCTACACGATTTTATCATGACGCTACTAATGAGTGACAATTTAGAATGTTGCTTTTGCAGTGTTTCTGTTTTATATCTGCACAGTTTTCTGAATTATTCTGGAAAGTAAAACATGTTTTAGTAGTAACTTTTGTGGTATAACAACACTGAGACAGCCTTTTTTGTGGCACAACAATACATTACTGTACAGTACTTTCTTCATCACCCCAATAAGCATAATAACTACGATATCTACACGCAAAGCATTTCACTTTTGTGTATCATGAGGTAAGTACATTGATTTCTGCTGAACTTAGCTTTCAGAGGACGATAACTATGACACTTCCACAGAGATTTTCTTACAACAAGACGCACAGTTTAGCGCTACAGTACACGTATTTGAGTGATTAATTTTGTACTTAAATCATTTATTTTTAAAGATATTTGAAGTACAATGATACAAAGGTTTTTCGTAATACATTTCATTCAATTGCTGTAATCTGTAACACCTGAGGGTATAATTACATTAATACTCAGGGGGGTACACGCCTACTTTGTGTACCATGTGTTTGGCAAGCACAAGGAGCCCTAGCTAATATGGTATTTGTTTATACAACTTTACACATTGGTACCATATTCCTCTAACACATAAATTACACAGCTATCTGATCATTTAACTGAGAGATAAACTTTTTTTTACTACATCAGTGACACATGTTTACGCAATTACACAGTTGGGTAATTTCACACTTATGAAATTGTATTTTGTCTGTACTTTGTGAACTCTTCATATTTTTTTGGAACCATTGTGATACTCTGAGAGCTTTGAATGATGTATTTGGTACAAGATCATAATTTTTAAAGTACGTTTAAGGTAGATGACACTATTGAAATGAGCAGAGAATTTTCTTTAGGTTTTGAAATTATTGCAGAAAGCTACGACGTTTTTGAGATTTGACTGAGGTGTTCTGATGTTATTATTACGACGACGATGTGTATTATGCTGCTGAGGTATGTTTATGATTAATAAGCTGATGCTATATGAGTTATTTGATTATGCTATGTATCTGTTATGATGAAATATTGCAGAAGTGTCGACGAATATGTATATGTGTAATAAGGTAAGGAATAATAAGTAGTGGTTAGGGACTCTGATTTGTGGAAAAGGTTGTTGGACACCAAGAATCGTACTTTAAGAGTTATGAAATGTGTGTACATGTGTGAATGTTTCACAATGCCGACGAAAATGTTTTGGACACTGTTATATTTATAGGATTATGTTTCTACAGATTTGTAACGCAAATTCTTGACCTGTGAAATATTTTTATATGAGACTGTCACTGTAGCGGAAACTGCTGTCGTAAATATTTCTGTAAGAAAGTTAAGTGACCACCTGCACGTAATGCTTCATGGGCAGCTGCGCGACAGTCACCTGGAAAAAAGCCATTAGTGTGTGCCTTTCAGAGGCACAGGTGGAGAAAAAAAAAAGAGGCCATTATCCTCGCTATTGACATTCTTTTGTAGAAAGCATTGCAAATACGACACGCTCAAACTTGAAAACATATGATTATACTGTGGAGCTTTTAATTTATGATATTTACTAAAATGCCTAATGAAATGATGAGAAACATTTTACATCTGTTGTCTTTCTAGTTGAGAGTTTGCTCATTTTGTTTAATACCAAGTTTCTAGCTGCAGCAGAATTGGTTAAAATAAAATTTAATAGATGTACTAATATAAATATTTTATGCCTACAGATCCAGTAAATAATTTTATGATCTATTAAAAAAAACGAAGGAGCATAAAAAGACATTTCCCTTCACAGGAATTGCCTAAGGAATTTTCTTTTCAACTATGTGGTAACTGTTTTGGTAGAATAACTTCTTGTGGTGCACCACTTTAATTACATAGACATTAAGATGTGAATATACATTTCCCTTGTCTGCATTGTTGTCTTTAGCGTAATATTTTTTCTGCTTGAGCTATGTCATGTTTAGATATAAGTTATTGCATTTGCTGCTGCTGTTTGCCAGGCATAGTGCTACTGAATTTGACTTTGTATTACGCTGTTAAGCCAGTTTTACTACGGATTTATTTTTCTTGTTTGCTGCACAGTGCCTTATATTAGTTGTAATATTGCAATTGCTTCACCAATTTGAATTTTTTGTCATTGATGTTTGTGTTTTTTGTTTTGTGCTGCTGCATTGCCTCATCCCTTAGTTTAGCATCTGAGCTCAGTATATTTAAGTTAGCTTAAGAGGGGGTACACTATATAAGATAATGAGTTGCGATGAAATGCATTGAGAAGTCATACGAAAAAAGTACAGAAAGCAGGTATAGGTAGGACTTTTTGGAAATAATGAAGAACAAAGGGAAATCTCCGAGAAGTAAAGAAAGTTTTGTTTGCAAAATACTGCAGTAAAGGAAACCCTGTCCTTTCCTTGTGTTATCCAACCACATGACTGCTACAGTCGCAAGTTCGAATCCTGCCTCGGGCATGGATGTGTGTGATGTCCTTAGGTTAGTTAGGTTTAAGTAGTTCTAAGTTCTAGGGGACTGATGACCTCAGAAGTTAAGTCCCATAGTGCTCAGAGCCATTTGAACCATTTGAACCTTGTGTTATCCCACTATGTGTTTGTGTACTCTTGCATATTTGTGTTTTTCCTGTCTTTATGTGTTTAGCTGATGTTGTTCTGTTGTATAATTTTTCTAATACTTTGTTATTTACTTTGTAAAGACGTTTAGACATTATTTATTCTGCTTTGTTTTCATGAACATGTGTGAAGTTGATGTTTCAAAAGTTATTCTGATCTTTTATGTATGTACTCATGTCATAATTCCTGTAACACTGATGTATATGTCTATTTCTATTCTTTTGTAAACCCTGTTTTACTACAAATGTTATCTGTATTGTTATGTTCTTTAATGATGTATTTTGTACCTTTGTTATTGTATTCTCATGTTATAAAATTGTAATTGACACCAGTTCATCAAATTAAGCAACTTGTAAGTTACATTTCACTGCACACGTTTCTGTTGGTCAAAGTATATGGACAATATGTGAGAAGTAGGGACTGTTAGTGTTTGCACGTGTGTTAATAGTTCAGCAAGGGACTGGATGACAGCATTGCTGGTTCTAAGGACAATTCCAAAAACTTTGTGAGTGCACAAGTGGTGGCTATGGACTTGCTATATTATCCACAAGACTCTTCAATGGTGATTGTGCACCTGCACAGTCACAACAGATGGCTGCTGGCCATTTCTACAAGGACTTCAATGGGTCTACACCTTTGCTGACTCACCAATACCATTATCTCTACAAGGACTGCAGTGGGTCTGCACCTCTGGTGGCTCACCAATACCATACTCTCTACCAGGCCTACATCACTTCCTCTGTGATTACCTACCTACCAATATTCTTCAAAACTTCGAATGACTCTGCTGAGGGTTTGCTCTGTTGTGGCCCATTACCTGTCTGGATGTAGAGAGTCAGCACTGTCTTTCCGTTGGAAGGACAACACCACTTCTTCAAGACTGCATGGAAATCCACTACTTCCATGAGCATTTTCTTTTACTGCTCAGACTTTGAGAAAAACACTGCAATTTTACTGTGATGAATGGTCAGGACTGTCTTTATGGGCTGTGAGAAAATTTTAGCTTTTGACCAAAATTGTATCAATAAGTGTGTGCATTTGATATCTTTGTTATTGTAATTATGAAAAATTTTATCAAATCATTATTGGCCACTGCCAAAAGCAATTTGTAAAATTTTTTGTGGGGGCATGGGGGCTATGTATGTAGGCTGTTTATGTTTTCTTATTGGCAACGTTATGTAGCGCTCTGTATGAGAATCATTGGCAGTGCTGTGTGCAGTCTGTGGCTAGTTTGCATTGTTGTCTGCCATTGTAGTGTTGGGCAGCTGGATGTGAACAGCCCATAGCGTTGCGCAGTTGGAAGTGAGTCGCGAGCAGTGGTGGATGTGGGGAGAGAGATGGCGGAGTTTTGAAATTTGTAAGACTGGATGTCATGAACTGCTATATATATTATGACTATTAAGGTAAATACATCATTTGTTCTCTATCAAAATCTTTCATTTGCTAACTATACGTATCAGTAGTTAGTGCCTTCCGTAGTTTGAATCTTTTATTTAGCTGGCAGTAGTGGCGCAAGCTGTATTGCAGTAGTTCGAGTAACCAAGATTTTTGTGAGGTAAGCGATTTGTGAAACGCATAAGTTAATGTTAGTCAGGGCCATTTTTTTTGTAGGGATTTTTGAAAGATTGCGTTGCGCTGAAAATATTGTGTGTCAGTTTAAGCACAGTCTTGTACAATTGTTCAAAGGGGACGTTTCACACTGACCATCGCTGCTGCAGAGGACTTTGGGTTAGTGGCAGCCACCCTGTAAACTGACCATCATTGCTCCTCAGGGGATAATGGTGCTCATGCAGTAAACTGATCATTGCTACCTCCAATATGTTTCAACCATCGCCATAGTGTTATATGAGAGTAGATTTATTGTAGTCGATTTACTACCGGTTTTAGATTGTTTTGACCAATAAGCTGCCCCTCATTGCCCCAGTTTGTTATAACACGTTGACATATTTGATAATTTGTTACAGTTTGGCTGCAAAATAACGATATATGGAGTGCAATGTAATGTAGTTTCTACCATGTGGTAGCAGAAGATTAGAAACGTTTTCATTGCAAAACACAGTTGATACTCTGTGTCAGGTCACTGATATATTTTGGGTGGGTTGCAAAGTAGTTGGAAAACATAATAACCCTCGTTTTTTACATATAGGAATGTGTATTACCACTGTCCATTAAAATGTCATGTAGTCTCCAGTGCATGTCATAATGATTTTGTGTTATCAGCAGAAGACGAGAAAAGTTTTTTACTGCAAAGTGAAGCTAATGCCCTGGCACAGTGTCACTGCAACGTTTGGCTGATTTTGATACTGGTTTGAGTTGAAATGAGACCAGTTTTTCTTTCAATTTTAGAATTAGAAATAACGTTGTTCACTTTGGTACGCAGATCAAATCATTATCATCGATCAGTACACTTTCAGCTGTAAGTTAGATCTTCAACAGACCCTGTTGGAGATTAGAAATTATACAGAAAAAACTTTTGATTTGATAAATCTGATATTTGGTAGTAACATGAAATTATGTTCATCATGAAACCTGTAACTTATTTCATAAGCGCCAGGAAATGAACCACGTGTATGTTGATATGTAATATGGACAACTTAGTTTGAGGGTGAATTGTGGCTTGCAAATTGTGGTAAAACAATGGAAATCAGGTGTACCCTAAACTGAAAATTTAACCTGTAGTGCCAATATGTTAACGATGTGTTTTTTAATGTTACAGATGACTTAAGGTACAACAGTAGTGACATGTTTGTATTGTATTCAAAATTGTGCACATCTTCAGAATTTTGTTGCAATGACTGAATTCCCATTTAACAATGGATATCTGTAATTAAACATGTATTATGAAAAGCAATCTGTGTGTGGTTTTCGTATTTAAAATCTTTACTTCTTTAAATGAATAATTTAATTTTGATGGCCAAACTGAAGTATTTTTCACGATCCGTGATTAATAGTGAAAACAGTTATCAAAGTTTTATCTCCATCTGTGTAATCTGACACCAACGATGTCTTTTTCATATTTACATTCGTACTGGCTGCAGTATGAGGAGACCTATGCATATTACGAAAATATTCAGTTTAAGTGTTACAGCGCAGTAAAGATTTTTCTAACGGTCTTTTGTGCTTCGTCATTTGTAACCTTTTTGTGGTACCTACCAGACCTACTTACTCATTTCGGCGGAATACATGATGGATACAGAAACATATACACTCCTGGAAATGGAAAAAAGAACACATTGACACCGGTGTGTCAGACCCACCATACTTGCTCCACACACTGCGAGAGGGCTGTACAAGCAATGATCACACGCACGGCACAGCGGACACACCAGGAACCGCGGTGTTGGCCGTCGAATGGCGCTAGCTGCGCATCATTTGTGCACCGCCACCGTCAGTGTCAGCCAGTTTGCCGTGGCATACGGAGCTCCATCGCAGTCTTTAACACTGGTAGCATGCCGCGACAGCGTGGACGTGAACCGTATGTGCAGTTGACGGACTTTGAGCGAGGGCGTATAGTGGGCATGCGGGAGGCCGGGTGGACGTACCGCCGAATTGCTCAACACGTGGGGCGTGAGGTCTCCACAGTACATCGATGTTGTCGCCAGTGGTCGGCGGAAGGTGCACGTGCCCGTCGACCTGGGACTGGACCGCAGCGACGCACGGATGCACGCCAAGACCGTAGGATCCTACGCAGTGCCGTAGGGGACCGCACCGCCACATCCCAGCAAATTAGGGACACTGTTGCTCCTGGGGTATCGGCGAGGACCATTCGCAACCGTCTCCATGAAGCTGGGCTACGGTCCCGCACACTGTTAGGCCGTCTTCCGCTCACGCCCCAACATCGTGCAGCCCGCCTCCAGAGGTGTCGCGACAGGCGTGAATGGAGGGACGAATGGAGACGTGTCGTCTTCAGCGATGAGAGTCGCTTCTGTCTTGGTGCCAATGATGGTCGTATGCGTGTTTGGCGCCGTGCAGGTGAGCGCCACAATCAGGACTGCATACGACCGAGGCACACAGGGCCAACACCCGGCATCATGGTGTGGGGAGCGATCTCCTACACTGGCTGTACACCACTGGTGATCGTCGAGGGGACACTGAATAGTGCACGGTACATCCAAACCGTCATCGAACCCATCGTTCTACCATTCCAAGACCGGCAAGGGAACTTGCTGTTCCAACAGGACAATGCACGTCCGTATGGATCCCGTGCCACCCAACGTGCTCTAGAAGGTGTAAGTCAACTACCCTGACCAGCAAGATCTCCGGATCTGTCCCCCATTGAGCATGTTTGGGACTGGATGATGCGTCGTCTCACGCGGTCTGTACGTCCGGCACGAACGCTGGTCCAACTGAGGCGCCAGGTGGAAATGGCATGGCAAGCCGTTCCACAGGACTACATCCAGCATCTCTACGATCGTCTCCATGGGAGAATAGCAGCCTGCATTGCTGCGAAAGGTGGATATACACTGTACTAGTGCCGACATTGTGCATGCTCTGTTGCCTGTGTCTATGTGCCTGTGGTTCTGTCAGTGTGATCATGTGATGTATCTGACCCCAGGAATGTGTCAATGAAGTTTCCCCTTCCTGGGACAATGAATTCACGGTGTTCTTATTTCAATTTCCAGGAGTGTATTTGCTTGTACATATTTTCCTCTATTAGACGATTCTGTTGGCTCGTCAGTGATAATTTAATTTTAAAATATCGTGAAATTTGGATTTTTATGGGTTAGTCTTCTGTGTAAAATGATAATAGTTCGGTTTCTGTGTGTCTTTACTGAGTTGTTATACTGTGCGTAAATTCCTGAGCGACCAAACTGCTGAGTTCATCAGTCCCTAGACTTACACACTACTTAAATTAACTTATGCTAAGAACAACGCACACACTCATGCCCAAGAGAGGACTTGAACTCCTGGCGGTAGGGGCCCTTTACTTCAGGCACTTATTACTTGGAGTATAATGCATTCGTTAAGTCTGTCAACCTGCAATTAATGGATGTTATGAAATTTGCACTTTCTTCAGATATTATTTTTAATGTAATGTATAAATTACTCTGGTACGTACGTCTGTATGCCCTTAAGTAGTTTTCGGTCGCTGGTTATCTCATATTCATCAACTAAATCTCGCACAGCAATATATGTAATGCGCCTTTTACATTTGATATCAACAGTTCTGCAGTGTTTGACTGTGTGTGTTTATTTGACAATATTATAACAGTTTCTGTTAGTCGTTGAGCTGTAAAACTGAAGAGTACAGTTACCGAGTTCTGTTTTGAGGTTACAGTGTTTCTGATGTGGATCCATTCCCAACCTAATTATGGAATACAATGTCTGATTTTGTATGTGTAAAGTAAAAGAATCTGATAATAGCAATGTGTAATTTTTTTTTTTTTGAGTCATCAGTCTTCTGACTGGTTTGATGTGGCCTGCCAGGAATTCCTCTCCTGTGCCAACCTCTTCATCTCAGACAAGCACTTGCAACCTACGTCTTCAATTATCTGCTAGATGTATTCCAATCTCTGTCTCTACAGTTTTCGCCCTCTATTGTTCCTTCTAGTACCATGAAAGTGGATCCCTGATGTCTTAACAGATGTTCTCTTATCCCGTTCATTTCCCTTGTCGGTGTTTTCCTCATATTCCTTTCCTCTTTGATTCTACACAGAACCTCCTTATTCCTTACCTTATCAGTCCACCTAATTTTCAACATTCGTCTGTAGCACCACATCTCAAATGCTTCGATTTTCTTCTGTTCCGGTTTTCCCACATCCCATGCTTCACTACCATACAATGCTGTACTCCAGACGTACGTTCTCAGATATTTCTTCCTCAAATTGAGACCTATGTTTGATACTAGTAGACTTCTCTTGGCGATGAATGCTCTTTTTGGCAGTGCTAGTCTGCTTTTGATGTCTTCCTTGCTCCGTCCATCGCTGATTATTTTTCTGCCTAGGTAGCAGAATTCCTTAACTTCATGTACTTCATGACTATCAATCCGGATGTTAAGTTTCTCGCTGTTTTCGTTTCTCCTACTTCTCATTAGTTTCGTCTTTCTTCGATTTACTCTCACTCCATATTCTGTACTCATTACACTGTCCATTGCCTTTAGCGGATCATGTAATTCTTCTTCACTTTTACTCAGGATAGTGTGATTGGCGAGGTGCTATTCTGTAATTCTGTGCAATTGATTAATCTCAGATGTACCCATTACCCTGTGGCTCCTGCAAGATGCAATTTCCACCGCGACACTACTACAGAATTCAGGTAGACGCTCCTAACGTTCTAAAAAGAAATGCCTGAAAAACTTTCAGCAATAAATATCTTCTGGAGTCATCCGCTGTAAGGAAATGACACAAAAATTCACAAAATTTCTTAAGTAACTAGTGGGATACTTGGGTATTGGATTAGTGTTAGTTAGTGTAAGAAAAACATGAAACTAACGAAAATTATTATTTATTTTGCTAAAATTCTGAGAAATAACAATGGCACTTTTAGTTATGAACTAAACAAGTTATTTCCTGGTTCTTTTCGTAATGTGAAGTTACCTCTTAAGGATAGAATTTGCTAATGAAATTTCTATACAAAGTTTCAGATTGTTATTGACTTGGCAGAATGGCTGAGAGCAGTGCCTACTCAACTTGAATAATTATCTGTTAGAATGTTGCTAGGTACAGTCGAGGCTGTCGTGTGCGACATTCAGTGAAGTGTACTGTTATGGAGGAAATATGGGGCTCGCAAGAGCTGTAGCGCACAATACCGTAAGCTGCGATGACTGCTCTCTGCGCCACTCGCTGCTGACAAATGAGATAGCGCTCGTTCTATCTGGATTGACCTTCGCTAATCAAACTCTCCCTACGCCTTGATGAAGTCAAGGACTCCTATTCACCTCTAGTCTAACTATTGGCGTGGTACACCGGTCAGATAACCAGTCCACCGCGATGCCACTCAAAAATTCGCTCGCTGGCATTTAACTATAACTCTGTCCATTCACACCGCACAAAAAGTATGGTGGCCAACACAGTGAACTATGCTTAATCGCAAGGGATCAATATAGAGTCACACTCCAATTCACTCTCGACAGAGGTGCTCTCCCAGTGAAGTACTGAGGAGAGACTTGTTCCTCGCTCTTTGAGTACACGTACAAGCGCACATGCTCTCGTTATGTGTTCCCATTCCAAGAGCGACAACGGAATGGCCCCTGTCCATGCCAGACGTGAAGGAGTATATGTTTTGGTCTCTTCCATTACTCCTTCAGCTCAAGGCATCAGAAATATCGTCTGCCAATCAGAATTGCTCTTCTAAAACTGGAAAATGACGTTTCATTTAAGGCGACCAATCCGGAAATCTGTAGCATTGGCATTTGGCCTTTTCTGTCTCCCTGTGAAAATCTCTGAAACTGCATGCTATGTTGTAAAAAATGCGTAGGCTGGGCGCTCCCACACAATGTAGCGGAATTTGCTTTTAAGCTGAACATGGGGTCATTCTTCCTTTCACTCGGGCAAACGCTGTCTGCTCTGTGGGTGGTCACCGGCCGACATAGATAGGCTGAGTCGTCCTCTGAAGGGACCAGCCCCGCGGTGTGCAGTTTGCATCTCCTGAACTAAAAGCCCCTGTGTGTATGCCAGCCTCGATTATTTCAATCTTGGTGCATTTGCGATTTACTAGTTATTTGCATATCGTTTACATGAATTCATACAACATTGACTTTATCTTATCGCGTTTGGGTTCGAATGAAGCGTCCTGATGTGTGGAATATGGTTGTGAGGGCAGAATATGTAAGCAATCAAGGTCAGGAGACCACGACATCTTACAATAGCAATGTCATCATCGAATCGTATAACTTACATCCTTTCACTTTGAATTTTAATTCCTCTCCTGAACCTTTCTTTTATTTCCATCATTACTTCTTCGATGTACAGATTGAACAGCAGGGATGAAAGACTACAGCTCTGTCTTGCACCCTTTTTGATCCGAGCACTTTGTTCTTCGTCATCCACTCATATTATTCCCTCTTGGCTCTTGTACATATTGTATATCAACCATCTCTCTCTCTCTACAGGTTACCCCTATTTTTCTTAGAATTTCAAAAATCTTGCACCATTTTGCATTGTCGAACGATTTTTGGAGGTCAGGAAATCCTATGAATATGCATTGATTTTTCTTTAGTATTGTTTCCATTACCAACCCCAACTTCAGAATTGCCTCTCAGGTATCTTTACCTTACCTAAAGCAAAACTGATCGTCATGTAACACCTTCTCAGTTTTCTTTTCCATTCTTGTGTATATTATTCTTTTCAGCAGCTTGGATGCATGAACTGTTAATCTAGTTGTGTGATAATTCTCGCACTTGCCAGCTCTTACAGTCTTTCGAATTGCGTGGATGATATTTTTCCGAAAGTCGAATGGTATGTCGCCAGATTCATGCATGCTACATAACATCTTGAGTAGTTTTAATGCCACTTCCCACAAAGATTTTAGAAATTCTGATGGAATGTTGTCTGTCCCCTCTGCCTTATTTGATCTTAAGTTCTCCAAAGCTAATTCTGATTGTATTACTGTATGCCCTATCTCTTCTAAATCGACTCCTGATTCTTCTTCTATCACGTCAGACAAATCTTCCCCCTCATAGAGGCCTTCAATGTACTCTTCCCACCTATCTGCTCTCTCCTCTTCATTTAGCATTGGACTTACTATTACGCTCTTAATGTTACCACTCTTGCTTTTGATTTGACCGGAGGTTCTTTTGACTTTCCTATATGCTGAGTCGGTTCTTGCGATAATCATTTCTTCATGGAATTCCTCACCTTTTTCATGCAGCTATTTCGTCTTAGGTTCCCTGCACTTTCTATTTACTTTATTCCTCAGCGACTTGTATTTCTGTATTCTTGATTTTTCCTGAACATTTTTGTACATCCTTCTTTCATCGAGAGGCTGAAGTATTTATTCTGTTACCCATGGTTTCTTTGCAGTTAATTTCTTTGTACCTTTGTTTCTCTTTCCAACTTCTGTGATTGCCCTTTTTAGAGATGTCCATTCCTCTTCAACTGCTCTGCCTACTCAGATATTCCTTGCTACTGTATCTACAGCCTTAGAGAACTTCAAGCGTGCCTCGTCATTCGTTAGTACTTCCTCATTCCACTTCTTTGCATAATGATTCTTCACGAGTAGTCTGTTAAACTACAAACTACTTTCATCACCACGAAATAGCGATCTGAGCCTATACCTGCACCTGGGTAAACCAGTGCATGATATGTACTGTCAAATATGTAATTAGAAATATTACATGGTAATGTCATATGATAATGTGAGTTGTGTAATGTGTTATTTATACATGGTGATGCATGGAACTGAATGCAGACAATGTGATGCTCTCCTACATTGGTTTTTAAAGTGCTTGGAAATGACTTATCGTCGAAATTGGCTAACTGCATGATTTAAAGAAAGAGCGTTTACGTTACAACCTACTATAGACAATTTTTTCTTGTGTAGTTTTAATTGTGGAAATCAAGTTACGACGTTTACAAATTGTCTTGTTATAAATTGTTTTGAACATGGCGCAGAATTCAAACCATTCGGATACCTTCGAATAAGGCCAAGATGGACGCTCTGGGACATTGTGATTAGCAGTTTTCTTTTAATGGCCAGTGTGTTGCTGCGATTTTATTCGCTGTTTCGTTTTAACGGCCATCACCGTTCCAGGGAATAAGGTGTGGCTCCAAAGATTGTGGATGACCTCATAGATAAGGAGGGGAGGTTTGGCGCTTGATAACGATGTCCTGGAAATAAAATAGTGACACATGACAGGGGCTGGAGTGCACTGTTACATTCTTTGCATTCGAAAGTGGTCCTGAAGTACCACTGCCAATTTAATGTGTCTTATGTCCGGTTTTCATCTCGTTTTTTGATAGAATCTGGTGAAGACAATAGGCGATTTTAGTTATTGTGTAAATGAAAATTCCATTAGTGACGTAATATTACAATGTATGTTGTATTTATACCTGGTGTATTTATGTTACACTTGATGCTGCGATAGAATATGGCGTCTCGAAATAGTACCATGAGTATTATTTTCTTAAATCGGTGCATAGAGAATATAATTACTGTGGGAAATCGACTACGTCTTGAGATCATGAAAATTTTAGGGAGTTGGTATTAGCAAACAGAGATATCGTGCATACGATTTACAATTAGTGTGTATTACAGTGTGAAAATATATTGTAGAATAACAGAAGAGATAAATGAAAGTTGTTTATAACTGTGAAAGAACAGAGAGTTATGCAAAATTAAATTTTTTTGTGACGTCGACAGTGACAAAATAGCAGATTACGCCACGCTAACCGCATGCTGGTGGCTGTGGTGGTCTCGCGTGTAGAGCGCTAGACTCCAGCCTGAAGATCTTCGGTTTACCTCTCATAGGGGAAGGGACTTTTCCTCGTTCCAGTAGCTCCAGGGCGGTCCCATGTCGGTTCAGCATGCTATCAAATGAGTACCTGGAATTTTCCTGTGGCTGAAACTCGGCGAATGCAATGTGCCCACTACCCACCCCCTCCTAGTGCCGTTGTGAAGAAGGGCTGCACCCTTCCTGCAGACAGACAGACGGCCCTGTCGCTGGATCTCGCCACAGAATTTACTTTTCGCCTAGGTACAGTGCTATATTTCGAGGAACAGATAACAGCGAATCCGGACGGGAAAGATACCAGAGGTAGCATAACTTTTAGTGTGGTACATGTGATTCTGAACAAAAACTATTGCCCAGACCTGCATGCAATTTTAATTTTGATTCATCATTTCGTATTAAATAATAGTTGTGAGACTGATTTTAGGCGTGGCAGTTCCTTCTCCTTAACACGTAGAACACATAAATAAAATGTGAACTTTTATACTATCGACCAGTTCACTTGTGACCCGTACATACTTGAATTTGAAAACTCGGTTGCTGGTATTCCACGTATCGTGGCTTTTCTCTGAATCGCAATCACCCTTCAAGCGAGTGTAACAGGCATTTAATTTTCTTCTGACAGAAAAATCAACATTTTTCCTCGAAAATCAACATTTGTCCTCGACACGATGAATGTTTCATCACTTCTATGTAATCAGAACTTCTGTAAAACATTCGAGAACCTACGACGCAGAGGGGAAGTGAATTAATAGTAGGCAAAATGTATTTTTATAAAACATTCAAGTCACATACTGCGAAGTTATCGTCGTATGGTACCAAAACTAATTCAGTTGTATTAAAGTTTCCGTTCCCAACTGTTTTCTTGCCAGTATGTTGACAGTAAAGGTTAGATTTAACGTGTTCCTTTAATGGTTCGCAGAGACTTGTATGTTGTACAAACTGCTCAACATTTCAAACAAGTAGCGGTTCCTGACATTCAGGTGTACTGAAGATGAAACGCTCCTGTCTCATCGCAATATGGTGCAGTTTCTCTGACAACATGCAACGCTACACTCGATAATAATTCAAGCAATTACTGCGAAGTGGTTTACTTGATTAGTGCATCGGCCGGGCTGACCTCTACTGGATGATCTACATCTACATCTACATGGATACTCTGCAAATCACATTTAAGTGCCTGGCAGAGGGTTCATCGAACCATCTTCACAATTCAGTGTTATTCCAATCTCGTATAGCGCGCGGTAGGAATAAAACTTTAAAAATTCGCAATTCGTCTGCCGAACTTTTCCAGGGCGCAACAGAAGGAAAGAAGATTACGGCTCAGTGTAAAGAATCAGGGAAGGATGACTATGTACCGTCGACGAGGAGCTTATTGGTATAAATCATAAGGTTCGACTGAAGAACGAAATTTAACGTGTCTTTTTCAGTGCAACCATTTCCCCGTAAGTGATGCAGGAAGACTGTAGAAAAATCAAAATCAAGATGGCTGTATGGGGATACGATGCGCAGTACTACTGAAAGCCAGTCAGATGTCTTACTGACGCATCAAAGGCTCGATTTTCTAGTTTATATGCCACATCTCTAAGGAACCTGGGCTGTACCTCTGACATAAATATTAGATATGGTTGGTAATTTGGAAGGGGGAACCAAAGTACAAGGTTCCACTAGTATTAGTACCTGAAAACATCCCGCAACCATAGCTTGAGAATTCTCTTGGTCCCCATGCGTGGAAAGACCAATACTCGAATTAAATTCGCTTCATATGTACGCGCAATAATGTTTAAGATTCTTATGGAATCTCAGACAGGCTCAGGAGCCACCTAAGTGGTCTTCGGAGCAACCGTCTGTGTGATTTTGCAGGTGAGAGCTGCAAGAATGTTCGCGTAGTATAATGCAACCTGGCCATCTACCTTGTGGGCACAGAGCAACGTTACACAGCTGGCTGTATGGTGGGCTACGTGCCACAACATTCTCGGCCAGAACAAATGAATACACAACATTTCAACTAGCAGCTTCACTCATCCAGTACAGTTTCCACGCCATTCAACAGTCATGCAGCAACGGAGCCGTAACTTCATAAAGTAGCATCATCAACCAGGTGAAACCTTTGGTCCGAAAGCTGACAACGCTGACCGTTCTGGGCATCGAACTCCTACCATTGAGACGATGTCACTCATTAGGTTCCACTGGCTCTAGTTAAGGATTCAGCAGCGTGGGCTCGATTCCAGTGCGAGGGCAGAGAACGCTCATCCAACCATAGACCTCTTATGCTGCGGAGTGAAGACCTGCTTTACATCAGTGATGTCACTATCGCTACAAGACGCTGCTATGCTGTCTCAGCATTACATTGTCTCACTGCACTCACTCAATACTGCTAGCCATGGTCAGCACCCGCTCTGCAGCCATCGACCTACTGTACGAGAACTGTCGAATAACAAAGAAATTCCTTCGAGTTAACATTCTTGATTCTGAATCTCACAGCCTCCCACACATGCTATTCTTGATCAGAAGTGGTCCTCCTGCAAGGCTGGTGTTTGTGTAGTGGCCATTGAGGACACGACACCATTACATCTTAAACAGGTTGCTTCAAAAAGATTCAACCAGTTTCACGTCTAGATCGAGTACATGAGTGGAGTTAGAACGAGGGGTGAACTTCAGCTAATGCAACGAAACAGGAAATTAATGTCAGTGCATGTTTCCAGTTCACGTTGTTGCCCAGGAGAGGTCTCCCTCACACAGCTATCTCGTTCCTTACTGAATGCATGCCGAGCCGAGATGCCGGTAACATAGCAACAAAAAGTGTTCTGCTATCTCTGTTTCAACCAGTGTAATTCAGTAACACTAGTGTGGAGTGTTTTTCGTCGAGTGTGTGAAACTGTATATTCTACAGCTGAAAGCATATGTGAGTTAACGAGCATTTCGCTTTCATTTAAGTGTATGGAAGAAAGAGTCAGCCTTCAGGAATTGTGAAACGAACCCCGTCGTCCAGTTCCGTGTGCCACAAAGAGCACGGATTTACCACCAGATGGGGAAATATACAGGCGTCTATTGTGCTGAATGAGGTCTAAGCGCTGCAGTGTGCGAGTGAGACAGACAAGAACCCACGTCATAGGGAAACTCCGTAGAAGCTGTTTGTGGCCAGGCAGACATAGCAGTGTTAAATATGGCGGACCTAAGGACGGCCATAAGGGGAACCATTTGTTGTTGTTGTTGTGGTCTTCAGTCCTGAGACAGGTTTGATGCAGCTCTCCATGCTACTCTATCCTGTGCAAGCTTCTTCATCTCCCAGCACTTGCTGCAACCTACATGCTTCTGAATTTGCTTAGTGTATTCATCTCTTGGTCGCCCTCTATGATTTTTACCCTCCACACTGCCCTACAATGCTAAATTTGTGATCCCTTGATTCCTCAGAACATGTCCTACCAACCGATCCCTTCTTCTTGTCAAGTTGTGCCACAAACACCTCTTCTCCCCAATTCTATTCAATACCTCCTCATTAGTTATGTGATCTACCCATCCAATCTTCAGCATTCTTCTGTAGCACCACATTTCGAAAGCTTCTATTCTCTTCTTGTCTAAACTATTTACCGTCCATATTTCACTTCCATACATGGCTACACTCCATACAAATACTTTCAGAAACGACTTCCTGACACTTAAATCTATACTCGATGTTAACAAATATCTCTTCTTCAAAAACGCTTTTCTTGCCATTGCCAGTCCACCTCTTATATCCTCTCTACTTCTACCATCGTCAGTTATTTTGCTCCCCAAATAGCAAAACTCCTTTACTACTTTAAGTGTCTCATTTCCTAATCTATTTCCCTCAGCATCACCAGACTTAATTCGACTACATTCCATTATCCTCGTTTTGCTTTTGTTGATGTTCATCTTATATCCTCCTTTCAGGACACTGTCCATTCCGTTCAACTGCTCTTCCAACTCCTTTGCTGTCTCTGACAGAATTACAATGTCATCGGCGAACCTCAAAGTTTTTATTTCTTCTCCATGGATTTTAATTTCCTACTCCGAATTTTACTTTTGTTTCCTTCACTGCTTGCTCAATATACAGATTGAATAACATCGGGGAGAGGCTACAAACCTGTCTCACTCCCTTCCCAACCACTGCTTCCCTTTCATGTCCGTCGATTCTTATAACTGCCATCTGCTTTCTGTACAAATTGTAAATAGCCTTTCGCTCCCTGTATTTTACCCCTGCCACCTTTAGAATTTGAAAGAGAGTATTCCAGTCAACATTGTCAAAAGCTTTCTCTAAGTCTACAAATGCTAGAAACGTAGGTTTGCCTTTCCTTATTCTTTCTTCTAAGATAAGTCGTAAGGTCAGTATTGCCTCACGTGTTCTAGTATTTCTACGGAATCCAAACTGACCTTCCCCAAGGTTGGCTTCTACTAGTTTTTCCATTCGTCTGTAAAGAATTCGCGTTAGTATTTTGCAGCTGTGGCTTATTAAACTGATTGTTCGGTAATTTTCACATCTGTTAACACCTGCTTTCTTTGGGATTGCAATTATTATATACTTCTTGAAGTCTGAGGGAATTTCGCCTGTCTCATACATCTTGCTCACCAGATGGTAGAGCTTTGTCAGGACTGGCTCTCCCAAGGCCGTCAGTAGTTCTAATGGAGTGTTGTCTACTCCCGGGGCATTGTTTCGACTCAGGTCTTTCAGTGCTCTGTCAAACTCTTCACGCAGTATTGAATCTCCCATTTCGTCTTCATCTACAATCTCCTCCATTTCCAGAATATTGTCCTCAAGTACGTCGCCCTTGTATAGACCCTCTATGTACTCCTTCCACCTTTCTGCTTCCCTTCTTTGCTTAGAACTGGGTTTCATCTGAGCTCTTGATATTCATACAAGTGGTTCTCTTTCCTCCAAAGCTCTCTTTAATTTTCTTGTAGGCAGTATCTATCTTATCCCTAGTGAGATAAGCCTCTACATCCTTACATTTGTCCTCTAGCCATCCCTTCTTAGCCATTTTGCACTGCCTACCTATCTCATTTTTGAGACGTTTGTATTCCTTTTTGCCTGCTTCATTTACTGCATTTTTATATTTTCTCCTTTCATCAATTAAATTCAATATTTCTTCTGTTACCCAAGTATTTCTACTAGCCCTCGTCTTTTTACCTACTTGATCCTCTGCTGCCTTCACTACTTCATCCCTTAGAGCTACCCATTCTTCTTCTACTGTATTTCTTTCTCCCATTTGTGACAATTGTTCCCTTATGCTCTCCCTGAAACTCTTTCAGTTTATCCAGGTCCCATCTCCTTAAACTCCCACCTTTTTGCGGTTTCTTCAGTTTTAATCTACAGCTCATAACCAATAGATTGTGGTCAGAGTCCACATCTGACCCTGCAAATGTCTTACAATTTAATACCTGGTTCCTAAATCTCTGTCTTACCATTATATAATCTATCTGATACCTTCTAGTATTTCCAGGATTCTTCCATGTGTACAACCCTCTTTTATGATTCTTGAACCAAGTGTTAGCTATGATTAAGTTGTGCTCTGTGCAAAATTCTACCAGACGGCTTCCTCTTTCATTTCTTTCCCCCAATCCATATTCACCTACTATGTTTCCTTCTCTCCCTTTTCCTACTCTCGCATTCCAGTCACCCATGACTACTATATTTTCGTCTCCCTTCACTACCTGAATAATTTCTTTTATCTCATCATACATTTCATCAATTTGTTCATCATCTGCAGAGCTAGTTGGCATATAAACTTGTACTATTGTAGTAGGTGTGGGCTTCGTCTCTATCTTGGCCACAATAATGCGTTCACTATGTTGTTTGTAGTAGCTTACCCGCACTCCTATTTTCCTATTCATTATTAAAGCTACTCCTGCATTACCCCTATTTCATTTTGTATTTGTAACCCTGTAATCACCTGACCAAAAGTCTTGTTCCTCCTGCCACCGAACTTCACTAATTCCCACTATATCTAACTTTAACCTATCCATTTCCCTTTTTAAGTTTTCTAACCTACCTACCCGATTAAGGGATCTGACGTTCCACGCTCCGATCCGCAGAACGCCAGTTTTCTTTCTCCCGATAATGACGTCCTCTTGAGTAGTCCCCGCCTGGAGATCTGAATGGGGGACTATTTTACCTCCGGAATATTTTACCCAAAAGGACGCCATCATCATTTAACCATACAGTAAAGTTGCATGCCCTCGGGAAAAATTACGGCTGTAGTTTCCCCCTGCTTTCAGCCGTTCGCAGTACCAGCACAGCAAGGCCGTTTTGGTTAATGTTACTAGGCCAGATCAGTCAATCATCCAGACTGTTGCCCCTGCTACTACTGAAAAGGCTGCTGCCCCTCTTCAGGAACCACACGTTTGTCTGGCCTCTCAACAGATACCCCTCCGTTGTGGTTGCGCCTACGGTATGGCCATCTGTATCGCTGAGGCACGCAAGCCTCCCTACCACAACGGCAAGGTCCATGGTTCATGGGGGGGGGGGGGGTGAGGGGAAATATTTTATGAAAACTATTTAATTCTGTAGTAATTCAGGGAATGAAGCCACAGCAATTTTAATCTACCATCCTTCGTAAATTTTCGTGGTGATCCCAATAAAACTTTAATATTGGTCATAGTTGTAATAGTTTAAGATTTACTGTTCAAGTGAAATTAACAAGTTTTGTAACAAATACATGAATGCTAAAATCTGACGCATTGGTCGATCTTAACGATTGACAATTCATAGAAGCGCATCATTAAAACGACAAATCTTGTAAATATCAACACTGTAAATTTATCTGTCTAAAAGATATAGTAAATTTAAATTATCAGTATTTTCAGTTAAGAATCAGATCATCATTTCCTCCACACAAAAACACTGAACGATTACAGCATGAGACGGTATTGAATCATTAGGTAACAGAATATTTGTTGTAAAGTTTGGTGCATTAGAGTTATTTTTGTTCTTTATTTATTTATCAGAAAGCACACTTGAGCAAGGCTACTGGCCGTGACATTCAAAGCTAAGAAGGAAATTATAATGGATTTACGTAAAAGAATTTAACGTTTATCATGCAATGGATACTATTGTTACTTTATTTAGAACGTGAAAGTGATCAAGCTTTGACTATTTAAATATGTTAAAACGTAAAATAATAAGGAATAAGCTGTAGCTAATCAGATGGACGGCTTCAGGATAGGTAACTGCACTAGTCAGTTGAGCGAGGATCTCCGGCGCGCGATAAACGTGGCCGGGGACGGGCAAACGGGTAGTGCTGGTGGAGACGCGTAAACGGACGGTCGGTCTTCAGGTAGCTAGGAAATGAAACGACTTAGCAAAATTCGAGTTGTGTGGTATCGCTGGACTTAATCTCTGAGCGGCGCCTGGTGTGAACTTTTCGCGCAGTCAACGAGGTCGGTACTGGACTTTTAATTCACGGTGATATTGTGAATGATCGAACTGTGTCAAAAGTATATGCTCTCGAGTGTAATAGTAATGAAATAGGTTTTCTTTGTTTAAATAATGTCTAAAAGCTAGATGTAAATCCCATTGTTGATGCAATAAGCGTTTTGTGAAACATTCTCGTAATTCCATGCTATAGAAGTTTTTTTTAGGTTTTCACATGTGCCTTAAAAGTTTGAACATTAAACATTTTTTAGATAAAATTAGAGTTTCATCTCACACCTTATGTCGTTCTCCGCATCCTGTGCTTGCATTGAACCAAAAGGTACATTAAAGTAAAGTTCCCATGAGTAAAGCTAATAATTTCATTTATCAGAGTAAAATAATCTATATGCCATTGCACAGATGGCAAATTATTCAGATCAGGACAGAATTTTTATTAAGTAACAAACAGGGCCAAAAGGAGTAAAGTTATCTAGAATGACAATTTTATGCCATTGCGCTATGGCTGAGTTGAATATATGTTTTATTATCGGATAAACGGGAAGGAGTACACGAGCTAAGTCCACAGACGCAGTCAGATGCAGGTTGGTGACTTTCATTTATTTTTACCACTAAACTTTCATGCAGTCAGATGTGTATTTTGAGTATTAATTTTCCAACAATATTTTCATGCAGTCACATAAAGTTCAGTTCCGTTAAATACGCAGTCAGATGCAAGTTTTATTAAAGACTAAAGCAGTCACATGCAGTTCAGTCTAGTTTAAATGGAGAATTTTTATTAACAACACTTTCAGCATGTTCTCACGCAAGTTTACTCGTAGAGCCATTCCCCATGAGACTGTGACGTGTTTTGCGGCGACATTTGTGCTTCTCGGTAGCTGTGAACAAGTGAAGTCACGGCGTAAAATCTCGTTGCCAAAAGTACAGTTCCCATCCGGACGGTGCATAGTTTCTGAAGCAGAAATCAAAAGAATAAGAGAACACAATTACTGAGTGAAATATCGTATTACACTCAATTCAAGTATTGCTCTTCCACGTCGAAATCCATATACAGGTCGTTGGCAAAACTTCTAATTTAGAGCGGACTTCAATGCGAGGTGCTTATAATAGCATCCACAATGGAACTTTGTCTCGAAACCTGGCAGATAATCCAAAGTGATTTTGGTCGTATGCAATGTATGCTAGCTTGATAGCAATGGAAATGCCGTCGATGACAGTGCTGCTGCTGAAGCAGAGTTGCTAAACACAGCCTTACTAAACTCCTGCACGAAAGAAGATGAAAATATATTCCAGAATTCGAATCAAGAACAGCTGCCAACATTAGTAACACAGTAGTACATAAACTCGGATTAGTGAATCAAATCAAGTGTTCTGGTACAGACTATGCCAATTAGGTTCCTTTCAGAGTATGCTGGTGCGACAGCCTCATACTTAACAATCACATATAACTGCTCGTTCGACGAAAGATCTGCACCCAAGACCGAAAAGTTGCGCAGGTCACACCAATATTCAAGAAAGGCAATAGGAGTAATCCACTAAATTACAGCCCATCACATTAGCGTCGATATGCAGCAAGATATTGGAACATATATTGTGTTCGAACATTATGAATTACCTCTAAGAGAACGAACTATTGACACACAGTCAACACGGATATTTCAGAGTCTGAACATGGATAATGATTACACTTTATATTATGTATTAGTTTTTGCCATAGTTTATTAGATGTAGAAAACCCAATTTTTACTTTGTCATTTTTGAAAATATTTACAATCTTCTGTGATACATTGCCTATTATGGAATACTAGATATACATATGTTTTTCTCTTTTTCTTCTGTGGTGCAGTTTGCAACTGGGTTTTTCTTCACTTTGTCTAAGACTGTATCAACCATGGGAGCATTGTGACCATTGGCAACTGCAATCTGTTTCACTGTGTTTATTTCTTGTTGCATTTTTCCTTTGTTCGATGGTATTTTTGTTGCCCTATGCAGCATTGACCTGTATGCTGCCCGTTTATGGATATTTGGGTGACATGAGGTAGCAGGGATTGTGGTGACAGACATTGTGTTTTTCCTATAAATTTTGAATGTGCGTGTATTGTTGTGTCTTGTAATATTCAGTCCAGAAATTTGATGCTTTTATTTTGCTCACGTTCCACTTGTAATCTGATTTTCGCATTTAGATTATTGAAATGATTTAGAATGTCTGTGATGTCTTTGGTATCCCCTTTCACTAACACTAGTGTGTCATCTACATATCTCCTATAAAATTCTATTTTCTTTAGGCAAGGTTCTTGGCTGTCAAATAATTTTTGTTCTAAGTGATTTATGTATATGTCAGCTATGGTACCGGATGTACATGATCAAATTGCTAGGCCATCTGGTTACTTATAAATTTTGTCATTAAAGGTAAAGTAGTTGTAGCTTAGGGTTAGCTGAACGAGTTCCTAAAATTCGACAATCTCTGTGTATGAAAGTTTCTTGTGTTGGATAAGGTTCTTTTGTACTACTGTTAGAGCTTCTTGTATGGGTATATTTGAGTAAAGGATGGTGATGTCGAGTGATATAAAGTGTGCATCTTGGGGGAGCTTTCTGGTACTTAGTTCTTTAGCTAGAATCATGCTGTTTTTTATGGAATATGTTGTTTCATATGTATAATTTTTCACCAGTATGTTACTCAATTTTTGTGACATTTTGTATGCTGGGCTATTTAAAGAGTTGACCACGGGACGTATCAGGTTTCCATCTTTGTGTATTTTTGGCTGTGCTCTTAGGCGTGGTGCTTTTGGATTCATGCATATAAGGTATTTCTTTTCAGTTTCTGTCAACAGGAAATGTGTGTTTTTTAATTGTTCCTTAATTTTACTTTGAAATGGTTTGGTTGGGTCTTTTTCAATATGCTGAATATTATTAGCAGGAAAAAATTCGTTTGTTTTGTCTATGTATTCCTTTTCTTTCATGACAACTAATGTATTGCTTTTGTCTGACTTTACAACTATTGATTGGTTGTTTTTCAGTTTATCATTTATAGATTTTAAAGTTTTTGTATCATTTATTGTATACTTAGATCTAAACTTATCTTTACTCATTTATTTCTCAAGAAACTTGCTTATTCTGTGACCTGTTGCTGCTTTTGTATTTGAATTTAATTTTGTACCATCTGCTGCACTTTTAGTTGCAGCTATAACCTGTTTCAGTGTATGGATGTTGAGGTTAGGTTTTAAATTGTATTGTAGTCCTTTTTGGAGTAAATTGTTTTCTCTTTGGTTGAACTTTATGTCTGTGTTGTTCACCACTCTACTGTAAAATGTGTGTATGCTTTTGTCAGTTATCTCAAGGCTGGATGTTTTATCTTGTTTGGATTTCAAGGTGTGTATTTTCTTGTTATGTGTGTTGCCAATGGTCAAGTACTCCTTGTCGACTATGTTTTGAACGTGCGTGTAAATACTGTCATAAACTGTGGGTTCCATGTTTCTTGCTGCTTCTATCTGCATGTTTATTAGCTTACTGTTTAGTAAGTCCTTCTTCTTGTGTAACTGCCTTATTTCGGTTTTCAGCCAGAGTTTTTCTGCTTTGTGCTTTATAAGTTTTGTTATGCTGCTGCTAGAACATATTTTCACTTTCATATATTTCGGAATTATGCCTAGTTGTTGACATTGCTTGTTGAATCTTATGTGTGCAACTGTTTTTAGTACTCTAATTTTGAGTTTTTTGTATTTATATATAGCTTTCATTGCCTGGCTTGGCACTGACAATCTGGTTTGATCCATTATAAATGGTTTTTTAAAGCCTGCGACTGTAGAAACAATTGTGATTATTTAACTTTTCGCACGACGCGTTTCGAGAAATAATTCCCATTTTCAAGTGCGTTTTTTTGTATATTAAACCATTTCTTTTGATGTTATTGTGTGTGAGTCTCCTTCATTTCTATTTTCAGCGGGATATAATACTACTTCAAGAGCAAGAACATTTGTTAACAGTGAGTTGCCCCAATAGAAGTTCAGTATAACGAGGCATACGGATTTCTCGTTATCCGATTTACCCACAAAATCGCCTCTCCTGCACTATGCAGTCATTTATTTGTATGGGTTTTTGAAGACCTATGTGCCTCACATTTCAACAACCTTAGGTGTAACGTAACGTTGCATGACAACAACAGTGAAGGCAGTACTGCTCCCCGGAAAAGTTCGACGTGCGAACAATGACTTTCTAATGTTTCATCCCTACCGTGGCCAGGCAGTGCAGGCCGGTCCTCTAATCAAGTAAGCCACTGGTGGTATTGTTGACATTACGACAGACATTACGTCAGACGGGATTTTGTAGCACAAGACAACGTTTGAGTGCATGGATCAGCTAACAAGGTGCGACAAAGACTGAAGTAATATCTTGTAACTCGGACACTTGCGAACTACCGTGAAACTCACACGTTGCAAATTTAACGGAGCCTAGCAAACCGCGCTCAGGGCAGAGCGAGCTAACAGGACAGGTAACAAGGGGCAAACTTACTCGTCCCCCACTAGTACGACTACGTAAGAAGTGTAGCTATAAGAGTATACAGAATGTGTATAAAGGTTATAAAGTGCGGTTGAGAAGGATGGTTTGGATGCGAGGATCAGAAGATAGTAAGCCACTGACAGCTTCGATTAAACCATATACTGAATGACAACATGAAAATGTTTGCACCTATTGGTATTTGAACAACCTAACTCCAATATATAGTAAAAATTGACACAAAATCCCTTAAAAAGCATGGATCTTTGCCCTTTCCCAGTTAGTATTTGCCGTAATAAAAAAAGGTAATTTGAAGAAACACATGAGTTAATAAACGATCCTTAAAACTTGAATCACAATTTTCGGATGACTTCATTTAGTGGCAAGTGGCATTTAAAATTTTAAAGAAACCTCTAAACGCCAAAACATCAAGTAACCAGCCACCGCTATAATTTCTAGTAACACCCTGTCCCCATTAAATATTGCTAGACAGTTACACAAAAATAAAGCTTAGACAACTATCAAAACCACGAGGTAGTTAAAGGGTTCAGTTACTTCAGTTGGAGAAGAGTAGCAGTTGTAAATGTTGATGAAAATCCTTAAGAACCAAATCAATCTCCAAGTTATTCAGAATACAACTGATAGTAATCCGGCCATACCTTACAATTACTATAGACTCAAGCTTACACGCACAACATTACATTAAATAATAATTAAGAAGAGGAAATGGTTCAAAAGGTAACTGCCCGTTTTACTCCGCCGGGCAGACAAGCGTTGAGCGGCACTTGCCCATGAAGTACTAGGCCGAAGTCAATCTTCGTAAGCAGCACCCAGGTGAAATATACCCGTGTGCCACCCCCTTAGATGAGCACAATATGCAATATGATACACAATATGCAAGCAGACCTCTGTAACAGGGAAAGGAACTGACACACACAGTGGTTACGGTTACTACAAGCCACACCACAAGTTGGGAAACGGGGCCAAATTTCTAGTAGTTTACTGTCGAGATTTTCACAAATGTTTTATTCGTATCTTACAGAAACTAGCAGTACGGCAATAAAACAATTAATTTTTTTTTTAAAAACACAGAAGCTAGCAGTACGGCAATAAACAACCTTTTAAAACACGCCGCTAACGGCAATCAAGTAATTTATAGCAATACAACAATTTAAAAAAATTTAAAAAACATCAGTAAACAGGCTACTAAAGTAAATACAGAACTTTGTTAATAAAGTACGATGAGGTAGTGAAGCTTCCAACACCGCCATTAAAAAAATTAAACAGGTCTCAACAAACAGACGATTAATGGCAATAAAAGAATTTACAAACTTGGAGGAATTTAAATAAATCTTAAACAAAAGTGTCCAGGAATATCATTAGAACATAACAGATATGACGGACCCGTATAAGGCAGCCACAAATCACCCACTCAGGGGTGCTCAGGCTAGAAAGAATACTGACCAATTTAAATACGCCCGTAAACAAAAAAAATGGCTCTGAGCACTATGGGACTCAACTGCTGAGGTCATTAGTCCCCTAGAACTTAGAACTAGTTAAACCTAACTAACCTAAGGACATCACAAACATCCATGCCCGAGGCAGGATTCGAACCTGCCCGTAAACACAATTGCCACTCTCAAGCTGGTCATTGCACCGACTTTTAGCCAGCGAAAAGTTGTTATAAGATGACTTAACTTGCTGACAGAATTAGAGCTAACCTCATGCAAGGAAACATTACACCACACAGTCCTGAATGAGCGACCACACGATCAACCAACAAGAAGCATGAATTTACTCATAACCCACTACAAAATAGCGAAACAATTAAACTGCCAAAACTACATCTCCCATCGGACAGTAACGAGAGGAGGAGGAAGATCACTGTCTTCAATTACACCGGTGCCATGGACAGGAAACCCGGTCGCCGGAGGCCACCATGCAGAAGAGACGCTGGTTACACAAATTGTTACTTAATGATTAAACCTTCCACGAACTTAACTTGCAATTATGCTCGGACAGGCAGTACACGACCTCCGATGGCAAGGATCCATACATCGGACCTCGCACGCCTCGTCAGCGTATCCAACACGCCACGGTCAAGCGACAACACGCTCTGTCACCGGAGATCACGTCTTCTCTGCAACGTTGACGGGTAGTGACTGCTCCTTCAGGTTAGGTGTCTCCTTTTCAACTACAGTGTTGAAACGGAGGATTTAAAGAAGCTTGTTAACGTCCCACCAAGGTGAAATGAACGGCAACTACTCGTAGGTCGATTCCGTATACAACCAACACGCGGGGATTTCTTCCGTCAACTCGACCCCCTCGTTACACACAACTGACATACATCACGTGGCGAATCGGTACAACCGCCTGCTTCGCGCTGGAGAGCCACACTACCCTCCCGTGCCCGCCACACTCTCTCTGCGCGCAACGCCCCTACTTCCGCGCCACCACACGAGGTTACAACCAGTAAAGGATCTCACTTCCTCCACAGAAGTTTCCCGGAAGCAAAAGCGCAAATATCGATACCAGAGCGAAAAGACAACCAAGCAGCCACTTAATGACAGACAACATATGAAACAAACATGTCAGGGGAAGAAAAGGCTACACAAGGTGTAGCACGAGTCGACACACGGCTGAGGAACACAATAAACTTACACATGATTTACAACAAAATTTTCACTAATATGGCACTGAAGTAAATCACGGCCATAATGACTAGCCAAATTATCGGCCATCCTGATTTAGGTTTTCCGTGATTTCCCTAAATCGCTCCAGGCAAATGCCGGGATGGTTCCTTTGAAAGGGCACGGCCGACTTCCTTCCCCATCCTTCCCTAATCCGATGAGACCGATGACCTCGCTGTCAGGTCTCCTTCCCCAAACCACCACCACCACAAAATTATCATGGAACGGGTGACAAGTCAACAGTTCAGAGCCTTAGGGGCGTAAGCCAGGTTTCCTGGAGCATGTTAACTTGAATGACCACACACCCTACCAAACTGTTCAAAAAGGCTCTGAGCACTATGGGACTTAACATCTGAGGCCGTCCGTCCCCTAGAACTTAGAACTACTTAAACCTAACTAACCGAAGGACATCACACACATCCATGCCCGAGGCAGGATTCGAACCTGCGACCGTAGTGGTCGCGCGGTTCCTGACTGAAGCGCCTGGAACCGCTCTGCCACAACGGCCGGCCAAGCTGTTCTAGGCACAGTATGCACTGCGCCACTTAAACTAGTTTAGGCTAACAGTCAAGTCAAACAGCAGAAAATGTGACACCCTGGTAACACAGTTGCCTGTGCAGGAAAGAGGCGATCTGACAGATCCTCACTAGTTACGGCACAGCAGAGACGGTTGGTAAGTCCACGGCCCTCCGCTTGATGCGGTGACCATCCTCCCTTGGCCAGGCGTGGGTCGTTGTACTACGCATTGTACGGCCTTGTCTGCGGCGATAGTAGCACTTTTCTTGCTCGCACCGCGCTGGACCAGTGAACTCACACGTTACAACGTCGACGCAGGTAGCCAGACTACAGCACCTAGCGAGCTCCATCCCTTCTGGTAGCTATCACAATACACAGCTGTGTACCCGCACTTGCGCACAGCTTACGAACTTGCGAAAATACCTGCGCAAACCGCCTCGTCAGCGATACTGATTTAGATAGACCGCAGAACGGACGTATCCTAAAGAATGTAGCTTAGGGACTCAAAGCGTTTAGTCGTGCCGCCATTCTGTTTTCGTCTTGAATAGGAGAGAATGATAGAATGATGGGGTTTTGAGTTTCAGAGAAACCACGACCCGCCGTTGGTGATGAAAATCGGTTGACTACCTGTTCCCCGCCGACTGACTCATCGACTTCCATAGCGGTCTGCAGCCGTGGGACTTGGAAAACTTCACCAGTGCGGGAAACTGGTGTGCGGCCTGGGACTTCAGATTATGGGGTGCAAGCTGTGTGCGGTACGGCTGCGGGAGACGCGTCCTCGTGGCAACCTAGCCATCTAGAAGTCATCAGCCATAGTTCTGGTCGATTCATGGGCGGGGGGGGGGGGGGGGTGGAGTGGATAAGGGGGTAGCTGCCTCTGTGGCGATTTTACAAACATTTTATTTGAACTTAGCGAACAAACTGAAACAGCCCCCGAACTAGTTGTGGCTCGTATTTAGTACAAGCCTGTATTTGGGAGGACCGTGATTAAAACCTGTGTGCTCACATCCATTCTTTTCATAAGCAGCTAGAATGGTCCCTCAGAAAAGGCGACGACCTATTTATTGCACTCACTTGTCGAGTCCAGCAATGTTTCAGCTATAAAGACATTGTCAATGACACAGAGAGCCAACGCAAGAAACGTGAGAGCTTGCATACAGAGTGTTTCAGAATCTTTAAGAGTGGTGGATCACTGCATGAGGAACAACTTCTGTTCGAGACAAGATGTGTGCTGATAGGTTTCCTTTCCTTATTTGTAAGGCTCCTGATAGGACCGAACTAGTGGGGTGTACGAACCAGGTCTGCTGCATCTGTACAGACCTAGTCCAGTAAATCGATACAGCGATTTCCATCAAGGAACCTCAAGAGCGAAAGCCTCTAAGCGAGGAAATATATTTCAGAAGCGAATCAGGAATTTTAGCTTTCCCCCTTTCACACGGAGGAGACGGCAAGATTGTATGCAACACAAGTCACATACACATGCAGAGGAATGCCTGCGCCTTGTCAACGCTGAGGGGCATAACCAGCGTTAAAAAGACGCCTAGCTCTTCCAAGAAGTGTCAGCTAACTTCTTGCCTCTAACAAAGCAGTTACCCATGGCGGATTCTATCACCCACAAACTTTAATGCAAAGACTGCGGAATACCGTGCATTTACAGTGTGCTCAAATGATATCTTCCAGTGCATACTGAAAGAACCAGCTACCCGCTACTGCCATATAGAGTGAATCCTGGATTATCTTGCAATGTTTCAGGCATGATGTATCAATTTGAGGTAAGGGGCTCTCGTCTGGATACAACTGAGTCGAAAATTATAAGCGCAACCTCTGATAACGGACCTGTTCTACTGTAAGCTTGTGGCTTTCCATATTTGGGAGGAGGAAGTGTAGGAAAAGGAGTTCTAGTAACCATGGGTCCTAAAATGCATACCTTAAGACATATGAGCATTTGTTCAGTAGAATAGATGTGTTTTACTATAGCAAAGAAGAGCTCTTAAGGTACGCACCTTAGGGCCCATGTTTACTGGACATTATTTTCTTGTTTTGCTCGATATTACCTACTGCCAAAAAATGGTAATCAAAGGACATAAGGTAGAAGACGTCCATTGTCCACCGTCTCCAAGGTGTATTGATGCAAATGGTGTGTCGCTTTGTGTTTGTATGAAAGAGTGTACCATTTTCTTCTGTTATTCATGTCATGATTGTTACTGTTGTTTGTTTTCCTGTGTGTAACAAACAAAATAGCAAATATACTAAAGAAGCAGGGATTACACATAGTTTACAGAACCAGAAACACTCACCATTCACATTTACAAAAAACAGACAAACCAGATAAATACCAAGGAGCAGGTATATACCAGCTAGACTCCCAAGAATGCAAATCAGTATATCTTTGGATGACAAGCAGGAACTACAAAACTAGATATAAAGAACATATAAGAAGCTGGAAATACCTTCGCCGAATACCTGATAAAACGTGGATAAGAACCATACAACATGGAAGGTGACTTGACAGTTATCAGAGTGAATAATCACAACAGAAAGCTCCTGGCATTACTATAAAACTTCCACATACAAAGAGCGATTGCAGTAAAAAGAAGATAGCAACCAAATAAATATAAACAATAACTCTCTGATCATGCTAGCCACCAAAATAATAACAATCTGAAATGGAACCAGGATAAATAATTAATGAATCTCCCTCCCTCCATCTCTCTCTCTTTCTCTCTCTCTGTCTCCCTCCCTGTCTCTGCCTCTCTCCCTCCACCCGTCCCCTCTACACACACACACACACACACACACACACACACACACACACATACATACATACACCCCACATACACATACACACACACACACACACACACACACACACACACACACACACACACACGCACGCACGGACGCACGCATGCACACACTCGCAACAAATGAAAAAGATCAAACCACACACACAAAACAAACAAAAGACGACTGATAATAACACAACAACAGTTGGCAACACTACACACTAAAAACACACATATCATGATCACAAAATAGAAAGTGCAAGTGATACATGCGACGTGACAAATGTGGGAGAAAGAACGCCAGAAATCAGCCAGCTGAAACATCGAAACTAACGAGTACATCTCCAGGACCATACGCATGAGTTTAACAGCGCTGGAAATCTTAAGTAAGACCGAACGATAATTTCACATATGAAATTTGTGCTACAAATGTTGATTCTAACCAAAAAAAACTGGATCAAAACACGAAAAAATGTAACATAGCACATACTGTATTACCACGTAATACGTTTATTGCATGTATAGAAAGAAACATGTACTACAGACCACTGAAGATGCTTCCCAAATAAAAGAAGCGAAACGCATATGGGAATAAACAAACTGCCTTCAGTTTGTTGCATAGACGCAACATATACCAAAGGATTTATAGCAACTAAGGGAAAGATGGGAAACAGAAAAAAAGACGAACTATAAAGCATTTAATTGATAACAATGATGGGTCGCAAAATGTATTATTTATTATTCGACTTGTTACTGCTTCTAAAACCAGTTCATACACGACTTTGATTTAGAGGAAACCTGTATGCCACAACACATAACTAACTCCTTCATTCTGACACTTCAGACATAATGGCAACGATGCTCGAGTAATTAGACCGACCGCAGTCTGGAGATGCATGCAGTTCCGTCCTGCTACATCGAAACACACACATCAAAACGCTTCTGGAACCGCTGCCGACCAACTGGGCAGACTCTAGTACGAGAGAGTGCCGCACAGCAGTCCCTCCGATTTTTTATGTGAAAATTTTTAAAGATTTTTAAATAAAACAAACTTAATTAACGTTATATAAAGAGGCAGTCTCGGTAGTGAAGTAATTTTTTTTGCAATTAACGCATTTCTCCCAATTAATGCTTCTTCAGACTTTTAAGGAAATGGAAAAGGATGGATGTAATTATACAAAATTACAAATTGAGGAGCATGATTCTAAACTGTGCTAAATTAAAAAAAACTTTAAAATTCTTTTCAAAAACAAATTGACGCCCACGAAATGTCATCACAGCCATACCTAACGCCGACCGGTAGGGTAGCTACTCAGAACTATGGTAAAGCACCATTTAAAAAAAGAAAAGAAACGTCGAACAAGGAACACTGGAACAAAAGTAAGTGTCGGTACAAATTTAGAACGAGAGAAACCGGGGGAAATTTATGAAGCCAAAAATGGAATGGGTGGGGAGCACAGACAAATAAAGTAATGGAAATAACCTTGTGACGGAGATGCTGATTCGCAGATAGGCGCCGGCAGCGGCAGCTGTGCGGTTCTAGGCGCTTCAGTCTGGAACCGCGTGACTGCTACGGTCGCAGGTTCGAATCCTGCCTCGGGCATGGATGTGTGTTATGTGCTTAGGTTGATTGGGTTTAAGTAGTTCTAAGTTCTAGGGGACTGATGACCTCAGAAGTTAAGTCCCATAGTACTAAGAGCCATTTGGACCATTTTTTGGCAGATAGGCACAACAAGAAGACTGTCACAAGTAAAGCTTTCCGTAAGGCCTTCGATAAAAATAGACGCCAAACATACACACACACACACACACACACACACACACACACACACACACACACACTCACACACACATAACTACTAGTGGCAGTGTGGCTACAGTTGCCTGAGACTGCAGTCATGTGTGTGTGAGTTGCGTTTTGCGCTCGCGCGCGCGCGTGTGTGTGTTTGTGTGTATGTGTATGTGTGTGTGTGTGTGTATGTGTGTATGTGTGTGTGTCTGTCGTTTGTTTTTGCCAAAGGCCTTACGGGTCGAAAGCTTTACTTGTGACAGTCTCTTTGTTGTGCCTATCTGCGACTCAGCATCTCCGCTATATGATGAGTGAGAACTTTCCTTTTCATAATACTGGTTCATTCCATCCTGGATTTTCCATTGTTGAAAACTACCTTGAAGTAGTCACAGGCACCAGGTGAAGCATAGCATAGAGCCATACGTACATTGAATGAAACTGGAGAACAGATGATTAAACGGTCTAATAGACGGCTACATTGAAACTAGAGTGCAGAGGAAAACCATCTTTTCTGCGCTAGCAGGGTAGCACGTGAACAGAAGGAGCTGGTGTTGGTAAACCTTAACAACTTAATGTTGTAGCGAAAACGTCGACAATATTCTGTCCGTACCGAACACTAGTTATCAGCCGCTCCAGAAACACCAAAGGTAAAGGAAAGGTGTAGCTTATCGCACACAGACAATAAAACCAGGGTAGACGGCAAAGTGTCTTGGACGAATGCACTCTATGATTGCACTCTATGAGTACGTCTACGTCGTACGTGCAAAGGATTATCACTTGCGTGCAGGCAGAATCTGTATTGATCACTGAAGACCACTGTGTGCCAGTCCATCTTCCATGTGATCCACTGACGGCACCAGTCGAACCGTGCACGTCGATGCTGTGGGGTGACTGGAAAACGGGCTAGAGGTGTACCTACCCGAGGCCCCACTGCTATAATCGGCTCACAGCAGTTCGTGTTGACACGCCTGGGCTCACAAGCCCTCTTACCTGTGCTGTACGATCTGACACTGCTGCGTGAATGTCTAGAACTTTGCCTGCGGGTGTGAGAACGTTCACGTGACCACAGATACCAGCAGCGTTGCACGACTGACGCAGCACGTTCGAGTTGGATGGCAGTTCTCCGAAAGGACCATCCCGCCAGTCGGAAGGCCACAATTCGTCCCATTGCACACTCGCTCTGTTGGCTGTAGGAAACACGAGTGCGTCTCCGTGGGATGATTACCTGCTTGCACCACACTGAGTTTCTGGCTGTGAACATTCCCCATTAAACGGCAGACACCGATGGCACTCTAGCAGCAATGACACTACACTATGGTGGACGACGCTGAAACCATTATCAGCACATCTGGTACCCCTAAGGTAGCACATGCCATCATAGGATCGAAATGACGTCAACTTTCCAAGTGACCAATTGTTTTCCGGCAGAGTGTTTACGTTACGCGCCGTCATGTCAGACGTTACACTTCGGAGCTGTCTAGTGACAGAGGGTTTGAAACTTTCGTCAACGATGCGGTGAAGTTACCTAGTAATACGACAAGTAATACCTCAACCAATATTGAGAACAGGATTAAAAATTCGGAGGCAATCCTTTCCAGCAACCCCTCGTATTACTCCCAATGTACGTGCGACACGACAAGAGTAATGATTCACTAACCATTGTCAGCAGGCAAAGAAAGTTTTTTACGACTTAAACAATTGTTGCTGCATGAATATAGATGCTAAACATGCGTTAAAACTAAAGAGTAAGCTCAGCAAAGCTAAAAAATAGCAAATAATGTAAATCACATAAAATTAACACACTAGGATGTTGAGCCGTAGTTGTGCCCAGTGTTCGAAAAGCGCGCCAGGCGGAGTGCTTTCGCTTCGCGTCTGGTGTTTGCGGTGGCTCTTTCGGTTTGGCGCGCTGTTTGGATCGCTACCGCCCTCTGGCGGGAGGTCGAGAAAGTGTACGGTCGCGTGACGATCGAGGAGTACGTACTGGGCTGTGGCCGAGAGAGGTGGTGGCGCGAGCGGGGCCCTGCTGTTTGGGGTCGTCAACTGCTCGCCACGTGCTTTGGCCGACCTCTTGGCTGTCAGGGGCTAAGTCTGCCTTACCTGCATGTACGTAGCTTATGAAGGTTCGAAGCCGTGGTGCAGGAGATCAGTGGGGCCGAATGTCTTCTTATCGGCCGTTGAAACCAATGGCAGCGGTTGGCTCTGACGAGCATTTGGAAGTGCGACGTGTTCCCACCGCTGGAGTGGAGTGTGAGAAGTTGAGTACTTGAGTAACTCGGGGAGGTGGCGGCTTGCAATGGAAGTTTTGGGGCTGATCTGCTGTGGCCCTGTAGACCACCAGTAAGTATTCCGCCTATTGTGATTGGGCCCCGTTACACGTGTTACTCCCTCACCGAGCTAAGGAATTTTTTTTTGGGAACTGCCTTTAATGTGAAGGTTTGTGTGCTGGCTTACTCACACTTATCTTGTAACAAATATAAGTTATGTTACTGGCGCGAGACAACTATTTTTGCTTAGTACAAGCTAGCTACTTAGTCTGTTTTTTGGAATTGTTCCCTTATTGTTAACGTCAAACCTTGCAATATCCTTTACATAGAGCTATTTTTAAAGGAGTTTTTTACTGTTGTCATTATATATATATATATATATATATATATATATATATATATATATAAAGTTAAAATAACATTATTGGCAAGTTGTTAATGTCATACCTGGTAATCTCCTTTTCATAACGAAAATTGTCAAGCTATTTGAAATTGTTGTGGATTTATTTTTTTAAATAAATGCCAGACTTAAAAATTTATTATTGAGAAAGTTTTAAAATAAAAAGATATCTTTAGCAGTGTGTGTTATTTCACCAGCACCTCCTGCACCATGCTTCCACGATAACGTTTTGGAATAACATGTGTTCTTGAGTTGTTGTTTGTGAACCGCCGTAATTGACGTTTCAGATGTCTGGGATAGGTGGTCGTAGAAGGAAACGGTCATAGGTAGTACCACCGACAAGTTAAACTTTTTATCTCCTCCGCTCTTTGTTCGGTGATGGAAAATACTGGAGCTCACCACAGATACTGGGACTGGCAGGTGACGGGGCACTGTACGTTAACGTGGTGTGGCCGCAGTGGTCATCGTCCCGACCTGCGGCCTGCGGCAGCGGTGGGTGCTGGCTGGACTCAGGTGCCGCGACCGCAGTGCCGCAGAATCGATACGCGCTGTTAAACGCCACCTGGGTGCCCTCACGGGTTGCACTTGCCTCCAGGACAGGTATCTCATTAGTGCGGACCGTATTTCATATAGAAGAGATTAACACTCATGTAGCTGCATCAACACATCTTGATGGAATGAATGCTATCCAATAGATATTGCCATAGAATTTGATATTAATTACTCTGCAGATCTTAAAGACGAGATTGATAAAGTAACTTGAATTGAAGTAATGGAGCATGTTGCTAGAGGTCTCCTAGTTGCTGGACGTTACATGGCGGGTGGCCAGCAGGACTTTAGAGCGCAATTGGACTTGCACTTGCAACACGAGTTGAATAAACGGGTGTGTCAATCAGTGAGCAGTTACGGTGTACTGTGGTGGTGGCATGGATAACAGCGATGACTCATCATGACATGGAGGCACTGAGTCCTCCTACATCTACATCTACATCTACATACATACTCCGCAATCCACCATACGGTGCGTGGCGGAGGGTACCCCGTACCACAACTAGTAACTTCTCTCCCTGTTCCACTCCCAAACAGAACGAGGGAAAAATGACTGCCTATATGCCTCTGTACGAGCCCTAATCTCTCTTATCTTATCTTTGTGGTCTTTCCGCGAGATGTAAGTTGGCGGCAGTAAAATTGTACTGCAGTCAGCCTCAATTGCTAGTTCTCTAAATTTCCTTAGTAGCGATTCACGAAAAGAACGCCTCCTTTCCTCTAGAGACTCACACTCGAGTTCCTGAAGCATTTCCGTAACACTTGCGTGATGATCAAACCTACCAGTAGCAAATCTAGCAGCTCGCCTCTGAATTGCTTCTATGTCCTCCCTCAATCCGACCTGATAGGGATCCCAAACGCTCGAGCAGTACTCAAGAATAGGTCGTGTTAGTGTTTTATAAGCGGTCTCCTTCACAGATGAACCACATCTTCCCAAAATTCTACCAACGACCCGAAGACGACTATCCGCCTTCCCCACAACCCTTGGTAGGTATCTGGAGGGAGATGGCACCACATCTGCACACATGTCTCCTAAATCGCGTAAATTCTTGGGAGGGATTGACGAGTTCTGGAATCATGTTCAATCGCATCCCAAACGTGCTCGACACGTTCAGATCTGGCGAGTTGGGGACCCAGCACATCAACTGGAACTCGCCACCATGTTCCTCGAACCAGTCCCTCAAACTCCTAGCCTTGTTACATGACGCATTATCTTGTTGAAAAATGTTGCTGCCGTCAGGAAACATGATCGTCAAGAACAATTGTACGTTGTATGTAACCAGTGCACGATATTCCTTGGCCGTCATGGTGCCTTGCGTGAGCTCGATTGGACCCATAAATGCCCACGTGAATATTTCTCAGAGCATAATGTAGCCGCCACCAGCTTGTCTCCGTCCCACAGTACAGGGTCAAAGAGCTGTTCCCCTGGAAGACGACGGATTCGCGACCTCACTTCGGCATGATGAAGAAGGCATTAGCATTCAGCAGACCATGCAACGCTCTGCCACTGCACTAACGTCCAGTGCCGATGGTCACATACTGATGATTATGTGCCCATTTCAGTCTTATTTGCCGATATCGTGGTATTAACATTGGTACATGCGTAGGTCGTCGGCTGTGGAGGTCCATCGTTGGGAGTGTTTGGTGCCTGTATGTTCAGACACACTTTTCCTCTGCCCAGCATTAAAGTCTTCCACCACAGTTCGCACCTTGTCCTATTTTCCAAGTCTGCCCAGGCCACGACGTGTGACATCTGTAATGAGGGGGGGGGGGGCAATCCCACGACGTCTCGACGTGGTTTCGCATTGGTTTCGCCATGTGTTAAATACACTCATCACAGGAGTTCTCGAACAAACGACAAGTTGTACCGTTTCTGAAATGTTCGCGCCTTCCTCATTCCACACACGGCCGGCATGCTCGCTGTTACTACATGCACCGTAAGAGTCTCTGACTAGCAGTCATTATTCGCCAGGTGACGCTGCAATCACCTGGCGGGTTAATACTCTACTGGCCATTAAAATCGCTACACTACGAAGATTACGTGCAACTGACGCGAAATTTAGCCGACAGGAAGAAGATGCTGTGATATGCAAATGATTAGCTTTTCAGAGCATTCGCACAAGGGTGGCGCCGGTGGCGACACCTACAACAAACAGCAATTGACCGGCGTTGCCTGGTGAAACGTTGTTGTGATGACTCGTGTAAGGAGGAGAAATGCGTACCATCACGTTTCCGACTTTGATAACGGTCGGATTGTAGCCTATCGCGTTGGTCGAGATCCAATGACTGCTAGCAGAATATGGAATCGGTGGGTTCAGGAGGGTAATACGGAACGCCGTGCTGGATCCCAACGGCCTCGTATCACTAGCAGTCGAGATGACAGGCTTCTTATCCCCACGGCTGTAACGGATCGTACAGCCACGTCTCGATCCCTGAGTCAACAGTTGGGGATGTTTGCAAGACAACAACCATCTGCACGAATAGTTCGACGTCGTTTGCAGCAGCATGGACCATCAGCTCGGAGACAATGGCTGCGGTTACTCTTGACGCTGCATCACAGACAGGAGTGCCTGCGATGGTGTACTCAACGACGAACCTGGGTGCACAAATGCAAAACGTCATTTTTTCGGATGAATCCAGGTTCTGTTTACAGCATCATGACGGTCACATCCGTGTTTGGTGACATCGCGATGAACGCACATTGGAAGCGTGTATTCGTCATCGCCATACTGGTGTATCACCAGGCGTGATCGTGTGGGGTGCCATTGGTTACGCGTCTCGGTCACCTCTTGTTCGCATTGGCGGCGCTTTCAACAGTGGACGTTACATTTCAGATGTGTTACGACCCGTGGCTATACCCTTCATTCGATCCCTGCGAAACCCTACATTTCAGCAGGATAATACAGGTCCTGATGGACCTTTCTGGATACAGAAAATGTTCGACTGCTTCCCTGGCCATCACATTCTCCAGATCTCTCACCAACTAAAAACGTCTGGTCAATGGTGGCCGAGCAACTGGCTCGTCTCAATACGTCTGTCACTACGCTTGATGAACGGTGGTATCGGGTGTTGAAGCTGCATGGGCAGCTGTACCTGTACACGCCATCCAGGCGGTGCCCCCCGCATCGCGGCCTGTGTGGGTTTGTTATTCGAGGCTTCACGGCCGCATCACTCAGCATTAGCCGTTGCCGGCCACTTGCGCAGCGTTTGCCGGGACGTCGCTGAAGCCGTATTAGCGCAACAGTCGGGGAGTCACTCAGCTGTGGCGGCGCTGGCTGCGCGGAAGGCAATAAGCAGCTGAGCGGCAGGGCAGCCAGCCGCCCACGCAGGGCCGCCACTCTCGCTGAGTCAGATGAAAATTGTCTCTGTGGCCAACGGACGGGAAGCGAGCGCCGGCTGCACCGCCCAGATAACGGCCACGGGCTGCCGGCCGGATTTCCGCGTCTACGGGTAATTCGGCGTGCGTGGGTGGCGGTCTGACTGCCACAGTCGTCTGTGAGAAGGAGGGGGGGGGGGGGGGAGGTGTCTGGCCAGCTCTCGATACGTACGCCGTGCTGCCTAACGAACACACCTGCAGGCAAGCCGCGTCCATCACGGTAGGCTAGTTTACCCTAACATTTACTCGGCTTCTAGTTTAACGATGGCATACACTTTGCAAGATTCCTCCTCATAAAGCTGTCTATAGGAATAACGCTTTCTCTACATCTGTATCTAAATCTTAGGGTGGAGTGGCATATGAGCTGTGGGGCTGTGCAAGCATGGATTCAGTTTCACAGTTACTTTATTAAACATAAAATTCTTGTTAATAACACACCAGTATACAGTAAAAGTGAAACAGAACCTACTCTGTAGTCTTATACAGGGAGGGTGAGTCACTAACTATTGCCACAGAGAATAACTCCGAAAGTATGATAGGAGCTGAAAAGTTTGTGGGACAAATCTTGCATGGGACAGCGGGGGCCTTATTATGACGTTGGTTTGGGGTCGCTTCGGAGATATCAAGGTCAACTTTGTTTTTTCAAAGGGGGTGCTATATTTGGTACTTGCATTATTGAACATCTGTAAATCCATGTTGTCTGCGGCAAGTTGCACGCCAAAATTGTGGTCGGTGAATGCATGGTGTCGCATTCTGGAGGACAGAATTATAGGTCCCTAATTCATTGAAGGAAATCTTAATAGTAGGAAGTACACCACATTCCTGCAAGAAACATTAGGTCTGTTATTGGAAGAAATACCTTTAAGAACAAGGAACAGAATGTGGTATGAACACTATGGATTCCAGTACATTTTTCGCTAATGGCTATAAATGAGTTGCAGAGACAATTCCCAAATCGTTAGATAAGGAGGAGATGTGTCGTGGCCGGCTCTTTCGCCAGACTTGACGCCTCTGGATTTTTTCTTGTGGGTATTCGTAAAAAGCATTATTTATAAAGATGTTCCAGCTACACCTGAAGATATGTGAGAGATAATTGTCAGAGCATGTGGTTCGATAAGTGTCGATGTGATAAGGAATACCATGCAATCCGTAATAAGAAGATTGCAGTACTGCATTGATACCAACGGTCATAACTTCGAACAGCTTTTGTAATGGACGTTCATACCACCTTTGTGACCTTCGTTGACCTTCAAAGACCTTACTGATACACATAATTGGCTTCATCTCGATAGCCGCTATCAGAAAATAAGTACCAACTATAGCATCCCACTTGAAAAAACAAATATGACCTTCATATCTCTAGACCGACTCCAAACAAACGTCATATCATGGCCCCCGTTGTCCCATACAACCTTTGTCCCACAAATTTTTCGGCTCCTATCAAACTTTCGGAGTTATTCTCGGTGTCAATATAGCTAGTGACTCACCCTTCCTGTATAAACTTTGGAGTATGTTCTGTTTCACTTTTACTACTAATTGGTGTGTTATCCACAGGGGATGTGGTCTGTAATTGAAAAAGTGTCATGACTATCCCTCCATTGGCAAAAGGTCCTGGACTAGTCCCACATTTGGAATAACCAACGCAATGACAACTTTCTACAAGGCAGAATGTCAGAAGTTTGATCGTGGTAGGGAAGCTACAAAGTCTCAAAAGGGAAAGGCTATGGCTCGATCTAAATATAATGGACCTCAATGAAGTGAAATGGAAAAAAGACAAGGATTTCTAGTCAGATCAGCAAAGAATAAAATTAACAGCGGCAGGAAATGTCATAAAGGGAGTAGGATTCATTGTGAATAGGAAAATAGGTCTGTGAATATTTCAGTTATAGCGTTTTTTTTTTTCATCAGGATCAACAGATTACCAACACTGAAAACTACGTTTCTTGTATTCATGTCGATTTCGCAAGCAGAAGATAAAGAGAGGGAGAGATAGATAGAGAGAGAGAGAGAGAGAGAGAGAGAGAGAGAAAGAATATGAAGATATTGAATGGTTAATTCAGTACATAAAAGGAGATGACTGTCTAATAGTCATGAGCTATTGGAATCGGAGAGTAGGGGAGACTATGGGTTTGACAGTGGGAATGAAAAGGAGAAATACTAATTGAGTTCAGTAATAAATTTCAACAAGTAGCAGCGAATGGTCTGCTCAGGAATCACAAGAGGAGGATCTATAGTTGGAAAAGGCCGGGAGATACGAGAAGGTTTCAGTTAGATTACGTCACGGTCAGACGGAGATTCCGAAATTAGATTTTGAAATGTAAGAAGTGACCAGGAGCAGATATATATTCAGATCATAATATAATATGATGAAGAGTAGGCTAAAGCTTAAGAGACTAGTGAGGGAAATCATTGTGCAAGGAAGTGCTATATGGTAAAACTAAGAAAAAAGTCTATAGATTCTAAGATAATGAGAAACTCAGTTGGCAGTTCAGCTGAAGAGGAATCGACGTCTCTAAAAAGAGGGATCACGGAAATTGGGAAGAGAAACAGAGGTACAGGGAAAGTAACTATGGGTAACAGAAGAAATTCTTGTGCTGATCGACAAAAAAAACGAAGGACAGAAATGTTCAGGAAAATTCAGGAATAGGAAAAGCAAGTAACTTTGGAATGAAATAAATAGGAAGTGCACGGAAGACAATGAGAATTGGCTCCGTGAAAAAAGTGAAGAAATCGAAATCATATGACTATCGGAAGGACTGACTCAGCGTATAGAAAAAACAAAACAATCTGTGGTGAAATTCAAAGCAAAGGCAGTGATCTTAAGAGTGCAATGGGAATTTCTCTATTAAATTCAGAGGAGGGAGAGGATAAATGGAAAGAGCACGCGGAAGGCTTCTATAGGGGGGGGGGGGGGGGGGGGAGGGGGAACATTTGTCTGATGTGATAGAAGAAGGAACAGGAAACGACAGGGAAGAAATAGGGGATCTGATATTTGAATCATAAGGCAGACAAACAAGGCAGAAGGATCAAATATCATTTCATAAGAATTTCTAAAATCAGTGGCGGAATTGGAAACAAAACGATTGCTCACGTTGGTGTGTAGAATATATGAGACTGGCGATACACCTTCAGATTTCCGGAAAAACATCATCCACACGATTCCGAAGATTGCAAGAACCAGCAACTGCGCGAATTATCGCACAATCAGTTTAACAGCTCATACATCCAAGTTGGTAACAAGAATAATAAACAGAAGAATGCAAAAGAAAATTGAAGGGCTGTTAGATGACCATCAGTTTGGCTTTAGGCAAGTTAAAGACATCAGAGATGATGGAAGCAAACTAAGGAAAAATCAAGACACGTTCGTAAGATCTGTCGTCCTGGCAAAAGCGTACAATGAAGGTAAATCGTGCAAGATATTCGAAATTCTGTGAGAAAAATAGGTGTAAGCTATAGGGATACACAGGTAATATACAGCATGTACAAGAGCCAAGAGGAACAGTAAGAGTGGAAGACCAAGAAAGAAGTGCTCGGATTAGGAAGTGTGTAAGACAGGCATGTTAGTCTCTTTCCACTATTGTTCAGTTTGCGCATCCAAGAAGCAGTGACGAAAATAAAAGGTTAAGGAGTGGGATTATAATTCGATTTATAATGGTACCAACGATAAGAATACCCTGATGACATTGCTATCCTCAATGAAAGTGAAGAGGAATTGCAGAATCTTATGAAAGGAGTCAACAATCTAGTGAGTACAGAATACAGATTGAGATTAAATCGAAGAAAGAAGAAAGTAATTAGAAACAGCAGAAATGAGAATACCGTGAAACTTAACATTAGAATGGTTGATAATGGAGCAGATGCTTTTGAGTTTACAGATGCTCAACGGTCAGGTTATGAGCCCCCTTCGCATATTCAAAGCAACGGTGAAGTAGATGAAGTTAATAATTCTGCTACCTAGGCAGCAGAGTGACTCGTAGTGGATGTGGCAAGGAGGACATAAAAAGCAGGCCAACCATGACAAAAAGGGCATCCTTGTAGAAAAGTTCTATTAGTATAAAATACAGGCCTTAGTTTGAAGAAGAAATTTCTGAAAATGAGCGACTGGAGCACAGCACTGTATGTTAGTGACACTTGGCCTGTTGGAAAATGGAAACGGAAGAAAACCGAAGCATTTAAGATGCGGTGCTACACAAAAACGTTGAAAATTAGGTAAACTGATGTCTCCACAGAACTGTTGAGCAAAGGACTGTATGAGAAACACTGGCCAGAAGGTTCGAGTCCTCCCTCGGGCACGGATGTGTGTATTGTCCTTAGCGTAAGTTACTTTAAGTTAGATTAAATAGCGTGTAAGCTTAGCGACCGATGACCTCGGCAAATTGGTCCCATAAGACCTTACATCAAATTTCCAATTTCCAACTGGCCAGAAGTACGGACAGGATAATAGGACATCTCTTAAGACATCATCAAATAACTTACATTGTTGCAGTCAGTTGCTCGTGTGAGAATAAAACATTGGCAAACGAGAGGAATTCGTGTCGGGCCGCTTCAAAGCAGTCAGAAGACTGATGACAAAAAAAAAAAAAAGAGAGAAAAAGAAAGAAAAAGATTGTGGCTGTATGTATTGCGCGTATGCTCTGTTTATCTTATCTGGGGGCGCAATAGCAGTTCATTTGCAAATTTCACAAGTCAACATCTATAAGGATAAACACCTGTTTACTTGTCAGTAAGTTCCAAAGAACTGGAAGCGTTGCTCATGAATCACGCTATTGGAGACCTCCTGTATTACAAGAGACTATTCAGAAAATCAGAGAAGCAATCTAAAGAGCCCGAATGCATCAACTCGTCATTTAATCAATGAGCTAGACGATTCTATTGTTTGACTGATGACCATAGATGTTAAGTACCATAGTGCTCAGAGCCATATTCTATTGTTTGCTAGACTGTGTGTTACTATTTTATAGAAGCTGCACACATGTAACACTTCATGTATCACATTATGTTTGGTGATGACGCCACATTCCACATTTCCAGATGTGTTAACAAGTGTGACCGTCATATATGGAGTAATGAGCCAACCTCACGCTACCACTGAAAGACAAATACACACACAAAGTTAATTTGTAGCTTTCATTCACAAATACTACACTTGTAAGTTGGCAGCTTGCATGAATGTTAATTTTGCACCTTACATGAGATTTTATACATCGTAAGAATTAGATGAATATGTCACCACACATACTTTGATGATTGTGAGCATATTTGCCTTTGAAAACGTATGAAATGCAAAGGGATGCCACTAGATTCGACGGTATGAACACACTGAACCGAAATCCTACATGTCAATGAGCAAAGGGTGAAAAAAGCTGCTAGAAGAAACGTTTTAGTTTTTGGGGCAGACACGAGTTGCGCCGTCACAGCTAACGTACAATAGAAGGCTTCTAACAGGGTATGGTGACCGACAGCGAGAGAGGCAACGAACGCACTGGGCGATACATGGATTGAAGCAGGTAGCAGCCTAGCACTCCCTGCGACGGAGAAATTCCTTAGAAACCTGCATTAGGGAATTTACAGATGGATACAAACAAGCCAGACACGAAGTTGATCACATGAAAGGCCAGTGGTGGCCTCGTGATGTACGCATGTAACTTTTAGGCGTCAGGAGAGGGCTCAAAATGTCCGATTGGCTGAAATAAACTCAGAAAGAGGACAAGTGCCGATATTTCGACGCAGTTTAAAGGTAAGCCCTTTACGATTGGCGAGGTAATTTCCACAAGATGAAAGGAACGCTCCCATTGGTCTCAAAAAGCCGTGATGTAAAGAACGAAAGGACATAGGGGGGGGGGGGGGGGGAGTTTGCTACGTTAGACACAATACCGAAGACTTCGAGGACTCTCCTCTGAACGAGCGTCACGTGTAGGACAGGGCGCATCACGCTCTGTACGACACCAAAAGAGGAATTTTTGTGTGAACACTGCATTCACTGTGGCTGATATTCAGCTAGAAATTAGCTGAAGAGTCGTTGCGCTCGGATAGCGGAGAAACGGAAGAGCCACATAGTTAACTGTTCTTGCGAGAGCTGGGAGGGCGTTGAAGTATACATGCTGCTCCATCTATGCACGTGTATATCGCCATATTTCTCCCGAGGAGATCACGAATGTAAAATTAGAGAGACACGAGCGCGCACGGAGGCTTTCCGGCAGTCATTCTTCCTGCGAACCATACGCGACTGGAACAGGTAAGGGAGGTAATGACAGTGGCACGTAAAGTTCCCTCCGCCATACACCGTTGGGCGGCTTGCGGAGTATAAATGTAGATGTAGACTAGGGATGAGTGCATGTTTTCTCGCCTAATGAGAAACAAAGGACAGTTTCAGCTGATATTTTGATTAGCTTTTTACAGGATTTTCAGAGGGCTAGAGCAGCCACGCAGCCAACAGCACGTCACAGCTAAAGGTAAATGCTGCTGGGAGAGGCATAAAATTGTCGGATCACCAGCTTGCAACCACTGTGAACTTGAGCAAACTTGAGTAATCTGGTCACAATAGCTAACCATTCTACGTAAACTTGATTGTCTTCCTAAACAGGACCGAACTTAGAACCGGAATTGGATGATTTGTCGGAGTATTGACCAATAAAGTCAAGCCTTCGCTGTCTGGAAGCAAGAAAAATCTTGTAGAGAACCTTCTACTTAAATTTGACATTGTTGTGTTCGGTGCTATTTCTGCTAAACAGGGCATAATACGTTATCTTCACAACTGTCCTGAAATTGTCATGTCACAATCTGTGTAAATCCGTGTGCTTCTTTGACAACAATAGAGGAATTAAATTTTACAGCTAAACACCGATGTGCTCTGTCATAAAATAAGGGTCCGCTCCTAACCCCAGTTTATTCTAACGGCAATGACGCACTCACAGGGTGTGTTTGCTGATGTCTGACGAATGAGTAGAGTGGAGTGTCAGACACTTATAGAATCTTCATTTTGGCAGGTGAGAGAATTAGAGGAAATATGTGCTGGAGCAATTCCTAGAACCATAGGTTGAGCAGGAAGGTGTTGTGTTGGCAGAAGAGCCAACACCGTGTTATTAGAGAGGCCGAAATGCACGCGATTTAGCTTACGCAGGCTAGCGTGAGGAGGGAAGGACTATACTGACGTGAGGTCTGGAACATGACACGGAATTAGAATTCAGAACGCGGGCACACTTAGTTTGATACTTTAATCCATTAATGATGAACGTCGCTCTTGACGGTACATGATTCACAATATTATCTGTTCAGAATAGTAACTGAATATGGCGCCTTGCTAGGTCGTAGCAAATGACGTAGCTGAAGGCTTTGCTAAACTGTCGTATCTGCAAATGAGAGCGTATGTAGTCAGTGAACCATCGGTAGCAAAGTCGGCTGTACAACTGGGGAGTGCTAGGGAGTCTCTCTCGACTAGACCTGCCGTGTGGCGGCACTCGGTCTGCAATCACTGATAGTGGCGACACGCGGGTCCGACATATACTAACGGACCGCGGCCGATTTAAAGGCTACCACATAGCAAGTGTGGTGTGTGGCGGTGACACCACATTCCTCCCCCGCAAATCGGCGGGCGATTGTGGTATAAGGCATCCGCCCGCCGTGGTGAGGACCCCATGTGGACGTATGCGACGAGGTGGGGAGCCTAACAACAGGCGATGCTGTGCCACCCGCACCCTGCCTTTCGGACTGCGGGGAGCTAGGGAACGCCTGAAAACCACCTCCAGGGTGCACACCAACATGCAGGGCATGCGCCCGTAGAGAGACAGGAGGGGCCGAAGGGTCGACCTCCATCGGGCCGGGGCACCCAACGGGCGAAGACGACATATGGTCCGGAGTGGGCGAGAGTTCCATGTCGGAGGACAACTGATCACGGGAGGCGCCCGGCGGCTGCAGCGATGCGTCCACTGTGGGCGTCGCCGGCGGGAGGCGGCGGCGGCACGTCGCCATGGGGCAAAATGGAAGGCAGCGTCGGTAACACCTGGGGCTTAGGCGAGCCAGTAGATGGGTCCCCGGGGCGCTGACCGGACGGCACCGTCGCTGAAAGCAGACGGCGAGCTGCAGATCCCGTGCGACGACAGAGGCGCAGCTGATTGAGATGCCGGCGCACCTCACCAGAGGCCCCCAAAATCAGATACATAGCGCGTCCGAGGCAGCGAAGAATGCGCCCGTCGAGCCAACGCCGTGAACCTCGATAGTGGCGATAGTAGACAACGTCGCCTGGGGCAAAAGCAGGTGTCTCCCGCTTCACAGGAACCTGATGCGGCGGATGTAGCAAAGACATCAAGGTTCGATGAGGGCGACCGTGGAGCAACTCAGCCGGCGAGCGACCATCTCGGGGCTGAGAGCGAGACGAGGACAAAAAGAGTAATAACGCAACCTCCCGAGAATGCAACTCTTTTAAACTTCAACATCTGTGACTTGAAAGTCCTGACCAATCGTTCAGCGGCACCGTTTGACTGTGGCGAAAACGGTGCGGACGTCAGATGTTGAATACCATTGGCCTTGCAGAATGACTGAAATTCTGCGGACATGAATTGTGGGCCATTGTCGGAAACAATAGTCTGTGGAAGACCTTCAATGCAAAAGATGACAGATAACGCTTGGATAGTGGCAGATGATGTCATGGAAGACATCCGGACAACAAAAGGAAAATAACTGAATGAATCAATCACAACCAACCATCGAGCATTCCAGAATGGACCAGCAAAATCGATGTGTAAGCTTTGGCAAGGGAAAGTGGCTTTTGGCCATGCAAAGAATTTCCGCAGTGGTGCTGATTGTTTTTCGGCACACACCATGCAAGAAGAGCACATAGTCATAATCGTGTCATCGATTCCGAACCAAGTACAGTGCTGACGAGCAAGTTGTTTTGTTGTCACTGTACCCCAATGTCCTTGGTGGAGAAGCTTTAAGATAGAGGACCACGACCCTGGACTGATCATTATCAGAACGGAACAGCAAAACACCACGTCGAACAAAAAGTCTCTTCTTGTGAGCAAAAAATCGGCGAACCAACGGGTCCCCGATCCGTGACTTTGACAAGGGCCATTGCGTATCAACAAAACGCAGAACGGTAGCAAGAACAGAGTCGGCAGTTGTGGCTGTAGCTACTCGACGAAAATCAATAGGAAACGATTCGACCACGTCATCGGTTTCCGAATCAATGAACATGCAAGCAAGTTCAGAGGAATCTAATGCCCTATCCTCAGCAGCAGGCAAACAGGACAACGCATCGGCGTTTCCGTGCTTAGCAGTGGACCGATTCAAGATATCGTAGCGGTACTGTGAGAGGAAAATAGACCAGCGAATGAATTTCTGCGCTGTACGTGGAGGTACAGGCTTGTTCGGAAGCGATGTCAAAGGTTTGTGGTCTGTGATTATGGTAAAGAGACGACCATACAAGAAGTCATGAAACTTTGTGAGACCAAATACGAGAGCCAATGCGTCTTTCAAGATCTGTGAATAAATTCTTTGCGCAGACGAGAGCATTTGGGACGCAATAGGACGATCGTGCGAGCCATCTTAGTGCGCAAGCACAGCACCGATCCAGAAATCCGATGCATCCACCATCAACAAAAGGGGCTTCCGGGGATCTATTGGCGTAAGGCAAGTATTGGAAACCAACACCGATTTCAAAGGCGCGTTCGCATTCCGTCGTCCAGACGAACGGAACACCTTTACGGCGTAAGCGGTGAAGCGGAGCTGAAATGAAAGAGGCAGGCGGCACATATTTATGATAATAATTGATTTTTCCCAGCACACTCTGTAGCTGCTTCAAACTCTGCGGCGAAGGCAAGTCTTGTATGGCACGGAGGTGCGTGGGACTGGGCTGCATGCCTTGGGCATTGAGTACATGTCCCAGGTATGGCAAGTCACGAGCAAAAACACACATTTGTCCTTCCGTAAGCGAAGACCATTTTGTCGCAAGACCTGAAATAATGTTCTGAGATTGGCTAAATGTTCTACTTCCATCTTTCCGGAGATCACAATATCGTCCAGATAGCTTGCTGCAGTAGGGACCGACGCACAAACAGTTTGTAGATATTGCTGAAACAATGCAGGGACGGATGCAAACCCGAATGGCAGTCGTTTGAATTGATACAAACCAAGATGCTTGTTAACCACCAAAACGCGCTGGAATTCTTCGTCCACCGGTATTTGCAAGTACGCATCTGCTAGGTCCAACTTCGAAAAATATTTGCCCGGGCACAGTTTGTCAGAAAGATCTTCCGGGCGGGGTAAAGGTAAAGTTGCAATCAATAGTTGTGGATTCACTGTTGCCTTGAAGTCTACACAAAGTCTCAATTTTCCCGAAGGTTTTGGCAAAATTACTAAGGGTGATGCCCAGAGAGAAGCCTGCACACGTTCAATTACACCTTGTGATTCCAAATCGTGTAATGTTTTTGCAACCTCATCACGCAATTCGTGGGGAACATTGCGCGCTCTGAAAAATTTCGGTTGCGCATTTACTTTCAGTTCCAAATGTGCTTTATAGTTCTTAGCGCAGCCGAGGCCCGGTGCAAAAATGTCTGCAAATTCTTCACATAGATGAGAAACACTGTCTGAAGGCACAGTTTGGTTTACTGATTGGACCTGATTTACTATAGACAAGTTAAACAACTGAAATAAATCGTAATCAAGCAAGTTCACTGCCAAAGAAGAATGAAGGACGTAAAATGACACAAGTTTTGTTTTTCCTTTGTATGTTGCAAGAAGGCTGCACTGTCCTAACACAGGGATCTCTTGACCTGAATAGCTAGTTAACTTAACATTTGCGGCACGCAACAGAGGTGTGCCCAGCCGTTTGTAAGTCTCTTGATTGATCAGTGAAACTGCAGCTCCGGTATCGACCTGGAATGGTATCACTTTGCCATTAATGTCCAAGTCTACAAAAAGTTTATTGTTCTGCTGACGACAAGAGCGACTGTCTCGTGCAACGTGAACTGACACTGGTACAAAATCACTTGCTAGTTGACGGGAGTTCCGGCGATGTCGATGCACACTATTTGTGGGACAAACACAGTCACTGTTAGAGAGAGTGGCACTAGGCTGAGTGGAATGAACAACATGAATTTCCATGGGCGAAGTTTCACGAGCCTGAGTATCCTCGGTTCGATTCCGATTCCGGCGTGAAGCAAAGGACCTGGAATGGTTTTGAGTTTCCGATCTGAGCTTTTTCTGTCAAACACTCTGAACATGTCCTTTTTTATTACAGTAAAAGCAAATAGCTTGACGTGGCGGGCAATTCTCATGCGAATGTTTAGTAGCGCATCGCGGGCATGATTTGAGGACCACATTTGCTTGCTGGCATGGCACATGTGGCTGAGAGCCTGGCAGCAGCGGCGTGGCCGGGCGCGAAGGCTGTTTACTTCTCTGTGCAGCTCGCCCAGCGTGCCGGTTAACCTGACACACGGCTGGGAGGTTTCAAATGATTCCTGAGCAAAGTCAAGTGTGTCCTGCCGATCCAATACGTCTATCACTTGCTGAAGGGAGGGAGTGACTAGTTTCAAAATCTGTTCTCTTATACGAACATCAGAAACGTTCTGTGCAATTGCATCACATACCATAGTATCTGAATACGGGAGTCCACATTGAGACTCAAAGGCACAATCCCTAGTAAGGCCTTGCAAGGTTGCAACCCACTCCCCATTAGTCTGACTTGCCGTACGTTTTGTACGAAAGAAGGTAAACCGTTTCGCAACTACATTGACTGATTGTTTGAAATATGCATCTAATGCAGACAAGATTTCTTTGTAGGACAAAGTTGCGACGTCACGTCGGGGAAATAATTTGACTATCACGCGGTAGGTTTGCACACCGACGGACGACAAAAGAAAAGGCTGCCGCTCGTTACCTTGAATTCTGTAGGTGGCGAGATGGAATCCAAATTGACGTGACCATCCCGTCCAGCTTTCCAGTGTAACATCAAAAGGTCGGAAGGGCGGTGCAACTGCTTGTTGTGGCTGCGTTAGCGGTGGAGCGGCGGCTGCCACATCGTTTTACATTGCACGTTGACCCTCAATGAGCTGTCCAAGGGCATCCAGTAATGCCCGCGTCTGCTGATTCTGTAAGCGATAAAATTCGGTCAGTAAATCTGGAGATTGTGGCGAAGCCATTAAACAATTAATTCAGGGCAGGATCAACGATATATGTCAGTATAGGTAAGAACACCGTCTTTAGGACTCGTCGCCAATGTTGTGTTGGCAGAAGAGCCAACACCATGTTACTAGAGGAGGCCGAAATGCACGCGTTTTATCTCACGCAGGCTGGCGTGAGGAGGGAAGGACTATACTGACGTGAGGTCTGGACCATGACACGGAATTAGAATTCAGAACGCGGACACACTTAGTTTGATACTTTAATCCATTAATGATGATTCACAATATTATCTGTTCAGAATAGTAACTGAATATGGCACCTTGTTAGGTCGTAGCAAATGACGTAGCTGAAGGCTTTGCTAAAGTGTCGTCTCGGAAAATAAGAGCGTATGTAGTCAGTGAACCATCGCTAGCAACGTCGGCTGTACAACTGGGGAGTGCTAGGGAGTCTCTCTCGACTAGACCTGCCGTGTGGCGGCGCTCGGTCTGCAATCACTGTTAGTCGCGACACGCGGGTCCGACGTATACTAACGGACCACGGCCGATTTAAAGGCTACCACCTAGCAAGTGTGGTGTCTGGCGGTGACACCACAGAAGGCATTGCTGACTCTGTTGTCTTCCAACAGAATGAAGCCATCACTTAGTTTTCTCTTGTCGTAATGGACTATCTAAGTCGAAGACTCGCCAACGTGTGTTTCTACAAGTTGTGGCCATCGTGTTCGCCTGACTTAACACCCTTCCTCTCTTGGAGGTACGTAAAGTCATGGGTTTTCAGAGCAAAGGTAAGGGACTTCCAGGACCTAAGAGCTCTGATCTGGGATACAGCATCAGCTATTTCACCAGACATGCTTCAGAATGTACACAGGTCTGGTTTTCACCGATGGGAGCAATGCTTTAAAATGGTCGAAGGCCATGTTAAAGTACGACGAAAATGTATACATGGGATGACCACAAACATATTCTATTCCTATTATTAATAATGTAATAGGGAGTGTCCATTTAAAAATACATTGTTACTTTTGAATACATTGTGGGAGTGAACAGTGCCACCTCAAATATATCTCGAATAACAATAGATATTCTCAAATGGTTTGGGCTTAGCAAACCCAATATTATACGAAATTCTAAGACGTAAACAAGTACTATTTTCAACACAAAGCTATGTTTACTATCAGAAACGGTCTTGATCACAATTTATTTATAACAGTGACCAGTTTCTACCACTACTGTGGTCATCTTCAGTCCAATGAGTAAGAACCTCCTTCTGGTGGTAAATAACTAGTAGAGTAGTGATTTACCACCAGGAGGAGGTTTTTACTCATTGGTCTGAAGACGAGCACAGTAGCGGTCGAAACCGGTAACTTATAAATAAATTGTGATCAAGACTATTTTTGCTAGTAAATATTTGTAACACATTCATCACTGTTCACTCCCACAATGTATTCAAAAGTAACAAATTTATGTATTTTTAAATGGACACCCCCTATTCTTTCGTATGCAATCACTAGTAGAGTAGTGATTTACCACCAGGAGGAGGTCCTTACTCATTGGTCTGAAGATGACCAGAGTAGTCGTCGAAACCGATCACCGTAATAAATAAATTGTGATCAAGACCGTTTCTGATGGTATGCATAAATTTGTGTTGAAAATAGTATTTGTTTACGTCTTAAAATTTCGCATATTGGTTTGCTAAGCCCAAACCGTTTTTGAATATCTATTGTTATTCGAGATAAATTTGAGGTGGCAGAGTTAGGTGAGACACCCTATACAGTAGATATTAAAAGATAACATCATGTGTCACTTTGGTAAAATGTAGAATATGTATGTGGATAGGTGTTTGTGTTGTCATAATTTTCTCAACTTTTTTAAAGTTAATGTGTTAATTTGTTACCTGAGAGATCATTTGTAAAGAATAGAGAGTAGTAATCGCTTGTGTTAATAACAGAATTGCAAAGAGATTATTATCAAGGGCGAAGATATCTAGGAGATATATGTAACATTTTAAGATCTAAGTTACTATCCAGGCAGGCAAAAATAAGAATATGTCAGACCATCATCAAACCAATAGCGTGCTACGCATGCAAGACATGGATCCTGGGGAAAAAAAAGGTACTGAGAAAAATATATGGTCCAGTGAAAGAAAAGGAACAGTGGTGCACAATGAAAAACAGAAACTCATACAATTATACACACAACCTGACATCGCAGCGAATACGAAAATTGAAATACGCAGGTGGTGCGGATATGTGAGGAGGAAAGGGGAGAACGTGGTAATGAAGGCAGCGACGGACGGAGAAGCTGAAGGAAGGACCACTAGGACGGCCGAGAACGAGTTGGAAGCATAATACCATGGGAGACAAGCAGATACTGGGTGTGGGAGATGATGATGCAGCTGACAGGAAGGTGTGCAACGCCGGAATGAGTGAGACCATGGACCGGCTGCGGTTTGTGTGACCAATATAAGTATGTAAGTAAGATTATTATCATAGCTACGGTACTGAAAATATATTACTTGACTAGGAAACATGGAATATCCTACGTAAATAAAAAGTCCTTAATGTAAACACAGCAACAAAAAAATGGTTCAGATGGCTCTGAGCAGTATGGGACTTAACATCTATGGTCATCAGTCCCCTAGAACTTAGAACTACTTAAACCAAACTAACCTAAGGACAGCACACAACGCCCAGTCATCACGAGGCAGAGAAAATCCCTGACCCCGCCGGGAATCGAACCCGGGAACCCGGGCGTGGGAAGCGAGAACGCTACCGCACGACCACGAGCAAACACAGCAACAATTCAAAACAGAAAGAAATACATATAAACATGTTTGGACAGCAAGGAAGGTAGTAAAAGGAACTGGCCATGTAGTTTAGTCCAAATGCGCTCTTTAAGGGCAAAACACCAATAACAATAATAAACATGTAATCATCATTTACGTAGAATAAAGGAAACATGATAATTAATTAAGAGCACATCATACAGGTTGTGTAAACAAGAGACATAATCTATCTTAAGACATCTCAATTAAGAAACACAAAAAAACACACACATAAACTGGAGAAAAGCTAATGAAGCAAGAGAAACTAACGGTCACAGTTCTTGCGAAAAGTATACGACTAGATGGGTATGGAACGTAGCTGGCTGTCCGTTCCTGAGTCTATTCATTGTTTAGTTCTTTACAAGTACATAAAAAACGCTTATACTTGTTGCTAGCAAAAAGAAAAGAAACAACATTAGTCTATTTTTCGAGAGACTACACATATCAGTCTTTATTGGACACAGAATCACACACTCACGGTGAAGTTCGAGGTTAGTCGTGAATATTTAGAAGTCTAAGTAGGAAACTGAACTTTGATGCCTGTAATATTAATAAGCTGAATAAAATCTCGGCAGCTGTAATTCAGCAGGGAACCAAATATCTTGACATTCCCTGACACAACCGTGTCGCAGTGTTATTCATCCTTTTTATTCAAGAGCAACACTCTAGTGCTGGTGTAAATTTGGCAGAGATTGATAACGGCTAGTTACTTGCCGAAATCTAGATTTGCTTCAATAAAGCCTGAAAGGAAAGGACGACTGATTGCTGTGCTCTAGCATTCTTAAAGTCAAATACAGTCGCTGAGTGCATTCCACATACCTACATCTACATCTACATTTATACTCCGCAAGCCACCCAACGGTGTGTGGCGGAGGGCACTTTACGTGCCACTGTCATTACCTCCCTTTCCTGTTCCAGTCGCGTATGGTTCGCGGGAAGAACGACTGTCTGAAAGCCTCCGTGCGCGCTCGAATCTCTCTAATTTTACATTCGTGATCTCCTCGGGAGGTATTAGTAGGGGGAAGCAATATATTCGATACCTCATCCAGAAACGCACACTCTCGAAACCTGGCGAGCAAGCTACACCGCGGTGCAGAGCTCCTCTCTTGCAGAGTCTGCCACTTGAGTTTATTGAACATCTCCGTAACGCTATCACGGTTACCAAATAACCCTGTGACGAAACGCGCCGCTCTTCTTTGGATCTTCTCTATCTCCTCCGTCAAACCGATCTGGTACGGATCCCACACTGATGAGCAATACTCAAGTATAGGTCGAACGAGTGTTTTGTAAGCCACCTCCTTTGTTGATGGACTACATTTTCTAAGCACTCTCCCAATGAAACTCAACCTGGTACTCGCCTTACTAACAATTAATTTTATATGATCATTCCACTTCAAATCGTTCCGCACGCATACTCCCAGATATTTTACAGAAGTAACTGCTACCAGTCTTTGTTCCGCTATCATACAATCATACAATAAAGGATCCTTCTTTCTATGTATTCGCAATACATTACATTTGTAATGGAAGGTAACTTGCTTATCAGAGACATATTACTTAGGTTCCTGAAACTTATCCCGCTTGTTATTCGTCAACGGATAGGGTTTCAATATGATGGAGCCCAAACTCACTTTGAACAGAGGGTTCGTGAGCACCTGGATCAGAAAGTCCCTGAAAAGTGGATGGGCTGAGGAGGTCCTCTTTCATGGCCAGCTCCTCATCTGAACCCACTTGATTTCTTCTTGTGGTGCCATGTGAAAAGTCTTGTGTACGAGACGTCTGTTGAGACTGAAGAGGATCTCCTGGGAACAACTCTTACTGCCTGCAACATTGTTCAAATGACACCGGATATATTAGAATGAATATAACAGAACTTTGTGCAGCGACGTCATACCTGCATTGACTTTGGGGTACACCTTTTTGAACAGCTATTGTGAAGTCTCAGCTTGTTAAACTTGTGCAGGTAAATGGAATTCATTATTACTATATCACAGACTTAAAAGTTTTTATTTTTTTTACAACAAGTTACGTGCATCGCTAGTAGTTCATGAACAGGGGAAATTATTTGAGAGTATCTGAGAGTATTCAGCGAGAAATATGTACATCATGATCAGGAATCAGGATTCGAGGTCCTCAGTTTGAGTGTTGGGTGAGGCTCAGGCGGGGCCTGAGTACATTTTTGCGTGTACCTTAATAGACCACAGTCGCTTACCTCAAATTGATACATTTACTGTTCTTCATAATTCCTGAAAGTTGGTAGCATAATCACAGGATTACTCTGTATATAAGACTGTCAGCAGCTCCCAGTTCGACAGTGATACCGACCTCTGCAACTGTCAAATTGTCAAATTACTGCTGAGGGGGAGAGGACTGTTATTACAGACAACGTTCTTTAGTTTCGGAGGTTGTATTGAAAGTCGCCTGTCCATCTGGCAAATCCACTTCTTCCCATTATGTTTTGCTTTTAATAAATTACAACATTTATCTCTCCAGGACGTTACTCGAGTATCTTATAGTCAGTTTCGACCAATCGATATAAGCACTGTAGCAACCTCATTGCTTGGTCACTGATCCAATTTGTGCAGTGACTATTTTTGATCGCTCTCTGTTACTAATATACAATATGGTGTCATCATTATTTAGAATAGTAGCTATTAAGATTTCTCACTTGCACTGCATTATGATTGTGTGTGTGTGTGTGTGTGTGTGTGTGTGTGTGTGTGTTTGCGTGTGTGACGACTTTTACTAAACTTCACGGGTGAGACTGTGATCCCTAATTATTTTCTGCGGCTTAGGAACTATACCTTTTGCATGTTTTGAAGGTTTCATGTCATAATTATCACTGCTTATGGGGGTATTAATTGCTTATTATCAGCACACATTTTTCGGTATCTTCTCTATCTCAGTATGGGGTAAGCATCTTTCTGGCATATCTTGGAGTAGAAAGCCGTAGGCCCAAATGAGCATTACTATCAGGAATGGGAATTCAAACTTTTCTGCTTATGTCCCCTAAACTCCCATAAGCAACAGGAGATTGTGTCTCCAGCCCTGACTTCCTGATTAACTACACATTCTCTGGCCTAACAGTTATCTATGTTAAATGGTTCTGCCTGATTGTATTCTTCTCCATGTGCTACAATATGGATCAATATATGGGATATTAATAGCCTCCGTTGCAAAGAAATTATTCTTGGACTGATCAGTTTTCACAGCCTTGCACTGAATATCTTCGTCAACCCAGTGCACTAACTAGTACAAATGCCAGCTCTGTTTCGTTAATGATTCTTTCCACACACTAAGACATACACAAAAAATAAAAATGAAAGGGCAGGCCAATATAAAGTGTCAATGCAGAGCAAAAAAGACACACCAGAACATTAAAAACTGTAACATGGGGATACTCAATGATCAATTCCGACACAAAAAACACACACTAAGCACATAATCAATAGAGAAGCGTGTTTCACAGAGTACACGCGAGCACAGTATTCAGAAAGACAATGGACACAATCACATAAATTACCCGAAGAAACTACACAGAGAGCAAAGCCACTATTAGGGTCTATTCTCTGTCTGGACTGCCACCATACAACCAAAGCTGAGCCTCTCAAATCACCGGCGTTTACTTACGAATAAAATAGTTATTGTTTCACGATCAGACATCTCATCGGGTAGGCATGGTGCTAGATTTTAGAGCAGGCTCACGATTTGTGCCTGTAGCCCTCTTGCTATTTGTTTTAAATATTGCCCCTGACAGTTACGAAGCAAGCCACAGTGGAGTTAATTAATTCAGAAGATCGTTTAAAAAGACATCATAACTATAATTTAAATGCCATCGACGATAAACACGTCTGAACTACTTACATGACCGTTAATCCAAACCACATAAAATAATATACAGAAACAGAAGTCACAGATCTGTGATGTGTTGAAAAGACACACAGTACTCTTATAAGAAACTTAGCAATTTCCTATATTTTGGACAGTTGCATTACCAAATTGCTTGATGTGTTGACAGAGAAATGACTAATTGTGCGCTACATGGATGTGGAAACATGCAGATGAGAACTGGAGGTACGCCACTCACAAGAGACGCCGGTAACCTGCACTTCCCTCTTGTCATAAATAGCGCAAAGCTAGCTACTGATGGTTTCTGTGGAATTCTGTAGCAGTTTATTCTCGCAGTTATTCCTGATCCAAAAAAGATAAAGGAAAACCTCAAAAATTTTTTCATGGGATACTGCAAGCCTTCAGTTCTTTTTTCTTATTGCGATAACATGCAGATGTGTATCCTAAAATATGTTCTCGATAGAATTCCCTCTTCCATACAAGACATAGACTCAAGAAATCATATATTAATTCAGTACTTTTAAAAATGCTTGACTTAAGAAGAACAGGCGTAACTTACAATCAACGATGTGTTAATAATGGACATGCGTAAATAGAATATTAAATTTCGTGAACATCTAAATTGCAATAAACACGTGAACTGACGTGAACATACGAAATGACTTGTAAAATGCGTGGGCAACCAACCTTGTATCTACGTTACGTGTAGTGGACATGTTTGATCCAGTCTGTTAGCATAATCTTCCTAACTGGAAATCTAAGAAATCAGTTACATAAAACGGTCACGTTTTATACTAAGGGTTGAAGTTCAACCCGTCCTCCGTGACTACAGTTCTGTAAAATCACAAGGAAACAAGTATACGAACTATTCAGCTCACTGTGGTTTTGAGATATAAACCTTGTTTGTAACAACCGCTCCAAAGGGATCATACCCCTACTGAAGGCAGATAGGCCATTATTGTACATGAGATATTTCACTGCTAACTGCCAAGTGCAACTGGGTCAAAAGATCATAGAGTTTCAAAGTAATCTGGATGTGTTACAAACAAATTTCAGAATCTTTAGATAGGGAGATGTATATCTGCATTTAAAACACGACTGAAGCCACAATGACACAAAAATTTGTGCTTAAAACACGTGGTACAATGAATCACTAATCTTGAAATATTTGAAGAGAAGGAATCCTACACACATTAAAGAGTACTGAAGAGAGCGCACTCAATGGCAATTTGACGATTTTCAGTGCCCTACTATTCGGACTGATAAGTGTAAACCCGATTCTGTACCGTGCTTCGAGTGTTACCCGTCTCACAAAACCAGAAACGTATCATGTCAGCATAGAAATCGCTCACTAAACATCTGTAAAAATTGTAACCTCCACCAGAAAATAGGCACACATTTATTGCACGATGTTTGCTAATGTTACGATAGACCCTACCTTCAGTTCTACACAATGTTAGTGAACTGTAACAGTGTCTTACGACACCTGTACCTTCCGAGCATCAGCTGCCAACTTGGTCGTGCCTTGAGTATCAAAATCAAATGCTCTCCACCGGGCCAGACGGCAAACCCGTTGCTTATTGGCTCGCCGAGAAGAGGTAGCTCAAAGAGTTTCATCATGGTATTCTGTTGAGCATGTAAAATGCCGTGACGCACTCAAAGGGTTTTCGATCGTTACGTAACATATTTGCAGAGTGTCTGTGATTTCTGTACAATGGAAAGAAAACCAGTCCTGCAAGCTACGAGTGTGACGGACACTTTCCTGCAAAAAGTCAAAGTGGTGGCAATCAGCAGCCACAGTTCCATATTTTATCAGGGACATAACGTTTCGGAATCAACTGCCCAACCACCAGTTCTAACCAAAATTTTCGGATGGTTGAGACAATTCTCAAATAGGACAGCCCATTCTCAGTATTTATGATCGGTCTCTCTCAGGCCCACTACCAACTTGTAGAGCCAGTTTTACTCTGAGAGTGAAAGGGACATTAACATAAAAGAAAAAGGGAAAATAATTAACAAACAGTGAGAGTAATTTCGTCAGTGTGAGATCTGTACCTCAAAAAAAGAGAACAGTTAAGCAGCTGAACGTCTCTATTTATTATTTTCTGTTTTGCTTAAGTTTAAATTGTTTTATGGTATGTTATCCGTGGCACTGAAAGACATTAAGAATTGAAAGTGTTGTTTGGGCAGAAGAGCCAACACCGTGTTACTAGAGGAGGCCGAAATGCACGCGTTTTAGCTCACGCAGGCTGGCGTGAGGAGGGAAGAACTATACTGACGTGAGATCTGGAACATGACAAGGAATTAGAATTCAGAAAGATGACGTAATTAGTTTGGTACTTAACTTTAATCCATTAATGATGAACGTCGCTCTTGAAGGCACATGATTTACAATAACAATATCAATAGTAACTGAATATGGCGCCTTGCTAGGTCGTAGCAAATGAAATAGCTGAAGGCTATGCTAAACTGTCGTCTCTGCAAATGAGAGCGTATGTAGACAGTGAACCATCGCTAGCAAAGTCGGCTGTACAACTGGGGCGAGTGCTAGGGAGTCTCTCTAGACTAGACCTGCCGTGTGGCGGCGCTCGGTCTGCAATCACTGATAGTGGCGACACGTGGGTCCGACGTATACTAACGGACCGCGGCCGATTTAAAGGCTACCACCTAGCAAGTGTGGTGTCTGGCGGTGACACCACAGAAAGTAATGCACAAGAAACTACAGACTGAATCATAATTACACAGAAAAAACTTTCAGAAGCCGTTCAGGGCTGCCTCGTGAATATCTTGGTACAAGCGACCAAACATCCCCGGCGGATCGGTACAAAGTATTATTGCAATTAACTATGGTAATTCACTATGGTAACTGACTATGTCAAAAAACTGCATAAATCATATTTATTCAGTTTGTTACCACAGTTACCTTCGTTTCTGCGCAAATACGATCACAGCAATGAAAAATACTATAATATGCAATCGTCAAAACGTACAACACATCCAGTTTCTCGCAGAAGCATATGTGCAGATGCAAACGGACTGTAATGTAGTTTCGTCACTTCTGGAATAGCTCAGCATAGGCGTTGTTGTGCTGCTCTTCGAATGTATTGATTGAAACCGTGCACGAAGTATATTTCGGTGGATTCTTCAGCAGTAAACCTGTCCATACTGCTGTGTATCACTATGAACGTACGAATAGAATTGTGAAACTTCTGCAGGCAACCGTAGAATATGGTAAGTGTAAACGATAGTAGTTTTTCTTGTAGCGTTAATCAGTTTAAATTGTAGCGGCGTTACATGTACGTTAGGTGTGTTGCATACCTATTGGGCGGTACCTCGTTTGTATCGCTTTGTACGTGCAAGCGATCAGTGTCTTATTAGGTTCCACTAGAAACCGGAAGCGGTGAACCGTAAATAAACTGAGTGCGGATATTGAACACGCAGAGGCCCACTTAAGGTACGTTTTTCTTCTGCGTACATCCTCCCACCTGTTACTTAGAAATAAACAGTATTTACAGCAAAATTGGAGCTGCCATTGTTTAATTAAAGTTTTATTCAAAAACTGTTAATATGTAACACGAAACAAGAGGATGTTGTAGTAATTTTTTTTAAAAGGTCATATAGCGCCAGAAAAAGCAAAGGAAAAATTAAAAAAAAAATGCGAAACAAAATATATCAAACATCTCTTCAGTACTTTGTCGAGCTTATATAAAACATGTTGTGCTATTGTTAAACAACTTTTGCGCTTATCAAATACAACAGCGAATCCTTGCTGTTTGATCAAGATAAGTACATTCTACTGGGTAAAAGGTAACTACAATAATTACATGGATTTTTTATGTTTGTGCATGTAATCTGTACTTGTTTCGAAAGTACACTACTGGTCTTTAAAATTGCTACACCAAGAAGAAATGCAGGTGATAAAAGGGTATTCATTGGACAACTATATTATACTGGAACTGACATGTGATTACATTTTCACGCAATTTGGGAGCATTGATCCTGAGAAATCAGTACCCAGAACAACCACCTCTGGCCGTAATAACGGCCTTGATACGCCTGGGCATTGAGTCAAACAGAGCATTGATGGCGTGTACAGGTACAGCTGTACATGCAACACGTTACCACTGTTCATCAAGAGTAGTGACTGGCGTATTGTGACGAGCCAGTTGCTCGGCCACCATTGACCAGACGTTCTTAGTTGGTGAGAGATCTGGAGAATGTGCTGGCCAGGGCAGCAGTCGAACATTTTCTGTATCCATAAATGCCCGAACAGGACCTGCAACATGCGGTCGTGCATTATCCTGTTGAAATGTAGGGTTCCGCAGGGATCGAATGAAGGGTAGAGCCACGGGTCGTAACACATCTGAAATGTAACGTCCACTGTTCAAAGTGAGGTCAATGCGAACAAGAGGTGACCGAGACGTGTAACTAGTGACACACCATACCATCACGCCGCGTGATACGCCAGTATGGCAATGACGAATACACGCTTCTAATGTGCGTTCACCGCGATGTCGCCAAACACGGATGCGACCATCACGATGCTGTAAACTGAACCTAGATTCATCCGAAAAAATGACGTTTTGCCATTCGTGCACCCCTTTTCGTCGTTGCGTACACCATCGCAGGCGCTCCTGTCCGTGATGTAGTGTCAACGGTAACCGCAACCATGGCTCCGAGCTGATAGTCCATGCTGCTGCAAACGTCGTCGAACTGCTCGTGCAGATGGTTGTTGTCTTGCAAACGTCCCCATCTGTTGACTCCATGCGGATAAGATGCCTGTCATTTCGACTGCTAGAGATACGAGGCCGTTGGGATCCAGCACGGCGTTCCGTATTACCCTCCTGGACCCACCGATTCCATATTCTGCTAACAGTCATTGGATCTCGACCAACGCGAGCAGGAATGTCGCGATACGATAAACCGCAACCGCGATAGGCTACAATCCCACCTTTATCAAAGTCGGAAACGTGATTGTACGTATTTCTCCTCCTTACACGAGGCATCACAACGTTTCACCAGGCAACGCTGGTTGACTGCTGTTTGTGTATGAGAAATCGAGTAGAATCTTTCCTCATGTCAGCACATTGTAGGTGTCGCCACCAGCGCCAACATTGTGTGAATGCTCTGAAAAGCTAATCATTTGCATATCACAGCATCTTCTTCCTGTCGGTTAAATTCCGCGTCAGTTGCACGTCATGTTTGTGGTGTAATAATTTTTATGGCCAGTAATGTAATTATACTAGTTACGTAAATGCGCAGAAATTACACGAGCAACAAATTTTTTTACTTGTAAAATGCAGTTTCTATTGTTTGGGGATATAAAATACAAACTGTACTAAGTCTGAACGACTTGAGATCCTTATTATATACAAAACGAACAGATAAACAAACAAAAAACAAAGAGGAGTCGTTGGCTACCAGTTCCTCTCTCACACATTCATTTATGTTTATTTCTCTACCAATGCTTACAGTACTACTAGCAATCCTACCATTTACTGTGTCATTTATGTACTATACGAAAACTATCAAACCGTAGTTTTGGTAGAGCGAAACTCTACCTACGACTAACACTGCAAGAACGAGAACCTCGAGACGGAACTGTACAGTACTGAATGGAAACTTGAAGGTGAAAAACAAAGTGGATTTAATTCTTGCCACCATGAAATACCGTGGGTGAAAGGAACAAGTTATTAACCAAATTAATACGATCAACGAGTGAGCAAATGGAATACCACAGACTAACACAAGAACGCCTAAATGAATGTCATACCCTCCCACCGTGAAACAGACACAGTTCCGAGGGGAGAAACGAGAACAGAAGCCGAGAGAAGAGCCATGTAGGCTAGAAGGCTCTACGATAAGGGACAGACACCCACATCGTCAAGACCACCCCAGCCCATGTTAAAAGATAGAGCCCTCCAGAAGAACAGTATAGATCTTACGATAACACTAAAAGGGCCACACCAGCTGCAAGTCTTAGCGTGAGACTATACGCGTCTCTCTTACGTAGCAAACATTAAAAACATTGCCCCACCAAGAAAAGTATAACGTTTCTCATTGGATAGACAGAATTTTTGTAGGCAGAGCTTTAGGTTAACATTGAGACGCAGATTGGTCAGTTGAAAACACAGCCAGATACCTTTTTCTGAAACCCACTTTAGTAAATTGTAGTAAAGACAAGTTAGAGAGAGTTGCTACCAAGACGCCGCCGCCGCTGACGCTGCCTAACAACCGATAAGGTAATGAACGCACGCGATGCCACATAAGAGCGCACAAGGCTTCACTCAGAACGACAGAAGTCTCATCTGTTACATCCCCTTTTTGCATAATACTAGTGTCGATCGTCAATTAAACTTCGTGGTATTCACATTTGGCACTTGAAGTTAAAATCTGAAACGCAATAACTTTTCTGTTGTATAATTATTGAGAAGCCACATCAGCCACTGTAATTTACGATAAGTTAAATAAGTAATTAAACATAATTGAGGGTATCTGTAGACCATTTTGATAGTTTTATCATTTATGAAACTTAATTTAAACCTACATTATAGATGTGATATGGCATAGGTCATCATTCGATCCATTGTAGGAATTGGAAACACATTCAGGGAATATTCGTTCACATTTTTGTTGAACACAATTGGTTTTTATCATCCTGTATTAAAATATTTCCTTTTACCAATAGTGCAATTTATAAACAATGTTTTGTGAGTAGAATAAAAATTCCAATGGTAAACTTAACTGCTTTTTCGATGTTACTTTACCAGCTAACTAAAAATAGGAGAGCCTTGAACCCTTTCTACTAAATTTAGTTAGTATTAAGATTCTTTTACAGGGAGTGCAGTGGAGCTGACGCTGAAATAATTAAGTATTTGATTATATCATTGCTCTGAACTCTATATGTCATGTGTGGTCTGACGTCCACTTACCAGCGACAGGTCCCAGGTTCAAACTTGTCAATTCCCTAAAAAACACGCTCAGAGCGTCGTTGCACGAAAGTGGTAGGGAGACACGACTTAGAACAAACAGACACCATGCAGAATGGCAGACTGTGTTTGCTTGAATTTTAACTGTAAGTTATTTGTATGTTATAGCTATAGGATGAGTTTCGTATTTTTAAATCCGAAGTTTAGTCATGTACCAAAATTTGTTGGAAGTATTAGCTGGTAAGTTTTGCGACCTCGTTCAGGGATAATGAACTCTGCAGGTTTGGGGACCACTAAGCTACGTCGTAACTCTGTAAAGCATTTAACGACCTGGAAAACTGCACGCAGCTAACAGACGAGCGCTGGACGAACAATAAGCCACCTCTCGACGGCGGCCCGTGTTTACCCTTCCTCCATTGTTTCAGCTATTCGCGATCCGTTCCAGTTGTTTTCTCCGCACAGTGGGCGCTCTGAACCGGCAGTTGAGCAGGTCCGAGAGAGTCGTGGAAGCCTCGCTGCGTCTGTAGAACGGCCAGCCGGATTAGCCCCGTCGCTAATGCGTCACTGGCCTATGGGTGCTTTCGTCATTTATTTTTCATGAAGCCCACATCAGCTTCTCTTCAAATCCTTGAAAATCTACATACCTCTCCGCCTCCTACAAATAATTAATTATGGCCTTCTTGGCACAGTGTAGGAGCTGTGTCTGTAATAATTATTTTATTTGCAGATAAAGTGTATTTATAAATGTAAGTTAATACAAAATATTACAGCTATACTTTTATGCACTGCTATCATATAGGGAAAGGGATGGCTAAAAGTCCTGTAACGGTTAAATACGTAAAAATGCCATTCATGGTGTAAGGTCTCATACGCAAATTATTTTCAAGCGATAGGAAAGTAGCTGAACAGGAAGGTAAGATTAGAGCCCTTAGGGCTTAACGGGATAGCACTCGGCCGCGCGGGATTAGCCGAGAGGTCTCAGGTGCTGCAGTCATGGACTGAGTGACTGGTCCCGGCGGAGGTTCGAGTCCTCCCTCGGGCATGAGTGCGCGTGTGTTTGTCCTTAGGATAATTTAGGTTAAGTAGTGTGTAAGCTTAGGGGCTGATGACCTTAGCAGTTAAGTCCCACAAGATTTCACACACATTTGAACATTTTGATAGTACTAGGGACGAACTGGCTAGGATAAAGAGGGAGGTGGGTGAAGACAGATGGAAAGTGGGAGCAATGAACAGGGCCCATAGAAAGAGAACAGTATCTGACAGTTTCATCATTGGCAAAAAGAACAGATTTTCCTTGCTACCTCATTCAACTAAGGATGAGGCTCAATCAGATGATAGTATACTTAATATACAACGGACTTTCATCAGGAAGCCAACTATTTCATAGAAAGTAGAAAGTAGAAGGAGAGTTCTGTTGTTAGATAGTAGCCATGGAAGAGGTGTGGGTCAGATCCTGAAGGAAAAATTAAGTGATGTACCAGGTCACAAGTTTTTTTAAGCGCAGTGCATGTCTTAGCGATGTCATAGAGGATTTAGGATAATTGTGCAAAGGTTTTACAAATCAGGATCATGTTGTGATAATGGGTGGAGGGGGAAACGGTATTGATAGGGATCAGGGATAATCTATTGAGCGTGAACTTGTAAAAATAGCATCTGCACCGAACCATACGAATGTTGACTTGGTTCCTCTTTTCAGGTGATATGATCAGCCCAAACTGAGCAGCTCTGTCAGGAGGGTCAGTATAAAATTAAGTCAGCTACTTGAGCAGCTACTTCGTCAGGCATGGGTTTGGTTCCTGTTGATGCTATTGGTAAGTGGGACTTCACAATGGATTCTTTGTTGTACTATCAGTCAGAAAGTGGGAAGCAAATTACTGTTTGTGGGGAAGTATTACTTGTTCCTTTCAGTTCGATATTCGTTATTGATTTTCCTGCTAGGATAATACAGGAAGGTAGCATACTGACAAACAATGTTTTTATAGACCAAGATAAATTTAATTGAATAACCACTTTTCGTGTTAAGAATAGTCTTTCTGATCATGATGCGCAGCTAGCTACTGTGTATGACATAGCTTCTTACAGTGTGTAAAACAGTCCTCCAAATTATTATATTCAGTTAACGATTTAACTAATGAAAATTTAAGCAAAAACTTACAACAGCTAGACTGGGATGAAGTGTACAGGGAACCTGATGCTAATATAAAATTTAACCCATTTTGTGATACTTTTTTGGGTATATTTGAAAGCAGTTTCCCTAAGAAAACAGTGAAACATAAGTATGAGAAACTACCAACAAAGCTGTGGCTTCCTAAATGGATAAAAATATCTTGTAAACAGGAAAGGGAAGTGTATCTTATAGCTAGAAGGAGTAACGCTCAGAAACAAACAATATGGAAGCTGATGTCTTCTAACACGAAAATTTATTAAAAAGTCCAGAAGTATGTGCATTCGGTCTGAGATTAATGCACCTGATAACAAAATTAAAACAGTTTGGAATACTGTTAAAAGGGAAATAGGACAACCAAGAGCACATGAAGACTGTATTTCTATCAGACCCATTAAAAAGTTTGTTAAGAAAAAGTCGGAAGGAGAACATATTTTAAACAAACGTTTTTACACGTAAAAGAGAAAATATTATCCAGCTGTTCCTTAGATAATGGAAGGCTGTACATGGAAGAGCCAGTACCTTTGATTATGATGAAATTGAAATTCGGCCCACCTCTCCTACTGAAATTAGGAAAATAATAAACTAATTCCAAAGTAAAATCTCACATGCAATTGATGGCACTTCCAACAGAGTGCTGAAACCTTGTTCCTAACAGATAAGTAGGATTCTCAGCCACACACATGGTAGCTCACTGTAAAAAGGCATTTCTTCCGGATAGGCTGAAATATGTTATTGTTAACTATTGCATAAAATGGGGGTAAGTCTGACACTAACAACTACCGCCTATTGTTACTTCTGATAACTTTATCCAAAATTCTTGAAAATGTAATTTGTTCAAGATTAGCTTCACATAGTTGTTCAGAAAGGCTTTTCAACTGAAACTGCTGCATATGCTTCCACTGATTAAATATTAAATGGTATGAATAACCGAACATCACCGTTTGAGATTTTTGTGATCTCTCAAAGGCTTTTGATTACGTAAATCGCGTGAATCATGAAATTCTTTTAAAGGGATAGAAATATCTCGGACGACAAGCGGGCTTGTTTCTACTACACACGGAATCCAGTTGAGTTGGCCCAGCTGCACACGACTTTGTTCATTGCACATGCTGGCGTACATATTTAATAACTGTTTCCATTTGAAAACTTGTTGGTCTTTGTCATTTCGCTTGGGACCTGAAGACGACGTATTTGGCGTCGAAACTAGAAGCATGTATTGAATGAAAGATGTTGAACTGAAATACAGCTGTTGATTTTAATTACCATTATTGAAGTAGCGCCCATTTTCTCCCGTCAGATGGACCGTGGTGTCGGATGTTCTGATGTCATGTTGAATGCCAATGCTGGACCATTAGTTCGGCAGAACGTCTCACCCGAATGATGCTGAAGTTTGTAGGCTCTTGGACGAGCCACCAGTGGTGGCTTCAGTACTCATCTTAAAATTTGAATATTTTTGTGTTTTTTCTTTCAGTTTATAATGTATTTTTAATTTATTATCACTTCCATTGTAATTGCTGAAAACAAAAGCTGTTGTTTGTACTATGGAATATGTTTTGTAATCTACATGGAAAGCTGCAAAATGAACGCCCTGTTATAAAATGTAAGGCAACAGGCCTCTAAATAAGCAGTAAATCAAATCAAATCAAAAGAAAATCACCCATGGCTACGGATTGGCGGTCATCACATCAGGCTGCAAGAGTATGACCAATACTAGAACAGTGTCACACAGGATGTTACAGTGGTCAGAGAGCTGAGTACAGGTGACATGAAAGCCATCGATACCACTGATCGACAGACTCTAGGCTATGAGGATACAATGTTTGTGGCGTCGAGGAGGGGCTTGGCTGCACGACGTCATTTATAATGACCAATTGGTCTCGCTCATTACGAGTCGTCAGCAGTCCTCAGCTTTGCTTACGGGCTTAATCAGTTCGTTTCAGCATCATAACTGCTTCGCCAAACCTCTGTCAGGTGTTGTTGCGTCCTGCCTATTTCTTCTTACATAACGTTACAAGAGTAACGGAGGCAGGTTGGATTGCACTTGTCTTACGTTTTTTCCACTGAGCTCCCTCCCTGTGCCGAACTCGAGTCTCTTTCCAGCACACAGTTTAAATCTGCCAGGAAGTTTTATATCAGCGCACATTTCGCTGCAGCGAAACTTCCATTCAGGAAACATCCCCCACGCTGTGGCCAAGCCATGTCTCCGCAATGTACTTTCTTCCAGGAGTGCTAGTTCTGCAAGGTTCGCAGGAGAGGTACTGTGAAGTTTGGATGGTATGAGACGAGGTACTGGCAGAATTGAATCTGTGAGGATGGGTCGTGAGTCGTGCTTGGGGGCTCAGTCCGTAGAGCACTTGCCCACGAAAGGCAGAGGTCTCGAGTTCGAGCCTCGGTCAGGCACACAGTTTTAATCTGCCTGGAAGTTTCAAATCCCGTGATTTTCCAACACAGCGTTGGAAGTCTGTTGCTTGACACAGTTACGTCGGTTAAATTTCTAGGCGTAAAGTTGCAAAGCGATATGAAATCGAACAAGCACGTAAAGACGGTGTTAAGGACGGCGAATGGTCGACTTCGGTTCATTGGGAGAATTTTAGGAAAGTGTAGCTCATCTATAAAGAGGATTGCGTGTAGGACACTAGTGAGATCCATGTAATGCTCGAGTGTTTGGGATCACCACCAGCTCGGATTAAAGGAAGATATCGAAGAAATTTGTTATCGGAGGTTCGATCACCTCGCTAGTATAACAGAGATGCTTCGTGAACTAAAACTGGAATCCCTGGAGGGAATACGACGTTCTTTTCACGGAACACTAATGAGAAAATTTAGAGAACGAATCTACTGCCATCAACGTGCATTTTACGTAACGACAACGGAGATAAAATAAGAGAAATTAGCAGTCGTAAGGAGACGCATAAACAGTGCTCTTTCCCTCGCTCCATTTGCAAATGAAATTGAGAATCGAATGACTAGCAGTACTCTGAGGTACCCTCCGCCATGCACCGTACGCTGACTTGCGGAGTATGTTTGTAATGCAGATGTGTCTTCCGACAGCTTACCAACATAAAATATGATGAGAAATTCGCTGGGTAATTTTTCTTATGTATGGAATGTAAATAGCGTTCCTGCTGCCTACATTATGGCATTTTCTTATGTACAGAATGTATACATGTTACTCCTGGCTACATTGTGCCATTGAGCTGGAATCTAATCATTTGTACGAACAAGCATGTATTACAGGGGATTTGCATTAGACCGTTTTGCACACCGCTTTCTTGGTGTTGCAGTTTCATGGCGAGAAGTATAGCTGAGCTGGCAAGACGCCACAAAATCTTCCGGACAAAGCCACGTACCCGCAGGCTACAGACAGTGCATTAACACACACAGTCGCGGACGCTCTGGCAACAGGTGGCGGAGGCTTCTCGCGTTAAGTCGTATTACAGCGGTGGCCGCTTGATCCCGAGGCGTTAGTGCGGCCGGTGTCGCAAAGAGACAACGCCAGAGGCCACGGTAGCAGAAAGTACTATAACATTACTAAATTTACCGTCTGTGCTTGGCAGAACATGATAATATTAAAATGAAAAAAGCTGCTAATGTTCTGAAAAATTATATCTATTTTGACTCCAACCGACTTTAGGCTTCTCGGGCCATCTTCAAGTGACAACTGAATGTCGTAAACACAAAAATAAACATGATGTGTGACTTACAAAGATATTTCTTGTACAGAAAACGCAAAAGTGACAAAGTGTTTACATATGATTCATATGAAAAATATTGGAATAGTTACAGTACATAAAAATATGGTATTCAAAATTTTAAATAGGAGGTACATATAACAAATGATGAGAAATAAAATGAATTAACAGTCAGAATCTTGTATTTGTAACGAAAAATTAGTTGAGCAAGGGAGAAAATGGAAACAGCCTGATAGCCTAATACTAATTCTGTGTCATGTGTTTGGTGATTTCCATTACTACCGCAAGGGTAATTTTTCTGCTTTTTTTTTACAGAACGAAAATGTTCACATATTACATCATATGGATGCCAACATAATTCAACAGACAACTATTCGTGCCTAATATGGAAACAAAAACCACAGTTCAACAAACCACGAATGTATTTGGAAATAATCCAGCTTGTCAAAGACAGTGGTGCATAGTTCGCGTTGGTAAGTCACTAGGAATGAACTGACCAACGCAACGAGCACACCTTGAAGTTCTTACACTTGTGTCTAATTTAGCACATTAGTCGCCTTTTGTCTCGAAAAGTTCCACATCAGAGGCAATATTTTGACCCCTTTTGCAATAGGTTGCTAATCTTTTATCAAATATGAAAGTCGTCTGCTGTTACACAGTTTCATGCCATGTACTCATGCACCCATTGACAGGCCCTTGTCTGTCTCAAAGAACTTTAGTCACTTATTCGTCTGCTTAAATAGCTTATCTTTGGACGAGAACTGCAAGGCATACCTTAAGCAAGTCGCCTAAACGGTGAGGTGAACTAGCCAGCGGGAGTGCTTGGCAGGCGCTAAGGTAGGTAGATACAACGAGCTCTCTATGCTTTGCGCTGTGAGGGCGTGAAGTTTAGCATAGAAGCTTTGTATTGTGATTAAAAATGGGCGCGTGGAAGCGACGTCATTCTGGATTATGGCGAGTGGTTGCTTGCTTGCACTGCATTTGCGCAGTGCTAATTTGTGGAACGTCGGATATTTTTCCACGAGAAACTCTGCAATCTTATTCATCGCAGGCAATATTAGTTCTTTGTTGAAGTTCACAGTTCCGTTAGAACACGTGCGGATCAATATCCAATTTCTATTCATGACAGTCTTGTTTGTATGCTGGTTCACAGCCTAGATACAAATCGTAAAAGTAAACACTGCCCGTTGTAGATTACACAAAACAATGTTTTCATTTACGGAATTTCTATTCACTCACTAGGACTTGCAAGTTCATTATGTCATTGCTTTTCCATTTGATGAGTACTATCACTAACGTTATCAAGAATATATGATGATTTTCCTAATCTTTCGTCTATGTATAGTCATATAAAGTCAGATGAGTGAAACATGAGACATTTTGAAAAATGTACATTGTTCTTGCAGGAACAACATTTCTTATTCGCAATATTTCAAGCAGAGAGAAAATAAGCTGGCTTCAGCAGTGATGGCACTTTCTTATTTTCTCATTTAGCCAGGCACATGGTGTTGCAGTAGAACTTAATGCAGGTGTTTGCAGCGAAGGAAACTTCCACACTTTGTCATCACAATAAATCAAATCATTTCAATTTATTAGATGTTGCATGGCATGAATTGCCACTATGTGGTTTGATTCAGAGGCGTTGATATGAAGCTGCTACATGAAATCTCGTGTAAGCAGTGTGGTTTCGGTTTTGTTTTGGTGGTATGTTATGTTAAATCCCCTTAGTTATTCCGTTGCGCTGCGAGGAAGTTCACTGCCACTAAAAAAACAAAGTTAGTCAGTTTGCATTTGCTCATTTATTGATCAGACCACATATAAAGGGTAATGTTTCAGGACATTAAAAACTGGGGTAAAAGTCTATTACGAACTCAAAGATCGAGATGCAAAGTAGTGATATGCTTTCACGTATACTGACCATTTTTTTTTTATCAGTGTAGTTCCTCAAACGTCTGTGTAGCTTTCACGAGTTTGGAGCGAAAGGTGTAAAAATAGTGATCTACGCTAAAACTATTAGTAATGTTAAGATGTTACATGCTTTTATTGCCCAGGACATATTACCTCTGGTTTTCCAGACAGTGGAAAGTTACCAGTGGTGTGGTATGTCACGTGAACAAAGAGACACAGTTTACCATCTTTGGAGTGTGGATATTCAGGCTGGAAATGTGATTAATTTTCCCGTTTAGAGAAAATACGCAGTGAACTATCATGCAACGTTGTATTAACCAATTTTCATTAACTGTAATAGATCTTACAGGAATTCGTGTAATACGATTCATGAGGCTTATAGAGCCCGGAAACATATTGTTTCGGTTCAACTGAAGAGGTAAAGTGACTTCGAAGTGGTGCCAGAACAGACTTGAGTGTTACAACTTCCGTGGCTTTTATTAAGACTCGACAAAAGCTTTGGGAACGGTATGTCGATGCCTTAGGCCAAGTAATTTCTGGACAACAATATATCCAGGAGTAAATCTATCATGTTGAGTTATCGCTAAATCATAGAACGAAGGAAAACTAGCGTAAAACCTCCCGTCGACGTGGAGATCATTAGAGATGGAATAAAAGCTCCAATTATAGGAAAGAGTAAGGAGGGAAATGGACTGCGTGCTTTTCAAAGAACCATCCCGAAGTTTGGCTGAAGTGTTTTAGGTAAAATCTAGTAAACCTAAATCAGATTGGTCACACGCAGACCTGAACCTCTATCCTCCTCAATGCGAGTTCAGTGTCTTTTCGACACCTCGCAGAGTCCAGAGGTCCAGATATGCAGACGAATTCCATCAATGCAAGTTGGCACAGTAAAATAATAGGATCTATATCCATAGCGCCTTACCTGAAACACTAGAAAACAAAAATAATGTCTAAGTTAAATAATCGGTCTTCAAACTTTTTTGCCAATACTGACATTATGTGATGGCACCTCGGGCCGCACATGTGCCGATCTCATCATTATTTGGTAATGTACATAAATTATTGTCATATTTTTATTAAATCGTAAGGGCGCGATAAGCAAGCCGCTACTTCCCACTCCCCCTCCCCTTCCCTTACAGTCAACAAGAACTGATCGTTAATAGTCGGCACCATTCGGAAAAGTTCGTGTCGACTGCTCTCTCTTTCACATTGCTGCCACCCTAACAATGTGACATTGTAATTGCCAAACGAAGTGCCATTTTGCTGTCTGTGTGAGCGGATTATATTTAAATGCACAGGCTGAGGTACCAGGCTCCGCTAATGGAGCTGATATGAGGTTGTATGGCAGATGGAATTAAATAATGAACTTGAAACTATAAGAGGAAAAAAAAAATTTAATTGAAAACATATTCTAACCATTTTCAATACTTGTTATGAATATGATTTTTCATTTTTTTATCGGTGGATATATAAATATCGAAGGAAAGATACTATAAACTCCGCCAAGAAACGCAAAGAACCCTAAGACAAGAGAAAATGGAATACTATAACAATACGATCAGAGAAGCAGAGGATGATTTCCAACATCACAGGACAAGGCAGATGAATCCAAATATAAAAAAATGCTTTGGTAAATTCAATAAAAGGGAACAGTGTATGACGGATCAGTATGGGAAAATATTGACCAACAAAAGTGATATACAAAACAGATGGAAGACATACTTTTCACAACTTCTCAACTGCAATGACCCACACTCTTACTTTAAATTGGAAGAACCTGATACAATTGATACAGCTGATACAGTTGCTACTCCATCAGTAAATGAAATGCAGCAAGCAATAAAGAAATTAAAGATTAACAAGGCTTGTGGTGAGGACAAGATATACGCTGAGTTATTAAAGAATGGAGGCCCATAACTGGAATTAGAAATACAGGCGTTAATAGAAACAATTTGGGAGACGGAAACCATGCCTGCAGATTGGAAAACTGCAATTGTGTGCCCCATATTTATGAAGAATGATCCACTAATTTGTGATAACTACAGAGGAACTGCCTTTCTGGATGTCACCTACAAAATCTTATCAAGCTGCCTATTAAACAGGCTGATACCAATAACAGAAGAACTGATTGGGGACTACCAGTGCGGTTTCCGCAGAAACAGATCCACATTAGATCATTTATTCACCCTAAGACAAGTAACTGAGAAGGCGTGAGAATTCAATGTAGATGTCAACATATTATTCGTAGATTTTAAAAAGGCCTATGATAGCATACACCGACAGACACTCCTAAATATAATGAAGGAATTTAAAATATCATCAAAATTAATCAGATTAGTTAAAATGTGTATCGATGAAACTTTATGTTGCATAAAGAGACTGGTAGGAGAAACTGAAGATTTTAAGGTGTGCACTGGACTGAGACAAGGGGATGCCATTTCACATATTTTATTTAACCTTGTCCTTGAGAAGATTGATAGAGACTTTTCTAAAACCAGTCCACAAGGGATCCAGGTACAGGATGTGAACATTACAAGACTTGCCTATGCTGATGATGTAGCACTAATAAGTAGTTCCAAAAGAGAACTAATCAGAATGATGCAAAATTACTACAAAATTGCTGAGAAAACAGAATTACGTATTAATGAAGAAAAGACAGAATACTTGCCCATAAGTAAGAAACCCAGAAAAGATGCACCTCTGACTGTAGATGGATTCAGTTTCAAGACTGTTGACCACTTCAAGTACCTAGGAAGTATTTTTAGTAATAACAACAGAACAGATATAGAAATAGATGCCCGTTTATCAACAGCAAACAAGACACTTTTTAGTTTCATCAAAACTCTAAGAAAAAGATCACTTAGCAGTAACTTCAAAATCCGTTTATATCAATCGACCATTATACCTGTGATGTCGTATGGATGTGAAACATTAATATTTAGAAAGAAAGATGAAGAAAAACTGTTAATATTTGAAAGAAAAGTACTAAGGAAAATTTTTGGACCTGCATACGACGAAAATAACATGGAATGGAGAATAAGAAGAAATGAAGAGTTAAAAAGGCTGTACAAACACCATAACATCATCGAAGTGCTCAAGAGGAGAAGGTTGAATTGGGCAGGCCATATAGCAAGAATGATAGAGAATAGACTACCTAGAATGGCATTCAGCAGAACAATAGAAGGAACGAGAACAAGAGGGAGACCCAGACTCAGATGGGGGGATAACATTCGGGAGGACACAACTAGGATGAACAGCAACAGCAACTGGACAAACAGCGCGTTGGACAGGCAGAAGTGGAAGAGGCTCATAGAGCAGGCGTATGGTCGATAAGGCCTTTGCCACATGTAAAGTAAAGTAAAAAAAGTAAAGGTATATATAAACAATTTTTTCTAATTTCCTACTCCAGAGCAAGTGCGTATAGTTGACCTTGAGAGAAGTAGGAGCCTTTGAGGTTGATGCCGCAGTGTTTTAAAGTTTGTCCTCGCGCGTTGTTAATTGTAAAACTGTATGCTAATCTGATCGAAGTGCGCCGAAAGAAGTCATTTGGAAGTAGGCGTTGTACGCCTTTACGTTTCGAAGAAAGTGTTTTCCTTTTGGAGTTTCCCAGGTAATGCAATGTGAAAATTCCTGTGACGGTGCTTGCAGTGGTAGTAAATGAATTTTTCCATTCTTGAAACAGAATCCTAGTGTTTCTCTACTGAACGTTTTTGCGTTGTGAAATTGGCAGATGTCATCCATTTTTCCGATTACGATGTGTTTGTTATACTCTTTTGTCAGGTCGTAGTGGAATGCTTCATTTACTAGGTCGAACTATTTACTGGTTATCGTCTGGGCTCCTCGTAGGGTGAGATTTTCATGGCTGACTTGAGGTCGCAAACTTTTATTATGAGACTGTGTCGCAATTCTTGGTTCTGCAATCCGTTCATATTGTTCTTCGGTTTCTCTGCTTCTCACGCTGCTCATTGTCTTTCGCTGGAAACTTAAACGAACTTCGCGCTCTTCGTCTTTTTCGTTTCTTCGCTGTTCGTTTTGTTTTTGCCATTTTCCTTCAAAACTGGCAAGATCTCCTCCACTTTTGTTTTAGGATTTTCTAAAATATAAATAAAAATCTACTTTTTATTTTCAACTACACTAAGTATACTTTAGACACTTTTCACACCTTATTTTCGATTTCTATTCAGTCACCGTATCACTTTGACTATTCACTACTTTTTCGGTTTCTCCTTTCGTCACTGTTAAGAAACTGACGTTTGGACACATGTTGGATCTTGCTTTTTATACCCAAAGCAATTTCAGAACATACCAGAAGGGCTAAGATGGTCCACAATGTTCCAGTACATTCCACTACGTTCTAAAGTGTTCTGGAATATTCCATAAGTATCTGGAATGTTCCCGAATATTCTGGAACCTTCTAGAATGTTCCAGACTATTCCCGAACATTACAGAAAGTCCCTGATCATTCTGTAACATTCCGGAACATTCTGGAATGTTGTGGAATGCTCTCGAATGTTCTGGAATGTTCTCGAGTACTCTCCAGTCTTCTGAAACATTCTAGTAATTTCAACAGGGCGAAACTTTCAATCCCTTACATCTTCAAAAGCACGCCCTTCAGGCAAAAACGGGAACCTTCTTCGTGGCTGAGGGATAGAGGGCTACCACACCATATAACTCCCTCGTTTCTGAGTTTTAGCGGCTCGCATGTTGCAAACTTAGTTTTATAATACATATTAATTACGCTACGATGGACATGATCAACATTTTACGGTATACTGATAAAATAACATGCAACTGAGGAAGACAGGACTACAAAAGTAGAAAATATCAAAAATCTTTATTAAATATTTTAAGTGTCATTTTTCTTCTACTCATTGTGTTGTTTTTCAACAGCATTAATTTATCTTCATACTCCATGCTACTCCATGTAAAAGAGAAATACTACATTTGAAAATGATCTCTTTATGCGCTTTCACCAGTCCATATTACATCCCGTTAAAATTATTTACACCGTAGTAACTGGTCGACACGTGTCACACACGCCCGTGAGTTGCCACTACTGGAAGACAAACAATAAAACATTTTCCGTCTCACATCCTCTAACCCCTGTGCCCCTTAGGTAAGCGACCAACTTAATTCAGGTCACGACCGATTTCATCAACGTCAATTGACGTTAAGCACATATTAATATACCAGTTTCCCTGTAAGTACTGTTGTTTGTTTTTCAGCAGGAAAGCTACGCTCTTAAGAATCTCTTAAACTTATCTGAAGTTTTTGGATTCGTCTTTTATGTACGCTACTATAAAAATGTCCGCACGAGTACTTGACTGGGACCGCAGTTTGACGACCACTGAGTTAAATGGTAAATACGCAAAACTTTTACCTACAAAGTTTCATTCCATGGCCAATTTAAAACGTTCGTAGGATATGATTTCTTCACTTATTCTTGTTATTCCATACCGTTACCCTGCATGGACAAGAGTGGTCTGCCCGCAATCCAGCAAGCCTCTCTTCGGCCAGAAAGTTTAAAACCGGTGAAACATTGCAATTAGCGAGTGATATAATGAAGTATTCTATTAAAATTAATAAATTTGAATTTAAATACTGGTATTTATATGTGATTCAACAATGGACGTTCTCTAACTTTGATTTGGATGTAAAAACTAAATGTTTAAAGTAAAAATAAACGTAAAGACTTGGTAGACAGATGACGAGATTAAAAGGAACATTCGCAGTTTCATTAAGAAGTTGAAATAATGTCAATGATCAGAATGGGAGAAGAATAAAGAGAGGCCAAGCTAGCGTACAGAGGCAGTTGAAGGGTACCTGGTTTTGGGGGTATATAGATTGTATCTCAACGTGGAATGCAAAGTCGGCTACAAGGGAGATTTGGTGCAGTGGTTGAGGACCTTGTAAAGGACGAATATTATCGAGAACGATACTCATGAATCTTCATAGGCTGCTACATGGTCGCATATTGAAACAGCGATACAGGAAATGTCAAATAATTTTCTTTTATTTCCTGCAATGATCCTAAAATTTTCAGTTCTTAAACTACCAGTTTCGGTCAGCAGCAATCATCTTCAGATGTTTTACAATATGTCCTAGCCTGTTGTGAATCTTATTAAATCTTGAGTAACGGACTGTACTATAGATGCACATCAAGAAGAAAGAGGAAACTTCGATTAGATGTACCGGTATTCCTCTTCTTTCTTGATATGCATCTATAGTGCTGGGAACACAGCTAAATGTAAAACTAAAATATGGAAATATGAAAATATTATAAAGAGGTCAGACAAAGGCGTTGCGTTACAGTAATACTTTTTAATTCATATCTAGACTTAGTTACAGTAATACTTTTTAATTCATATCTAGACTTAGTTGTGAGGGAATGGTAACAACGAATTGTAAAATTGAAGATAGAAGACAACTTCAAAGGAAGAAATTTTATGAAAACTATTACGCTTGCTGACAATCACGTTATAGTTGACGACAGTAAAGATGACTTACAGAGAGCTCTATGTAAACTATATATAATAGCAAAGCAACATAGTTTTAAAATATTGACAAATAAAAATCAGGTGCATTGCATTCCGGGGCTCACAGCGTTTAACATGTGCATTCAAATCAGAAAACAGCTGTTGAACAAGTTCATACCTTCAGATTTCTGGTCTGTGACGTATGTCACCTTGGCGAAGTCGATATTGACAAAAAAAAAAAGAGAGATTCAATATATGTGTGGCACCGTGAAAAGAAAGCTCAGAAGAACTGTACGAGACGACACGATGTTAAAATTTTGTAATGTTATGCCAGTTCCATGCGGACTAAGTCAAAATATATTAGAAACTATAGAACACATTTGGATTTCAAGCAGCAGTGACGAAATGTTTAAGAACAGTCCAGATAGTACAAGAAAAGACAGATAAAAAAATGAGACCATCTGGAAGAGCGTAGGAATGTTGACCTTAAATGAAGCAATTAAGGAATTTTGAAAAAGAAGGGAAAAAACATACAGAAACAATGGGAGATGAATATAACGGAAAAAGGTATAGTACAGTCCTAAAGGAAGGTGGGTGGATCAAGGAGATGTAACATACCAACTGGTCTATTGCTTGGGGGAGGAGAAGAAATACAATTTCATTACTTGCTGTCGTTCCTGATATTACAGTTTTAGTAATTCGTATGTAAAGTATCAGTACGATGAGAAGTGGGTATATGGTTTGTAATTTTTGCTGTAGGAATCTTTATGTCTGAAAGCATGGGTGGAGTATATCTCTTTGGCAACTAGAGTGCATTTGCTAACCCATTTCGTTACATTGTGCTGTAGACAGTGATAGCGTACGGAGATTATTTTCGGCATTTTGTCTTTCCGTATCTGTATATACGGAGTAAAGTAACATGTATCATTATTTTTCCATTTGCTGCAATCGCTAACATTTGCTCAAGATGCTCAAGACAAGTTATAAACTTGGTGAGTTGTTATGTTATAGAGTCTAAATTAATGTTTATCAAATGTTATTCCTCGCACATATCTCACGGTTCCCACGTGTTTAAGAAAATGCTTGCTCAGAATTTAAATGAATTGCATCAAGGGATATTCCTGGTCTCTTCTTATCAAAATCGAATAAATACAACAAATGGCCATTTCTCTCTATTTTATGCTCAGCTAGTTGTTACTTACAATGCGGATTAAGAAAGCCATACAACTGCATACCTGTATTAAGTCTTTAACCGCTTTGGTTAAAATGTAAGCATAGGTTTGAAACAGATTTTGAGTCACATCATCCCGAACTTTCAGATGTTCTTTTGATGATGAAAAACTTACTTAACATGACCAATGTTACTTGCATTGGACAGTCGCGTGGTTCATCGTTATCAGAATACCCGAATTGTACAGTGATTTATTGTAGGAATTGCGTAGGAGCGCATCGATAGAACCGTGATTTATTTCAGAACAACATGCAGTAACGCGATTTATTTCAGGTACTATTACAGAGGAGAGCAGGCCTTCGTTGCGCTGGAAAGGATTAATGTCAAGCCGAAGACAACCATTGTCTGGTGTGTTTATGAAACAACTAACTTTGGTTTCTGTATAACTGCCAAGTATTATCAGTGATTTTAAGTGTTTTAGCATACGATAGTTAGCACTATGAAGTCTCGATTACTGAAAGGCGAGTTGTTGGATAATATGTTAGAGAGATAATTATTTCCCATGTTCAAATCACGTAAGAAAGAGTCACAGAATAGGCAAACAGACACTAAGTTACAACACTACAGTGTGCAACAAAGTTAAAGGAATACCCCTTCGAAATCCCGTAACTGTTAACTATTCCGATGCCGAAGTTTGACATGTTGCTCAAAGATGCCTACAACGTTCCTTTGTAATAAGGCAAAAGCATGGCGCCCTACGACGTCACACACGACTCGGGGATGTTTCAAACAACAAGGTGTCGAAAGACATAGCTCAGAAGTTAAGGTGGGTTAATGATGCCACACTGGCAAACTGTCACCATATTTCACCAGTGATCTGGCCAACGCCAACGTCGAGTGTCACCACGAAACGAAGGTCGTCACACCGCCTCTTACCCACATTTAACCTCTTCTTTTGCCGACTCTACAGTGGAGGTCAGAACCACAACACGCAGCGTTGAAATAGCGCTGTTGTTTTATGGGTGGTGTAGTCTTTCGGGATATTTGTAAACATCCCAACACACCATTGGGAAGCCGTCGACAAGAGATGCTAGTGAGTAAGTTGAGTAAGGATAAATGTAGTGGGAAACGGAAACTGTGTGTTTTCCTTTCTTGTATGTAGTGAATGTGGAGCAGTGGTGTAGCCGGCGAGAAGGGGACCAGTAAAAGTGGTATTGCAACCACTGGTCGTCCGGAAGTCATTTGGGCCTTGGTGTAGCAAGTTCCTGAATACGAGAGCCATGGAGTAAAGGACACACCAACAAGGGCGTAGTGAACATTTGAACAGCACTAATTTTTTATCTGTGTTTTGTTTGCTCTCACAGGTCCTACGGACGTTTTTGAATGTACTGAAGAGAGTGGTATTACCGTAGCACTTGTTTGCTGTGTTGTTAAAAGAAATAGTGAAAATGTTGGGCAAAATGTACCCCTCTTTGTGAGAAGTGTGGCTATTTATTTAGTAGCACAGTGGCATTCCAGGAATATTCACTGCAGTTGCATCGACAGGGAGGTGGCACGGAAGGATCCGAACCATCAAACAACTACTCTGAGAAGAGAGGATACATGTAATACTACATTCATCTGGCGGTGTATTGGGGTCGGCAAAATATTGCCCATTTGTATCGGCCAGGGACAAAACGTCCCGCAAGTGCTGGTATAAGACCCAAAACAAACCCTTCAAAATACACATCAGTTGGTGGAAGAGGGAAAAATACACCCCAGTGGCCGAAGGAAATACTGCAGACACACCGCTGTGTAGAATGGACACGAAGAGGTCTCAGGGAGTGGCACAAAGGGCGTCAGTGAACCCACCCCTTCCCGTGGGATGCAAATTCACACGCACTGCGCTGTCGATAAGGGCAATTCATCGTTCAACAAGCAACAGGTCGTCGTTGTTGCCAACGTTCACTACTGCCATCCCTTGGGCGTTTCAACCCTGCTCGAACTGCAGCGTAGGACTGCAGCAGTATTGAATGTGACCTGACTGCTTTGGAGTAGAGCAGGGCAGAACTACTAGGGATCATTCAAAACCGTTAGACGGAATTTGAACCTGATTCGAAGCAGCGAAGACACTTTATGGTTTCTCAACGCTTCTGCTTCGCGTCCTGCTGTGATGTGGTGACGGGGGATATTTCACATAATCATGTGAGTGAATAAAACGTTAAAGGATTTCTCTACGCCGCCCAATTCGGCGATACACTTGGTGCCATCCACGCACCTTTCTTGAGCACTTTAAAAATGTCCCTGTCGGAAAGTTCGATACCATTTAGTCTCTTGGCTGCTCTAGCGCTTGAAGGCTGGCAAAACGCACCTAAGGAGTGTCGAGTGGGTTACCGAACTCCCAGGCGTTGGAGCAGCCATGGAAGTGAACAGGTTTATAACAGGTACACCTTTGAAGTGATTACAATGGTAATGAAGTGCCCTCCGACCCCGTCCCCCATCTACCCCCCTTCTTGAACACAACACAGGAGGTAGCGAAACAGAAGTGCTGAGAAACCATTAAACCCCTGCGCTGCTTCGGATCATTTTCAAATTTCGTCGAATGGTCGAATGGTGTCGAACGATCCCTCGAGATGTTCTAATCGAAAGGGGTTAGATCACATTCAATGGGGCTGCACCCCTACGATATCCTTAGAGGAGGGTTAAAAAGCCCAGTGTGTGGCAGCAGAGTAGGACGTTATCAAGTTGCTCATCACACTGGAAATGTTCTCTCGGCCACCCATAAGGACGTGATTTCGACGCTGGGTGTCTTGATTCTGTCTTCCATCGCAGAGGCGGCAAAGATGGGGTGAAATGTGAGCATGACGGTATGTAAAGACCTTCCCATCGTGTGACACGTCCACCTTCGCAGTGAACAGGATTGTAATGAAATCTGGTGCCAATGTGATATCATTAATCCATCTGAAAGCTCACTTCTGAACTGCGGATTTTTCCACATTTGTCAATACCTTGCTGTTTGAAGCTTCGCTGAGCCGGCGTCTTTACAGAGGATGATTGTAGGCATCTTTGAGCTAAATTTCAAACTGGGAGACAATTGCTAGGTCTCGAAAAACCAATCCTTTAATTTTCCAGTGTAGTTTCTGTTGATCAATTTGCAGCAACAGCACAACAATCAGCGATTAGGTTCAAATGGCTCTGAGCACTGTGGGACTTAACTTCTGAGGTCATCAGTCCCCTAGAATTTAAAACTACTTAAACTTAAGGACATCACACACGTCCATGCCCGAGGCAGGATTCGAACCTGCGACCGTAGCGGTCGCGCTGTTCCAGACTGTAGCGCCTAGAACCGCTCGGCCACTCCGGCCGGCCATCAACGACAAGATTTCGAATTCACAACTTACATCTATTAAGTTTCCATTCACAGTTGCTACATCACATTCCATATTACATTTAGAGCTCTTCGTCTCGGAAGTTCGGTACAGATTGAGAGTGTTGCATTATCTCATTATAGTTGGAAAGTGGCAGTAGCGAACGGCTCACAGCAGTTACAGCCTAAATATTACATTGACGTCGTAAGGAGAACATTGCACATGATCGTTGCGCACTGGAAGTACGCATTAAACGTGACAAAGGGTGTACACGGGTGGTCGCATAATTTGTGTGCTGTGCGTTGAAACCTTCCAAAAACTTTAGGTTTTTTTCGACTTTGTGCCTCTCTGGTGGACTCAATGGTTGTGTAATATCTCTTTGCCAGAGAGACTCGCGGTGCGAATGTTGTCCGTGAGGTGGCGTGTGACGGGCAGCGATGGGAGTCTTGAGTTAGCAGCGGCACGAGGAAGGCGGTGAGCGGTACCCTGTGTTGGGAGCAGTCCATGTATGTGCTGGGAAACGACTTGGCCGCAGCTGTAGTTGAGAATCATTGTTTAGAAAGTTGTAATTTCGAAAGGAACTCCCCTTTTGCATGCAAGAGCGCTTCGGTTGCACAGTACTGGTGTTGCCCGAAGGAGATCGAAGGTTAAAGCAACGGTTGGACGTGTGTACAGCCGCCACTGTACTGTCGCTGCGCCCCGGATGCATTGACACTCGTGTAGTGGATAACTCCACGTGAAGCCGAGTAACTTTACTTCTGAGTACTTGCCCATTTGTGTGTTTATGTGGTTCGCCTGAGAAATTGTAATTCAGTTTGCTTTTGTTGGGCGCCGTTAGTTTTACTGTTTCATGATTGGTCATTTGTTTGTTTTAGCTTTTCATCTTACAAGATTGTCATTGAGTTTGCCCTCGTGGGGGCCATTATTTTGTATGCACGTGTGGGACCATTGATAACTGATTCGTTTTTCAGGTGTCATCACGTCAATTTAATGATGTGTGTAATGTATTGCCAGGAAGTGTGAGCAAGACCGACGGGTGAAATAAAATAAGATTGCAAGGTTACGGATCTGTAAATCCACTGAGGTAGCAGCGCATCTTTGTTCTCGAGCTAAGTAATTACCTTTTGTAATTGAACAGTCCATATCTCTTAATGTGGCGTTCATGTGAAGGAGTTTGACAACTAAACATGTTTTGAGATTGTTTAGTACTGCTGCACAGTAAATGAGCAAATTTTAAATCGTGGCACGAGAAAATCTGGTGTGTACAGAACTTGTGACAAGGGCGTCCTGCAGCAATTTGTTGTTGTGTACTTCAAGTGCTGTTACTAAACTGGGTCTATCTGAATACTGATTTTAGATTCTAATTGCGTTCGGTTTGTTATCAAAAATTTCTTTGAGGTTTACTACATGCGTTTTAAGATTTCACTGGGGATTTTAAATTTATTATGACAAGTAGTTATCGAGTTTAAGTTGAAACTTTTATCTAATTTTTGCAATTCAGTTTGGCTTTCGAAAAGGTAAAGGTGCGAGAGAGACAATTCTGACGTTGCGGTTGATAATAGAAGCAAGACTAAAGAAAAATCAAGGCACTGTCATAGGATTCGTCAACCTGGAAAAAGTGTTCGACAATGTAAAATGATGCAAGATGTTCGACATTCTGAGAAAAATAAGGATAAGCTATAGGGAGAGAGGGTAATATGCAATATGTACAAGACCCAAGAGGGAAAAATGTAAGTGGACGACGAAGAATGAAGGCCTCCGATTATAAAAGGTATAAAACAGAGATGTAGTCTTTAACCCCTACTGTTCAATCTGTACATCGAAGAAGTAGTGCTGGAAATGAAAGAAAGGTTCAGGAGTAGAATTAAAATTCAATGTGAAAGGATATCAGTGATGCGATTCGCTGATGACATTTCTATCCTGAGCGAAAGTGAAGAAGAATTACATGATCTGCTGAACGGAATGAACAGCGTACTGAGTTCAGAATATGGACTGAGAATAAATCGAAGAAATACGAAAGTAATGAGAAGTAGCAGAAATGAGAACGGCGAGAAATTTAACATCAGGATTGATGGTCACGAAGTACCTGAAGTTAAGGAATTCTGCTACCTAGTCAGCAAAATAACTAATGATGAACTAAGCAAGGAGGACATCAAAATCGGACTATCAATGACGAAAAGGGCATTTCTGGCCAAGAGAAGTCCACTGGTATCAAACATATTCTTTAGTTTGACAAAGAAATTTCTGGAAATGTACGTTTACAGTACAGCACTGTATGGTAGTGAAACATGAACTGTGGGAGTCCGGAATAGAAGAGAAACGATGTGAGATGTGGTGCTACAGACGAATGTTGAAAAAAAGGTCGATTGATAGGGTAAGGAATGAGGAGGATATGCGCGGAATCGGAGAGGATAGGAATATGTGGAAAACACTGATAAGGAGGACAGGATGATAGGATATCTGTTAAGACATGTGGGAATGGCTTCCATGGTACTAGAGGGAGCTGTAGAGTGCAAAAACTTAAGAGGAAGACAGAGATTGGAATACATCCAGCAAATAATTGAGAACGTAGGTTGCATGTGCTACTCTGAGATGAAGAGTTTGGCACAGGAGGGAAATTCGTGGCGGGCCACATCAAACCAGTCAGAAGACCGATGACCCCCTGCCGGCCGCGGTGGCCGTGCAGTTCTAGGCACTGCAGCCCGGAACCGCGGGACTGCTACGGTCGCAGGTTCGAATCCTGTCTCAGGCATGGATGTGTGTGATGTCCTTACGTTAGTTAGGTTTAAGAAGTTCTTAAAGTTCTAGGGGACTGATGACCTAGGATATTAAGTCCCATAGTGCACAGAGCCATTTGAACCATTTTTTGAACCCATGACCCCCCCCCCACCCCCCAAAAAAATGCTTTGGGCTCAAATTTAACACTGTCACTGGTATCTTACTCTTGATGCATGAACAGTGTAAATATTATTCATTAAAAGTAAGCCTTGTAATAGCTACCCTTTAAGAGAAGAAAGAAATAACAAAGGAAAGGACTCTGTACTTTTTCGTAAGTGTTGATAAGAATTGTTTGTTAATCAATTTGTTGCTAAGGACTTCTGAATTAATGATAGCCTCACACCTTACCGCTCCTTCGTAGCTCCTACCATTCCAATTTTATAACAGTCCTGTATTTCTAAAAACGTTACCGCTCTCTAATCGGTATTCTGCACGAAAATGGTGACGGTAAGAGAGGCCCCTTTGGTGACTTATGCTCTTCCTGGTGAGGACGGCCCGCGGATGGAGGACTTCCTGCTTGGCCCCGGTAGCGGCGCTAATTCTTCGGGACACCGTGGGCGGTAGCGATAGCGGCGTGATGGATCACCTGGAGGAAAGCCAGCCACAGGTACAGCGTGTACAGGTAGGCGCCGCGGGCGCCCGCATGCAAATCCAGCGCGCCCTGTCTGCGCCTCCAGAAAAACAGCCCGCCGCGTTCTAATCGAGAACTGCCAGCGCCAACACGGTCTTCCGTGCCCGGCCAGATACCGGGCGCGGCCGGGGATTTAAGAGCAGCAGCAGCACGGGCTCCAGATAAGAACTGTGCTGCGCGAATGGAGCGTCTCTGCCAGAAGCCGGTTTATTTTGCACCACGTTTATTTAACGCAAAGTACCGGTGCCGCCCTAAAACTTTTTAGTCCTGCACTTCAGGCGGTCTTTATTTCTTACTATAACTTGAAGACAATACAGAAATAAATTGAGCCGTAAGGTGAGTTAACACGACAGCATCTTGTGTTGCGTGCTCTTGCTGCAATGTGCACGTGCCCTGACTCTTCTGACCTGTGATCCACACATTAGCATCCACTAGTACCTTCAGATGTAATTAACCATATTTACAAACATTGTTTCTCGGTGATATTTACTGATAAAATTCTTTCTGTCTTCCAGCCACGTCAAGTTGTTAACATCCACAAGCTTTCGGCCGAGTACTTCTGGACCATTGTCAAATAGTGACCGTCAAATGACAACCTTCTTATGGAGCACTTTGAGGACATCGCCCTGGATGTGCCTCGGGCAAAGCATAGATGCTTTTACGTTACTTCGACAACATCTTCGATATTCGGTCTCGCGGACTTGAAAAGCTGCGATAATTCTTGGACCACATCAACAGCATCCATGACACCATCAGGTTCAAGATTGCAATGGTACTTGAATTACGTAACCATTATGGCACCTCACCTCAACCTCTCGATACCAGCAATATTCTACTGTGTTTCTGTAAAATAGTTAACATATTTCTGTGACAACATTCAGATTTGATTTCATTAATGTAGAGGTACTTCGATACATAGATATATATATATTCCAATGATATTATTCTTATGTGTATTCTTTCTTTTGTCACTATGAGCTTTGACGTACTTGTAACTCTGATTTTTGGGCTCGTAAGCAGTTATTAGAGAATCATGCTTTGGTCGTCATGGTAAAAACACGCAAATTGTAGTCAGCTTATGAAATGTGAACTTTAACAGTGAGGAAGATATTTTCAAGTATGTTTTATATTGTGAAGTGATGTTTCGGAACGAGTTACGTGATATTGCAACCAAAGTAATAAAAAAGAAATGTAACTTAAATTCGGAGTGTTGACTACTTTTTTACATCACCATTGTCCTAACTTGCAAAAGTTTAGTCTTCAAGAATGGTTTATGAAACACATCTATAAAACTTTTGAATATCACAGAATAACACCTAGGCCTCTTTGCATCCGAGCTTGGAATCATCACTACCTAGATTTTCGACGATTGAGCCATTAGTTCACAACGAGACCAGCGTGGGCAACACGAAAAGATGAGTGCCTAGTTTATCCATTATTTCAAGAAATGACTTTATTAACTGCGCTCTTATGACACCTGCCACATGATATAACTTTGTTGTTGCCCGAAAATGCAGTATTTAGCAGCGTGAGCAACACTACAATCATAATTAATTTTTGACCTTTGTTGTGGTAGGGTTGTTAGAAGATGGAGGTAGAGACAGAAGGTACCTTGCTTTTTCTTGACGTACTCGTCCGCCGCAAAGAAAACAAGTGATTCAGCCACAGGTTTTAGCTGAATTCCGCCCACACGGACCAACATTTGCGTGTTTCCAGCTATCCCCACCCTTCGTAGAAAAGTTCTGTTCTGTAATTTCTCGCTGTCATTGGTTACCTGAAACTGTCCTCGTATTGGCTATACGACCTGTCGCGTTACCAACTGATGAGCAGCCCTGGTTGGAAATTCTTTGCAGTTTATAGGCGACACACGCATATTACAAACGAAAAACGAATGATAGGAGGGAAAAGAAGAGCACATAAAAACGTCATTACGATTATGAAAATGACGAGGCGAAGTATTAGAAACAAAAGATACATTTAAACCAATTAATAGCTGATTACAATAAAAATTGAAATATTTTGATTAAATTTAGAAATTGAAAAAAAAGTTCAGAGCATTTGACAAAACTCGAATGTAACACCTTCATGACGTCATCATTCCGTGCTAACCACTGTGCTAATAAAGACCGCGCTACGCCACTATACGGGACGAGTGCCTCATATTTATGACTCTGGTGACCCTCTCACGACTATCAAACGCAGCGTTCGGCGTCACGCAACGTCGTGCTAAGCTTTCTAACGTAAGCTGATCTCTGTGATTATAATAAATGTATATGAGAGCTGAATTGTGTCTTGTGCGGAAGAATCTAGTAGTGTTTGGTTATTGTTGCATATGAAACGTGTTTATTTCGGTATCATCGTTTTGTGTGCGTGTTGTCTTTGGCGTGGTTATCATGTCTGATGAAACATGGAATATAAGGCCCGGACACGGGTTTTGGGATCCAAATACATCAAGCTAAAAAGCCACCTACAAATTCGAACTGACCAATAGTTCTGGCAGTTTTGTAACGGTCAATGGTTCGAACGTGCCGTTGAGCGCTCTGATTGGAGGAAACCAGCTCCAACGCGTGAAGTGTCAACTATCAAGCTATTCTAATCGGACTGCAGTCATTCGCAAACTAAACGACAGTGTCTTTGAAGATAAGGGAATTAGTAACCATGATCCCATCATAGCGACTTACGTTATTGAACAGTCCTGATAGTACTGTTGGACAAAAGCTTAAGAACGTTCAAACACATTTAAGTTATACGTATTTATTCAAAAGTAAATTAACAACAAACAACGGTTTGAATAGAGAAAATAAATTCAAATGACAGTGGCGTTGGCGCCCAAAGGATGGCAACGCCTTCAAAGGAACAGCCCCTACGGCCCTGCTGGCTGCTTCCGTCCCAGAATATATTAAGTCTTGTTGGGGACAGAGTCAGAAACACACATATGTTAAAAAAAACAGCAGAAAAAGGCTCCTGCCCGAGGACAAATATTACGAAAATGTTCCTCTTTATTTATGAGACCCTGACTACAGAGTGTGGTACCAGCTGCCTCATTTACCTTCCTCAAGACCTTTAAAATTTTTCCCAAAAATTATGGCATGCAAACATATATGCGTTTCTTTGTAGAGTGAAACTCACCTCGGACTCCCACAAGCTCCCCTAACTTGTGACTCATACACACCGGCATTCCATCGCTGTAAGTCGCTCATACCGATACACTTCCAGTTGCCCTTTCTCACTCACTAATTCAGCCCAACTCATTATCTTTTTATATCTCCTGTTCATTGTCTCCTGTGTCACAGCCATGGCCACAACCACAGTCTCCTTCGTTCTGTCCTACTACTACAATCTCCTCTCACTGTCTCTCAATTGCTCTCTCTTACCGATAATATCTCTTTCTTTCCTTCCTACTACCGCCGTTTCTTCTCACTTTCACTATCTCTCTCTCCCCCTCGTTGTTGTCATAAACTCAGTCTCTCAACGCATTGTCTCGTCTCCTTCATTCTTTTCCTAGAAGTGTCACCGACGACTGCTTTCCACTGCCACCATGTCCCTCTCTTTGTCCCACACTGCCATTGTCTCCTTCGCTCTTTCTATAACACAAACACTGTCTACTACCTTCCAGTTTTTATTAATTCTTCGTCTTTTTACCAACGACACTATCGTCTTCTCTCTCAGCATAAAAAAGCGCGATAGATTCGCATACCAAAATTTTTGGGAAAATTTGTGAGGGTGTTTAGGAAGGTAGAATCAGGCAGCTAGTATCTCACTTCTGAGTCCAAGACTTTCAAATAAACAGGGACATATTAGTATTTTTTATGCTCCTGTAGGAGCATTTTTCCGCTGGTTCTCTTCTTTTCTGCAGCGGGGCATGTAACTCGTATGAAAACAGATGTACTGATCAGTAAAATTTGGATACTTGGCTTACGTCAAATTGAAATTAAGTAAAACCAATTTTATACCTCATACCGGATGTTGAGTGCAAAACTTTCTGCATGTGCTTCAGTACTAGAACATGGTGCACCCAGATGATAACAGAAACATTTTATAGCATATTTCTCCGTTTTACATTTTCACCTCAGATCGGATATTACGCGAATATTTTACATGTATAAGTAGGGAAACTTTGCACCGCTGTATGTCGGAAACGGATAAAGATATGATGAAAACTTTCGAGACTGTTGGAGATCGGGATGTTAGGAATATATTGTAAAAATTTCAGCCATTTTCTGCGCATAGCCGTCTTGGACTCTTTGACTGGTTTTGATCCCTTGGTGACGGCGAAAATATAGTTTTTCCGGGGTTTTCCGAAGAACTGCCCTTGAACTAATGGTGCCTCTATAAGTCCCATCAAGCCTACCGTAGACCACACCAAATGCAAAAAGAACCAAGCTATTTGCTCCATTTGCCTAAGCAAGAGTAAGTGTACAACATTCATACTTTGACCCTGTTCTGTATAGTAGTGACACTAAGAGGATCCATCTGTTAGGTATACAAATGGTCCGTAGGCCAGATCGCTTGATTCTACCTTTTTATCGCCAATAGAACCAGAGATATGAGCACTAGAAAATCTCAGTTTTATGCGTGGTGTTTTAGGACGTATTAAGAGTTCATGCCGCCGCATACACACTGATTACAAAACGTACACAGGCAAATAACCATTCAGTATCATTAAAGGTAACCTTACTGAAACTTAATGTAGCCAGTCTTGGGGTAAAAACGAAATTAAATTAAATGAGCTGAAGAACCAGTAATGAAACTTAATATTCACTGAAAGGGGTACAGCCAGGGGTGCCAAAGACAATTTTTAACAGAAAACACGCTTTGCTATAAAGTAGAATTTCAATGCTTGTAATTTCTGTAAACTTGTAAGGTACCAGAGTAAATGAAGGTCAATTTCGCACCTTACGTAAGAGTTTTATACATCGTAATGGGAAGATGAATATGACGCCAATGAACATATTTGCCTATAATTATGTAATGCAAAAGGGATGACACACAATTGATGGTACTTACACAGCACTCTAATATAAGGCATGCCAATGAGCAGAACGTGAAACAAGCAGCGAAAGGCAACGTTTTGTGTATAAGCTAGCGCAGGCAGATGCAGAGGCCGCACTATGGGAGGTACTACAGAAAGCTCTTAACGGGGTGCATCCTGCAGCTGTGGGTCAGCGACCGGACAGGTGACGCATGCTGCAGGGCGAGTAACGGACCGCCAGAAGTAGAGAAGTAGGGCAGTGAGAAGCTTTAGAAACCTGTGTTTCAGAATGACAAAGGGATACGAAAAAAACCAGTGACGCATTCGATCAGTTGAACTGCAAGTGGCACACATGTCATAGACACATGTAACTTTTTCGGCGTCTGGAGCAGGCACAAACGCCCGATTAGCGGAAACGCACTGGGAAGGAGTAAAGTGCTGAGATTTCGACGCAGTTCAATGGTAGGACCCTTGCAGCTGGTAGAGAGAGCTTCCACAAATAAGAGGAACGCTCCTATTGGTTGAAAAAAGCCGTGACGTGGAGAACGAAAGAACCCAGGTGGGGAGAGAGTTCGATTACGAGAAAGACGAGAGCCAAATTTTCGGAGACTCTTCTCTGAACTGGCGTCAAATGCAGAATCGAGCCCATAATGCTCTATATGACACAGACGAGAAATTTGTGTGAACACTGCGTTCACAATGGCTGACCTCCAGCTAGAAATTACTTGTAACATCGCTGAGCTCCAAGTGTGGGGAAACAAGCCATCCAGTTAGTTCATTGTTCTTGCGAGAACTGAGAGGGCATTATATTATGCAAGCTGCTCCAGCCATGTGCGTGTACATCGCCGTAGTCTGAAACTAGGGATGAGTTCATGCTTTCTCGCAAATCGAGAAACATAGGGAGAGTTTCTGCTGGAAAATTTGGTAACGATATAATTAGTTTTATAGGAATTTCAGAGGGTGAGAGAAGCCAGGCAGACGACAACTCACCGTAGCTAAGGTAAATACCACGTGTAGAGGCGTAAACTTGTTGGTTCACCAGCTTGCGTCCACTGTAAACTCGAGCGACCTTGGGTAATCTTTTGCTCGACTCGTCACAAAACTAACCGTCTTCCGTAGACATGATCGTCATCCTAAAAATAGTACCGAACTTTGAACTAGAATCGGATGATTTATCGTAGTACTGACCAACATCATAACGTAATCGTAAGAATAATTTTGTAAAGAAACTCGTAGTTAAAATGTAATATTGTTGTGTTTAGGATTATTTAAATTTTGAGAGAATTTAATACTGTTATCTTTAGGATTAGTTCACTTTCAGAGGTCAAGATGCGACATTTTGACAGCTGTCTTAACATTGTCACATTGTAAACTGTGTAAAAGCATGTATTGTCTGACGGACTTGCATCGTTAAATATGTCATTACAGCTTACACAGTTGTGCATAGTTATAGAATAAGAAACAACCTAACTATAAACTACCAAACCATAACCTTACAAACTCAGTTTTGGCTTAGTATAACCAGCTGACAGGGAGCCACAGGGCCCTACAAGTTAGCCACAACCTTTCGCAACTCGCTTCACGCCTCATAACCATTTAAATTCGAAAGAACTACGGAAGGTTTACGGCACTAAAATATGTGAGCCCACACAACAAGAACGTTTATAACGTATTGTTTCAACAAACACATAGCTTATATTCTTAAAACAACCAATTCTTAAACCAACAGAATCCTTAGACTCAGTTCTCCTTCAGCAAACATGTCTCGGCAAGCAGGAAGCAGCCACAGTAGGCAGCTCACAGGGGGAGTCTAAAAACACAGTACCAACAGCCGTTATTTTGATATTGTCTTATTAGGTAACCAATTTCGAAGTTCCAGTCACGTCATCTTCAGGCCTGTCGAATGAATGACAACAAGTACGACTCCTACATGTATAACACAAGGCGCCAATAATCGAATCCGGTTCCGTAGGTATCCAGACTTGATGAGTATGTGTCATATAAAAATAACGGCTGTTTGTACACTATTACTACATATCACAGACCGGTCGCTGTCCAACGTTCCGGAGTGCAAGATGGAGTTGTATTTACGGAACAAAATCGACAGATGTAAAGGTAATTTCCGGTATACCCCAAGGAAGTGTGATACGACCGTTACAATGTATATGTACACGATCTGGTAGAAAGCGTCGGATGCCCTCTAATGCTGTTCGCAGATGAAGCGTTCGTCTACAACAAAGTAGCATGCCAGAAGATACTATCGATTTGTGGAATGACCTCCAGAGGATTGATGAATGGTGCGGGCTCTGGTAGTTGACCCTTATCGTAAATAAATGTGACATATTACGCGTACGTAGGAAAAGAAATCCACTACTGTACACTATTGATGACAAACCACTGGAAACAGTATCTGCCGTATAACATCTAGGTGTAACTGCCAGGAGTTACCTTAATTGGAATGACGACACAAAATAAGTGGTAGGAAAAACAGATTCCATACTCAGATTCATAGGAAGAATCTTAAGGAAATGTAACTCAGCCACGAAGGACGGCGCTTGATCGGCCGTTTCTTGAGTACTGTTCATCTATCTGGGATCCCTACCACGTAGGACTGATAGAAGAGGCACAGAAGATCCAACGAAGATCGGTACCTCTTGCCTGGGAATTGTTTACTCGGCACGAAGGCTTTACGGAGATACTCAACAAACTCCGTTGACAGACGTTACAATAGACGCGTGGTGCATCTTGGAGAGAATTATTATCGAAATTTCGAGAGACCACTTTTCAAAAAGAGTCGGACAACATATTACTTCCTCCCACATACGTCTCGCTTGATGAACAGAAAGAAAAAATTAGAGAAACTAGAACCAATACGGAGGCTTGCAGACAACTATTCTTCCCACGCGCTATTCGCGAGTAGAACAGAGTTGGAGGGCTGAGTTAGTGGTACATAAGGTACGATGTAAATGTAGATGTAGATGAACATCGGGCGTGGCTAAAAACTCCGTCTGGTGTTTATGGCAGCAGATGTCCATCATCTCTATTATAGACCTTATCTGGCAATCATTCGCTATGACTACAACGGTTACTTCAGTGCTAGGTGCTCTACGTTTGCCAAGGAAGGTCTTCACGCATCGCTCTGCAACAGCTCAGAACCCCGCCCAGATTTTCCGTCAAACCGCAACAACAACAGAGTCGCCAGTGCAAGCACTACTCGTCTGACGTCACTCAGAGTACTTCTCACAGACGGGACCCAGAGCACACTCAGCCGGGCCGTGCGCGCTCCTTTATTTTGTAGAGCCGCGACTCTATTGACTCCTAGGAAGGCTGCGGAGTAACGCAGTCTCGTGAGTGCTGCGAGATCTGACAAGCCATCACGGACTGGCTCACTTACTAAAGCTAATAAATCACTAAGAAGGCTGGGAGAGTATTTCTGCTAGAAAGACCAGACAGACAGGATAGACAAGTGGTTAGCATGCCATTTAGACATCATTTAGTTCCAGTACGATGGACGTACAGGAATTTTTGGCAAAGTTTAAATGGATTGTAAATCATACTCTGGAGAGGTATGCGCCGAGTAAGTGAGTTAAGGTTGGAAAAGATACACCATGATTTAGCAATGAATTTCGAAAAATGCTGAGGAAGTAAAGGCTGTTGCGCTTTAGTTTCAAGAGAGAACGTGCAAACGACGACGCGCTGAAGTTAACAGAAATGCGTGCGTCTGTAAAAAGATCGCTGTGTGAAGCATACAACAATCACCACCGTCATATCATAGCAAAAGACCTTGTTGAGAGCCTGAGAAAATTATGGTCCTAGGTAAAATCGCCAGGAGGACCTAAGGCTTCTATCCTGACATCAGTTGACCAGTCTGGTCTGGCAGTAGAAGAGAGCAAAAGGAAATATGAAGTTTTATAAGCGGGCCGGTATGGCCGAGTGGTTCTAGGCGCTTCAGTCCGGAACCGCGTTACCGTTACTGTAGCAGGTTCGAATCCTGCCTCGGGCATGGATGTGAGTGATGTCCTTAGGTTCGTTAGGTTTAAGTAGTTCTACGTTCTAGGGGACTGATGACCTCAGATGTTAAGTCCCATAGTGCTCAGAGCCGTTTGAACCATTTGAAATTTTAAATTTCATTTTTAATAAAACGTTCGCGCAGAATAATTGTACAAACCTAACGTCGTTTTACCATCGCAAGGGCTCCCGTATGGACGATTTAGTGATAGGCATCCCTGGGAACAAATTAAAGAGTTGAAAAGAAATAGGTTGTTAGGTCCATATGGAGTCACAATTAGCTTTTACAAACAGTATAGCATTGACGCTTTACTTTGTTTGCATTTATTGCGAATCTCTCTCCCAGTTGAAAGTCCCAAGAGACTCGAAAAAAACTCAAGTGGCAGCTGTATATGAGAACTGACCACCAAAATTACAGAACAATGCGCTGAACATAGGTTTGCTGCAAAATTCTTGAAAAGATTCGCATTTCGAATGTAATAAATTTCCTTGAGACGAAAGAGATTCTGTTTACAAATCACTACAGTTTTAGAAACGATAGCTCGGGCGAAACTCAGCTTGTCCTTTTCTCAGATGTTATACAGCGAATTATGTTACGGATGGAAGACAAACATGCGGAATTTCATATTCACAGGTTTCCGTAAAGCATTTGACACGGTGCCACACCGCCGAGTGTGTACGAAGATCCACGCATATGGATTAGGTTCACAGACATATGAGTGGTTCGGAGGCTTCTTAAGTCATAGATCCCGGTTTGTTGTCCTCGACGGCCAGTGTTCGTCAGAGACAAGGGTACCGTCAGAAGTGCCCCAGGGAAGTGTCATACGACTGCTGTTATTTCCTGTTTACATGAATGATATGGCGGACACGGTAGGCAGCACTCTGTGGCTGTTTGCTGATGATAGTGTGGTGTGCGGGAAGGTGTCGTCGTTGAGTGACTGTAGGAGGATAAATGACTCCTACAAAATTTCTATTTGGTGTGATCAACGACAGCTAACTCTAAGTGTAGAAAAATGTGAGTCAGTGCAGGTGAGTAGGAAAACAGACCCAAAATTTCCGAGTATAGCGTTAAAGGTGTGTTGGCTAACACAGGTGTCGATTAAATATCCAGGCGTCATGTAGCAAATCAGTATGTAATGGAACGAGCACAACAGGATAATAGTAGGGAAGGCGATGGTCGACTTCGGTTTATCGGGAGAATTTTAGGAAGGCTTGTTTCATCTGTAAAGGAGACCACATATAGGATACTAGCGCCATGCGTTCTTGAGCACTGTCCGGGTCTTTGGGATCCGTTCCAGGTCGAACTGAAGGAAGACATCGAAGCCACTCAGCGTCGGGCTGCTAGATTTATTACCCTTAGGTTCGAACAACACGCATGTACTATGGAGATGCTTAGGGATTTCAAATGGGAATTACTGGAGGGAAGGCTACGTTCTTTTTTGCCGAGCATATTGAGAAAATTTATAGAACAGCCATTTGAGGCTGACTACAGAACGATTCTATTTCCCGGCAACGTATATTTCAAGTAAGGACTACGAAGATAAGATTAAAGAGATTAGGCATCGTAAGGTGGCTTTTAAATGCTCTTTTCTCCCTTGCTTCGTTTGCAAGTGGACGGGAATGGAAATGACTAGCAGCGGTACTGGGTATCCACCGCCAAGTACCATACATTGGCTAGCAGAGTATATGCGAGGTGACTGGAAAGTTTTAAGACTGGGCTTGTACAATGGTGATATTTACATGTTACTGTGATGCATCTCATTTAAAATAGTCCCCTTCTGACAGAACACACCGACTCCAATGGTGTTCCTGAAGTGTGTTAAGGACGCTCTCCGTATTTGCCTGGATGTCTTCATTCGAGTCAAATCGCTTCCCATCCAGTGAAAATTTCAGCTCAGGAAACGGGTAGAAGTCCGTAGGGTCCAAGTCAGGGGAATATGGCGGTTGTGGAAGCACAGGAATTTTGAATTTGGTCAAAAATTCAACGATGGAGACGGCACGATGAGTCGGAGCATTGTCATGGTGTAAAACCCAAATCCTGTCTTTCCACAATGCAAGCCTTTCCTTCTGCAGCATTTCGCACAAACGCTCAAGGACACATTTGTAGTACTCCCTGTTAATTGTCTGTCCTCCAGGGTAAATTAATGATGCACAATACCAGTAGAATCGAAAAAAAATCACCTTTGACCGACATTGCTGTGCATTTTTCGGATGTGGTGACCTGTAATCTTCCACTGCGAAGACTGCACTTTGGTTTCACAATCATGTCCATATGCACACGATTCTTCACCTGTAATTACTATATTTAACCAATCTGGGTCATTTTTAGCCCGATTAACCAGTTCTTGGCATACTTCAAGTAGGTGTTGACTCTGGTCACTTGACAACGCTTTTGGAATGAATTTTGTGGACTCTCGACGCATGTCCAGATCTTCAGTTAAAATTGACTGGAATGCATAGAAACTTAAATTAAGTTCATAAGCCGTCTCCCTAACTGTAAGTCTACGATCAGAGCGCACTAAGTCGTGAACTTTCACATTTTCATTCCTTTTTTGAGGTGAAAGGACGGCCGGACGGTGGTTCATCTTCAAATGAATTGCGTCCATTTTTAAATGTGTTGAACCAGAAAAAACATTTGACAGGCTCATACAGTTATCTCCAAAAGCTGTTTTTAATAGTTCTTAAGTCTCAGAAACTTATTTCCCGGCTTTAAAACAGAATTTCACACAATCTCGTTGCTCCATTTTTAAGACCATTTTCACTCAGAATCCGGCAATAAGCCCTAACAGACCCGTACTCAACCAGCTGCTACAACGAACTGAATAAAGGAAACGCCCGGCTGGTTCCGGCGGAGGTTCGAGTCCTCCCTCGGGCATGGGTATGTGTGTTTGTCCTTAGGATAATTTAGGTTAAATAGTGTGTAAGCTTAGGGACTGACGACCTTAGTAGTTAAGTCCCATAAGATTTCACACACGTTTTGAAAGGAAACGCCATTTCCTGTCAGAGGACGTTCAAGCACAAGGCAATGACTCACTCCCCAACCTCCGTGTACCTGCCTGCCAAACCAGGAAGCAGTAGCGGATCCATTCTTAAATCTTTCCAATCACACCTCATATGTAGCAGAATGTTAATTTGACAGGCACTGGCTGTGTGCAGTGCCAAACTTCACCTTTTCGGCGTATCCCTGTCCATAAAAGCATTAAACTCAAACAAAAGCTTAATTTTAACGGAAATGGCAATGTCATTGATAATTAGAAGCTTTCATTGTTACTACATATTAACTCAACCAAATGAAGGAAAAATACACACGTTTCTTCATTATGTGTTTATCACCTCGGAAGCCCTCACATCACACATAAAGTTGATGTCTGGGTCTGCACATCAATTAATTACTGAAGTTTTTGAATTAATTTTTGTCCTAAAGTACTTCATTTTCTTTAATATGATAATCAAGTTTTATCAACAAACCTATGAGAGTGTGGCATCACTATGATAGCAACATTAATGTTCAACTTAGAAGTCGAAATACGAGAGGTTTCTCTGACAGGCCCAGTTTGGATTAAAATTAAAAAAAAAAAAACCTGCAAAATAGAAGTCGGCTTTTCGATCAACTTATATTAGTCTTCATCTGGGCTCTCAATCTGCTGATTCTACCGTCGAGAATCATTACAAGTCCATCGTAAATGTCATTTACTATTACAGAATTATGTAGCCTAGCCTCCAAAAGGAAGTTATTCAAACTCGCGAGCAGACAGTCAGTACTCCAGGAGAATTCCAGTGCATACTGTTCAATGCGAGGGAGACCAGATTTGAGTCACAAGTACCAAACGACACATGATACAACATGCCGTGTCTCGGGCTGTTTTTATTTATTTAATTTTATTTATATGGAAGGTGTGTCAAACAAGTTCAGCCTATTTCTTCTGTGTGGATGAAGGTAGAAACTTGAGAAGGATTGTAACACATGCACTGAAATTACAAGTTTATCCTGGGATCAGTAGTAGATTCATGTGTTAGTGGTAGAGGTTTCTCGAGCTCCCTCGCCAGTCCATTAGACAACAGTGGGTCAACCAAGGTGTCGATAACACTGATCCCGAAGGTGCTTTGGGTCCTCATATTCATCTAGTGAAATTGGGTTACAGCTGTGTGGCGTGATTTCTTAGAGTGTACAGCCTTAAAGATGGAACAGTAGTAAAGGTCGTGCGCACTTTGCTTGGCACCGTTAGCGTTCAAGATCGCCTGATCTTACTGCATGTGACTCTTTTCTGCGAAGGTTTGTGATAGACTCGGTGTATGTACTTCTCCTGTAAATAGCTCTGTGTGAATTGCGACACTGCATACCAGCAACAGCGATTGCAATAACTCCTCACATGTTCGCAAAAGTATGAGACAAGTTTGGTCAATGTCTGGACGTTTGTCGTGCGTCAGATGGAGGAAATATCGAATGTGAAATGTATACCAATTCTTTGATCCTAAAAGTAATTGTAAAGAGTACTCAAAGATTGCATCTGTATGGGCATGCGAATAAAAGATACACCTTTGTAAAATCAGATGACTCTTTCTAAAATGAGAAGTTAGCAGTCTTTGCGTAAGTTAAAATTCTCCCCAAGTTCCTGTCTTCATTCACTTAGAAGATATAATATTGTGAAAGCGAATGAATCTTTCACCTACATCTACATACATACTCCGCAACCACCATACGGTGCGTCGCGGAGGGTACCTCGTACCACAACTAGCATCTTCTCTCCCTGTTCCACTCCCAAACAGAACGAGGGAAAAATGACTGCCTATATGCCTCTGTACAAGCCCTAATATCTCTTATCTTATCTCTGTGGTCTTTCCATGTAAAGTAAGTTGGCGGCAGTAAAATTGTACTGCAGTCAGCCTCACGAAAAGAACGCCTCCTTTCCTCTAGAGACTCCCACCCGAGTTCCTGAAGCCTTTCCTTAAGACTCGCGTGATGATAAAACCTACCAGTAACAAATCTAGCAGCCCGCCTCTGAATTGCTTCTATGTCCTCCCTCAATCACACCCGACCAGTACTCAAGAATAGGTCGTATTAGTGTTTTATAAGCGGTCTCCTTTACAGATGAACCACATCTTCCCAAAATTTTACCAATGAACCGAAGACGACTATCCGCCTTCTGCACAACTGCCATTACATGCTTGTCCCACCTTATATCGCTCTGCAATGTTACGCCCAAACATTTAATCGACGTGACTGTGTCAAGCGCTACACTACCAATGGAGTATTCAAACATTACGGGATTCTTTTCCCTATTCATCTGCATTAATTTACATTTATCTATATTTAGAGTTAGCTGCCATTCTTTACACCAATCACAAATCCTGTCCAAGTCATCTTGTATCTTCCTACAGTCACTCAACGACGACACCTTCCCGTACACCACAGCATCATCAGCAAACAGCCGCACATTGCTATCCACCCTATCCAAAAGATCATTTATGTAGATAGAAAACCACAGCGGACCTACCACACTTCCCTGGGGCACTCCAGATGATACCCTCACCTCCGATGAACACTCACCATCGAGGACAACGTACTGGGTTCTATTACTTAAGAAATCTTCGCGCCACTCACATACTTGGGAACCAATCCCATATGATTTCCGGAAGTCAATGAATATGGCATCCGTCTGATACCCTTCATCCATGGTTCACAAGATATTCTTGTGAAATACTGCGTATTTTGTTTAATGTGTGATTCGGAAAAAAATATTATAAGTTGGCACTCGATCAGCTGTTATTAGGCAGAAGATCTGTAGCCGAAAGAAGCGCCGGAGTTTGGCAGGCACAGCTAGCAGTTGGTGCAACAGGTGTGGCTATAAACAGCACGATGCGCCTACAGTGGATCAACTTTCTCACGCAGTGGTGACCGGTTATCGACGTATGGGGACGTATGAGAAGTGGTAAATCTATGCATTCTTAATGAGACCACATACGTGAAACAGTGATAAGCGCTGAGTCTCACGAAGGAGGCCATTTCGAGTGAAATGTATTAGGAAAGGAGAAGGTAGATTTTGGTTGAATAAATACGAAATAACATTCTGTTTTTGCATTTATTTCACCTTACGGAGCAATCAGTTTTGTTATGATCTGCGATTTTTTTCTGTTTTAAGCTTGTAACCTCATGCCATTCCTGTCATTACAGACGTCAGTTACACTTAGGGGAGTAAATCGCGTGCGCCATCTTTCTTTGAATGTTATAAGCTTTGCTCTGAAGATGATCGTATTTTAACTGTTCGTATGGCACGTTTCCCGATTAAGAGATTGAGGTCTAGCGTAGCATTTACCTAAGCGAGCTTGCTAAACAGGCTAGAAACCGTATTTAGTTTCGCCGGTGTAACCGTCACCCAGCCTTTATCCGTCGCCCAAGTCTGGAAAACTACTCTGTTTTCCAAGTGAGCGAGTTGTACATCAGGCTATAGTAACAGGTTTAACAGGAAACTACTGATTGAGATTTGGCAAATATGAGGAGTCTGAGGCATGAGTTAGTTCTGTTAGATTTCACTAAACGAAGTGGGCAGTCAGGTCCAGTCTGCGTCATAAAATGTCAAAGCAGTCCCATACCCAGGGAATGAACATAGGGAAGCAGATGCAGGAATGTTGCAGAGCCGTTCTAGACACGATCCTAATCGAGGTGGTTTGCCGTTGCCTCCCTCCAACCTGTTGCAAAGTGTCAAATGTGTCTCTGTGTAGTGTGGATGACTGAGAGGAGTAATTGCACAGTGTAGTGTAGGGAAGGGGAGAGGGCAAAACACGCTGCCAATACGTAGTCCTCTAGAACAGCACCAAGATGGCCGCGGAGCTTCGCGTCCCCGTCCGACTAGTGGATCACCGTCAACAGTGGCACTCGCCCTTACTGCTTGAAACACTGTGGACAGGTTTGGAAATTAATCCAGGCCATTGGGGGCAAAGACTGGTGATCTGGAACTTTGCGACACCACCTTGCCGGCCAAATAACGCCAGCGAAAATTTTACACCATCAAGATTCGGACCAGAATACCTCCGAGCCGAGTGCCAGTGCACATGCGTGTGTTAGCGATCTCGCCTGCAGAGGCAGTATGGTCAGTATCATAAGCGTGTGTGTGTGTGTGTGTAAATCTGAAATGCTTATGTTTGGAGGTTCAAATGGCTCTGAGCACTATGGGACTTGACTGCTGAGGTCATCAGTCCCCTAGAACTTAGAACTAATTAAACCTAACTAACCTAAGGACATCACACACATCCATGCCCGAGGCAGGATTCGAACCTGCGACCGTAGCGGTCGCGCGGTTCCAGACTGTAGCGCCTAGAACCGCTCGGCCACCCCGGCCGGCTATGTTTGGAGGTAAACTTTCCTTTCTCGTAAAATAAATGACGTCATAGAGACTTTGGTCGTAATTTCAGGAAAAATAACTGACTTTTAGTTTCACGTGTGCTAGGCTGCAGTTCACTCTTACAGCTACTTTACTATATACTAAAGTCTTTGTCCCCCTTCCTCACACACTTCCCACTATTTCCAAATGAACTACTACTCGATTTTTCAGGGTGTTTCCCAAAAAGCAATTTTTTCTTTCATCTAGTTGTCCGGTAAATATCTGTTCACCATTGTTCGATTCAGTTCCTCTAAATTAGTTACTCAAACTGTGCAATCTTCTGTACCACCACATTCCGAAAGCTTCTTCTGATCTGTTCCACTGATGTCGACCCGAAAAATAATGTTAGTTAAAACTTATTAATATTAAAGTTTATTTTAGATACTAAATCTATTCTATTTTTAAAAAAGGTTTCCTTGCTATTTCAAGTCTGTATTTTAGATGCTTTCTGTTTCTGCCATCGTCAGCTGCTTTGCTACCCGAATAGCGAAAATGGACTATTACTTTCTCTTTGTCATTCCTTAATCTAGTTTCCTACCGACCCCCTTATTTAATTCGACTACGTTTCATGACGCTTGTTTTACTTTCGTTCATGTTCATCTCATAATCTGCTTTCAAGACACCATTTATTCCGTTCAACTGAACTTTCAAGTTATTTGTCGGCTCTGGCAGAGTTATAATGTCAGCGGCAAACTTCAAAGTTTTTGAAACTTCCTGGCAGATTACAACTTCGTGCCGGACCAAGATTCGACCACTGGACCTTTGCCTTTATCGACTGAGCTACCCAAGCACGTCTGCCGACGCGTCCTCACACCTCATTCTGGTTTTTCAAAATTTTTGATCCTCTTTCTGGATTTTCATTCTTCTTCCGAATATTTCCTTGGTTTATTTACTGTTTACTTTCCATCCGGGTACTGGAACCCCAGTGTCGTACAAACTATTCGGTTGCCACTTCCCCCCATAGTTTTATGAACTGTGAAGAAGAAATTTTATGAATGCGTTCTGCCTTGTTGTATCGTTGGTCGTCGAAAGCTCTTCCTAACTAATTCTAATACGGATCGCTAACGTCTCCAAATCGAAACACTGTCACCAGATTGTTCCTCTCAGTCGTAGACGTCCCCATTGTACTCGTTTTACGCGTGTACTGTCTCTCGTCTGGGTTTAACAGCAGAATTCCACTAGCAACCAGTGTTTCTTCGCTCACACCACATTGTCACCGTTCCTGAAAGATTCCTATTCTCTCATTGCATGCGGCCTCAGACCTTCCGAGAAACGAGTGCAAATTGAAAGGCAAGGAGGCCGGAAACGGGTATTGTGGTACAAACACCGCCGTGGGGCTCTCGAGCTAATGAATAAAAAATAATTCTGGCTCTACCTAGAAGACGCAGGAGTTTGATGCTTTCAAGTCAACTCATATTATTTTTTGTTGCTTTTCCTTCTTTGAGGAGTAATGCCTGTTTTATTGAGATATTTGCATGAAGCTGACTGTGTAGATACACGAACAGGACAGGGTACTGAAGAAAGTCATTTCACATTGTTGTATAAGAGAATCCAAGAGGTACGTTCAGCTGCTTAATAGCTTCTTGAATACTAATCAGTGATCCCATACAAATTCCATCAGATTACCGACTTCTATTCTGACGATCTTCAGATCTCTGTATCACGGAAGAATCCTTACATTATAGTCATGTGATTAGGCCAAACTGGCCCCTTCATAACATACTAGCTGAGAAACATGCCATTGCCTGGGTATTTATTTACTCCAATCTTCTATTAGTCCATGCCCTCCTTCCTTCTTTCTCTTTGTACATATCCCCTTGCCCCCTCTCTCAGCCATTTCCTCCTTCCCCTAATCCTGTCATCTCCACCCACCTCTCTCTCTGTCAGTCTATTTCCCCCCCTGTATCTATCTGCTCCTTCCCTCTCTGCCCTACTCCTCCTCCCCATCTACTTCAGTTTCCTCCTTCCCTTCTCTTTGTCATCCTCCTCCCCCTCTTCCTGGCGGTCACCTCCCTCTTCTTTCCTGTCACCATCTCCTCCTCTCCCTCTCTCTGTTCATCTCCTCCTCTTAACTTCACATGTGCATTTCCTCCTCCCCTCTGCCCACTCAACTCCTCCTCCCCCACCTCTCTGCCTGTCTCTTCCTCCTCCTAACTGTGCCTGTCTCCTCCCTCCCTCTCGCTGTCTATCTCCTCATTCTACATTCTCTCATATCACCCCAATAAGAGGCCATTCTTCCCAGGCTGTAGGTAATGTGTGTACCACATTAGATTGGAATCCTTAGAGAGGAATGGGATGAGCTTTTTACTCGACGTTTAGTTTGCACATGCACATTCAAATATATTTCACACATATTTAACTTGTTTCACGGGTATTTTTAAATTCATATGTATGTCTAACTAGCTTCCTCCTGAAGTTTCATTTTCACGCATCTTAATATTTATGAAATCATATCTATTGAACTATGTGTTCTACAATGATATAATTTGAAGGTACACCTAGTGCTATTTGTGCCTACTATCGGCGAAATGTGTTGTGCATAGAGTTAGTAGTAAAGAAGTTAAAAATTAAAATGAATGATGCTCCAGTGTTTATGATGTCATATCCCCCAAGCAATGTGTAAGACAATGATACATTATTCGACATACGTTCAGTGCTGTTGTGGGTACCGTCTGCGAAGTGTGTTGCGAATGTAGTTAGTAGCAAAGAAGTGATAAATTAAAACGACGTGCATGATGCGGCAGTTTTTTTTATCGTATCTCAGTATTTGGCGCCATATCTTCTGAAATTGTGTCTACAATGGTATACGTTTGTAGATACATTTAGTGTAGATGCGAATACTGTGTGCGAAAAGCGTTGCTAATAAAGTTAGTAGCAACGAAATAATAAATTTAAGGGTGTTGCGTGATGTTGTGGTTGTTGCCGCTTTCATTGTTTATGACGTCGTATCTCTTGAGTTAAGTCTCGCACAATGATGTAATTTCTCTGGTACATCCAGTGATCCATGTGCATACTATCTTCAAAATGAATTACGAATACAGTTAGTACTAAAGAGTGTAATAAATTAAACCCTCAGGCTTCATGTGGCAGTTTTGCAGCATGATAGTAGTTTTTTAACCACTGTGCAGGGAAGCATGCAATCTTCAGCAGCGTAATTTTCAGCTGGCTTCCAGTGTAACTGGAAAAAAAAATCTAATGCTCTGCATTCTGAAAACTATGTAAGGTCTCATTCCATGACCAAGTAACTTTGCCTTGCTGTATACATGACGATTCTGCAGCCCTTACCTACAGGTTTTATACAACCCATAACACCTTCAAAATATACATGCAAGATTTGCATATTCTCTCACTCGCTATGTGCAAACTATTAGTCCTACAGAAAAAATGAACAAGACCTTTCTGTAGGAAATTTAAAAGTAGTTAAATTCTGTATTGGGACATCGCTTTGTTGGAGGCCTTGGTTTTCGAGTTATTCGAGACAAACGCGTTTGAAGGTCACTTGTAAGTTTATCTTAAATAATCCCAAAACTATTGCCTAATAGTTTGCACATTGCGAGCTAGAATTATTCTGCTGTTACTCGTAGTAAATTTCCGAGCGAGGTAACTGGTTACTGAAGGCACTGAATGTTTTTTATAGATGATCCGAAACCACCTAGTTAACAACAAAATTTCTTCCTTTGACTCTGCCCTCCTGTGAATATCCTCGTATCCACTCTACGACGAACTGATCCGTTTTAGTTTTTTGTGTCTCCTGCAATGTCGATATGGTCCTTTCAGTATTGCTCTGATCGATCTCCCTCCCAGTTCTTGTGTGGTGTGCTTCTACTTTGGCTGTAATGGCCTTAAGGTAGAAGCAAAAGCTGTACTGACTGTAGTCATCAGGTATGCAACTACTGCAAACAGAACATGAGTAACAGTGTGTATTATACTGATGTAATTAAGAACTTAAGGGCTCCACAAACTTAATGAAAGGAGAAAAATAAATCTGTATAAAGAATTAAAAGTTCAGTTGTGTTCTTCGAGAGCTAATCACAAAATACTAAATGAAAAAATAAAGCGGGAATTGTTTTCGAGAAGTTAGGTTAACTGTTTAAGGATGTTTTAATCAAGTAGCCATACTGATGAAAATGATCGTGAACGGAATTTTTGACATATATGAAGGACTATGAATAAGCAATATGTTGTGCGTTTGAAACAATAAGTTGTGCATTTGATGTCTGAAACCTATATGACTTTGACGACAGATGAAGCAAATAAACGTATTACTAAAAGGCTGAGCCTGGTCCTTATTGCCGGTTGCGTATCTTATGGCTTCCAGGGCCAACAAAAATTTGATTTTCTGCATTTCATATAAGAATTGATTGAATTTAGAACTTTCAAGTACTGTGATCATCTACTCATTAAGAGATATGGCTTACACAAAAGGCTGAACGCAGTAAGTCAAGTATTAAAGTTGAAAATTGTGTGTATGTCTGTAGGCAGTGTAACTCACCGCTTGCAAATGACGCAGACTATATTCATCCAACATTTGAGAATGAGAGTACTTAGCAATGTTCAACGAACTTCAAACATAATAATTTCAATCTGTTCCGAAACTTTTTCTCACTTGTATCCCTACATAATAGTGAAAGGTAAAAAGTTTGTCGTTTACTGCATTTTCACTGTTCATGCAGTAAAACTTGAGCATAATGCATGAAGTTTTATTTTATTACTTCTTATTGATTCTATTCCCAAAATATTTCTCAGACAGTATCCACATATACCAACGAATCTACTGTCAAAATGATATTATTGTATGGCACAAAGGCAAGAAGGTATGTCGACATAAACACTTAGATGGGTGAGAAACCAGCTTTTCTGAAACTAGAGAGTAAATTACCCAGATTATACCAATTCAGTGTTTGATAATGAGAGCGTTTATCAACTTCCAACTAACTGTAAACATAATTTTCACTCTTATCCAGACTTTTTCTCACTCTCAGTCCCACAATGTAATAAAAGGGGAAGAGTTCATCGCTTAATAAATGTTCGTTTTACATGCGATAAAACTTCCACATCGAGCACGACGTTCCGACATGTTATTTCCGCTTTACAAACTCTATTCGCTACCAATTTTGCAGACCGTATCCTCATATACCCCTGAAGCTACCCACGAAATTATGTAATTATACGACTCATAGTTTTGGAGAGAAGCTGGCTTTTCATAAATATGTAAATAGTTCTTACTATCAGTTGTATAAATGTTTACAAAATTAAAAGAACTTTGTTGGAAGGTACTTCTCGTGTGACTCTACAATGTATTGGCACCTAACATAACAAACGTAATTAGGGTGTTATGGCTCAGACCATAAATTTTTCGTATGTTTAGCGTCAAATACTTTACATATTCACTCATTTGTAAGGTAATCATCAAAAGTTTGAAGCTATTCCATATGTGCGGCTGGTCCCGGCGGAGGTTCGAGTCCTCCCCCGGGCGTGGGTGTGTGTGTTTGTCCTTAGGATGATTTAGGTTAAGTAGTATGTAAGCTTAGGGACTGATGACCTTAGCAGTTAAGTCCCATAAGATCTCACACACATTTGAGCATTTTTCATTTGCTATTCCATACATCCGAGTTCGATTCCTTGAAGAATTGTAGGTGAGTGGAGAGGCAGGAGGGTGATTACTGGCATTATACGAATACATTATATTCCATTCGAGCTGCAAATTTGTGAGAATCGTCAGAAAATTTACTGAGTTTTTTTAATTACATATACTTACTTGCATTTCATTACTTCTGATTGTCAGGTAATCGTAATCAGAGATGAAATTGAATCGCGTCCAGAAATGATTTTAGAAAACTAGCTGTACCTTATTTATCATAAAATAAAGCTTATAACAATGTTATCTCCTCTTAGCAATCTTTCATGGTATACCCACAATCCTTGTGAGTAGGGGACGTTTTTCATTTTTATGAAAGTAACGTATTATGTCTGTAGAGTAAGAAGTGAGAGGTGGATCGCGTGACCCACGAATACCATAAAGCAGAGGGGAAGCTGGAATGGAGCTGCCTATCGAGATGACAGCCCTACAAATGAGAAATTTCGACCAGTGAGGTGTGACGGGCTGGTCGATGCGTCTGCGCGCGTTATGATAGCTGCTGCCATCTCGGCGACCGTCGCTGCACTAGCGACCTAGGCGGAATGCACCAGCTTTAATCGCTCACCGACAGGTGGCGCTTAATCACTCTCCAGCGGAAACCGCGGTCGTCTCCGTAGCGCTGACAAGTTTCCGTCCTAGCTGATGGAATGTGGCGACGTTTTTCAGACCTATCACATTCGTTAGCCGTTAGGAATCTCCGAAAACTCAACGTACGAATTCCACTGCGGGACATTGCTAATTACAGTCATGCATATAAAGAAATTTGAATGATACAGTTCGTCTAACACTTAAGGGACTTTCACTATACTTACACAACTTCAATTGCAACAGTGATCAATGCACGTAAGAGTAGGTGAAGCCACAAACAGACGATGATCACACTTACGTCATGAACATCGTGTCGTACGTCTGATCGATGCAAATTCTGTGTCTGTAACTGTTACTTCATTATTTTTCTGAAGAAGTTTGAGAGCGACTTTCGTCATCAGATTGATTTTGCATGCATTTAGAATTTCACTTTTCGTGATTGTTACTGTCTCACAGTAGCGGAGTTGTTCACTGTCCGAACATGGATGTATCATAGAGAAAAACAGTTGGGGTTGGAGACTGAAGAAAGGTGAAGTTTCGATATTCCTTAGTGCCAATCAGATCCTTCGACTGAAGTAATTTTTAGAAACGAAAATGATGTGACGACGAGACATTCTCAGCATACTGAGGACTACACGTGACAAGAAAATAACAGTTGTTGTTTTTCGTATGTTGATGACTAAACGTAATGGGAAAATATTGGATGTTGTGTTTCTTGCAATTATGCGCAGTTATAATATCACTTGTCCAATTGTGTAGTGAACAATATAGCAAGTTATTTGCTGAAATAATCAGCAACCAGTTTCACGAAGACATTTTATTTCCTTTATCGGTTTCAGGCACGAAGTTTCCTTCTTCAGAAGGTTATAATTATCGCACTATTTGCAAGTGTCAAAAATATGACGTATGCAGCGTGAAGCGGTGGTCATGTGGTTCATAGTGCCTGTACTCAGTGCTTGAACCTCACAACCACAGCACTAAGCTGCACGCATCTTGTTTTTGACATTCGTAAGCAATATGATATTTGTAAGCTTCTTAACAAGAGGGCTAGGTGCCTGAAACCGGAAAAGGAAATAATATTTCTTTCATGCAACTGTTTACTGAACACTTCAACAAGTAGAAGTACAGTTGTTGACAATGGATGATAGACCACTGTGGTATTTTAGCTCATATAAACGACTGAGTAGAAGATCCCTTCAGATGTGTCGGAAATAAGTTTTTGATTTAGGCACACAAAAGTGTATGATGGATCCAAAAATGTGTCTAGTTAAAAAAATTATTTCCTACAAAATAATGCTTTACACAAGAAAAAGGACTGATTAAATGAATAGGCCTATGTTTTGTATCTTCAGCTGACAAAAATTTTTCGCATACATTTCAGTTTTCAAATTGATGCATTTAGGGATTATATTAATGACAGGTTGAATAACTGTAAGAATTGAACTGCAGAAAGACACGAAATGAAACTTATTAATCTTTAGAGCTTTTTACCTGTAAAAAAATCCTGTTAGTAGTCTTCAAAGGTCTGAGCATAAATTTTTCAAGAGAATTCTGAATAAAACTGAAACACATTTTACACCAGAAGAAACTGCCTTGTTGGAGAAAGGACTTAAATACAATGGAGTGCTTTACGTGTCAGAAAAAAATGTTTGAAGGAAATATGATTGTAGATCTTAAAGTAGGCCTTGATAGCTTCAAAGTAGGAACTTCTCGATAAACGAGTGTAGCTCACGATGTATGTAGTATTTTTGAGGAATAAGCAGTTAGAAACTCCTGTCAGTATCATTGTGATAAGAAGTTGTTTAAAAATATTAATATCAAGCTAAAAGAAAACAGTGCCCTTATAACGATGTGTGACAAAGGGAATGCTGTAATCATTTGACTCAGAACGAATATGCGTCTAAAACATTACAATTTTTTGAGGAGAATCATGTTTTGGATCTAGATGTAGAAATTAGTCTTGCCGTTAACAACCTACGCATTTGCTGAAACCGTTTCCAGCTTAAAGCTCATGAAAGTCACCATCCGGAACGTCCGATTGTGAACAGTATATATCATGAGTTAGCAAGTGTTCTTCATGAAAAAAGAAAAATATCCTTTTTTCTCGAAATAATTATCTTGTCGTCAATAGTCAAAATCTAGTCAGCAATATCAAAGATCTGGTATGTGACAAAGACATTAAATTGTTTCCATTAGATATTACGCACCCTTATGGTAACGTAGCTGTTCAACCACTGACAGTTTCGAAAAAAATTTACGCACGTTTAAAGAAGTTATCTCCGATGAGCAAATCACTGACCTAATTCATCTGCTAAGAATAGTAGTAAAATGCCGCTATATTGTTTTCAGTGGCAAATTATACCATCAGCCTGATGGCCTGGCAGTGAATAACCCACTGGCAGGCATCTTGGCCGATATTTTCGCTAATTCGCTGAAAGAGAAATTCTTCAATAATTTTTCAGCTGCTGATTTTGGTATTTTGTCTTATTCTCGGCACGTAGACGACATTTTGATGATATACAGTGGTTCCCAGGAGGGAATTCACAGTCTGTTTGACATTTTTAATGGTCTTCATGAAATAATCAGCTTCACTTGTAATTGGAAAATATCGACCGTCAGCTTAATTACTTGGACCTCAGTATTGCTATTGACACGGCAGACTTTCTTTCGGTATTTTTCGATCAGCCACAAATGCAGATCAAATTGTGACCGTTAGTTCAGTGTATCCTTATTCGCATTAGAAAGCATTTTTCCATTCAACCATTCATCGCTTAGTTTCTTTGTCATTCCTATTTAAAACTCTTAATGAAGAGATGAACATAACAAAAACTATCAGTTAATAGCGTCTATGGTCCCACGTTGGTTGCCAAGATCTTCAAAGTTAAAACTGACGCTATAATTACCACTTTAGTCAGGAGTGCTGTTTCTAACAGTAACGAGTGCAAAAATGTTTTCTCGATTCAATTTTACGCCCTATTCCATATAAAATTCGTCGTCCTCTGACTGATAAATATGTACTCAAAGTTTCATTTTCCACGAACAATAACTTGCAAAAGAATCTCATTCACAATCTCAAGTCCACAGTTTCTCCTACACACAATTGTGATACGTGTCTCGATTATTACATAGGACAAACTGGAAGGTCTTTTAGTGTCAGATACAAGGCAATTTTGATGGAAAAAAGAGGCACTACTGTACACAATTCAATTTTTGCTAATCATCTACTAATTTCCTGACACAAAGCAAAATGCGTAGAAGAAATTTCCATTTTACATAGAGAAAGGAAAGGTTGTAAGCTCAATGTACTCGAAGAGCTGGAGATTTTCAGTCATATTTCTAATAACGATGCCTCATCCTCAATGTACAGTTATGACTACATAACAAAAATATTTATTCAATGGTTTCAATCCACTGCTCGCGGCATTTAGATTGCTCTAATTTGTAATGTATTTTTCCTGCTTCTGGTAACTGTAAGTGAATGGGGGTGGGAGGGGTTATAGTTTCGTCTGTGTTTGCTGTTACTATCCACTCACCCCGTAAATCCAAACATCATTCGCTTCTTCCCTTGCAGTCTAGGAGCAGCAGCTTGAATACTGCTGTAATAAATGATAACTAACAAGCGCAATAAAGAGTGCCAATTACCGCAATTTAAGTTTCAGCCTAGTATAATCCTATGATGTATTTTTTAACACTTGTACTACACAGGGCTGCACTGTTATACTCTTCACAAAGTAACAAATATGCTGATACATTGATATATACAGTGACACTACACCACAATACATCATCCCACGCTGCAATCCAGATGCGGCTGCCGTGGCAATATAGGTAATCCAAGTTTCATTTACCGGCGCGGATGAGATGCTCGCGGGCATCTCATCATTTTCTCGCGATTGTTCTCGTCGTGTTTGACTTCGCGAACCGCAGATTACGTCTCGTACGTACACGAATGATTACAGAGCATCAAACACCTTTATAGTCACAAAATTTACTTTTTCTCTGATTGCTTAACATCTTCACACCAAGGACACGGTTAGGCAAGCACTCGTGACTCCCTCGCTCGTTCTGGCGGAACAAAAAAGCAACCATAGCGCTGTGACCGTAATCGATATCATATATACTTACATTCCCGGACGAAAATTGTTTCTAAATTCTGAAGGAATTTACGAAAATAAGCACTAATGGGTAGGGGGGGGGGGGCGGGGGATGGTCCATCAGAATAAAGGTAAAGGGAAGAAATATACATTGTTATACCTTAACGTACAGTGCAGCCGAAGTACAAACACATAATCAAACAAGAGAACATAAGAAACATGTATGAAAAAAATTACAAATAGGAAGTAATATAGCACATATAAAGCAAAATAGCGTAGACAAAATGAAATGGTCTCAAGGGTAACACAACATTACGGAACACAGGTAAAAGAGAATGATGAGAGAAAAAAATATCCACCTAACTACCCAAAGCAGTATAAACATACCATAAATACAGAACCCTGAACTCACTACACTACACAGTTTAAATACCAATATGGGTAGAACTAACATATCACAAGACTATGACATGCAGTTTATATGATCACAAATTTAGAGAAAAGGAAAGAAAGCAACATATGGGCCTAACATTTATCAAGTATTGTCACATGCAGCACACTATCCTCATGAAAGCGCGTTTAATGATGAATATTAACTGTAACTCACTTAACACTGCCTGGAAATTGGGAGGTCGCTGCTTCAGGATGCCAGTTGTAAGGGAGGGGTTGGGCAGCTATTGGCGGCATCATGTGTGACGTCCGTTGGTGTAGAAATTATCTGCCAACCTCATCTTGTACTGATACATTAAGCTCCCTCAGGCCATGAAACAAACAGTGAGCGCCCAATGACAATTCAACCTACTTATACCTTAAGGTAAAGTTAAAAGGGAGATAGCTGTGGCCACCCTCACTTGAATGTGACATAGAAACTTTTGACATAATTTTATGAGACCCAAGCAGCAAAAATTTATCCTTAAATCAACGGGGTGTATCAATATGTGGTAAATAATGAGTAAGAGAACAATTAGAGTAATACAGGATATCACATTACAACCTAAGGTAATACAATAGTGAACATATACTTGTAACAGTTTACACTAAATTTTCTGATTCCATCACAGTCTTTAGTGACTGCAATGACATAAAATTCTGTTTACATTACTCACTCCCATAGTAGGGCTTGATATTTTTCACATGATGTTTTCCTTCATAGTTGCAAGAACTTACTACGTCCACTGTATTTGGTCCTTCAATGCCAATTATTTTACATGGTTCCTTGTATTATAAGTTGAATTTTTTTGTTTCATCTGTTATCTTACTCGATTTTGTGTTTATCTTAATCGACACCAATTCACCCACTTTGTGTGAGATTGGATGAACAATTCTATCATGACGTCGTTTTCTGTGATTTGCCTTAGCTTCTATTGTCTGCATTGCTAATTGTATTTTATCATCCAATGTCGTGGTGGTCTTGGTGTCATCCTTAATAAGTTCAGCGAATACCGACTCTGGTTCTTGGTTTAACAACAGCTCACAAAGTGCCAAACCTGTGGACATATGTGGCATTGCGTTAAGTATATCCTCAAAGTCTTTCAAATAGTCCCTCCAGCGGCTATGTTTGTGAGACAGTAGGTTCTACACACACAATTAATCTCCTTCATGACTTGTCCTGCTGGATTAGAGGCTGGTCTATATTTTGCAATTGAGACTTTTTCAATGTTATTTTGACGTAGCAGTTCCTTCCATTCTTTGTAGATAAATTGTGGACCATTGTCTGTAAGTATCCTCTTTGGTCTACAAACATTTATAAAATAGTCATCAACCAACTTCGTCACCATCATCTTGCTAACAGCTCTTTCCAGTGGGTAAAATTTTACATGTTTTGAGCCTACATCCAATACCACCATAATCTGAGTAAAATTTCCTTGCGATTTTGGCAAAGGGCCGAGGAGATCAATTGCTACTACATTCCCAATTCCATTTGGAACGACTGGATGCATAGGGCCTTGATGTCTAATTGTTGTAGTCTTTTTCCTTTGTCAGGCATCACAAGTTTGTAATAACCTCTGTACCTTTTCGTTCATGCCAAAAAATAACACAGTCTTCTTAATTTCTCGATGCATTTGTCGGCACCAAAGTGTGTGTTGCTGTAGTGGATGTACCAAATCAACAGCTCTATAGTGTGCTCTGGAATACAGACTCTCCATTCTTGTTTTGTTTCATCAGTTCGTCTATATAAGACATTGTTATGAATCAGGTAGTATTTGCGAAGTTTCTCTTGACCCATACAACCGTACCTAGTCTCAACTAGCTTCAGCGCTGGATCCATGTTCTGCTCATGCCGTATATTCTTAATAAAATTCTTCACATAAGTCTCATGTGGAACGCCTTTCGTAAGACTAACATGAAATATATTTTCTTGCGGTCCATTTACATTAATGCCCTCCATAACAGGTGACATTCTGGAACAGGGATCTCGTGCAATGTTTTGGTCCCCCGCTCTGTAGATAATATCAAATTGATACTCCTGAAGTGCAATAGCCCATTTGGTTAATCTCGTATGATACAATTTACTTTCAGTCAGGAAGGAAAGTGCCCTATGGTCTGTTATCACCTTTGTCACTCTTCCTGCCAAGTAATACCGAAATTTACTGAATCTCCAAAGAATTGCTTATGATTTACGTTCTGTAATTGTATACTGGTGCTCCCACTTCGTCAGTGCACGACTCGCGAAAGCTTTTGCCCTTATTTCTTCTTCAGTTTTGTCATCAATTTGATATATATGCACGCCAAGTACATAGTCCGATGCATCACAAGCCATGTAAAAGTCCTTTTCTAAGTCTGGGTGTGACAAAATTTGTGGATTACACAGATGCCTCTTGATATCCTCAAAATCCCTCTAACAATTTCGCTCGATTGCCATAGTGTTTTAGCTTTCAGCAGATTCAGCAAGTGAGGACTATTTAATGACTGATCTCTTTCAAATTTTCTATAGAATCCAGCTAATCCAAGGAATCCCCTTAATTATTTCTTGCAGCGAGGCACAGAAAAATCCTTTATAGCCTGCAACTTTGCCTCATCTGGTTCAATCCCTTGTTCACTGGTTATGTGTCCCAAGAAATCAATTATGTCTTTTCCAGATTCTGATTTATCTATGTTCACAGTTACATCAGAACTCTCAAACGCAGTCAAGACACAATCCAAAGCTTGCACATGTTTTGCACATGACGTCATAGCAGTGAGAATGTCATCTACATAACACGTAACTTTCTTCAGAAGCTGCCCTCCTAGCACCCTGTCTAACGATCGAATGAAGGCTGATGTAGAAATGTTGAGCCTGAAAGGTAGAACACAGTATTGGTAGCTTTTTCCTTCATATGGGAATGCCGTATACTGTCTTGAGTCCTCATGCAGTGGAATCTACCAATATCCCGATTTCAGATCGATACTGCTGAATAATTTTGCCCCATGAAACTTTTGAAGCAACTGCTCCAGAGTCTGAGGCCTGTATCTCTGTGGCAGTATGATTTTATGCACTGGTCTAGCATCTAGCTCTACTCTGACATTCCCAATTTTCTTTCCACAACAAATAAAGGATTATTATACTGGCTTGATGAGCTTTCAATAATTCCAATTTTCAATATTTTGGTAATCTCCTCATTGACAGGTTCACGTTAGGCTTGTGGGATAGCATGTGGCAAAGAAGGGTTCATGCTCCTTCACCTCTAGCTTACATTCTGCTGCCTTGATTACTCCAGATTCATCTGAAAAAGCCTAACTGTGCCTCCTCAAAATATCTGCAAGAGTTTTGATTTCCTTATGCCCATCCTGTTGTAGCAAGGCTAACTTCTTCTTAAACACTCTCTCAGAGTCTTCGATTCTAATCTGATGTTTCCATCTCCACTGCCTTTTATTCAAGCCTGCAGTGTTGTGGTACAGCTTCTGACTCCATGCCAATTTGAATCTTAGCCAATCGTATTTCTTCACATGCCTTCATGGCACCCCAGAATGCAATAATCTCCTCTTCTCTTTTATTAACTATACTCACATTCCAATTTCTAAGATCTACGTACACTTGCTCATTTACTAACCACCCTACACCAAATATCAAAGGCAATGCCAGTACAGGCACAACCAGTGCTAAAACATCATATGTCTTCCCATTAAACTTTACTGTAATCAGGATTTGATCCCTTACATTGTTACCTTTTGTATCAACAGCACCCACAATGGACACACCATTCACAGGAATGTTCGCTATTTCTCCACCTTGTTCCAGCCATGCTCTATACAACTGTAAGGTGTCAGGCAAATCCAACACCTTCCATCAAAAGCCTGACATGATAATCAAATCCAGCAGTATGTCACATAGCTCCGAATAAATCGTGACATTAAATTAACCAAAGTAATACGATTAACGAGTGAGCAAATGGAATCCCAAAGACTAACACAAGAACGCCTAAATGCACGTCGTACCTTCCCACCGTGAAACAGACGCAGTTTCGAGGGGAGAAACGAGAACAGAAGCTGAGAGCACAGTCGTGTAAGCTAGAAGGCCATACGATAAGGGACAGACACCCACATCGCGATCCGATCACCAAGAGCAGCCCCCAGCCCATTTTAAAAGATAGAGACCTCCAGGAGAGCAGTATAGATCTTACGATAACACTAAAAGGGCCACATCAGCTGCAAGTTCTAGCGTGAGACATTTTCGCGTCTCTGTTACGTTGCAAACGTTAAAAACATTGCCCCATCACGAAAGGTATAACGTTTCTCATTGGATAGACAGAATTTTTGTAGGCAGAGCTTAAGGTTAACATCGAGACCCTGACTGGTCAGATGAAAACACAGCCAGATAGTTTTTTTTTTAAACTAGCTTCGGTAAGTTGTAGTAAGGACAAGTTAGGTGAGAGTTGCTTCCGAGACGGCGAGCTGTATGGAGCTGCACCGCCCGCCAACCCCTGATGCTGCCTAACCGCATAACAGCGCATAAAGCTTCACTCAGAACTGCAGAAGTCTCATCTGCTACACCCCCGTTTTACGTAATACTAGTGTCGATCGTCAATTAAATCTCATGGTGTTCACATTTGCTACTTGAAGTAAAAATCTGAAACGCGAGGATTTTTCTGTTATACAATGATTGAGAAGCCACATCAGCCACTGTAATTAACGACAAGTTAGATAAGTAATTAAAGATAATTGAGGGTGACTGTAGACCATTTTGATAGTTTTCTCTTTTGTGAAACTTAATTTAAACCTAGATTATAGATGTGATATGGCATAGGTCATCCTTCGATCCATTGTAGAACTTGGAAACCCATTCAGGGAATATTCGTTCACATTTTTGTTGAATGCAGTTGATTTTTATTATCCTGTATTAAAACATTTCCTTTTATCAAGAGTGCAATTTATAAACAATGTTTTGTGAGTAGAATAATATTTCCAATGGTAAACTTAACTGCTTTTTCGACGTTATTTTACCAGCTACCTAAAAATGGGAAAACCTTGAATCCCTTCCACTAAATTTAGTTAGTACTAAGATTCTTTTACAGGGAGTGCAGTGGAGCTGACGCTTAAATCATTAAGTATTAGGTTATATCATCGCTAGTCTCACTGAACTCTTCTGAACTCTACATGTCATGTGTGGTCTGGCGTCTCCTTACCAGCAACAGGTCCCAGGTTCAAACTAGTCAAATCCCTAAAAAACACGCTCAGAGCGTCGTCGCGTGAAAGTGGTAGGGAGACACGACTTAGATCAAACAGACACCACGCAGAATGTAAGAGAATTGCTACCCTGCCAGGATGGTAAAATACCATTATTGAAGGTCGACCACATGCCCAACTAGGTCCGAAAAATATCCTGTTAAAAATGTTCGTAAAAATTTTTTTTTCTGAAAGGTATAAATAGTTGAAAACAGTAGCTGCAGCCATAGATAGTAAGAAAGTATTCAATAGAAAGTGAGATATTCTAGCAGAGACAATAGCATAATTAAGGTATGAATTTTAATATTGTTAGAATTAAGTTTTCTCTCCAATGCAAGCGCACACGTGGCGGATACATCGTTGACAAGTTGGTTCTGACCCAACAAGTAAGTGAATGGATTGTCAGTCTTGGGTATAATAAGTGTCAAGTCGTGTGAACAAAAAGTTTATGAAACGCGTGAGATCGTATGAGCGCATGTTCACGCGAAGTAGGGCGCGTTAATTGCTTCTAAAACAGAAAATAAAGGATTCGGAAAGATTAGCAATGGCAGATCGAGACCTTGACGGAATTGAGGTAGAGACCCAGCATGAAGATGGACAGAGAATAGAGGACAGTACAACAGACGATGCAATATCGCGAGAAATAGGACAGATAACGCACTATAACGAGGATAATGTACGTCAAGGCATAGAAAACGTAGGTCAGCATACGACAGAGGAGCAGGAAAGTAGAGAGACAGCCGATGAGGATTCTAACTTGCGTCTTCAATACGTAGAACCCGTAGTACAAGTAATCAGAGCCCCCTCACCACAGAGTACAAGGAATGCGAGCAGAAACGTGTCACCGCACAGTTTAATGCAATCGGTTGCAAACCAACACTTGGGCGAAAACACAGAGTGTAGGACGTCGGAAGAAACGCAATAGGACCCACCAATCTGGTAGAATTATTACAACAAATTATGGAAACCATGACAAGGCAAAATAAATAAATAGCGAACCAAATTCAAATTCAGAATGCAGAAACCACGAGACAAATGCGTGAGATTAAAGAACAAAATAAAAAAAATTCAGTTACACCAAAGTCATATTGAAGACGAGGCAAAAGAATCTCTAGAAGAGATAGGAAACTAAGTAACAGCTCACAATCAACTGAGAACAGACATTGACAAGGTACCAGCGGACGTACTAACATAACGTAATGACACTCAGGACGCGATCAAAACATTACGTAACAACACCCAGGGAGAAGTTAAGAAACTAGAGAAACAGATAAACGTATTACTACAAAAGCAGCAGTTACAGCACGTGAAATTGTTGAAAACAGTGTGTTACACAAACGTATCACAAAAGCAGCGCTGAAAAGATATGATAATCGCATAGTCAAAATAGAAGCGCAAACAAAGCAACAAATTCAGAAATTGCAAACAGAGTTGTTGCAAACTATTGAAGAGCGTAGTGAACAGGATCGAATAAGTACTGTCTTTAACCACATCCATATCTGTAATAGCACCGGAAAAACAAGCAATTAACGAAGATATCATGCATTTGCGATTCCAATCACAGGCGGAAAGTAACATACCTGAAATCAGACAGCCCGCACAGCAAAAAACACGTTTCGAAAATCTTGATGAACAAACGCACCACAAACACATGCAGAACCACAAATATATGTTTCAAGACAGTCTGGATCGTGCAATGAAGCGGGAAGGTTAGCCAGACAAGATACCGAGCCACTACGTGACAATGGAAAGCCAGGTCGCGAGGAGTACAGTGCAATGTATTCAGCTACACGTTCACAACCTATGGAAGAAAATCATTGCGTACCACTCCAACGATACTACGCAAGGGTAGGCGAAAGTTACAGTGGACAATACCCAATGGATCTACCACAACCGGAAAGAACGACGGGACAAATGATCAGAAACAAAAGTGGCGAAGAATCGCGAGTTTCATATGGAACTATGACGAAGTACGACAACGATCATTTCTTCACAGTCAGAAAATTTCAACACTTTCGAGAAGGAAACTCATTACATCCACGAACTTTTATTGATCAATTCCGAGTAGGATTACCAGAACACTGGACGCTAGCACACAAATTAGACTTTATATGTGCACGCATGTCAGGAACAGTCGCAGAAACTATGCAGAATGTTGCAGCGACATGCCGATCGTACGAAGATTTCAGAGAGAAGTTTCTCTCACGATATTGGTCGAGCGAAGCACGGAACAGAGTGAAGTACGAATTATTACAGAACCCATATTTTGAAAATTCAGGAGAGAAGAGTCCCGTGAAATTTTTCGAAGTAATGGCAAAGAAAAATCAATGCTTAGATGTACCAAACAATGACGGAGAGTTGATTAAATTATGCGCGATGAAGTTACCATTGAAATACCAGCAATCATCAGTAGGTCGCTGGGGCAATGACGTCGAAGCATTTAAAGGTATTCTAAGGGAACTAGAGTTCATATTTTCGGAAGATGACGCAAGAAAAAGACGAAGCGTACGTGAAAACAAAAGCAAAAAGCAGTGGAATCCACAAGACACAGTACGAAGAAACAATAATTACGAACCACGTGATAACTTCGCACCAAGAAACGACAACAGATTTCAACAAAAAGACGGTTATGGATTTAGAAGAGAATATGGCAATAACTATAATTCGCCCAGGAACGGCAACAACTATTACAGAGGGAATAACGACAACCGGAACAGGTATTTGAGAACAAATAGACCGACAATTTATCAACAATGAAACCAATATCAACAAGCGGAGCAAGAAAAGAGAATACAGGTAGAAGAGGTGGAGGTAAGACCACCAAACCCCGATAAACGTTCGAATTGACAGCTAAGCGTCCATGCCAAAGAGAATAACGCACTGACCCAGGAGAATTGCAGCACCTTAAACAGAGAAGTAAATACCTTATCACGAGAAGAGAAGAAGGAAGAAACAAAACCGCAGGGACCAGATGAAAACGAAGACAGGAAAATAACAATATCGTGTGGGACGAAATTAATTTGGAGAATACTGACGAGGAAGATGAATTACCAGAGGCATGCACAACGAATGTAGGAGGAGAGGACGAAGTAATGAGTGTTGCTGAGCTTTTTGAGATGGAAACCAAGGAAAGCGAATTCAATGAGGATAATGCACAGTCGACAGAAGTTGAAATAAGTTACTAGTGGGCACACAACCCAACGTATACAATGAAGGAAGTTATGAAGCGATAATTAGAGCATTTAAATGCGATTAAGTGGAAGTAGAGACGAAGAAGGAGAAGATACATGAAGATGAGGAAAAAGTAGAGGATGTTGAAGAAAGCGTAAATGAAGGGAGAAATAGAGAAAAGGAAATAAAAGAGAGAGAAGTAGCAGTCGAAGCTTATCCTACAGAAAGTTCGAATTCACAAGGGAAATTCCTGAAAAGGCTCAACTATGATTCAGTGGAGGATTCGTTGATGCAAGAAGAAGAAGAACAGAACCAACCCTTTCAATTTCATCCAATTGTGAAGGCCATGGTAAAGCATATCCCAGTCAATATTGTAATTGCTAGCGGAAGTGAACTGACCGCGATCTCAGAAAATTTATTCATGCAGTGTAATGCCAATGGGGAATTGCCAGTTCTGAAAACACGTAAGATTAAAGTAAGAGGTTCTATTAGAAACAATGCTGCGGAAGTTACGAGACAAACAAGGTTAACTCTTTCATGCCAAGGTCAAAAGATCGAAGCCAACTTCGTGATTATACCTAAACTAACTGTAGATTTAATTATAGGTGCAAATTTTTTAAATGAGAGACGAGCGATAATAGATATAGGGAGAGGTAGCGTAACATTCTGGAATGTCAAACTTATCCTTGAGCAAAAGCTAAAATTAGAAGAAATACCAGTTATAAACAAACAATTAAGAATGATGCGAGATAAAGAGGATGAAGAATTAGAATGGTATGCACAAAAGGGGGAATCACCTCAACTCATGTTAGAAGTCCATAAAGAAATCGACGAAAAATTGCAAGAAGTTCAAGGTATTTCGGAACACAGTAAAAGAGAATTAGAGGGTATTTTACGAGATAAAGCAGCGGTATTTTTACCTAAGACTGGCAGTATTAAACACTCTCAGTACAAGTTTGATGTAAAACAGCACAAACCATTTACAGTGCCACCCTATACAATCCCATTAAGCTACAGAAATAAAGTATTCCAGGAGATATCTAAAATGTTAGATGATGATATTATTGAACCAGCCTGCTCCATATTGTGCAAAAACGAGATGGGAGCATCAGGTTAGTGTTGATTCCAGACAGAACGACACAATCATAATCACTGAGACAGATCGCCAGAAAAATTAGAGGAATTGATGCAAAACTTCCACGGTGCTAAGATATTTTCATCAATTGATTTACGGAGTAGTTTCTGGCAAATAGAATTGGCCCCAGAATGTAGAAAATTTACAGCATTTATCGTATTCGGTAGATGTTACCAGTTTAAACGATTGCCATTTGGTTTAAACATATCATTAGCAGCGTTTATTAGGGGATTTAATACAATACTCAGTCCTGAAATTTTACAAAGAATTACTTGTTATGTTGATGATGTGATTAAAGCAGAACCCTCTTGGGAACATCACAATGACACATTAAATCAGTTTTTACAGATCATGAAAGAGCATGGGGTCACAGTAAATATAACAAAATCCAAATTTGGAAGGCGAGAAGTCAAATTTCTAGGACACATAATTTCCGAGAAAGGGGTAATGCACGACCCAGAAAAACTAACGGCAATCAAAGAATTTTGTACTCTATAAAATAAGAAAACTCTCAGAGGATTTCTAGGTCTCACCGGATTCTATAAAAAATTTATTTGGATCGACTCTCTCGCAACACCACGTTTATGTGCATTGACTGGAGAAAAGACGCAATGGGTATGGGATCAACAAGTCAATGAAGAATTTTTAAAAGTGAAAAACGCACTAACAACAGCACCGATTTTAGCACATCCTGATCTAACACCAAATGTTTGTATGGTCACTGATAGCGTGAAAACAGGTTTAGGAGTTGTTTTATTCCAAGAATACGAACAGGCAGGGCTAAGATCATATAGAACAATTGCATTTGCCAGTCGTGTACTCACAAAAGCGAGAAAAACTATTCAGTCATGGAGCTAGAAGCATTGGCCATTGTATGGGGCTTCCAACGTTTTCGATACTTCCTATTCGGAAGAAAAACAAAAGTATACACTGACTACAAAGCATTAGAATTTCTGTTATCCGCCAAACTAACTCATGGGAGGTTAGCCAGATGGATGTTTATCCTACAAGAATTTTACTTCACTATTACACACATACCAGGACCAGTGAATGTATTAGCAGATGCTTTATCACGATGTCCACAGGGTGCATCCAATAACATAGGTTTGGAAGCAGCAGAAGACCAGTTTACAATGTACTATATGAAACAAGTACCTTTCGAAAACTACATTACGACAGCATTGAAAAACATAGGCAAAGAACAGGACAAGGATCCCGAAATACTAGGAATCAAACACAAGTGGAGAGGTAAGTATTTTCCATACATTCGACAGCACTGAAAAACATAGGCAAAGAACAGGACAAGGATCCCGAAATACTAGGAATCAAACACAAGTGGAGAGGTAAGTATTTTCCAGACATTCGACAGCACTATCTCGTAAAAAACAATGTCTTATTTTTTAGACGAAATGTTGCAACGAATGAATGGTTAATTTATATCCCTGATGAACCAATTAATAAGTACATATGGTATAAACATTTAAGTAATGGCCACTTTGGACCAAAGAAATGCTTTTTAAAAATAAAATAAACAAGCCGTTTTCCTAATATGAAAAGATGAATTAGAACAGTATTAGTCAAATGCAAAAAATGTATGAGGGCTGAACACGTCACTTTCCAAACGAAACCACCTATGTTTCCAATAAGCCATAAAAAATTAGAACAAATAGCTGCAACAGATTTGATGGGGACCCTCCCACGCTCAAAAATGGATATATTTTCATATTTGTCGTTTTGGAACTTACTTCTAAATATGTTACCTTGATACCATAAAAACAGGCAACAGGTCTTACTATAAGTAAAGTATTTAGACAAGATTTTCTCAGACAAGTAGGTCGAGTGGAACGAATAATTTTGGATAATGGCCCACAATACAAATCAGTGAAATGGCAGAACACGTTAAAACAACACAAAATAAAACCCATCTACATATCTAAGTACAAACCTAGCGTATATCCAGCAGAACGATCTATGAAGGACATAGGCACTTTATGCCGATTATATGCAGGCAAAAGACACAACACTTGGGATATATACCTGAAAGGTTTTCAAGAAGTAATAAAAGAAATGCCATATAGCACTACACTACTACCTCCAGTTACTGTACTTAAAAATATTGAACCCCCAAACATAACCAGAGAAAATGTTAGATTTTCTATTGTACCACGTAGACAGCACAAACAAGTCATAGCAACAGCACTCTCCAACATCAGAAAGGCAGCCATTAAAAGAAAAGAAAGAGAAGACAGAACAGAAATTAAAAGAACACTCTCAGTAGGCCAGAAAGTATTTGTAAAAACACACCATCTCTCCAGCAAACAGAAACACAAAATACATAAGTTTTACGCTGCATACAAAGGACCTGTCATAATTAGCTGAATTGCTCATTATAATGCTGTGGAACTAATGAACCCAAAAACTGGCAAAACCTAAGAACTTCACCATGTGAGCCATATAAAAAAGTTTGAAGTTTAATTTAATTACTGGTAAATAATCAGCACAATATTTCAACTTTATGTTACAGATAAGATCGTCAGGAGAAAGAAAATGAAGAGAGAGGAAGGTGGGAAAAAGAAAGTAGTTTCAATAAAAACAAAAACAAAAATAACACCAATAATACCATAGATTAAGATGAAGGGATAAAGTGTAGATAGTCTAACAGCATGAAATACTAAAATGCTATACACCACGACACTACACAAAAATAAAAAACGAATTTGAGGAGTCTTGTAGAAGATAAGACACAAAATATCTTAGAATTGTAACATGGAAAGGCCGCCGAAATTTGTAAAGCTTTTTAAGAAGGCATAAAACAATGTAGATACTAGACATATGTTAGATGATTATAAGTAAAACTTTTTGTAAGAACCATTGTAAAAACTAGAGCAAGGGCCAGATGCAACGACCCACAAGTTGCAACGCGAGAAGTATCAAGAAAGAAGAGGACATAATTAGCAAGACACAATTCCTACAAGGCAGAAGCAATGAGAGAAGGGAAAGGACAACGAGACCAACTGAGGGCCCGTGTCGTCAAAGTGGGCAGTAAATTTGCTGCTAAGCGGAACCACAGAGCGGTGGAACCCTGCTGGGACAGAACACAGAAAGCCAAGAGGGCCCTGGAATGCCCCGACTCAGCGGAGAGAGCAAAAAACGGCCCGACGAGAAGACCGCTTGGGCAAGCCACCACTGGCAAAAAATATGTCTAAGAGTCACACTAATGCTATTAAACAGCACGCTGATGCACGAATCTGAAGAAAACGTCCACAAATTAGAAATGACATGTCCAAACAATTTATCAAACAGTTACTAAGAGGAGAACTTCAAGGCGACTAGTTATCAGTAAGTATTCCCATATCCTGCCCAGAGAAGAACCGAGAAACAAGTAAGAAGCAGAGAAAAAGCAGAAAGAACAGAAGTTGAAGATTCGCAAGATTGAGACCAAGAAAGAAGATGGGTGAAGAATAGATGACATACCTTCCCAAATCCCTGTCCTATTGCAAACTAGTCGACTGCGAAGTATCACAAGGAAAAACGACCGCTTTCAGCGACACATAACGATGACTTTCATGTATACAAAGCCAGTAAACCACGAGATTCTGCACTCACAGCGCCATTCCACTATGGGTCCTCCACAACAGCAACACACAGCAAAGCCAACAAGGAACGACGGACAAAGGTGTACATCAATTACTTGCCCACATCCATCTTGCTCAAGTCCATCACCTTTGTGCAAAAACATTCGCCAACCTCATGCTTAAACATTAATAGGATTGTGATAATCAAATTATGTGATGTAGGAATTGTGCAAAAGAAACGTGTGAAAAACTAAATAAGTTAAGCACACCAGACAGCTAATAAACTACAAAATAACAGTAATTGACTATGGACTTTAGTAAAATAATAGACTGTTGATAAAAGTAAGTCATTAGTTCTGAAATGTACAGTATACGAAGAACAAAAGTAAGGCATAATAAACACTAAAACTATATGCCACTTATTTTCTCCTCATAAAAATAAAAGAATAACTATATTTTACTTATTTTCTCATTATAAAAACACAGAATAAAAATTTATCTAGTTGGGTGTTTTCTCTTTTTTTTTAACATTTGTACCATTTGTTAGGATAATATCTCAATACCTGTGTATGTATATTTCTTTGTCAAAGCAATTCTTGGAAATAATTCTTATTTGTTAGTGTAACAATGTTGAAATGACTGTCTAGAAACAAAAACATTTTACTTGTACATGATATTTAGAAAATATGTTAGGAATAGATTTTACTTAATTACTACATTTATAAAAAAAAACATATTTCTAAGAAAATCGATGTGAAAGAATACTCACTTTCAATAAGTAATTTCTTAAAAAACAAACTCCACACTTAAATAAAGAAAGAAAATTATTAAAAATTATTAATAATAATAATAGCATAAAAATATTCTTCTCTTGTCAATATAAACATATTTTTCAGAATAATGGGGAAGATTATAAAAATATAAATTAGTCACAGAAACTAGCATAGAACCAGAATAACGTGGCTGAACAGTAGGCAATAAAATTTAGACAAAGGAATATTTTTTGACAGACAACGATTCAATCATTGCCTAACTACAGTGCAAAAGTTAAGTTCGAAGGGTGATGATATGTAAGGTGTCAGGCAAATTCAACACCTTCCACGAAAACACTGATATGATAAGCAAATCCAGCAGTATGTCACATAGCTCCGAATTAATCGTGACATTCAATTAACCAAAGTAATACGACAAATGAGTGAGCAAATGGAACACCACAAACTAACACAAGAATGCCTAAATGCATGTCATACCTTCCCACCGTGAGACAGACGCAGTTCCGAGGGGAGAAACGAGAACAGAAGCTGAGAGCAGAACCGTGTTAAGCTAGAAGCCCCTACGATAAGGGACGGACACCGAGGTCGCAAGCCAACCGCCAGGACCCCCCCCCCCCCCCCCAGCCCATGTTAAAAGATAGAGACCTCCAGAAGAACAGTATAGATCTTACGATAACACTAAAAGGGCCATACCAGCTGCAAGTTTTAGTGTGAGACATTTTTGCGTCTCTGTTACGTTGCAAATGTTAAAAACATTGCCCCACCACGAAAAGTATAACGTTTCTCATTGGATAGACAGAATTTTTGTAGGTGGAGCTTAAGGTTAACAATGAGACCCTGATTGGTCAGATGAAAACACAGGCAGATAGTTTATTTTTTTTAAACCAACTTCGGTAAATTGTAGTAAGGAGAAGTTAGGTGAGAGTTGCTTCAGAGACGGCGAGCTGTATGGAGCTGCGCTGCCCGCCGCCCCCTGACGCTACCTAACCACCGACAAGGTAATGAACGCACATGATGCCGCATAGCAGCACATAAAGCTTCACTCAGAACTGCAGAAGTCTCACCTGTTACACCCCCCTTTTACGTAATGCCAGTGTCGATCGTCAATTAAATCTCATGGTGTTCACATTTGCTACTTGAAGTAAAAATCTGAAACGCTATGATATTTCTGTTATATAATTATTGAGAAGCCACATCACCCACTGTAATCAACGACGAGTTAGATAGGTAATTAAAGATAATTGAGGGTCACTATAGAACATTTTGATAGTTTTCTCTTTTGTGAAACTTAATTTAAACCTAGATTATAGATGTGTTATGGCATAGGTCATCCTTCGATTCATTGTAAAACTTGGAAACCCATTCAGGGAATATTCGTTCACATTTTTGTTGAATGTAGTTTGTTTTTATCATCCTGTATTAAAACATTTCCTTTTATCAAGAGTGCAATTTATAAACAATGTTTTGTGAGTAGAATAAAATTTCCAATGGTAAACTTAACTGCTTTTTCGACGTTATTTTACCAGCTACCTAAAAATAGGAAAGCCTTGAACCCCTTCCACTAAATTTAGTTAGTATTAAGATTCTTTTACAGGCAGTGCAGTGGAGCTGACGGTGAAATTATTAAGTATTTGGTTATATCATCGCTAGTCTCACTGAACTCTTTGAACTCTACATGTCATGTGTGGTCTGGCGTCTCCTTACGAGCAACAGGTCCCAGGTTCAAACTAGTCAATTCCCTAAAAAACACGCTCAGAGCGTCGTTGCGCGAAAGTGGTAAGGAGACACGACTTAGAACAAACAGACACCACGCAGAATGTTAGACAACGTTTGTGTCACTACATTCATTGAGTTTCCTGGATCTAGAAGAATGTCATATTTTACATTGAACATTTTTCGCTCTACAACTGGTTGCACAGCTTCCTCCTGAACATCACCATATTTCTTTAGCAAGTCTTTTAAGACTTTGTCCCTTTGTTCCAATTTTCGTATGATCAGAACTCTCGACTTTCTACTTCTATCAGCCACGAAGTCCTCTTCAAGCTTTTCTGCACATTGCTTGTGCAAAGCTCTATCAAGTGGCTTCCCTTTCCTTGTACTCCTAACACTCCTCACACACTTATCCAAAAGCTGCACATTTGCACACCTTTCTGTAAGTCTCTTTTCACTCTGATAACTCTCACCATCTTCTTGGCTTAATGACAACATTGTCATTGGGGATCCCATATCAGAATTCAGTTTCACATCTTCACTCCTATTAGTATAAGCAGTGTTTTCAACATCACCTGTGACCTCATACACACTATAATCCTTATGATCTTCTAACAGACGTACACAGTCACCATCTTCACACCAAACATACCTCCCTTCCTCTGACACATATTCGCTAATGTGGCTGGGTTTCATGGCACCAGAACAATTTTCATTGGCAGCACACAACCCTTTTGTAGTGCTATCTTCCTCATAACTAACAATTTCATCAAAATCCTTACGCTTACTCTCTTGTGCACATATTCCTCTATCTCTTCTCGTCTTTCTAGCGTCATACTCTTCTCCCTATGTACCTGAGCATCATACATTTTAACAAACTCCGCCACCATGATTCTCTACCTGTTAACCCATCACTACTTAGAACATCATCTCCCTTTAACTGTTGCAGATCTTTCCTTTGTCATTTAGTCTCCCCTGCTTCTCCATTTTCAATATTATGAATATTAGTGACCTGTACATAATTTTCATGAGCAATCCTACATATTCCTTCACTGCCTGTTGCATTATCTGCCATTCTTCGTTGGTGTTTAACTACCTGCTCCATTACATCCTCTTTACGTTTAACTCCATTCTCCTTAATCTCTCACTCTCAAGTGTATTGTTTGAACTGTTGTCCAAGGCTGTGGTCCTGCTTCTGCGATACCTAACCAGACCTAATCAAGAATCACACCTAGTTTTCCTCTCCTCATGGTTTATGATTTTGTTCTGGCTCAGTCTGTTGACTGAACCCTGTTCTCTGATACCTATCATACCTAGAATTCAACACCACCGCCTCTATCTCTGTGGTCACTATGTCTTCCTCTGAATCCACGCCCAAGTGTTCCTAAATAATTATTGTACCATCGTTGATCATCATGTCTTCTGTCATTTATTGGTCTATCACTGTTGGCTCCATCAAGAATATTTGGCTGTCTTCATTGAGATTCCACATCATTATTTCTTTCTTCCAAGTTGTCTAGTTGTCCAGTGCTGGCTTAATTGCATCTACATCATCCCTCTATTTAGCCAGTAGCTTATCCTGTGTTGTTGTTGGCATCTTACTAATGGTCAACGACACTAAAGCGTCCTTGCCTATTGGTTCATCTAGGTACATGTTTTGATCATATAGTTTTTGGAAATACTTCTTTAAACCTCTATCACGTTCATAACTATACCTCTATGCTGATAGAGTTCATTCTGAACCTCATTCTATTTCCTTGCTGTGGAATATTCGTTTAGGAATGCCTTCCTAAAACTTTCATATGTCTCACATTCTTGTCCAACTCTTAATCTCCGTGTGCCTACTTCTGCTTCCATATATGACACCACAAATCTAATTTTTCTGTGGTCATCCCACAGTACTGGTAATACATCCCCAAACTGATCCAAGAAATCACGTGGATGACAATTCCCATTAGGACTGAACTTTTTGGAAGTCTCCATAACATTTTGCACTCCTGCAAAATCGTTGTTATTTACAACACTATCCTGTAATAGTGCCCTAAACTTGGGTTCCACCTTTTCCCCTACCTGTTGCTTCATGGGTCCTATGTCGGCACTTACAATATTTACTCGCTTCACACATCGCATTTGTTCCAAAGCCAGCTGTGAAACGTTTTCATCCTGCTTTTTCACGTAGTTCATCTGCTTGTTTGCCTCCATCTTAACATCAGTCATCTGATTAGTAATCTTCTTATGCCATTGCTCTGTTACTTCCCTTTGTATATTGGCACTTAGCAATTCTGCATCTATCCACCTATTGCATTCCTCTTCTGTCTTAAGTATTTCATCTCTAAGTTCATCTGTCACTTGATTCAGCTCTTTATCTCGCTTCTGGAGTTTATCATCACACCCTTTCAATTCTGCATTGAAATTATCTCGGACCCTTTTGATCTCTTCTGCCAGGAAACTTTGAGTTTTATTACTCTGTTCTATCTCTTTCTTAATCTGCTCATTGGATGCCTTAAGGTGCTTAATCTGCTCATTAGTTTGCTTATTAGATGCCTCAATTTTCTTCCTAGACACCAAAAGCTCTCACAATAGGCCATATAAGTTTAAATTTTGAACTTTTTGTCCTCGTTTGGCTGCATCCGAAACTGAAAATAGATATGCACTAGAATTTCCTACAACATCTGCCATGGTAGCTTCAGCAAAACTACAATGAACTGATGCCTCTTTCTTCGATATCTCATTTTCACTACACAGTGATGCTGGTAAACCAGAGTCATTTAACACCCATCATTTACCACTTCCATCTTTACTGTCTTTACATCTACTTACTTAGGTTCAGATTTAAGTGACGTCATGGTATCAGAATCACTTGACAGGTCATTTTCATCCATTTTCAGCTTTAACCCCTTTACATTATCCTTCAGATGTCCCTCATTAAACATCCGTGAGGTACTGTCCATACTGACATCTATTTCCCCCGCTACTTCTATAAAACAAATAGGTACCTTTCTTAACTCTAATTTATCTGACAGAGCCTATTCAATCAAATAACAATAACTCAACAGCATCTATGTTGGCAATGCCAAAACTTAACACCATATGCCTTAACAAATAGTAAATGTACAGTAGCAGCGTAAGCAGTTCTTGAAACGTTAATATGCCAAGCACTTACATTACAAGCAATCCAATTCAGATCTGTTTGGGCGTGAACACAGCTGTAAATAATTTTCCGTATGGGAAATAAACGTTTCACATGCAACAGTTCAGTCGAATTCATTCGTATCCTTATTACTGGGTACGCTACTGTTGTTAGTTTCGTTACGCACACACTGCGACACTTACGCGTGCCATATTGTGTGTCTGCTGTATGTTGCCGTAGTGCTGCCAGCACTGCTGCTATTCTGCACGGCCAGGATGACGCGAAGCAATGCGGCGTGTGACGCTCCGTTGTCTCGATCTCCACGGCTCAGTGCGAGACTACGCCGACCTGCTATGATCTCCGATGCTTAGTTCCGCTGTTAACAGAGATGAGGCGCTGCTGCAGCTTGCGCTATTACATTGTCTCTGCGTTAACTCTTCCATAGCGCCGCACCGCGAACGATGATTGAATTACACATTTGTATCATTGGTGGGGTTACAACACAGCCTACGTCACTCTGTCTTGATATCAGCTCTGCAGTGGCGCTACAGTACGACCGAAAACTGAAGGGCTGCACCTTCACTTGTCAACATCCAGCTTCAGTCGGTGGTAAGGATATAGTACAGTTCACGACGCTCAGTTGTTCACACGTCAGCTCACTGTGGTACTGCTGAAAGCAGTATTACCAACTGCCGCGATTGTCACTTATTCGACTACTGTCATGGGAAGTTGATATAGTTCATTGCCACTTCTCTGACCTAACGTTCTTTGCACCGCACTGCCGTAATACTATCTTATGATGGTATACTGCGCATTACTATTTTTGTTCGTCACACAAAAGCACGTGTGACATCACTACCAATTGAATATAAAATTAATTTTCTGTTACTGCGATCGGCACTCCTATCCGAAGATTGCAAGTTCTAAAACGCAGTCGCCATGTAAGCGAATGGGGGTGGGTGGGGTTATAGTTTCGTTTGTGTTTGCTATTCTTACCCACTCACCCCGTAAATCCAATCGTCATTCGCTTCTTCCCTTGCAGTCTAGGAGCACCAGCTTGAGTATTGCTGTAATAAATGTTAACTAACAAGGGGAATAAAGAAGTGCCAATTACCGAAATTTAAGTTTCAGACTAGTATAATCCATTAATGTATTTTTTGACACTTGCATTACGCAGGGCTGCACTGTTACACGCTTCACAAAGTATAAAATTGTTGATACTCTGATACATACAATGACACTAAACCATAAAATATCATCCCACACTGCAATTCAGATGCGGCGTTCGTGGCAATACAGGTAATCCAAGTTTCATATACCGGCGCGGATGAGATGCTCGCGGGCATCTAATCACGTTCTCGCGATTGTTCTCGTGGTGTTTGACTTCGCGAACAGCAGATTACGTCTGGTGAGGTACACGAATGATTACAGAGCATCAAACACCATTATAGTCACAAAATTATTTGTTCTCTTAGTCTGATTCCTAAACAACTTCACACCAAGCACACGGTTAAAAACGCCCACGTGACTCCCTCGCTCGTTCTGGCACAAAAAAAGAAGCGACCAAGCGCTGTCATCATAATCGGTATCAGCGTTACTCGATACATGCTTACATAACGAAACATCATTTTCTTCGAATCTCATTGATATGTGCCACTAAATTTACCTTCACAAAAATATTTTCTGGATTGTACAGCTGTTTGTAAAAATTTTTCTGTATCATTCTGTCCTTTACGTAACAGTAATTTTTGTAAAGCTTAACAGATGGCTCTTAGTTATGCTTAATATTCTTGTGTACTGTGTATTTTCGAGAGGAATTAAGCTCTCTCTCATTATATTTTCTTTTTAAAACTAACTTTCACTTTTCAATTACTTCTGTTACAATGTTACAAATGGGCACATGTCACGTGATAAGCGGCACAACTTGTTTTCTTGGCAGCAATGTAAGCCACTGGGCCGATCAGTCTGATGTTCTCAGTTGGGCACACGTGGCAAAGGCTGGATCGTTTTATTTCACTTTTTACTTGAGCATAACTGTTCTAAATTCGGCCCACTGCTTTTTAGCAATGTTGTTTTACATAAGTTTACATAATAGTAATTTCTGTAAAGCCTAACAAATGGCTCTTAGTTATACTTACTATTCTTGACCACAGTGTATTTACAAAAAGACATTAAGGTCTCTTCTAAACTAACTGTCGTCGTTTCCGTTATTTTTGTTATAATGTTTCAAATAGGCACATATCTCTGTTCGCACGTGGTAGGCGGCCCAACTTGTATTGTTTCTGTGGCAGCAATGTAAGCCACTGGGTCGATCAGTCTGATGTTCCCATTGGGCTCACTTGGCAAAGGCTAGAACGTTTTATTTCACTATTGACTTGAGCATAGCTGTTCTAAATTCTGAACACTAGTCTTTAGCAATGTAATTTTACGGAAGTAACCTTCGTACGTCATGAAAAATTGTCATCTTGGTTGATATGTTTTTTGTCATAACTAATTTTATATGTATTTTGTATAGATTTCAGTTCTGCGCTCATAGGCAGCACACCACGCGTGGTACACGCGGCGCTCGGGGGCCACAGCACAGCTACGACACCTGAGGATTGGCTTATACAGTCCGAAACTGATCGTGTGAAAATAAAGAACAATTTACAACTGGAGCGGTATTTTGAACCTTTGTTATTAAAATTTCATTCTGATGAAGAGAGCCTTAGGAAGTGTCGAAACCTAGGTTACTTTACCAAACAGTTATGTGCAACCGTTTGGCTGTATAATCCTATGTCGAAACTAGCATACGACTGTTGAGTAACAGCCCTGTTTAATACTGACATATATAACTTATTGTGTGGAACGAACTACTTGGCGTGAGGAGTGGGAGGCGGCGTGGGATTGGGGAAACGCTTAACTCTCAAGAAGAAGGGGTGGTGGTGAAAAAGAAGGGAAGCTCACGATGTCACGTTATATTCACCCTGTTTTTGAAATGAGACCACTTCATCGCTTGCAACAAATTTTACATAAAATTTCATACCTTTATGAGACATTTTATTAATGAAATCTCCCCCAGAGAGTGATGAGAGAGAAAAAGTTTATTGCTTATTGCATTTTCCCGGTTTATGCAGTAAAACGTCTGCATCAGGAACGGCACTTTTATTTATTATGTCTTTACTGCTAACTCTATCCGCAACACATTTTGCAGACATTATTCAGATACACCTCTGAATGAACCTGCACACCACATAGCTCATGAGATATGGTGTCGTAGACACTGAGCAGCGTGGAAACGGAAGTACGCCAAGCGGTTCTAGGCGCTACAGTCTCGAACCGCGCGACCGCTACGGTCGCAGTTTCGAATCCTGCCTCGGGCATGGATGTGTGTGACGTCCGTAGGTTAGTAAGGTTTAAGTAGTTCTAAGTTCTAGGGTACTGATGACCGGAAAAGTTAAGTCCCATAGTGCTCAGAGCCATTTGAACCATTTGAAACGAATGTGGTATGCGAATTTCGCTAGAGGTACAGTTGAAATCTGTGTGCAAATAAGTGTGAAATATGTTTTACATGCGTGGCATGTGAGTGCGCGGGCAAAACCGTCGGTAACAAGGTCCATCTAACCCACTGGACTGATTTCAGCCCAAGATACTACAAATATTACTCACTGACGGGAAAGAACAGCAACCTCCACATTGGGCTAGGGGTGGTAACGTGTAGAGAGAAAGAGAGGACGAAGTGGTGCAAGAGGGGGGGAGGAAGGAGGAGACGGGCCGAGAGAGAGGGGAGAGGAGCAGATCGACAGAGAGAGTGAGAAGAGAAGATGGACGGAGACCAGGAGAGAATCATTTTCAAATATTTGTTGGATGTATTGGAATCTCCTTCTTTCCCTACAGTTTTTATCCTCTACAGTCTGCTCTAATACCAAAGAGGATATTCTTTTATGCCTCGGAATGTGTACCATCATACTGTCCCCCCTTTTCGTAAGTGTTTCTCGCATGTTCCTTCCTTCGACGATTCTGCGGAGAACCTCCTCATTCCTTGTCAGTCTCCTTGATTTTCAACATTCTTCTGCAGCATTCTATCTCAGACCCTTCGATTTTCTTCTGTTGCGGTTTTCCCACTATCCACGATTCATTTCCATACAGTGCTTTGCTGTAAACGTACATTCGCAGGAATATTTTCTCAAATTAAGCCCAATGTTTGGCACTATTAGACTTCTCTTGACCGAGGATGTCCTTTCTTCCAGTGCTATTCCGCTTCTTATATTCACCTTGCTCCGTCATGTGTTGTTTTGCCGGCCAGGTAGCAGAATTCCTTAACTTCATCTAATTGGTAATCACCAGTCCTGGGTCAAGTTTCTCTCTGTTCTCATTTCAGCCACTTCTCCTTACTTTTCTCTTTCTTCGATTTAGTCTCAGTCCATATTACGTACTCAATTAGACCATTCCATTCAGCAGAACCTGTAATTCTTCTTCACTGTCATTGAGCATAGCAAAATCTACAACGAATCTTATCATTTATATCCTTGCACCCAGAATTTTAATGTCATTCATGAACTTCTCTTTATTTTAAGTATTGCTTCTTCGATGTATAGACTGCATTCCAGTCTTACACAGCTTTTAATCAGAGCACTTGGTTTTTGTCTTCCAATCTCATCGTTCCATCTTGGTTGTTGTGCATGTTGTACATTACCCATCTTTACCTATAGCTTAACCCTATTTTTATCAGGATTTCCAACATCTTGCATCGCTTCACTTTGTCGAATGCTTCTTGTAGGGTGGCGAATCCTATGAACGCGTCTTAAAGTTTTCTTCAACCTTGCTTGCAGATTAAACGGCGAGAGACAACTGGCTCTCTGGCGTCTTTAGCTTTCGGAAAGCTAAACACGCGGACCGTGACAAGGCGCCTGAGACTGCACGGCTACAACGTGTGGCTCGCTCGACTAGAATGGCCAGCATGTTCTCCAGACATAAATCCTATCGAACATGCCTGGCATAAATTGAAAAGGGCTGTTTTGGACGACGTGACCCACCATCCACACTGATGGATCTACGCCGAATCGCCGTTGAGGTGTAGGACAATCTCGACTAACAGTGCCTTGATGAACTTGTGGATAGTATGCCACGACGAATACAGACATGCATCAGTGCAAGAGGACGTGCTGCTGGGTATTAGAGGTACCGGTGTGTACAGCAGTCTGGACTACTACTTCTGAAGATCTCGCTGTATGGCGGTAAGACTTGCAATGTGTGCTTTTCATGAGCAATAAAAAGGGCGGGAATAAGGTTCTCTAATCCAATTTTCTGTACAGGTTCCGGAACTCTCGGAACCGAGGTGATGCAAAACTGTTTTTGATGCGTATAAATAATACGTTTGTACGGCGAATGTAAAAGAAATGCCTTAAAATTAGTACAGTGGTATAGGGCTATCTACACGGATCGCAAATGTCTGACACACCAGGCAATTGCAAGAATTATTGTTACGCTAGTGTGGACAGGATACTTGAACGTCAAAAAAGGACAAGAAAGAAAACTGAAACTGACAGAGAACAGGAAGAAGCTATTCTGGCTAAGACGCTATTAAATCCGCACAGTGGCACGAGACATACTTCCATGGAATATGGAATCAGCCTGACGAGTGTTATTCGCATATTGCATCGACAGAACGTCCATCCCTATCATCTCTCACTACACCGTGCAGTCGACGACCGAGATTTCGAACGTCGCACAGAATTTTGTCGGGTTGCTCTTCAGCAACTGACAGACGACCCTAGTTTTTCCAACGTGTGCCCTTTACCGATGAAGCAACGCTTACTGGCAAAGCTAACGTTTTTTGCATAACATGCACTACTGCGTAGCCGAAAATCCATACTGGTCTCTTTAGGTGCAACATCAATGGTCGTGGAGCGTAAACGTATGGTGCGACATCATAGGAAATTACATTACGAAACCTTATTTCATCTCAGGCTTTCTAAAAGGACATTCATATGTAAACTTTTTGGCGAAAATTTTGCCGGTTCTCCCTGAAGAGGTACCACTGGATACTCGACACTGAATGGCTGCAATTCGACTGTTGTCCAGCTCACTCCCACCGTGTTGCAACCCAAATAATGAAGACTTTCCTGGACGTTGAATAGGACGAAATTCTGTTGTCAAGTGGCCTGCGAGGTCCTCCGATTTGACTCCTCTCGATAGTTTCTTTCGGAAGCTCTGAATGATGCAGTCTATGACGATGTCCAAACTATATCAGACAGTATGTGTCGTCGAACCACCAGTGCATGCTCTACCATATGATCCACTGTAATTACAATTGTTCATCGCTGTTTTGAACGGCGACTGCAGATGTGCCTTTTAGTCCACGGTCAAGAGGTTGAACACATGCTTATTTGAAGGATAAAGTTATTTTTGGAACGCGAAATTTATGTTATGTCGTTTGTTTGGTTACCAAATTCTTCTTAATAAACTGTTTATTTCATATACGTGTGTACGAAATTGCATCGCATTGTCAGTAGCTCGGCAGTGTGTATAGCACCTAGCTGGTAACACACTCATTATGCACTTACGTCCTGCATTAATGACGTTTCGTTAATAAGAATATTTATTTTGTCGTGGAGACGTGGTCACTAAAGTATTTTCAGTAAAATTTTTTGTTCAGCAAGTGTATCCGATATGATACAATCGAGGGTAGTGCAGGCTGAGAGCCGGCCGGAGTGGCCGAGCGGTTCTAGGCGCTACAGTCTGGAACCGCGCGACCGCTACGGTCTCAGATTCGAACCCTGCCTCGGGCATGGATGTGTGTGATGTCCTTAGGTTAGTTAGGTTTAAGTAGTTCTAAGTGCTAGGGGACTGATGACCTCAGAAGTTAAGTCCCATAGTGCTCAGAGCCATTTGTACCACTTTTTTTTTTTTTTTTTTTTTTTTTTTTTTTTTTTTTTTTTTTTTTTTTTTTTTTTTTTTTGCAGGCAGAGACAGTTGTCTGACAACATGTATTTTCCTCTAAGAAGCACACAGCTACGTACAGGAAAAGAGGGGTCATATCTTCCTTGTAATATATAGATATTAAATACAATAGTCGCTTTGTGCAGTGTATAAAACCTCTTTTTTTTCAAGAATGAGCAGTTGATTTCTCTGTTTCAGCCCACGTAAATCCGGGAGGATACTCAAATATGTATCAGTTTTCCTAAGCCCCTTGTGATACACTGGATTATAGCCTACGTCATATTTCCACATACAACAGGTACACAACTATGCATCCTGGGCCAAGAAGCCTGCTTGGCAGTATCTGCACTGCAAATGCCGTTTCCTGCTACCGTGCTCACTCGTTGTAGGACAATTCTCGGACTTTTTGCGACATGTTTCAAAGTCAACACCAACAATCGTTGTGTGGTATGATTGTGACTGTCTTCTCAAGAGTGGTTCCATTAAGAAAAGTACTGAAGTACTTGCTTCAATATCTCCGTTGGCATCACACTAGAAACACTGTCGAAAAAACAAAAAAACAAAAAAAAAAAGACATGCCCTCGGCACATTTGTCGAAAACCACGTTTCGATATGTGTAACGTTCAAGAAAAAAAGGGGTTACGTGACTCACCGTTTATACCGGTACCACTTGGAGATTAGATACAGTACCGCAACATAAGAAAATTCGGTTCACAGTTTGGACCTTAATATAGATTTCAGTTTAGAATTTGTAGAAAAGCCATAGCTACAGATACGGAAATCCCTGCAACCTTCCAGCACTCACACAGCCAGAAATAGGCATCTTTGCACTCTACGGTGCATCACCTCGTATTTGTTCCGTTATCTCCTTTCAAACAGAACTACAGACCATCAAATGCATCGCTTCCAGTAACGGCTACAGCTCTACCCTGATTGATAATGTACTACGAAAAAAGAAAATGCATAAAACTACACCACTCCTGCACGCTGACCAGCAAGGTCCCGACAGCTGTTATAAAATTGGCAAAATTTCAGACAACTTCGCAAAAGAATTAGTCTCACAAGTACAGACTTACATTTGACAATAGCAACAGCATATCATCATATTTATTCGTTGCGATCCTTGGGACAGAGCGGCGTGTATAACGCCATGGAAAACTATACGTTGGTCAGTCAGACAGAGCTGTGACGATCACGTATGTTACCTGAACATGAAAAAATTGGATTTTAAGGAGGAATGATTCAATCCTTGCCCATCGTCTTTCAACAGGTAACCACTCGTCAACAGAAAACGTTCTGGTAAGAAAAGTAGGAAGACGACCGTAGCGGAAAATCTGTAAGTCAACAAAAATATGAATACCAACTTAGTATTAAATGACGAAATTCTATTTCCTCTTCCCTCTCTGTTAAATTTAGTTACAAGTAATAGATTAACACTGTAAATATAGCTTTATTTTCGTTATGTCTTAAAAGTCTTTCCTAATAAAAACTTGATATGTCTATTTTAGGGAATGTAGCTATTTCTGGGTGACTTATAAAAATTTAATATTTCCATGTGTAAACACTCGGCATGTCATCATTCTTGTATCTTCTGTGTTTGCGACATTCACTTGTCACCTGACGATGGCCTAACATACCGAAAACTGTTAGTGATCAAACAAATACAATTTTCCATAACAATAGGAATCGTTTCGTCTTTCACATTATCATGTTCTGCTGCCAAACACTGACGGAGCATTCAATTAATGTTACAAATGCAGTGTCTAAATAGAGAATTCGGTTTACACGTACAGTATCTACGACGGTAGCCTGATAGATTTCGTTGTGAGATACCTCTTTCCAATGCAATGGCAGTAAAAAAAGAACACCTTTGCGTGAATTTAACCTTCTCTGTAGCCGTTCTAAATAAAAATATGCTCAGTCAATTGCAGCTTATTCTTTGCTTCGACTGTAATGTGGCAGCGCGCGAAAGTGCAATCATTAACGTGTAGCTGGTGGAGAGATTCCTTCGTTAGACAGAATGGCTTTCTTGAACCGTTATCCCCAACGGATGTGATGGCTTCATCTGCTCTATTTGCAAGGTTTCAGCAGCACCTTGAGGAGCAGCTGTCTAATACATAACGTTCCCTCCACGTACTTACACATTGGAGCGCCAAAGAAACTCGTATAGGCATGCGTATTCAAATAAAGAAATTACACCAGCACTAGTGTAACATCGACCGATACTCAGAGCCCTGTAAAATAAAGCTGTCATTAACCTAGGGATTAGTTTGAACAGCAGTACTGGGCGTAGTTCTATTGGAGCTGATACAGTATTGTCTTCCAGCGACCTTTGAACTAACCTATTCAGTCAGTTACAGGGGCATTTACCATTTAGTATGGTGCACAAAGAAGGAATAAGTGACAGAAAAAAGTTCTAGGTCTGAGCATGGATCGAACTCCAGAGCTGTACTACATGCCAAAATTGCAGAAGACACTATAACAAATGACTACGTCGTTTAGTGGCAGCAGCCATTTCGTATTCGTGGCATATGGTAAACTTAAAAGCAGAGCAGTGAAGTGGTGTGTGAAGTGCTGTAGTGAATATCAAAATGCAGTCAGCAATAGAATGTTTATAACTGTTCACTGTAGATTGAGACAGCATTACATTTAATAGATGACACTCTTCAGCAGTAAAACGACATAGAGGTAATTAACGTAACTCTACAGATGAATAATTAATGATTCCCAAAGTAATACAGATGCGAGTGTCTCATGAGAGCCCTTGGTGCAGTTTATAACGTAGGGGAGAGTAACGTATTTTGACACACTACTGAGACAATCGCCACTATATAATAGAAGATTAATATATTTCCTTACCCCATTTTTAAATGATGGTGTTCACTTTTTACGTGCTGCAGTAATTTTTCTGAAATTACAAAAATAATCAGGAAAACTAAGATTTTTTTCCAAATTTGAGAAAATGTTCCTACTCGTAGGTACAACATAGCCACGCACCTAGGAGTAAATATTCTATTGAAATTTAAAAGCGTTGCTGTCGAGGAAATATGTCAGTACTGTAATTAGTTGCCTATCTGCTACATTACTGCTCCACTACACACCAATAATCATTGACATCAAATTAATCAGAAGTACTATCAAGAAAAAGCTGCTAATTAAATACGTTTGGAAAAAGAAGCTGTTGGAAACTAACTCTAATTTCCATATTCAAGATGGTTAAAACTGTTAAGACATTTAAGAAACTCAGTTCGTTTGCAGCTGTCGCATGTTCAGTGGTATAAGACATAGTTCTTTACCAAAATGATTTTTTTTATTGTAAAAAAAGCTATGCCTAGACCGCAATGTTCAGTATACAGCTACAGAACGATGGCTAGTTTCGATTGTTTTCATCAATAAATCGTTCATATCGGAAAAAAAGCAGTGAACGCACACTGAAAAAATCATCATTAAATATAGTCATGTAGTAAAATGCATTTGTATTGTGCCAGCATTACTGCTACACTATGTAGTTAAAAACTTCATCATGCGCGAGCCAGTCTGTAAACCATAATCTCCCAAGATGACGATAATAAAGAAGGAAAACTGCAGGTTGTATTAGTAAAACTTGCATCCCCTGCCCGTAATCTGCAATTGTAGAGCAGGTATTACAGTGAGAAGATTATATACAACGGTACAAATTTTGTGTTATCTTACAGTATTCCGAGGTTTTGTTTTACATAAAACATTCAGGCATTGATCATTCGGCTGGCCAAGGGTAATTCGACTACTGCCATGGATAAGCAACAAAATGCAGTTGCTCTTTCATAAGCAACAAAATGCAGTTGCCCTTTCTAAGTTTATGTCGCCAGCGGTGCTTACGGCGGAAGCCGCATAGGTGGCCCGTTCCTTGATCCTCTCCGGGACAGAACAAAGGAGCCCTTCCCATTTTGCGTTCGCCCCGATAGCTGAGTGGTCAGCGTGACAGATTGCCCTCCTACCGGCCCGGGTTCGATTCCCGGCTGGGTCGGGGGTTTCCCCCGCTCAGGGACTGGGTGATGTGTTGTCTTCAACATCATTTCAACTCCATCTGGCGCGCAGGTCGTCCAATGTGTCGTCTAATGTAATAAGACCTGCACCAAGGCGGCCGGACCTGTCCCGTAAGGGGCCTCCCGGCCAATGACGCCAAACGCTCGTTTCCATTTTTCCCGTTCTGTCTTCGCTTCAGCTTCTCTCGATACAGTACTAGTAGCCGTGAGCATGGTTTATCAGTATTCACCGATTACATTGACTTTGAAGAGTTGATTGTAAGTCATGCAATGAAGACAGAGCTTTACAAACAAATGACATCATCATCATCATCATCATTCAATGGTGGACAAAGACCTCCTGTAGATTTTCATTCAGCTAAATGAATGAACACTAGCTTTGCATGTTTCTAGTGTCGTCCACTCATAATCTTCTACGTCATCCCTATGTTCTCTTATCTCTTGGAATCCAGAGAAAAATTCTTACCATTCATCTACCATCCGTAAGGAAGTCTAAAAGGTTGCTCACCTCCATTCCATTTTCATTAAGGTCACTGTTGCGATTTGTGGTCTCTTCTCTGATCCAAATGTTTCGTGTCTTCTGTTCGTCCGTTCGTAATACTTCACAAAATGCGTTTAACCTTTGCTAGATGAATGTTTTTCGCATTTAAAGTCCACTTCTCACTCCATAGTAAATTTTCCTGCATTTTTTATTTTTGGATTCATACACATCGGACGCTCAGTTCCGAAATATCTGTTTAGTTTACTGAAAGTGCTCCAGAACACAAAAAAATGGTTAAAATGGCTCTGAGCACTATGGGATTTAACATCTGTGGTCATCAGTCCCCTAGAACTTAGAACTACTTAAACCTAACTACCAGAAGGACATCACACACATCCATGCCCGAGGCAGGATTCGAACCTGCGACCGTAGCAGTCGCGCGGTTCCGGACTGAGCGCCTAGAACACATTTATTTCTATGTTTATTCACGTCGCTGTCCAGCCACTTGATGTCTCCAAGTGCTCTGAAAGAAATAAATGAGTTACTGGTTATATGGTCACAGTGTTGACTCCATTTATTTCCATTTAGTTCAGATTACACATTATTTAGTGTTATTAAAACAGATTTTTCACCGCTGGCGTCAAATCCGCTCCGTTAATTGATGTTTCACTTTCATTTATCACCAATAAATAAACATTGCAATGTCATAAACAAAAGGACGACGTATATACCATACTTCAGTAACATCACTTTCTTATTATTTTTTGAGTGACTTCAGAACTTTCTTTAAGCTTAGAGAAGTTTTAGTGACAGGGAATATACGTGACTGACTAGGACTCCCTTCACATACAGGGTGCTACGAAACGATACCGACATAACTCGAGGTATTGAAGAAGGTGCCTTGAGGAAGAAACTGAAGATAGGAACCCGTGCCCGGGAACGTCACCCAACAACGTTACAGAGCGCCGAGATTACAGGTGCCGGCAGCTGTCGCTAGGTCACCACTTCGGCAGAAAACGTGACATTATAAGCTGACGGACCGTAGGCCGAACGTCTCGAAATACTGTTTGTTACTCAGTGATCTCGACTGAATGGCAGGATCGCCAGTACAGAAGAACCCACTAGCTGCTGCACAAACAGCACTTGGCTCCTAGGAATGTGATGCTCTTTTACTTCGGTGGTTGACGGTTTTCGGACACGGGTTTTCTCCTGGAACCCTCTAAAACCTCCAGTTTTTTTTTTCAGTAGCCAATTGAACTGCGGTGTATACTGTCGGATCCTTCACCTACTAGGAAGGAATGCAGTTGTCTGTTTGCTGAGAGGGTTGCGTTGAAAGCGAACAGGGGAAGCTACAGTTTATTAGAAGTTAAATAGGAAGTATAGTGTATCCATAATAACACATAAGTCAAAACTATCTTTTGGTGAAATCAAAAGCAGGGCGGTAACGTTAAGAGTGCAGTTCCATTGTGAAATGCAGAGGAGGGAGCGGATAGGTGGAAAGACTACATTGAAGGGGGAAGACCTGCGTGATGACGTGATGGAAAGGGAAATACGAGTCGACAGGGAAGAGACAGGGTATCCCCAATTAGAATCAGAATTTAATAGCTCTGAAGGACTTAAGGTCAAATGTTGTGGAAGAGATAGATAATGTTCATGGTGGACCGACTGCGTACAACTTTGTGGAATTATCCAGTCCGTGTGGCTACGAATCACTAACGAACAGTTATACGTGTAAGGTGAAAGTAATCAAAACAAGTGCAGACAGTTGACACGCAACTTCTCATAGGTACTCCAGCGTGCAAAAGCCATGGAATCGACTCGCTATCTCGCCGGAAATGAGAAACACTAATCAGGTTATCCAAACTAATATTTTCCCTCTCTTGTTGTTTGGCGTAAAATCATGGTACGAAAAATCTCCCTCAATGTTTCGGCGTAGCGATAAGCGCCGGCACAACTATGAAGAATGGAGCAGCAGAGAAGGCTGTGAGACGACGCTAGCCAAGAGTAAGCTGACTAGGACGACACCACAACAGGAGCGGCCTCTACACGAAGAGAATACAAACGCCGCGCCGCCTAACCACGCCGGAGTGGAAGCTATAACACTGACTTAGGAACTGTTTTGTTCTGCTTGCATTGAACTTAAACATACCGAAGGACACTGATTATTTGCATGTCGCCAGGTTGCTTGCGTCACACCTTTGTGAATACGCAAAGTATTGTCAATTTCACTTACTATAATGGAAATGAGCGTTTGGAGTCATTGGCCGGGAGGCCCCTTACGGGGCAGGTCCGGCCGCCTTGGTGCAGGTCTTACATTCGACGCCACATTGGGAGACCTGCGCGCCGAATGGGAGTGAAATGATGATGAAAGCAACACAACACCCGGTCCCTGAGCGGAGAAAATCTCCGACCCAGCCACGATAGAACCCGGGCCCGTAGAATGGCAATCCGTCACTCTGACCACTCAGCTATCGGGGTGGACACTTAGTGTAAAAAACTCCGTTAGTACGATTTGCTTTGCTGCCTAGCGATCAGAGGAAACAGCTTCCTAGCCACCCTATATTAGAAGAGCGGGCAGGATACTACACTAAACATCACAGAACCTTTCTGGCCGGAGCTATACATTGTACACAGTACGAACTAATCACGTCATTGAGCTGTCGGTATATTCGACGGCTTCTGTTACCTGACAAGAAGCGAAATCACGACTCTTCAGAACGCACTACGCACCACCAGTCCGCCATTTTCCAGCCTTTATGTTGTTTTGCCCACTGAAGACGTGCGAAACTGTGTGCAATGGTGTAATGGTGTTCTGATAGATACCCGACTGCAAATATACATTGCATTCATATACATTCCCAATATTCGCTCGGAAACTTAGATGGACCTACGTCTTCAGTGACAGTAGCCGTTCTCGACGGGTTTGAAACTGATAGTCATTGAGAAGGCATCCCTGCTGATTAGGATCTTTTATGATTACCGTTCTTATGCCGTCCTACAAGGCTGTGAGTGGTACTCCATTCTCCGTGGACACTTTGGACGATGCACACTCATGCACTATGAAGTACGGTACTCCCATTAACAGTGTGGTAATGGACATGTCGAAACACGATATCTCCTTTCTGCCATCCTGTCGTGTCTCAATATGCAAACGTATTACAGTGCTGATTAGCAGAAACTATAAAAGGTTCCATTACAGCACAATGGCGAACCGTCAGTGTCAGATGAGACACAGGTTACAAGACAAAAAAAAAAAAAAAAAAAAAAAAAAAAAAAAAAAAAAAAAAAAAAAAAAAGGCTCTGAGCACTATGGGACTTAACAGCTGAGTTCATCAGTCCCCTAGAACTTAGAACTACTTAAATCTAACTAACATAAGGACATCACAAACATGCAAGCCCGAGGCAGGAGTCGAACCTGCAACGGTAGCGGTCGCGCGGTTCCAGACTGAAGCGCCTAGAACCACTCGGCCACACCGGCCGTCGGTATAGGACAAATTCTGAATCCAGATAGAGGGTATCGAACGAAATTAAATTAACAGAGATTCCCAGCTCATTTTATAAGAATGGTTGAATAGATGGAATCAGCTTGCTTTGTCAGAATATTAGTTGGACAAAAAAGAAAGGAACAGATTTAGAAGATTGGTGAACAACTACCAAGGCTTTAAAATGTCATCAACGCCAAAAAGACGGAGAGGACTATTGTCTGAAGAGCATAAACAGGCACTTCTTCGTAGGCTGAGAAGATACTGGCAGGAAATCAAACCTGGAAGAAGAACAAGACCTAGACGCTAAAATGAGATTGGTTGTTACTATGCAGTCGATAGAGACTCAACTCGATAGTAAAAAAATGAAAGGAGTTTCCAGAATGAGTTTTCACTGTGCAGCGGAATGTGTGATGATTTTAGACTTACTGGCAGATTAAAACTGTGTCCCAGACTGGGACTCAAACCTAAATGCTTCACTGTTCCTTCAGACATGCATGTGTTACGACTTCTGGCACTACTTGTTAGCAGCAGACACAGTGGCTACGCCAAAGACTGAGACCGCGTCGAGTTTTACAATTATTTATTGAACTTTCTTTACAATTTCACCCTCGTCGTCGCTGCCCAGCCCTGCGGATACCTCCGCCTGGCTGCTGCCGTGTAGATTCTACAACAACGCGCGAACGTGCGCCGCTGATCACACTTGGGAGCCTCAGGCCACCAGTGCTCCGCTGAAGCCAGGATGCCCTGTGGTTGAGATGAACTCGTCGCCTCTCAGCGCCATAGTACGGGCACGCCCACGGAGCAGCGTCGCACCGGCGGCTGGGAAGCCGTCAGTCGCAATGTCCGCAAGGTCCCATTATGGACGGAAAATGCGCCATGGGGCCGGGTTTCCGTGAAATCTGGGCGTCAGTCCCCTGCGGCGCCTGTGACCAAGACCGCTCTGCAGCCGGTCCTGCTGGAAGTTCTCGCTGTGGTTAGCCATGGTGCCGACTGAACTCGGGCCGACCTCCAGAGCTGAAGTTGACATCTGGCTTAGCGTTCTGGCCTCACTTCCCCTTACTCAGCACTCTCCAGGCTTCGCTCGGTGCTCGGTCTCTGTGCGTCCTTGTGTCAGCCTGTTGGTAGACTGCTGCTGTCAGACAGGCTATCTGTGCTTGCCTACTTCGCAGCGCCTCGGTCTTCAGCGTGCCTCTGTTTTGCCATTCTCCATTGTGTGAAACAACGCTTTCTAAATGTGGCTGCAACACATGCATGTCGAAAGGAACATTGCATCGTTATTCTTGCTAACACCGGCACTGCAGTATCGTATCCACTATAAATCAGTTGAAAATTAAGGTAGATACTAAATGGCTAAAGAAAGAATTTTCAGATTCATTAACAAGAGAAGACAAATGGAAAACTGTAGAAATAAGTAAATTGTTTGTACATCAGCATATAAAAGCATGCGCCTGTGGGTTAATACTGGGTAGCGTAATACATGTGATTATTATTGTATACAGACCATCATTAAGGAATGCGGAAATTTGTTTGAAAACTTTTGATAATATATTTTGCTGTATGTAGGATGGAGGGAAGTAATTATCTGTAAAACACGAATAACAATTATAAAAAGGCTTTCACATAAAATTTACTATGCATTTCCCCCTTTACTACAATTTAATGAATAATGAAAGTTTACGGGAATTTCAGTATTCATTTAAAGTACTTATTGACGAGTCATAAATTTATCAAGGCTAGGATTCTCATAGATCACAATATCGTCAGTGGTCTTGTATTCAGCTGCATTTGGCCAAACGTGTAGCGCAGGTCAACAGTGCTTCGGACAGAAGAGTTGGTGTGTGTTGTTGACGGACAGTAGAAGAAGAGATGTATTGGTCAAAAACGGACCGAAAAGCAGCGAAACTTCCATCGATCTATTCTCTTTAGTTCCCTGCCACGGTCACAACGATGTTTGAAGATCTATCAACGGATTTTTCAGGTGCGATTTCGCTCGCTCACGTCATGCTGTGTGCTGTAACGCTTCACACCTTCGTGTCTGACCACGACGAGTCATAGCAGTAGACATTTACACAACAATTTTTGATCAGAAGAGAACGGCATCCTTTGACATGTGATACTTCAGAACCATGCAGGAAGTTAAATGGACTCGTGTGAATTGTGATCGTCCTTTGCAAAATCGGAGAGGAAAGGAATATTTGGGATACACTTTATGACATCAGGGAACATCTTTCATGTTCTACAGGATGCCATGGAAGCTAAACTTTTATGAGAGGATAGAAATTACAACGAATTCTACAAATAACTGAGGACGTTGGGTTAAGATCTACTCTCAAATGACGAAATTGGTGCAGGAGCGGGAAACGAAGTCAGAGTCAATAAAAAAGTCAGATACGTGAGAAAGACTCATAACATCTGTCGAATGGAATGAATAGTCTACTGCCTAAAGAACATCTTTAGAAAGTAAATAAAAATATATGAAAGTACTGAGGGGTTTTGCAAAACTTAACATCAACATTGAGTAGACCTAATGAAGATATTCTGGTATGGAAGCAAAGCACCGCATGATGGACGAAGTAATGAGGTCGTAAGAGATTGATTAGTACGAAACAGGATAATCGCCAAAACAGGTCAATTAGTGTCAAGAGCATGTCTCAGTCTGAGAAAAAAGTGTGAAACCTTCCCAGACAATCAGGTCGCTATGCGCAGAGTTTAAAGCCTCGTTAGGATCATGATGGGGCACACTTCCTGTGGTTGTCACCTGGAGCTGTTGACATCGTACTGCCTGGTAACGATTTGTTAGGTACAGACATTTTGTCTCAAGTATTACTGAGATGGGCATTACTAATCTACGGCGTCGGGATTTATGGAGAGAGCGTAATTCCACACTGCATGTTTTTCAGGTTTTAAAATGTGTATTAATGTGAGCGAGATCAATCTTTGCTTGACTTAGTGAGATTAGTAGCTCTTTTTTTTTTTGAGTCACCGGCATATATCAGTCCGTTATTAATAGTATTAAGAGGAGTTCAAGGCAGGTGGTGGTAATTTTTTTGTTATGTAAGTATGTGGTATTGTACATCCACATAGTCCCTAGGAGGACATTTGTATTTCCTAAATAATAAGTGCAGTTAATTTAAAATTTCTCTATATTACAATTTCTTAGGCCCCTGATTTGCCTTTACCGACGTTTGCAGCCGTTAAGAGCTCAGGTTGTAACAAATGGTCTGCCTTCAGCAGAATCGGTAGTACCAGAAACTGTCTCCAGCGGACAAAATATTTTCTATTTTACATGCAATATTTCATCCTACCAAGGTAGATTTGAAGCGCAGATAACTTCAGCTCACGAGTTGCTGCCAGGAGTGCATGGAGATCTTGAATTTAGAGATTCATGTTACCTTCCATTCCGTACTGACCTCATAAACTGTAGTCACATCTGCACTGCACGCGTCTTTTCTACAAGAAGAGACACCTTTAAATTAATAGGTTGTGTTAGAACGATTGAAGACAGTGGTTGTGATTTTATTAAGTTGTTCTATAAAAGTTGCCTAGTCCTCACATTTTATTGACAGTTGTAACTCAGCGTTTATGTTCATTCATACGGCAAATTTTGTACAAATTGGAATATTTTCAGGGTATTAACATTGGAGTCATACCTGCTTTCCACCCTTAGATTAAACTTTGACGTTTAGTATCGGCTCTGAAACTTCAATCTTACTGAAAGACGCTGCAAATCATATGAGTAACGCGGTAGGAAACGAGAATGGTTTCCTTTAAGTGGCAACGAAACCAATATCCCTGATATATTAATCTGATGGAGGAACAGTGGGGCATGACAGTGGGGAATAATTTCCATGGTACTACGGAGAAAATCGCTGGGGATGACAGAGACTGGAATACATCCCCCCCCCCCCCCCCCCCCCCAATTTCTCCTACAACAAGTAATACTCTTGTAATGTAAAATATTTTACTCAATAAACTGTTAGTAATGAAATGCGTTTCGTTACATGCTTACTGCTACTCCGTAAGATACTTCTCAGAGGAAGAGGCAGGCAAGGACTTAATAGTTCAATAAGTAGACCTTGGCTACTAGAGAACTGTTCTGTTAAGGCTGCAGTGTAGTTGACTGAACGAGCTTGGACAAAACTTTCAGTCACCAGGTTTGTCTGAAGTTCGCAATGTACCACTAGTCGTGGTGCTATTGGTGGCCGTATGCCGTTGCCTTCCTCCAACCTTCGAAATGACTTCCACCGAAAGCCGTAAGGGGGACTACAATTTGACGAGGACTCCAAATCACGGCAAAACTCATAATTTTTTAGATTAGTAAAGCCTGTCAGAGGAGAAGTAGGCCATGACTGACTTGTAAAAAGCTCAGGAATGAGCGGAAATCGAAACAGAGGCCTTTGGATACAACATCTGACGCTTTACCACTGACAACGGGACTGTGCCTACTCGTCATCAACCATTTCGTCCAGATTTGTGGCATATGCAGGGCTTTCCCAGAAATGAAAACGACAGATGTGTGAGCACCAGACGACCAAACGTTTAGGAATAAATAGCTTTTTTGGTGACGGCCAGATGACGCACGAGCCTTTTAACTTAACTTACATGCAATTAGTTTCATGACAGACAGAGGAATAAGAGGCAAAGGAAATTTGAGGTTAGCAATGTGGCAAAACATACTTCATAAAAATCTGAGAAAATTACAGTAAACTTGCACAAGAAGTTATTCACTGATTTGTTGAAGCCTTACGCACCAAAGAACAAATTTCTTCCGTTAATTGACTCTTGGAGGGGGATAACAAATCCACAAAAATACTACGACATCATTAAGATGAAGAAGGATTCGCATCGTGCAGTATTAAAATGATTCACCCCTCCCCTTACCAAATGCGCTCGCTAGTCTATTTTGTCTATTCTTATCGTCAGGTAAAGAATTAGATCAAAAAGCTTCAAAACTGCTGTCATCGGGAGAGAAGAAGAAATAGAGAAGACATTCCATTACCAGTATTTGGTGGAATGATTTGTTACGTTTGGTTGGTTGCTACACTGCGTGATGAGAGGGAACCTTTTATAAATGGAAACCATATTTGGTTTCCTACAGAAACTTCAAAATAACATGCAATTGTAAAAACGTGGCAGATATAACGTGTGGAAGATGCCAATAACATTACTGCTGTAGTTCATCACCTGTAAAATAATAAAATAATCTAATTTTATATACCAGGGACTCATGTAGACTTACAATCCAATACTGGAGATTTACTTTCAATCCCAAGCTTTTTTATATCTTTCAGTTCACGCCTTTTTAGTAATTATTAATACACATAATATTTGGAGCATTATTTCGATTTATTTACAGTGCAAGTAATGTAAAAATCGAGAAAAAAGAAGTTTCTGCATAGGGACATGATCCCACGAGCAGCGGTTTGCCGTTCAATACTTTTTCCGCTGCGTCAACGGCCACCCGAAAAGTAAACAAACAGAAATGGCTCATGCCTTTTCCGATCCGCGGCCGAAATATTACTTTTTCTAAACACTTGATCACCTGGACTTTTCAAAAACCATAAATATGGATGATATCGGTGGTGACGAGCAGGGGTGGTTCTCTTACGAGGTATAGCGTCACAGTGGTATACGTCTTGAAATAAATTACCGCTGGATCGTCTAGGGCACTGCATGAAGAATTTTTTGTGCTGTTTTCTACTTTAAGATGAATATATTTTGATGGTGCTGTGTGGACCCAGACGCTTTTAGCCGGGAGCCATCCTCGAGCTCGTAAACCGTGAGGTCTCACATCACGCTTAGCAGTAGAATAACAACCCTCTCCACGGTGCCTGTCTAGACCGCACAGCACGCGCCGGGTCACATCTCACGAGCCACATAGAGGGAACTTCGCCGTCACGCTTTTATTCCACGTCAAGTGTTATACCATAAGTAGTCATCTTCAGCATTTTTTTTATTTGTGGAAGCTCATTGTTTGCGTTTGTTATGATGACGACGAACGAGTCGTCACCAGTGTTGACTGGCGGCTAATGCTAAACAAAAACATATAAACCGCAGCAGGTATGTCAGTAACGTCTATAAGGTGCTGACTGCATGGTCTGCATCTGCAATGACTAAAATAACTGGAAGTCGTTGGTAAAAAAAATATAAATTGTACTTAACTGGTTGTACAGGATTCTTCTTGGCTGCACACATATAATTATAAACAGATAGCTATTGGCGCCTCACTTAGGCCATACGTTACTAAGCGCCTTGTTAGAGGTTGCTTCCTATCAGCTGAAGGCTATGCTCCTTTACTTCTTGCCGTCCCGGGCAAGAGTGGACGAGAGCTCACTAGAAACTTGATACATGCCACGGAGCAGCGCTGGTCGCGACTCTCGGGTCCAACGATACTAATAATGACCGCGGTCGATACCTGCAACGCCTAACAACTGTGGTATCGAACGTTGATACCACAGCGTCCATGTTTGCTAGAACAATAAATGTGTTTTGAAGATAATGCCTTGAACCATAACAATATCTTCTCCTTCCCCGTCACTCACTAGTACGTTTTTCAGTCTTGTTGTGCCATTATCAGCGGGTTTCCCTTTATTCTTGTTAACAGAGTAAGCTGTTCTTATCATCGACTATCTTCTCCATGGCAGATGGTATTTCAGTACAGTTAATCATCTGGATTTTGTTGTCAGTGGTTACAGTCTCCACGATGTCAAAACTCTATGAACTATATTCGCAGCACGCAGTGTATCGCTGTGTACATGTATGTGCACTGGAATGTTTTGTTACCTGATGTTCAATGATCAAGCTCTACATTTGCATAACGAAGACTGGAAATCATTTTAAGATGAGTTTTCGAAAACAGTAATAGAACAAACACATGCACTGCAAGTGATAGCTAGCGGGGATCTAGTCATCTATGATTTTGTTTAATACGTATATGTGTCATTCTGTCGACAGAGTTTATTAAAATAGGGTGCAGAGTAGTAATCACAACCAGTCACAATAGAGGGTGATTTTATTTAATGCACTTCCAATTTCGGGCTTGTGGCCATGTTTAGGTGGTTTACATTCCAATACATATTCCCATGCTCAATATTGGAGAGCACTGGTCAATAAAAAAAGAAATAATTGACAATGACTAAACAGAAACAACTAAGATGTTGCTAAGCGATATTAGTTGTGAAATATTATACAACTTAAATGCAGATGGAGCGTCCATGTCTTTTCCATTTAATTTTTCAATTTTTTTACAAAAAAATCCCAACTTTTTTACATGTCAACTGTATATCAGTCACCACTGTAAGTACTCCTACTTCAATATAATTAATTCGATACAGTAGATGTTAGTAACTTCAGAAACAGATTCAGCTACAGCATCCAACTAGGTGACATAGGGGAACGAAGATTGTGATCAAAGAACTAAGGTCTAAGCTGTACAGATATGAGACACATACAGAAACATAACAAATATTATAGATTAGAAGCCGGTCGTTGTGGCCGACCGGTTCTAGGCGCTTCAGTTCGGATCCAAGCGGCTGCTACGGTCGCAGGTTCGAACCCTGCCTCGGGCGCGGGTGTGTGTGATGTCCTTAGGTTAGTTAGGTTTGCGTAGTTCTAAGTCTAGGGGCTGATGACCTCAGATGTTAAGTCCCATAATGCTTAGAGCCATTTGAATCATTTTTTATGGATTAGAAACATGAAATTTTTACATGTGTGCTACACCGGTCACCCATTTCTTCGACGTCTGCTGTCAAATGTACATGGTGAGAATGGAGCACCAATCTGAAAAATAATACACTATTATCTTGCCGGCCGGAGTGGCCGAGCGGTTCTAGGCGCTACACATCCATGCCTCGGGCATGGATGTGTGGGATGTCCTTAGGTTAGTTAGGTTTAAGTAGTTCTAAGTTCTAGGGGACTGATGCCCTCAGAAGTTAAGTCCCATAGTGCTCAGAGACATTTGAACTATTGTCTTATTCATGGTTTTGTTTACAGACACAATGAAATTATGCAGAATGCTTTCAAAAACTCTTGTTCTCTTTTCATACTACTGATTTCACGTATCGGTTCACTTTCATATCGATCTGAAGGCGTATTGACTATTAATCGACCGTGACTGTTTCAAAAATATGAAAAAGTATTCAAATATTTGAGGTGATACCTCATCATTAGGTTACATTGGTGTTACATAATCATTTAACGCTTGTTTATACATATATTGAAGCTTCTTTATATGACTGATGTGATCATGTCGCTTTGTGTATTGATCTACAATTTATATTGTGTATAGTGTTTTAAAGACACCATTGTGAAGTCTGTGAACAACGGTGAAGGAGTCTAACAGAACCATTGAAATAGCGATGCCTCAACACAAGAAAACTGTCGAACCACAAGAACAAAGGCAATGACTGGTTTACAAAATTTTCACGTGAATAGCAGACCAGTACACAAAGTGACATCGCATCTTACTAGGTTATCCTTCTCTCTCTCCACAGGATGACCACAGCACTCATATAAAGAAGCTTTAATATCTGTATGAACATGTGTTAAATATTCTTGTAGTGACAAGATAATTAATAATTTAGCTACCAACAAATTTTGTGACTGGTAGCGGTATTAGGAAACCGTTTCACTTTCTTATTGTTTCTTGATCTTATCCCCAGATGATTCGAAGATGTAACCTGGTCGGAAAATTTGCTACTAATATTGCGTTATGACAGCTTTGGATTCTTTCATTTGCTTATGAGAATTCTGGTGCGTTTATTCACATTTAAAGTGACCCGGAAAACGAAAGCAATTGGAAATAATATGTCGATTCGTGTTTTCTTAAAATAAACCAACGATGATACATAAGTGTAGCTAGACACTTCATAGCGAACAGTGATAAACAGTTTTTTAATGTTTTGAGAATATTAGCGATCCTGTAACCCTTCCTTGAGGCATATACGGCTTGGCTTTTCCATTATTTCTTAACTGTTGCCCTTGTACTGAGGCCTAAAAGTAAAAATACTAGTAACGTAGCTAAGAAGATACTATGGTCATATTCTGATCATCATATGATAAATGGTGTGTTTCTCACACTGCTTGCATTACGGAATTACTGAATGCAGAGAGTAAGCCAGTAACTTGTATTCATGAAGAGTAGTTACATCTACATTAAGACTTCCGAAAATCATTTCAGGGAGGAATTCGCTAGGAGAAATATGAAGAAAATTACTCATTAATAGTACTGAATCCCATTTGGAAATTAGTATACAGAGAAGAGCGAAGAACCGTTCAAGAGAAATAGCACTTACACTGTCAAGTTAACGAGAAATATAACTGTACTGTAAATATGTAAGGCATGTCGTCATGTAACTCGACATACTAAATTCCGGTTCAATAATTTTAAAAAAAAATGGAAATTCAAAATATTAATCTCTCTAAAAACAGTTTTAAAATGACTAACCGAAGCCTGAAAAATTATATTTGTGACTTAATTGCATTTCTGAAGGACGTAATACAAAATTACATATTCGTTTCTGAAACAGTTTTACAAGGATACTTTCACTCCTTACTTTTTTAATGCTTTAGTAGGAATGCTTCCTTCACAGAACTGAAATGCCAATATTTATAAGTGAGAAACAGACAAGTACAAGTCACCTTTAGGAGTTACCCCTGTAAACCTGTTATTTCTGATATTGTTCACTAATAGGTCAGTTATTTACTTTACGATTTACCGGTTCCACTGTGCAGCATTTATAGTTTAGTAAAGATCGGGGAGATGAAACAAGAATTAGCTTCCTATATTGATACTAGTACCAGTTGTTCATCCTCATTAGAAAACTAAGATCTTTCCTCCCATCTCATATTCGTCTACGTCCTCTTCCATTTATATAACACTGCCCTCAAGTACACCTCCCTTGAACAACCCGTCTGTATACCTCTTCTACCTTTCAGATTCCCCTTCTTTGCTTATTGCTGAGCTTTAGATATCCATACAGTTGCTTCTCTTTTCTCCAATTGTCTCATTAATTTTCCTATAGGCGGTCTTTATCTTTCCCCTAGTGGTATATACTTCTAAAGTATTGCATTTGTCTTCTTCCTATTCCTGCTTAACCATTTTACACTTCCTCTCAGTTTCATTGTTTAGACGTTTGGATGCGTTTCGCCTGATTCGTATACTACATTCTCATATTTTCTCCTATCATTTAAATTCAATGTTTCCTACGTTGTCCAAGGATTCCTATTTGGCCTTGTCTTTTTAGCCATTTGACTGTCCACTGTCTTCACTGTTTCTTCGCTCAAAGCTACCCATTCGTCTTCGATTATATGCCCTTCCCCTGTTATTGTCAGTCGTCGCCCAATGCTCTCTTTCAATCTGTCAGTAACCTCTGCTTCTTTCTGTTTATTCAGGTCTCATTTCCTTGATTTTCTACCTTCTTGCAATATCTCCACAACAGATAATAATCAATAAATCCTGGTCAGAGTCCATATCTGCCCTTGGAGATGTCTTATAATTTAAAATTTGGTTCCTATACCTTTGTATTACGGTTATATAACCAATTTGAATACTTCCGGTGTCCCCAAGTCTTTTCCATATGTACAACCTTCTTACACAATTCTTAAACTGGGTGTTACCAATGATAAAATTATCCCTTTCCATTCCTTTTCTCCGGCCATATTCACCTATTTATCCTTCTCTTCCTACTATACAGCATACTTTGGAGTAATATATAAAGTCTCCATACTCTCCGTTGAATTCCATGGAAATCTGTTGCAACGGACGGTGTAATAAAGGGTGTGACTTTAGAAATTTTACTATTTGTATCACCTATTTCTACACATGCTCAAAGCCTGCAAATATAGCACAAAGCGTATCTTAATGTACGGGTCACTGAATGCCGACTGTCAATGGATATAATTTTTTGTTCTTTCTTCGTCAACAAAACCCTTCTTGTTGCATCGTGTTGTAATGTCGTTCCGTAATAAATCTGGAGTACCTGTCGATCATGGCACTGCGTAATACAAATTCTCCTGCCTCCCTTATGTCATTCACACTCAAGTTTAAACGCTTCTGATGATTGATTGCTAGACTATCTCTTTTTGTGCAAAGAGCCACTGGACCAATAAACGTCCTTCATACCGCGAGCAAATAGGGAAAGGTGATTCTGCCGAAATGAAGAGAGTTGTGCCAATCGAAGAATGTTACACCGTATTCCTAAATGAAGTGTCGTGCTGTACAGGTACTTCTGAGAAGGATCGAGCAGAGACAGGACAGTGCGAGAATTGAAGTAAATATACCGGGTGTTAAAAATCTATGCATACAAAATTTTAGAAAGTTTGCAGGAGATAAAAACAAACACTTTCTTATGTCACAAAATCGTCTCAAGTGCACTGCTTCCCCACTAGGGCACCGTGATTGTTTTAACGCTGCTGGGGTTCAGATACGTTGTTCAAACGGCCGTATTGAATATTGTTTTAGGGACGTTGCAGACCTCCTACGGGTTTCTATTTATGGTGCGAACTTTAGCTTTTAGCGTATGATACAGCGACAGACATTCCACAAGAACCGGTTACTAGTCTGCCTGAGGCTGCAGGGGATATTCTTGAAACACCAGATTGCTTTGACAGTTTTAGATACAGGTACCAACTGTGCATTAATGCAAGTGGACTACATTTTCAGCAGTATTTATAAAAACAATACTCACCACATGACCGTTTGAGCACATATCTGAATTTCACTAAAGTCGAAACATTCAGATGCCCCTAGTAGGGAAATAGTGCACTTGCGGCGTCTCGCCATACACAAAAAATTATTTTTATTTTCTTTAAAATTTTGTGTATGCAATTTTTTTCACACTGACGGAGAAAAAACCCAACGCCTTCAAACATTAATATAGAGTAATGACATTTCGGGAATACATTTGTCTAGGTAAAATATTTAACTTATTAACTCTGCAAGGTCATAGGTAATTGTAAGTGCGACATAAGCCGTCGCAATTGTGGAATACTGGTGCATTAATAAGCGGTGTAACCGCCAGAATGTTGAATGCAAGCATGAAGACGTGCGTGCGTTGTGTTTTACAGTTTCCGAATGTCAGTTTGTGAGATGGAGTTCCATTCCCTTTGTACATGGTCGGTCAATACAGGGGCGGTTAATGCTGTATGTTGTTGTTCGATGACGTGCCATTTGTACTCTGCTGGAGACAGATCTGGTGATCGAGCAGGCCGGGGCAACATGTCCACATCCTTAGTGGACATGTGGGTTACAAAAGCGGTATTTGGGCGAGAGTTACCCTATTGGAAAACACCCCCTGGAGTGCTGTTCTTCAATGGCAGCACAACAGGTCGAATCACCAGATGAACTTATACTTTTGCAGCCAGGGTGCGTGGTATAAGCACGAGAGGCCTCCTGCTGTTGTACCAAATTCTCCTGTTATACGATAATTGTATGAGCTTGTGTAAGGCTGTCAGCAACCAAGATTGTTTGAATCTCGTTGTGCAGCGTTAAATACCGTCCTGTTGGTGATGGTATGTCGTTGCCTTAGTCTGACCTTTGAACTGATAACGCTTATACTTTAACGTAGACTCCGAACCAAGTTGTGGTTCATAATTTTTCACATTAATAAACACAGACAGAGCTGAAACAAACGGTAATTGACATGGAAGAAGCCCAGGAAAGACAGGGAATCGAAACCGAGACCTTTGAGTAAGAAGTCTGAAGCTTTACCGCTGACAGAGGGACGAAGCCTACTCGTCATCAGGAATTTCATCCAAATTTGTGAGCCGCGAGGGGTAGCCGCGCTGTCTAGGGCGTCTTGTCACGGTCCGCACGGCTCCCTCCGTCGGAGGTTCGAGTCCTCCCTCGGGCATGGGTGTGTGTGTGTGTTGTCCTTAGCGTAAATTAGTTTAACGTAGATTAAGTAATACGTCAGCTTAGAGACCTATGACCTCAGCAATATGGTCCCATAACAGCTTTCCACAAATTTACAAAATTTTCCAGATTTGTGTTATATGCAGGGCTTGGTCAGAAATGAAAGCGACAGATGCGGGAGCTTCAGATGGCCAAACTTTTAGAGGGAAATAGCATTTTTGTAGCTGCTCGGGTGAAACATGTGGCTTTTAACTTAGCACAGATCCAAGGCAGCAGTTAGCCTAACAGGAAGAGTATGGAATGGCAATTCAACGTTCGTGTGGCGGAGTACCGGATTGTAAATCTTCTTCTTTTCTTTAATTTTAATTTTTTAATTCTTTCTTACACTGTAATATACCGGAATTATGCTCAATAAATTGTATTTATTAACATTTTCATGGAAGGCAAGAAAAGAGAAGGCAAAGGAAAGTCTGGAGTATAGGTACGAGGTCAAACACAGCACGTACTCAAAATCTGAGAAACTTACAGTAACCTTTCACAAAAAATTTTTGACTGATTTGATGAAAACTTACATAATGAAGAACAAATTTATACTATCAACCGAGTTGTGGGCGGGGAAAAACAGATCCACAACTATACAACGAGATTATTCAAGATGAAGAAATGATCCCCCCCCCCCCCCCTCTCCCCTTACCAAACGTGTTGTTAGTCTATTTTGTCTACTTCTATCGTCATGCAAGGAATTTGATCAAAAAGCTTCAAAACAAGTGCCATCGAGTGAGAAATGGAAATTTGAAGACTGCATCAAAATTTATTTCATTGGCAGTGTTTGGTAAAATGATTCGTTACCTGTGATTTGGTGCTACACTGTGCGACGAGAGAGAACCTTTTATAAATGGAAACCATGTCTGTTTTTGTACAGACACTTCGAAACTACACGTAATTGTAAATATGTGCCATTCATAACGTGTGCAGAATGAAAATAAAATGAGCAGATTCCCTGTTTTTATGATGAATGTCATCACAGAACCTGTAATTCATCGACTACAAAATAATAGAAGTATCTAGTTTTATGTACTAAGACCACATGTACGTCTTGCAGCCCATTCCTGAAAATATATATTCAATCTCTAACTTCTATCTGCCTTTCTTTTCATGCCGTGTGGAAATTATTAGTAAATCCGCCGACTTGAAAAATCTCAACACAAAAAATCATTAATGTAGAGCGACGAAATTTTCTTAATACATTTGCCTAGGTGACGTATTTAAGCGATTACAACGTCCAGAGCTCAGGTTAATGTTAGAACGAGATACATCATTGCAAATGTGAGATGCTGGTACATTAATAACCACTGTAACCGCTAGAATGTTGAATGCAAGCATGCAAACGTGCATCCATTGTGTTGCACAGGTGCCAATATCAGTTTGTGGGATGGAGCTCTATGCGTGATGTACTTGGTCGATCAATACAGGAACTAATAATGCTGCTTTTGGATGACGCTGGAGATACCGTCCGATGATGTCCGATATGTGCTCTGTCAGAGACAGATTCTGTGATCGAGCAGTCCAAGGTAACATTTCGACACTCCGTACAGCATGTCCGGTTACAACAGCGGTATGTGGGCGAGCGTTATTCTGCTGGAAAACACCCACCTCCCCAATGGAATGTTCTTCTGAATGGCAGCTCAAAAGATCGAATCACCCGACTGACGTACAAATTTGGAGTTAAGGTGAGTGAGATAACCACGAGAGTGTTCCTGTTGTACGAAATAGCACTCCAGAACAAAACTCCAGCTGTAGGACCGATGTGTCTAGCACGCAGACAGGTTGGTTCAAATGGTTCAAATGGCTCTGAGCACTATGCGACTCAACTTCTGAGGTCATCAGTCGCCTAGAACTTAGAACTAATTAAACCCAGCTAACCTAAGGACATCACACACATCCATGCCCGAGGCAGGATTCGAACCTGCGACCGTAGCGGTCACGCGGTTCCAGACTGAAGCGTCTTTAACCGCACGACCACACCGGCCGGCAGACAGGTTGGTTGCAGGACCTCAAATGACATCCCTCTAACCAGCAAACGACCGTCACTGCCACCGAGTCAGATCGAGCTTTCATCAGAAAACACAACAGACCTCCACCCTGCCCTTCGATGAGCTCTCGACTGAAATCGGAAATGGTGGTCATTTGGGGCATACGCTACAGGGCGTCTGGCTCGGAGCTGTCCAGGAAGTAACCGATTTCTAGCAGTTTGGTGTGTCTCAGTGGTCGCAGCTGCTTCTTAGATTGTTGCTGCAGATGCAGTGCGATGCGCCACGTCCATAGCCCGAATACGATGGTCTCCCATCTCGGTAGTGGCACACGGCTACTTGGAGGCCGATCTTCTTGCGACTGTACATTCTCGTGGCCACGAGTGACAGCAGTCGTGTACAGTATCAGCATTCTGCAATATCGCAGAAAGAAATCCAACTTTTCGTAGCCCTATTACATGACATCGTACAAACTCAGTGAGATGTAGAGAATGGCGTCTTTTTCGCCTTAAAGGCCTTCATGACAAACATCAACTCACCACGTTCAATCTGAAAGATAACTAACGCTGACTGCCGATGCAGTGTGTGTTTAAAGCAAAGCCAATTTGCGCTTCTAGCGTCACTTTTACGCGACTGGCGCGAAATTTGAGCAGGCATCATCTTTCTGCTGACTATCGTTTATAGAACGAAATTTTCACTCTGCAGGAGACGAGGGACTGGCCGAAGTAAAGCTTTGAGGGCTGGTCATGAGTCGTACTTGGGTAGCTCAGTTGGTGGAGCACTTTCTCACGAAAGACAAAGGTCCCGAGTTCGAGTCTCGGTCCGGCAAACAGTTTAATCCGCCAGGAAGTTTCAACTTTCGTTTAAGTCACAAAAGTCCTTCTTGGTGTTTCGATTTTTTTTCCCAGCGCTGTATAAAATATGGAGGATTATTTCGGGTTATCTGCATTGTAAGTAATGTAAAAACTGTAAATAATATAAGTTCCGCTTAGGGACTCGACGCCACCACCCTCGGTTTACCGCTCCGTATTCTTCCCGTTGCCCCAACCACTGCCTGAAAACCAAACGTAAATAGCTTCTAGTTCTGCAAGGTTCGCAGGAGAGCTTCTGTTAAGTTTGGAAGGTAGGAGACGAGGTACTGGCAGAAGTAAAGCTGTGGGGACGGGGCGTGAGTCGTGCTTGGGTAGCTCAGTTGGTAGAGCACTTGCCCGCGAAAGGCAATGGTCCCGAGTTCGTGTATCGGTCCGGCATACTGTTTTAATCTGCCAGGAAGTTTCATAAATAGCTTCTGCCTCGTCCGACTCGCAACAAAATTGTTACTTTTTCTAATTGCTTGGCCATTTGGAGCTACAACTTTGCTACCAAGAACTGGATAACTCATAAATTTGGACGACATCGGAGATGAATAGTAGGCGTTGTTCCCCTGCGAGTCATCGAACCACATGAGTTTATATTGTGAAACAGATTATCGCTGGACTGTCGAGGGCACTGCATAAACAATTTTTGACGTGTTTCCCTCTTTAAGATGAATTTATTTTATGAAGCTAAGTCGAGCCAGACCCTTTTAGCTGGGAAGCGACTCTAGCTCGTAAACCGCGGTATCTCATATCACGCTTAGCTGTAGAATAACAACCCCCTCTACCGCCCTTGTCTAGACTACACAACACGTGCTGGGTCACATCTCACGGGGCGCAAGGAATGAACTTTGTCATCGCCCTTTTGTTCCAAGTCACGCATACGTAGTCATCTTCAGCTAAGTTTTTTTTCTTTATGTAAGCTCGCTATTTCCATCTGTGTTTGCTTGAACAATAAATGTGTTTTGAAGATATTGTCTTGGGCAGTAACAATTAATTATGTTTTCTCGTCACCCATTCGTACATTTTTCAGTCTTATTGTGCTGTAGTTATCGGTTTCCCTTTACTCTTCTTAATAGCATAAGGCTGTTCAGATTCTTGTCGATAATCTGTAATTTTGTTGTCAGTGGTCATAGCTTCCGCGCTATCAAAGCTATATGAACTACACTCGGAACACCCACTCTTTCACTGTGTAAATGTTGTTGCTGTCGTGGTCTTCAGTCGAAAAACTAGTTTGATGCAGTTCTGCATGCTACTCTATCCTGTGCGAGCCTTTTCATCTCCGAATAACTACTGCAACCTATATCCTTCTAAATCTGCTTACTGTATTCATCTCTTGGTCTCCCTGTACGTGTTTCACTCCCACACTTCCTTCCAGTACTAGACTCATAATGTTCCTATCAACCAATGCCTTTCTTTGATCACGTCGTGGCACAAATTTCTTGTCTGCCCAGTTCTATCCAGTACCTCCTCATTAATTACGTGATCGACCCACCTAATCTTCAACAGTCTTCTAGAGCACCACATTTCGAAAGCTTCCAATCTCTTTTTGTCTAAAGTGTTTATCGATCGTACTTCAGTTCCATAGGCGGCTAAACTTCAGACAAATACCTTCCTAACACTTAAATGTGTATTCTATGTAAACGAATTCTCTTCTGCAGCTGTAATAAACATTTTTAATTGTAATACATTCCCAGTGGCAGATGTGGACCCCACCACAATTTATTGGCTATGAACTGTAGATGAAAACTGAAAAATTGCAAAGAGGTAATAAATTAAGGAGATGGGACCTGTTTAAGTTAAACTTAGAATATATATATATATATATATATATATATATATATATATATATATATATATATATATATATATATATATATATGCATTGTAAATGATAGCTAGATGGGATCTACTCATCTATGATTTTATGTAATACGTATATCTGTATTGCTATCGACAATGCTTATTAAAATAGGGTATAGAATCGTAACTTCTACCAGTCACAAATTTTTCTTTAGTTTTATTTACTGCTTATTCAATATACAGATTGAATAAAATGGGGAATAGGCTACAATCATGTCTGAATTCCTCCTCAAACGCTGCTTCCCTTTCGTACCCCTAGGCTCTTATAGCTGCTGTCTGGTTTCTGTCCAAGTTGTAAGTAGCTTTTGGTTCCCTGTAGTTTACTTCTGCTACATTTAGAATTCAAAAGACAGTACTCCAGTCAACATTGTCAAAAGCGTTCCCTAAGTCTACAAATAGTATAAACCTAGATTTGTCTTTCCTTAACCTGTCGTCTAAGAAAGTCGTGGGGACAGTATTGCCTCGCATGTTCCTACATTTCTCTGGAAACTAGACTGATCTTTCTCGAAATCGGATTCTACCAGTTTTAAATTCGTCTGTAAAGAACTCGTGTTAGTATTTTGCAGTGGTGACTTATTAAACTTACAGTTCGGTAATTTTCAGACCTGTCAGCAACTGCTTTCCTAGAAATTGGAATTAATACATTCTTCTTGAGGTCTGAAGATATTTCGCCTGTCTCATACATCTTGCACACAACATGGAAGACTTTTATCACAACTGGCTCTCTCAAGATTATCAGTTGTTTCGACGGCCTTCTGTCAGATTCTTCTCGCAGCATCATATCTCCCATCCAATCTTCATCTACGCCCATTTCCCTTTCTGTAATAATGCCTGGAAGTTCATCTCCCATTGTGTACGCCCTTCGTATACTACGAGTACTTCCGCGCTTCAGCTTTCCCTTCTTTGCTTAGGGCTGGTTCTCCAGCTGAGATCTTGATGTTCATACAGCAGCTTCTCTCTTCGCAAAAAGCCTCTTTACTTTTCCTGTAGGCGTTATCTAACTTTTGCTACTAAATCCTTAACATTTGTCCTCTGTTCACTCCTGCTTAGCCGTTGTGCACTTCCTGTCAATCCCATTTTTAGACGTCTGTATTCCCTTTCGTCTGCTTCGTTTGCTGCATTTTTAAATTTTGTTCTTTCATCTGTTAAATTCAATATCCGTTGTGTTATCCAAGGATTTCTACTAGACCTTGTCTTTTTATTTTTTTGATTCTCTGCTGCCTTCAATCTTTCCTCTGTTAAAACTAACCATTCGTGTTCTGCTGGATTCCTTTCACCTGTTCTAGTCAGCTACTGCCTGATGCTATCTCTGAACGCTCAAAAATCTCTGGCTCTTGTAACTTTCCCAGGTCCCATCTTCTTAATTTCCTCCATTTTTCCAGTTTCTTCAGTTTTAACCTATACTTCATAACCAATAAATTGTGGCCAGAGTCCATATCTACCTTTGGGAATCTCTTACAATTTAAAACCTGGTTCCGAAATCTCTGTCTTAGCTTTATATAATCAATCCGAAACCTGGCGGTGTCTCCAGAGCTCTTCTACATGTACACTCTACTTCATGTTTCTTAAACCCCGTGTTTAGTGATGATTAAATTATACTCTGTGCAAAACTCTAGCAGTCGGCTTCCTCTTTAATTCCATTCCCCCAGTCTACTTTCACCTACTGTTTTTCCTTCTTTTCGGCGCTAATGACCTCAGTAGTTGAGCGCCCTTAACCCCCCCCCCCCCCTCCTTCTTTTCGTTTTCCTACTATCTCACCTTCGAGCTCACACAAAGGGACAAGGCATGCATAAGATAAACAGTAATCAATGACAATAATAATAATGATAATAGTAATACTAATTGTAATAATACACTGAGTAGCTGATGTGCAGTGATTGCGTCATTCTAACAACGCACTAAATTTGCTAGATCAGGTACTTCGTCTATTAGGCTATTGAAGTGTCTTACATGGCAAATATTTAAAAAAGGAGCAGTCGTCAGAATAGATACAGAGCCGAAATCTGTATAGCAGATTGGTAAGTAAGTCGAGACAGCTGTTGAGTTTTTCATTCCTGCGGTGTGTAAAGAATGTGCTTTGGTTGTTATTTGTTTCTGAAGTGTGTACTCTGAATTTGACGAAATATCTACCCGTCTGTCTTGCATTAAATTTTATGCACATATTGCATTTAATTTTCTAAATTCCAGGGTTTGAGTATTTCGGGATTGTGGCTTTTCCTGAACGTCGTTTTGTACCAGTATTGTTTGTTGTTATGAAGGCTAACTTCACGTTTGTATTGTTTAGTAGGGCGTTTATTTTATCGAATTGTTTTTCCATATACACACATCAAAAAAAGTTTTGCATCACCCCGTTTCCCAGAACCTCTGAAGATAGTCCTTGAATGTCGGTATTGTATCACAGACACAGTCCCTTTGACTCTTTAGAGATGTCACTAAACCAGCCCAAAGATGTAAACAACCATGCATGAGCAGCGCCTATTAGTCGGAGGGGGTCCGACAGCCGATCAGTCCCAGTCATTCCACCAGGAAGGAGGTACACGGCTAGTGTTGTCTGTAGTTCAACCATGCCTAGACAGTCAATAACGCGGTTCGATCGTGTCCGCACTGTCACTTTGTGCTTGGAAGGGTTCTCAACAAGGGAAGTGTCCAGGCGTCTCGGAGTAAACCAAAGCGATGTTGTTTGGACCTGGAGAAGATACAGAGAGACAGGAACTGTTGATGACATTTCTCACTCAGGCCGCCCAAGGGCTACTACCGCAGTGGATGACTGCTACCTACAAATTATGGCTCAGAGGAGTCCTGACAGCAACGCCACCATGTTGAATAATGCTTTTCGTGCAGCCACAAGACGTCGTGTTACGACTCAAACTGTGCGCAATAGGCTGCTTGTTGCGCAACTGCACTCCCGATGTCCATGGCGAGGTCCATCTTTGCAACCACGATACCATGCAGCGCAGTACACATGGGCCAACATCATGCCGAACGGACCACTCAGGAATGGCATCACGTTCTCTTCACCGATGAGTGCCGCATATGCCTTCAACCAGTCAATCGTCGGAGACGTGTTTGGAGGCAACCCGATCAGGCTGAACGCCTTAGACACACTGTCCAGTAAGTGCAGGAAGGTGGAGGTTTCCTGATGTTTTGGGGTGGCATTATATGGGTCCGACGTACGTCGCTGGTGGTCATGGAAGGTGCCGTAACGCCTGTACGATACGTGAATGCCGTCCTACGACCGATAGTGAAGTCATATCGGCAGTATACTTGCGAGGCATTCGCCTTCATGGATGACAATTCTCGCCCCCATCGTGCACATCTTGTGAATGAATTCCTTCAGGATAACGACATCGCTCGACTAGAGTGGCCAGCATGTTCTCCATACACAAACCCCGTCGAATATGCCTGGGATAGATTGAAAAAGACTGTTTATGGACGACGTGACCCAACAATCACTCTGAGGGATCTACGCCGAATCGCCGTTGAGGAGTGGGACAATCTGGACCAAAAGCACCTTGATGAACTCGTGGGTAGTATGCCACGACGGATATAGGGATACATCTGTGCAAGACGACATGCTACTGGGTAATAGAGGTCTTGCTGTGTAGTGGTACAACATGCAATGTGTGGTTTTCATGAGCAATAAAAATGGCGGAAATTATGTTTATGTTGATCTCTATTCCAATTTTCTGGACAGGTTCTGTAACTTTCGGAACCGAGGTGATGCAAAACATTTTTTTATGTGTGCAGTTTGTTGGTATACTGATGGTTTCATTTTTTAACGTAGTTTTTTCAGCCCTACACCCATATTTTTACAGCGTTATCAAAAATGACGTGTTTCAAATCACTCCTTACTTCACAAAAGTCCAGAATAACAACTCTTTTTTGGGTGTGTTTGTATTGTATAGCTGTAGTAGATTGATAGGATCACAATTGTTCTTGTATGCGATGTATTGTAGTTTATTTACTTCTTTATGTGTGGCCTCCTGTCCAAGAGGAGGATTTAGGATTCTGCTAATCTTGGAGTGAAAGAATGCATTTTTGTGAGATTTTGGATGTGAAGATGTATGGCTAATTATTCCATCTGTAGTGGTAGGTTACCTGTAGATTTCAAAAGTGTGTTTGTAGGTGTTGTAGGTGTTGTTGGTTATTGTGAGATCCAGAAACTTTATAGGTTTCATTTTTCAAGTTCTATAGTGACTCTTATTTTAGCGTGCTAGTTTTTGAATTCCTGGTGTACTGTTCGTATATCGTAATCATTTCCTTGTGTCAGTGGCAATCTGTTATCGACATAACGGTAGTAGTACAGATATTTTTTAAAAAAAGGGTTGTTATGAGCTTAAGAATTTTGTTTCTACTTTGTTAAGGAATATATTTGCTACGGTCCCGTTCCCGTTAGTGTTATCGTCCATAGCCACACCGTCTGGTTGTGCGTAAATTTTTTTGTTAAACTGGAAATAGTTTTGCAAAGGGGTTAGTTTGAGGTGCTGTACAATTTCATGTCTACCTCCATGTGCAAACTTTTTGTTGACATGGCATTATGACATTTAATATTTAATTTCTTGTATAGGGACCTTAGCTCAAAATATCAAGAAGCATACTGCATTTCACCTGACTTACCTACCTTCATTGCCCTTTAGTTGAAATACAATACTTCGAAAACTTTCGTCAATTCTCAATCATATTTCCTTTTATGGTCTCCGAACAATATCTTTATATATGTCCATAATCTCAAGGATAAATCTCTCCTTATTTCAGAAAAGTCCAAAATAACAACTCTTAATCTCAAAAGCTCAGAATATTAATTAAATAAGTTTTGCTGTATAGCAGTACTATGGAATAAAAAGTCGTTTCTATAATTACATCTCTGCAGCTCATTTTAAAAAGCTCGCTAACGCTATTGAGATTTGCTCGCTCAGTCGCGGATGTAACTCTCGTCGACAGGTTTTGTTCTCTCTGTCGAGTCCTCTTTATTCCCACCAAATGGCGATACTTTTGTCTGTCAGGGATTTTCTCTCTCTCTCTCTCTCCCTCTCTCTCTCCCTCTCTCTCTTTCTCTCACTCTCGTCGAATGCGAAAACCAAAAAGCTTGAGAAGGAAATTCAAATAAAAGAATATTCATGAGAAGTGTTACCTTACAAAATTTGTATTAGAGTTTCTAGCGAGGATAGAGATCTGATGTTGGTATAAATATAATAATCTAATGTTTGTTTCACCATCTCGCTATTTCATAAAATATAATAGCTACACTACACAAAATTCAGATGAGCAAATCGTTAAACCATAAAATAAATAATGGTCCTGTTGGTGAACGATATCAGACATAACAGGTTTAATGGTGGGATTACTAAGGGTGAGTTGTACTAGTCCGTTTCTTCCCAACTGCTGAAAATTCTGTTACGAGAAGGAAGTATACAACTAAAGCATTGAACTGATAGGCAGTGAGAGTATCCGTGTTAAAGTTTTTCAGAAACGAACATGTAATTTTTATTAGGTTCTTCAGAAATGCCATAGACTTGGAAGTAACAAATATAATTTTTCAGTGTTCTATTAATCACTTTAAAACCAGTTATGTAGAGAACATTACTCTGAAATCCTTTTTTTGGAAATTACTGCATTGAAATTTACTGTGTCTTGCTATATGACGACATGTCTTACACATTTGCTATCCGCTCATATTTAACATTAAATTGGTAGTTAACGGTTCTTTGATTTTCTCTATATAATAATTTTCAGGTAGGAATTAGCGGTTTTAATAAGCAATTTCCTTTATTTTTCTCTTAGCCAATTCCTTCCTGACACGATGTACAGAAGCTTTAACACAGATATCACTATTCTTTACGAATACATTATCAGTGACTTACTCTCCACATTAAGCAATTCTTTAATGCCACCAGAATCTGAGAAACGCACCGTATTATTGAGTGATGATCACTATACGACCATACTACCTTCTCAGCTACGTTAATGCTATTTTTAGCTTTAGAAGTCAGTAAGTACTCTGAATGGCAAAAGTAAAGCAGAAATGGGAAATTCACACAGGATATCCCTCAAGGAACCGTTAGAGGGCCGCTAACGGCTACTGGTCGCTATGACGGGGTTGCCTACACCTATGTTTCATCACTGGTCGACATAGACAGTATTTCCAGCTGGTGTTGTTTGCCAGATCACTTAAAATGTGAATAAACGCACCAGAAAGTTTACAAGAAAGTGACAGAATCCAAAATTGTCATGTTACAAGATCAGTAGCAAATTTCCGAAACAAGTCACGTCTTTGAGGAACTCTGGGATAAAATACTGATAATACTAGGAAGCGACATGAAACTGGAATAACCCATGAAAGCAGTAGTAGGTAAGGACAGTATGAGTTTTGGAAGTATTTCTGGAAACTATATTGTGCCTGTAAACGAAATAAGATATAAGACGATTGTTTGGTGCTCCATCTTTATCATATAAGCTGGACAACAGACGTCTAAAAAATGTATAGATCATATGTGGTTGGTGTAGCTCCTATGGGAACATAACAAAGACTAACGGGAAATTTAAGCAGCAGACTCCGAAAGAACGATAACGCTTTTATCTGTCTTCGCTGGTAATCACGGCTCAGTTCGAAGCGGGACCCATCGCTGGAGACAACTCTACTCCAGTCAATGAGATGTCTCGTCGAAGACGTGTGTGGAGACGCCCTGGACTGCGGTGGGATCCTTATACGACTGTCGGTTAACATACGGTCCGACAACTAGGACTGATGATCAGGGATACCGGTTCTTTTCCTAGCAGATCCTTATACGACTGTCGGCTAGCATACGGTCCGACAACTAGGAGTGATGTTCAGGGATACCGTTTCTTTTCCTAGCAGGTCCTCTTTGATTGTCAATCCCGGTGGCCTGTCAATACAGCAGTTCGTCGACTGCATTCTATGCCTCGTTTTATTTACCTTCTGGGCTTACATTTCAGCAACATAATGCCCGCCAACACCTGAGATAGTTTTTACAGGTTGCCTTCGTGCTTGCCAAACCCTGCCTTGGGCAACAATGTCACCAGATCCCTCACCAATGGAGAACGTTTAGAACATTATGGGCAGGGGCCTCCAACTGAAACGTACTGTGAGTAAGGTACATAAATAACCCAGCTAATGGACATGTAGGAGGCAACAAAGTTTTTCTATTTCGATTACTTTTTCAATGTGTCACACTTCCTCGTCCTCTCTGTACCTTTCCAGTCATACCAGTTTTTAAAAATTATTCACATATGTTTTGTAGTTGCTGTGCAGTGGCGTCGCATTCGCAGTGATGTGGTGCGGCAGTTGCTGGCCTGTTGCGTAGCTCATGTTGTGCGGGTTGCTGTAATGGCCCCTGCAGGCCGCCTCTAGTTATAACAAGGCAGCCGTAACTCTAAATTCGCCCATTGATAAGGGCTTCCGCTACGCGCGCTCTATATAAGTGATCTCTGTCATGCTGTGTGAATGTCTTGGGCGTAGAAAGGTGAAGGGTTGTTTAAAAGGATTATCAGAAGGTGCGATAGGCATCTCAAAAGAGAAGCTAGGGAAACTAAAATAGGGATTGCTTGAAGCACTTCGGGAAGATCGGTTCTGAAGAGTGCAGAGGGCAGAGGTTGGTGTTCAGCCAATAGGAACGTGGCAGTTCGAACAACGGCCGTGGTGGCCGGTCGGTAGCTTGGCGGGGAGAAGGTAGCCAGGACGTGCTGAGAACAGGACGCAGTGCGGGGTCGCTCCGTCTGGAAAGTGGTGAGATGTGAAATGCGGTATATCATAGCTGACACAGTTCGTGAACCAACCTCCACTCTTTGGCTTGTATCATGAAGGTACCTGAGAATTTTGTGCTCAAGCATCTCTGCGGGTAGCTTCCCAGCTCTGTGCTCTGTGCATTAATTTATGTAGTAACGGCCTTTCGTGAAGTGCTTCGCGGGGTGCTACGGCATAGCGACGCATGGAAAGGCTGTGCCCTGGCGTATGATAATGAATTCCCTTCAGCCTCCCTGTAGCGTGACCATTGATCGGCTGATAATACGAGACCAATTAGCTATTTCAGTACTTGTCAGCACCGATAATAGTATGGACCAGTGATTCCAGATTATGTTCAATTGTAACATCTACATTTGTAACAAAATTTCAGTCAACAAAAAAAGAGAAAATTGGAATTTTTAGAGAATTATCTCTCGTCTCCCAAAGCTCAAATCCATAGTTGTAAGAGTAAGATCCTTCTTATTACCTTAGTAAATAATGACAAATCAACTAGCATTCTATCCTTTTGATAACGTTGCAGGAGTATGGGCGTAGGCTGAAGAAATGCTAGCGGTTACCACCCGTGTTGCTGAGTGCGTCGGTTTTGTGCGTGTCTTGTTATCTGTTGCATGCACTAGTATTTTATCAGTAATCAAAAGTGAGGGTCGTACTCACACGAAATATTGTCACGCACATTCAACCACACCATACAGTAGGGGAGGTAAGAATACTGTGTCACCAAACAACCAAACAGGCAACCACCACAGGCCAGCAACGCAAACGAGAAAGACGGTTACCACGCCCAACCATCTCGGGATTTTGACGATCTAACACTGCAGTTGGACAGACTCGGTGCGATATCCAACTGGAGGACATCCAACAACTCTGTCAGTTAATACCAACCCGAACAACTGCTTGCTCATGGCCTAGAGTTGGATCCACGCTTTGCTGACTTGTCAGTTTGTGAAGCTCCTTCTGTTGGTTCATTCTTCCCATATTTCTGACACTGTAATCACTTGTTTGTCTGTACATGTATTTCTTACCTACCGATTTCCGTCCCATTCGGATAATTCATTGTGAGGCGTCGTTTTTCTTGTCTTAAAGTGTATATTTTTCTTTCAAAATGCGAAATGCAGAAGCGGAAAAAGCTGATGTGCCTTTAGGAAAATAAGCTTCCAGTCAGCATAATGCACCACCTTTAGATCGTCCAAAACAAGCACTTCACAGCTCAACAGAACTATAACGGGATTTCAAATTCGTGAAGTTTATCTCTATTAAATTTGACTTCCCTACACAAAATTGAGGACCGAACTTATGTGTGCCTATCTTGCTTCCATATCATTCTGCGCAATTCATTTTAACGTTGATAGTTGTCACTGCTTCCTTTCGCTGTAATATTTTGAACCAGTTTCTCTCCCTGAGCGTAGCGAGGTTCATAGTGTCAAAACTGTTAATATTATCTCAGCATCGCAGTAGAGGATCACATGCAAGTTATAAAGGTAATTTTTCCTTAGACAAAAAGATCTGCTCGTACTGAATTGAAATAAATATAAAGGATGTAAAAAAAACAATGTATACAAATTTTTGGGGAGTTTAGCGGAAATAAAAACAAACGCCCTTAATAGATGTCTGAAAATTGTCTCAGATGTAGCGTTTCCGCACTAGGGGTCTATACTGGTTTTGACGCTGCTGATATTCAGATACGGTGTTCAAAACGACCTGTGATGGATCCGCCACAACCTGTGTATACAGTGTAGGAAAACATCGCAACACACAAAAATAATTAATATAGCGTAATGAAAGTTGGAGAATACGTCCGCCCCCGTTAGCTGAGTGGTCAGCGCCACCGAATGCCACGCAAAGGGGTCCGGGTTCAGTTCCTGGATGGGGCAGGAGATTTTCTCCGCTCAGGGACTGGGTGTTTTTCTCATCATCATTTCATACCCATCTCGAACGCGCAAGTCGCCCAATGTGGCGTCGAATGCAATAAGTACTTGCCATCGGCGGCCGAACTCCCCCGAATGGCGGACTCCCGGCCCACAATGCCGTACGCTCATTTCCATTTCCGGAATACATTTCTCTAGGTAACGTTTAAGTGATTAATACTGCAAGGTCATACGTTAATGTAAACGCGAAACAAGTCATTGCAAATATGAAATGCTGGTACTTTAATAACCGGTGTAACCGCCAGTATGTTGAATGCAAGCATGCAAACGTGCATGCATTGTGGTGTACATGTTTCGGATGTCAGTAGGTGGGATGGGTTCCATGCCTGTTGCACTTGGTCGGTCAATACAGGAGCGGTTAGTGCTTTTTGCGGATGTCACTGTAGTTGTTGTCTCATAATATCCCATATGTGCTCGACAGGAGACAGATCAGGTGACAGAGCAGGTCAATGCAACATGTCGCCACTCTGTAGAGCATGTTGGGCTACAAAAGTGGTATGGAGAGTGGCGTTGTTACGTCGGAAAATACCTTCTGGAGTGCTGTTGATGGATGGTATCCAAGATATCGAATCACCAAACGGACGTACTGATTTGGAGTCAGGGTGCGCGGGATAGCAACGAGAGTGCCCCTGATGTCATACAAAATCGCACCAGAAGCCATAACTCCAGGTGTAAGTCCATTATGTCTGGCACACAGACAGCTTGGTCGCAGGCCCTCAACAGGCCCCCATCTAACCAACACTCAGCCGTCACTGGCACTGAGAGAGAAACAGCTTTCATCAGAAAACAGAAAACATCTCTACCCTGCAGTCCAATGAGCTCTCGCTTGACACCACTGAAGTTGCAAATGGCGGAGGTCTGAAGTAGAGGAATGCTAGCTACAGGCATCTGGCTCCGAGCTGTCCTTGAAGTAACCGATTTGTAACAGTTCTTTGTGTCACTGTGGTGCCAACTGCTGCTCAAATTGGTGCTGCAGATGCAATACGGTGCGCCAGAGCCATATGCCGAACGCGATGGTCTCCCTTCCGGCAGAGCCACGTGGTCTTCCAAAGCCCGGTCTTCTTGGGACCGTACATTTACGTGACCACATCTGCCAGGGGGTTACGTAGAGTGACTACATTCGTGGCTAGTCTTTCTGCAATATCGCAGAAGGAACATCCTGCCTCTCGTAGGCCTATTACACGGCCTCGTTCAATCTCAGTGAGGTGTGATAACGGCGTCTTTGTCACCTTGAAAGCATTCTTGACTAACATCAACTCAACACGCCCAGTCTCAAAGATAACTAACGCCCACGTCCATTAAACCCTGTATTTAAAGCAAACCTGACTTCTATCCTCATAGTGGCGCTACTAGCGCTATTCTTACGCAACTGGCGCGAAACCTGAACAGGCACAATCTTTCAGATGGAGAAACACGGGTACTAGCTTTCGTTTACGTCGCACGTTTCAAACCTACTTTCACAATATGTCTTTTAGAGCACTGAAACTGTAAAACGGTCATATAAATGGAAATTATACACGGAATACTGTTAAAAGTAGTAGGCAATCGCAGATATATACGTCTGTGTAATGTTGTTATGTTGCAGGTTCCGTCGGAAAGGACACGACTGGATTGGTTCCCCATTTCTGTTACTCCGAGTTGCACTCCGACCCTGCTGACTTTATACTCAACTTTGTACACAACCTCAGACTATTTTTCCTCCCTTGGAAACGAGAGTTTAAGCTGATCACTCGTATTCCGCTGTCATAAAACAGTTACCTAATGTCTAACGATCAAATCACCAAGAGTGTATATGTAGTGACAACTGGAAGTTTATGCCAGGCTGAAATTCTGATCCGCTGCTCGTGCTTACCGCGAACAGTTGTCTCAATCATTAAGGAACTTGCACGACGACACTAGTTTGGGAAACTGACTAACAAGCAAGCACTGCGTGGAACTGCGCAAGTCACTGGCGAAACTACGGAGATTTGCTTGTTCCAACTTTGTGACAAAAAACTACTCGTAATAGTTACACGTAATTTGATGTGAGATGTCGTGTCGGTAGCACGTCAACAAAGTTAAGTACGAAGTGGGGAATGGACACTGAGACACTGAGCAACCGATGCGTCATGACTATTTTTTGTCATGTCACGTATCTCAGTTCTTTCCTTGTGTGTTCATTTCAAGCAGACAGGCACTTCCTTTGCCACTACTCGTTTAGTCAAAAAATTTTAATTTCAAAGACAAATTCGGCATCCACAAAACGATGAAGCGTAGTGTACTTTTGTGTGGCCGTGTCTACACTCACATACAATACCAGTTTCGTGTCCTTTCACGGAATGAGTTTCGCAACCTAATGTCGTCGTATAACGCAGCCTTTAGGCTATCTAATGGCACATCCAGGCCTGAGCCAAACTTTCACTGTCACTGATGTTTTCACGTTTGCCATCGAACACTTCTGCCATAGCTTCTTCCTGGTGATATGTTTGAATACCACCAAGTAGGAAACGGTGTTGGTGGAATACTAACCTTTGCTAATCCACAACGGATGTAATACGGCATGAATTCTCACACACCCGTTGTTTGAACTTCTGATAATAGCTGTTTACTAAAAAAAAATCACCAAACAGTCGTATGTTATCAAAAGTCGTTATTTTTATTCAAACAACCAGTTTCGGCATCTCATTAATGCCATCTTCAAACCTGCCCTCCATGTATAGAGTATCAGATACATCGACCCATGCATAACCGGAGCCATCAATATCTGGATTTCGTGAATTTACTGTAGAGTAAGTATTTCGAAAACTTAAATAAAATAGCAACTTCTGATAACAGAATGTTCGAATATGAAACTTATGTGGAAGCGTAAGTAACTCCGAGGTGCCATCACATTACATCATTCGTAATTTTCCATCATTTATAGATAATGTTTTTCCCACATTCGTGTATATTCTGCCATTATGTATGTTTATTTCAAATTTTATATGAAATATGGACCATTTCTAAATATTTAATGTTATTTATTCTATGAATTATTGGCCAACATGTAGGGCGGACAGAATTGAAATGACTGGGCAGGAAAAGCTTGAGGGAAGTCTCTCTGTGTTAAGGAGGCAAAAGCGCGCCAATGGATATCATAGAAGGGACATGGAGACCGCTCCGGTTATGGGCAAACCACCAGTCAGTAATCAGCCATTATAGTGAGAACGTCGTGGATCATATACGAGGTTATAAAACTGCAAGGCAATGTTACCTCAGATGGTTGTTGGTTCCGACACTAAAATTGTGGAACGTCTAAACAGTGCTCCAAGACAACTGTTAAGTAGAAGAAGGGCCAGATGTGAGCCTTGGAAACAATGGAGCTGAAATTACACAGTGTTCGTCGAGGCCGATGTAGTGTTTCACATGGACGCTTCCAGGTAGTGTAATCTATTCTTTAACATTGTTGATTACATTTGGCATTGTCACTATAGTTTATTTTACGTGAACAAGCCACGTCATACGGGCTGTGGTAGGTTCCTGGTCCAATTTTTAGGAAATAGTTGTAATTTTTAAGAGCAAACTGTATTATTTTATTAACCAACATTGTCATAAATTTCTGGTATCTTGAAAAAAGTAATTTAAGCTTCAGATTAATTAAAATGTAATACAATCAGATTTTCGCGAGAAATCAAATAGTAATCTAAAAGTAAATTAATTCTGCCAGAATTATACAACATACATTCAACAGAAATCAATTCTTTTTGTTTAATGTTTCATTGTTTGCAAAGTTTTGTAGGTACATATTCATGTGCGGTGTTTAAGCGACATATATGTAAAGGAAGTAAGGTTGCAAAATAATTTCTCTGTTTATGTATCTAAGTTACTGCTTTGCACAAAACCATATAGAACATTTTCGTAACCGTTAATATGAAGCAGTGATCTGCTTATTAATTAGTGTCTCACAGTAAAGTACATAATCAGTATAACATACAAAAATTCATTCAATAATTGTACTATGAAACAGTTAATGCATATGGTTAATTAGTGTCTGAAATGTTGGGTTGATTTATTAGAATTTCTTTACTCATTAAAAATTATGTCCGAATGGGTCTGACGACTGCAATTTTACCATCCTACAACACATAATTCCAGCTTTGGGTGACCTAAAAAAATTCTTTGCAATCCGCATGCACTAGTTATGGTATGACTTAGAGAAGAAAAACTAATTTTGACTCATTTTGTCTAAACTAACAGCTACTGTCACGATTACCGTCTAATGTTTAGTAAAGTAACAACTCACATGACTTACAATGTTGTAATGTTACACGATCTGCAACAAACTTTCCACTAAAGCGACATCTTCACTAAAGTCTAAGTATAGGTGAACAGTTGGCACTGGTATCATTTCACGCCAGCGCATCTTCATTGATTTCATCCAGGTTTGCGTATTCAACTAATTTCGAATCACCAACAACATAAAGAAGTTACAAATATTAAGAAGAATGTAGATATTCGTGTGATTCCATGTGTTTGTGAATTAAAATAATGTTATATGTCAGGCCAGTTAAATTCCAGAATATTTTTCACTGACGAGTCCCCTGTTTCGTTCATACATCCAAGTCGCATTAAACTAAGACGTTGTTCGTAATGAGGCAATACGATATGTGATAAAATATTTGAAGCGACTCACGATGTAATTCAGATGCAATTCTCATCAACAAAGGGCATAGAAACGTAATAGAAGCGACCTAACTGGATCACACTTGGACGACAGCAATGTGATACTGGGGGACATATCTCTGTCGCATCGCCCGGCACAACACGGAGTAATGGTCGCTCCACGCAGTTTCTGTCATACCACACATGTGACCGAAGTTTCACGTCATTCAGTGTTTTCCAAAAAGTTGTTTTATGTAGATGAAGCTGAACTATATACGCCTCTGTAAGTGGTGCCTAAGTAAAACATTTACTTTTCGTGCAAAAAATTAAAAATCATAATATTTTGGGATTTGCGCTTGTTCTCTGCTGTGCACTTTACCTCCTTCGATTTAAAGAAAACTATTTGGTGACAAAAATTTAATTTTCCACATCTTCTATAAATAGTTTGGCATTGAAGCAGATAACGAAAAGTTTTCATTTTTTTATTGCTCATAATTATTGTGATACTTCAGAAATAAATAAACCACTGGGCACATTTTGAAAAGTCTGCAGTGAAGAATGTATCTCGTGGCCAGTTTACGTTTGTGAAATTTAGGTCATAGAGTTCTATATATGAAATGTAGATAACATATCGAAGTGGTGATCCCTCTGTCCATTCTCGAGAAAATACGTTAGATATATTGAGTGGTTGTCTGCGACGCTATTGCCTCCTACTATAGCCTACCATGCGGAATGAGGCGCTACCTCGTGTTTCTCTTTGTCGAAGCAGGAAATGATTAACTCAGGGGAGTGAAAAGACATTGAAAATTGTAAGCTGATGATGCTGACTGTTTTTACGTTTTCACTCGGTGATTTCAGGAAACTTTGTGACAGATGTAACAGCGATCTGATAGTTTAGTTCCTGTTACTTTTGAGCCAGTAGCTGGACAAAACTGAGAAGAACACAACGAGATTTTCCTCAACATGATGGGCTTTCCCCATTTCTTGAAATACAGTGTCTACACCCACACAGTATCGATCAGTAACTACTACACTGCCGATGGTGGCTGCTCTCACTTCACATCACGCAATGTTTCTTGTACATACTTCTCATGCTGACTCATATACTACATTGTCAAATCAAAAATCGTGAAAATACTATTCTAGGTTCATTAAGCTGTAACCATAGTTTATATGTGTACCGCTTTGATTAGCATACTGTACTAAAAGGTCTCAGAAACAATAAACTTTCCATGGTGGAACTTTTAACATCATTTGCACACTTTCACTAACTTACCCTACTGTAGAACTAGTCTTTGCACTACAACCGTATACGTTGCCCACGTATGCGTTCGACATACCTTTTCCTTCCCTTCTCTGTGTCCAACACCTCCTCCCTCTCTCTGCCCACCTCATCTTCCCACTATCTACCTCCTCCTTCCCACTATCTCTTCCTGAACTCTCTTTGCACATTTCCTCTATCCCTCCCTTTCTGTCCATATCTACCTCCATCCTCTAACTGATCATATTCTCCTCCCCTTCTCTCTTTCCATTTCCACCACGCCTTTTCCACCTGCCCACCAACTGCCTTTCACATCTGTCCTTTCTCCCCTTCCTTACTCTATCCCCTTCTATCCCCTTCTGTATCCATCTCAATCTGCCATCAGTCATGCTGATTGGCATGTGTAGCCCCTGCACCACAGTCCAATAATGCAAGCCAATACAACTCTCACTACATGCCTGTCATGCAAGGCAGGCTACACATTGGGGGCTAGAAAAATCATTTATTTACCTCTGATATACAGGTCACTTTGCAAAACAGGTACATACAGCAATTTAATACTACTCCAACACAAGGTGCTTGTCATACTGGGTATCCTATACTTCAGGGCGCAGAAAAACCCTTACCTGCCCCTGACACATAGGCTGTCCCACAAAGCCCGGTTGATTTGGCGGCTGATGCTGTTTCTACACAACATGCCAGTCATTCAGGGCTGGCTGTGTGCCAGAAACTAGAAAACACCTTTTTGCCTGTATCTGTGCTACTATTGGAGTTAGGAGGTTATAAAAATCACAGTGCTCAAACTTGTGAGGCCTGCTGTTTATGTGTCAAATTTGGTTGAAATCGATCCAGGGTGTGGAAGGAGATCTTAGACATGAACACATACACTCTGCTTCATCCATATGACTGATGTATCTTCTCAGCAGGAGTAATAGAAGATGGAAGATGTGTGATCTGTTTTGTCAGAGTAGCTGATACTAGTTGAAACTGTATGGTGACATTCTGTATAATATGCTCAATTTTTTATTGTGAGAGCTCTCATTTCCCTGCCGACATCGTGTATATACAGCTACACACATATTACTCACACCACTGGAAATTGTAGTTTGTCGTATCTTAAGGTTTCTTCCCACTCCCATTGTGTAGACGTACGCGAAGAATGACTATTTAAATGCCTATGCATGGCCCCTAATTAGTGTAAAGCATCGTACACTCACTGCCCCCTGTTAGTCCTATCTGGTATGATTCCCACAGACTTTAACAGTATTCTAACATGGGAAACACAGGTATTTTGTAAGCAGTCGCATATGTAGACTGACTGCATTTTTCCATATTGCATATACTTCCAAATGAGCGATTCCAGTCACCTGCTTCACCTACGACTCATCACATGTGATATTTCCATTTCTTATCCATAAAAGGTAAGCATGCCTTTGTACGAGTTCACTGATTCCAACTGGAAATCATTTGATACTGTAGTCGCGGCGTATCACTGTTTTGAGTACTGCACTATGTTATGTTTCTGTACATTTAAAGGAAATTTCCAAAATTGACACACTTTCAAAATCAGTGTCTGAATGAATATTTCCGCAGTTTTTTTCGTGCAGTCCTTAAAATCTCGTCTTCAGCTATCTCTACATAATACCAGTCCTCTTCGTCTTAAAATAGTCAAAACTCAACAGTTCTTGAATGAGCCGTCCTTGCGAATTGCTAGCTGTATAACAAGTCTCTGGAGTGAATGCTAAGTCTTTCCCTTGCTTATCGCGGCTGTGGCCAAAATGAATTTCCCCACAAATTGAAGTAGCAGCGCGAGTGGACTCAGCAGTCGCTGGGCGTAGAGAGTTTGTTGCGAGGAGAAGGTTTTTAGCACCAAGCCGAGTGTTTGCCTCGGGTTGATTAAAAAGTTAAGGAAAAAAAACGAAATTATGAGCTCGCCAACAGTGTACGCACCTGGTCTCTTTCTTAACCTAGGGGCTTGATGCTGTATCTGCAGAGCTAAAAACTCAACTACATATTTTCGCGCTGCTCCGAGAATACGAGACAGACACAAACGATTCGTGTTGGTGTTGAGTTCACTGTCGGTACTACGATTATTAAGTGAATAGTATCGCAAAGAACTTCGAGGTGCAAATTTACCTTCGCTTTGTGCGAGAGCCTTTGGAGCGTGGTGAATTATCACGCAAGTAACGTCACAAGCCAAGATCGTTATAAAAGCATTTTATGGGATAATCGGTTTCGACAGTTCTATGCTGTCATCATCGGGTCTTATGATTTTTGAAAGCATATCACCCGATGAAGACAAACTAGCTCTGCCAAGACCAGTCATCCAATAAAATTCTTTTTTAGCGATCTTGGCTTGTGAAGCTTTCTTCAGTTACCACAGACTGCAGATCGCACCCAGACTAACCATGTCAGTAATATATAACACAAGGAAAGACTTGCCGAATTCTTTAATGTTGGTTTGTATCAATGAAGGATGTAGAAACATAGAATATATGTCAAATTAGCATCCATACTTAGGAGAGGCGACAGAAGTGATACAGCTGGTTACAATGATTGGCACCTGCTATACATCGGATATAAATTGTGGTTCAAATGGTTCAAATGGCTCTGAGCACTATGGGACTCAACATCTTAGGTCATAAGTCCCCTAGAACTTAGAACTACTTAAACCTAACTAACCTAAGGACATCACACACACCCATGCCCGAGGCAGGATTCGAACCTGCGACCGTAGCAGCCTCGCGGTTCCTGATTGCAGCGCCAGAACCGCACGGCCACCGCGGCCGGCTATAAATTGTGCTGCAGAATGTTAATGAAGGGTATAAACACTACAAACGAAACAAAACTTAGAGAAGAGCCACAACGTGTTATGAAGAGATACCTATGTGACTTCACACAATTTCCCGGCCCAAAAGCATGATTAGTGTTCGAAAACTGTCATAAATAATAGTTGGCAGCGTGATAGAAAGAGGGAAGCTACGAAACCGATAACAGGTTATTGCCATACACATAGCTACAACATTCGTAATTAATTTGTACCAATGTAGTGACAATCACCGTTTTTATCCTGTTATACCATCTTGAAAGAAGAACATGTATACGTGTGCGGTAAAAATCATGCTTCTGCTTTCTCACTCAGTGGAGCACACAATTTTTCAAGACCGTGTCTTCAAAATGAAGCTCCTGCAGGCTTGAGTGAGTCGAATTGTAGAGTGCAACACGTTGGGTGCAATTGTTTACCTTGTATCTCTATTCTGGTCGGACAACATTTTCGATATCCAGTGTGGACAAATCTTGGAGCCGCCACGATTTTCAGTAGTGGTCATAACATTGCTTTTAACTATGGGTAACTGGAGACATAATTCATCGCCTGTTACTTAGCGATCGTTACGGAAGATTGGGTCGACATGCTGGATGTTGTGTGACGTCACTGTAATTGCTGGACGGCTGGACCTCTCCACGTTGCATGATAAGTTGAATCAGTTTTATCTATGGATGTTTGGAAACCACTCTAAGACTTAGAAACAACTCTCTCGGAAATGACTTGAAGGCGAATAAGCAAGATCCTAAAGCTGGTTTTGCCTGTAATAGCAGTTATATATTCCAATGTTACTGCTGCTTTACTGGTCTTCAGAATCAAGAGAAGTAACTTGGAAAGTGTTCTCTGAGAGCTTCGCATTAAACGAATGTTGTCTGGACAAGAAGATCTGCCAGATCCATGGCTTATCTGAACTGCTGGTATGTTTGTCGAGTTTTTATGCACATTTGTTCTGTTGTTCAGGCACTCTAGAAAGAAAGTCATTTACGGCTTTAGACCTTCATATGTGGGAAGAAATGTTCCCTTCAGCTCTCCAAGCTCTCTTTGCTCTCTGTTGGGATGGTAGACTTTCCAACATTCAGAACTCCGGTGACTAAACAGTGTAATGATTCACAGTCTCGTCTAAGGTCAGACCACGAACAAATTGTTGAACGTGGTAAAGCTGAAACATGATCTGAAATAATTATCTGCAGCTGGAAACACGGCTAATGGAACAACGATCGCGATACAATTTAGAAACAGTGTGGAATTCAAAGCCAGGAATCGTTTTCTGAAGGCTAAGACACAGTGGCCTTCTTACAAGGGAACCTCCCCATCGCACCCCCCTCAGATTTAGTTATAAGTTGGCACAGTGGATAGGCCTTGAAAAACTGAGCACAGATCAGTCGAGAAAACAGGAAGAAGTTGTGTGGAACTATGAAAAAATAAGCAAAATATACTAACCGAGTAGTCCATGCGTAAGATAGGCAACATCACGAGTAATGTGAACACAGGAGCGCCGTGGTCCCGTGGTTAGCGTGAGCAGCTGCTGAACGAGAGGTCCTTGGTTCAAATCCTCCCCCGAGTGAAAAGCTTACTTTCTTCATTTTCGCAAAGTCAAGATCTGTCCATTCGTTCATTGACGTGTCTGTTCATTGTAATAAGTTTAGTGTCTGCGTTTTGCGACCGCACCGCAAAACCGTGCGATTAGTAGACGAAAAAACGTGCCTCTCCAATGGTAACCGAAAACATTGGATCGCAAGGTCATAGGTCAACCGATTCCTCCACAGGAAAACACGTCTGATATATTCTATACGACACTGGTGACGGCATGTGCGTCACATTACAGCAATATGTTGTCGACCCACCTAACTTGTACACTTGGCGAATGGCTAAAGAGATTCTTCTACCTTGCCCGATTTAGGTTTTCTTGTGGATGTGATAATCACTCCCAAAAAAGTGATGAAAACATAAGAGTTTGTCACATAAACTGCAACAAATGAATGCAACAGTTTCACAGTCGCACAGTCTTCCCTGTGCTCTGTCAGAACATATGTTTTTAACGTTTTCAAATTTTTCCGTGTGTAGACCATTAAATCCTGCATATGTCCAAGGAAATCTGAACATGTCCTAGAATATTGGAGAGCGAAGTTGATTATGTGTGAGTGCCTGAACTTTGATAACTGTCTGAAAATAAAAAATTAAAATTTTCACTCGAGGGAGGACTTGAACCAAGGACCTCTCATTCCGCAGCTGCTCACGCTAACCACGGGACCACGGCGGTCCTGTCTTCATTTTAGCCATGATGTTGCATATCTTACGCATGGACTACTCGGTTGGTATATTTTGCTTATTTTTTCATAGTTCCACACAACTTCTTCCTGTTTTCTCGAGTGATCTGTGTTCAGTTTTTCAAGGCCTATCCACTGCGCCAACTTATAACTAAATCTGAGGGGGGTGCGATGGGGAGGTTCCCTTGTTAGGCGACATTTTTATCGATAAGGCGAGCAACAGTTATCGATCCCACAGCATCCTAATAGGGCCAAATCTGGGAATCATAGTGTGATGAGCAGCAGTTCGTCTTCGCTGTGTCTAGAGGAAACAGTTGTAATTCGGGATTTACACGTGCACGCCATCAGAGTCGCGTATTCATCCAACATGACAACGTCAGACTTTGCTGACGGCACTGGAAAACTGCTCCAGTGGATTCGTCGTACAGGTTGTTGTCGTCTCGATCTTACGCGTACAAAATCATTAGCTGAGATTGGTGCAGTCTCGACGATACACGTACAACCGATTTACTGCTGCTTTGCTCTTCCGAATGTAGTTCTTATTGGCCCAAAACAATGTTCAGCTGCACATATTACTCAAATATTACCCACTAATTGGCGCAATTCCTGTCCTCTAACCCAAGTACAAATTCAGCGAAACATAATGATTCACAGACCACATTTGATTTCCTACTTCATTAATAGGATTTCTATATTCTTAGTGTCACGTTTGGATGTTACAAGGTAATTAAAACAGAATTAACACAGGTCCATATCTGTGTCTGTTTCCTGTTTCGTTCGGTTCCGGCTGGGGGTGTTATGGTAGATCCTTGGTTTTCGTCACGTAATTGGCTGTGGAGATGCTACTGTGTACACAGCATGCAGCAGTCCTATCTTCCACAAACGGAGTGCTGTGACAGTATTATTGCAGCATCCAGTTGCAGAAGTCAGCAACTGGCTCATAGTTCCCTTGGCTGACTGCAAACGCCCGCCAGGAGCTAATGCCGCAATAGTACTTTTATTTGCAGTAGATCAATTAAAATATAGAAAACATCCTGCAAATTGTGGCGGGAACATCAACAAGCTCTGCCAGCCAGTGTCATCACAAGACCTGCGCCATCGCTGATGAGTGCGACATGATGATATAGTGGATGATCTGGGCTTCGTTGCTGGCAAAATCGCACGAAGAACTGTGATGACAGTATGAAGTACTTTGGGACACTACATACTAAGGTGACATCTGATTCAAGGAACATTTTAGGACTACATAGTACCTGGAGGAGATTATACAAGATCCTGAAACTGTTATCCAAATTAATGTGTACGGAAGTCACGTTACCTTCCATTCAGAAGGCTGTTGCACGCAACGACTGTTATATTGACTTGTAATTATAGATTTCAGCTATCAGTCGTTCTTTTGAAATTTTATTGGCAGACCTAGATTTCAGCTAGAAACTAGCCATTCTCAATGCACTTTCATTTTTGATCACTGCATGTAATGCCTGCTAGTCGGGCTTCATCTACAGTTCATTGAATTACTCAATGAATTGTGCATTAAGCCCGACAAACAAGCATAACATGTATTGATAAAAAATTGATAGTGCGTTGAGAATGGCTAGTTACTAGCCGAAATCTAGATCTGCCAATGAAATTTAAAAAGGATGACTGCTAACTGAAATCTATTATTTACAATTGTACGGAAGTGTTTGGTCTAGGCTGCACCATCTGTGCAAATGCTTCGGGGTATTGCTTTTCCATTTCCCAGTATGGTGTAGAGTATGTTTCTTCGCGATCCGTATTCCTTACAGCCGTTCCAGCATTTGGTTAGATTCATATGGCTACTTCTTCACCACTGTTAAGGAATTTTACACTTCGTGACCCATTCTATCTCTCGTAATTTCCATCTCTTTCCAGGTCGCCCACTACTCCTTTGACCCATTGGCACGTGATAATGAATTACTTGTTCTCCCTCTATCTCCCATTTTATTTGCACGATCGATTCATTTCGTCGTGCTTTGCTGTATTTTGTCATTGGTTGTAAAGACTTTCAGCATTTCTCTGAAATGCATGTAGTCTTACGCAGACTCTTTGGTCAATCTATTAAAATTTCATCTTACAAACTACTGTACGACATAGGTAGATTTAGTTTCCACAATGACGCAATACCACAGACATAAGTTTATAAAATCTGGGTTCTGTTCTTTTTCCTCTTTCTAACTACATGTGATTGATTCTTGAAACATTTCCGTCATGCAGAGTATTCCATGAAGTTTCGGGATTGCAACCGGGCGACGTCGACTTCCTGCCACGATGTTTCGGCTGACAATTATTCAGACATCTTCAGGTGAGTGTTTTGGACTAGAAATTGCTAGTTCACGTCTCTATCTTTATACCAAAAAATAGGTGGGAAGACGTATGTGCGGAGGTAGCCACTAGATGAGCGCCCTCTGTCGACTTACGTGCCCTCTTCGAATATGTTCTACCTCTGGCGCGCAGGTGTATGCCTAACGAAATAACTACATCCGCGCTCTCTGCTGGAATGCGCATTCGCTGAGTTAAGATTCAGATGTCAAAATTAATAAAATTAAATGCCAATAGATGTGTCATTGGTCATAAAATGTTTTCTTTGTGAAGAAATAAAAGAAAAAAACCCGGTCCCGCGCCTTATCCAGTTCAAAGCCGTCATCAGGACACAAGACAGAAAAACGTGAAAAGCAGTAACGAGCCAGTCGAGAGACTAACGACTGCACAACAGCGACATCGTCTAGATACATGACAAAAAGTGTAGGTGACAGGCTGAATCTCTGTCCGACACCAAATTTCTTCTTCACCATGTGATTTCAGCAGATCACTCACTGTGTGGTATTGTAGAATAGTGTATTATTGGTTTTAATGTTTCCGGTATCGGTGCTATGGAAGGTCTGCCTTAAGAGTTTTCTGTTCAGTCAGTGAAAGGCCATTTGAAATCGATGCCTTGTGAGTAGGCTAGATTAAACTCTCTACACTTTTCCATTACTTACTTAATATATGGTCCGTCAGGAAATAATGCTCTCTATCTTTTTCATTTTTAATTTACAAGACACATGTACGATTTATACAAAGGCTAACAACAATATTCACGATTAATTTTTCACTTTTCATTGTAACCATCATCTTTGTCCAGTTTCTTTCAGCTTGAATCAAGGACATCTATACTTGCTTCCTCTGCCACTGGCGCACAGAACTTTTCAAGTTCCCGCGTCGTCAAAATGATGCCCCCGTTGGCTTCAATGATCAGAAATGGAGCGCTGCTACAGACTGGATGTTTTCCTTGTCAGTCACCATTTTCGGTATCTAACTCACACTAATCTTACAATAGCCCAATTTATCAATAATGAACATCAAACTACTTTTACCGGTGGATAACTGGCAACACAGTTCATCTGTTTGCTACCTGGCGGTCGACAGGTTGGATACTGTGGAACTCACTACATTCCCTGGCAGACCGCTCCGAGTTGCATCAGCCATCTGTGCCCTTCAGCTTTTCTACAGCGGTGAATCCATCGTCTAAGGAACCCATCGTATAACTTTCCTGACACCTAACATAGGATCTGCATTAACTCTCTTCAGACTTTAATGAATTTGACTGAGAGTTGCCCATCCTTTAGTTAGGAATTCAGTCACAAAACTGTCTCCTATGTACGTTAATGGCAGTTACTTTCTAAATTTACATACTGTTGCCATCTTTTATTGAAGGGCACTGTTACTGGAGTGGGCTGTGGAAGACGGTTTAGAGAAGTGTGCCAAATTCCCCTGATGAAGGGGAAAATAAATACATTACCTTCTGATATCCCTCGCCGTAAAAACGATGTTTAAACGTAAGTGTCCCTTGGCAGTCACCTCAGGTCAGCTGCCGGATCCTAAAATCAACAACATTCTATACTTCGCCGATCTGTCTGTCCGCCATCTTGAGGAGAACGCTGCTATTGCTGAATCTCGCCGGAAACTGATGTCAAGGCTGAATACTGTCGTCCTATGTTGGCATCTGTATCGTACTCCGCGGATTCGTTGTCCGCTGCAGTTGCTGCCGCCAAGATTGAACTGGTGGCACAGCCCCTTGTAGAACGCTGGCGCCAAAGATTGATCACATTAAAAGGCTATTTTCAAACTTTCGGGAAGGCAGCGTCCAAGAACTGTGTGTTTTGATGTGAGGTAATATAGGGTTCCACGACCTGCTAAGAGGAAACCCCATGTCTTTATTAATTAAATTGTCTGTCAATCTAATTCCAGTTGCCTCCTTATAAACACTGTGATAAAAACCGAAAGTAATGGAAACTCTCAGTGTCTCGTCAAATTTCATCCTGTGTTCCCTTTTTCATCTTTGCCCACAAGCGGCAAACGTCCCAGGATCGATCCCTGGTTGGATACGCAATTTAAATCAACCACGAAGTTTCAAATCAGCCCTCACACCGCCGGAGAGTGAAAAAACCCATACTGGATTTTAAAAGAATTTGCATTACACCTTGTGCTATTTCTAAATAAAAGAATGTCCAATTTAAGTGCTTGTCGATGCTCAAAAGAGAAACATTAGGTACCAGCATGTGGCATACGCACCCTATATAGTACGACCTTGTCAAATGTGTACTCAGTATTAGACTGGGCTAAGGGCACCTCTAAGTTACCCAGCCTGTTCTCTCGATCTCATACAACTATAAACGTAAGCTTCCGCGGACATTGTTACAATCAATAAAATTTTTCTGGGTTTGTGACCGCATTGTCAATATGTGAACTACCGACGTTTACTGTAAACAAAAACGCCCTGAAGGAGGTCACTTGCAACAGTGACCGAAACGTCGGTAGTTTACATGTTGACTCGTACCACTAGCTTATTCTCCTTTTGGATCACTAATGGTCTTGTTTACAAGTATGTTCTGACAGCATCGGAAACGTCAGAGTAAAGTCAAAGACAGCGTTCTGAGCAAAAATTTCGTCTGCATTGCAACCAAATGTGCAAAAACAGTTGTGGAATCTGGAGCCATCATGTCGATGATACCTTGTGATATAGTGACATGTGGTAATGGTGACTCAAATACGGAAACACAATGGCCGTAGACTTTTCTGATCCTACCATACGATCTACTCTCACTAGGTACCTACGACCAAATCCTCACGGTACAAGTGTTTTCAAAACTGTTCAGGAATGGATCGTAAGCACGCCTGCGCAGGAAGGTCAATCGCGGATCATGGAGTTCTTCCATTCCTTCGTAGGGCGCACTAGGTCTGTGTGATTATGAAAAATAGCTCTTTTTTTTAACACTGAGCTGACTGCGTCAGTCAATGTTTTGCTCCTAATGACAATGGTAGTGGTGGGCGTCGAAAGTTTATATTAGTTGTATTAGTGCGATTTTGGAGTTCAGCAGGTTCTTCTTAATGTTTACTTCGGTGGAACACTCCGACGGCACTTACGCACATACACTATCTGATCAAAAGTATCCGGGCACCTATTAGTGAACTTTAATATGTGGTGGCTCCAGCCGTCACCTTATGACGGCTTGAATTGTGACAGGAACACTTTCAATGAGGTCAGAATGTCTGTAGAGGAATGGCACTCCAATCTTCCTCAAGTGTCGAACTCAGAGAAGATAGTGATGTTTAACGCTGAGGTCTGGGGCGAATTCGACGTTCTAATTCATCCCAAAGTTGTTCCATTCGGTTACGATTGGAAGTGGACAGGAAGAACCATTTCAGAAATATTATTTTCGCCAAACAGTTGCCTCACAGATGCTGCTCTTTGATGGGGAACGTTCTCATGCTGATATACGAGAGCCGTTCAATAAGTAAAGAACGACTTTTTTCCCTCAGAAGATATTTATTGTTGAGTCAATGTACAACATGTCTTGTCAAATGGTTCAAACGGCTCTGAGCACTATGGGACTTCTGAGGTCATCGGTCCCCTAGAACGTAGAACTACTTAAACCTAACTAACCTAAGGACATCACACACATCCATCAGGAATCGAACCTGCGCCTGTAGCGGTCGCGTGGTTCCAGTCTGTAGCGCCTAGAACCGCTCGGCCACCCCGGCCGGCAACATGTCTTGTCCATGTCCTATTTTTAAAGTAGTCACCATTACGTTCTATGGCAGTACAGCAATGTTTTCCTAGAGCATGTATTCCCTGCTGATAAAATCTCTTGTCCAGTAGGCGTAACCATGTTTTCACTGCATGACTGACACTCTCGTCATCCTCAAAGCGTGTGTGTTCCCCGAAGAGAACCTTTAAGTGGCCCAAAGAGATGGAAGTCCGAGGGTGCCAGGCCTGGACTGTAGGGTGGGTGAGGCAATGATGTCCCACCCAATTTGTCGATGCGTTCCCGGGTTCTCAGACTTGTGTGTGGGTGAGTATTATCGTGCTAGAGCAATATTTATGTTGGGTTCTTGTCCGATCGAACACGTCGGAAACGGTTCTTCAGTTTATTCAGAGTCTTCAAGTATGCCTCTGAATTAATGGTTGACCCTCTTGGCATCACACCCAGGAGAACGACGCCATCACAACCGCAGAAGACTGTCACCATGCCATTCTTTTGCGGTGAATGAAGCTGATGTACGAGGGCCGTTCAATAAGTAAAGAACGACTTTTTTCCCTCAGAACTGCCTTTTTGCTTCCGGCGCAAAGTGGTGCACGCAGATTTCGTTCCAGGTAACAGAAAGGCCTCTCCGTCGGCCTAAAAACGCTCCAACAATTCAGATGAAAGAGCCTTCCTTTGGGTCTTGTGGACCGCATTCGTGAAACCCATCGTGAGCACCTGTTTGAATATCAGAGATTCTCGATCATCGCAGACGCCCTTCCAGTACTGATCGACAACTATAGAGCCCATTGTCGAATTGTGATGTGCCTGTCGGCACGAATAATGGCATCCGCACGATTCACCCATGTCTGAAGCAGTGTCCGTGGCAGTACGTCCCGAGCGTGGCTGATCATGGATCTTTGTTTCTGCATTTCCTCAGGCTGTAACTTTCTTACTCATCGTCCAACTTTAATCCTATCAACTGCAGCATCATCAATCATCATTCACTGCACACAAACGTTTATGGTTGTTCACCACGGTTTCTTTTTCTGCACACAAGTATTCAAGAAAGTTCTGGTTGTAACGTGAGTCATACGTCGACCCCATTTTGATGCGGTACTACAGCTCTACCATGTCCCAGAATGGTTCAAAACTTTACCGGTGCACAGAATAAACACCAAACGTGAAGCACCAACAAGGATGTTTGTCTATGTATATTAATGGCTTTTTAAAAGAATGTGGGGCATTACTTGTTGAAAGACCCTCGTAAATAACCATTGTCTCCTAGGTGCACCTCTACTAAACGCAGTATACATTGCTATAAAACGTGTTGATGTCGCTCCACATTAAGAGTGTTCTTAAGCACAATATGGGGATGACATCCCAGCTAAGAAAACTCACCCCTAATACCATAACCTCACGTCCTCCACACTTCACTTTTGGCGGGTAACTTGCAGGTATTCTCCAAACCCAAACCCTTGCATCGGATAGCCAGAGGCTATGGCGTGATTCGTTACTGCAAGTCAATTGTTTCCAGTCATCCAGTGTTCAGTGGCGTCTCTCTTTACAGCACCTCAAGCAAAACCAACTACAGAAATGTATGGTTCATGAGGACCTGATAGAGGTTTGTACCTCCTCCTTTTTCCTCCATACCCACTGCTGTTATCCTAGCTGAGCCACGCGTAGCACTAGAAACTTACGAGCGATTCTTTGAGCTAATTTCATGCGATTTTTTGCAACCACCCTCCGCAGTTCTCGACGGTCCCTATCCGTCTGTGCATGAGGTACAGCTGCAGTTATTCTCTCTCGCGACCACTTCACAGCAACATCACCGATAGTCGACATGGGCAGCTTTACAAAGTGTGAAATGTCCCTGATTGGATAATTACTCTGGCAGCATCCAATGAGTAATCCCCGTTCGAAGTGGCTGCCCTTCCCTGATTGACACACTCTGCTGTCATTACTTTTTGCATTCTTTACTATGTGCCTCTTTTTATGCTAGCAGTCCCGCTTCTCATGATATCTGGTTGTTAATTCCACCTCACATAAGGGTAATTTTGGAAGTTGAAGATATGAACTGAAGTTTTTACCGACGCCGGAACTCGAAATTATGTCTCTTTCCTTATAAGGCAGAAATGCTGACCATTACACCACCGCAGTGCTACAATCAACATTACTGCACGAACTACAAAAGTCGATTGCCTTCCCCAACACAAACTTCAATTCATACCTCCAGATTATTTTCCCCTTACATTGTCACTATTACACTGGAATAGCACCCCAGCGTTGGATGTAATGGGGAAGTCCTGTATAACATGTGATAGTTTGTAACTTATGAGCTGTGCTCACTCCCAGCTATGCGTTTTCGTGAACTTCACTGTCTATCTGTGTTTCGTTTCCCGCCCTTGTTGCAGTTACGTCGTGGTTCTTCTTCCTCCTACGTGTGGCAACAGTGATGTGTATCGATGTTTGTGCCGTCTACCATCTTTGGTTTGGTGCATATAGTTTCCGGCTAAAAGGTCTGCAGGCAGTCGGCCGGTTGTTGTAGACGGGGAAAGTATCTCCGCACGGTGCAGACGGCTGGAGCCGCCGGCAGCCCCTGGGCAGTGTCGGAGTGAGTGTGTAACTGTCCGATCGCTACAAGCTTTGAGGTTCACCGGCCCAGGACGTCAAAGTTGAGTAGTGGTTTCAACTATCCAAGCCACGGCCGTTCATGTTGTGGTGGTTCGTTTCGGTGGTTTGCTGTTGGGGAGGTTTTCCTGTGAGCAACACCGAGTGTTTCTACTGCTGAAAATTAGCCGCCATACGGTGCAATTAACTATTTTGGGTCGACTACAATTCGAGTGCACCAGAGGAATTTTCTGCCACGTGGCCTTTAGTGTTCTGGTTACCTGCCCTGGGCACTGACGGAAATTCAGCCATTGTTCTTTTGGGTGAAGTTAACTATATTACCGTGTTTCAAATTCAAGTGTACCCGCGGAATATTCCGCCTAGTGACTGTTGGTGTTCCGGTTACCTGCCCTGGCCACTAACGTGATTTCAGGCAGCGTCCTTTCCTCACCTGTTGCCGCTGTCCAACATGGTGTGTAATTTTGACAGCTAATACATACTCCATTGTGGATTATCACGTTTGTAACCTTTTTGTTTGAGTTCTCATGTACTGATTGATGGGAAGCAAGTCGTTGTGTCGGTCGGTCGGTGGCTATACCCTGGTTGGGTTCCGACGGATCAAGTGTAGTTGCGCTCACCACATGTCTCACCTAAGTGAACGAGGGCGGACCGACCTCCCTGGAGGCTTCTGAGTGCCACTGGTGTTTAATTATCTGCTTTCAGTTACTTAAAATTTAAGGATTGTGGTTGTTTTCCGTTTTTCTTAAACATTTTGCAAAATTAATTCTTAAATTTATCTTTCAATTTTAAACATTGGGGTCTTCTGCCTTTAAAAGATTATGGTAATATATTTTAAAATTTTGAAATTTAATTGTGGCCTTCAGCCCTTGGTATTGTACCTGGTATATGTTTGTTTTATTTGATTTGCCTTGGGGCTTTCCACTTAGCCGTGTTTTTTTTATTCATTTTATTTGCCTTTTAGTTTCACTTTTATCTTGTTGATTTTTAATATTTATTCTCTTCAAACATTGTGGCCTTCTGCCTCTAAAAGTCTATGGTAATATATTCTAAAAATTTGAAACTTAATTGTGGCCTTCAGCCTTTGGTATTACACCTTGCATATGTTTGTTCTATCTACTTTGCTGTGATTTTTTAAATTTATTTTATTGCTATCTCAATTGGATTTTTTATCTTGTTGGTTTGTTATGATTTCTTGTTTGGAGGTCTTCAGCCGTGAAAGAGTTACGTTCGGTAATGGTCCGGCTATGTGCCGCTTTGTTTGTAACAGTGTTATTAGTTTACAATAAGTTACAATTAGAAGGTGAAACTGACCCCAACCTTATTTGGCCCTTCCCACAATCCTAATTACCTGTTCTGCCCAGGGGGTGAAGCGGGCTTATCAACTTGTAATAACTTTTTCTCCGAGATATTTAAGTCTAATCTTTATTTACAATAATGTTGGAAGCTAAGACATCGATTAGAATTTGTGACGCGGCCGGAACTTGAACCCGGGTCTTCTTACTTACTAGGCAGAAATGCTGCCTATTGCACCACTGCATCACTACGGTCAAAACTGCTTCATGAACTACCCCAGTCGAATGCCCTCCCCAACACAAACTTCAATTCATATATCCAGGACTTCCCCATTGCGTCCAACGCTGGGGTGCTATTGCAATGTAGGAGAGCCCTGGTGATAGTGAGAATATTAGGGGAAAATAACCAGGAAATATGAAGAATGTGTAGGGGAGGGTGTAGACTGCGGTAGTTGCAGCAATAAAATCAATAGGGCTGCGGTGGTGTCATGGTCAGCGTTTCTGAATAGTAAGCAAGAAGACCGGCGGACGACTCCCGGCCGGGGCACAGATTTTAGTTCATATCTTCAGCTTCCAACATTTTCGTATATAAAGATGAAACTTAAATGTCGTGGGGAAAATTTAATCACATAAGGGTATCTGAATAATTTTTATCACATATTAAAATTGATCCATTTCTTCTGTAAGTCCTTTTTACCTGCATTTCTTGTCACTATTACGGAAGAACCTTAGCTCCACTGATGTGTCTTTCAGGAAACGGAGCAAATGAACTTCTAAAATTCTTTGGAACATTGTTCCAGGAAAACAATGATCTATTTTTGTCATTGCGTATATGTTGTTATCTTTTATTTTTAGATGGCCGGTTTCTGCCCTCTAAAGAGATCAGCATCAGATCAACATTCCTTGACGACAGTAGGAATTACTGAACTTGGAGCTTGTCCGTCCGTGCTGGCTTGGAGAACACTGTGTAGAAATACAAATTAACACCTTATATGCGACCAGCACAGTGTTTTCTAAATAAGTTGAAATGTTCTTGTACTACCCATCTGGCACTTCGACTGGACTCTTGGTCACAGTTTGGACAATAGAATATTAAAAATGAGAGGAAGAATCGTACCCATTACTGGTTTGGGTACCACTTTACTCCAACGCTCTCGTTGGTGAGGGCAAACTTAGGCCCGCTATGGTCTGGTCTGACACTGACCATCCGCGGCGACTGGGGCGCCGAAGCTACGTCACAATAACGGGATCCGCAAAAACCGGATTTCTTGTGCAAGTCGAGGAAGCCGCAGAGCAGGCGCGAAACTTCGATATTAGGCACGGGTAAACTGAAACATCTGGCTGTTTCGAAACAAATGAAACAGTACAATGTAATGTTTCGAAACACTGTTTTGAAACAATGAAACAGTTTGTGTTTTGTTATAGTATAGGCCTATGTATTAAGCTCTAAGAGGCCTACACCGTAAGTATCTATTTAAGCAAGAAGCGGAACTATTTTTAAACAACACTGCTGAGCACAGGTGACACTTAATTTCCTCAGAACTTGTCTCCATAAAATAATCCTGCACCCCACCCATCTTGCAATGAGGGATCATAAAAATTTATTTCCATAGCCTCTATAGGAATCATCTTGACTAATAGGCACAGTGAATACAAAATGAAATATAACAGCCTCAAGAAATAACAAAATATGAGGAAATATTTTGCAGAGAGAGACCAATAAACTACTTACCGAACTTAATAGCCATACGCCATGACCGTTATAGTATTTCTGCAATTGGTTATTTAGTTCCTATTATTGTATGAAGGCTATCCGGAATGTAAGATCCGATTGGTCGCAAAGTCCAATCCACTGTGAAAAAAATGCTTTATTCATAAGAATTAGCTACACCTCCCAGCTACTCTCTACATACTCTCCGCCCCGCCTTAGACATTTGTCGTAGCGTTGTACTAACTTCCCAATATCCTCGTCATAGAAGGCAACCGCCAGTACTTTTCGACAGTTCTATACGCTGGTCTACAGTTCTTTGTCTGTGCCAGAATGCTGTATAGCTGCTAGCGGCTCATGTTAGCAGAGATGAAACTAATGGGGGAGCCAATTATGGGCTGTGTTGTGGGTGAAACACTTCTCACCGTAAACGCTGCATTGCCCCTGCAGAGTACGGCCAAGAATAGTCATGAAGAAGGAAACGCACGACAGTTATGTCATGCAGGTTGCATGACATCAGGCGGAATCAATCACAACCCCTCATGCTTATCAGGAGACACTATTTGTGTAGAAATCTTTACGTGATCTCTGTGCATCCAGAACTGAAAAGGGCAATATGACGCGATCGATAATGATTCATCAGATTCTCACTGTGATTTCTATTTCACCGCGATCGGACCTTATTTTCTGATTAACCATTGTTCTTCAATCTTTAAGAACCTTATTCTTTAAAATAAAATATGGTTGTTACATTGCGATTCTCAAGAGACTACAGAAAAACATTCTTACTCCTTGAGACTTCATCTGTGATCTCACCTTGTTAATATAAAAACTGCCACTCTAGGAATTATGTTTTTATTTATTAAGAAGATTGTAGGATTCCTCGCGATTTTAAAATAATTACTATACATGAACAGATGAGCCTATGCTGTGAGAGGTGTATAATTTAACTGTATATTTTTAACCCTTGCATTTTTAATGAAAATATTGCGTGTTATGTTATTGCTTCATAGTATCAGGGCTATTCAGAAAAGTAAGGGGATCGGTCGTGGACTGGAAAACACTGTTCAAAATTGTTTTATTTGAAAGAGTTAGCTAGACCTTCCACCTACTTCTCTACATAGTCACCACTTAGACTTAGACATTAGTCGTAGCCTTGTACCAACTTTCCTTTACCCTCCTCATACGAGGCAGCTGCCTGCGCTTTCCGACAAATTTATAGGCTGCTCTACACCTTGTTGTCTGTGCCAAAATGTTGTGTTCATAGCCAGCAGTTCATGTGAACAGAAACTAAACTCAGTGGGAGCCAATTACGGGCTGTATTGTTGGTAATCAAACACTTCCCATGGAAAACGTTGCAGGAGATTCCTCATCGCCCCTGCAGAGTGCGGGCGAGAATTAACACGAAGAAGGAAACGCATGACAGTCATGTTATGTGGGCTGAATAGCTTCAGGCGAAATCTCTCATCAGTCCCTCACACTTGGCGGGAGACACTTTTTTCTAGGCATCTTCACACACTCACTGTGCTCTCAGAACCGAAAAGAGCGACGTGATGGGCGTACTAGAGACACTGCCCAACACATCAGTGCGAAGTTTCATCGGATTTTCACTGTCGTTTCCATTTCGCTATCGATCGGACTTTACTTTCCGAATGTCCCTCTTATTTATAAAGCAAAATTTAGAAATGAAGCTTTGTTATCGGTAATCTTAAGCTCCATGCTCAAGTGTGTCAACAAGATATCGAGTTCGACACTCCGTAAAACTGTTTCACATATATGTAAGATAAATATGATTAAATATGTGTGCCGGATCCGAATCTTGTAGTGATCGAGTAGAATAAAACACTGCTGTTACGATATAATTGTCTGCCGTTGCAGCTTAGTGGAAAGTGTAGATGGCTGCCATGCAGAGGACATGGGTTCGTTTCCCGACACTACCCAGAAGCTTTTCCTGGTGGTGGAACTCCTACGAGTTGCACACAGTCTCGTGATGCCAAGCGAGGAGCTACTTGTCCTATTAGTAACGGCTCCATTGTCTAGAAAGTCTGCAAAGCGGCCGGAAGAGCGGTGTGTTGACCACATGGCCATCGATACCACACTGGCATGACACCACAAACAGGAGGATGACACGGCGGCCAGTTGACACTATTTGGACCTTCTCGACCTAGCGAGGAGCTTCTTGTGAATCAGTTGATGTGTTCCGCGCTTAAGTGCAGTGAAACAGCACTGTTTTGAACTGAACGTATAGGACAATACATTTTGCTGTGTCTGTGTCGAGCTTGAGTCTAATCCAAGACAGTGAAACACGGCAGTTTCGAGACACTGAAACACTTGAGGGGTCAGCTACCGCGACGCCTACGATCAGTGGAGTAGTATGTAGCACATAACGACGGTACACATTGGCACAAACTGACCGCTTCCCTGCTGCAACAACCAGTGTGAGGGGTAATAGAGACTGACAGAAAAATGGGATCTTAGTTTCGAAGTAGATGATTCAATTTACTTTTCATATTACTAACAGTTTCCATATGAGGCATCCCAGGTTTTAGTGTGACGGTTACGTCCAGAGATTACCAGCTTACACGCCACAAGCCGAACGCTAAGACCTGGAGGGTCGCTGAATCCTATGCATGGCTTCCTCCAACACCGACCCAACTTATCATACCATCCACCATATTTCCTCTGTTTTCTCGAACAAAAATTAGAGGTAGTGAACTAACGAGTTATATCACGATAGGAACGGATGTGACGGGGACGGTGGCTTATCCTAACTTGGATTTTTACAAGAATGCATTTAAATTCACTGAAATGAACGGAATCACTGAGAATGAAGTCAATGAATATGTAACGACGTAAAATGATATAACTGAAATCGTCTCAGAAAATCATTGCACTTAATTGATCTGATATGTACTTTTTAGTAGAGTAAGCCACGATTCTTCGCCTATCTGATAATACAAAGTTGTTGTTTCGGAAGGCAGAATGACCGATTGCCTGGAAATAGTAGGGACCCAAATACATGACACTGAAAGTTACGACCCGTCTGAGGAGAGGTTGGGAGGATGAGTGGGGTAGGGTTATTCTTGTTGATACCGTAATTAATCAAGGCAACTGTTAACGAAAAGCATGAGATTTAGAACAGAATCTCAGTCTCGCACTAATTTATCGCGACAAATTACTGGTGAAGCATGACAAAACCGATTTCAAACATATCATGTAATTGTATTTCATCGATTTTATCCATACCGATAACATTAATTTCCTCTGAGTGAATGTAATTCGATTGTGTTCGTAATGGCTAACGAAAACAGAGCTGACTCGCCTCTCTGGTGAAATATCCACGGGCCCCGCACTGCAATGGCGACGGCGTGCTGATTGAACAACAGCGCCCATGCGAAACCGAGGGAAAATTTTCTCGTAAGTACGGTGATTATTCGTCTGCAAGTATACATCATGTACACATTGGAAGCTGTATACTCGTGTTTCTTCCACTGTGTCAGCTACGACACAACCCAGCCACAGTAGTGTTCAGTTGAAGTTACTGAGACGAAACTACTCGTTGGGAAACAACAAAAATCTGGCAGCAAGTAGAAAATGAATGTTTTTAAGCTTTGTGCAGGGGATTTCTGATAAAAGTACGTACAAACAGCCTCTTATTATTCTTTCAGGTTGATACCTGCCAGGAAACAGCTGTAGGAAGCGGTTTGCGCTAGAAATACCTGTGTGTACTGCTTTCTTTGGAAGCAAAGGTATTCACGCTTCTACATCCAAAGCTACATGTACATGACTACGCTGCAAATCACACTTAGGTGCCTGTCAGAGGGTTATAGAACAACCTACACAATAATTCTCTGTTGCTCCCCTACAGGGGATAGGCAAATTAATGTGAACAGTGGTAGTAATGGTATGGTTGCGTTTGACGGTCAACAACGTAGGTAAGGCACCTGTCGCGCGAGACTATGCATGTTCAGTACGGACTAGGCTTCAGTGCAGGTTGTTTACGAGCAGTGCGCAATTCGTATTTGCGTTCAGAGGCAGAGGCTAACGTGCAGTGAAAGACCTAACAGTTTTACAAAGAGGGCTGATTATGGGGGCCCGATTAGCTGGAGCATCAATAACCAAAACAGTCAACTTATTGAATGTTTCAAGAGCAACTATTTCAAAGCCATGACAGCCTAAACAAAACATGGAAAGACACCATCGTGTAAACGTAATAGTGGGTGCAAATCAAAACTAAATGTCGGAGATCATCGTTAGCTAACACGAACTGTATCGAAACAACACAAAACTACTGCTGCTAAAGTGACTGGAGAGCTTAATAGCCATCTTCGAGACCCCGTATCTGTCGACACTGTCCGCCGAGAACTCCATAATGCGAATATTCATGGACGAGCTGTTATACCAAAACAATCGCAAAGATAGGTGTAATATGTTGTCAGGAGCATAAATCCTGGACGACTGATCACTGGAAGCACGCCGTATGGTCCCACGAGTCAGCGTTTTCGTTATTTCCAACATCGGGTCGGGTTTACGTCTGGAGATCGCCTAAAGAAGCCAACAATCCTGATTGATTGATTACAGTGGTTAAGCATGGAGGCCGGAGTGTGATGGTGTGGGCAGCCATATCACGGTAGTCTGCTGGTCCCATCATTACTCTCAAAGGCCGTTTTACAGCCAAAGATTATGTGAACATTTCACGTGATCAGATGCATCCCATGATTCAAACGCTGTTCGCCAACAGTAATGCCATATTTCAGGACGATAATGCACCCATTCACACAGCCAGGGCAGTAGAAGCGTGGTACGAGAAATATGCTACTGAACTGCAGCGTCTTCCCTGGCCAGCACAGTCCCCGGACTGGAACATTAACGAGCCCTTGTGGGCTCTATTGGAGCGCAGAATCCGGAGCAGATGTCCGTCACTACAGGACTTAGAACAGATCGAACAGTGGCGTAACATTCGAGTGGAGACTATACACTCATTATATGCCGATATTCCAAGAAGAATCGCACCTGTATTACGGGCAAATGGAGATCCAATCCCTTATTAATACACCATTCCCAAGTAGGTACAGGTGTTCATATTAACTCGTATTTTGCCTATCTTTGTAGGCCAATATCTTCCCGTACGAGCTCTGATCTCCCTCATCTTATTTTGATGCTAGAGCCTCCCCACGTAGATCGGCGTCAACGAAGTATTTTTGCATTCGGAGGAGAAAGTTGGTGATGACATTTCGTGACAAAATACACCGGCAACGAAAAACGCCTTTGTTTTAATTATTTTCACCACAAATCCCGTATAATGTCCGTGACACTCGCTCGCCTGTTTCTCGAAAATACAAAACGTGCTGTGCTGCCTTTCTCTGAACTTTCTTGACGTATTCCGTTGATCTTGTCTGGTAACAGTCTCACAACCAACAGCAGTACTCCAAAACACGGCGGTCAGGCACGGTGTTGGCTGTCTCTTAAGAAGATCTGTTGCATCTTCTAAGTGTTCCGCAAATAAAACGCAGTCTTTGGTTCGCCTTCCCATCAACATTTTCTATTTGTTCTTTCCAATTTAAGTTGCTCGTAACCTTAATTCCTAGGTACTTAGTTCAGTTTACGGTCTTTAGATGTCATTGATTTATCGTGTATCCGAAGTTTAAAGGACTGCTTTTAGCACTCATGTGGATGACCTCACAGTTTTCATTATTTAGGGTCAATAGCCGGTTTTCACACCATACAGATACGTTATCTATATCGTTTTGCAATTCGTTTTTCTTTTCTGGATGTATTTACCAGAAGATAAACGGCAGCGTCATCTGCAAACAACCTTCGTCGACAAGCAGTGTGGCACTTTGCGTTTCTTGTATGAGACTGAGTTCGTTTTCTGATACATGCAAGTTTTTAAACGAAAGTGCATGTTTCACTAGCTTTCCGTCTAACTTAAAATACGTAAAGACGAGACAAAAATTTGCAATGTTTTATTAATTTAAACAACCTTTCATGACGACTTTTATTAAAAGATCAGTAGTTAAGAATTTATATTTCAATCGATTACTGTGTGGTGTGTGATTAGAAATAAGAATTAGTGGGTTTTTTATTAGCATACATTCAAATAATGTACATATTTGATCTGAACGTCAAAAGAAACAAAAGCTAATGATCAAAACAATACCCGAACTACACATGTAGTGATTACCAGTCTCGAGAGTTACTGATTTTCTTCTATCTTTATGTGCTTTACGCTTTACGGAAATGGTCGTAGAACATGAAATTTTGTTTAAAAATTTGCGTCGGGCACAAATCGAACCCAAGTCCCTGCATGCCAGGTAGGCATCACATCACAGAGTAACGCTCGCTGTCGAAAAATATATATTGCTTCACGCTATTAAAGGCTCTCGGAGAGTTGTAATGTCAATTTTCTCTAGAATTTTGGAGAATTGCTTCGACGTCTTCGGGAAATGGATATTTGAGTTCTGAATTGCATGTACCATAAATATAAAAAATTACAAAAATCCAAGTGCTGTGTCGTCTCCTCATAGGAGAGGAACTTCGATAACGCGAAGAAACAAAATATTAATATAATGAGACCAAAGGTGCACATATTTCACTGTCGTGACGTATAGCTAGATTTCCCTCTCCTTAGGATAATCACACGATCTTAATAACTAACATTTTCTGCTTACCAGACAGTGTTGCATAGCTATTCGGTGTTAAAAATTCAGGTGTGTGGTTTGAATGAAGTGGTCAAAGCACAGAGCAATAAGCACGTCTGACTAAAGCCGATTTTTCACATTCAGCGTCCCTTCGCCATTGAAGCAGTCCAATATCAATCGCCACACTTAATCACATTTTACAAGGATTTTATTTATTTATTTATACATTTATTTTACCTGGCAAGATTAGGCGTTCAGGCCCTCTCTTACACCTAACCAGGCATACTCAGATTCAACAAATTTCAGTTTCTACAGAACATTAAGGACATATAACATGTTACACAGTATTAATGTTAAAGAAAAAAATAGAGATTATAAAAGTAGTACAATGATAATTATAACAATCAAAAAATAATAATAACAATAAAGAATAATAATAATAATAATAATAATAATAATGACTATGTATATGAAAGTAAACATATTTTTCTTTTATGATTGTCAGTCCTATTGCTAGTTGGGAATTTTCTCGTTATATTCTTGCAGCTTGTGAGTTATTCTCATCAAGCAGAGACATAAGACGATAGAATGGGGTAAACGAGATATAGAAGAGGTAGATCGGTTAGAGGAAGAGAAATAGAATGGTAAAATTCGAAGCTATGATGGAGAGGAGAAAGAAAAAGATGAGAGGAGCACAACAATGGTTGCTATACCGTCCCTAATATGTAAGTCTTGAGTTCCCTCTTGAATGTTGAGTGGTTCTGGATAAGACGCAGATCACAGGGGAGCGCGTTCCATAGTCGTATGGCTGAGATGGAGAATGACACGGAGAAAGATTTTGTGTTATGTAAAGGTACAGCCAATATGCTAGACGTATCCGATCTGGTATTGCGGTTGTGGAATGATGATAGGTGTTTAATGTGAGAAGATAAGTATTGGGGGTACCAGTGGCTAAGAAATCGATGGAGTAAGCACATCGTGTGGAGATCGCGTGCCGTATGTGGGCGTATCCAACCTAGCTGGGAGTATGAAGGACTGATATGATCATACAACCGTATATTGCATACGTATCTAACGCAAGCATTCATCATTAGCTCGAGGCATCTCGAATTTTCACTATTTGTGCCGTGTTGAACTACATCACTGTAGTAAAGATTAGGCAAGACTAGTGTTTGGACTAATTTTTGTTTAACATGGGTTGGAAATATTTTTCTAAATTTTTGAATTGCATGTAGGGAGGAGAGCGATTTCCGGCAAGCTGCGACTGTTTGTTCTTCCCAGTTTAGGTGTTCATCCAAGATTATTCCAAGGTCTTTTACTGTTTTTTGGTATGGTAGTTGGGTACCATTGAGGAGTATTTGAGGGACTGTTTCGCGAAAGTACCGACTGATTAACTTTGTATGAGATATAAGTATGACCTGGGATTTCTTGGGGTTTAGTTTCAGACCTAGGTTCTGTGCCCATCGAGAAACAGAGCAAAGATCTGCGTTCATACTCGCTACTGCGTCAGCAATGTTCTTGGGGCTCGCACTTATGTACAGTTGGATGTCGTCGGCATATAGATGGTAGTTGCAGGAGTGAATCACTGAAGAAATATCATTAATGTACAGTGAGAAGAGTAATGGACCAAGGATGGAGCCTTGGGGAACTCCAGAGCGCACGTTTTTCCATGATGACTTTTCCGACCCACAAATGACTTGTTGACTTCTGTTTTTGAGGTAGCTGTCGAACCAGTGTATTGCGCTGTTTGAGAAATTCAGCTGCTTCATTTTAATTAGTAATATATCAAAGTCAACTGTATCAAAAGCCTTGCTAAAGTCAAGCAGTGTTAGGATGGTAGCTTCACGTCTGTCCATAGCATGTTTAATGTCATCAGTTACTTTGATTAATGTAGTTGCTGTACTATGGTGCTTTCGAAAGCCTGACTGATATTTGTCGTGGATGTTATGAGTTTTGAGGTAATCCGTCAGCTGTTCATGGACGATGTATTCTAGGGCTTTAGATATTGCAGGAAGTATGCTGATCGGCCTGTAGTCACCTGGCGACTTAGGGTTGTCAGACTTGGGTATAGGTTGAATTAAACTGTGCTTCCACTCAGTAGGATATGTACTACTGACAAGAGACAGGTTGATGATGTCTGTGATAACTGGAGTAATAGTGTTTACGACGTTCTTAATCATGCCAATGCTCACTCCATCATTTCCTACTGCCTCGGAAGAGATGCCCATAATTGCCTTGTGTACTGTGCCAGTAGTGACATGTTTTAGGAAAAACTTGTCTCTCGAGAGATTGATATCTTGGGGCTGGTAATTTGTCGCTGCGTGGCAGTTTACAGCTGTTGAGAAGAAATCGTTTAATTCTTCTGCAGACGCTTGATAAACAGCGTCAGATCTTCGCTTCCCTATACCGAAACTGCGCAGCTTTTTCCACAGTGCAGCAGGTTTTGATATGTCGCATACGACAGAGCGGGCATGTCTGATTTTGGCATTCCTCACGCTTTGCTTCGTTCTATTTCGGAGTTTCCTATAAGCTACGTACGCCTCGGGAGTTGGGTTACGCTTGAAGGCCCTATGTGCAGCATCACGTTTATTCATTAACTGGCGTAATGCAGTGGTGAGCCACGGAGTGGGAGCTCTCTTTACCTTGACAGTGCGTTGAGGAGCATGTTTATCATACAGTGCAATAATTTTGCGACATAATTCCCGAATTTTTCCGTCTAAAGTCGGTTCATTGCTTATATCATGCCAAGGGATGTCTGAGCCATCCTTTTGAAGAGATGATATTTGTACGTTACTGTGAATTTTCCATGACGATTTTCAGGAAGTTTTGGACATAAATGTGAATGAAGCTGCGAATTGGATCGTCTACTCAACATCTGTAGTATACATATAACCATATTGTATGTAAGACTGTGTTTGAGACCAATGATGTTGGTCAGAGTAAGTAAGAGAGTAGCAGTAACAGAGTGTGTTGGACAGTCTGGCAATGGATTTAATTTCAAATGAATGCAAGCTGGCCTACAGTGTAGTAGTGGAGGCATTATTTAAAAAAAAAGGTTTTGTAATAAAACGTTTTGAGGAAAGATATTGAGCAAAATGAGATTATACTAATGGAAAAATGATGAAAGCCAACTTGAAAGGTAATTCAATTTTTTATATTTGTAACTGTGTAGTTTTCTATTGTTAGACAATTGCGTGATGTGGAAATTTGCTATAAAAATTGTATAATGCAGCATATTATCTTGTCTTATAGTTGAAACAAGAACTGAGGAAGGCAGTTGTACACAGAAGAGATACTACGAAATATTTTGCTACTGGTCAATGTGTGGGAACTTTATGAAAAGGTGTATTGCTGTCACGGCTTTGAAGCACAGTTAAACGTGGAGTCTTTGTTCCCATTTATCAGCCGTTAAGATTAGTTCTCCATTTGCATTACTTTCATGACTCTGTTTGCACACTAGCATTGCACATTATGAGTTGTATACTGAGAAGAATTTTATGAAAGTTGGTAACATACCATCTGGCATTGTACATCGTAGGTACGGCAAATGAAATTTGATTTTTTACAGTCACATCATTAGCCGTAATATCTACAAATTGCAGAGCAGACAAGCGGTCCGTGCCCACAAATAAGCCAACAAATTTAATTACCGTCAAAGTTCTTGTCCACTGTAAGCCACAGTAACTACCCAAGTGTATTTGTGAAAAAAATATGATATCAGAACTGAGGTTTAACAGCAGTAGGAGGTTTCGGTAAAGTGCTAACTTATGAATTTTCTAATAGTTTTGTCAGAAAGTCAGATGCGTTAATTTTTGTGTTCGTTTACTGCAGTATATAATAATAGTTCTGGTACAGTGATTGTCTCCAAGACTAAGGATAGAGATTAGCAATTTTTAGGGTGAACTTTTTAATCTGAGTTCTTTGTTTAGTAGTCAAATGGAATATGTAAATTTCATTGAAAACAGGTTGTCTTCACGCAGGCGAATTGTTAACTGTACCGGCAAGTCTAGATTTCGCATTGTGCAGTTTGAGCTCCACATATTTCCGTTCAAAAATAAATCTTTACAGAGTTCTGTTGCCGTGCACGGAGATTTGCATACTTCTCTATCTAAATAAGTTTTACACATTTCTCAGATACCAACTTGATAGTAATGAATACGAGATTAAGGATATGTAAGACACTTTAAATTGCCATAACTTGCCTTTGCCCAAGTATATTGAACATACATTGTATTTCTCTGCAGTAAGTTGACTGTTTAGTAGAGAGAGAAATCTGACTGTGAAATGACGGTCTTATTAATTACCTGTACTTTCTCACATTGTAATAAATCAACGACCCTTCTTATGTAAAACTTATATTTCCTAAATAAGTACTCATCAAAAGGTTGGCAATATTGCGATGTAATTAGGTGGAATTATCGGGAGAGTAGCATTCTTGTGCTGGAAAATTTTTGTAAAACAAAGTATGATCTCTATGGGCTGATCAGGAATCACATGCTCTAACAGACAACAGGGGCGTGTTGCATCCTAACTGCTAATACCACTGTTTTTGGGGTGAGCCATTTAAATTGTAAGCACATATCCGTGCAGTTCTGACCGTTCAAGGTCCCATATTTCCCCTGTCAGTGGGATTCCACTGTGTTAACCACTATACGGCATGACTTGTTTCAATTCAGCAAGTCAGAGAACTACAAAACACGGCACATTTTACACTCCTCTCTCTGTCTCTCTCTCTCTCTCTCTCTCTCTCTCTCTCTGTCTGTCTGCCTGTCCGTCTTTTGTTCCTTCTCATACGCTTGACAGAACGAAAATGGACACAAATAAGAGCCATAAATCTCAGTGTACGAAGTGTTTGTATACGCTTTTTTATTTTAATTGATTAAGAAAATACATGCAATATCTAGGCTATGTTATGGATGTTCAGCCAGCTTGAGGAACTCAAGAAATCTCGAAAGTGTCAAGTAGAAATTTGATTGTACTGAACCCATCAGACATGCTGACCGGCGTACACTGATTGCTTGCATACCGATTTCTTCTGTATAAGCAAGAATAATTACGAGTATAACTACATGTGAACTATCAGTCCTGGCCATCTGGGTGCTTGATAACATCTACCGCGACTATTTCATTCTGTAGATGTTCACTGGGAAAAGTAAATTAGCTAATGAAAGCACTAGTTGACGATGTAAATGTTCTTGGAATACATTCAACGCTGTAATATGATATATTGTACTATTATAACAGGAAAATCGTGTTATGTTTTTCGGTATTATAGTTAATTCTTCTATGTTAGACATAAAATATCTCTGACATACATACATACGTACTTTAATCCTTGTTTTATAGATCATGAATACAACATTTCGTAATGATGTGGAACACGTCACTTTCACATAGTTTTCTTTACACAAAATAATTAATTTTTTTATTAATTAAATTTTTGGTTTTTATTTTTTTACGCTTATTTCTTCATATCTAAGAATTCATCTGTTGAGTAGAAGGAGCTGTCATTCATAAATTCTTTTAATTTGCTTTAAATGTTAGTTGGCTATCTGTCAGACTTTTAATACTATTTGTAAAATGACCAAAAATTTTTGTGGCAGCATAATTCACCCCTTTCTGTGCCAAAGTGAGATTTAATCCAGAACAGTGAAGGCCATTCTTTCCTCTAGTGTTGTAGCTATGCACTTTGCTGTTATTTTTGAATTGGGGTAGGTTATTAATGACGCGTTTTGTAAGTGAATATATGTATTGCGATGGTACTCTGAATATCACCAGTTCCTTAAATGAATGCCTGCAAGGTGAGCTTCGGTGGGCTCCATCTATTATTGTGTTTACACCCTTTTGTCCAATGGATACTTTCTCTCTTAATGACGAATTGCCCTAAAATATGATGTCATATTAAAGCAGAGAATGAAAATAGGCTTAGTAGGATAATTTACCGATATGTTTATCACCGAAATTTGCAATATCCTTAATTTCATAAGTAGCTGAACCTAACTGTTTTAGCAGATCATCGATGTGTTTCTTCCAGTTCAAATTCTCATCAATACACACACCCAGAAATTTTGTGTATTCTGCCTTAACAACAGACTTCTATTCGTAGTCTATATTTATCAATGATGTTATGCGATTTACTGTACAGAATTTTATAAATTGCCTTTTCTCAAAATTTAGTGACAGTCCATTTGCAGAGAACCACTTAACAATTTTCTCAAAGACATTATTTGCAATTTTCTCAGCTGATTCTTGCTTGTTGGGTGTGATTACCATACTTGTATTATCAGCAAAAAGAACTGGCTTTGCACCTTCATGAATATAGAGTGGCAACTCGTTAATATATATTAAGAACAATAAGGCACCAAAGACTGAACTCTGTGGGACACCATTCTTGATAGCTCTCCACTTAGAGGACTTTGCTGATTTTCGCAGACTATCTGCATTTTCATTCTTCTGCATTCTTCCAGCTAATTATGAATCAAGCCATTTGTGCACTGTCTCACTCTTATCACAACACTTAAGCTTATCTAGATGAATTTCATGAGTCACACAATCAAAAGCCTTCGAGAGATCACAAAGTATCCCAATGGGTGATGTTTGGTTATTCAAAGCATTTAATATTTGATCAGTAAAAGCATATATAGCATTATATGTTGAAAAGCTTTTCCGGAAACCACACTGACAACTTTTAGTACTTCATTTTTACATATATGTGATGCTACTTCTGAATACATTACGGCCCGCATCTCGTGGTCGTGCGGTAGCGTTCTCGCTTCCCACGCCCGGGTTCCCGGGTTCGATTCCCGGCGGGGTCAGGGATTTTCTCTGCCTCGTGATGGCTGGGTGTTGTGTGATGTCCTTAGGTTAGTTAGGTTTAAGTAGTTCTAAGTTATAGGGGACTGATGACCTAAGACGTTAAGTCCCATAGTGCTCAGAGCCATTTGAATACATTACTTTATAGGAATTTTGGATATAGCTGTCAGAAGTTAGATTCGAGGTAGTTGTTAGCATCAGACCTATCCCCTCTTTTATGCAATGGTTTGACAATAGCATATTTCAGTCTATCTGGAAAAATGCCCTGTTTCAGTGAGCTACTACATATATGGCTGAGATTCCTACTTATTTGTTGGGGACAAGCTTTTAGTGCTCTGTTGGAAATGACATCAGTTCCACGTGAGGTTTTACTTTTGAGTGAATTTATTATTCTCCTAATTTCAGTAGGAGAGGTGGGTTGAATTCCAATTTTATCGAATTGTGTAGGTACTGCTGCTTCCATCTACTGCCTTGCATTTTCCAATGAATAGGTGTATCCAATTTTCTCTACAACACTTAAAAATTATTATTAAAATGTTTTCTACTTCTTCCTTATTGTTAACAAACTTTCCATTGTTTTTGGTAGAAATACAGCCTTCCTGTGCTCTCAGTTGCCCTGTTACTCTTTCAAAAATATTCCATTTTTTTTAAATTTTACTACCAGATGTGCTAATCTCAGACATAATACACTTACTTCTGGAATTTTTAATAACCTCGTAATACATTGCAGTAGTTTTTATAATGTTTGACTTTTTGTGATCATTACTCCTCCCAGCTATAAGATACATTTCCTTTTTCTGTTTGCAAGATATTTTTATCACTTTAATAAGCCATTTCTTTTTACATGGTTTCTTACAATTATATTTCACTGTTTTCTTCGGGAAAGTGTTTTCAGATATACCCACAAATGTATCATGAAATAGGTTAAATTTTAAATTAGCATCCTGTTCCCAACTGTTTCAAGCTTTCCCTAAAATTTTGAATTGACAAATCGTTAATTGAATGCACTATTTTGGAGGACTGTTTTGCATTATTGTATGGATCTATATCATATACTGTAACTAGCTCTGCATCATGATCAGACAGATCATTCTTAACAGGAAAAGTTTTTATTTGATTAAATATTTCTTGATCTATGAAAACATTATCTATCAGTCTGCTATTTTCCTGTAACACCCGAGTGAGAAAATCAATAACTGTTGCCAAATTGAAAGAACCAAGTAATACTTTACAGTCAAGCTTTCTATTGGACTCTTTCAGAAATCTACGTTGAAATCCCCACAAACAATAATTTGCTCTCCTCTGTCTGACAGATATCACAACAAAGAATCCACGTTTTTCAAAAGTAGTTGAAAATTTCCCAATGGGGACCTATACATGGCCACAATTATAAAATTGCCATTATTTAATTTATACTGACAAGTACCTTCTTCTATATGTTGCTCTATGCAAAAATTTTTTGTTTCCAAATTTTTCACCTATGACAGATTTTACCATATATGGCAAATTCTCCTCTCTCCATAGAGTCTCTACTTATATCTGCAGAAAGTTCATATCCACCTACATTTGCCATTTCCTTACCTGTGACTATATGATGTTCAGACACCCTATTCCACGCTCAGTTTGTAAATCTTCTAAACAAAGACGAAACTCATCTACTTTGTTTTTTAATCCCCTGGTATTCTGATGCAATATACTAACATTATTTTCCACTGTGCTTTTATGTGAATCTTGTGACATACTAACATCGTTTTTCACTGTACTGTTATGAGATCTTGTGTTACTTTAATGTCTCTAGTACCTGACTGTCTGAACTTCTCATTAAGCTCAATTTCAATCAATGAAGGATGATTGGACACTGATCTCAGCCTAAAAAATTACTTTCATGAGTTTTAGTGCCCCCCCCCCCTTAAACATTTTGCTGTCATCCCAGCCAGTTTACCTTTCACTTTCCTACTGAGATGCAGACCATTTCTTGTGAAGTCCCACCTACCAGTACCATCAACAGGAACCAAACCTATGCCTGATGAAGTAGCCTCCTGAAGCAGACTATCTAGCTCCATATTGACCATCCTGACTGAGTTGTTGAATTGGGGCCAGTTATACCACATGAAAGCAACAACCAAGCCAACATTTATACTGTTTGTTGCAGATGCTATTTTTACGAGGTCACAGACAATATTGTAGCCCTTTTCCCTATCAGTACTGTTTCCGACTCCAACTCCAACACAGCATGATCCTGCTTTGTAAAAACCTTGCAGAAGATCCTACATCCTCTATCACTTGGCTAAGACATGCACTGGGCTTGAAAATACTTGTGACCTGGTACCTGTCAAGTATTTTTTTCTGCAAGATCTGGCTGACACCTCTTCCTTGGCTACTATATAACAATAGAACTTTCCTCCTACTCTCTACTTTTTTTTGCGACAGTTGGTTTCCTAGTGAAAGTCCGTTGAGTGCTGACTACATTTACATCTACTTGAGCCTCTTCCTTTGTTGACTGAGGTAGCAAGGCAAATCTATTTTTTGTGCCAATGATGAAACTGTCAGAGAAATGTGACATTCAAAGATATGTGACTGATGCCTGAATAGCAGGGTCTTACATGCATCGAGAATGGAAAATAGTGCATTGAGAATGGCTAACATCAAACCGAAATCTGGATTTGCATAAAAAATCTAAGAAAGGACGACTGATTGCTGCAGTCTATAATTTATAAGCTACATAACAGTCGCTGAGTGCACCCACTTTCGGAATGGAAGGTAATCTGTTTTGTAATTAATCTTTTTGACTATTTACGAAGACATGTAATCAAAGTCCAACGTTTACCTTGAGCTGGATGTAGATTTCATTGCGATTGTCCTAAAATAATTAATGAAAATACGTGAAACTTCCGTGTAATTCCAATATCGAATCAAACATTTGTAACTTCGATCTGTTTTGACGTAGTAACTACTAATTTATTTATAATCCAGGACCCCTAAATGTTAGTAGTGCATTTGGCTATATAATATCGTTTGCTACAGGTAACCTACTTTTTTACGAACGATGAAGCATATTTTGAGTGTTTTTGCGCATTTGTGAGCATAAATCTGTGCTTGAAAATATTCTGAGTACGTTTGAGAAAACAGTTTTTCCCACCCCGTCCCTCCCCTACGATTTAATTCTCCTACACAACAACTGTAACATCGTTTCTGAAGTAAGTGTATTACCTCATTACCTGGAGTAGTGACACTAAGCATATCAAACGGGTCAGCTGAAAAACTACGAACCAGTAAACACGTTTGGTACAATACAGTAGTCCCTCTCCTAAAGACACATTTTTACGTAAGTAGTCTGTAAGCTACTAAACAGGGTGAAGTGAAGAATACTTTGAATAAATACAGCCCGTTATTTCCCGTGTGTAGAGCAGCGGATGATAAATCATTGTACGCCTCCGTATGCGACCCAATCCCTCTTACCGAGCCGTTCTGGTCGTTACGCAAAATATACGATGGCGGTAGTAAAACTGTTTAACAACCAGTCGTAAATAGTGGTTTACTAAACTTCGCAGCTTCTCGCTAGTAGGGCGTCGTATGTACTCCAACGATTCCCACTAAGTACATTGAGTGAACCTAACAGGTCATTTACGAAGGAGCGAATTCGGAGTGGAAACCCTAAGAACTCCTTATTAAGAACTTAATTTATGAGGAATCCAACCTCATAACCATTATTTAAGAATAGAGCAAACGAGTTCCTTGTACGCCATTTGCTAGTACGGAAACAAGTCGGCATAGCCCATACGAAAGTGTAAGAGAAACGCTAGAGTTACTTAAACGGGAATTCACATGAATACTGAAAGTAATCCGTTAAATTTAAGTTTAAAGATAAATCACCCAAATATAAAGGGCTCTCAGTTCAAATAAGTACCTAGTGTAAAGCCATTTACTTAGTAATTTGGCTGATTTTATCTGATACGACTAAATGATGGAGTGCGCAAAATCAAACTTCCATTTACTAATATTCTTTTATGTCTAAATTTTGATTTGACCAACAACCACCATAGTGACTCCCTGTAGTATATTATAATACACAATATTGAAATTGTTTTCATTATATTGTCTAATAACGCAGTATTAGTGTGCAACACAAACAAAGCACTTTGTTCACTCTCAGCGTAAGAACAATGGGAGCAGAACGCTGTATTTCTGCCCATGATTTTTGTAGTCAGATGTGAGAAATGAAGTATGCTCTTAGCAGCAGCTACGCATTCCAGTTTTGAATAATATTCTATTTGCTCACCAAGTACGTGAATACTACGTACCTTGACTGTACATAACAAAGAGCAGACTAGGTGTATAGGAGTCATTTTATGGTGTGCCGCATTAAAAGTTTGAGTGAAGTGAATCAGCTTTGTTAACTGTAAACAACGTAACATGTGGCTCTGCAACGGAACATTCATTGTATCGGTGATAAGTGATTTACAGCTTTGTCCGCTAAGTTATTCCATTTAGTTAAAGTTATTGGCAAGCATGAACTTTAAATTAGATTCCTCATCAGGTAGTTTGAGACCCTTAGGCCACCGGCTAGTCACTTTCAATGCAGCCTCACATCCACAGAGCTGGACGCTGTGACTTACGTACTACTTTGGGCTGGAACATCATCAAGACAACATGTTTGTGGTCATTTAGAACGTTTGTATGTCCTGCTGTGATACGATAGGATACCATTATGGCCCACTCCATGCTCTGTGTAAGTACTAACCTTGCAGAACCAGCACTCCTGAAAGAAAGGATATTGCGGAGACATGGCTCGCAGGAGAACTGTTAAGTTTGGAAGGTAGGAGACATTGTATTGTCAGAAGTAAAGCTATGAGGACGGGGTGTGAGTCGTGCTTGGGTAGCTCAGTTGGTAGAGCACTTGGCTTCGAAAGGCAAAGGTCCCGAGTTCGAGTCTCTGTCTGGCACACAATTTTAATCTGCCAGGAAGTTTCAATACTGAACTTGTCTCCGTCTGGTTGCAAAGGTTAATTAGTTTCCAAAATAGTTAGCGTCAAATACGACAGCTACCCCTTCTTAATGTTGTTTCACCCTACTGGCATACCTCGCGGGGATTTAATTAGTAGTTATGTCATTAAGAGGATCGTCGACTTTACTAGTGTGGTCAGAAAACAGTTTGAACTTAATTAGAACTGTGTATGACGGTTTGCACGTCACTTATCAGCACAGTGAGCGATTGTTTATTCTGTCACCGCGAATGGTGAGAGTGAGACTTGTGACGGTACAAACCCTGGTAACTAGATGGATGTTTCTAGTATGCAAGGATTTTTTTGTGGAGAGCGAGCACGCTACAAGGGGCGCGATTCGCGGATTACGCGCATTGCGCGAAAACTATGTAACTTACGGTGAAGAGCGATGCGACATTGGATTGTGGTCAGCAATATACACCTTCTGAAAGATCGATCTATATTTCAAGTCACGAGACGCAAAAGTTATAGTAGCCTCAAAATCGGTTAATATCACTAATACTGTAAAATTAATAAAAATAGTAAATAACAACTTACAGGGGTGAGCGAGCACTCATTAAAAACGTTTCGTCATAGCGCATCGAGTGCCGTAGTCATATGTTAAGATTCATAAATAATGAAGCCCGTAAAGAGCAATAAACAAAGTTTGAGGGAAAATTGTTTGTAAAATTCAATAGAAAATTCATGACGTAAAGAACTGCAGTATACAATATTTTGGGTGGCATCACACGTATTTTAAACTAGTTAAGTTATACTATATACTTAACTTGCAATAGTTTTCATTGTTTGCAAATTATTATTAATATTTATCGCCCATAATTAATTAATTATTATAGATATGAAGATTTTGAGCAGCGTAATGTGTAAATCGCTGTAGATTACGTCTAAAAACGATGCCATATGCAGTTCTATGTTAAAACTTTGCAGCACAGATGTAAACAAACAAATTTGCGCTAAGTGTCGAAACTTTGGAAAAACTAAAACTTGATTTGCTGGCGATAGAATAATCCTACATATTAATGTAACATAGTAAGAGAGATGTGCCTTTTAGCGCGCTTCCGATGGTGTACTTATTTATGTCGAGGATTGTATGTATCAAAATTTGTAACCGTAACTGGTGATATTGGCACTTGCATAACCACTGGTGGTGGGGGTGGGGTGGTGGGGGGGATTGACGTCCGAGCCTATATAAGCGAGAGGCCATATTGGCCTGGGGTGAGTCGTTGGTCAATCGTTTTGGAGGGTGGGTGGCGACCAAGCCCACTTGAGGGTGGCCCCTGTGGTCGTTTGAGAACTGTTATTCGCGCCGATTTATTTCGAGAAAGAGTATTGTTTAATAGTGCAAGTATGCAAGCATTTATTTGGTGAACTAGAAGTGCTACGATTATTTGTGTGAGTACGATTTACGAGGTATACATCGTCGTAAGCGAACATGTGGCGATCTGTGATTTAGCGCCAAAACTGATAGAACAAAGAGTACAGTGGGACTTGTGGATCTGTTCGAACTGGATGAATAACTTTAGATTACAGCAGCCTAAATTACTGCTATTGGGGGCTCGGAGTCAAATTATTATTAAAGTAAAACCGTAAACCGTCTCACCAGTGCTAATTTCATTGCGTGAAAGAAAAGGATAACGCCAGTAAATTGTGATTGAACTGTGTCGTGAAAAACTGATTTTGCTGTAATAATTGCCTAAATTTTGTTCCCTAGCATAAACTGTACTCATGTCTGAGTGAATAAGTAATTCAAAAACTATGACAGATGCGCGGGAGTGGAAGTGTACTAATGCACCAAGTCTGGAAATCATCCCCTGACCCATAATTTGCAATAACGTTTTTAACCTACATTTGTATATGCACATTCGTGTGAAAACGCTGCAACGGCACCTCTTCTTTATTATTTGCCGCCCCATCGCAGGCTACTGGCTCAAGTTAGATCAGACGCCACTGAACTGTGTTAAATTAACTATTGTCAGTACAGTCACTGATTACCCAAGTAGTACAACTACGAAGATTTCATTGCTTGACGAATTCACACACTGCAGAAGGCAGCAAAGGTGAGCAGGCTTCAGCGAATAAGCTGCACTGTCGAGTCTCAGGTCTTGCACTAAGTCACGGCAGCATTGCGTGACATCACATCGGCGTCGCCATCCAACTGTACCGAGGTGCTTTGGCGGCGGCACGCAGGTATCTGCGTAGTGAAGTGAGTGTTACGATTCATACAATGCATGCAACAGCTGGTAGCAGCATACGCTGCAACAATAACTGTTTCGAAAAGTTTTGTGTGTATCTGGAAAACTGCTTTTAAAGGGGTTAAAATGTATATGGAGGGGAAGTAGGGAAGGTGTGCAGGTAAACAGTGGTAGCAACGACCCTTTAGATCATATCAGATTGCAAATAATTGGATTTTAGATAATGCGAACGAAAATGTTAATTCAGTTATAAACGAATGCACTGAGGATGAATATTCTGTTGTGTCTCCAACCAGTGAGGTGGTCGATTTGAATGAGGACGCCACAAATGCAGAACGTGACGCTGTAATTTCAGATAAGCCGACAGAAGAATCGCGTTGGTTATACCATGATATTTTTCAAAGTGGGGATAATAGCGGAAAAGTGTTGAGCAAATTTAAAATTAAGCGTACAGAAGATACTAAAACGATTAATGTAAGGGAAAAAGAAACAAATCAAAAGTTAAAAGGAAAACAAAAGATAAAATTAAAGATGATTTAAAGAAAGTTGAAGCAAAGCATTGAAGCAAAACAGGATAACATTAACCAAGTGGTACATGAAGAAGCAGAAGAAATAGTTAAAAGTTAAAACTATCATCTGAATAAAACAGGGTAGAGGTTGCGAAAAGAAATTATGGTCGTAAAAAGAGCATTGTAACTCAAACTAATTAAAGAAAAGGTTATTAAAATCGATGACACTCCAAAGCTGTTAAAGCACGTAACGAAAGGCGCAAACAGCATTCTGGAAGCAGTGCACAGATTTAGAAACTTCTACAAATAATTAAAGTTAGCTAAATACTAAAATTTCCGATGCAGCATCTAGTTTTAGAGGAAACACAAAGGTGATTCTTACTAATTTGAAGAAATGGAGGATATAGTGGAGATACGTCCTGAGACAGAGGGTGTAGCCAAATGATTTTAATAAAGTAGAAGATGACATGAAACAGACCTTAGGAATGTGATGTGAACAACTAAAGACGAAACCGTGCAATCATGTGTCTGATTACACAGAAAATTTAAAGGCATTCAAATTCCATGATTATCCAATTAAAGGCAACATTCACCTGATGGTTTTTGTTGGGCCGTTAATATTATTCCTGAACACTGGGCAGAACAACAAGAAATTATGTGAACGCTCGTCAGAACAACAAAAAATTATGTGGGTGGCCAGAAAATCTGAAGAAGTCGTCATACCACGCGGGGTGGATTCAATTAATACACAAAATAATCATGAATTTACACAAGCATTTCTCAGACAATTCTGGTCTAGTAGCACACAAAACAGTTTGAGAAGCGAAGTATTCAAGGGTAGTGGTTGTGGTGGCTCCAAAGAATTCTTACAATACTGCTGGGAGAAAAACACGTATTTCACAGGCCCATTAAAAGTGTGAGATCTTGTTTCTATCGTAATACTAAATTACTGTTAACAAAGGCGATGGGAATTGCTTAGTGCATGTACTTGAGCAATTAGAGGCCCTGTATGGCAACAGGAACAGGAATGATGTGCATCGCAACCGGGAAGAAAACAGACCACAGCGAGGGAGGTGTAGCCCATCTAGCAGAGGGAGGGCAGCTTCAACGGGCTATGAACAGATAAAGGTATCACGGAGGCAACCGAGAATACCAGAGCAAACAAAACAGGGAACAGGAACCTGAAACAGATAGCAATCACCAAGTGCTGCATATAGTTTGAGTATAACAGTCTCAGGAGCATACATACTGAATTAATAAAATACGGCAGACATACTCTGTTTAACAGTATCATGAAGGGAGGTAGGATACAAAGATAATGAAACGGCATTATTACAATTCTAGTTTATAAAACGGAGGTAAGTAAGTATTAGATAATTACCGAGTAACTGCCCTACTTGATACCATCATAAAACTGTTGACATCAGTAATTATAGACAGGATGCAGAATTATATAGAAACAGGAGAACAGCGAGTATTCCGGGAAAAGAGGAGCACAACAGATCCTATTTTTGTTTTAAGACAGATAATGGGAAATCCATAGAATTTAATACCCCATCCTACCTGTACTTCTTTGCATTGTCAAAAGCATTTCATAGGACTGGAGAAATGTTAGGGTGAGCCACGTAAGACGTACCAACCATATTGTTTCGTTAATGGTCACACACTCATCGAGACGCGGTTTTCCGCAAATATCTAGGAGCACGTATGTTTCTGTTTGGTTAATGTTTTTAGCGCTGGTAACAACGGAGATATTGGAGCAAGTACGTTTTTGTAAATGGAATCGTATACTTTTTATAGTTGCATTCGATAGCTTTTGAGAAGACAGTTACAGTGGTATAGCGTTAGTTAATGTTGAAGTTGAAAACCGTCAAAAAAAAAAAAAAATCGAGAACAGTCCCAGAATGTGAGAGAACGGTAGCCGGAAAAGTCATTTGCGGTCGAAAAACTGCCAAGGAAGCGTCTTGGACCGGTCTGCGTAGTTGTACGAGCCTGCGCTATGAGAATAAAGCTTAATTTCCCCTTGAATCAACTTACGACCGAAGTGCAGGTTCACCTGCGAATGTTGTACATGGAAACACGACATACGGTAGAATCTAGCGTACTACAAAGGGATTGGGAATACTATTTCCCATTTGTGTATCTTCCTAGATATACGTGAGCCGAAACAAAAGAAATCAACTGTTCATTCTTCAAAAATAGATAAGTTGCAGGGTATACTGCAAGAAACAACTACCGTATTAAATAACTAAATGTTGGCTGTGTGGTTCTTAGAAGTAAAACATATGCTGTCGGCCGTCGGACAACTGTCTCTATCTACTCTGCTCTAAATTATAGCGTATAGGCTACATTCGTCGAACTAAATATTTGATTAAAAATGCTTCGGCGACCACCTGTCCACTGCAAAATAATTATTCTCCTTCTGAACGTAGGCGCGTCATGGCTGTGTTACAAGCTACGTGAAATACACGTTGTCTACTTATTTGACATGGCAATGCAATGTCGTACATACGGAAATGAAATAAACAATTTACTAGAAATGATTTGGTAACCACCTAAATCACATAACATAAAGATTAAAAAAAATAGTAATTTTATCTTTTATTTAAGCATGTTCTCAAAGTGTTGACCATGGACTGAAAGGCACATTTGCAATCACCATTCGAAAGAACGAGGATAAGATGTTATTACAGTGGATGTTACGGTAGAGCATGCACTGGCGATTCGACGACACATATCGTCTGGCATAGTTGGGGCTTCGTCATAGACTGCATCTTTGAGTGCTCCCCAAAGAAAGAAATCATGAGGAGTTAGATCAGGAGGACCTCTCAGGCCATTTGAAAAAAGAATTTCGGCTTATCCAACGTCCAGGAAAGTTATCATTATATGCATTGCAATACGGGTCGAGTGAGATGGACAACCGTAGTTTTACAGCCACATACGGTTGCGAATATCCGGTAGTACCTCTTCTAGAAGAACCGGTAAAGAGCTTCATCGGTAAAGAGCACACGTTGAGAAAAGGCAGGGCCGTATCTCAGTTGCTGAGGGGCAAACCGACAGAATTCTTTACGACTTTAAAAATTAGGGCAGTCGATAGCCTAATGTAGTGACAGATGATAGGGATGGAAATTCTATCGATCCAGGATACGAATGGCACTCGTCTGGTTGATTCTACATTCCTTGGCAACATGTCACATATCACTGTGCCGATTCATTAGCCTCGTAGCCATAATAGCTTCTTCGTTTTCTCTGTCAGTTGTAGCCTTCTTTCTCTCCATCTTTTTGACGTACAAGCAGCCCACCTGTACTAGCTCCTTAATAATAATTCATGAAATTTTCTGGAGCTTCAGACTTTTGCGATACGGACAGATAACCCTATACCACTGTACTGTTCTTACGGCATTTCTTTCACATTCACCACATAAAAAATAGTATATCCAACTTCTCCTCATTGGTGTACATGTCTGCACGCAGCGAATGTTGAAGCAGCAATGTGCGGCCTGCAGTGCAGACAAGTAAATATGAAAATTTGTTACCATTCTGACACAGATTAGTACGAGAACTCTGCTTGGCGGTATTCGCATAACTAATACCGATTCCGACCACCGTGCTCTCTAATTCTAGCAAAATTTCTCGAATTTATTGCGACATATTTCAACTTCAACTTTAACAAACGCTATAGTACTGCAATTGTCATCTCAGCTGGCCGCTATGGCCGAGCGGTTCTAAGCGCTCCAGTCTGGAACCGCGCTGCTGCTACAGCCGCAGGTTCGAATCCTGCCTCGGGCATGGATGTGGGTGATGTCGTTATGTTAGTTAGGTTTAAGTAGTTTTAAGTCTAAGGGATGATGACCTCGGATGTTAACTCCCATAGTGCTTAGAGCCATTTCGACCACCATTTTTTTGTCTTCTGAAGAGCTATCGAATGCAATTATAAAAAGTTTCCAATTCCATTAAGAAATGGCCTTGCTGCAATATCTCCGTTGATAGCAGCGCTGAAAACGTTAGCCAAACTGAAGAAAGTGCCCCTCGACGCTCTTAACATTTGACGAAATCAGCGTTTCGGTATGTGTAACCGGTCATGAAATATAATGGGTGTTATGTCTTATTACATGATTCTCTCTCTCTCTCTCTCTCTCTCTCTCTCTCTCTCTCTCTATATATATATATATATATATATATATATATATATATATATATATGTGTGTGTGTGTGTGGGGGGGGGGGGGTGCGTGCGTGTGGGTGTGTGGAAGTAATAAAATGTGAATTAAAACACACGATCGTTCACAATAGATGCTTGCAAAATACTCAATGGAGTAACAAATTTATGGTAACTGAGGGGAAGATAGTACAAAAGTTAATGATGATAGAAATGAAGATAATAAGACAATTCCAAAGAGTAACCATGTCTGACAAAAGAACAAATGTGTCGGTCAGGCAACAATGTTGAGTATAAAATATATATAATTGCATTAACTAAAGAAAAAGAAATTGGTAGGATCATGTGGAAAGGATGGAACTCACAAGACTAGCAAAAATTCCCTGGAATACCACCCAAGAGATGGGACAGTATTTGGTTCAGTACATCCACTGAATGACGCAGACATGCGGGAGAAACCATAGTCAACAGAAGAAGCCTCAAGGGCATACCCTCTTTCTTCAGCAAGGTAATTGACGACTACCAGGTACCCGAGTTAAGCGCTGATATCAGTTACTTTTGCATTCTCCTTCTTCATTATCCTCTTCTATCAGCGATGAGATAAAGAGCAATGGACTTTGAGAGAAGGTTAAAAGAAACAAGTAATACTAAATGAGCTATGTATGAGATTGTCGGTCTGGTATGACATCATGTAACAACACATAAACATTTGGAAGTTTTCCCCTCTTCTCTCAATGTGTGTGTGAGTGTATCTAGTTAGGAATGTCGATATTGAAACGAATGACGACTTTACATAGGATAGCATAGATCGAACACACAGATTTTTAAAAAAGAGAATTCCCAATAAATTTTCTATAAATTTAATCTGACAGAGGGACTAACTTGCCGTCCTTGAGGGCCCAAAACGTATCTCCACTTTATCAGTTTCTGATTCTCTCAAGAAAGGTATGTAGGTAAGCATACTGATGTGGGATTGATGAGCATTAAAATAAAGATCTGTAACTGGCTTGAAAGTATTAACATTTGTAATTTGCACATGTAATTCGTCTTGCCATTTTTGGGGTGCCTAACACTGAATGATAGATAGTAAGATTAAATTCGCCTTACGTCGCTACTACATTTAACTAAATAAATGTGTACATGATTTGATGGACATAGAACGTTGAGATGCAGCCAGATATACGGATCACTGGGGATTAAAGAATTATCTAATATCCTAGTTAGAAGAACACTCGTGTACTTCATCACACGACAGCATGCCTTCAGTGACCTTATGGGAGGAAATGTAGTGAACAGTGGACGGGGAATAGCAACACGCTATTAAGCAGTTGGAACCACGATAACAGATAAATTGCATTCAAGGAGAAACATTAGAATAATATCGTGGAACTAGGAGGTTACACAAGATTGTCAACAGATAAACGAAGAGTCGTCATGAAACTTCCTGGCAGATTAAAACTGTGTGCCCGACCGAGACTCGAATTCGGGACCTTTCCCTTTCGCGGGCAGGTGCTCTACCAACTGAGCTACCGAAGCACGACTCACACCCGGTACTCACAGCTTTACTTCTGCCAGTACCTTGTCTCCTACCTTCCAAATTTTACAGAAGCTCTCCTGCGATCCTTGCAGAACTAGCACTCCTGAAAGAAAGGATATTGCGGAGACATGGCTTAGCCACAGCCTGGGGGATGTTTCCAGAATGAGATTTTCACTCTGCAGCGGAGTGTGCGCTGATATGAAACTTCCTGGCAGATTAAAACTGTGTGCCCGACCGCGACTCGAACTCGGGACCTTTGCCATTCGCGGGCAAGTGCTCTACCAACTGAGCTACCGAAGCACGACTCACGCCCGGTACTCACAGCTTTACTTCTGCCAGTACCTTGTCTCCTACCTTCCAAATTTTACAGAAGCTCTCCTGCGATCCTTGAAGAACTAGCACTCCTGAAAGAAAGGATATTGCGGAGACATGGCTTAGCCACAGCCTGGGGGCTGTTTCCAGAATGAGATTTTCATTCTGCAGCGGAGTGTGCGCTGATATGAAACTTCCTGGCAGATTAAAACTGTGTGCCCGACCGAGACTCGAACTCGGGATCTTTGCCTTTCGCGGGAAAGTGCTCTACCAACTGAGCTACCAAAGCACGACTCACGCCCGGTACTCACAGCTTTACTTCTGGCAGTACCTCGTCTCCTACCTTCCAAACTTTACAGAAGCTCTCCTGTGAACCATGCCGAACTAGCACTCCTGAAAGAAAGGATATTGCGGAGACATGGCTTAGCCACAGCCTGGGGGATGTTTCCAGAATGAGATTTTCACTCTGCAGCGGAGTGTGCGCTGGTACGAAACTTCCTGGCAGATTAAAAGTGTGTGCCCGACCGAGACTCGAACTCGGGACCTTTGCCTTTCTTTCAGGAGTGCCAGTTCTGCAAGGTTCGCAGGAGAGCTTCTGTAAAGTTTGGAAGGTAGGAGACGAGGTACTGGCAGAAGTAAAGCTGTGAGTACCGGACGTGAGTCGTGCTTCTGTAGCTCAGTTGGTAGAGCACTTGCCCGCGAAAGGCAAAGGTCACGAGTTCGAGCCTCGGTCGGGCACACAGTTTTAATCTGCCAGGAAGTTTCATATCAGCGCACACTCCGCTGCAGAGTGAAAATCTCATTCTGGAAACATCCCCCAGGCTGTGGCTAAGCCATGTCTCCGCAATATCCTTTCTTTCAGGAGTGCTAGTTCTGCAAGGTTCGCAGGAGAGCTTCTGTAAAGTTTGTAAGGTAGGAGACGAGGTACTGGCAGAAGTAAAGCTGTGAGTAGCGGGCGTGAGTCGTGCTTCGGTAGCTCAGTTGGTAGAGCACTTGCCCGCGAAAGGCAAAGGTCCCGAGTTCGAGTCTCGGTCGGGCACACAGTTTTAATCTGCCAGGAAGTTTCATATCAGCGCACACTCCGCTGCAGAGTGAAAATCTCATTCTGGAAACATCCCCCAGGCTGTGGCTAAGCCATGTCTCCGCAATATCCTTTCTTTCAGGAGTGCTAGTTCTGCAAGGTTCGCAGGAGAGCTTCTGTAAAGTTTGGAAGGTAGGAGACGAGGTACTGGCAGAAGTAAAGCTGTGAGTAGCGGGCGTGAGTCGTGCTTCGGTAGCTCAGTTGGTAGAGCACTTGTCCGCGAAAGGCAAAGGTCCCGAGTTCGAGTCTCGGTCAGGCTCACAGTTTTAATCAGCCAGGAAGTTTCATATCAGCGCACACTCCGCTGCAGAGTGAAAATCTCATTCTGGAAACATCCCCCAGGCTGTGGCTAAGCCATGTCTCCGCATATCCTTTCTTTCAGGAGTGCTAGTTCTGCAAGGTTCGCAGGAGAGCTTCTGTAAAGTTTGGAAGGTAGGAGACGAGGTACTGCCAGAAGTAAAGCTGTGAGTACCGGGCGTGAGTCGTGCTTCGGTAGCTCAGACGACGTAGCGAGCAGTGCTGCGGTGGAGAGCTGCGCAGCGTGTTCGAGCGCTGTTAACGTTTGTTTCTGTACCATTGTTGTAAGTAAGATGTCGACAATTAACAGAGCGAACAGCGTTCAGTGTGTTTTCGATCGTGCTGCCTTGCGACCGACGGCTTTCGAAATCCATGAGTGGATTTTTGAGGATCTGAAATTGCCGGAAGATATAGTCGACACGTTCCAGTAGGACTTTGTGCAGTACTCGTTATTTATCAAATTTATTTCGAGTGACACTTATGAGAAATTCGTTGAGGAGCATGCTGGTGTGAGACCATTTCGTCATAATGATGGCAGTATTAGCAATGTCCAAATCGTGCCTTCGGGATACGGAGTGAGAACCGTCAGGGTATTTAATGTGCCACCTGAGTGCCCTAATGACCTGATAGCACGTTCCCTGTCACTGTACGGCGTTATTTTGTCGGTTACCAATGAAAAATGGTCGAGTGCATATCGCTAACAAGTTAACAGCGGGGTGCGAAGTGTACGTGTGGACTTAAAAAAGCATATACCTTCGTATGTTGCCATTGGCGGCTGTCGTGCACAGGTAACTTACATTGGACAACCCCCTACCTGTTCGATCTGCCATTCAACAGAACATCTGCGGATGAACTGTACACGTCGACGTCCATTTCAACTTCCACGGGAACGTCCTGCAGACGGTAGTGAAAAGCTTGTTCCGCTATTGAGTGAGGTAGTCGCGGGGACGGTACCACCACCTCGGCAGCCGGAACGTGTTAGCGAGGCGGAGATGCCAGTTCCGGTGGAATGCAGTGCCCAAGACATTTGCGGTAGGACGGACGTCGATCCGGCACCGTCATCCTCACCGGGGCAGTTACCGCTGGATAACAACGATGCGCCAGCCACCTCTGAAACTAAGCCGTGTGAGATACAGGAGCGGGTGCAGATCAGTTTGCCTGAACCGCCCCTAACGGTAGAGACTGCAGCAGAAACGAAGAAAGGCCGCCGAAGGAGAAGCAAAGGGAATAGTAGCAAAGAGGAAAAGTCGGATGATTTGAGACCCGTACACATGTCAGAAAGTGGCAGCGAGACTGAACCTCAATCTTCTTGCTCCGTGCGCTGCGAGGACACCGCGAGGCAAGAACGCATTCGTGAACAGACCAAACACCTGAAGGCACTACTGAGCGCTGAGAGGGAACAGAGCACCGTAACGGCTAAGAGGAAGAGCGAGCAGAGCAGCAAGCAGCTGCAGCAGCGCTCCCGCAGGAACTCGCTGACGTCAGTCGCAGCCCCGCGTGGTGGTCAGGCGGATGCGACCACGTTGAGAGACTCAGCCGGCGGTGGCGGGCAGGGCGGCGCGCGCACCGCGAAGCACCCCGACAGCAGTGAGCCGTGGTGGCAGCAGGACGAGGAGATGCAGCAGTAGCTGCTCTCGCGCATGACCATCGCGCTGCGACATTTCCACTCTGAGTACTCCAGACGTTCCCAACGAGTTTGATTCAAAGACGTCGAGAAGGACGATCCAACACAGAGCTCATTGTCCTCTGAACCATCATGTGCGATAGCCAAACCTACAACGTTACCACACTTAACGTCAATAGAATTCAAAGTGCGTTGAAACTCCGTTCGCTAACTGATTTCTTGTATGGTACCAGCGTTGACATTGCCTTCCTACAGGAGGTAGTCACAGTCTTAGAAGTGCCCGGTTACGTTCTCATTGATAACATCAATCTCCAGGATGCTGTAGGCACTGCCATACTTCTGCGCGACGGTATACCATTTACGGATGTGCAGCGGTTGCCTAGTGGTCGTGGCATTTCTCTTCGAGTGAATGGTGTGCAGATTGTTAACGTGTACGCTCCCTCAGGTAGCACTCATAAGAGAGATCGCTCAACATTTTATAAAAACGAGGTTCCCATTCTTCTTAGCGCTTATCGTGCACATCTCATCCTCGGTGGTGACTTCAATTGTGTGCTTAACGACAGAGACCAAACTCCTAACACGAACAGATGTATCGAACTTGAACATTTAATTCATGGCATGCGTCTTCACGATACATGGCAACAACTGCACTGTGAACGGGTAGCGTACACCTTCGTAACCAGTCATTCTGCCAGTCGGTTGGATAGGATCTATGTGTCCGAGGCCCTCCAGCGACACGCTGTGAACTGTGACATAGCTCCTGTCAACATCTCCGACCGTTGTGCGTATCAGTGTTACCTTAACCTACACCGCCAGCAAATATACCGCGGGAAAGGCTACTGGAAATTGAACGTCAGCCTTCTGCAGGATGCCCAACTTGAAGAGGAGGTGAACATAACATGGCAACAGCTCCAGCGGCAACGACGTCGTTACGATAGCGCTCTCCAGTGGTGGACTCAGTGTGCTAAGCCTAAATTACGCCTCACCCTCATGAGTTACGCCCGACAAAAAAGCTTTTGGCACAAACAGACTATTGAGTTTTTATTATCGCTGTTTGAGAGACCTGTACAGTCGCGCTAACAATCCTTCTGGCGATATCGACATAAAGATCAAACGATATAAAGCGAAAATCACGGCGATACAACGCCAACGAATGCAAGGCATCATCGTGCGAGCCCACCCCAAGGACGTTGCCGCCGAAGAACGGGCCTCTCTGTACCACATCCTGAGAACGACGAAACGGTGTAAAGCCATGTTGATTGAAGCCGTCGTTGATGACGCTGAGAATGCCATCACGAAGCAACGTGACATCATCTCGCACGTCTACGACTATTATAGTCAACTTTACAAGAAGCAAGCCGTTGATGAACACTCGTGCGACGATTTTCTTAGGACCTTGAGCTGTCGCTTGTCGCAACAGGATACTGCAAATCTGGAATCTCTTTTCACAGAGGACGAAATCCGACTGGCGGTCCACAGTGCAAAGAAAGGGAAGTCACCAGGACCCGACGGTCTCAGCGCTGAGTTTTACCAGCGTTACTGGAACCTCCTCGGTCCGACACTCCTTGAGATAGCGAATGAACTCTGGCACCTGGAAGTTATACCCAAGGCATTTACGGAAGGTATCATCCTGCCCTTACCGAAAAAAGGGAACAGCAGGAAGGTCGAAAACATGCGGCCCATCACACTCCTGAATGCCGATTTCAAAATCATCACCAGATCGATTAAGCTAAGGATGCAAACCGTTATGTACAAGGTTTTGGGCAGTTACCAGTACAGTGCAGTGCAAGGCCGAAGTGCAATCTCAGCAGCCTGCGATTTGAGGGACATCATCTGTTCGTATGCTGAAACCCAAGGACAGGGCGCTCTGATCTTTCTAGATTTTGAGAAGGCTTATGACCGTGTACGTCATGACTTCCTCTTTAAATGCATGAAGAAACTAGGTTTTGGACTTCATCTCATAGAATTAATTCGCAAACTTACTACAAACGTCTCTTCACGGATTCTCATTAATGGCCATTTTACAAAAGAAGTTTCCATTGAGCAATCCGTCCGTCAAGGATGTCCTCTGTCAATGATTTTGTACGCCATTGCAGTGGAGCCGCTCCTGAACAACTTGGCGCATAGCGGGATCGGACTTAGCGTCGAGTCTGTCACTATCCCATGCATTGCGTATGCTGACGATGTATGCGTCACTGTGTCATCATCGCAACAACTTCTGTCAGCGGAAACTCTTTTACAAACATTCACGTGTCTTTCAGGAGCAATACTCAATAGAACTAAAACCACAGCTTTGCAGATCGGTGGCGGTATCGGAGACATATCCCATGTTACCTGGTGCAAGGTCAAGGATTCTCACACAACCCTCGGTGTTACTTTTGAGGCCAAACCAGACAAATTCCTGACGAAGAACTGGTCACACATGCTTAATAAATTACGTGCTGCTTTGGTACTTCACTCCGACCGTGACTTGAATATACTACAGAAAGTTAAGACCATCGAGATCGCCATTACGAGCAAGATGACTTATTTGGCGCAAATTCTTCCAATCTCCGACCATCTAGCCAAGAGTATACAACAAGCGTTATGTTGGTTTCTTTTTAGGGGGCACATTTTCAAAGTTCAATTCGATACCTTAACCTTACCTTCGTTCAAAGGTGGCCTTAACCTCATTAAAGTACACAAAAAATGTGTCACCCTGCTCCTAAATCGCATCAGGAAGGAGTTCCGTACCCGGAGGACCAGTATCATCACAAACCTCACTCAGCGGTGGAAGCCTCATAGCCTTGACCCACCCGTTAATATCGCCGGCATTCCACTTTCTTACCGACATGTGCGACTGTACTACATGGAAATGAGCTACATTCGACACAACATCGTCGATAACGGAAGCCTGACGAACAGGAAGCTTTATGGCCTTCTCACGACAACAAACCACAGGAATCGTCTCGAAGAAAAACATCCACATACACATTGGAGTATAGTATGGCGGAATGTGCACAGCGACGTGTTACCGTCACGCGTCATAGCCGACTGGTATCTAACAGTCAACGATAAAGTAGCAACGAATGAAAAGCTACATAAAATGGGCCTTCATCCAACGACCAACTGTGACACATGCGGACGGGTCGATACGCTTCTTCATAGGTTCACGTGCGGACATGCAGATGAAATTACTACATTTCTTCGTCAACGATTGTCGGTGATAGACCGTACGACGCCCTGTGGTGTAGATCTTTTAGAGATCATTCAGCCACAAAAACTGAGATATCAACGAGCAAAAAAACAACGCTGCAACGTGGATCATGGGCCACACAGCATCGTTTATTATGCAGAATAGGCATGCTACTTTCCTCGACTATTATTCTTACATAGAAATTGAACACTTTAAAATAAGACAACACTGTGACTACAGGAGGATATTTGGAAATATGCTAAACATCATAATTAACGGTTAACTGCTTCAAATACACTCTTTCGGATCGCAGAGGTTGCCAGTGACCTGTATGTATGAATCCCATTTGCTTCCTGGGACTTTAGTATCTGTCGGAATTTTACGATACTATTCAGATGCTCACCAATGCAGAAGGCATTTTTTCTTTCCCTTTTTCGCTTTCACATTTCCGTTCTCTCGCAGAGCAACCTTCCTTCAATGATGATGTGATAGCCTTTTGTGCACCATACAAAAATAAAAAAAAAAAAATTCTGTTAACTACTTGGCCCAAAAAAAAAAAAAAAAAAAAAAAAACCTCAAGATTACTTTTCATTTCTTATATAGCGCTACGGCAGCCTAGCAATGATATACACTTTGTTCATTCTATTCTTCATACAAATTGGCGCATCTTGTAAAAAAAAAAAAAAAAAAAAAAAAGAAAGATGGTAGAGCACTTGCCCGCGAAAGGCAAAGGTCCCGAGTTCGAGTCTCGGTCGGGCACACAGTTTTAATCTGCCAGGAAGTTTCATATCAGCGCACACTCCGCTGTAGAGTGAAAATCTCATTCTGGAAACATCCCCCAGGCTGTGGCTAAGCCATGTCTCCGCAATATCCTTTCTTTCAGGAGTGCTAGTTCTGCTAGGTTCGCAGGAGAGCTTCTGTAAAGTTTGGAAGGTACGAGACGAGGTACTGGCAGAAGTAAAGCTGTGAGTACCGGGCGTGAGTCGTGCTTCGGTAGCTCAGTTGGTAGAGCACTTGCCTGCGAAAGGCAAAGGTCCCGAGTTCGAGTCTCGGTCGGGCACACAGTTTTAATCTGCCAGGAAGTTTCATATCAGCGCACACTCCGCTGTAGAGTGAAAATCTCATTCTGGAAACATCCCCCAGGCTGTGGCTAAGCCATGTCTCCGCAATATCCTTTCTTTCAGGAGTGCTAGTTCTGCTAGGTTCGCAGGAGAGCTTCTGTAAAGTTTGGAAGGTAGGAGACGAGGTACTGCCAGAAGTAAAGCTGTGAGTACCGAGCGTGAGTCGTGCTTCGGTAGCTCAGGTGGTAGAGCACTTGCCCGCGAAAGGCAAAGGTCCCGAGTTCGAGTCTCGGTCGGGCACACAGTTTTAATCTGCCAGGAAGTTTCATATCAGCGCACACTCCGCTGCAGAGTGAAAATCTCATTCTGGAAACATCCCCCAGGCTGTGGCTAAGCCATGTCTCCGCAATATCCTTTCTTTCAGGAGTGCTAGTTCTGCAAGGTTCGCAGGAGAGCTTCTGTAAAGTTTGGAAGGTAGGAGACGAGGTACTGGCAGAAGTAAAGCTGTGAGTACCGGGCGTGAGTCGTGCTTCGGTAGCTCAGTTGGTAGAGCACTTGCCCGCGAAAGGCAAAGGTCTCGAGTTCGAGTCTCGGTCGGGCACACAGTTTTAATCTGCCAGGAAGTTTCATATCAGCGCACACTCCGCTGCAGAGTGAAAATCTCATTCTGGAAACATCCCCCAGGCTGTGGCTGAGCCATGTCTCCGCAATATCCTTTCTTTCAGGTGTGCTAGTTCTGCAAGGTTCGCAGGAGAGCTTCTGTAAAGTTTGGAAGGTAGGAGACGAGGTACTGGCAGAAGTAAAGCTGTGAGTACCGGGCGTGAGTCGTGCTTCGGTAGCTCAGTTGGTAGAGCATTTGCCCGCGAAAGGCAAAGGTCCCGAGTTCGAGTCTCGGTCGGGCACACAGTTTTAATCTGCCAGGAAGTTTCATATCAGCGCACACTCCGCTGCAGAGTGAAAATCTCATTCTGGAAACATCCCCCAGGCTGTGGCTAAGCCATGTCTCCGCCATATCCTTTCTTTCAGGAGTGCTAGTTCTGCAAGGTTCGCAGGAGAGCTTCTGTAAAGTTTGGAAGGTAGGAGACGAGGTACTGGCAGAAGTAAAGCTGTGTGTACCTGGCGTGAGTCGTGCTTCGGTAGCTCAGTTGGTAGAGCACTTGCCCGCGAAAGGCAAAGGTCCCGAGTTCGAGTCTCGGTCGGGCACACAGTTTTAATCTGCCAGGAAGTTTCATATCAGCGCACACTCCGCTGCAGAGTGAAAATCTCATTCTGGAAACATCCCCCAGGCTGTGGCTAAGCCATGTCTCCGCAATATCCTTTCTTTCAGGAGTGCTAGTTCTGCAAGGTTCGCAGGAGAGCTTCTGTAAAGTTTGGAAGGTAGGAGACGAGGTACTGGCAGAAGTAAAGCTGTGAGTACCGTGCGTGAGTCGTGCTTCGGTAGCTCAGTTGGTAGAGCACTAGCCCGCGAAAGGCAAAGGTCCCGAGTTCGAGTCTCGGTCGGGCACACAGTTTTAATCTGCCAGGAAGTTTCACATCAGCGCACACTCCGCTGCAGAGTGAAAATCTCATTCTGGAAACATCCCCCAGGCTGTGGCTAAGCCATGTCTCCGCAATATCCTTTCTTTCAGGAGTGCTAGTTCTGCAAGGTTCGCAGGAGAGCTTCTGTAAAGTTTGGAAGGTAGGAGACGAGGTACTGGCAGAAGTAAAGCTGTGAGTACCGGGCGTGAGTCGTGCTTCGGTTGCTCAGTTGGTAGAGCACTTGCCCGCGAAAGGCAAAGGTCCCTATTTCGAGTCTCGGTCGGGCACACAGTTTTAATCTGCCAGGAAGTTTCATATCAGCGCACACTCCGCTGCAGAGTGAAAATCTCATTCTGGAAACATCCCCCAGGCTGTGGCTAAGCCATGTCTCCGCAATATCCTTTCTTTCAGGGGTGCTAGTTCTGCACGGTTCGCAGGAGAGCTTCTGTAAAGTTTGGAAGGTAGGAGACGAGGTACTGGCAGAAGTAAAGCTGTGAGTACCGGGCGTGAGTCGTGCTTCGGTAGCTCAGTTGGTAGAGCACTTGCCCGCGAAAGGCAAAGGTCCCGAGTTCGAGTCTCGGTCGGGCACACAGTTTTAATCTTCCAGGAAGTTTCATATCAGCGCACACTCCGCTGCAGAGTGAAAATCTCATTCTGAAGAGTCGTCATGGTCAACACCACGTGCATACATTACAGCTTGCACAAATGGATCTATAACGGTGGTTCCTGCCCAGGTATGCCACTGCACTAGAGACAAAGGATAAAACTCCAAATAACTAGTTATAACGTCACACATGACCACATCTCACTTTGTACTCCAGCTATTAGATGACTTATCGGCGGTGAGATGTGCCACACTTAAAACTACGCTTCTAGTGATGAGAGGTCACGCAAAATATCAGATTTTGTTCTGGACGGCAGTTTAACTTAATCTACATACGCTGTGGTAATTGCCCCACTTTTTACACTGCCTCCCTACATATTTCACTCACCATATCGTGTGATAGGGAGACCCGTTCTTCTTAAATGCACACGTGGAGGCCGATGGAAGTGATCGCCAGATCTTTTCGGAAACATCCTATAAATTAATAAATGCTACCTAACATATTAATTAAAGCTGGAATTCAAGAAAGACAAAATCATGTGTTGTTTGTAAGGTAAGAACAGAACCCACGTGGCTCAACGGTCAGCTCAGAATAAAGTGAATATATAAGGTCTCTGAAATTTTCTTAACACATTGACTGCCATGATGAAATTTGGACCATGCGTTGCTATGCCACATTGAAATCACGAACACTACTTCTGAAGCCAAACTAATTTTTTGCGTCAGATGTCTTCTTTAGAAATGTCTTCTTTTGAACATGTAGAGTTAAGTTACTTGATAAAATGTCAATTTATGACTGATCTGGATTGATAACAGGCGTGAGCCATATGTGGATCACGTGACCCAACAACAAGATTTTAACATAATTGTAATCTATGGCCACATGAGCTACATGTGGCTCACACTATTTAAAATCACATACATATAAAAAATCGTTTTTCAGGAAATGATTCAAACACTTAGTTTGCTTGATTATATTAGTTACGTATAATATTACTTACAATAATTTTTACTTGGCCTGACAACGTTCATGAATAAAGATCTTAGAATATTCTACTTCTTCAACATAGCTTTGCCAATGTCACTAAAACACTCGTTGCACATAAAATCGTCACATTTATAGCATTTAGTGCACACCCTCTTCACTTTCTTAAATGGTTCAAATGGCTCTGAGCACTATGGGACTTAACTACTGAGGTCATGAGTCCCCTAGAACTTAGAACTACTTAAACCTAACTAACCTAAGAACATCACGCACATCCATGCCCGAGGCAGGATTCGAACCTGCGACCGGAGCGGTCGCGCGGCTCCAGACTGTAGCGCCTAGAACCGCTCGGCCACTCTGGCCGGCCTTTCACTTTCTTAGCGGCATCATTTCTTTCTTCTGTTTTTCGCAGGCGTTTATTACAGCCCGAACATCATCTTTGTCCGGCCGTTGTGGCCGAGCGGTTCTAGGCGCTTCAGTCTGGAACCGCGCAACCGCTACGGTCGCAGGTTCGAATCCTACCTCGGGCATGGATGTGTGTGATGTCCTTAGGTTGGTTAGGTTTAAGTAGTTCTAAGTTCTAGGGGACTGATGACCTCAGATGTTAAGTCGCATAGTGCTCAGAGCCATTTGAACCATTTTGAACCATCATCTTTGACTGCTCTGCTTTGGTCCCTCTACTGTCACAAGGCGGTAGCTGTTATCTTCGTGGAACGGTTGCAGTGTTGCTCGTGGTTGTGGGTCTTTGGTATCCAATAGCAGTGGAGTCAATCGCCCCCTGACGGGAATTATTTGTATGTGAGACTTTGATACTTTGTTTGCCAAGTTGTAGAGCACTTGAGCATTTACGAATATGTCCCAAAAACAATTTCAAAAACGGTTTTTCTCTACCATTTAACCGTACGCCAAAGTTAGGTATCATCATAGCTACCAGTTGTAAAAATATTTAGTGCTACGAACATGAGAGTGTTCAGTGAAGCTACCACTTTTAAACCCATAGTTGAAACGCATTTTCTGTGAGCCCTATGAGGCTCACGAGGCCTCTAAACACAACTCTGCTTGTGAGCCAGTTATGGCTCACGCAACCCACAGTGCAATGTATGCATGAACCAAGTATGGCGCACGTGGCGTCACAACCACTGTAACTGTGAGCCACCATTGGCTCATGTGGCAGTCAGTGTCTTATAATAACTCAACGAATGAAAAATGAATACTCAAATAAAATTACCGAAGGCATATAGTCTACGTACGAATGACCCCTTTGTGAAGTGGATGTTCACAAGTTCAGTGCAGCACCAAGCATACGTCTCTCACTTTCAAAGATCTAGAGAATTGTCTTTAACTTTGTGGACTCTACCGGACCCGCTTCCCAAAGAGGAGGGGCAGAAATTCCTACCTGTTACCAACCATGGACCACACCACTATTTCTGCGATCTTTCACATTCCTCCTGTAGTAGTGAAGCTCCTAAGTTAATAGCACAACCAACCACCTTTCTACCTCTGCCTGAAAAGGAGCCATCTATAAATCAGTCCCACAATTACTCAAGATCCACACCACAACGTGAAAAGATAAAGAAAGGGGACAGATCTGCAACACGATTAAGTAAATAACACCAAATTTGCAATCTCCCTTTCCCGTGGCTCTGAGTGTTCAGCAGGCCATGAAAGGAAACGCAGTTTTGGGAGATACTCAACGCGACTAATGGCTGTACATTACATTATTATACAAACTAAACAAGATGTGAAGCGATAATGCCTTCAATTTAAATGAAAGCGGGTCTAATTGATCCCTTTCACTTTACGTGGGTACGACACGATATTATCGATCTTCTTCTTCCTCTTCTGAATTTCAAGGTTTAGGCGCTTATGTCTGTTCTGTCTTCACTTGTCATTGCGACCTCATTCTGGATCTTCCTATGTCCCTTCCTACTCTTCGCTGGTGTTGCATGGTCTGTTGTGGGGTTTCCTCTGCACTCATTCTCTGTAGGTGGTGTTTTCATAATGTTTTATTTTCTTCAGCTTCTTGGATAGAAGAACTCATATTAGCTTTGCATTGCAAGCAAACTAGGCAGTTGACCGAAGTAAACCTGAAATATTTTAGTGCTGAAACAATACTGTGGATCAACTTCTTAATAAACACATGTACATATGCTTCAGTTGCTTAGTACATGTTAATGCATGCAGTTAGTGGGGGAATATTTCTTTCTATGTAAATACAAAGCGAATGTTTATCCCTTGACTCTCCTACGTATCTAGCGGACGACCACTAGATGTGTGTGTTGATGAGCGAGTAATTTTTATACTAGTAGCAGGAACGGTCATGCTAGTTAGTTAGTTGCGTCTTCCATTGATTAATCGCACAGTACGGTAGCCGTTATGATGCGTAACGTGTCCAGTGCAGAGTTAAGGATTAATATTTCTATTATTAATCATCATACCATTGTCTCGGACATAGCTTCCTTGAGAACAATTGGTTTTCTGTTAACGATCCCACGAACAGAAGACCTATAATTTCTGGTCTGTAATTTTACTTTTAATCTGCGCAGCGGAATCGATACTGTGACCAACTATCCCCGAGACACAGCGTCTGATGAATCACCGCTTCACTGACTCAGTACCAATAAAATGACAGTCAAAAATTTTAAGCCAGATTTTCATGATACAGCAGCTTTCATGTCACGGTTGCATGTCATAAGATTAAGGATGAACAAGAAACACGGAATTGCATGACAGGAAGAAAACGAAAAAGCACAAAAATTGACAGGGACTAGCATCTTAGCTTACTGATTTTCAGTTATTATTCCCAAGGTTAACACATCCCTAAAACAATCTATTTCGCACATGGTTTACTAGTGACCAGCGGGCACATTTGTTCTTTGGCATTACAGTTCAACTTTAACCATCCTAATATACTACTGTCTCGTAAAATCAAAGCCTTCAGTGCACAACTGGGGACTGGTCTGGGATGCCCTCTACAACTTATGTGCTCTATTAACCTACTAATTGAAACACACACTCTCTCAGCGTGCATACTCATGCTGCGAAATTATCTCATTCTGATCGACTGCATAACAAGAAAACTTTGCCTCAGTATCTTGCACAAAAAAGCTCATTTAAAGACATTTTAAATCACTAGACATTAGTTTGACAGTATTATTGCTACGGATCTCACCGAAATATTGAATTATCTGTCTGTACTGTTTCCCCTCAATGAATTTTAGTCCCATCAATCGCGTCATGGCAACTTATCTAGTCACAGTATCCTCTGGTACTGTTTTCTAGGCATTTCTTTGTACTCGCCATTATGTACCACGATCAGACTTGCTCCATACGCTCAGTATTTCACACATGATATTTTTCCTCACAAAGTTATATTTAATCTCCGGGGCGCATTTCCCAGTGCAGTGCTGCCCACGTGGGACCGCAGGGCAAATAACTAATGCACTCATCCTTATTTTGTTCATGGAGTACAAAATCAAAACTTTCATACGATATTACATATCTAAATGAGATTAATCACACGAATTTTCCTACTCAAACAATTAGCGTGATTGTCTATGCTCAATTCACAACGTGTGTGATGGACCCAAGGCCCATTTTTTAATATCACTGTATCAGAAAAATTTTAAGTAAATCAACTTTTTCCGATACAGTGATATTGAAGATGGGCTTTGGGTCCATCACACACGTTGTGAATTGAGCATAGACAATCTCGCTAATTGTTTGAGTAGGAGAAACGAATTTCACACACCTACACCATCCCACCAACACACACACACACACACACACACACACACACACACACACACAGAAACACACCCATAAAAAGAATATATATATTTCGTGAGATATTTGACCCGGTGACCGGGCCAAATATCTCACGAAATAAGCGTCAAACGAAAAACTACAAACAACGAATTTTGTCTAGCTTGAAGGGGGAAACCAGATGGCGCTATGGTTGACCCGCTAGAAGGCGCTGCCATAGGTCAAACGGATATCAACTGCGTTTCTTAAAATAGGAACACCCATTTTTTTATTACATATTCGTGTAGTACGTAAATAAATATGAATGTTTTAATTGGACTACAGTTTCGCTTTGTGACAGATGGCGCTGTAATAGTCACAAAAATATGGCTCACAATTTTGGACGAACGGGTGGTAACAGCTAGGTTTTTTATATTAAAATACAGAACGTAGGTATGTCTGAACATTTTATTTCGGTTTTTCCAATGTGATACATGTATCTTTGTGAACTTATCATTTCTGAGAACTCATGCTGTTACAGTGTGATTACCTTTAAATACCATACTAATGCAATAAATGCTCAAAATGAAGTCCTTCAACCTCAATGCATTTGGCAATCCGTGTAAAGACATTCCTCTCAACAACGAGTAGTTCGCCTTCCGTAATGTTCGCACATGCATTGACAATGCGCTGACGCATGCTGCCAGGTGTTGTCGGTGGATCACGATAGCAAATATCCTTCAACTTTCGCCACAGAAAGAAATCCGGGGACGTCAGATCCGATGAACGTGCGGGCCATGGTATGATGCTTCGACGACCAATCCACATGTCATAAAATATGCTATTCAGTACCGCTTCAACCGCACGCGAGCTATGTGCTGGACACTCATCAGTTGGAAGTACATCGCCGTTCTGTCATGCAGTGAAAAATCTTGTAGTAACATTGGTAGAACATTACGTAGGAAATCAGCATGCATTGCACCATTTAGATTTCCATCGATAAAATGAGTGCCAATTATCCTTCCTCCCATAATACCGCACCATACATTAACCCTCCAAGGTCGCTGATGTTCCACTTGTCGCAGCCATCGTGGATTTTCCGTTGCCCAATAGTGCATATTATGCCGGTTTACGTTAGCGCTGTTGGTGAATGACGCTTCGTCGCTGAATAGAACGCTTGCAAAAAATCTGTCATCGTCCCGTAATTTCTCTTGTGCCCAGTAGCAGAACTGTACACGACGTTCAAAGTCTTCGCCATGCAATTCCGTTGGCATAGAAATATGGTACGGGTGCAATTGATGTTGATGTAGCATTCTCAACACCGACGTTTTTGAGATTCCCAATTCTCGCGCAATTTGTCTGCTACTGATGTGCGGATTAGCCGCGACAGCAGCTAAAACACCTAATTGGGCATCATCATTTTGTGCAGGTCGCGGTTGACGTTTCACATGTGACTGAACACTTCCTGTTTCCTTAAATAACGTAACTATCCGGCGAACGGTCCGGACACTTGGATGATGTCGTCCAGGATACCGAGCAGCATACACAGCACACGCCCGTTGGGCATTTTGATCACAACAGCCGTACATGAACACGATATCGACCTTTTCCGCAATTGGTAAACGGTCCATTTTAACACGGGTAATGTATCACGAAGCAAATATCGTCCGCACTGGCGGAATGTTACGTGATACCACGTACTTACACGTTTGTGACTATTACAGCGCCATCTATCAGAAAGCGAAAAAAGTGGCCAACTAAAACATTCATATTTCTTTACGTACTACTCGAATATGTAATAAAAATGGGGATTCCTATTTAAATAAACGTATTTAATATCCGTTTGATCTATGCAGCGCCATTAAAGGGGCCAACCATTGTGCCATCTGGTTTCCACCTTCAAGGTATACTAGTTTCGTTCTTTGTAGTGTTCGTTTGATGCTTATTTCGTGAGATATTTGGCCCGGTCACTATATGGCGATGGACAAAACACAGATTCCTCATTCTCACTTTTGAGATGCCGGCAGAAATATTCATCCCAAAAACGTCTAAAGCCCTGTTTGCAGTCTCGAGCAGGGTGACTGTGTCAGTCTCTGCATTCTACTTTACCTCATAAATCTGTGCAATAGCTTTCCTAATGTACTTACAGCACTCCACTAACTCATTATATTTTTGAGACAAACGTCTGAGTTTCTCCATAAAAAACCTCACCTGTTTGTGACAACCCTGGACAACTTATCATCTAATCTAATGTTCGCACCTGATTATGAGTCTCTTGGTACATAATGTATGCCTTTGCCTCACCCACTTACAGTAACGTAGCCGTATTTAAACAAGTTTCGTCTCACCAGTTATCTAATTTAGTGTTTTCCCCAAAAAATGTATTCACATGATTAGGTGCTACAGGGTCACTGGAATCAACGAGTATATTGAAGAACCCATTTGACTACCAAGGATCAGACTATGCTTGCCAGCTAATGTCTTCCAACGCTGTTACTTTCGTTATCAATGCATCAAATGGTTCAAATGGCTCTGAGCACTATGGGACTTAACTTCTGAGGTCATTAGTCCCCTAGAACTACTTGAACCTAACTACCCTAATGACAATACACACATCCATGCCCCAGGCAGGATTCGAACCTGCGACCGTAGCGGTCGCCAGGTTCCAGACTATAGCACCTAGAACCGCTCGGCCACCGGGGCCGGCATCAGTGCATCATTCAACTTATTCTTTAAGGCTGTAGGTCCTAACAACGTGGCTGCCTATACTTCTAAGGATTCAACCATCTTGTGCAAAGTCATCACCTGTGCTTCTAGCATTTGGGTAACCACCATCTGATGTTGTACAAGAATAAATTGAGGAACTGCTCCCACAATTCGCAAACAAGAAACAAATCATATTAAACTTGCGCTGTATCATGGACAAGCAGGGTTCTGTGCTCTGATGTGCCTTGTGGTGAAACCTTCTACACATTTAGGTGAGAGCCTGCATATGTGGAAACTTTTGTCCAGAGAAATTACAATACAGGCACCACACCAACCGAAAATAAAATTCCTTGCAACTGCCACAAAACAAATATCCGAAGGATCCTGATGTTTACCAAATGACACTTTAAAGTTCATGTGACCATCACGGGCAGAAATGAAAGAAACATAAAAGGCCATCAAAGACACTCACTTACTGCCCTGAATATTGGGGAACTGTAGACTGTAGTAGACGAGTTTGAAGAGGAGCTGGGCAGACATCAGATGCTGATACTGTAGATGTGTTGAAGTAACAGAAGACGCAGTATCCCTGCCGCTGACGACCGCTTCCTAACACCAGATATATAGGTGCAGATCTTTCGCCCCGATGTCACTAAGCGGGCGTGGAGTAGTATGTTATTATCAGGATCTGGCAAACATCCAAAGCCGCTAATGAGACACTGTTATCAGAGTTTCATCTTTAGTCATCACTCTATAAGGTGACAATATTTTGCAACAATACCTTTAATACTCTGTATATTCTTTTAGTTTTATATTAGGGCATTGTTTGTGACATGCAGTAAGATTATTAATCATTTCATTAGCTGATACTGGCTATCACCAGGTACTAACAATTTCTGTAAGTACTCCGTCTCTGGGAGTTAGTTAGATTTGAACATTGACAGCAGAAGCGACGTGGGCCATATGCTCCTCAGAAGCTCCTGTTGGCTAGATAGGGACTGGGAAGAGACTTGTTGTGTTCTGCAGGGGCGGACATTTACTGCCCTGGGACAGAGAAAGCAGAACAGGGAGGCGCCAGTTTGCAATGCTGGAGACCGCAGAACCCGTGTAGCATGGTCAGTGTAGGTGGGAGATTGCACTCTGGTGGAACAGAAAACATTTCAGATTAGAATACCCTGGAGAAAGAGTGTCAGGAGTGGAACAAGACGAAAAGACATCCTTTTAGCGCAAAGGAATGCACGGAGGCAAAAACGATGGTCGTGAGATGACATCCAAGAAATTTTCTCACGGAAAATGCCTGAGCACGCTTCCTGCCGAAAGCCAAAGATGCTTGTTGTACTGGCGGAGTGTTAAGGGTAAAGGAAGGGAAATGGAAATTTCCAGGAAATCTTCTGTAAAGAGTACGAGCTTGAGGTGAGTGACTGGCTGATTCATGACCCATGCAGTGGAGGGTAATATTTTTGTAATAGCCACTGGAATTCATCGTCTTGGGCACACACGTGGACGCTGGGTGTCCAGGAGGGATCTAGGAGTGGTGTGGTGAGGCGGTTCCCTACGGGGACAGATCGAGGGCTCTTCCCCACGGGGATCAGTGGGAAGCACTTCCCTCTCCGAGGATCGACATGTAGACTTCACTGGTGAGAGCCACTGTGGAGAATCTGGCAGTTAGATTTTGAGAAGTGTTGCTTGGGTCAAAACGAGCACGTGAAGTCATTTCTCTGTGAAGAGAGTTGTTATTTTGTTTACTCGACTGACGAATTTTTTCATCCGTGTGGAGACTGACACACAATGAAGTGCTTCTCTATGGGAGATTACTTTAGTCGAATTTCTGTTCCTGGCTAGTGAGCAAACAGAAATCTTGACTCATGTTCTGCCTTTTACTGAGGTAGTTTGATCCCTAGTAGTTTGTGGACGGCGTATTGCGTACACGGTGTAGGCAGAGAGTTGCAGGTACATCATCTGTACAACGGCCAACTTCCCAACGAGCAGGTCAACGGTGCAGTATAGCTCCTGTCCTACTTCAGTAGATGATACGCGCACTTTGGCCTGGCGGATAGGGAAATACAGTGAATGTGTTGAATTCCATCTCCTTGTCCAACAGTTTTTTTTTTCGAAAGTGCCAGACGGGGTCTAGGTGTTCTGTTTCTCAATGCTAATCGGTATCAGCCAGCTTTGTGTCCGTCTAACAACAGGGGTGTGATATGAAGAAAATTAACCTTATCTTCTGTGAATCTAGAAATTACGTATAGGGTGTACTTTATATTCATTCAGTTTTTTGCACTTTACTTGTTTTTTAAATAATTATAGCATCAAATTGTAATTCATTCTAGTAGCATACCGACAGGAATCACTGCTTTGATGAGCTAAACTGAAGTGAAGCAAAACTACAATACAATATTTCAGTTTATGGAAATCCCTCCACTGGGGAGACAACATTAGCTAACCACACATTAGGCAACCACACTTGCACATACGCTGCATGCTACATAAACCACAGGGATTTACAAGTCTTCTCACTGGATTAATGCGGCCTGCCACGAATATCTCTCCTGTGTCAAACTCTTCGTTTCAGAATTGCACTCGCACCATACATTCTCAGTTATCTGCTGGATGTATCCCAATTTTCCCCTCTATGGTTATCTACATTACTAAGGTTGCTTCCTGACGTCTTAACACATGTTCTTTTATCCTGACCCTTTTTCTTGTCAGTTTTTCCTTTATCGATTCTTTAGAGCACCTTCTCAGTCCGTATTTTATCAGTTCAACTTATTCTCAACATTATTCTGTAGCACCTCATCTCAAACACTGGTTTTATCTTCTGTTTCGGTTTTACCACTGTCCTTGATTAACTACTACAGAATTCTGTGCTCCAAACGTACAGCCACACGGGGTTACTGCGTGGTCTCAGGCGTCTTGCCACGGTTCGGGCGGCTTACCCCGTCGAAGGTTCGAGTCCTTCCTCTGGCATGGGTATGTGTGTTGTCCTTAGCATAAGTTAGTTTCACTTAGATTAAGTAATATGTAAGCCAAGGGATCGATGACCTCAGCATTTTGGTTCAAGAGGAACTTACCACAAATTTCCAAAATTTTGCTAACATACATTATCAGAAATTCCTTCCTCAAATTAAGGCGTAAGTCTGACACAAGTAGACTTCTCTTGGCCAGGTGTATCTTCTTTGCCAGTGCCAGTCTGCTTTATATGCTCTCCTTACTACCGAGGTAGCCAAATTCATTAACTTCATCTTGTTCGTGACCATCACTTTTGATGGTAAATTTCTCGCTTTTGTCATTTCTGCTACTTTTCGTTACTTTCATTTTCCGGTTTACTCTCAATTCACATTCTGTACTGATTACACTGTTCGACACATTCAGCAGCAAGTGCGGAAGATTGCATCCCTGTGTTACACCCGTTTTAATCCGACCACTTCGTCCTTGGTTGTCCGAGCTTCTGGTTCTTGTACACCTTGTAGTCGTGTATAACCTGTGTCCTCGTACAGAATACTCCTATTTTCCTCACAATTTTGAACGACATGTATCATTACACATTGTCGAACGGTTTCCATGGGTGAACAAATTCTATGAGTAAATCTTGATTTTTTTCAAGTCTTGCTTCCATTGTCAACTACAAAGTACGATCTGCTTCTCTAGTGTCCTTATCTTCCCTAAAAGCTAACATATTGTCGTCTAAAAGATTACCATTTTTTCCATTCTTCCGTACATTACTGTTGGCAGCATCTTGGATGCATGAAATGTTAAGCTAATTCTACGATAGTTTCCTCACCTATCCGATCTTGATATTTTCGGAATTGTGTAGATGATATTTTTTGGACAGTTTGTTTGTACGTCGTCAGTCTCATATATTCTACACACCAATTACAATAGTCAGTTGGTTGATTTTTTCCGCGAATACTTTCAGAAATGACTGTGGAATGTTATCTATCGCTCCTGCTTTATTTGATATGCTGAGTCAGATCTTCCGAGGATCATTTCTGTTTAGATTTCTTCACATTTTCCCTGCAGCCATTTCATCTTGGTTTCCCTTCACTGCCTATTGTTTCATTCCTATGTGATTTATATTGCTCTGTTGTTGTGTTTCCTGAAACATTTGTGAGCTTCCGCTTTCGAGGATCAATTGATGTATATCTTCTGTTTACCAACCTTTTTTTCGGAGTCACCCTTCTTGTACCCATGACTGTAAAACATCTGTGATTGCCCTTTTTAGAGATGTCCACTCCTCTTCAGCTAAACTGCCTACTTATCACAGTATCCGCTTCCAAAGCAAACTTCAGACCCCTCTCATTACCCATCAGTACTGCATTATCCTACTCCTGTCCACACAGATTCTCCCGTACGATTCTCTTAAATTGAAATCTCTTCTTCATTATTACTAAATTATAATCTCAGTCTAGATCTGCTCCTGGGTAAGTCTTACAATCCAATATCTGCTTTCTAAATCTCTGCCCATGATGTAACCCGGCTGGAATCTTCCCACATTTCCGGGCCTTTCCCAAGAACACGTTCTCGTCTTCGGATTTCTGGCTAGTGTATTCACTATCACCACCTGAAATTTATTGTAGAACTCAAACAATATTTCTAGTCTCTCATTCCTACCATCAAGCCGATATTCTCCCGTAATACTTTCTTCTGTTCCTTCCCATAGAATTAAATTCCAATCCCCCACAGTTATTAGATTTTCATCTCGGTTTAAATACTGCAATAGCGTTATATATCCTCATATACATTTCCCCTCACTTCATCTTCTGCTTTTGACATCGACATGTGTACCTGAGCTATCGCTGTCAGCGTTGGTCTGCTGTCGAATCCGATGAGAACAACGATATCACTGAACTGTTCACAGTAGCTCACTCCCTGAACTACTTTGTTATTGATAACGAATCCTTCTTTCGTTATATTATTTTATCCTGCTGTTGGTATTACTCTCTATTTGTCTCACCAGAAATCCTTATCCTCTTTACACAAACTTCACTAACCCTTAGATTGAGCCTCCCTATTTCCCTTTTCAGATTTTGTAGCTTTCCTACCACGTTAAAACTTCTGATATTCCATGTTCTGACTCTTAGACTGTTTTCCTTGCCTTTTTCTTCCGTTTTTTCCCACCGTCACGCCCTCCTTGGCATTCCCCTCCCAGAGATCCAAATGGGGGACTAATCCGTCACCTTTTGTCACTGGAGAGATTATCATGACGTTTTTTTCTATTACAGGGCACACGTTCTGTCGATACACATTATGTGTCTTTCAAGCAATGGTTTTAGTTGTCATCTGCATCCTCATGCCTTTGTTCATTGCTGTTTCTTCCGCCTCTTTGGGGCAGTCCCCCACCCGAAATAGAAGAGAGTGCCCTGAACGTCTAACCGCTGATCCGTAATCTTTGACAAGGCGAGGATGATTTCTAATTTCCAAAGTTGTCGGCTGACATTCCTGATGAGCTATTCAGAATTTAAGCAGTGGCCTGATTCAAACCCAGGAGATAGGACGTTTTGGTTATTGGTCAAAGACGCATTTCCTAGATCACGCGCTTAATATAATATGCTTGGATACAAAGCTGTCTTCGTTCACGACTGTCAGTAGTCAGGCCAACAGAATAGCACTGGCCACACCGGCTTGCGCTAACGTCAGTGCGTCTCGCACTCTTAGCTCCTTCGGCGAGGAAAACGCATACTCAGCGCCCCATGAGCTCACAGTGAGCTAGGTACATCATGTTGGTCGGTGTTGCCCTCGCCACTTTTGGTGGCCAGCAGGTACAAAGACACTGTTGTGGGCGCAGGGCGGGGGCGGATTGACGATAGTTCAAGAGCTCATCAGATACCATGAGCTAAGCCTCCAGTAGATCAAGTTAATGAGGAGAAGCGGCATCAAAGAACCCTGCATGTCGGTAATGTATTTTACTAGTGTACTTGTCTTTCAACACCTGTAGTATTAAAGCATTAGTTATGTATGGATACTGTGGTGCATTAATAATGTATGGATACTGTGGTTCCTCCGAATACCTTCTTCAGCTAAGTCCCTCCTCTCATAATGATGTGCAAAGGTTTCATAGGACGCTGCCCCGTTAATTTCTGCATCACCTACGCAGAAAAATACCCGTTCAATATCCTGACTTACTCTATCTCTTCATATTCCTCTGACCAGAAATCCTTACCTCATTTTCATTAACTTCACTGACCCCACTATATCTTTGCTTCACAACAGCTTGCACTCTCACTTGCGTGCTTGTGAGGTGAAAGCGAACCCGAGTATCTTCCTAGACTCCACGTTTGTATGATCAATAGACCATTGCCTCTCACAACCTTTTACACCACATTTACAACCGCTGTTGCTGTCAAAGACGATTATATGAATTTTAATCGCCTAATGTCCCCTGAAAGAAGGGGCCTCACGAATTATATTAGTCACTGCCAGCGGACACGGGACGGCGCGGAGTATGTAGGTGGGGCTGCAACACCCACTCATAAATCACTCGTTTCTGGTATCCACCTGCCAGATCTCAGTCATTGGGACTATGGATGATAGCGCCACAGACGAACAAAATCGGTTTAAGCGGTCATGACAATTTGTCCGGGACATGACAGCTGAATCTTCCCGTGACTCCAGGCCGTTTCTTAGTCATACCACTTCTTTTTTTCTTTTGTCAGTGTGTTCGCTATTACTATCTGAAACGTTGCAGAGTAAATTTACTCTCTCTCCTTCCTCAATACTGCTAAGAAGTCCTTATTCTTCCGTATCTGTTTTATTCTCTCCTCTACTACAACCTTCTACCTACCATGATTATTCGATTTCGTCTCACCTTACATAGTGATTTACCTATATTGATCAGTCGGAAGATTACGACCACCGACGTAATATCAATATTAACAAGTCCAGGCGACAGCAGCGTCATCTGGCGAGGAGTGACTGCTAGTCAGACACTCGCACTGTGCGTGTAGCATCAGCGAGCGTGCTGTCAGTGCCTAGAATGGAGAAGGCGCCCGATCTGTCTGAGTTTGACCTACGGCAGATTGTGATGGCCCGGAGGTTCGGCACCAGCACTTCGGAAACTGCACTACTTTTCAGGCGTTCGAGGAGTGCTGTGAACGAAACCAAGATGAAACCACATCCAGACGTTGTGGACTTGGGCGGCCACCCCTCATTTCATGAGTCGGACGTCGAAGGCTGGGCCGACTGGTAAAGCAGTACAGGTGGCGAACTGTGGCGGAATTAACATCAGACTTTAATACTGGGCAGAGTGCAAGTGTGTCTGAACACACAGTCCACCGGTGGGCCTCCGCAGCCAGTGACCAGTGCATGTGCCAATGTCAACACTACCATAAGGGGAACTACGACTGAAATGGGCACGTTACCATCGTCACTGGACGGTAGTGCAGTGGAAGAACGTTGTTTTGTCTTCATAATGGCGAGGGGAGGGCGCGAATCCGCCGCTTTCCAGAGGAACAGCTCCATGACACATGTAGTGCGGGACGGAGACAAGCTAGCGGTGGATCCATTATGATCTTGGGTCCATGGGTCCAGTGGAGCTCGTGAAAGGCACCATGACGCCAAGGAGTATTGTACACTGGTCGCAGACCACGTACAGCCCTTCACGACGACCCAGTGTCCCGACGGCAGTGACTTTTTCAGCAAGATAATGCACTATGTCGCTAGGAGTGTGATGAAGTGGTTCGAGGAGCATAATGGCCAGTTGCAGTTGATGTGCTGGCCCCTCGGCTCGCCAGAACAGAACCCGATCGAACACATCTGGGACGTGTGCGTGTGGAAGAGGTGTCAACTCCCTCCAGCGACTACCAAGGCTTCATTGCTTCCATGCCATGACACCTCATCGCTGTTACCCGTGCCAAGGTGGACATTATAACACTAACTTGACGTGAAACAAGGTATCGGACAATAATTTTGAATCTCGTGAAATTAACAGAAAAAAACCAAACTGACTTTAACCTTGGGAATTAGTGGAAATGATAAAATCGTAAGTTAATGAGAAAAATGAACGGTTGCCAGCCCAATTAGACACATCAATTTTGAAATATATAACAAACTTGAATATTGGCTATTGAAGTTACTGTCATTGAGATTTCCCTTTGAATAGCAAACAGGATACAAACTGACACAGTGCTCTCTGCACTGTGTATAGCAGCAGTTACCAATAACGCACACATCAGTAAAATATACGAAGTGATTTTGCACCAAGCTCATACCAATGACAGCTACACTCAAGAGCATTACTTAATCAAATACTGAAATGTTACTGCATGACGTGCAGAACTAAATTTGGACATGAGGGGCTTTTATCTTAACTGACATAAAAAAAAACACTTAAGATGAATAATCTCATGAACACACTGTTAAAGCTCCGATAGATGCATCAGTTTTCCTTAGCAACAGTAATAGTTCAATTTTTCCTAGTAAATGGAGAATATGATGGGGACCCATAAACTAGTATAGTTGCTCTAGTCAACTCTCTCTGATTATTACTGTTAAAAAAATACTAATTCAAAAAGATAATCATTCACTTCATAATTTACTTTGTAAGACAATAAAACACGACACTGGACTTCATTAACTTCAAAAAAGAAACCATTCAAGATAGAAATCGAAAACACACTATTTTTGAAAATGAGCTTAACTTATTTGCCTCTGTATCACCTGTGAAGCACGTATTTTAGACAATAATATTTCCGTAATTTTGCACTGTACTCCTACAAAACTATACTTTGCAATAAACTAAGGATACTTTAGCAAAATCCTATCTAACTTCACTACTGTAGTTTTAACTTTAACATTAGGCAACAAATCACTTTAAAACACTTGAATGCAAGAAGTGTTTCTTTAATTCAGGATACTCGGTTATAGTAACACATAGGGGAGGACCCTGCATAGATTCATGATCAGGAAAGAAAATGTGGTTCTGGACACAAATTTGTTTTTGTCATTATTATTAAAGCCACACACAAATTAACTGGTCCATACCCATATATACTGCTGAATGTATGAAGTACGTGAGGCAGTGGCGAAGACTGGTGACAAGCGACATGGCGGCTAACTGTACTCATGTCTCTTGATGTTCGAATGCTCTATAAAATATCTTCTTGGGGTCGGATTTTCACCATATTAGAGCCATTCCTTTTTGCCGAGAATACCAAATAATAGCCAGATCCTCATCCGAGGCAAATCTATTCTAAAGCAACTTCCAATAGCCTCTCTCGGCACCTCCGAAGTGTACCGTGTTACGGCTAGCCACATACTGCGTACCGTTCACACCAAGGAGCAGCTCAGTTCTACCGCCAAGACCGCCTTTACGTTGCGTAGTGACTTCCCTACATCTTTTATATTACAAATACAAGTGCCCTAAGCATAAACTAGCTTTCAACAAACATTTTATTTTTATGAACATACACATATTACAATAATTTATCATTTCAACAAATCATTTTGCATCTTTAATATATACATTACAAAACTCTAATTTCACAAATCAAGGACTTTAAAATAACAGAGTACACACTCCATAGTTGCAGATGCACAGTTACATAATATAAACCCACTTCTAATCGACATAAGTGATACAACATACATGCTATTAGATAGGTGGTCAAGTGTTCGGGCTGATCAGTGCAATCATTGTCTCTGTCTCTTCATCTTCTGCTTATGGCGCCGCATGTATCCAAGAACTGTTACTGCTGCCGTTGGTTTTCTCACGACTATGACGAGAGTAAACCTATTGCTTATAGATGCCCACTCTCTGCCCCAGTTTCCTATTCATGAAGAATCACACTACAGTTGTAGTGTTTTCTTCTGCTGCTGAAATTACCCCATATTGCTTTGACCGGAAATCCTTATCTTCTTTCCATTTGACCCCCACAAGCCTCCACATGACCCTTTTCAGGTTTTCTATCTTTCTTGCCAGGATCATACTCCTGACACTCCACTCTCGAACTGGTTGAGTTTATCCTCCCGCTTGCTATTCAATGTTCTTCTGAAGGTTAACACACCTCCCCACCCCTTCCCTACGATCCCCTTGAGGTGATAAGAATGAGAACTGATCTGGAGTTTTTTGCCAGTGGTGGTATCAACACGGCATATTTTTTAAACACAAGACACACTGCCCGTGCATGTCGCTGATGTCTCTTTAAGCAGTGGTTTCCATTGCCTTCTCTATACTCATTCCGTTGATCATTGCTGATTCTTCCCTCTTTCAGAGGCACTTTTCACCCATAGGGAAAGAATTTGGCTTGAAATTACTTGCGGAATCGCCCTATTTGACAAGTCGTTGCCTGATCCGGGGCTGGAGATCTTCGGCCACTACTGTTAATTATATTTGTTCAATAATTATACAGTGAGAGGGATCGAAGCAGAGGCCCTGGGCATTATTATTAATCAGATACCATGTTCCTGGACGATGGCGGCAATCAGGTTACGTTTCAATTATCATTATCGGACCAGAAGCAGGTACTGCAATTACGTTTAAACGGCGTATCCCTTCCTTCCCACATGCTATCCGCCCATCAGAACGTGGGACTGCACTCAGTTTAATGACCTATTTGTTATCAACTACATTCCGTTAGGTTCGCGTGCAATGGAGGATATTTTATAGGGGCAGCACGTGGGATTTAATCAGTGAACTTCGCACACCGGTAATTTTTAACCGAAATCTGAATTGTGCCCAAGTGAAAATGTATCAGACTCCATAATTTAATTTCTGTGGCTACTTGCACACTCTCGCCCAAGAATTACATCTTTTTGGTGTAATGGATCTTAGGGGTCCTGCTGCTCTTCTATAAATGTTGAACCCAACCCCTACACGACAAAAATTAGGAAGTTTTTTCAGCGCCTTTTTCTGAGTATTTCACTTTAAGGAATCCGTGGTTCTCGTGGACCATTACAGAGTAATTGTATTTGACTTAACTACTTAACGTCTTACACTGAAAACATCTGAATAGCAGCGTAAATGTCGACGGGAAGTGCTGAGTACCTTCTTTGGAAAAAAAACTAGTTACATTCCCTCACGGTAGTTCCTGTCGATAATGAAAGCTAGGAAATCCGGGAGCTGGAAATGAAAAGGCTAGGCCACGAAAAAATTATGCTAAAAGAACCACTTATTTTAAAATTTTTAAAGACACAGAGAAAATGCCAGTTCATACAGCTTTATGGCCATGAGGCTAAACAATAAGACAGTGAATGACACTCGTGTTATACAATATGTTTCAAAGCAGGCAGAGAATAATCAAGAGCCGGTCCCGAACAGGACGCACACACTACCTGGCAAACTTGACAATATGTCGCAGTAAACACGCTGTAATGCGAATTCTAAAGAAAATCATATTATAACCTGGCAATAAACTGAATTACACAGTAAAAAGTTATCAAACGGCTTTATAAACATTTAAACCTGAAATCAAGGTTATTAAGAATAATCTAGACACTTTCAAGTGACTGTAAAAAAATGGTTGTATCGACGTTAGGTACTAACTTTATATGATTGTTCAAGTATGTATAAGAAAGAGCATATCGAGAAGTTTTTTGTGCCATTTTGATTGACATTCAATGTGTGAACAGTTAGCCATACGAAACACGACCCACCTGTAGTGCAATCTTGCCCGCACTCGCCCTAAAGTGTCTGCATCAGTGGCAGTCGCAGATACCCTGACACGTCCTCATAAATCAGAAATGGTTTAGTGAACTGGCGCTGTGGAAATAATACCTTCGATAGAGCCCCACAGATAAAATGACGCGGTGTCAGTTATGAAGAACGTGGGAGTCATGCCGGCAACTGGAGACTGGCAGCCGATTCACAAGCGATCGGCCGTCGTAGTTGTTCAGTGGCCATTAACTCACGAAGATGGTTGTGGAAGTGCAGTCGAGCACCATCCTGATGACAAATGAAGAATTGTCACTGTCCTCTTACAATTGCAGAATGAACTATCCAAAATGCATCTCCGTCCGTATGGCAGCCATGTTGCTCGAGAACTCTGTAGTAAAAAAAGCTTCTTGAACTGTTGTTTCCATACCTTACCTTAATACGAGTGCAAACATTTCAACAGCCACTTGAAGCTGTCCACATCATTTTCAACAACCCATTATTTCACAGCTTTAAACATATATTTTTATTAAAAAGATGATAATGTTACATACCCGAACTTTTAACTTTAAAATACACGGAACATGATATAATGAAAGCCAAGGTCCTTAGCACAACATAAAACAAATCAAGTGGCAGTGCTTTATAATCTTACATCTAATATTAGACAGCTGAAGGTCGCAGTCTTAAGGCGCCGTGAGCTCGCTTTTCACCCTCTTTCGTCTGCTACACTCCTAATGAAAGAGATCATTGTCCAGGGGCTAGGCGGTTTTCATCTTCCTGGACGCAGGGTTACGGTATCAGGTAGAGCTGCTAAGTTATCGCAGAGGCGTCAAACGAGGTTTTACGGCCGCAGCCTATTCGGCATTCGCAGAGAACCTCGAGGCCTCAAGCTGCTGCAGTTATTAAATAAGCGTTGGAAATGGAAGATGATATCCGCGTCTTGGAGAGTGGCAGAAGTAATATCATTCTGTAAACAAGGAGCCAGAAATGCTGGTGAAAACTGAAGAGGAATAAGACTGCTGAACATCGGTTATAAATTTCCTGCACAAATAAGAAACAAGAAACACAGAATTGCTAAAACCCTATTATTGGAGGAACCAAATGGTTTTAGAAACGGCTGATCAGACCAAATCATTATTACAGTAGTGCTGCGGATAACAGAAAAGAGAATAGAACATAACCTGGAGTCTCATACTGCAATTGCAGATTATGAAAAAGCCTTTGACAGAGTGGATAAATACCGTGGAATATGATTGAAAGACGACGTTACCCGCAAATTTAATGCAAGTGATAAAAAGTTTGCATTTAAATAACGAAATTATAATTAATACAGGTAGAGACAGAGAGAACAGAACCAATAGCAGTTAACAGAAAAGTATTAGAAGGTTGCAGTCTCTCACTGACTTCGTGTTATAGATACGTTGGCGACGTTGTCATGATGGAAAAAAGAATAAAATTAATAAAATTTTTCTAGGTTAATAACCGCACTGTCAATATGTACAACAACCGACGTTTCGGTCACTGTTGCAAGTGATCTTCTTCACTGACCCTAAAGCAGATCACCTGCGACAGTGACCGAAATGTCGGTAGTTTTACGTATTGAAAATGCGGTCACAAACTCAGAAAAATTTTATTGATTGTGACAATAGTTGCGGAAGTCTGCGGTTATGACGATAAAATTAGCTCCTAGAAACGAACATTCAAGTACAATTCTCTTTGTCGACGACCACATATTTTTACAAAAGACGTAGTGTGATCTACAATTTGCTGTACATCGCTTGGACTTAATAGGCAAATTATATAGTTTAAGAAAATAACAGAAAATAAAAACAAAGTTATGCTTTTAGAGGAAAATACCGAATGCTTTCTGAAATAGTGCTATATAAAACATCAGATAAATAGGAATCTAACTTGCTGTTACTGGATTTGCTAAAAGTTATGAATATGATAATGATGTCTCCAAGAGATTAAACAAATTTCGAACGATGTGAGGCATTATATTTACAACATTAATCAATAAAACCAGGAAAGACACAAAGAAAAAGTTCTGTAAAATAATGGGAGCAGGTATGATCACATAAGGAAGTGAGATCTGGACAGTATAATCTCCCTCTCCTTTCTTCTTCCGTCTATTGTCCACATTAAACAATGCCCAGTCCAAGTAATTAATAGGTAAAGAGGAGCAAAGATTACAATAAACTTTTAAGTTTATTTAGCTTGTCATGTTGAGATGGCTCCAGTTCTTATTGTCTAGGGGTCTGATTATTGAAGCTGAAAATCTAACATCAAGTACCCACGGTTGGTTTCAACTAAATAAATTGGAAGGTTGTTCGCGCAGAATTATTTACGTAAACATATATCCACTGATTTCCTCACATTTTAGTATATCGTACAGAATTTTGATTTTTCATCTTAACAAAGCCGAAATTTCATTATTGGCACCGATTATACAGAAATACGTCCTATCACATCAGAGGCAAGCTTATGATTCTCACGCTCAGCGGAAATAACAATATTCCAAAGGATTTAAAATTTTTCTTAACAAATGAATTCCTACTAGTTGTTGTTAGATTCTTAACTTCGATTATTATTTCATAAATGAATCCAGAATTAAGCATGTAAACAGTACAGGATAGCGTAGTTAATAATAGGAATTTTAAGGGTGCAAATAATTCGTAATTTCTAAAGTTTCTAAAAAAAAACATTAACTGTACATTCAGAACTAGTACTTATCGATTATAACATCGAAACTAAAATATTTTATAAAGAATTCCTTTTCATAACTTTTTAGCTTGAAATTTAACATACTGTGTATAAAATTACATGAAAGTTTTCAGAAAATGAACTGAGATAATATTGACGTGTCCAAAATTCGAAAAATACTGCTCGTATCGACAACTGCTGTTGAAGTAAAGTAATGCTATTGGAGGATGTCCCATTACAACAGTAACTAAGAAAGGCTAAGGAAGATGCCGTCAGCTGAAATGAAATTTTTAAAGAAATTACGCAGATGGGCTTTGAGAGATCAAATAATGAGTACTGAAATAAGGAAAGAATTAAATATATTTTGCATAAATGAAACAAAAAATTACGTGATACGGAAATGGAAGGAGCAAATTGACAGAACGGATGTAGAGAAGTTAATCAGGCATAAGGGAAGAGGGATACAGGAAGAGACGGACCAGGCTGTAGACCTACTCGTGGAAGGGAACTACAACAAGAAGAAGAAGTAGAAGAAGAAGAAAGGGAATATTAGATTGTGTGCATTAAAGGTATATTACACTGCATTAATTCTGCAGGAATCGACAAAGCCTGACGAATGTGATGTCGTTCGCCATAGACACCGCGCCGGTGTGTCAGTTCATAGTTGCAAGTCTGGCACCAGATATCACGAGTACCGCAGTCAGAGGTAGCTACACAGCAACACGCGGCCACCAACCGACGGCCGCGCTGCGGACACGCCCTTCTCGTCTGGCGCAGGCAGCGCCGCTATCAGAGAGGATACGATGCCGCCACAGGCTATCATTGTAGTGACGGTACCCACGACCCCAGACAGCGTCGCACTACAATCGATAAGCCGCGCTCGAAACACTCGTAGCGCAGCACTTTTTTTTTTACTACTGTGTAGTGTGCCCTGAACAGATCATCCTTGGTGACTTATTCTTCTAGGATGGGATGTACGGATAATATGAAAACAATTTATTACACATTCAGTTAAGCTTGGGTACTCAATGGGGCCTTTAGCCTGCTGTCTTTGGTGATGTCTATCTCCAGTGGAGGGAGAGATGTGTCTAGGCTGTTATGTGTAACTGCTTCCTCGTGTTATGACACATCGCCTAAGGGGGGGGGGGGGAAGTGAAACGTTACTGACTTCGGTACTCGATACTTGTGCCATCTTGCAGTGTTCAAGTTTCTACCCATTCTAATTGTCGAACTTCATCCCTAAGGGCATCGATTTTCTCAAAAACTCGTAGAGCCTTGTCATGGACCTTTTCTTGTATAGTGGTCTCGTGGAGTGCGGTGCGGATGTCGACGTTTCTTGTCCACCATGGAGCTCCTGTGATCCCTCGATAGCAAATGTTTTGCAGCGTTTGAAGTTTGTTGTAGTTGGAGACGCATGTAGTTCCCCACGAGGTGTAGCCATACAACATTGTGGGTTCCACCGTTGCCTTATAAATTGGAGTTTAGTGCTAGGGTTGAGATCCTTACTCTTCAGGAACGGAATCAATGACCTGGCCGGAAAGTATTTCGCTTCCGACGACCATGGCATACATTGATCAGTTACTTGGTGTCTGTCGTTCAGAAATAGTTTCCTCCGTGTGCACATTAAAGAAGCTGTCATCGTCGGGTTGATCGTTATCTGATTTTGCCGCTCCCAGCGTTCCACTACATCAAGCAGCCGTTGCATCCTAGCGATCAACTTGTACAAGTGTCGTCCAGTCGTCAGAAAGGCCGTATCGTCCGCATAAAAACTCGTCGTAAGAAGGGGGACTGTTGGGATGTCATTTATAAAAAAATTGAAAAGCAGAGGCGAAATGACAGAGCCCTGCGGAATTCCTGCGGAGATCAGTTTCATGTCGGAGTTTTCATCGTCGACTAGCGCAGCACCTGTATGGCTTGGCAGTACAAACTGTACTGACGTCCACCGGGGGGGCCACAGCTACCAACCCATATGCATCGCTTGTGTGGATAGATACGATCGCTGCTTCTTTGAATAACGGAGCACTGAGCTACGTCGGACAATAGTCTTCAGTGTGTCAAGTCGTGTAGTCTCCAGCTACCGCCGAGACTACAGCCTACAGTTTCCGTTCTCACCTACGAGACTTAGGCTCCGTAGACATCTTAGGGCAGCTCTGGACTCCACGTAGGCGTCCCTCAGAGGCACAGTGACGGTACTTTAATACATACTTTAGAGGACTTGTACCGATTTCAAATGTCTATTGTGATGGACATTTCACAAGAAGAAGCATTGTTTAAGCTGAATATCTCTTCATATTTAATAAACGTTGTCTTATTACTAATTGTTGGGATTCCTTCTGATTGAAGATAACCTACGAAGTTCTCCTGCATTCCGTACAAAAGGGCGCAGTCGGCAATGATCGGACCCCTTCTGTGTCGTGAACGACGCCCGTGAGTACACAGTCTCTATCAGCAACTACGGCGTAATGGACTTACACTATGTGATCAAAAGTGTCCGTACACCCCCAAAAAGATACGTTTATCATATTAGGTGCACTGTACTGCCAGCTACTACCAGAAAATCCATATCAGCGACCTCAGTAGTCATTAGACATCGTGAGAGAGCAGAATGGGCGCTCTGCGGAACTTACGGACTTTGAACGTGATCAGGTGATTCGGGGTCACTTGTGTCATACGTCTTACGTGAGATTTCCTCATTCCTAAGCATCCCTAGGTCCACTGTTTCCGATGTGATAGTGAGGTGCAAACGTGAAGGGACACGTACAGCACAAAAGCGTACAGGACGACTTCATCTGTTGACTGACAGAGACCTCCGACGTTTGAAGAGTGTCGTAATGTATAATAGGCAGACATCTATGGAGACCATAACACAGGATTTCCAAACTGCATCATGAGTCACTGCATGTACTGACAGGCGGGAGGTGAGAAAACTTGGATTTCATGGCCGAACGGCTGCTCATAAGCCACACACCATGCCGGTAAATGCCAAACGACGCCTAGCTTGGTGTAAGGAGCATAAACATTGGACGACTGAACAGTGGAACACATTGTGTGGAGTGACGAATCACGGTACACAATGTGGCGGTCCAACGGCAGTTTGTGGGTATGGCGAATGCCCGGTGAGTGTCATCTGCCAGCGTCTGTAGTGCCACCAGTGAAATTCGGAGGCGGTCGTGCTTTTCATGGAGGGGGCTTGCATCCCTTGTTGTTTTTTGTGGCACTATCACACCACAGAACTACAATGATGTTTTAAGCGCCTTCTAGCTTCCCAGTGCTGAAGAGCAATTCGGGGATGGTGACTGCCTCTTTCAACACGATCGAGCACCTGTTCATAATGCACGGCCTGTGGCGAAATGATTACACGACAATAACATCCCTGTGATTGACTGGCCTCCACAGAGTCCTGACCGGAATCCTATAGAACACCTTTGGGATGTTTTGGAACGTCGACTTCGAGCCAGGCCTCACCGACCGACATCGATACCTCTCCTCAGTGCAGCACTCCATGGAGAATGGGCTGCCCTTCCTAAGGATACCTTCCAGCACCTGACTGAAGGTATGCCCGCGAGAGTAAAAGCTAAGGATAAGGGTGGGCCAACATCATATTGAATTTCAGCATTACCGGTGGAGGGAACCACGAACTTTTGTCATTCTCAGCCAGGTGTCCGGATACTTTTGGTCACATATTAAATGTCTTTGGTTGATATTTTTACCGCTGGTATCAGTGGAGATATTGAAGCAAGTACGTTTTTATATTGAACTGTACGCTTTTTATATCTGCATTCGCTAGCTCTTGAGAAGGTAGTTGGAGTTATATAGCGTTTGTTAATGTTGACGTGGTAAAACATTTCGAGAAATATCCTATAATGTGAGGGCACGGTGGCCGGGAACGTTACTAGCGGTGCAAACACCGTCAAGCAGAGTTCTCGTGTTACGCTGTGTCAGATCGTTGTCACATTTACCTGTTTACTTGTCTGCACTACAGGCCACCCCTTGTTGCTTTCCGTGGCACTATCACAGCACAGGCCTACATTGATGTTTTAAGCACATACTTGCTTCCCAGTGCTGTAGAGCAATTTGGGGATGGCGTCTGCATCTCTCAACACGATCGAGCACCTTTTCATAATGCAAGGCCTGCGGAGGAGTGATTACACGACAATAACATCCCTGTAATGGACTGGCTTGCAAAGAGTCCTGACCGGAATCCTATATAACAGCTCTGAGATGTTTTGGAATGCCGAATTCGTGCCAGGCCTCACTGACCAGCATCCTCAGTGCCGCAATCCGTGTAGAATGGGCTGCCATTCCTCAAGAAACCTTGCAGCACCTGATTCAAAAAAATGGCTCTGAGCACTACGGGACTTAACATCTGTGGTCATCAGTCCCCTAGAACTTAGAACTAGTTAAACCTAACTAACCTAAGGACATCACAAACATCCATGCCCGAGGCAGGATTCGAACCTGCGACCGTAGCGGTCTTGCAGTTCCAGACTGCAGCGCCTTTAACCGCACGGCCACTTCGGCCGGCAGCACCTGATTGAACGTATGTTTGAGAGAGGGGAAGCTGTCATCAAGGCTAAGGGTGGGCCAACACCATACTGATTTACAATGTTACCGATGGAGGTCTGTACGGACTTGTAAGTCATTTTCAGCCAGGTTTCCGCATGTTTTTGATCACATAGTGTAGCTACGAAACAGCACTCTCTGAAATATTCTGTTTGGATCTAACTGAACTAATTTTGTGTTTCATTCAGTGAGTTAAGTAAAGGTTTTTTCCACAGTTGTTGTTGCCCCCCTTATCTATTTTTCTCTGCCTTTACAGCCGGCGCATCGCTACAGGATAGGACAGCAACAAAATTAGTTTAGCTAAGCTTCATCTTATAAAAACACAGCAGTCTCTGGCGGTACAATACCAGAACGCTAAAGGCGAGTATTCTGAGTTCATTTCTACTAAACTGGTTGTCCCCGGTGATGTGCTGGGGGCGCATGGGTTGAAGACCCCGACTGCCAGTTGCATAGCCGAACTCTGCCCGACACTCGGCGGAGGCTTCAGATCGCGACAGGACTCGTGAAATGCAGTTCAGCGAGTGCTTCGTCTACAGCAGGCTTGTGTGAATAGTGGAGGGACTTTCGCAGCTGGCCAAGTCCTCCCTACCTCTCACCCCATCCCCCCCCCCCCCCCCCACCGACTTTGCAGACACTAAGAGCGAGCCTGCATGGAGCGAGCTCTAAAAGCAGGTAGAAGGGGCTCGTCGCAGGCCATCTGACTTGCAGTTCGATTACAGACACAGATAATGACAGATAATGACTATCGAGTGTCCACTTTACTCATTGCCTTTAAGATTGCATTCATTACAGCTCGGTTCTGCACTGAGTTTGTTTTTCTGCCGTCTTAGTTACACTCCAACCGTGATACGTAGCAGTAGAACAGGTTTATTGGTTTCATTGAACTCATTGTACAGCAGCGCAGCGAGATTATGCAGAGGTGTCCCCACAGCGACGGCAGCAACATCTACATCTACATCTACATACATACTCCGCAAACCACCATACCGTGCGTGGCGGAGGGTACCTCGTACCATAACTAGCATCTTCTCTCCCTGTTCCACTCCCAAACAGAATGAGAGAAAAATGACTGGCTATATGCCTCTGTACGATCCCTAATCTCTCTTGTCTTATCTTTGTGGGCTTTTCGCGAAATGTAAGTTGGCGGCAGTAAAATTGTATTGCAGTCAGCCTCAAATGCTGGTTCTCTAAAATTCCTCAGTAGCGATTCACGAAAAGAACGCCTCCTTTCCTCTAGAGACTCCCACCCGAGTCCCTGAAGCATTTCCGTAACACTCGTGTGATGATCAAACCTACCAGTAACAAATCTAGCAGCCCGCCTCTGAATTGCTTCTATGCCCTCCCTTAATCCGACCTGATAGGGGTCCCAAACGCTCGAGCAGTACTCAAGAATAGGTCGTACTAGTGTTTTATAAGCGGTCTCCTTTACAGATGAACCACATCTTCCCAAAATTCTACCAATGAACGGAAGACGACTATCCGCCTTCCCCACAACTGCCATTACATGCTTGTCCCACTTCATATCGCTTTGGAATGTTACGCCCAAATATTTAATCGACGTGACTGTGTCAACCGCTACACTATTAATGGAGTATTAAAACATTACCGGATTCTTTTTCCTATTCATCATGCTTTAATTTACATTTATCTGTATTTAGAGTTAGCTGCCATTCCTTACACCGATCACAAAACCTGTCCAAGTCACCTTTTATCCTCCTAATGTCACTCAACATTGGAGCACTTTTGCATCAAGACTCAGACGCCTAGAAGATACCGGATACTTCCGTTTTACGATAGTTGGTTATTACAGGCTTTTGTTGTTGAGCAGGTACTTTGTCAGAAACAAGCGTAATTGAGGTAACAAACGAAACAAGTCCTAATTACATTGCCAAATATTTGATTCGAATATTTGCAATTGTGGAATGTATTAATAGAATAAAAATTACGCTTCAGTTGCTAGTTAATTTCCTATTTATAGCGCGACCGGTTTCGCAGTCGAAAGCTTCATCTTCAGGTGCCGTGCATGGAAACGTAAAAGTGTGACGGTCGGGCCACTCAGTCATGGAGATGGTGAGTTACACACGTCAAACAAACGCGTGAAAACTTAGGAATAACAACCGCAGTACCCGCCTCTACACTCTGTTCATCATAAAAATAAACCTGATGTATACAAACACAAACGCGATGATTGCTCAGAAGCCGTAGCACACGTACACTGGTGTGGTTACACTCTTGTCAGTAGGTCCTACTTATGTATAAGATACCTTATTACTAAGTTACGTTTAATGAAACTTTAAGATATTCTTATGTATTAACAGGAGTCAACGGTTTTTTTAATCACGCTTTAGTTAAGTAGTTCTAAATTCAAAAATAGTGTACAGTCACAGTATCTATACCGTTGTGCTCTGATTGCCGCGCTGTTAATAAGCAGTATGAAAATAGCTGAGGCTGCTTCCTGCTCCGTAGTGAAACAAGCGTGTGGAACAATGTTAAAAAGCGCCAAGAAAAGAATTGTTCTTAATGTTTTCCATAAATCTGCAGAAAAAAGTCGTCTTTGCAGATTTCCGAAGTCATGTACACTCATGTACGGCTGCTCAGATCGTCTCCCAAATTGTTTATACAGATAAGGAACAGGAAAGGGCCTATAGAACTACCTTGGGGAACGGTAGAAATCATTTCTGTTTTACTAGATGTCTTTCCTTCAATTACTACGAACTGTGACCTTTCTGACAGGCAGTCACCAATCCAATCACATAACTGAGACGATGTCCCTAAAGCACGCAATTTCACTATAAGCCGCTTGTGTGGTACAGTGTCAAAAGCCGTCTGGAAATCCAGAAATACAGGATCGATCTGAAATCTCTTGTCAATACCAACCAACACTTCACGCGAATAAAGAGCTAGTTGTGTTTTACAAGAAATATGTTTTCTAAACCCATTGTGACTGTGTGTCAATAGACTGTTTTCCTCGAGGTACTTCGTAATGTTAGAACACAATATATGTTCCAGAATCCTGCTGCATATCGATTTTAATGATATTTGCCTGTAATTAAGTAGATTAATCCTACTACCTTTGCCGGTCGGTGTGGCGAGCGGTTCTAGGCGCTTCAGTCTGGAACCGCGCAACAGCTACGGTCGCAGATTCGAATCCTGTCTTGGGCATGTGTGTTATGTCCTTAGGTTAGTTAGGTTTAAGTTGTTCTGAGTTCTAGAGGACTGATGACCTCAGATGTTAAGTCCCATAGTGCTCAGAGCCACTTGAACCTACTACCTTTCATGAATATTGGTGTGACCTTTGCAACTTTCCAGTCTCTGGGTACGGTTCTTTCGTCTAGCGAAAGCGTGGAGCTAATGCATCGGCATACTCTGGACCACAAGACTTGCTTTTATTAAGTGATTTAAGTTGCTTCACTACTTCGAGGATAGTTATTTCTACGTTACTCTTGTTGGCAGCGGTTCTTGATTCGAATTCTGGAATATTTACTTCGTCTTCTTTTGTGAAGGCATTTCGGAGGGCTGTGTTCAGTATCTCTGCTTTGGCAGCACTGTCTTCGATAGTTTCTCCATTGCTATCGAGCAGAGAAGGTATTGATTGTTTCTTGCCACTAACATACTTCACATACGACCAAAATCTCTTTGGATTTTCTGCTAGGTTTCGAGACAAAGTTTTTTGTGTAAACTGTTATAAGCATCTCGCATTGAAGCCCGCGCTGAATTTCAAGCTTCTGTAATAGATCGACAATCTTGGGGATTTTGCGACTCTTTAAATTTGGCATGTTTGTTTCGTTGTTTCTGGAACAGTGTTCTGACCCGTTTTTTGTACCTCGGAGGATCAGCTCCGTCGTTTGTTAATTTATTTCGTATAAATCTCTCAATTGCGGCTGATACTTTTTCTCTGCATTCAAGCCACGTCTGGTCTATACTTATATCATTAATTTGGAAGGAGTCGAGATTTTCTCTCAGGAAGGTGTCAAGTGAATTTATATCTGCTTTTTTGAATAGGTGTATTTTTCGTTTATTTTTGGAGGATTTGGGTGTTACAATATTCAATATCGCTACGACAACCCTGTAATCACTAAGCCCTGTATTCGTTTTGATGCTCATAGACTCAGGATTATTTGTTGCTAAGACGCCAAGAGCTCGAAATAATTTTCAGAGAATGCGTTTAGCACAATTTCGGATGATGTTTTACGCGTACCTCCGGAATTAAACATGTATTTTCGCGAACATATCGAGGGTAAATTAAATTAACCACCAACTATAATCGTATGAGTCGGGTACGTGTTTGAAATGATTAATTGTGGGTATTTTATGAAAGATTGTTAATAAAGGTTGCTTAAATAAAGAAAACATAAAAATTTAATTTCTTAGAAGAAAAACGAAAAACCAAATACTGTTTATTCGGACTATGCCCATTGTTTTATAATACGAACCATATATGTGTCGTCGTAACATGAAAAACAATCATTTTCACAGCATCGAGCACACCATACAAATGCTACATTTCTGCATTTGCAGCTGTACCATTACAATATGAATGCAACAGGACTGATGTCTGGAGCCAAGTTAAGGGATTTGTCGCAAGAAATAACAAGACTGTTAAGCTGACAGACGTACTGGAAATAAAGCACACACCTTTTTCACATGTCGGTGCCGAACGCTGGCGGGATGTAGAACGGCACGTCATAAAGGAAGAGGAGAAAATGCGGCCCCTGAGGGGCTTCATGGATTCTGTTATTGATCGACTCGTTATCATCGTAGCAGAGGACAGTTCCAGAACTGAAATGCATTTATCGGATTCGGATATGGAAGGAGCTAAGAGATTATCAGACGACTGACTATAATTAATACATTCAGTGGCTTCAGTACTCGACAGTACGGTGAAGTCCGTGCAGTATACTATTGCATCACCCTGTGTTTAAGCTGGGAATTTTCATCACTCTTGCTTTTAATTACACTAGTGGCCATTAAAATTGCTACACCACGAAGATGACGTGCTACAGACGCGAAATTTAACCGACAGGAAGAAGATGCTGTGATATGCAAATGATTAGCTTTTCAGAGCATTCACAATACGCCAGTCACTACTCTTGATGAACTATGGTATCGTGTTGAAGCTGCATGGGCAGCTGTACCTATCTACGCCATCCAAGCTCTGTTTGACTCAATGCCCAGGCATATCAAGACCGTTATTACGGCCAGAGGTGGTTGTTCTGGGTACTGATTTCTCAGGATCTATGCACCCAAATTACGTGAAAATATAATCACATGTCAGTTCTAGTATAATATATTTGTCCAATGAATACCCGTTTATCATCTACATTTCTTCTTTTTATAGCAATTTTGATGGTCAGTAGTGTATAATACCACGTTAGATGAGAACGAGGGCATTTTATGTATTCCGTCTGGTCAGCTAAGGAGCGTGCGGTAGTGCTGGAGTTTTGCCGAATATTATTTGATGTTCTTTAAAAATTAAATGACATATTGTTTTTCTGCTCGTCTCTTTTGACTTGTGAACTGCAACGGCTCACATCATTGCACGTTTTGGACCAGCTGGCTGGCCACTGCCACCCAAGTTAAATAAGCCGGTAAAGCTGTTGTCCCGCGTTATTGATCGGTCTATGTGCGTGTCACGCAGTATAAAACGATCCTAATGATCATACTTGACTGTACTGGACGCTGCTAAAACACTTCGTCGAGGGTAGATGCTTAACGGCCGGTATGCTGGTCTCTAAAATTCCGGATTTCAGGTGAATTTCAAGCCTGGTTTTGCAGCTGAGATATTAGTCACCCGTAAATTGGTGGGCACTCAGTACGAAGAACAAATTCAACATTTACTTCCGATCTTAGATCTTCGATGACCCCTTTGGCTCTAGCGTACCGAAGAATATAACTTGTGGGCCATGTGCCAAGAAAGTGCGTATCCTAATTTACCCAGTAAAATGCCCTTACTTTTCAGTGCATTGAAGCAAAACCGATTACTGTCACCGGTCAGTCATTCGGTGGTTACCTTCTTCGCTTCTTTGACTTTCTCACAATGTACATACTCCAGCACGCAAGACAATTTGCGCACCTCATAAAAGAGGTACATCTGTATCAAATATTACCTCTTAGACCATAACGGCCTCTTATATTCAAAGGAAGGTATGGAATAATCTAGTACCAGTCCTTGGCTCCACATTTCGAACTTCTTCAGTTCCATCTTCCATGCATGCATTCAGGCTTTAAACTCTCGTTTCGCGTCGTATGCAGTGTGCGACATTTTAAACTGTCTCTGTTGCAATATTTCACCCCGTATGACTGGAGGAATGCAAACGGAATTTTATATTCATACACTCCTGGAAATGGAAAAAAGAACACATTGACATCGGTGTGTCAGACCCACCATACTTGCTCCGGACACTGCGAGAGGGCTGTACAAGCAATGATCACACGCACGGCACAGCGGACACACCAGGAACCGCGGTGTTGGCCGTCGAATGGCGCTAGCTGCGCAGCATTTGTGCACCGCCGCCGTCAGTGTCAGCCAGTTTGCCGTGGCATACGGAGCTCCATCGCAGTCTTTAACACTGGTAGCTTGCCGCGACAGCGTGGACGTGAACCGTATGTGCAGTTGACGGACTTTGAGCGAGGGCGTATAGTGGGCATGCGGGAGGCCGGGTGGACGTACCGCCGAATTGCTTAACACGTGGGGCGTGAGGTCTCCACAGTACATCGATGTTGTCGCCAGTGGTCGGCGGAAGGTGCACGTGCCCGTCGACCTGGGACCGGACCGCAGCGACGCACGGATGCACGCCAAGACCGTAGGATCCTACGCAGTGCCGTAGGGGACCGCACCGCCACTTCCCAGCAAATTAGGGACACTGTTGCTCTTGGGGTGTCGGCGAGGACCATTCGCAACCGTCTCCATGAAACTGGGCTACGGTCCCGCACACCGTTAGGCCGTCTTCCACTCACGCCCCAACATCGTGCAGCCCGCCTCCAGTGGTGTCGCGACAGGCGTGAATGGAGGGACGAATGGAGACGTGTCGTCTTCAGCGATGAGAGTCGCTTCTGCCTTGGTGCCAATGATGGTCGTATGCGTGTTTGGCGCCGTGCAGGTGAGCGCCACAATCAGGACTGCATGCGACCGAGGCACACAGGGCCAACACTCGGCATCGTGGTGTGGGGAGCGATCTCCTACACTGGCCGTACACCACTGGTGATCGTCGAGGGGACACTGAATAGTGCACGGTACATCCAAACCGTCATCGAACCCACCGTTCTACCATTCATAGACCGGCAAGGGAACTTGCTGTTCCAACAGGACAATGCACGTCCGCATGTATCCCGTGCCACCCAACGTGCTCTAGAAGGTGTAAGTCACCTACCCTGGCCAGCAAGATCTCCGGATCTGTCCCCCATTGAGCATGTTTGGGACTGGATGAAGCGTCGTCTCACGCGGTCTGCACGTCCAGCGCGAACGCTGGTCCAACTGAGGCGCCAGGTGGAAATGGCATGGCAAGCCGTTCCACAGGACTACATCCAGCATCTCCACGATCGTCTCCATGGGAGAATAGCAGCCTGCATTGCTGCGAAAGGTGGATATACACTGTACTAGTGCCGACATTGTGCATGCTCTGTTGCCTGTGTCTACGTGCCTGTGGTTCTGTCAGTGTGATCATGTGATGTGTCTGACCCCAGGAATGTGTCAATAAAGTTTCCCCTTCCTGGGACAATGAATTCACGGTGTTCTTATTTCAATTTCCAGGAGTGTATTACTCATCATTTTGGTGAGTAAATCACAGCAGTTTCTAACACCTTGCTGGTCGGATTATTCTCGAAATGCGAAGATTTCTATTCCAAACGTCGGAAACATTCAATAAAAGACTTAGTCTAACCACCCTGCTTACAGGTGCATTGAACAATGTATTAAATTTCTTGCACGACATTCTCGCTGCGTATCAATTTGGCACAAGCGAAGGTAGACCCGTTTCGAAAATGCTTGATTATCGTCGAGATCCAATCTATTTGGAGTTTTGGAGTGGCAGGCCGAGACTTCTACGCCATACTTTGTCTAGATTTCTACAAGGTCCATGATCGAGTGAATTACAAGTATTTACTGCTAAGAGACAACTGAACATCCTTATTTAGAGACCTCCAGCCAGTCATGCCATACGATTTTACTTTATTCTCCTGATCTTCTCGTTTTTATGTTCTCGTGACTGGTAATCGAGCCTTAATGGTCGTATTCAGTAGTTCCTCAGAGGATGTATACGTGGGCGATGCGACGCTATCACTTCGCCGCCGAGAGGATACTTACCATCAGTTCAAGAGTGCCAGGGACGCACTTAATATTCAGTAGTCCAACGTTTTAACGATTAGAAAAATACGCTACATATTTTACATAGTCATAGCAGGTGTTTACCCAGGGATGCTCTTCACTTCAAAGCCAAACGATATGAAAAGATTTAATTTTTGCCACAAGATTTCGTACGTGTAATCTCTCCATGGATGTCAGAACATGAAATATGTATATTGACAACGTAAGATATTTCTTGTGAGTAAGAGGCAACATTTCCCAGTAACCGTCCTCCCTGTACTCCCTATTGTTGCACGGCGAATATTTGCGGTGGTTTGGGTGTGAGTGGCATCCCAACATATCCTCAACTACCCACTGCAATGACGGCCGATTACGTTTTAAGAATTGTTATTATTTATATACAGCTCTATGGTAAACGTACAACACGCTAGTTGATTCGTCTGGCAGGCTTGCTAATCGTCTTTTACAACAGTTTACAACACTTTAGTTTGTTTAGACCGCCCACATTTTACATTAATGACGGAGCGCTTACTTCGGTACTCGTTGGCGAAGTTTATTTGGATCTGAGATATTTTACAGTAATATGTTGACACGTTCACCACAGCATCCCACTATTCTTCCAACACGAACTACACCTGGCCACAGAACTGGCCGCAGTAGTCTCCCCCCTCCATGCTGTCGGTTGTTCCCTCATGCGAGAAATACGACGTATACAGCTTCCAACCGACACTTCCTTGTGTAACGTCAGCAGTTAGGTACGGTGGCACATTATTTCCTTGTGTAATCAGGAAAGATATGATGTTGTACCCTGGAGTTAATTGTCTAGAGCAAATCAACATACCGTTCACTGTAGGAAGTAAACTTTAGAGCAGACAGCAGTGGTGACTCGTCCGCAGGTTGCACACAGACAGCAGGCGTCTGAAATGTTTCGTTTGGTTCCTGCCATGAATGACTCCGTCACTAAACTCAACCTTTCCTTGCCCCTAACCTTTCTTACCCATTACAGTCTCTTGTTCATGTAATATTTTTGGCTGACTGATCAGCCTAGTTTTTCGTGATTCGTTTCAGTCCTGGAGACTCCTTTTCGTACCGGTCGAAGCCCAACTGCGTTGTGAACTACCGTCGTCGGTGCTAAGCAACATTTACGTTGTAATTCTTCATGCTTTCCGGGCGATCTGTTGACATCTTGGATATTCGGGAATCCAGCCGGATGTTCGTATCGTTCTCGCACGATATTTCAACAGCATGCCTCGCTGTCTTCTTTAGGTGCTACCTGAGAACAGAACGATGCGAACATCCGGCTGGATTCCCGAATATCCAAGATGTCAACATTTACGTTCCTCCACAAGATCCCGTATACTACTAGGTTGGGAGCTTAGAAAATAAACTCTTTTTAGGTATTGCTTTGGGTCATGTCATTTCGTTTCGTGCTTCAATTAGAGCACTTTGTGTTTGTTTTTTATCTGCGTTACTTTTCGTATCGATGTAAGGCCCTAACAGTGGCAGGAAGATAAAAGAGAAGTAAAAAAACACTTTTTCCGTAATGGATAAGGTTCGGAAGAAATAGCCTCTTTTAGCTTACAGGACTTACCATATTTTTCTCAGTGTCGAAGAAAGAATAATTTTTGGCTATCAAATACGATGAAATTTTAATTAAAAAAAGGAGATACTGTTTAACGCCTTCATTCTCTTCTCGGCAGAGAAAATCTAATGCATGTGTAACGTAATAAAACTTGGTATGCCTGAAGGAATAATACAACAGGTAACCGACTGCGGTAGAACTTAACTACTTTCTCTCTCGAAGGGTTCTAAAAGGGCATTTGAACATTAACTTACAAATATGAAAAAAAACCTGTAAGAACGTCATCGAATTAGCATTGTTACGTTTTACTTGCCTATACGAATGAACATGTATTTTTTGGTCGATTTAAAGGTAATATAACAGTAAAAACTGGTAACGTTGATCTGCTCAGTAAACAAGAAGCGATCAGTGGAGTTTCGAAGTTACCAAAAGTCAGTAGCCTTAGTTAAAAGAAGCAGATGGTCTAACGTATTTCAGCAGAAGAGTGGGCCGATTTTAATTTGTAAATTTAATCCAAATATCCTTGAGGTTATTTATATGTAAATGAAGTTTGCCTTGACTAATTGCGAGATGGAACGGAAACAAACGCTGCGCCACGAGTGATTTAATTCCGAATAACTCAGATAAAAGGACTCACCTTTCCCTCAGAGGAAAGCTGAGTTTGTTGTATGAATCCTAAGCCGAACGTATTTGCTACTTTTAAGTACATTTTTGTTACCATTAGTCAGCTTTGATGTGAAGGAATTGTACTGTTATGTGATACACAGCAGGAAGCGAGTAAAAACTCATACTCCACCAGCAAATGAAAAATCCACTGTTCATAGAACTTACAGCATCAAAAGGTATAGAGCTGAATGCAAAAAAATTGGTGGACATCTATTGTTTGTTACATAAAAAAGTGTGTATTTTACCACCATAAAATAATAAAATACTTGTCAAGGCACCATGTACATTCTGGGCATACATATGGGAGCCCGAAATCAATGACTGAGTTGAGCCCCCAAAATAGTGATAATGATGGATAATGGCAATGTGAATAGGACGTTACTTTGATAGGACACCCAGTTAGTCACAGACACTCTGAGGAAGTGGCGAAAAGATATTTTGTAAAATGGACTTATACAGAAAGTATCTCATGTTAATATACGTAACTATTAGACAAATGCCTAAAAGACAGCTTTTCAGCTGAAAAATTAGGGTTACTTCTTGATATGGCTGGGATGTAGGCAAAGGACCTAACAGTTTTTATTGAAGTTAAAATTTTTTTTTATAAAACCTTTTAATGGTGTAGACTCTAGAATTTTGGCTTTGTACTGAGTCTGTAGCCTAATCTGTGTTGTCTTCTGTTTCATTATGTATTGTACATCCCTCTCCCTCCTCTTTTATTTCATAAATTTGTATCACATACTGATGATCAAAAATTTTTATGTATTCACCTTATATGTGTATATTTCTGTAAACATTTTTCCTAGCTTTTGTGTTGAGTTATGACATTAGGTAAATATTATTTAATTAATTCCTTTACCCACTGTTCAATTCCTGGCCTGCCGGCCAGGGTGGCCGAGCGGTTCTAGGCGCTGCAGTCTGGAACCGCGTGACCGCTACGGCCGCAGGTTCGATACCTGCCTCGGGTATGGATGTGTGTGATGTCCTTAGGTTAGTTAGGTTTAAGTAGTTCTAAGTTATAGGGGACTGATGACCACAGACGTTAAGTCCCATAGTGCTCAGAGCCACTTGAACCATTTCTGTAACGTTTTACTATCTCGGTCGCACTCTTCAGCTCAAGTTACGGAGTGTTACGTCACACTACCCAGTTACTGAGCACTGAAGCGTTTGTGCTTCTACTTCGCTGGCTCGGAGGCTGCGTGTTTCAAAAATGTCTCTCAGCACTATGGGACTTAACTTCTGGGGTCATCAGTCCCCTAGAACTTAGAACTACTTAAACCTAACTAACCTAAGGACATCACACACATCCATACCCGAGGCAGGATTCGAACCTGCGGCCGTAGCGGTCACGCGGTTCCAGACTGCAGCGCCTAGAACCGCTCGGCCACCCTGGCCGGCAGGCTGCGTGGCAAAGCTTGCATGGTGCCCTTCCTTCCGCTACATCGGCAGTACGCCTTGCTGATGTTTGGACTGGTGCACCAGCCCCGAGCTAGCCTTATCAGTTCTGAGTCATCTGGGCAGAACATTTAAGTAATTTTAACCGTGTACAATGGAATTCTACTTTCGCGTAACAATACTCTAAGATTGTAAAATTTTTAACTTTCACGGTCGGAAATGTCACAATTAATAAAATGTTCCGGGCTATTACGCTGTGGTCGGTTGAATTTCACCTTAAAACCCAACGTTTCGCACCCATCTGCCGACGTCATTTTGAAGGTGGATCGTACCTTGTTTGAATGCCCTGGCTCGCTACTGACTACAGCAATTTTCCGCTTCCACGTGCTTCCGCGCAGTAGGGTGACGTGACATGCTTTGAATCCGCGAGCGCAATTGGCCGTCGTCGGCTGACGTCGGCCATTGTTGATGTCGTCCCATGATAGAAGACTGGTACACATCTCCCTCAGCACCGGAATCTAGATCTCATTCAACTTCACGCTCTCCTCCTTCTTACTGTAATTCCTGAGGTGTTTTACAATCTCCATGGCCTCCCTGTATAGCCTTTCACAGTATCCGCTTGTTGCTCCCAGTACTTGAGTCTTATCAAAATGAATGTGGTGGCGTACTGGCTGCAAAGGATGTTTCACAACAGATGACCTGTCGATCTCCCCGCTTCCGCAGTTGCCCTTGTGCTCTTCAAGTCCTTTTTCGGCCGTTATTTTTGTAGTGCCCACGTATATCTCACCACCGCTACTCGGAATCCTACAAACTCCTGCTTTTTCCACCGGTTGGAGAGCATCCTTGGCCGATTTTAGGTGATCTAGTACCGTACGAGTATGTTTGTAGTTTATGGCGGTGCTGTGCTTTTCAAGAGTTTTCCTATGTGGTCAGTTTTACTATGCATTTTGGGATATATTGCTCACCAGTGTGGGATCGGTACCAGGTAGGGTTGATGGAAGAGATGGAGAAGATCCAACGGAGAGCAGCGCGCTTCGTTTCAGGATCATTTAGTAATCGTGAAAGCGTTACGGAGATAATGTATAAACTCCAGTGGAAGACTCTGCAGGAGAGACGCTCAGTAGCTCGGTACGGGCTTTTGTTGATGCTTCGAGAACATACCTTCACCATGGGGTCAAGCAATATTTTGCTCCCTCCTACGTATATCTCGCGAAGAGACCATGAGGATAAAATCAGAGAGATTAGAGCCCACACTTAGCCGTACCGACAATCTTTCTTTCCACGAACAATGCGAGACTGGAATAGAAGGGAGAACCGTTAGAAGCACTCAAAAATGGTTCAAATGGCTCTGAGCACTATAGTACTTAACATCTTAGGTCATCAGTCCCCTAGAACTTAGACCTACATAAACCTAACTAACCTAAGGACAACACACACATCCATGCCCGAGAATTCGAGCCTGCGATCGTAGCGGTCGCGCGGTTCCAGACTGAAGCGCCTAGAACCGCTCGGCCACGATAGAAGTACTCAAAGTACCCTCCGCCACACACCGTCAGATGGCTTGCGTAGTACGGATGTAGATGTAGATGCAAATTTAAACCATCAAATTTAAGCTATGAAACTCACTTTTTAGTATAATCAAGTGTCGTGTACAATACCTAGATATCAGCCGACGCTTGAACGGTAATGTCTGCGTTACCCAGCATTTGTTGTTTTCTTTAGTGAATTCTACCTGATGGACGGTGGTGAAGTCGTCTTCTTCATTGTAGATCTCTCATTTTGGAACCAGCATTAACCCTATCTGGAAAAACCAGTAGGAAACGCTCGTAATTGTAGTTAATGTGTCGCCTACTTCCGTTTGAAATGAATAAACCACAGAAACGATGATGTTCGTGGTTGCAGCCATCCATAACGCACTGGAACCTTTATGTTGATTGAATCAATTGTTTCTACCACTACGCCCTTATGCTATGAAAATCAAAAATATTCAATATTGGTCTCGCCTGAAAATTTGTAGCGACGTATGTAATAGTCCACAACTACAAGCGACAACATAATTTTCAGTTATTGAAGCTCTCCAGTAAGCGTGGTAAATTGGTTGACTTCCTTTTATTTGAGATGGGGAGAGGAGAATGGGGAAGACGTGGAAGGGGGGCGGGGTGAGGAACATTAGTCTTCTGACTTCCTATGAATGCCCAACATCTGCATCTCAGAGTAGCACCTACACCAAACATTATTTGTTGTGTATATTCTAGTCTCTGTCTTCTCGTATGGTTTTTGACCCCTTTGTCTCTCGCTAATACGGAAGCTATTCCGTGAAGCTTTAACGCATCTGCTGTCAGGATGCCTCTCCTTCTCGTAAGTGTATGCCATACATTCCTTCTATTCTGCGAAGATCCTCTTTAATTCTTATCATAATTTTCAGCTTCATTCTCTTATATCACTCTTCAGACGCTTCAGTACTGCTCTTTTCCGTTTTACCCATAGTTCATAATTCGTGTCGACACAACGCTGTGCTCCATACACCCATTTCCAGAAATTTCTTCCCCAAACCCCTGTGTTTCATACTGGCAATCGTGTTGTGACGGTCGTTACTTTGTTTCAATGAGCTAGTCTGTTTTGTATACCATCCTTGCTTCCACCGCCATACGTTATTCCGTTTTCAAGTTGGCTCAGTTTCTCCATTTCGTTTACCACGTAGTTACCAGTTTTGGTGCAAAGTTTGCGACTGAAATAATTTCCGCTGTTCCTGAGATGCGAACTGCTGATCAGGCCACCTAGGAGGGAGGGGCCACTGGGATCCCCATGTTAGATGTTCAGTGGGACCCCTTGGATATTACAAAAGATATACACAAAAACCGCTTTAGAAGGAACTCTGCGTACTGAATCACGTGAGCAAAGGCGAATATAGATGCCGAAGGAGGGCGATCACAGGAATTGGTCATTATGGGGTTGTCTTTGTAGATACAGAATGATTTTGCAGTTGGGGAAAAACGACAGAGATCGATCCGTGAGAAGATAAGAACATATGGCATGGTATCTACAACACAGAAAATTTATTAATAGAAAACTTCCAGTAACCAACGTCCCATATATTCTTCTTTATTTTTGACAACCGGTTTGGACAGATATAACATCCCCTGGTCTTCTAAAAGTTTTTGTTGCTAAATGTGTTCATTGTGAGGTACAGCCTCATCCCATTAATGCATCTTGCCATATACAGTACAATGCAGTAATGACACGCTGAACGAATATCATCGTTAGACGAGATGTTGAAAGTGGATGCATACACGAACCCGACGCAGCAGCAACTGGCACAGACATTCACGTGTGACATCCTGCATCTGAATGGCGTCATAGGCAGCCATAGGCAGCTTGATTGTGTTGTTTAAAATATTGCAAATAATAAATATTCTGGGCTATTATGCCGTGGTTCGTGATGTGTAATTAACTGATCTTCATACGGTTGCTGCATGCTGTCCCCTTTTCTAGTGATGTAATTAATAAAGCGATGTCATTAATGAATCATTGGTTCGTACCAGCATCTTTGTAAATATATTTATAACGTACACAGGAATATGTCTTAGGAACGGTTACATGAATATGTGTTAACTTTTTATTTCAACAGTCACAGATGCTGGAGACTACTAAACACTACATTACGTTTCTGTCTTCTGTAGTGTGACGTTCATATCACTAATTTTTTGATTATATAAAAAAGGGACAGGAAAAGTGAAAAAGACAGATCAATAATATTCGATATCTTAGATTTGGCTTCGTAGCACGTTTGGGCGGACAATTCCCGGGTGTAACGACGATCTCTTGTGAAATTAGTGGGTTAGAAATTATTTATCGTCAAGAAGTCGACCGAAACTTGAGAATCGTTTCATCACTCGGTCTGTGAGGAAGTTGCCTACCTCCGAAGATCGTCGAATCCAACTACAATGTTCACATTTATTGTATTTTTTAAAAATTAAATGCACTTACAGCAACTTCAGTTTCATAAATGTGGGAACTGAACTATCATTTTGCCCTTCGACGTTACTGTGCTCATAGTAATTTAGTTTCACTTTTCGTTGCATCCTCTAGTCCATATGCACCATTCACAGTCTTTGATCCTTTAAACTGCGGAGATGAGGCTAGTACCGCTACAACAGGAACAACTTGAAAAGCGTGAGTCTTTACAAAGGCACGTGAGCGACCTATGTGTTGTTGGCTGTAGCGGTGAAACTAGCACACTTCCACCTGCCATAGAGGAAAACTGTGGGTGCCGTTCCGCAGGCTTACAGGAAAAAATAACTGACCTACATACCATTTTTGTGACACAGAGATAGTCAACATATCCCACACAGTTACTTAATATGCAGTGTGAGTCGCGCAAAATGTAACATCCAATTTATTTCGTGAACGGTTTAGTATATCAAAATGAAGTTTTAGATTAATGATGGTAACCAGAGGGAAAAGTAATTTTTTGCGTCTTTACTACTCTCAACTCTTACATCAATCGAGATACGGAAGAAAAGATCTATTTACAAGGCTTTGAAGGCTTCTGGAAGCTCCTGAAAAGACGAGTGCAGTTATATACGTCTGGCTCGGACACTGTATCAAGCGTATCAACTATATATTTGTTTCCAAATTAACGTTCGCAGCTCGTGGTCGTGCGGTAGCGTTCTCGCTTCCCACGCCCGGGTTCCCGGGTTCGATTCCCGGCGGGGTCAGGGATTTTCTCTGCCTCGTGATGACTGGGTGTTGTGTGTTGTCCTTAGGTTAGTTAGGTTTAAGTAGTTCTAAGTTCTAGGGGACTGATGACCATAGATGTTAAGTCCCATAGTGCTCAGAGCCATTTGAACCATTTTGAGCCATCCAAATAAACAATTCACTTAAACGTGATATAATATCTGTGGCTATTTGGATTAGTCTAGAACGCTGGGAACTGATGTTGCCGATTGAGGAAAAACAGATCGATGTTTAATTTTGGTTCGTATTAAACTTGCAGAACCGTTCAACAAGCCACAACGTGAACAGTTAACCAGGAACTTGGTGAAGTGGAACGTCTGGGTTGTGTTATTAGGCGCTGGATACATGGATAATTACGGCCCGCCTGCAGTGTCTGCGTGAACTGTTAGCTGGGAACAATTTGATAAAATTTTCATGTCTTCGACCGAAATTTGAGCTGCAAGTAAGATTGTATTGAGTACGTATACATATTTGAAATAGTTTTTAAGGCATTTATGATGCACTAGAAGTTAGGCGGCCGTTATATTTATCAGTCGTATCTGATGCTGTATCTCTGTCGTATAGAGCAGTGTCTATAGGAAATGTATTGTTTTAGTAGCTTTAGCCTGTCTAATGGCTGTATATAGCGATAGATCCTGGCATGCGATCCTACTTGGTCGTGTATTAAATTCTGTACAGACCAATACATAGAAACAAGTGCTTATGAGTTAATACTGGACAAAAATTCATTTGTTATCATTAAAGCATACAGATACCCTCTGAGTAATGGAAAGGCTGGTTATTGGTTTAATTGAAGTTTTTTAAAAAGGGAAAAGTGATGTCAAGATGAAATATTCTGAACACAGTTTAATATCAATTATATTTTTACTTGCTTCAGGTAGTTGTACAGTGATACATTACGTAATAACACAAGAAGCAAATGTCACTTTACACACACCTACCTTACGATAGATAGAACATCTGGTCATCAGGCACATTCTGTCACTGTTCAAATACATATACAGTCCATAAACACTCAAGTCAAACGTTGAAGGTTATTCGTCCCAAAACAATGGCTGGTTTTAAGGTTAAGAATTTGACTCGTAAACCTAATGACAGCTCTAAATTCAATATATTTCTTAATAAGTGTGCAGCCATCTATTAAGGCTGTTATCACAAAAAATACATCAAATGAAATAAATAATGAAATGCAGCACTGGGAAGTCTTCAAAGAAACCTTGTATCATCACAGCTATCAAAGTACCTCCAGAATGAAAAAATAAAATGTACAAAATAGCTAGAAAAAATAAGCATCCCGAAGTACTTTCATATTATAAGCAGCAATATAAAGTTTTAAGAAATTAGACGAGGATGTACATTTGGCAGATCTGACAATAAATCTGAATTAGCGTGGAATAATGTTAAACGAAAGGCCAAGATGCCTTACAAGATTACAATATTTTCATTCAAGAGAATGTGAGAATTAACAGTTCATGTGTAGCACATATTTTTAATAATTACTTTTTAGAACTAGGTGAGAAAATCAGCTGAATAAGTTCTTAAGTGCAAGCAAGATAATACTCTGAAGTACACTGCAGGGGAGATTTACAGCAATTAAAATTTGTCAGGAATCTCCGTCTGACATTAGGAAGATCATCATGAGCCTCAAAAATAAAATATCGTGTGGAGTTGATCAAATCACCAAAAAGACCTCAAAAATTTGTGAACTTGCATTTTTTTATATTGTCTGTCACATCTTTAGTATAGGATATTTTCCCATGGAGATAAATGTACGTCATTATTCAGCCTCTCTGTAGTAAAGGTGACTCCACAGAAACCTTTAACTATCGGTCAGTCTCACTTATTACACCATTTTCCCAAGATTTTGCTGAGGATTTGAGGATAATTACTTATCTGATTAGGAATGGGATATAGTTCTACTACGGGATTTGCTTATTCCTACACTGGGCCGATAGTAAAATGTTTAACTGATGGAGGAATACCAGCTGGGATCTTCTGTGATGTAAGAGAGGCATGTCATTATGTCTGTTATCTATATTACTAAAAGTTAAACGGATAAATGGTCACCCAGTTACCTAATCACCTGAGTCCAACTGCAAGCAGCATACCTAACAGTTTCCAGGGGCAACAAAAACTAGATTTTTCAGTCTCTCATAATCATTGAATGAATTTAAAACCTTCAAAAGTGGTAGTATTCTACTTATTGATACGTATAATCTAGACGTAAGGATTTAACAAAATAGGTCGGTTATGACAGTTAGAAACTGCGCTTGTATCTTGTGGCAGCGCACCTCACAGCGCGCAAATCACATATCACATATGCGTCCAGTATTTCAGTATAAGAGGTCTTATCGACTTCATACTAGCTTTACACTTAATTTCAAAAGTTTTCAAAACTTTTCCTCGCTGACACAACACACAGAATACTGAGAAAAGGAGATTTATAGCTTACAGTATTTTTGCTATTCACACAGTGAAACTTCAACAATAGGCCTGACGTTTTAATTTATTGGTTCTTTGCTACTAACACATTTCGCTACGTATGTATCAAGCAGTATTCACATGTGCCACTGAATGTACCTACAAATTATATCATTGTGTGATAGATAATTAAAGAGATTAGATGTCATGAAGGTTAAGATGTCTGGAAAATTTGCTTTCCTTAAGATGGACTGCCATTTCCCAGGCTGTATTCGTCCAAGTGTTTGATAATGAGAGGCTTTAATTAGTCTGTGGTTGGATAATCCGAAATTAGTGAAAACCAACATAATTAGGGTCATCTTGGGAAAGATCTGTGAAGTCAATGAGCTTGCTTAAGTTGGTGCTATCTTGCAGCTACTTTACTTTTAATATCAAAACATATGAAATGCAAAGCTAACAGTCACATCAACAGCAAAGCCATCTTTAAAATGTATGTGGTGGGACAATTATTCTTTTTGAAGGCCCCAGCGAGTAAATTGACACATTAGCAACAACTATGAGCAGCTGAGCGGCTTGTATAAGAATGTTAAATCAACGATTGGGAATCCAGTTAGTAACAGCATCAACTTCTTAGACTTGGTAAACCGTAACCATCATTTTGAAATTTATAGAAATCTAGCAGCCACTGTTGTGAACATCAGTAGCTTATCTTGTTATCTAAACTAGCATAGGATGTTGTATTTTAGGTCTACAATGAGTCGCATTCACTTTGATCAGTTGAACAACGTTCAGAATGGAATATCATTATAATCTTAGCATCATAAATTACTATCAAAAAAATTAAAAAACACTCAAGCAACAGAGCTTCACACCAGACACCCACACACTTAATACCAACGCCAAAGTCAGTAGAAAGCAGTAGAAAATCTATTGCACTTCCTATTCAGGGAGTATATCATACAAAATAAGCAATCATCTTAAAAATACAAATATAAAGATAAGTTCCCATAGAAAGAACGAACTTCAGCAGCTAGCCATTCATAATTAAGGAATAACAACCCCCAGACAAGAAACTAGTGGAATACGAAATTAGTTGCCAAAACTGCCTCTCCCCAATAAGCAGGGAAAATTGGGAGAAAGTTCGAGGCTCAGATGAAACGCCTTTTAGCTGCCACACGTTTGAACAACATATCGAGAGCCACACTTCACACAAAGCAGATCACCACATCATCTCGCCGCGCGGTTAGAGGCGCCATGTCACTAATCGTGCGGCCCCTCCCATCGGAGGTTCGAGTCCTCCCTCGGGCATAGGTCAGAGTGTTGTCCCTAGCGTTAAGTTAGTTTAAGTAGTGTGTAAGTCTAGGGACCGATGACCTCAGCAGTTTGGTCCCTTAGGAATTCACACACATTTGAACATTTGAACCACATCATCTTCTCAATGAACAGACTGAGTTAGCCAATGTAGCATTTCTACATAATTTTATTCATCTGCTTTCTGTCTTCAGACATAAATAACAACTACTCCTGTCGACAATACTAACATGTAGACAGTAATCCAACTCGAAACACTATACTAAGGTATAACAGCCTACTTAATTAAGCATTAATATAGTATGATTTTGTAATACAATATTAAATTAAATTAGTTTTTCACCTAGCTAGTACTTTTAATATAATGTTTACTCTGCTACTAATTATTAATGTACAATTGTTTATCATCATCTATTTTGTTGCTTGCGCAGTCCAAAATATTGACATGAAAATATTTCAGAAAAAGGTTCTAGCAAAGTGGTTCATTAATTATCTATTTCAGTTGCTATCAGTGCTCATTGAATGTTAACTGCATATAACGAAACGTTTATACATCGTAAATTTCGCTTTATGGATACATGTAAAGTCCTTTATACATTATTTACCATTTCGTTAACAACATTGCAACATAGTGCCTCAAAATTGTCGATGTAAGTGGCCTAGAACTTAAACATGTTTATCTTAAAGATTAGTTTACATTGTGTTTATTCGATACTAGGTTTCTCCCCATGACTTCACCCACATGTCCATTCGACACACATACTGAACACTACTGAACACACCTCATCCTGCCCCTCCCTTTATCCATTTCCTTCATCACCCTCTCTGACATTATCGTCCTCTCTTTCCCTCGCTGTCCATCTCCATCTCCCCTTCTTCCTTTTCCAATACTGCTCTGCACTTTCCACCTTCCTCATGTATTTCTCCCTTCTCCCCTCTCTCTGTCCATTTCGTCTTGCCTCCTTATTCTTTCCACCCCTTCCTCTATACAACTCAGCCTGCCTCACCCATACTCATCTCTGTGTGCAGCCTCTGTAGTACAGTTCAGTAGAGTGAGCTGATACTACCCTCACATGTCTCTTAAGCACCACAGGGGCTCGAAAATCATTAATTTACCCCTGACATACAGGGCACAGCTCTATAGAGAAGGCCAGTTTTTCTCTAATACAGCATTACTGTCATGCAGCCTACCAGTCAGGATCCAGCAAACTGTTTCTAGCCCCTGATATGTACGTTGTCATGCAAAGCGGATTGATTTGGGAGGCGGTTATTGTTACCACACAACATGCCTGTTATGAAGGACAGCCTCAGCTCCAAGGCTAGAAAAACACATTTTTGTCCGTATCTTTGGTCCTATTGGAGTTAAGAGTTTTTTAAAGCTCACTGTGCTGATATATATAAAGCCTGCTGTTTCTGTGCCAAATTCAGGTGAATTCAGTTCAGATATGTCACAGATGGCAACACCACAATGAATTCACTAGCGAACAGTACATTTACCAGTTGCCACTCGTCCAAGAGAGACATATTTATTTTTAAAAGAAAAACCATTGAAAAACTGAGGATTAATTAGTGAGAATTTGGGAGACGCATGTCGAGAACTACTAGGAGACACATAAAAGCAAGAAAATGAGTAGTTCATGGAGCAATGATTGCAAAGTATCAAGAGATGAGGACAGAAAAATGAGACAGTCTAATTGAAGGTGTGTAGACGACATTAGAAAAGGTGCTGCACCAATATGGAGGTGTAAAACTGAAGACTGTAATGCATGCAGAAATGTGGAGGACATATTTAACCACAGTCGTCATTCAATGGATGATGATGATCACGGTGATGTTGCTAAGAGACAGCAACCACGAACATTAAGGGAATGTGGAAGAAAATATTAATTACTTGTGACAAGAGCTGAGCTAGTCGATCAACCTTGGGCAGACGACTAAATGATGCTACGCTGTCTGCCAACATTTTAGTTTAGGAAACACCTGTGATTGTGTGGTTGTCACTTGAAGCCTACTAGAATCACCTAGATATCGGGAACATTTACACTGAGTGGAACAGTTGTGGTGGTACACTGCTGTAGAAGAAGGAGCACTAGCATTCGTGCATAATTGTAAATATTTATATTCAACATAAATGTTTGGCCTGAAACAGTTACTTAAATGAGTCACCTTAAGTATTGCGTTTTATAATTAAAGAGCACTTCTTCGTTTAGCAGCAAACAGAAGAGGAACTTAAATTATGATAGGGTTCAGAGTAACTGGGGATGGCCAATTTGGAACTCAGTAACATGAAGTGAGGGCTTTTAATTGGAACAATCAATGTGGATTTTTATAAATATCTGTATTATCATTCATGCTTCACTGGATTTGAAACACATAGGAATTTCAGGGCAGATAAGGCAAAATGGCTACATGAAAAATGTGAAGAAATTCGAAAACGAAATGATTGACTCACCATGTAGAAAAATGGGAACAACGTTCGGTGAAATTAAAAGCAAGGTTGGTAACACTGACAATGGGAATTCCACTGTTAAATGGAGAGGAGAGAGCTGATAGTTGAAAAGAGTACACTGAAGGCCTCTATTTGGGGGGGGGGGGGGGAGACTTGTCTGATGATGTGGTAGAAGAAGAAACAGGAGTCGATATTGAAGAGATATGGGATCCAGTGTTATAATCTAAATTTAATAGAGCGTTGGAAGATTCAAGATAGAATGAGGCAGAAGGGATAGATGACATTCCATTGGAATTCTTAAAATCGTTGGGCGAAATAGCAACAAAAATATTAATATGTTGCTGTGCAGAATCTATGAAATTTCACATAAACACGCAGTGTGAGTGATCGTACGTGTGTGTGTGGGTTTCTGCACAAAAAGGCGACTACAAGGCACGAGAGGCATAACAACACACACACAAACATCAGATAAAATACTAATGTAGACATTGGCACCATATAATGATAACAAATTCTCGAAAAGCGTTGTGCTATGCATGAAAAAATTGTAGACTATTGAAAATCATGTTGTTGCGAGTCAGGAGTTTTACTTTAATAGCTCGTGAATGACAGAGTTACGGGCTTTCTAAAAACATCGATTACGGGAAAATAAATGAAATTTCCAACAGTGCTACTCTTTATTCGTTGTAAGTTTAACAGGTAAGGACACATGGAACTCCCTATTGCACCAGAGTATGATTGCTTTCTCGTTTAAAGCCCGTGTCATAAGGTGAAACCTGTGACAGACATTGACTGTAAACTTTGCAATTCCGACATGTCACAACTTATGTTTTTGAAGAACTATTGCCGAAAGTAATCTACGGAATTTTTACTCTTCTACTTATTTCTTTTCCCATCCATCCACTTGTTGTAGTCAGTTGCCTTAAACACAAACATATATCACCTGACTCTATGACTCGATTTTTAATTTATACTACGTTGCTTGTAAAATATTTCAGACTTGTTGCAACTGATTCTCGGGACAGATTTCAAATCTGCTCTGTTAATATAAGCCGCAATTCGTAATAACGTTGACCTATCAGGAACCGTTTCCGTTACCTGCGTAACTTTTTTAATTTAACTGCAGTGCGCAAGTACACAAATTCTCGAACCTCGCTGTTAAATATTCCTTTTAATTTAATCTAACGGTAATTCTATGGAGTGAGACCAAGGCACACAATACAGTATCAGAAAACGAATAAAACACTAGCCACTCCGTTACAAGGGTGTGCTGCTCGCTATGGAAGTTACAGACATTGTAGAACGGGTACCGGGCGGACATATGAGCAGTGAGCAGTAACGTAGCTCATATCAGTGATCTGGTGCGCATGCATCTGTCAGTTGCAGCGAATCAACACAGTAATACGTATAGTTCTTGTGATCGAATATTCTGAATTACCTCGAAGAGAACTGTCTATTGACACATAGTCAAAAGGGGATTAGAAAACATCGTTCTTGCGAAACACAAGCAGCACTTTACTCACACGAAGTGTTGAGTCCTAATGACAAAAGATTTCAAATTGATTCGGTATTTCTAGGTTTCCAGAAGGCGTTTTACACTGTACCTAACAAGCGGCTTCTTATGAAATTCCGTGCTTATGGAATATCGTTTCAGTTACGCGACAGGACCAGCGATTTTCTTTGAGAGAGGTCACAGTTCTAGAAATTGACGGAAAGTCATCGAGAAAAACACAAGCGATTTCTGGTGTTCCTCAGGATGTTGTTACAGGCCCTCTGCAGTTATTTATTTACATAAACAATTTAGGAGACCATCTGAGCAGCCGTCGTAGGTTGTTTGCAGATGACGCTGTCGTACGTCGTCTAGTAAAATCATCAGAAGATCAAATCTAATAGCAAAACGATTCAGAAAAGATATCTTTATGGTGCGAAATGTGGAAATTGACCCTAAATAAAAAAAAGTGTGAGGTCATTCACATCAATGTTCAAAGGAATCCATTAAACTTCGATTACATGATAAATCAGTCGATTTTAAAGGCCGTAAATTCTTCTAATTATTTATAATTGTATTTACGAACAACTTAAATTGGAAAGAATACACAGAAAATTGTGCTGGAAAGGTGAACCAAGAACTGTGATTTATTTCCAGAACACTTAGAAGACGCAACAGATCTACTAAAGAGACTGCCTATACTACACTTGTTCGTCCTCTTTTGGAGTACTGCTGTGCGGTGTGGGATCCTTACCAGATAGGATTAACGGGTGAAAATCATTAAAATAAAGGCTTGTATTGTTGTGGTGGCATCTTCTCCGAAATTTCAATCACCAACTTTCTCCTCTGAATGTGTAAATATTTTGTTCCTACCACCTACACAGGAAGAAACAATCATCATAATAAAATAAGGGAAATCATAGCTCACAGGGAAAGATATACGTGTTTGTATTTTCCCCGCGCCGAACGAGACTGGAGTCTTTCTTTTGCTATCGCCTTTATCCCGCATTATGCGCAGAGTCAGCCACGGAATTGGCATGGTTACTTTTTAGGGGTGGCTGGATGTCCTTCCTGCCACCATCCCCTAACCCCCGGGACGGAAGGAGTGTACCCCAGCTGTCTGCGTCGAGTGTAAATCGTGAAATAGGTGAATGTTTCAAATGTCAGAGAGTCTTGTAACTGAGGCGGAACGTGGGGACCAGCCCGGTATTCACCTAATAGGAGGTAGAGACCCGCCTAAAAACCACATCCAGGCTGGCCGGCACACCGGCCGTCGTCGTTAATCCGCCGGGCGGATTCGATCCGGGGCCGGCGCGCCTACCCGAGTCCAGGAAGCAGCGCGTTAGCGCTCTCGGCTCCCCTGGCGGGTTTGAACGAGACTGGAGTAAGAGAGCATTGATGTGAAAGTGGTTCGATGAACAGTGTGCCAGACGCTTAAATGTGATCTGAAGAGTGTCGGTGTAGATGTAGATTTAGTGCACCTTGGCCACACCGCGCCACCGGGCGTAGTACGTAAGACAGATGTGCCTGCTCCACACTGGCAACGTGCAAACTCGACACTGCTGTGACCGCGACAGTCCATGGAGGCTTCCGGTGACGTCATGGCAGAGTATGCCGACCGCACTGAGATGCCCAGCCGTCAGCGGCGTATGGTGGCCGGTGTACAGGAGAAGCACTCGAGAAGCGACCCAGTGCTCCCCCTGGGCAGGGGTCGGCCGTGTCGCTGGAGATGACGTAGGTGGACATCTGCGCAATGACACCAAGTCAGGGGAGTGCGCAGAGCTGTTACCCTGCCGTGGCCTCAAACCGGTGACCTCTGCTGGCAGGTACACGCGGTGTCCTCGTCCAGCATAGACCCGCTGTGTGTGAGACTCGGAATAGCTGTATTACCGAAATGAGAAGTACTTATAGTCGGTAACAGTGTTTTTGTGCATACGCGCCAGTACAGTTCACGTGTATAACAACTGTGCTACCACTGTCAGTGTGGAAACCTGCCCTGCCCCTTGCTGCACTAATTGGCGTAGAACACTGAGCTCACTGTGACTGCAAGTTAACCTGCTCCGCAACACTGCGCTGGCCTGTCGTCAGCGCTGCTTCAATACGCTGCTCATTCTAACGCTAATACCCGCACATACGGTAGTTACGCTACAGATCCAGTGACGTGGGAACCTGAAGGAGAGGACCTGTCGTGGTTTGACGTGCTCGTGACTGCACCGTGCACAAAGTTACCCGATTTGTGACAGTACCAATGCGGGCTGTCCAACATGTCTGCAATAAGTGGTATACCACTCGCAGCCATGAAAAAAAAAGTTAAACAGTTGCCCTAAAAGTTTTCTGTAAGAAAGAGAACAGAGAAGAGTGCGAGATCGTTGGCAATCGGTTTAAAACCCTAAAGAAATTACTGATGCCAGTTAACTAAGAACCCACTTAACCATTATAGAAGTGAAAAATACAAATGAAACTGCTCGATGGAATGTTTTGAGTCTGTTTACTCAGAGATCCAGAAATCAGATACTGGACTGTAAGACAAACCCGAAAGCAGATATAGGCTCTGGTCGCAATGTAGTAATGTTGTAGAGTAGATTGATATTTAAAAGAATTCCCCAGAAATATGAATGTGGGAGAAAGTGGGACACTGAAATACCGAGGTGCAGTGAGAAGCGTTTGAAATCCTCTAACACTGTAGATCCTTCTGAAATGAATATCACAGTAGGCAATTCTACTGGAAAGAAATGGACATACGTAAAAAGTGTAATCAGAGAACTACAAATAAATGAGAGTCGATATGGAACGTAGTGGATCCTCTATTACAGATCAAAAGAGCTTTGGAAGACATGAGACCAATAACGCAGAAGGGAAGGATAACATTCTTTTCGAATTTTTGTAATCATTGGGGGAAAGTAGCAACCAGACGACCATTCAGGTTGACGTGTATAATCTGTGAAACTGGAAACATATCATCAGACTTTCGCAAGAATGTCGAAGCCCTCATAAATTTTACATTCAGCAGAACTGTCTACTGTGATATTCGTTTAAGCAGGATCTCCAGTCTTTGAGAATTTCAAACGCATCTCATTGCTCCTGTCATATGCCCCTGAATACTGACCATTGCTACTGGGAGATCGTGTGTGTAAATTTTTTTTAATTAAAAAAGGTAGTTTGACTGTTTACGTTTTAACAACACGATTGTTGCAGTCTCCCGTGATAGTTTATTGTACGAAACACGTAAAAGTCAAAATAGAAATATAATAAGGACGATAATGTTGTCACGATGGAGATTTCACAGCACCACAGAAATACTCACGGAAATGGGTATTTCTATTGTATTAGTCTTTATTACTGCACTTATCTCACATTCACGCAGGTACCTTCCCAAGATGCAGTAAGGAGGTTACAACCGGCTATACCTGGCAATGTAGTTGTACGGTTGTCTTAATCACTATCAGGTAATTTTCATTAAGCTACAAAGGTGAAACGCCGCTACAGCACAGTTTGAATACACACACATCAAAAAAAGTTTTGCATCACCCCAGTTTCCAGAACTTCTGAAGACAGACGTTGACTGTAGTTACTGTATTACAGACACAGTCCCTTTGACTGTTCAGAGTGTCACTAAACCCACCCAGCCGGCCAGTGTGGCCGAGCGGTTCTAGGCGCTTCAGTCTGGGACCGCGCACCCGCAACGGTCGCAGGTTCGAATCCTACCTCGGGCATGGATGTGTGTGATGTCCTTAGATTTATTAGGTTCAAGTAGTTCTAAGTTCTAGGGGACTGATGACCTCAGATGTTAAGTCCCATTGTACTCAGAGCCATTTGAACCATTTGAGACCCAGCCAAATATGTAAACAACCATGCATGAGCAGTGCCTATTAAACGGAGGGGGGTCCGACAGCCGATCATTTCCAGTTATTCACCAGGAAGGAGGTACACGGCTAATGTTGTCTGTAGTTCAAGCGTGCCTAGACAGTTAATACCGCGGTTCGATGGTACCCGCATTGTTACTTTGTGCTACGAAGGGCTCTCAGCAAGGGACGTGTCCAGGAGTTTCGGAGTGAACGAAAGCGATGTTGTTCGGACACCTAGGAGATACAGAGAGACAGGAACTGTCGATGGCATGCCTCGCTGAGGTCGTCCAAGGGCTATTACTGCAGTGGGTGACAACTACCTACGGATAATGTCTCGGAGGAACCCTGACAGCAACGCCACCATGTTGAATAACGCTTATCGTGCAGCCACAGGACGTCGTGTTGCGACTCAAACTATAGGAAATAGGCTGAATGAAGCGCAACTTCACTCCCGATGTCCATGGCGAGGTCCATCTTTGCTACCACGACACTATGCTGCGTGGTACAGATAGGCCCAACAACATGCCGAATGGACCGCTCAGGATCGGCATCACGTTTTCTTCACCGATGAGTGTCGCATATGCCTTCAACCAGACAATCGTCGGAGACGTGTTTGGAGGCAACCCGGTCAGGCTGAACGCATTAGACACATTGTCCATCGAGCGCAGCATGGTGGAGGTTCCCTGGTGTTTTCGGGTGGCATTATGTGGGGCCGACATACGCCGCTGGCGGTCATGTAAAGCGCCGTAACGGCTGTACGATACGTGAATGCCATTCTCCGACCGATAGCGCAACCATATCGGCAGCACACTGCCGAGGCATTCGCCTTCATGGACGACAATTTGCGCCTCCAACGTGCACATCTTGTAAATGACTTCTTCCTTCAGGATAACGAAATGGCTCGACTAGAGTGGCCAGCATGTTCTCCAGACATGTACCCTATCGAACATGACTGGAATGGATTGAAAAGAGCTGTTTATGGACGTCGTGACCCACCAACCACTCTGAGGGCTCTGTGCCGAAATGCCGTTGAGGAGTGGAACAATGTGAACCAACAGTACCTTGATGACCTTGCGGATAGTATGCCACGAAGAATACAGGCGTGCATCAATGGAAGAGGACGTGCTACTGGGTGTACAGCAATCTAGACCTCCACCTCTACAGGTCTCACTGTGTGGTGGTATAGAGTGCAATGTGTGGTTTTCATGAGCAATTTAAATGGCGTAAATGATGTTTATGTTGATCTCTATTGCAATTTTCTGCGCAGGTTACGAAACTCTCCGAGGTGATGCAAAACCTTTTTTATGTATCTATTCTTTCATTGACTTAGGAAAGAATAGACACATGCAGAGTGCTCCAGGTAGAATGATCAGTCTTCAAGGATTTAACAGAAAAAATCGTTCGAAACAAACCTGTCTGCTACACATGGGCCCTGAAATGCATAATGTAAGACCAATGAGCAATTATTCATCTTCGATACTGTGAAACAAAACCCTTCTCCTGAAAGGTCTTTGATTTCCACTTTTTGAGAAGGACTACTACGGACCGTAACAAGAAAGAAGATGTTCAGTAACGACGGGCTTCAAATGGCTCTGAGCACTATGGGGCTGAGGTCATCATTCCCCTAGAACTTAGAACTACTTAAACCCAACTAACCTAAGGACATCACACACATCCATGCCCGAGGCAGGATTCAAACCTGCGACCGTAGCGGTCGTGCAATTCCAGACTGCAGCGCCTAGAACCGCTCGGCCACAATGGCCGGTAGTAACGACGGGCTGGAATCGTGCATACATTGAGCACATCTTAATTTTTGCAACTGTAAACACATGACATCTGCTGAACAGGTGCTGAAGCTCTAAATGTGCCATTAGAGCTCACGTTTTCTATTTCATAGTATCGCAGACGAAGTGCTCATTTCTTTTAAAGAATGCGTTGTTTTGCAGCCGATGTTTACTACACTTTCTGCTTCGAATGATGGTTCCTGACGTATCGCTAGATATTGACCATTCCTCCTGGGAGACGCTGCGTGTTGAAGTCTTTTTTTTTAACTTTAGTTTGCTCTTTATTTTTGAACAACGCAATTGTTTCGGTTTGTCCACTTTATTTTACGCTTCATAGTTACAGCTAATTCCGTAATAATTTTTCAAATAAAATAGTTTGGCAGGTGCACTACAAATGGAATTAAAGTTACTGTATTCATTCTTCCGGGGGATGAACGTACACTGTCTGTACACGCATTTCCAAAAGGAAAGTCTAATGAAAATATTTGCCCATGGTTATACTATTTCGTAATATACTGTTCCAGTACTATCACTGTTTGTGATAGTTTCGGAGAAGTCTTGTTGCGTTTGCCCAATGTACCAAGTCAGCCTGTTTCCATAAAACGTTTCTGGATATGTGACGGCTTATGACGCGCAGGATGAAATGTTACTTTATAAATGTATGAAAAAGTAGACTCAATTTTAATTAACACCTGAAAATATTATAAATAATTATACATATGTAAATAAATATTTATATAAATTGAAATAAACGATGTACTAATGAGATGAGGTATTTGTAATTATTCATGAATTATTTTGTAAAGAAAACTCTATGAAACAAAGCGTAGTAGACACATTCGTTTGTCTAACCGCATAAAAAACGGAGCGCTACATGTTCGGTCTCTCTATTTTTCATTTTTTATCTTTCTATTTTGTATTTATTACTTTTTTGTCCTCCGAGATAAGCTGTGTAATTGTCACTCGTGTAACTTGTACGCATGTTAATTATGTTAAGTAGCCGTGTTTTGTTTGAAGATCCCTCCCCTTGCTATTCATGTTATATGTAATTTTTTATGCATTTTTTAGTCCAGCTTCAGGCAGCATCGAAGAGAAGTTACGGGCACGTTATTTGGAGGTTACTGCCGAACACTTTTAGCGTTCATTTGCTGTTTAATCCATCAGACTATAATTCATACGTCGCTTAAATCATTTTTACCGACCTTTTTCTTTCATAATCCGGGCAGTGTTATTACTTGAACCGCGTAATATTCCTATCGGCCATTAGCCTCCAAACAGTGTCGTCTACCGCCGAACTCCCCGGTCTGATGCTGGATGGCAGAGTTCAGCTTAATTAAAAAAAAGAGTGAAAATTTTCTGTGCCTTGTTTTATCAATTCAAAGCAGAAAACATTCAAGTAGTGTTCTCAACCATTACATACCAATTTTTCAATGCTTCTTTAAAAGTTATATTTACTAGCAGAGAAAAAAATTATTCACATTCCATTTCGTTAATTAATTAATTCAAATCTGTTGTTGTTGTGGTCTTCAGTCCAGAGACTGGTTTGATGCAGCTCTCCATGCTACTCTACCCTGTGCAAGCTTCTTCGTCTCCAACCTACATCCTTCTGAATGTGCTTAGTGTATTCATCTCTTGGTCTCCCCGTACAATTTTACCCTCCACACTGCCCTCCAATACTAAATTTGTGATCCCTTGATGCATCAGAACATGTCCTACCAATCGATCCCTTCTCCTAATCAAATTGTGCCACAAATTCCTCTTCTCCCCAATTCTATTCAGTTCCTCCTCATTAGTTACGTGGTCTAACCATCTAATCTTCAGAATTCTTCTGTAGCACCACATTTCAAGAGCTTCTTTTCTTGTCTAAACTATTTATGGTCCATGTTTCACTTCCATACATGGCTACACTCCATACAAATACTTTCGGAAAATACTTTCTGACACTTAAATCTATACTCGGTGTTAACGAACTTCTCTTCTTCAGAAACGCTTTCCTTGCCATTGCCAGTCTACATTTTATATCCCCTCTGCTTTGACCATCGTCAGTTATTTTGCTCCCCAAACAGCAAAACCCATTTACCACTTTAAGTGTCTCATTTCCTAATCTAATTCCCTCAGCATCACCCGATTTAATTCGACTACATTCCATTATCCTCGTTTTGCTTTTGTTGATGTTCATCTTATATCCTTCTTTCAAGACACAGTCCATTCCGTTCAACTGCAATGTATTTAACCAATAATAATATAAAGTATCTTTTTTTTTTATTGAGAAACGGTACAAGGAGTTTCACGCTTCATTCATACCAGCGTTCGGTTCCCTTGGAATGCGACATTCACCGGAATGGTGAAGTGTGTATGCGGTTTCACAAGTCGAAACGTTGAATTTTTAGTACCATTAAGTGGTAATGACTTGGAAACTTTTTATTGAGACACGTGTTTCTTGTGGTGTACAACTGAAAGAGTAGCTAAACAAATCGGTTCCTTGTATTAGAATAGTACCGTCACTGCATAAAAGCATCAATGAATTATCGTTATATTATTAGTGTAATGTCTGCAATGAAGTCTTCAGAATACATATTTGACTGGATTCTCTCCTTAGATGACAAAGTCGATCTACTTTTTTCATTTCCACAATGAACTATTATAACAAAGGGCGCAAAGATATTATCCAACAGTTTATATATTTTATGTGATGAGCTTACATGAGGGCGTGATTTATTAAATGAGACACATCGTCGTATGGTGATTACAAAATTTTAACGCTTATCAGTGGAAGTACGAACATATGGTGTATCAAACGAAATTTGAGACAAAACTGAGGATTGATTGGTTGGAGAATGCAGCATGTTACCTAGTGTGGAAAGTCATCGACAAGTATAGAAGCAATCAAACGTACCCCAGGGAAGTGTCTCGCGACTGTTTGTATTCATGTTATGTGTTAATGTCAATGATTATAATAACCTCAGACGTTTTTCAGATGATGCAGTTATCTGGTATGAAATACTGTCCAATAAAAATACACAGATACTGTTAGGATTTCATAATAATTCAAGATGCTTCAAAGGTTTACTACTTACTTCAGATACCAGTAATATAAAATTTTGCACTTCACGAAGTGCAAAAATTAAGTATTTTATTACTATAAAATCAATGAATCACAATTGACGTCAGTCAGGTCATAGAAATACCTGGGTGCACCAATTTGTTGGGATATGAAATGGAATGATCAGATGGGCTCAGTAGTAGGTTATGTAAGCAGCAGACATTGTTTCATTCGTAGGATACTCAGACAATGTAGTCCGTAATCTAAATTGCTAGCAAAACTCTCGCGCAACCCATCTTAGAATACTGCTCAATATTGTGGACCCATTCCAAGTAGAACAGGGAATACTGGCAGTATGCAAAGTAGAGCAGCATGAAGGATCATAGTACTCACCGATGATTGTCACTGAAATGCTGAAACACCTAAATTGGAAGACTTTTTAAGACAGATGCCACCTAGCCGGTGAAAGCCTACAAACAAATTTTCAAGGAATCTACATTGGATTGAAACTCCTTAAAGGGGAATGCAACTATAATCACAATAATTATGAAACAGACTGCAGCGCAGACAGTTTGGCTTTACACTACAGTTCTAGCTATAGCCTGATAGGTTTCTTCTTGGAATAAATTTTTAACTGATGAATCTTATGTTTCAGTTGAGGGTATACACTGGTCCGTCACGTCGTACTCTACGATCATCAGATGATCAGATAATCCTGACACGCGTCGTGACAAGAAATAATAAAGAAATTCACAAAAAAATAACGGCGAACATTTTTTAAGAACTTTACAGGATTTTTAAAGTCTACTCCATAATTAAAGCTTCAGGGAATTTACATGACTCTAGGAATGCATTATGTGGCAGTATTCCGAAGTTCTCGCAATATATTAAATAAAATTATTATGTCTTACGTAGGTCATATTCTACACCGTAAGTTTTAAGGAGACCTGTCGTGCACGACTGCACCGATCCCAGAGTTTATTTCTCACTTGAAATGCGCCCTTGAGGTCTTTCTTTACCCTCTACAGTTCCGCTTCAGTCCGCTAAATTTTAACAAATCTTCACTCATTCTTCGCCTATCCAACTCGAGTTTCAACGTGGGAAAGGGGAAGAAGTCACAAAATGGTTCAAATGGCCCTGAACACTGTGGGATTTAACATCGGAGGTCATCAGTCCCATAGAACTTAGAACTACTTAAACCTAACAAACCTAAGGACATCACACACATCCATGCCCGAGGAAGGATTCGAACCTGCGGCCGTAGTGGTCACGCAGTTCCAGACTGAAGCTCTTAGAACCGCTCGGCCACCCCGGCCGGCGAAGTCAGAAAAAGTTACGTCTAGTGAATATGATGGCTGAGAACAACTACCTTTCTATTCCATTGTCTTTTGGGCATACATTCGATGCAAGATTACCTATTCTTCCGACGTTTCGGGTGATAATTTTACAGCCATCAGAATTAAAACCACTTGACACAATACAGTGGAGGAAATCTGAGTGCATATTATCTCGGACATTTGGAAACAAGAATCATTCGCAGATTAAAAATTATACGTATAAGAATAAAACATAGCAAGCACTGACTCAGAAATTCCACAGGGCTGTTACGGTACGTGGATGGACAATTGGGATGCTGATTCAGAACACTGACCAGCGCTTTTGGTGCCAGGTATCAGTTCCTTGGCGGTCATGAAATCAGAAACGCACTATCATCAGTATCATACTTTATTTAGCAAGAACTCGTACGGTAGCTGCAGTGGCAGTTTGTTGATGTGCGAGGATCCCAGGTGGCAGAGCCCTGCTAAGGAAAACAAAGGCGGCGTGTTTTGCAGAGGTCGGTGTGAGTTTGCCAGGCAGGAAGGCTGCCTTGGCAGTAGCCTCGGCAGCATTCCTCTGGCAGCAAAGCGAGTATCTGCTGGACAACCAGAGCAGGTCAGGTGCGAGATGCACCCAGGCACTAACAGCAAAATTGTGGACCCTTGGAGACACGGAGGAGCTGGTTGATGACGCCCTAGGTGAGACTCCAGCTCGATGGCATCCATTCAGACACCGGCAGTGTCTAGGAGTAGCCCACAGTCGCGATCTAGAAGAGGCAGAGGCTAATTGTAGACGCCTCTGGGTGACCTACACTGGGTCAATAGCTGCTATAGATTATGTGTCAGCATACTCAGCTGAGGAAAACAGTCAAGGAGTGTTTATAGATTTGCTAAGTCCAATCTATGCCTCTGGTAACGTAAGGACCCGAGGTGGGGCAGCGTAGGGCCTCAGACTGAAGTAACCATGCTCTCCATTGCAACCGGTCAGTATGTTGCATCATGCCGTCTCGGCATTATTCTGGCCGTGGCAGAGGATTTCAGAGGTAGCATACTGCCCTGACTGGCCACAAGTCGTGTTGTATCCTAGAAAATGTGATCGGGCAACAGCGTTTATTATCAAAATGAGTGGTATGCTTTTTTGAGGGAAGGCTTCAGGAAACTGTCATTGTTCTTTCAGTAAAGAAAAAAAATTCTAAACAATGTAGTCCATGTGAGATGTACATTGTCGTGGAGAAGTACCAGTGGTTTGTATGTCACTTTTGTGGGCATTTCCTCATTGTCTCTTCCAGATTTATTGATGATAGGAACACGCTGGTCTCCTTAGGAACAATCCAATCAACATCAACCTTTTTTTGCACGAGGCTACGTAACTCTTTACCTTTACTATGATTGCTGCTTGTTGCTAGGTTAAAGCCATATGTCTATGTTTCGTCACCACTGCCAACCTTTGAAATAAAGTTTACATCACCGTACAAGCAGTTGTTTCCTATGGAATACCATGTGACATCGCTTTTGATCGTCTTGAAGCAGTCGTGGCAGAACTCTGCTGCAATGCTTCTGACGTAAAATGTAAACTTCCACGGCCGGAAATGTCACAGTTAATAAAATATGCAGTGGTCGAATGCAAAAATTTGGAAATTTGTGGTAAGTTTCTATGGGGCTGCTGCGGTCATCGGACCCTAGGCTTACAGCCTACTTAATCTAACTTAAACTAACTTACGATAAGGACGACACATACCCCCATGCCCGATGAAGGACTCGAACCTCCGACAGGGAGAGCCGCGCGAACCGTGACAAGTTGCCTTGGACCACGCGGCTGCCCCGATCGGCTGGTCAAATTGATTTCACCTTTAAGCCCGAAGTTTCGTTCCCATCTGCGGATGACATTATCCAGGGGGATTTGAAAGTCCGATTCACAACCTGTCTTGCTACTGCCTCAGTAGCGTATCCTAATAGTCGTATAGCCGATTCTTTAATACTGCGTGATTACAACAGACAATATTCACTATTGCCAATGACTGCACGTCTAATTACTTCCTCTTCTCCTTTCCTCCTATCACTTCCAGTGGGTCCCGTTATTTTTTGCAGCCTTGGGAGCTTTCTTAGCTGGCTCACAACATGGTATTTAACATACAAGGGGAGGCTCCGATGTTCGAAACACGTATTTAATTCAAACTTTCTGTACGTTTAATAGTCCATTAGAAAAAAACATAATGTACAAATACTCTTCCTGAGTCATACTACTTAGACAATTTAGAGAAAACCGCAAACGAAGTTGTACACGTCAGCGATGCGCATGAGATGGCGGCGGTCATGTAGTTAGCGTTCAAGTGCCATAAGCGGTGGTTCGCTGGATTGAGTCCCGCTCATGTTTTCTTCTTAATTTGTATTTTTTTCAACATTAGTCGTATTATTTGATACATATTACATTTGACAGGTGATACGATGAAAACACATGTGCATTTGCTTTCATTTTAATTGAATTTTGAATGCTTCTTATTAGTCACGAAAACTGACAACGGCCAGGAGAGCAGTGTGCAGACCACATGCCCCTCCGAATCCGCTGAGGATGACACTGCGGCCAATCGGTACCACTGGCTCTTCACGGCCTGTTTGGATAGTGTTTTTCTTTATCCAATCTTATTTGGTTGTTTGCTAATTTTTATTATTACAGAAAATATTACACAACTTTTATTTTCTAAGGCTAGTTGAAAACTGTATCAAGAGCCTTCAAACTTGCTCACATTTCATTTACAACAAACGAAAACTGCTTCTCGGGAAGATGCTTTTGAAACATGGAATCGTGCACCAGCAATTTTCGGCACTAATATTTACCAAAATGTTGCTTTACGCAAGGTTTGCATCCAAATTGCCGGAAGAAAGAGAAAATTTTCACAAAGTCAATGAGCTTTCTTTTTCCATAGAAACTCTGAAGATTCCTTGTACGTGTCAGAAAATTGCATTCATTGGGTGTAGCAGATGCAGTTTTAATTTATGTTTTCTGTGCCTGTATGAAAAATATCATCTTGCAACTTTAACTTCGAAAGCACATCCGATTATTTATCGTACACTACCCTCATTTTCTGGCGTTTTATTTACTCCATTATTTTGCGATGTTTGACTTGAACTTTCTAAGTCTGTCCCTTATCGTTGGATCTTGTATCTGTCGTTCGAAGCGTCCAGGTGCGAAGCAGTTCTCGGTAGATTACCCGATTGCAGGATTAAGAATTTTCGGAAATCAAGACAGGCGTACATTTTCTGGAAAATTTTGCCTGTTTAGTCGTTTAATTGTGGATAATTATAAATACAGCATTCGTTCTGATGATAAAAATTAGCAAATAACCAAATAATATTGGAAATTCAAAAAAAGTTCATGCAAATAGACGTATCTTTTCATTTAATATGCACGAAATAGTATGATTATTTTTGTAAAAAAATAAATTATAAAAAAAGCATGAGCAGAACTTGATCCAATGAGCGACAGAGTATGGAGCTTGAACGCTAACTCCTAACGCTAACGCTAACTCCTTGCTGTACTCAGGGTCGCAACATTTCAGAGCATCACTGACGGAGAAATTTCTCCTGCAATTTTTTAAAATTTGCTCCAGTAGTATGCCTTACTACTTGTACATTATGTTATCCCTATGAACTAGTAAAAGTGTACTAAGTTTGAAGCAAATCTGTGAGCCTAACGTCGTGGCCTCCCATTGTTTGAAAGACCGGGGAGTCATAAAATTGCTTATACACGTAATTGAAAGTGGCGCTTTAGCAAGTATATGACAGGCTCTTACAGTGTTCTGTCCCTGCACAGCAGGGATGCTGGGGTGGCCTGCATTCTGCAAAAAGTTCATTGTGCGACGTTCTAGATTTCCAGATTTCTAGAAATCCAGGCTTAGCATTCAGAACATGACACCATGGGAGCAGTTGTTGTCATCAGACACGCCACGAAGGCATGTTTGTTTAAATCTGAACAACAGGGACTGTAACTGGCGCACAATAATTATTTCGGTAGAAGGCTGCTTTCCTATGCATGTCTATGGGGAAACCTTTTTGTCGGCCAGGGTGAAACCCCTGTCTTGTAGTGAGGGCGACTTTCTGCCTTCCATCCCACGCATCAGCACTATGAGAAAATCGCTGATAGTAGGAATTTGTTAAACTTCTTTACAAAATTATTATTCGTTTTAACTCGCACGGTCAGCAGCAGTTTTCCGGCGAGATTCCTAGGTTGACACATCCAACCTAGTTATGGTGAGTAAAGTTAAAGGACACTTGCTACCTGGACATTGAAGAGACAAGACTTGTTCCTGGGACGCCGCTGAGATCGTACTCCATTTTACGAATTCGCAGAGACAGATATCTCCATCTTAAGCCGAGTACAGAGGCTGACCTAGACTCAGATATCACAGACGCTGTTTAGCCATCTCACTCTCGCACACCGTTTAGGAGCGATCAGCGCTAGCTATCGATCTAATCACCGAGCTGCGGGGGGGGATGCGAGGCTAGTTAATTTACTTCCGCGTATACTTGCACGGTTTTAATATTCACAGTCAGCTTGTTGCTGCCATGATCCACACTGATGATTCTAATGGAGTTCGTACTGTATTTTACTGTGTTCCTTTCTTAATTCACTAACCGTTCTTGAGGTCATCGACCATATCCGTTATATAGTTTAATGTAATCTTTATGTTTCCGCAAACCAATGTCAAGGCTATATTTCACAATTACAATCCTTCATACACTTCGTAACTGTTTACATGATTAATTCAGTGGGTAAATTGTAGTCTTACGGTAATAAATCAAATTGTTACAATGACCGCCATTTTCCTTTTGTTTTTATGTGAGATCAATCACTAATATATCGATGTGAGGTGTGGTGCCTGCACGTTTGTGCTTAATTGGGTTACTCCTAGCATTTTTCCCTTCAATGAGGCGTTATACAGTGAAGAACCAAAGAAACTGATACACCTGCTCAATATCGTGCAGGGCACCCGCGAGCACGCAGAAGTGCAGCAACACGACTTCGTATGGACTCGACTAATGTCTGAAGTAGTGCTGGAGGGAACTGACACCATGAATACTGCAGGGCTGTCGATAAATCCGTAAGAGTATAAGAGGGTGGAGATCTCTTCTGAACAGCACGTTGCAAGGCATCCCAGATATGCTCGATAATGTTCATGTCTGGGGAGTTTGGTGGCCGACGGAAGTGTTTAAACTCAGAAGAGTGTTTCTGGAGCCACTCTGTAGCAATTATGGACGTGTGTTGTGTCGCATTGTCCTTCTGGAATTGCCCAAGTCCGTCGGAATGCACATTGGACGAGACCGGATGCAGGTGATCAGACAGGATGCTTACGTTCGTGTCACCTGTCAGAGTCGCCTTTAGAGGTATCAGCGGCCCATATGACTCCAACTGCATACGCTCCACTCCATTACAGAGCCTCCACAAGCTTGAACAGTCTCCTGCTGACATGCAGGGTCCATGGATTCATGAGGTTGTCTCCATACCCGTACACTTCCATCCGCTCGATAAAATTTGAAATGGGACTTGTCTGACCAGGTAAAATTTTTCCAGTCGTCAACAGTTCATTGTCGGTGTTGATGGACCCAGGCTAGACGTAAACCTTTGTGTCGTGCAATCATCAGGGGTACAGGAGTGGGCCTTCGACTCCGAAAGCCCACATCCAAGATGTTTCGTTGACACTTGTTCATATTCCAGCATTGAAATCTACAGCAACTTGCGGAAAGGTTGCACTTCTGTCACTTTGAGAGATTCTCTTCAGTCGTCGCTGGTCCAATTCTTGCAGGATATTTCTCCGGCCGCAGCGTTGTCGGTGATTTGATGTTTTACCGAATTCCTGATATTCACGGTACACTTGTGAAAAGGTCGTACGGGAAAATCCCCACTTCATTGCTACCTCGGCGATGCTGTGTCCCATCGCCCGTACGCCGACTGTAACACCACTTAATTCTTGGTGAACTGCCATTGCAGCAGCAGTAGCCGATCTAACAACTACACCATACACTTTTCTTCTTATATAGGCGTTGCCGACCGCAGTGCCGTATTCTGCCTGTTTACATATATCTCTGTATTTGAATACGCGTGCGTATATCAGTTTCCTTCGCGATTCAGTGCATGTCGCACGGCGGTGATTGCCTTAAATTTGCATAATCCTATGACGAGGTTCCCTTCCATGTAGGTGACCGAGGATCGGATTTCTAGCGTCGTATCGGTATTCTATTCATTCAACCGACATCTCACACCTATTAAACCTGTTTGCCGGACCAAGACTCGTTCTGAGAACATGCATTTTGCAAGCAATTGCTCTACCTACTGGGCACCCAGCCATGGCTTACGAAGCATTCTCATTGCTTGACTATCTCACACCTTATCATACAAACTTTTAACGTGCCAGGAAATTTCATATCAGTGCACACACAGAACACACTTCCACCCAGTTGTGGTTAAGCCATGTCTCTACAATATCCTTCCTTCCAGGAGTACTAGTCTTGCAAGTTTCCCAAGAGAAAGTCTGTGAAGTGAAATCAGAACCTAACTGACAAACAAAAGCTGAGCGAAGCAAAAATGAGCGTAAGAAAAGTAATGAGGGAAGCGTTCTATGACTTTGAAAGTATAGTTTTGGTAACCGATGTCAGAGTTAATCCTAAGACGTTTTGGTCTTATGCAAAATCAGTAAGCGGTTCGAAGTCCTCTATTCACTCTGTGATCACACTGACATCAAAATCGAAGATAACAGAGGGAAATCCAAAATTCTTAATTCGGTCTTCCTAAATTGTTTGACTCCGTTTTATCGTATCGTATCGTATGGCAATTGAATCTCAATGTAGACAAGTGTAATGTGCTGCGAATACACAGAAAGATAGATCCTTTATCATTTAGCTGCAAAATAGCAGGTCAGCAACTGGAAGCAGTTAATACCATAAATTATCTGGCAGTACGCATTAGGAGTGATTTAAAATGGAATGATCATATAATGTTGATCGTCGGTAAAGCAGATGCTAGACTGAGATTCATTGGAAGAATCCTAAGGAAATGCAATCCGAAAACAAAGGGAGTAGGTTACAGTACGCTTGTTCGCCCACTGCTTGAATACTGCTCAGCAGTGTGGTATCCGTACCAGATAGGGTTGATAGAAGAGATAGAGAAGATCCAACGGAGAGCAGCGCGCTTCGTTACAGGATCATTTAGTATTCGCTAAAGCGTTATGGAGATGATAGATAAACTCCAGTGGAAGACTCTGCAGGAGAGACGCTCAGTAGCTCGGTACGGGCTTTTGTCAAAGTTTCGAGAACATACCTTCACCGAAGAGTCAAGCAGTATATTGCTCCCTCCTACGTATATCTCGCGAAGAGACCATGAGGATAAAATCAGAGAGATTAGAGCCCACACAGAGGCATACCGACAATCCTTCTTTCCACGAACAATACGAGACTGGAATAGAAGGGAGAACCGATAGAGGTACTCAAGGTACCCTCCGCCACACACCGTCAGGTGGCTTGCGGAGTATGGATGTAGATGTAGATGTAGATCGTAGATGGCTTGAGCAACGGAGGGTACCTGGCGACTGGAAAAAAGCGCATATCATTACCGTTCTCAAGAAAGGCCGTCGGGCAGATGTACGTAATTACAGGACTGTATAGTTGACGTCAATATGTCAAGGAATTGGGTTGTTTTGGAAATCAGCCTCATGCAAACACAATCAGTTTATTTTTATATTTACCCAGACATGTTTCGACACCAATGTGTTATCTTCTGTGAGTCAAATTTTATTTCTTAAAATTACATCGCTAACTGAATTGTATTATTATACATCGATTTTAGTGCTCGTTTTCGTCGTTTTTATGACAGCAGTCATCTGCAAAATGTTTCGTTCTGTTTCGTGTCCATGGTTGGTGTGTCTATAAACCACTATTTAGTGCATTGTTTTCACTCAGTTTTTCACAAATTTTCGCTCACTACTTCACCTCACATGGACTTACACAAAATGTGGCGAAATGTGATCTGAGCAGGTGAAGTAGTGAGCGGAAATTTGGGGAAAACTGAGTGAAAACAATGCACTATATAGCAATTGACTGAGACAACAACCAGGGGCACGAAACAGGGTGAAATATTTTACAGATGACATGCTATAAAAACCGACGAAAATGAGCACTAAAATCGATGTATAATAACACAATTCAGTTAGCGATGTAATTTTAAGAAATAAAAATTTGATCCACAGAAGATGACACATCGGTGTCGAAACACGTCTGGGTAAATATAAAAACAAACTAATTGTGTTTGCATAAGGCTGATTTTCAAAACAACCTAGTTTTTAAATCGCAAACACGGGAAGAAAGAAAAGAGGACATTAAAACCTTAGTAAAATAAGTGTGTTAAAGAATTATGGAACATGTACTGTGCTAGAGCATTATGACGTTTTGGAGAACGAAAATCTCCTCTGTAAAAATCATCATAGATTTCGCAAACAGAGAGCTTCTGGAACTTATCTCGTTCTTTTCCTCTATGAGATCCTTAGCGCTGTAGACAACGGCTTTCAGGTTGGTGCGGTGTTCCTTGATCTTAAAGGCACCTGATACCGTCCCGCACCGCGGCTTAGTGAAGGAAATACGAGGTTATCGAGTTTCGAAGCATTTTGCGACTGGATTCAAGACTTTCTTGCAGATAGAACGGAACAAAATAGATGTAAAAGTAATTTCCGGAGTACCCCAAGGAACTGATATGACCGTTACTGTTTCCAGTATGTATAAATGAGCTTGTAGAAAGCGTAGGAAGCTGTTAAGGACTGTTCGCCGATGATACTTTTCGTTATTAGAAAGCAGCAACATCAAAGACAGTATCGATTTGCATAATGACCCGCAGAGAACACTAGTGAATGCTGCAGGGTCTGGCGGTTGACCCTGTTCGTAACGAAATGTGACGTATTGTGTGTACATATGAAAATAAAAGCTACTACTGTACAACTAAACTACTGATGAGAAACTGCTGGAAACAATAGCTACCGTAAAATATCTAGGAATAAGTAACCAGAGAGACCTCACGTGGAATAACCATATAAAACAAATAGCGGGAAAAGCAGGTGCCACTCCCAGATTCACAGGAATGATATTAAGGATATGTAACTGATACAGGATAGAAGTGGCTAATAAGGTGCTTGTTCCATCGATTCTGAAGTATTGTTCATGAATACGGGATCCTTACCAGATAGGACTGATACAAGAGATGCAAAAGTTTCAACGGATAGTGGCGTGTTTCGCCACGTGATAGCGTAGTCGGCGCGAGGGCGTTACAGAAGCGCCAAAAAACTCTAGTGGCAGACCTTACAAGAGAGAATTGTGCATGACGGAGAGATTTACTATTGATATTTTGAGGGAACACCTTTTGGGAAGAGTTCGTCTCACATACATCCACCGAAATGACAAAGAAGGGAAAATTCGAGAAATTAGAATTAATACAGAGGCTTACCGACAATTACTTTTCCCAAGCACCATACGCGAATAGAGCAGGGTAGGGGGGATCAGTTAGCGCCACCAAAAGTACGCTTCTTCACACACCTTTAGGTAGCTTGCGGAGTATGATGCACTGGTAGGTGTAAATGTAGATGAAGCTTGGAAGGAAAGAGCTGAGTACTGCCGGAAGTAAAGCTGTGAGGACGGATCATGAGTCGTGGTTGGGTAGCTCAGTCGGTACAGCACTTGCCCGTGAAAGACAAACGTCCACAGAATGAGGTTTTCGCTCTGCAGCTGAGTGTGCGCTGGTATGAAACTTCCTAGCAGATTAAAACTGTGTGCCGGACCGAGACTCGAACTCGGGACCTTTACCTTTCGTGGGCAATGCCAGGAAGTTTCAAACGTCCACAGTACGAGTCACGAACCCGCGCACAATTTAATCTGCGAGAAAGTTTCATATCAGCAGACATTTAGCTGCAGTGTGAAAATTCATTCTGGGATTTTTGGTGTGACGCCAGTTGACGTTCGACGGAAATGGTCGTTATTATCAGTCAATGATCGCCACTTTCGAAATGTATAAGCCAGTTAAAAGTCTGTGTTTCCGCTGTTGTCCCTTATGTAATATCTAGTATCAATACCAGCCCATGGTACACGAAGGTCGGTAACAGAATGGCTAGTTTCTATCTGCTGCCAATAGCAGCCACTCGAGATCTGGTTGGCCCAGTGGTACACATCCACTGAGCCACACCTCCAAGAGCTCCACGTGTTCTGTATTATGAGCGCTCTCTGCCGCCACAGTAAAGGATGGCCGGCGGCAGCCGCTCAACCCAGTCACTCTTGCTGCCTCTTCCTTGGAACATTGCGGTAGCTGGACTCTGTCTCTTGTCACATTATTTGTAATGAGTCTTTGTGCACCTAGAGAAATACAATTAACTGAACGTTCTGTTTGTTGTGTTAACTTGTTCGCTAGTCATTTGTGCTCCTGTACAGCTTTCCTACAACGTTTCTGTAGCCCACCTCTCCTTACCGATGTGTATGAAGTCGTACACGACATTCGAAAGGCTGCTTCTACGTTTGCTGCATCTCTGCAGTGGTTTTCCAAGATTTAAAACAAAACTTTATAGGGACATACTGACCTTTCAAGTCATCCACTGCAAAACTGCGAAGTCGTGGGTACACGGCTAGTGAAATATTCCGTGCAAAAAGTAATCAAATCACTCAGCTCGCAGTCGCTTGCTAAACCTACCGACGAAAAACGTATAGTGAGACATCAGTGGTATTTCAATATAGGGGAGAGTCTTATGCCGAGGTACACTTTTCAGACTTAAGTGTCTATCCAGCCTTGTAGGAGATGTTTAATTGTTTAATTTATTATCATATTCCATTTTTAATGATCGAATTTAATTTTTGTGTGCTGCATTCTTTTTCCGAAATTACAAACATTACTTCAGGAAGTTAAGGTCTTTCTTAAGGTCATTTACTTAGGAATAAATATTGTATTGTAATTTGGAAGCGTTGAAATCGCGAAAACTTGTTAATACGGTATTGAAACGTATATCTGTTACACTATTACTCTGCTACACACCAATAATCAGTAAGTGAAATCTAATGAAGCTAAAGTATTACCAAATACCAGTAGAAGGTATCGCAAACTGACACAAATTTCCGTTTTCAAGACGTAAAATTGTTAGGACACAAAACTTTAGATTATTTGCATGTATGACATGATCCATGGGAAAAGACATTCTTCCATTTTAAGATACAGAAGGTTGCATTACTGACAAAATGTGGTTTAGCTGTGCACAGATTGCATAAAAAATTTTAAAAATAGATGGCCGTATACTAACAACAAAATTATGTACCTGAAGAATTAACAATATATTCCAAATAACTATATACATTATAAAGCATTTAAAATGTGCAGAACGCAAAGCATATCGAAATGCAGTGCAAATCACGATCTCATGCCAACAACAAAAACCAGAAAATCGTGGAATCTTCTTATGGTGGTCCCCAGTGCGTTCCTAGATACACTAACTTATAGGTACAACACTATATCTACTACTTTGAAACCGATATTCAAAATTTACGTAAGCAGACATGAGACTAAGTTATGCGTAAAAATAACTTGTACCTTTCCCTCTTAATCACTTATTTAGTTTGGAAACAGTTGCCTGAATGGCTCTGAGCACTATGGGACTTAACATCTGAGGTCATCAGCCCCCTAGCCTTAGAACTACTTAAACCTAACTAACCTAATGACATCACCCACACCCATGCCCGAGGCAGGATTCGAACCTGCGACCGTAGCGGTAGCGCGGTTCCAGACTGAAGCGCCTAGAACCGCTCGGCCACAACTTGCGGCCGGTTGCCTGAAGTTTTCTGAAACGATTAATCCATTACAGAACCGCTTAGTTCGACGAAATCCATGGCCAAGTGGCTGGAGATAACGCGTTCTGAACGGGCCAGATTCATGGGTGAGGGAATCGCAGTACAAGCCGACCTATGCATATCTGTTATTAGCTGTACAATTATATGTTTCACGCGATACTTCTATTGCTGCCTTCGACACTAATTTTGTTTATAATTCTTATTCCCACATACACAAGGTGAATACCCTAAAACTTACACCACAAATATTGCGCAAATGAAAAGTGATTTGGTGTGCGGTTTTCACAGATTGGAGAGGTAGTCAGGCGTTCGTATCGTTAGTCAGTCAACAGATTATAATAATACTTAGAAGGTACATTTTTGCGCAAACATACACTTTTTTAGAATGGAACAATGCCTGTTGTCATTGACAAACTAAAAGTATGGCAAATTAGAATGTCAGTGATGTTTGTTGGAGGATGCTAGTGCGAGTAGTTTTGAGATATCGTATTTTTAAAAGTTCCCACACCCACAGTTGTTCAATACATGTGGTAGCACACACTACCAAGTAAATACTTAGTTATGTGGATTATGACCAGTAACGAGACAACTTTCCATAACAGGTTGTGTTCAAAATGACCACCGGCAGCGGCAATACACGCTTCCAGTGTGGTATGGAACGAGTGCTGCACGCGTGCTAGCAGCGGATATGTCCGAGCAGACTGCACTAATACGTCGTTTCACATCATCTGGTGTAGCTTGTATGTTCTTGTGGACAGCATGTTTCAGCTTTCGCCACAGAAAACTGTCTACAGGTGTCAAATCAGGGGGACGGGCAGGTCAACAAGATACAGGTCTTCTGTGTCCAATCCAACTATATGGAAACAATTCGTAAAAACATGGAGTAGTACTGCGTGGACTATAGGGTGAGCAGCCATCATGTTCGTACCACAGATCCTACTAGCGTACAGATGAGCGTCTTTTAGTATCCATGGAAGATGGTCTGTTACAAGGCTGCTACACTTGTAGCATTTAGTGTTCCGTCTATGGAACACGGGCCTATGAGTTGACGGTTCACTGTCCCATAACACGCGTTTATACTCCATGGTCGCAGACGTTCCATCTGACGAAGCCAACGGGGATTGCTAACAGACCAATAGTGCATGTTTCGGCGGCTCGCTTGACCATGATCAGTAAACGTGATTTCATCAGTAAACAAGATATGGGACATATTTGTAGTATTCTGTCTTAATGCCCACGTATAAAAGTTAACAGAATTCTCATAATCTTTTACATGCAGATCTTGATGAAGTGAGATGTGACAGGGATGGAACCTATTTCGATGGAGACTCATGCAACTTTCTCGTGCGATTGCGTCGGGGATGATGTACATATCAACTGGAACAACAGCAAGAACATTAATTTCCCCATCTGTAGTCACTCATTTCCTTCTGTTATGTTGTCTAGGTGTTACACTATCACTTTACCGTATCTGGTTGAAGAGCTTGATTAATAACTGTCGAGATACACTCCTAGAAACTAAAATACGAACACCGTGAATTCATTGTCCCAGGAAGGGGAAACTTTATTGACACATTCCTGGGGTCAGATACATCACATGATCACACTGACAGAACCACAGGCACATAGACACAGGCAACAGAGCATGCACAATGTCGGCACTAGTACAGTGTATATCCACCTTTCGCAGCAATGCAGGCTGCTATTCTCCCATGGAGACGATCGTAGCGATGCTGGATGTAGTCCTGTGGAACGGCATGCCATGCCATTTCCACCTGGCGCCTCAGTTGGACCAGCGTTCGTGCTGGACATGCAGACCGCGTGAGACGACGCTTCATCCAGTCCCAAACATGCTCAATGGGGGACAGATCCGGAGATCTTGCTGGCCAGGGTAGTTGACTTACACCTTCTAGAGCACGTTGGGTGGCACGGGATACATGCGGACGTGCATTGTCCTGTTGGAACAGCAAGTTCCCTTGCCGGTCTAGGAATGGTAGAACGATGGGTTCGATGACGGTTTGGATGTACCGTGCACTATTCAGTGTCCCCTCGACGATCACCAGTGGTGTGCGGCCAGTGTAGGAGATCGCTCCCCACACCATGATGCCGGGTGTTGGCCCTGTGTGCCTCGGTCGTATGCAGTCCTGATTGTGGCGCTCACCTGCACGACGCCAAACACGCATACGACCATCATTGGCACCAAGGCAGAAGCGACTCTCATCGCTGAAGACGACACGTCTCCATTCGTCCCTCCATTCACGCCTGTCGCGACACCACTGGAGGCGGGCTGCACGATGTTGGGGCGTGAGCGGAAGACGGCCTCACGGTGTGCTTGACCGTAGCCCAGCTTCATGGAGACGGTTGCGAATGGTCCTCGCCGATACCCCAGGAGCAACAGTGTCCCTAATTTGCTGGGAAGTGGCGGTGCGGTCCCCTACGGCACTGCGTAGGATCCTACGGTCTTGGCGTGCATCCGTGCGTCGCTGCGGTCCGGTCCCAGGTCGACGGGCACGTGCACCTTCCGCCGACCACTGGCGACAACATCGATGTACTGTGGAGACCTCACGCCCCACGTGATGAGCAATTCGGCGGTACGTCCACCCGGCCTCCCGCATGCCCACTATATGCCCTCGCTCAAAGTCCGTCAACTGCACATACGGTTCACGTCCAGGCTGTCGCGGCATGCTACCAGTGTTAAAGACTGCGATGGAGCTCCGTATGCCACGGCAAACTGGCTGACACTGACGGCGGCGGTGCACAAATGCTGCGCAGCTAGCGCCATTCGACGGCCAACACCGCGGTTCCTGGTGTGTCCGCTGTGCCGTGCGTGTGATCATTGCTTGTACAGCCCTCTCGCAGTGTCCGGAGCAAGTATGGTGGATCTGACACACCGGTGTCAATGTGTTCTTTTTTCCATTTCCAGGAGTGTACTTGTTGCCTATTGGGATATCTTGACACATACACCGTATAAGAAGGAACAGAATTCTTGCTACTCTCTCCATACACCATGAGCATGTCGGCTTTTTCTGCACTGGTAAATCCCATCGTCCATTCACGACCTACTGCTTCGACTGTCACACAGTAACTGACTATCAAGTTCCACTGCAGTGACAGAACACACAAGCACACTAAGAAAACAAAGTAACATCGTACCTACCAACTACGCAGGTTGAATGGTACAGACAAGTGTCGGTGTGGATACTCCTCAAAATACGATATCTAGTAAACTACTTGCACTACAATCCTGCAAAAAAACAGCACTGATTTCTGATTTACCCTACTTTTAGTCTGCTAATGCCAATAGGTATTGTCCCACTTAAAAAAGTGCATGTTTGCACAAAACACGCTTCCTATTATTTCACTCTGTTTATTGACTAACAATACGAGACCCTGGCTACCAGTGCAGTCTGTGAAAACCGCACATCAATAGTACTTCCCAGTTCCGCAATCCTTGCAGTGCAAATTTTAGGTGATTTATCCTGTATATGTAAGGTTTCAAGCAATACTCAAAATATTAATGTAAATTTTTGTACACAGACATAATACTTTAACAGAATAATGATCTTCTTGGGCATCCTCAGGCGTGTCTGTGTCAGAAGGGATGGAATAACACTACGCCCAAAAGTAGGTACTGTCAACCAAACACTTAATTGTAAGAAGAAATGCTCCCCATAAACGAATTTCTGATAGGAAGGTACCTATAATTCTAAAAATTAGTGAACCTGCATGGTATGATAGTTTAGAAGGCATTGTTAAATAACTAAAGCCACTTTATACTCCGCATATCCCCACATTTTTTCGCTTCGTATTTTCTGTTTCGTGCTAACTTTGCACGTCTTTGTTGGATGTGCTTTTTGGGCGTCGGATCGATATGTTTTGGAAAGTGAGCACAATGTTTCCCTTTGAGCCGAAGAGGTGTTTCATCTAGGTGAATGTCGATTTCAATGCTTTTCGTAAACTGGAAATTGGACTATTTTTAAAATGATCTCAGCTATATTTATACGGTAATCGGCCTTTTTTTTCGTTTCTTTGTCCGAGAATTGTTTTATGGATAATGTATTTACTGAACAGGGCTATATCCTTAATAAAAAGTTTTGTGTCACCTTTGATGATTTTTCTTATGACTGAGAAACAGACCAACATCTGAGCTTGACGATCGATTTCGTCAATTCCCTGTTTGTATTCGAGGACGTATTCGGGCACCATGATTTTTCTAAACTGTCTGTGTGTTCAACCGTTTCTACATTTTCGCATTTCGCTGATATCATCTCCACGTCACACTAATCTTTTCTTATCGGGGTAAACAGGTTGTTGCAGCTTCTCCATAAGCAATTCCTGCACGTAAAATGTGTTTTTAATATTTTTTGGAAGATTTTCTCTATTGTCGCGTAATGTATCGATAACATTTGTGTTTTTTTAGTGTCATTCACAAAAAGGTTGATGGAGATGTATCAGTTATCAAGAAACAAAGTTTATCCCTTATTTACTATGGATTTTAACAATTCCACAATAATATTGTCTGATATACTGTTATTCCTATCAGTTATGTCCTGGGCAGTATATATTCTGCCACTGTAACAAAAACCGGCACTTGTCTCACATATTCTGCAAATTTTAATCCAAATCTCGCACTTTTCGATGATGAAGTTATTTTTATGCTAAATGTCCCTTATATTTCATTAAGGATTCGTCTATACAGACATTTTCATTGGTGTACTAATTTCTTCAAATTTCTCGATCCATAGGTTGAGGATAGATCTTATCTTTTGAAGTCGGTCAGTACTGATAATCGCAAAAGTATAAGAATCGCGAAATTTGTTTATATGTTCTAAAAATCATTTTTTAAATTTTGCCGTTTGTACTACTGGCCTTTTAGAACAATACATTTATATTTTTTTCTGACTTGAGCCATCAAAATTTACCGCCCATAGCAGACCGTCATTGAGTTTCAAAGTAACAGGGTACCGAGAGCGTAGATTTTCTGTTTTTTTCCATTCGTTATCGATTACATGACACGCGAAGAGATTTGTTTCCGTAACAAGTATTTCCAAAAATTTCTCTTCATACGTAATAGAAAACATTTATAATAATTCTGGGTGTTTCCTTAAACGATTCATTTATGTCACCGGTTTCAGACTATTTTCAAATTATTTGTGTGTTTTAAGCGTCCAGCCAGATCCATAATACACATGATTTAAGTACTGAACATTCATTTTCATTATTGTCAACTTTAATTGAACGTTTTCATACTTTCAGATTTGTGCACTCATGTTGCTATGACTAGACTGTTCATCACTACGTCCTCGTAAAAGTTCCTCTCTTAACAGTAAGTAAAGGTTTATAAAATTTTTCTTCTAAAATGAAAGTACAAAATCACTTGCATGCTTGCTTTGTATATTAGACCAATTACTGTGGCGTAATTGTTAAAATGCGAGTCGACAGCCGCTAGGTTCCAAGGACCGAAATGTTATGTCCGCATGGCTGATGATAAATGAGTGGAAGGCGGCCAAAGCGATCTGTCGCCGAAGTAATCTGGGCAGGCAAGTAAAAGATAAGTTAAAAATGATTTCATTCTATTGTGGCACGGTGCAACAGCAACCACTTTCGAATTACTTCACAATAAAAACAATCTTTACTGCGAAATTATTTTACATCAATGACGCGTTTCACCCTTCTGGGACATCATCATATTGTGTAAAAGTGTCATAAAGACACATGAAATAGAATATCAATGCAACAGTAGGTGGATATGCAGTTTGTGTTACGTCCATTTTCCATTTTATGGGATTTATGATGCATGGCTTACATATCTTTTGCACATCTGGTGATTCCCAAAAAGCGTGAAATGCGTCATTGATATTAAACAATTTCGCAAGCCAGACTGTTTTTAGTCTGAAAAGATAAGCTGACAGAAGTCCAGTTTAAGTGAATGTATTGCACTCAAATTGTGCAAAAAAAATTCTAGACTGTTAATTAATTTAGAGAGATCTGCATCGGTTGTAGCAATATTTATTCAAACCACGACCGATTTCGAGATTTCAAAATCCCATCTTCAGTTGTATGAAATTATTCTATTTGGTAATACATAACAAGCGTTCGGGCCAGTCAGTGCAAGAGCTCTAATCATTGCATGTTGGCGGAAACTGTCCACCAACAGGTAGCTGCAAGATAGGATCGCCACAGCTACTGTGTGCCCGACTGCATGTTATCTATTACGAAATAAGATAATTTCATACACCTGAAGATGGTGAGTCGTGGCGCCATATTGTATTTCGCTTCGGTCTTGCCTGGCGCCACTGGCCCGAGTTTGCTATCGATTTGCTATTTGTTCAGTAAACATCTTTGGTCGAGGTCGGCCTAGGAGGAGGTGCTGGCTGTGTAGTGGTTGGTTGGTTGGTTTGGGGAAGGAGACCAGACAGCGTGGTCATCGGTCTCATCAGATTAGGGAAGGATGGGGAAGGAAGTCGGCTGTGCCCTTTCAGAGGAACCATCCCGGCATTTGCCTGGAGTGATTGAGGGAAATCACGGAGAACCTAAATCAGGATGGCCGGACGCGGGATTGAACCGTCGTCCTCCCGAATGCGAGTCCAGTGTCTAACCACTGCGCCACCTGGCTCGGTGGCTGTGTAGTGTTTTTGTGAGTGGGAAGGCAGTTGGTCTGAGACAGTGTAGTTGTACGGTTAGAGCCGAGTTGTTCTGTGACATACGGTTCCTATGTGAGAGCTGAGTTGGGCTCTTTGAGCCAAGTTATTCTGCGAAAGTCGCATCCGTCCGACACAGCAAACTGGCTGTTGGCCGAGTATTGTATGGGGCGTGCTGGTCTATTGTTGGGGTCTGCCTTCGACGCGTCTGCCAGCTAGTGCGAACCTCCGGCTGTGGAAAGGGGCAACTTTTAGCCGTCGGATCGTTGGTTAGTGACACCGCAATTTATCGGGTTATATGGACTGCCGAGTCACGCTGCGCGCAGACTGGTTTGTCTGCTTAACCCTGGACCGATCCGCCGGATACGCCAACCGACTGTTTAGAAATTATCAACTCAAGGCATTTCTTGCATCCATGCAGTCACGACACCTTCACAAGATGAGTATCAAATGTTGCTTCGTTTGACTACAATAGTCTGTTATATTTCTCAGAATTGTGGCCTTACGATTTATATTGAAAATTTCATCTGAAAATATACATAGTGGCTCTTTTCTTAACTAATATTATTAAAAGCTTGTTATATTGTTCTAAGCGGTGGCCTTAAGATTTACATAGGAAATTTCACCTGAACTTTTATGTAGCTGGTCTTTTTCTTATTATTATTATTAAAAGCATGTTATATTTCCCCAAACTGTGGCCTTAAGATTTAAATCGCAAATTTCACTTGAACTTTTGCATATCTGGCCCTTTTATTATTATTTTTAAAAGAATGTTATATTTCTTTTAAAATTTGGCCTTAGGATTTAAATTGCAGTATTTATTTCTTAGATTTTAAGTTAAACTTTAACTTATCAATATATTGATATTTGTATGAAATAATAACCAGTTGATTTGTGTGCCTGGGCCTTCCCGTTTTCCTTAACTCCCTATTGTGGTGCTCTGATGGGACTTTAAAATATTGAAACCTCTAGTAATTTGGATAAATATTAGTACAACTGAAGCGGATCTCACTAAATTAATTACAATGCTTAACAGTTGAGAATATCTTACGTACGAAGTCTTGTGCTACACTGTTGACAACTTGGGTCGTTTGCGGCTGGCTACAAGCCGAGGCCCGACAGGGGCACGCGTCTATGTACACAGAGTGTTTGCGTAGACAACTCGTTGTAACGTTCGGCATCAACTAGCGACTCGGATGTAGTGTCGGCTAGAGGACTGGCGTCCAAGTACCCGTCACTTATAGTTCTGGCGGTCTTCATTTGTCAGCGGCCTGGAGTATTTTTACTTGTGGCGGTCGAAGCGCCGCTTGCGGCGCCGGCAGGAATTTTTGAGGCACCGGCTCAAGCAGTATCGATAAGCTATGATACTATAGAAACGGCAAGAACTAAACCTTGATTGTAAGTGACGAGTGTTTGTCTCACAAGTTGAGCCTGAGATGTTTACGTTTGGAACGCAAATGTTTCGATGAGTCCGACTGGAGATATTGATGTTTGGTCCAAAATTGTTGTCAACATAGAATCTAGTCAAAATACGGGAAGGGGCACAGCTCAAGCGATGGAAGTCAATTTTGCATAACCGACCAGAGAGGGAGTAAGCTCACACCACTGACTGAGCGGCCGGAGAAGACGCAGCAGGTAACGGAGCGGAGAGTGAGCTCGAGTGGTCGGGTGGGAGTGGGAGGGGGTGCGGTGCGTTGAGGTCCAGTCCGGTCTGGTCCGCCCCATCGATCTGCGCGCCGGCGCGATGGCAGCCGGGGGCGTCTGCTGCGGACCGCCCGGACAGCCGCAGGCGGCGACCGCAGGCGCGCGCGGCTGCCCGCACAGCGCACCGCCGAGGAGCTGCTGCCTGCCCGCCCGGCTGCCTGCGGTCCAGGGGCCGCGCCGCGCGTCTGCAGCTGACGACGCTTAACGGCCGCCTCCCTCCTGCAGCGCCGACTCCCGTACCAGGTGGACGCCACACCAACATCGCTATCATCACCATCGGTAGGCATGCGACTGCATGCGCTACCAGTATGTTCCAAAACGCCGTTCATAGAAAAGGCATCTTTTCGCGGCTCTTACCTCGGGTTTTATTGGTAATAGAAGGGTAGGGTCAAGTGTTTTGGATAGCCCTTGGGGTAGGGACCGTTTGTATATCCCAAAGAATTCTCGTATTAGCGTAACAACCCTGTAATACCAGGTCGAAGTTTCCGGCCTCTGTAACCGAGCGGTTCTAGGCGCTACAATCTGGAACTGCACGACTGCTATGGTCACGGGTTCGAATCCTGCCTCGGGCATGGATGTGTGTGCTGTCGTTAGGTTAGTTAGGTTTAAGTAGTTCTAAGTTCTAGGGGACTGATAACCTCAGAAGTTAAGTTCCATAATGCTCAGAGCCATTTGAACCATTTTTTAAATATTATGCACTTTCTGCAGCTTAGATAAACGGAGAAAATCAGTTGGTTCGTTCTGCACTATTCTCCCTAACGGGCTTATGGAGGCAGCATTTATTTCGTGAACGCTTCCTGACGAAACCAGGAAAAGCATTTTTCTCCATATTTTCGCCATTAGCAGCGGATATCTAAATAATTAACCACAGCATATTCCTCAAATTTTAGCAGTATATTCTCTACGCGTTTATCTTTATGAACCATCTCACCGTTTTCAAATTTCCTTACCCATTATCAAGAAACACCCCAGAAAAGTAATTTTTGGGTATCAAAACAAAGCCATTGATTCCAAGACGACTATCCAGAGCAAATGGCTACAATTTATACCATATGTTCCCATGATCTCGACTTCGAACCACCTCGAAAATTTTCTTGATTTCTTTGTCTCTTTCCGAGACACAGAGGTTCAAAATTATAAGACTCGTGCACGTAAAACAATCGCGTAAAATCGTGCGTGAGATGAAAAAGTAGTTTATAAAGTCATGTAGCACGAGATATATGCTGTCTCTCTTATCATAATAAGGGTTCTGAGAACCTAATACTGCAGCAATGAAGCACAAGCCAAATTTTTGTATACATGAAATCAAGTCTGAGATCTAAAATTAGTTTTGTGTTATTTCAAGTTCACACAAGTAAACTAATAAAATTTTACTGACCCATAAACTTTTTATCGTATTAGGGAGAAGCCCAACTGTAGAAGGGAAAATAAGGGAACGAGCGGAAAAATGCTCTTATCCAAGTACGAAAAGTACTCTGTTTAAAAGGCTCTGACTGAAATGAGAGATACCAGCTGTCTCAGTCTGCCTTCCTCGGCACCTTTAAAAATTTTCATTGTCTTATATGCTGAGAGAGATACAGACAGTGGCAGTGGGAAAGGGACGGAAAAGCAATAGATACTGGAAGATAAGTCAGTGGTTACGATACAGAAAGAACGGAGGAGACAATGGCAGTGTGAAAGATAGAGAGGAGTGCAATAGCAGTGAAAAATAGTTGAGAGTCGCAGAACAGTGCTGCGAAAAGACTGAAGGAGACAATGCCAGTGGGGGATGAATAAAAAGGAGAAAGTGTAGGTGGATGAGAGTCAACGAACATGAGCGACAGTGTATGACAGTGACAACGAAGATGAGAGAGATAGCACAAAACAGCGGCAGTGGGCTACAACGAATGAAACAGTAGCAGTAAGAGTTAGCAATAGATAGAAAGTAACAGTGACAGTAGGCAGCAGTAGCAGGACAGAACGGAGACCGTGGCTATGAGACAGGAGACGGTGATTGAAAGATGCGTGAGAATGGGCAAGTTGGAGTTATGGTTAGGGCAGCTTGAGAGAGTTGTTAAAAAGAGCGTGAATACTTTCGCATGCTAAAACTTTTGGGAAAACATTTAAAGGTGGAAACAAGCAGCTGGTGACCCCACTTTTGAGTCAAAGTGTGTAAAAGAGGAGCATTTTTTCTATGGCACATACATACTGTAAAGGCTAATGGCTTTCGATGCAGCCACTGTCTTCTGTCATTGGGTGTGTTTGTTTCATGCAATCGTTACAACCTATCATCTTCTCGATGTGTTCCTTGGCTGTCCTCTCCCTTTCTTTCACAGTACTTTATCTTAAACAACACTGACGATTAAGTGTTGTACCTGATGACATATCTAATAAATTTTAATTTTTGCTTTTGCATTTAATAAACTTCTCTCTTCATAGATTTCCCTCAAGACATCCAGGTTCGTTTTTCTTCGCATCCTTGTCATTCTTCTTATTTTATGCCACATCCACACTTCAGTAGGTTCAAGTAGATTCCTTTATAATTCATCCAGAGTCCATCTTTCACTTCCATACAGCAGTGTAGTCCATACAAATGATTTTCTGACATCTGAATTCGTGTGTTTGATGGTTCAAATATTTTTCTTAGTCATAAATGACGAGTATGGCGACGCAGTCCATCGATTCTATTAAGCGTCTATGGTCCTTGGCGATTATACAACCGATGTAATAAAATTGTTTCACTGTATGAATTTTGGTGTCATCAGTTTTTACACCCGTTTTAATTTGTACTACATATTCCCATAGTACCATTACTCTTGTTTGCCGATTGTTTACTTTTAATTTCCATAATTTAAGAGTGTGTAATAGGACACTCAGCACTCTACTGACTTCCTTTCCGTAGTCTGCTGCTATCACGATGTCATCAGAAAATTTGATACACTGTAATCTTTCAGCATTGGCTTTTTCACCCTTCGTCTTCTTCACGATATGAATACACTTTCAATGAACACATTAAATAAGTGAATTGAATTGGGTTCTTGTATCTTTTTCTAACTCTGTCCTCTTCTTCTACTTGTTCATTTTGGGTTTCGGTTCTCAAACAGTTGATTAATCATTGTTATAGCCTTCCAGTTGTCTTGTTTCTTCCATTCTTCGAAAGAATAGACCCCGGTTTACATTGTCAAAAGCTTTTTCTATGTCAATAAAAGTAAGACAAATTATCTTTTTAATGTCAATTCCTCTCCACAATGGCATGTGCAAGGCCAAAGTAGCTTCTTTTGTTCCTCTGCCTTCTCCGAATCCAAATAGGTTACCGCGAAATAATATACATTTAGGTTTTGGTTGTGTTAGGTGGTTACATTTTGTTTGGCATCACATGGGTAGTATTTCACTTGGATCCTGCACTGCTTATCGCAATGTTCTGTTGAAGCGATTTTTGTTGTTGTTGATGAATCTGGCTTGTATGTAATTCCTGTCGTCGTGTAGAATTTCGTGGACCAGGTTTGCTGTGCCACTCCCATGCGGACTTCTCCGAAGCGTCCTCTCTGTCGCAGAAAAACGTTAAGGCTTTCCGACTAACGACTTATACAACATTATCAAATGACGACTGAACACGTATTTTCACTTTCAATCATCCATTTCCAGATATTTATTTCATAGCTGCATTTACAGTTCAGTCAATTAACTTGACACTGACACATCCTTTCCCTATGAGAACTCATAGAAGAGCGCACGCGCTATAACGGTAACACCAAAGCTTTCTTACAATACATTAAAAACCAGCATTTGTTTTTTTTTCCTAAGAGATACGCCCTCTCTGTAGGAACAGGTACTATAAGCACAGTAGGTCTGTCGATATTTGACCGCCGCTCCCCTCTACCCTTCTTAACTTTAACATTGCAAACATCTTTAGCAGAAGCGACAAGACTACATATAATGGAACAGGACTTGACGCACAACATCCTGTTACGCTACATGGTCCTCTTATCTACTTTTGCCGGCCGGGGTGGCCGAGCGGTTATAGGCGCTACAGTCTGGAACCGCGTCACCGCTACGGCCGCAGGTTCGAATCCTGCCTCGGGCATGGATGTGTGTGATGTCCTTAGGTTAGTTAGGTTTAAGTAGTTCTAAGTTCTAGGGGACTGATGACCTCAGAAGTTAAGTCACATAGTGCTCAGAGCCATTTGAACCAACTTAATCACTTTTCATTTGCCTTCCTCTTAAGTATATTAATATTTCAGAGACAAGTCTTAATATAGATATTGGTCTATAATTGGTGCAATCGGCTCTCCTCCCTACTTTAGGTATGGTAATTGTTCTGATCACCATAATGAATTATCAGTTGTTGGATAAATACCGCACCTACTGAAATGATGCGAGCGAGAAGCTAGGAACTGAAAAGCTGGACCACGAAAATGTTTATTTTTAAAGCCAATACTGCACGAAAACAATATAATCTGCACAAATTTATGGCCGTGAGGCTTAACAAAAAATAATAGTAATTAATCATGCGCAGCACTTACAAACTTCATATCAACGTATTATGATGCAGGAAATTTACAGCCAGCAGGCAGCTTCTGTCACTGAGGTTGGACTAGCAGTCTGTTTGACAAACTTGACAACACGCATTAAACTGCTCGTACGTCGCAACTACAACATTTAAAAAGCAATTTATTAAACATGGAAATGAATAAAAGATACACAATAATAAAAATTTGCAATCAGACTACTGCAGAATATACACACACATAATATAAAAATAAGAACGATCTTCAGAGCTCTGAACATGCATTAATAAAAAAAGGGATAATATGAACTGAAAGAATTACAGTTTTAACATTTCAGAATCATACAACAGGCATATACAAAAACGCTTCGTAAATGCTGCCGCCTTTTATTTTCAAGCCTTTTTAACACTCTGGCAGGGGAGTAAAACTCATGAGAACACATGCAGAGGCCGACCGCACTGCCTCGACACTGAAATGAAATGAAGCTGGCAAGTTAGATAGTGAAAGTTAGTCTTGTAATCAGCCTTGGGCACAAGTCACCCGCTGTGTTACACAGGCAGGAAAAAGCGTGTTTTCTACAAGGCCACTCATCGGATTGCCTATTATCAGTGATCTGCTGCGGTGCAATGTAGAGAGGTCCCAACACGAACACTGACTGGAAAAAAATAGTCAATGTACAGAAGTGGAATTTCGGGAATACGTTTGTCTAGGTAACATATGCAAGTGATTAACACTGCAAGATCATAGGCTAATTGATAAACACTTGGAAATGTGAAATGCTGGTACGTTATATGGTGTACCAATGTATGCAATGCGAGAATCGGATGGTCCGTGCTACGAACGCATCTGTGAGTCTTTGTTTTATGGATGCTTCATGAAGGAAATTGAGAGATCGGTCGTGTGAGAGGAGGAGTGAGATTGTATTTTTGTGACGCGCCATTACGGTATATAGTAAGTGTTGAAATAGTTTTTTGAACAATATAAAATCCAATAACTAACTTCAGGTATTCAAGGTTTGTAAATCTCCATACCGAAATTAGATAATTACCACAGTACAGATATTACGAGACGTAGATCGTTCGGAGGTGAAGTTTGGAACGATATTGTGAACCTGCATTTTCCACGGTCAGATTTTGCCGAGAGATCATCTCCGAATTAATAAACTTTAACTCGACTGAATTGTTGGACTTATTATCCAGACTCATCAAACAACATAGCACTCAGTTGTGCCGAACGATCTGTGTAGCGAATAAAGATTTCAGAGACATCAAGTGGAGCAGATAACGACAAGGAATTTCCGCGAGATCGCAGCTGCGGAATATATCTGTTGCTCTCCTGTGGTATTCAAAACGACATATTTATATTTTCCAGGAATTCATGAAAGTAAAGACAAAAGGAAATAAGGAACAAAGCTAAACCAACTCAAACCAATAACTAAACCTATAATTAAAATAAAAGCACATATAAGGAATATTTATTTATAATAATAAATAAATAAAATGTTTAATCAACTAACGAATAATAATGTATTAAAATTAATAATGGGTGTAATCTCCAGAGTGTTGGATGCAAGCATGTACAGGTGGCGCACGTCAGTTTGTGGGATCGACATCTATGCCTGTCGCACTTGGTTGATAAATACAGGGACGGTTAATCCAGTTTGTGGATGAGGCTTGAATTGTCGTCCAATGATGTCCCATATATTTTCGACTGGGACAGATCTGGTGATCGAGAAGGCCAAGGCAACATGTCGACGGTCTGTAGAGCATTTTGCATTACAAAAACTGTGTGTGGGCAACCGATATGTTGTTGGAAAACGCCCTCTGATATGCTGTTAATGAATTGCAGTACAACAGTTCGAATCATCAGACTGGCGTACAAATTGCAGTGAGGGTGTGTCGGATAACCACGGGAGTGCTGCTGCTGTCATACGAAATGGCACCCCTAGACCATAACTCCAGGTATAGACCAAACGTGTCTAGCACGCACAAAGGTTGGTTGCAGGCCCTCAACAGGCCTCCTTCTAACCACAACAAGGGCATCAATGGCAGTGCGGAAGAACCAGCATCAGAAAACCCAACAGACCTCCACCATGACCTCCAGTGAGCTCCTGCCTTACACAACTGAAGTCGCAAATGGAAGTTATTTGGAATCAATGGCATGTATGCTACAGGGCGTCTGACTCGGAGGTGTCCTTGAAATAAAAGATTTGTAATATTTCGTTGTATCACTGTGGAGACAACTGCTAAAAGTACAGCCGCAGATGCGGTAGAGTCATACATAGGAAACGATGGTCTTTCCCCTCGGCAGCACCAGGTGGCTGTCTGGAGCTCGGTCTTTTTGCGACTGTACATTCTCGTGACCAGCGCTGCCAGCAGTCATGTACAGTGACTACGTTCCTCCCAAGCCTTTCTGCAATATCCCTGAAGAAAAATTTAGTTTCCCTTAGCGTTATTACATGACCTCGTTCGAACCGAGTGCGGTGTTTATACTGGCATCTTTGTTTCCTTAAAGGCATTCTTGTCCAACGTGAACGCACCACGCTAATGACCATTGTAGTATGTACACTACTGGCCATTAAAATTGCTACACCAAGAAGAAATGCAGATGAGAAACGGGTATTCATTGGACACATAAATTATTCAAGAACTGACATGTGATTACATTTTCACGCAATTTGGGTGCATAGATCCTGAGAAATCAGTACACAGAACCACCACCTCAGGCCGTAATAACGGCCTTGATACGCCTGGGAGTTGAGTCAAACAGACCTTGGATGGCGTGCACAAGTACAGCTGTCAATGCAGCTTCAACACGATACCACAGTTCATCAAGAGCAGTGACTGGCGTATTTGACGAGCCAGTTGCTCGGCCACCATTGACCAGACGTTTTCAGTTGGTCAGAGACCTGGAGAATATGCTGGCCAGGGCAGCAGTCGAACATTTTCTGTAACCAGAAAGGCCCGTACAGGACCTGCAACATGCGGTCGTGCATTATCCTGCTGAAATGTAGGATTTCGAAGGGATCCGATGAAGGGTAGAGCCACGGGTCATACACATGTGAAATGTAACGTCCACTGTTCAAAGTGCCGTCAATGCGAACAAGAGGTGACCGAGACGTGTAACCAATAGCACCCCATACCATCACACTGGGTGATACGCCAGTATGGCGATGACGAATACACGCTTCCAATGTGCGTTCACCGCGATATCGCCAAACATGGATGCGACCATCATGATGCTGTAAACAGAAGCTGGATTCATCCGAAAAAATCAGGTTTTGCCATTCGTGCACCCAGGTTCGTCGTTGAGTGCACCATAGCAGGCGCTCCTATCTGTGATACAGCGTCAAGGGCAACCGCAGCCATAGTCTCCGAGCTGATAGTCCATGCTGCTGCAAACGTCGTCGAACTGCTCGTGCAGATGGTTGTTGTCTTGCAAATGTCCCCATCTGTTGACTCATGGATCGAGACGTGGGTACACGACCCGTTACAGCCAAGAGGAGAAAATGACTGTCATCTCGACTGCTAGTGATACGAGGCTTTTGGGATCCAGCACGGCGTTCCGTATTACCCTCCTGAACTCACCGATTCCATATTATGCTGATAGTCATTGGATCTCGACCAACGCGAGCAGCAACGTAGCGATACCATAAGCCGCAATCGCGATAGGCTACAATCCGACCTTCATCAAAGTCGGAAACGTGATGGCACGCATTTCTCCTCCTTACACGAGGGATCACGACAACGTGTCACCAGGCAACGCCGGTCAACTGCTGTTTGCGTATGAGAAATCGGTTGGAAACTTTCCTCATGCCAGCACGTTGTAGGGGTCGCCACCAGATCCAACCTTGTGTGAATACTCTAAAAGCTAATCATTTGGCATATCACAGCATCTTCTCCCGTCGGTTCGCGTCTGTAGCACGTCAACTTCGTGGTGTAGCATGATTTGCTTAGCGATGCCACTAACGTCACACTTATACGGCTGGGGCGAAATTTGAAAGGACAACATTTTTCAAATGTAGAAACAGGCCTACCAACTTTCGTTTGTGTCTCGCAACTTTCTCTTGTTGCGATTTTCTTTACGCCAGCGTAGTTCCGCAGAGGCCGCCAGCGTTCTCTGTCACTAGCCCGGCCCTTCGGACTACAGCATGTCTCGGCAGATGCAGTACACAGAGTGCGTCTCCTCCACCAGGCAACTGTGAATCGCGTAGCGTTCTGCGGGACCACGGCGTGCGGCCGTATACACTCGTCAGCGGCAGCGCAAAGACTCCAAGGCACTCGGGGAGGAACACAAAGCGCTAGCGTAAGCGGATAGCGCTCTAAAAGCAGGAAGGTGGGGAAATCTACGATCTCTAGGGTGACGCCGTAGTTCTGGTTGCTAGGTTACAGAGTGAAATATAGAGTTGAGCCCTCTGTCTATGCAAGATGATGCATGGATCATCTAGAGGGTGGTCCCACAAGAGCGTGCAAAAATTTTATGGGATATACAGGATGCTACACTGAACAATTTGAAGTAAGGAACCCGGCATCGGAGAACCCAGTTTAAGGAGATAATAGGAATAAAATCCCATTACTGTGTACACTATGTGATCAAAAGTATCCGGACAGTTCCCAAAACATACGCTTTTCATATTAGGCGCATTATGCTGCCACCTACCGCCAGGTACTCCGCATCAGCGGCCTCAGTAGTCATTAGACATCGTGAGAGAGCAGAATGGGGCCCTCCATGGAACTCACGGACATCGAAAATCGGCAGTTGACTGGGTGTCACTTGTGCCATGCGTCTGTGCGCGAGATTTCCACACCCTTAAACATCCCTAGGTTCACTGTTTCGGATGTGATAGTGAAGTGGAAACGTGAAGGGACACTACAGCACAAAAGCGTAGAGGCCGACCTCGTCTGCCGACAGTTGAAGAGGGTCGTAATGTGTAATAGGCGGACATCTATCCAGACCATCACACAGGAATTCCAAACTGCTTCAGGATCCACTGAAAGTACTATGACAGTTAGGCGGGAGGTGAGAAAACTTGGATCTCATGGTCGAGCGGCTACTCATAAGCCACACATCACGCCGGTAAATGCCAAACGACGCCTCGCTTGGTGTAATGAGCGTAAACATTGAACGATTGAACAGTAGGAAAACGTTGTATGGAGTGACGAGTAACTTTACACAATGTGGCGATCCGATGACAGGGTGTGGGTATGCCAAATGTCCGGTGAACGTCATCTCCCATCGTTTGTAGTGCCAATAGTAAAATCCGGAGGCGGTGGTGTTATTGTGTGGTCGCGTTTTTCATGGAGGGGGCTTGCACCCTAGTTGTTTTGCGTGGCACTATCACAACACAGACCTCCATTGATGTTTTAAGTACCTTCTTGCTTCTCATGGTTGAAGAGCAATTAGGGGATGGCGATTGCATCATCGTACACGATCGATCAGCTGTTCATAATGCACGGCCTCTGGTGAAGCGGTTACACGACAATCACACCCCTGTAATGGAGTGGCTTGCACAGAGTCCTGACCTGAATCCTATAGAACACATTTGGGATGTTTTGGAGCGCCGACTTCGAGCCAGGCCTCACCGACCAACATCGAAATCTCTCCTCAGTGCAGCATTCCGTGAAGAATGGGCTGCCATTCCCCAAGCAACTTTCCAGCACGTGATTAAACGTATGTTTGCGAGAGTGGAAGCTGTCATAAAGGCTAAGGGTGGGCCAATAGAATACTGAACTCTAGCATTTCCGATGCAGGGCGCCACAAACTTGCAAGTCATTTTCAGTCAGGAGTCCGGATACTTTTAATCACATATGTACTTTTTATTTACATTAGTTACAGTTAACAGCAAATACCATCACTGACGCAATGAATCTAATATTTGTGCTTTATCTTACAAAATGTGCTTAAACTAACGGCCATCAACCCCAATATAAACATGACATCGGCGAACAAAGTTCTGACGCAATCTGACAAACATCCCTGTTGTGTTTCGAATCAATCACAGGCAGATACAATTCTGGCATCTAAATCGATCTCCACTGAGGTCTCTCACACAAGTGACTTTATATAGGCCTACCCGCATGGAAAAAAAATCATGGGGATTCAGGTCGGGTGACCTCGCAGGCCATGGTATAGCTATTCCAATCCACCGACCAGGAAATACAGCATTGAGGCGGTTGCGGACATCCACACTGAAGAGAGACGGTACACCGTCATTCACATCCTCTCACGAACTGCCAAGGATACGTTCTCCAACAACTATGATAGAACTCTCTGCACAAACCTCGAGAACAGGTGGCATTCAGACTGCTAGGTAGAAGATGTGGCTCTTCCTCCGTGTTTCCTTACAGGAAATAAAAAATGTGCATGTAAATAAACAGCAGAGTAGGTGTAAACTTCTGCGCATATTAGTTGTAGCCAAGCTGGAAAACTGTAATGCTACACAAAGCTGTAGACAAGTTTTCTTCCATATCTCCTTAAGCTGGCTTCTGCGCTCCCAGGTTCCCTACATCAGATTGTTCAGTGGAGCGTCCTCTACGTCCTGTTAAATTTTTGCAAGCTCTTGCTTGCTGCATGTTTCAGCACGGTAAACAGCGATATTTTGGTGCTGATGTCTTCAGTGCGACGACTGGTTTTACGCACATCCCATGCCAGACTAAAACGCGCCAAGTTTGGCTGGTTCAAATGGCTCTGAGCACTATGGGACTTAACATCTGAGGTCATCAGTCCCCTAGAACTTAGAACTACTTAAACTTAACTAACCGAAGGACATCACACACATCCATGCCCGAGGTAGGATTCGAACCTGCGACCGTAGCCGTCGCGCGATTCCAGACTGGAGCACCTAGAACCGCTCGGCCACACTGGCCGGCCACACCAAGTTTCTTCATCTCTTTATAATTACTGCCTCTTTATAACTACTGCCTGTTTCAGTCTGCATGCTATTGTCAATCCACGGTGTTCTTGTAGGAAAGCAATTCAGGTTTTTCTCCCAGTCGCCACCAGCTTTTATACACAAATATTACGGCTCTGTCTGCTGTTTGCGGTGAGAGCGTGGCGGCGACGTCACAGTCTATTGTGCACTCATCTTACCCTGACAAAGAAAGCTTGTACAGTAATTATAATGTAGTCAATACTTAGAGCGTACCAAGAAAGCGTGTTATGCAAAGCTGTTTGAAAATTAAAAGTATATTTTTGGAGATACCGGTGTTTCTTCGATTTGTTGTGGTGGCTAGGCAGTAGCGTTGAAGAACAGTAATTCAACAGTAATGTGTGTTCCTCGTGCTAATTTAAAACACCTCTTAATATGATCAAGTTATTTTGTAATCAATGATTTCACTAGATATTGTAAAATCAGTTTAGATAAACTATCCTTCGTCGTACGCCTGCAGATATTTAAATTTTCTGTGCGTTCTGAAGAGCTGTAGGGTTGAATGCTTTTGGAGCAATCTAGAGTTAGTATGCCAGCAGAAATGAAGTCTTTATGCACTCTTTCATAACCTTGAACGGTGCTTGCTACGTCTTTATAAAGTTTGCTGCCTGTGATTCGCAGACTAGGGTGATAGTTCTCACTGAGCTTAACTTAGTAAAAGATGCACATGTGTTGAAAAATATCAAGCCCCAGCAGAGGCATGAGTGATTTAGTTGGTCGGAAGGACAGGATTTTACTCAGGGTGGAGGCAACGACTAGAGAGTTGAGGGCTGAGGTCCGGCCTGCCGTCCGCACAGCCATGCAAGAGCTGCGCCCCTCGTCGCCCAGAGAGGGTCGTGTCCATAGAAGGACGCCGTCACTGCTCTAGTCTGCGCTGTGTCTGGGGGATGGTCTCAGAAGATTCTTCATCATGCTAAATAACGCAATAAGGAAGTATTTACTCGCTCGATTACGGACTCTAAAATTTATCAATTCCCTGCAGTACTGTTATAAACCGTTCCTTTTGTAATGTCTAAGTACAGTGTTTTACCAAATCGGTGAGCGGATTATTTTCGTAATGTTGTTGTTGTGGTCTTCAGTCCTGAGACTGGTTTGATGCAGCTCTCCATGCTACTCTATCCTGTGCAAGCTTCTTCATCTCCCAGTACCTACTGCAAACTACATCCTTCTGAATCAGCTTAGTGTATTCATCTCTTGGTCTCCCTCTACGATTTTTACCCTCTACGCTGCCCTCCTATGCTAAATTTGTGATTCCTTGATGCCTCAAAACATGTCCTACCAACCGATCCCTTCTTCTAGTCAAGTTGTGCCACAAACTTCTCTTCTCCCCAATCCTATTCAATACCTCCTCATTAGTTACGTGATCTACCCACCTTATCTTCAGCATTCTTCTGTAGCACCACATTTCGAAAGCTTCTATTCTCTTCTTGTCCAAACTGGTTATCGTCCATGTTTCACTTCCATACATGGCTACACTCCATACAAATACTTTCAGAAACGACTTCCTGACATTTAAATCTATACTCGATGTTAACAAATTTCTCTTCTTCAGAAACGATTTCCTTGCCATTGCCAGTCTACATTTTATATCCTCTCTACTTCGACCATCATCAGTTATTTTACTCCCTAAATAGCAAAACTCCTTTACTACTTTAAGTGTCTCATTTCCTAATCTAATCCCCTCAGCATCACCCGATTTAATTTGACTACATTCCATTATCCTCGTTTTGCTTTTGTTGATGTTCATCTTATATCCTCCTTTCAAGACACGGTCCATTCCCTTGAACTGCTCTTCCAAGTCGTTTGCTGTCTCTGACAGAATTACAATGTCATTTTCGTAATATGGAACTGTAATTGAACTTTACATTTTCTATAATCCACTATACGGCGAGCCATTAAATAAATTTTTCTGGCGTAGATTGCAACTTCGCCGTCAGTTTATGAAGCTAGGGCGAGTGCAAACTCCGAAAAGTCAACGCTGAACGAGAACTCTATTGTATTATTGCGTAAACAACTGCTATAAGGACTTGGTCGCGTTATAGGTCTTTAAACACGCAATTAATAAAATCTTATGTGCTATTATGCCGTAGTCCATTGGATTTCACTTTAACTATTGATTACGGCATAATATACAGGAACATTTCATTACCTGTGGCACTTCCAGCTGTGAAGGTTTACAGTTTTTGAAGAATTTGTTTCAGAATATGTCTAGTGGTCCTGAGAGTGATTTTCCATGTAATCAGTTGTTACCCGACTAAATCTGTTTCATAGCCACAATGGAGGAGTTATTTCTCAGGGAAAGCACCTGAAGGAGCCTGCAGGTAAGGAGATAGTCGGAGTCACAGTTCAGTACGAAAATATTCAGGTGACATTACGATCAGTGTGAGCTTCCCCTGTAGGGAGGGATAGATTTTCAATTGTGTGTGAAATCTTGTGGGATTTAACTGCTAAGGTCATCAGTCCCTAGGCCTACACACTACTTAACCTAAATTATCCTAAGATCAAACACACACACCCATGACCGAAGGAGGACTCGAACCTCCGCCGGGACCAGCCGCACAGTCCATGACTGCAGCACCTAAGACCGCTCGGCTAATCACGCGCGCCGAGGGATAGATACTTCACATTACCCTAACTAACGAACTACGAAGACACAACCAGACGCATCCCTCATCCCTCTACAATTGTCCACCATCCCACTTTTGGCCAACCAACTTTGTCGATTCCTTGATGCCTCCGCGTGTGTCCTGTTATCTAATCCCTTCATTTAGTCAAATTATCCGATCTGATCAACTACATCCTCAGTAATTATTCAGTCCACCTATGTAATGTGGGTCATTCTTCCGCAGCACCACAATGACAAAAGCTTCTGTTCTATTCTTGATTGGATTTCCTATCGTAGACATAATATGAAATGAGGCTACACTCAATGCACATACCTAAAGAAAATACTTCCCGACATTTAAAATACTTCCCGACATTTAAAAATATATTCCTCATTAAACATTTGTCTTTTTCGAAAACGAGTTATTTCCTATTGCCAGCCTGTATTTTATCCTCTCTTCTCCTGCCATCACCACTTACTAGTCAGAGTGTCAAAAGTCTTCCACTACTTTTGGTGTCTCATTTTCTACTCGACTTGCCGCAGAATCGCCTCGCTTAGTTCATCTACATGACTACGCTACAATTCACACGGGTGTTTGTTGACATTGTCAACACGGAGACACGAGATCCGTTGTAAATTTTTTATTTATGTTAGGGTTTGAAAGTGCATGGAGTCAAGAGCACACATGAACTCTTATTTATTTGAGCTGAATATCAGTTTCGGCAAACAATCTCGCTATCCTCATATCATAAAACATTCCTGATTAGTGTTGGTGGCGTTATGGCTTCACATATCGTTAAACATTCTTAAATTGAGAACATCCATACATTACATAATTAAAAACAGCTTCCCGTCCTTCCTGACCAATGTAATTGAACGATGGTCATAAAATAAAGGGGTTACTGATTGTGTCGTTAACTAAGTTGTAACGGCATAAGGCATTTGTTTATGACACTGGCCACGAACGATGAAAGGCTATTTTGAATTAGGTCCGTGGGGAACCTCGCTACCGTTTCACTATAATACAAAATTATCTGTCCTTCTTTGAACTTTTTCATTGGGTTCCGTTAATAGTCACTGGTAACAATTCCATACAGCGCAGCACCACTCCAGAAGTGGATAGAGAGGTGTTTAGCCGATAAAACACTGTATTTGTCTTACATTCTCTACAATATTTTTTGTCTCAATTCCAATTGAAAGATTCCCTTCGAAATTATTTTCGTTTGTTTTTGAACTCATACTGGTTTTGTTGGTTAATTTGCTGATGTCTAGCTTTTGGTGACTTTGTGGATTTCCAGCTGGGAGAGAAAGTAAATGTATCTGCCTGCGAGAATACAACATTAATTTGGACCTGTTTTGTAATCTTTCTAAAGATGTGAAAATTGATTCAATCTTGAACTTTACTGTTGATCTCTTTAATTAAACAAAGTTGTCTCTGTGCGTTAATGATCTGTCCAATAATGCTGTTCATGAAATTGTATCTGTGAGTTGACAATTTTCGTAGCAAAATGATTCTGAAATGAAATCACCCCACCTCGTATTGTATCCCATCTGGTATTGTATTTGCTTGGGAACGCGGTAGTTGCTGCTCTCTGAGCGCCAGCTGCAAATTTCTAACTACAGTTGCTGAGAGGCTTGTGCAGTGCTCCAGACAACAAGCAAACTAGTTTATATCCATCATTGAGAGCCACACTCTTTAAATAAAATTGACTTGGATTGACGATGTGAAAAATACTCGTGGGTCAAATATTTCTGTACTAAACTATTTTTAAATTATCTTATATATTGTTACATGTACAAAATTCATATAACAACACTCATTAACACTGACAAAGGGCAACGTTGATACCAAACTCTTACTCTTGCAAGTTAGACAAATTATTAACAAACAATAAAAATACCTTTCCGTGAAAATTACTAAATCTATAATGTAAAACATAAACGTCCTTGATATGGACGTCCCATTCAACAATGGCACTAACTACTTGTGACTGCAGTGCCAATAAATAAAATATTACCTTCATTCCTCTTCATACTACTTTCATTCAGAATCACTCATCAAATCCTTCTCCTCTGTTTCACAATACGCAAACTCAAATCATTTTACTTGGAAACAAATGCTCTTAACATTACGTCTGCATTGCCACGAGTCCTCAACTTGGCGTCTGTTTCAGTACTCAAACGATAAAACTCCTGCGCTCTTCGCCGCCAAGCAGCGGCGACAACACAAACACATTTTCCAGCGACACAGCTCCTCTGACCAAAGACTGCGTGCGAATAATAAGCGATTCAAAACTGTCGCTTAGCGTTTGAGACATCAAGATATGTACAGATTTCACAAATGCACATAACAAACTCCAACGCTGCGAAAATATTAAATCTAAACTTTTGCTGAGGGATGGGAGAAGGATGACAGTTGGGAATAAATCCATTTTCGTATTTTATCCATATTCAGCAACTGCAGTTGTATATACCGAAGCAATCAGCAACCAGTCACGTCTGGTGTGCTGATTATGATACATGAATCCAATTATTAATAATTTTGTGAAGATTGGTTCCATGTAATCGGTATAGAACTTCCAAGCCGAAACCCAGCTTCGAGTTCTGGGGAATGTAGTATCCAGAGAACATAGGCGTAGGCACGTAACAGTGGACCAAAAAGCACGGAATTCATATCTGCTATTTTCATGGAGAAACAACACAATTTAATAATTATACCAGTCAGTTACTGCTTTGTCTTCGATCTCAACTGATGAATATATCTCTGTGGCAGAACTATTGCAGGTACATCTGATTTATTTTTAAAGACTGTTAGAGAGTTTAACCCTACGAGACACACTGGCAGAATAACTTTTTAGAAAATATGTTCTTTGTTTGCAGCAGTCCGTTGTTTCTACCAGAGCGTGAACTAAAGTTAAAGTTTTTCTAACAGATTTTATTTGACATTTTATTCAATTAAAAGTAATTAAAAATTTTTGCGAAAGGCATAGAGAATTATTTATCCTTTATTTTTCCTTTTAGTACCCTATGGAGATGTAAATTCCTGGAGCATAGATAAATTATTCAGAGTTGGCAAATACCATGTCAAGTGCCCAATTGTGAGTCATATGGTGATAAATTAAGTTTTCCATTGCATGTTTATTTTTGGCCCCTTACAGTGGTAGTTCATCTGCGACAGACTACAATAACACAAATTATACGAACTTTTGTGCCCAAGATTAAATCACATTGTGCAAGAGGATCTAAACGAGCAGGTTCACAACGGAAAACTTTGAACTACCAAACACTAGCAAGAACAACTCAAAGTGGATCACTGAAGCAGAGGAAGACATTAAGGAACTAGGAATCACAGAAGACGACATAAACAATCAAGAATAATTCAGGAACATCATACAGAAACACCTACTCAACCAAAAACACAACGAGAAAGACACTAGAAAGAAATCGTCGGAAGAACGCAAGACAGAGCACAGCGAGCGTATGAATAGAATTTGGTAAGGACGAAAGAAGAAAAGCAGGAATCATGATTGCACAAGCTCAATCGCTCTCTTAAAAGGGAATAATCGAAAATAATAGTCATATATAAAGGGAGGCTGCGAGGATACAGCCGAGCCCTTGACATATCCTTGTGGATGTCAGTATAATCAAAATCAGTTGGACTGTTCGGTAGTCAGCTCGCCCCCATGTACTCATATGCAGTTAATGGAATAAGTGTCACAAAGCGAATAACTAGCAGGACTGGCATGGCGCCAGCAAACACATGTCAAGTGTGCTGCACCTCACAAAAGGTAACAAGCGGGTGTTTGTCTAGCTATGACATGAGTTAGTGGTCCACATTGATCCCTGTTTATTATAAAACACTCTACTTGAATAACCAGTTATGGTAGAATCAGTCCGGTTACAGTACTACTGAGAAATAAGAAAATTATAGATTGCTAACATGGGTGAACAAAAATCTACCATATGAATATCTTAACAAATATAGCTCATTCAGCTGTATCGTACAGGATTGTAATTTACACATCATTTATGGAGAGATAAACCTTGCCGGCCGGAATGGCAGAGCGGTTCTAGGCACTAAAATCTGGAACCGCGTGACTGCTACGGTCGCAGGTTCGAATCCTGACTCGGGCATGGATGTGTGTGATGTCCTTAGGATAGTTAGGTTTAAGTAGTTCTAAGTTCTAGGGGACTGGTGACCTCAGAAGTTTAGTCCCATAGTGCTCAGAGCCATTTGAACCATTTGAGGTAAACCTTGTGCCGGCCCCTAGAGTATTTTTCCCTGTGAATATAATTGAAGAAAAGACTTAATATTTTTCTGTAATATGTGTCAAATATTGACAGTTTTTCGTGAGAAATGTGTAGAGTGAAAAGGATAAAGACAATAAACACGATTTATTATCTGTGTAGAGAATGATTAAAGAAAGACAATATACAGGGTGTTACAAAAAGGTACGGCCAAACTTTCAGGAAACATTCCTCACACACAAGGAAAGAAAATATGTTGTGTGGACATGTGTCCGGAAACGCTACTTTCCATGTTAGAGCTCATTTTATTACTTCTCTTCAAATCACATTAATCATGGAATGGAAACACACAGCAACAGAACGTACCAGCGTGACTTCAAACACTTTGTTACAGGAAATGTTCAAAATGTCCTCCGTTAGCGAGGATACATGCATCTACCATCGGTCGCATGGAATCCCTGATGCACTGATGCAGCCCTGGAGAATGACGTATTGTATCACAGCCGTCCACAATACGAGCATGAAGAGTCTCTACATTTGGTATCGGGGTTGCGTAGACAAGAGCTTTCAAATGTCCCCATAAATGAAAGTCAAGAGGGTTGAGGTCAGGAGAGCGTGGAGCCCACGGAATTGGTCCGCCTCTACCAATCCATCGGTCATCGAATCTGTTGTTGAGAAGCGTACGAACACTACGACTGAAATGTGCTGGAGCTCCGTCGTGCATGTACCACATGTTGTGTCGTACTTGTAAAGGCACATGTTCTAGCGGCACAGGTACAGTATCCCGTATGTAAACATGATAACGTGCTCCAGCGTAGGTGGAAGAACATGGGCCCAATCAAGACATCACCAGCAATGCCTGCCCAAACGTTCACAGAAAATCTGTGTTGATGACGTGATTGCACAATTGCGTGTGGATTCTCGTCAGCCCACACATGTTGAATGTGAAAATTTACAATTTAATCACGTTGGAATGAAGCCTCATCCGTAAAGAGAACATCTGCACTGAAATGATGATTGACACATTGTTGGATGAACCATTCGCAGAAGTGTACCCGTGGAGGCCAATCAGCTGCTGATAGTGCCTGCACACGCTGTACATGGTACGGAAACAACTGGTTCTCCCGTAGCACTCCCCATACAGTGACGTGGTCAACGTTACCTTGTACAGCAGCAACTTCTCTGACGCTGACATTATGGTTATCGTCAACTGCATGAAGAATTGCCTCGTCCATTGCAGGTGTCCTCGTCGTTCTAGGTCTTCCCAGTCGCGAGTCATGGGCTGAAATGTTCCGTACTCCCTAAGACGCCGAGCAATTGCTTCGAACGTCTTCCTGTCGGGACACCTTCGTTCTGGAAATCTGTCTCGATACAAACGTACCGCGCCACGGCTATTGCCCCGTGCTAATCCATACATCAAATGGGCATCTGCCACCTCCGCATTCGTAAACATTGCACTGACTGCAAAACCACGTTCGTGATGAACACTAACCTGTTGATGCTACGTACTGATGTGCTTGATGCTAGTACTGTAGAGCAATGAGTCGCATGTCAACACAAGCACCGAAGTCAACATTATCTTCCTTCAATTGGGCCAACTGGCGGTGAATCGAGGAAGTACAGTACATACTGACGAAACTAAAATGAGCTCTAACATGGAAATTAAGCGTTTCCGGACACATGTCGATATAACATCTTTTCTTTATTTGTGTGTGAGGAATGTTTCCTGAAAGTTAGGCCGTACCTTTTTGTAACACCCTGTATATTCCGATCAATAGTCGAGTAGTACCACTGATCTCACAAGACGCGCTGTTCCTACATTCCATATTAAGAGGTCTATAATGAGTGTAATAATAGCTGCTTTTTCTAAATCGTTTTCAGAATACAGAATGTTATTTTTTACTGTTGAAACCATCTTTCATTTACAGAAGAATACTGTCCTTTAGTGCAGCTATTAAAAGCTACATTTCGCATTCGGAAGGACGACGGTTCAATCCCGCGTCCGGCCATCCTGATTTAGGTTTTCCGTGATTTCCCTAAATCGCTCCAGACAAATGCCGGGATGGTTCCTTTCAAAGGGCACGGCCGACTTCCTTCCCTAATCCGATGAGACCGATGACCTCGCTGTCTGGTCTCCTTCCCCCCAAAAACAACCAACAACAAAAGCTACATTAGGTACGATCTTATCCTATTGTTATCCGCCTTCACAGTCAGTACTGCTATTTTCGGTAGTTATGTCTCTTCCAGACTAGAGGTTATTGACATAATCTATTCAATTAACCCATTTATGAAAGTACTGAAGTCGTTATTTTCATTTCCTGATGCAAATTTTACCGTACTGGCTCACAAATGTGGAGTACGCTATGTTTCACGTAGGAGCCATTACTGAAAAAAATATAACTAAGTATGTTTCATGCAATAAAAAATAACAAACCATGTTCATACGTTGTTTTTCGTTTGGTATGCAATAACGTATCTGCTTGATAACATAACTTCACTAAAAGGAAATAGTAATAACCACTTATTTAGCAGTGATTCTTAAATTTCTCCAGTCGTATTTTATGACGAAATAGATCTCGGGTGAACAGCCTGGTATGATTGTACATAGGACACAATATTTCGGCAATCGAACACGTTGCCATCATCAGGTGCGCTGATGAACGGACCGGCGCCAGGTATATATAGGACAATCTCTCTCCCGCTCCTCCCTCAGGCGCTTCCTATGAGTCGGTGCGGTCCAGGTACAGCGTCCGTTCTCCCGCCGTCTGGCCGCTGCGTCCTAGGTCTCCTCGTTCAGGAGGGTCTGCAGGCACCGCTCTCGTTATTCTTCCCTCCTCCCCCGAAGTCGGTACACTCTGGGAAATATCCTTTTTCCTCTTAATCCGGGTGATCGCGGGTTCCCACGTCCTGCTAAGGATATAACCGCTGTCACGATGTAGTTGTGGCTCCCTTACTCTGATCTCTATGGCTTCTTTGATGACACAGTCCCAGTATTTGCAAGTTTGTGTCAGGACTTTGGTTTAGTCACAATCCATGCTGTGGAGTTCCGACAGGCAATGCTCAGCGATTGCCGACTTACTGGGTTGTTGCACTCTAGTGTGCCGTTGATGTTCTCGGCATCGGTCGTCAATGGTACGAATGGTCTGCCCTATGTATACGCTATCGAATTCGCCAGGTACCTGATAAACCCCTGATTTACGTAGACCAAGGTTGTCCTTGACACTACCGAGAAGGCTCTTGGTTTTGCTTGGAGGACGGAAGAGATAAACTGGCAGACTTCCTCACACATCTCAACTCCAGACACGAGAATATTAACTTCACCATGGAGATCGAAACGGATCGGTTGCTGCCTTTCCTAGATGTTTTGATTAGAAGATGAGCTGACGGCACTTTGGCCCACTGCGTGTATAGGAAGAAGACGCACGCCGATTTGTATCCACAAGCGGATAGCTGCCACCACCCGGCACAAAAGAATGGCGTGCTCAAAACTCTTGTATACATATCTCACACCATCTCCGATAGGGACAGTCTCCAACTGGAATTGGACTATCTGAAGACCGTGTTTCGGAGGAACGGTTACAAGGAAGGACAAATTCGGAAGGCTCTACATCCCACACCTACAGCACCGGCGCAAACTGAGGATGAACCTCAGGAGGAGGCGGCCTCGGCTATTATTCCGTTTTGTGCGGCCTTATCCAGGAATACTGGACGCATTTTACGTAAACACCAAGTGAAAACCATCTTCCGTCCTCCAAGAAAAACCAAGAGCCTTCTCGGTAGTGTCAAGGACAACCTTGGTCTACGTAAATCAGGGGTTTATCAGGTACCTGGCGAATTCGATAGCGTATACATAGGGCAGACCATTCGTACCATTGAGGAGCTATGCTGAGAACATCAACGGCACACTAGAGTGCAACAACCCAGTAAGTCGGCAATCGCTGAGAATTGCCTGTCTTAACTCCACAGCATGTATTATGACCAAACCAAAGTCCTGACACAAACTTGCAAATACTGGGACTATGTCATCAAAAAAGCCATAGAGATCAGAGTAAGGGAGCCACAACTAAATCGTGACAGCGGTTATATCCTTAGCAGGACGTGGGAACCCGCGATCACCCGGATTAAGAGGAAAAAGGATATTTCCCAGAGTTTACCGACTTCGGGGGAGGAGGGAAGAATAACGAGAGCGGTGCCTGCAGAACCTCCTGAACGAGGAGACCTAGGACGCAGCGCCCAGACGGCGGGAGAACGGACGCTGTACCTGGACCGCACCGACTCATAGGAAGCGCCTGAGGGAGGAGCGGGAGAGAGATTGTCCTATATATACCTGGCGCCGGTCCGTTCATCAGCGCACCTGATGATGGCAACGTGTTCGATTGCCGGAATATTGTATCCTATGCACAATCATACCAGGCTGTTCACCCGAGATTTATTTCGTCAATTATTTAGCCCACCGAAGAGTTGGGTGTGACAAATTTGTGTTAAGATTTTTACAGCTTAATAGATTGTAAGAAGGTCTGTGATAAAAGTAATTAACCGTTATCTGTTTAAAATACAATTTCGTGCACTACATTAAAAGTAAACTAGGCGATGATTATTCATTCATCTTTACACACACAATATATATAGTGCATTTCACGTGTATTGGGTGTGAAGCTTAATAATAACGCAGCTCAATGGTAAGGCGAAAGCGAAAGAAAATCCCTGACGCTGAACCGAAGGACAGTGAGCTGGAATAAGATACGACAATTTTTCAGAGTCTGCCGACAACTGCGATTCTCACAGAAACCCAAGGTATAGATAAAAGTACTCCGGCTTCCGAACAAGACGTAAAAGACAAAGGAAATATGTTAACAACGTCCGATAGTGAGAATGTTAATAATAATTCTGTGCAAGAGGTAGTATCAACTGATTCTCTAACACAGAATGTAAAGAAACAGGTTTTATTGGTATCCTGTTACAAAAACTGTATGTAAGAGAAAAAGGACGCGAAGAAAATAAGCTATGCTAGAAAACGAGCGGGAAGAGCCACAGGCTCTTAGGGAAAAACTACTTCTGATCGAGTTTGAAAAGGAACGAGATAGGAAACAGGCTTTATTAGAAAAATATCGAGAAGTCAAGCTGGCTTAATTAGAAAGAGAGCGAGGTGATAAGCAGGAGAGAGAAATCATGCATCTAAATCAAGCGCTAACTGCTCGAGATCAGGAGTTAGTACCAAGACCAAATGTAGTATTAGACGCTCGTGATAAAGCTGTTGTGCAGAATACTAAGGAGGTTCTAGATAGAATTCGCGAAGACATCACTGCTTTGCAGACTAACTGCAAAGAACTGCCGAATGACGTGAAAAAACTGACAGCAGATCTGAAGTGAATAAAAGTATCTCATGACAATTTAGAAGATCAAGTGAAAACAGTCACTTCAACTGGGAATGAAAAGAGTTCACAGATGAGGCAAACTGAGGAATGTCTTACACTGAACCAGGCATACCAACTTTGGCAAACTTGTATTGATTTGTTGTATTGAATTGAACTGTTGACTTAGAAACGACAGAGAGGCTTCGTCCGCACCGTATCCCAAAGTGGTACACGTCCCGACAACAGGCTACAGCAGTCCACTCACCCCACCGCCACCCCACACCGAAACCAGGGTTATTGTGCGGTTCGGCCCCCAGTGTATGCTCTAAAACTGAATTACGTCGTATTCTACCCACAAAACCCATAGAATTAAATGCCATTAATATTACAGGCCCCTCCTAACCCTCAGATAGAGTAGGGATAAAGTATGTTTTCACGTTGTACGATATTTTCAGTAAACATATTAAATTATATCCTGTCAAATCCACGACTTCCACTTCCATTTTGAACAGGATCATATCTGGTTATTTTCTGTCTGTCTATAAACCCGACTCAGTAATGTCCGATAATGCATCCTACTTGACGAGCAAGAAACGGAAGGTTTCCATACACTTGCGCGGCATCAAACACATATTTATTTCATTTTTTAATCAAAAAAGTAATCCCACTGAAAGAATCTTCATTAGAAATTATGCCTCTTCTAAGGAAACTAAGTGGATAGATTATACCGCTTCTTTTGAAATTGTCTTATCATCATTTGCCCCTCACATCGACAGGACTGGCGCTTTCTGAATTGATGTTCCTGGACACGGGGCAAATGAATGGATAGATGATTTACCTTGGATACCGAGAGACTTTGTAGCACAGGACATTAAGGTAGAAGAGGCTCTCAGTACCCTTGCAAAATAAGCCAATATCAGAAAGAGCAAGTACGCCAAAAATATTTCAAGACCCCTATCCTACCAGACAGGAGACTTACTCTTATTGAAATAGCATCATAAAGCCTCACTTCTCAAGACTACGACGAAAATTGGCACTTACTATATACAGGGCCACAAAATATAGGATGCCACATGAAGGATGTTATGTCCTCTCAAATACAGACACATTGGTGACAAAAGGGCGTTATCCTCACACTGACAAAGTTATTTGTCGTTTCACCATCAACATTGTACTGTGGTCATGTAAATAGTAGTTAGTAGTTACTCTCTTGTTGCTAATACGTAAGTTTTATATCTGTTATGTACATAGTAGGTGTAAGCTCAAGTGCAAATGAACACTTTTCAAGTGTGCAAAACTTTGTGTATTAGAAACATTCCAGTCCATTAGACTATTTAAAGAACCTTAATTAAATGAATATTTTTGTCTGTGATAAAACCCAGTAACTCACTTTATGAGTTTAACATCCAACTTCTTTTTGTATGTAATTGTGTCACTCTTATTTTCTGTATAAATATGTGACGATTTGAATGTGTTATGGAAAAACCAGTTACTTGAATATTTGACGAAAATATACTGAAGCCATACTACGACTATGAATATGTGTATCACGTAGGCTAGGCGCATATTTCGTAGACTTGGGGGAAACGATCGATGATTACTGCTATATAGAGACACATTTTTGGACAATTTTTGTCCGCTTTTTGCTTTGAGTCGCATTTCGGCTCGTTTAGGATTGCGTATTTTTCATTTTTTGCTCGCATATGTGCTTCCTGTTAGGAAACAAATACATGCACATGGGTCCTATTTTTATCGAGTCAAAGGCGGAGGGCGAAACTATGTATCTGCGCGAATGAAAACAACACTGAACATCGTATTCGTCACTTGTAGTCCAGTACCATAATGTGATCTTACTTTCTGCGGAGGACACTTCTTTGAAACGAATTAGAATTGTAATAGACAGTAACGTAAGAATGCATCACCTGTAAATTCTGACAGGATATATTCCAGTCGCAAACTAAATGTGACTAATGAAATTGTACAAAGACTGTAGTGACGTGTGATAGTGCCCACGTCAAAGGACACAGAAAAGGAGATTGCTTACTTGATTTATGGTAAACATAAACCGTATATGAACAATGTTTACAGCGCAAACCTCTAAGTTGGCTGATAGAACATTTCGTATGAATGTTATCAGTGATGAAAAGAGACGCTCCGCGAGCGCCTTTCAAACACTTCACGTGTCTGGAAAAACATCCATTTATTAAATAACTTCAAAATTAAGTTGAATAACAACCAAAACTGATGTGGGAATGAAGTTGCTTGGGAAATCGTGTGCACTGTCAAACGTTATGGCACGGACTGTATCAGTGCAGCGGCAAACAGTGTTCTGAAATCGCCGCGCCGTAGCGGTGCGCGGTAAAATATAACGAAATGTTGGCTTAGTGAAATGTAGTCAGGTGCATCACTTATAGTCACGATAAAGAATGAACTGTGGTGCAGTGTGCAATATCAATTACAGTACTTCTATTGGAATTGAGCTGGACTATATAGAGGTAACACAGATATACACAAATATTAAAATACTAAAACTACGAGCGAATGAAGCGTGAGTCGAATCAAACACTAATTTCCTTCCTTGCAGGCTACCAGAATATATTAGCTGTATGAATTGTTCGTTTTTCGTGAAATTTGATGGTACAAGCTCCAGAAGAAGCCACAGCTCGATCTGGTAGCGTGGGGAGCAGCACGGATTCTTGCCTTCCTTTCTCGCAGCCGGACGATGTCTTCAACCGAGGACGGAGCATTCCGGATCATCGTGCGGCGTGAGCTTCTAGCATCGACACAGCGCAATAACGTAAAGCGGGAATAAAGACTGTAAGGTCGACGAAAGTTTTACTGGTTTGCTATACAAATTTGACATTTATTTTAATCAAACTTGCAGTTTCTCCAGAACATTATAAACACACATGAATTCATTTTTAACCGCAAGTATACTATTTTCCAAATGTATGACATCTTTTACGCCAAAGCTTGGACTGAACTGATGATCTTCAACGAATTTTGTAATGCTCATTACAGAATTGTTTCTTTTTTCAGTTAATTTTCATAAATGTTACAAACATTCTCATTCATAAGTTGACATACTATTGACGTTTATGAAAGAATACAGCAACATACGAATTTTGTTTTGTGAACACACGTCAGGTGATATAGTCTGAAGGCTCAGGGGTGGTGGTAATACTGGGTTTACTACAGTCCGTAACACGAATTGGGGACAAAACACAAAAATAGTTCCGGGAAGTCTACAAAATATTTTCCAGACTATGTATACCTTGACGACACATAATCATAAAATACACCACTAGTAAACACAGCAATAATAAAAGTACTTTCTGCAATGACAAAACAGCTGTTTCATATTAAATGAAATACAAAATTTATGTAACCATGCAACCTGAAGTAATGTAAAACCTGCAGTTGCAATTCAGTGTGCTCAAGTTTGAAAACTGATAAAACTATATGTAATATGCGAGATGAACTTGTGGCAGTTCAACGTGCGTGGCCTGTTAAGCCATAAAATTTTATTGTAAATGTCTTAAAACGGTCCAGGGGGCTACGTACCGTTTCCTGGTGTACTTTTCCATGTGAATATACTTGAAGAAAAGACTTAATATTTTTCTATAATTTGTGTAGGACATTGACATTTTTGCATATGAAGTGTATCGGGTAAAATGGACATAGACAATAAGCACTATTCGTTCTGTGTGTAGGCAATGATTAAAAAAAGACGATATATGCTCTATTAGTTTTCATTCGTCTGTTAAAAGAGAAGATATTGTACCATTAGAGTAGTACCACTGTCCTAGAGGGAGATACTCTTCGTGCGTTCCATATTAAGTAATCTATAATACTTGTAATAATTCCTAATTTATTTAAATAATTTTCAGAATACAAAATGTTATTTGTTACTATTGAAACCATCCTTCATTTATAGAATAATTGTGTTCCTTTGTGCTACTATTAGAAGTTTTATTAGTTATTATCTTACCCTATTGTTGTCCCCCATTACTGTCGGTACAACTGTTTTCGGTATTACGGCTCTTTTAGCCCAGATATTATTAAGAAAACTTTTTCAGTTTATGCATTTACGAAAGTGTTAAGGTGCCTTAGGAATTATTTTCATTTTCTGGTGCAAATTTTACCGTACTGGACAGCAAATATCGAGTACGATATGTTTCACAAAGGTGTCATTACAGAAAAAGCTATAACAAAATAGGCTTCATGCAGTTAAAATTAAGAAACCAGTGTGCTACTAGTAAACATGCTTACATACGAAGCCCAAAGTTTCAACCCCTAATACCTAAAGAGAGCATGTACTAATGTTGTTTTTGCTTTGGTTTGCAACAGCGTATATGTATGATAACATAGCCTTAATAGATGGAGTTAATTTTAATCAATTATTTAGCACACTGAAGTGTTTTATGTGATAAATCTTTGTTAACATTCCCATAGTTTGAAAGATTGTAAGAAGATCTGTGATAACAAGAACTACAACGTATTACAATTACAATACACACAGATCATTCATTTCACATTTACACACACACGTGATAACATAGTGGTTGCCTGTATCCGACAAAAGAATGAAACAACTACACATGCAACTAACATTGTCAATTGATTCAATATGAGTTGCAGACGCTCACGAAAGTATTGCATTCCAAATTGCGGCTAGTCCTAAAAGTATGCTGATAAATGCTGAATTCTCGCACCCCGCTCGTCAATGCTACAATCTCTCAATATTCACCACTCGACACACGTGCATGAAGCGTGATGGGCACCGTGATCTGCCGCAGACTGAGACACATCATCTGAAGTCTCTAAGTCGCGAATTCTATCCCGTCTGTGGAATCTATGTCTGTTCCTCATCAATCCTCGCAAATCTCCATAGTAAGTGTCCTATCTATCGAAACTGAGTACATTCTTTCTACGGTAAATCCATGAAATTCTCATTCGCCAGTGATAACAGCACTGTAAAATGCGGGCCAGTGATATGTTTGTTCTCAAGCCAACAATCTCCATCCACGTAATAGTTTTGAAAGATAACCAAACGTTAGAAACCCAGGCTGTCAGTTTTTAAACAATTCGGAGTTTTTATGGAACTGTATAGGCAGTTTGGTGTTTTAGTGAGGGCAGTCATTTCCACCGATGTACTTCCCGAAAAATGTCCTCTCAACTTCAGGACAGACAATTAGGAGGTCTCTTACAACGTTTTAGGCCAAAGCCATCACTCTAGTGCAAAGTGTCGACGACTGGCGACCCTGTGCTCGACAAAGAAAAAAGAATTTCAGTTAGTAAAGCAAGCCAGTCGGTTCTCACAGCACTGTAAGATATTTATCGACTAATAACTGCCCTTCGCATAGTTTTCCCAGCAGGCGAGTTCTCAGTGGAAAATAAAACTTGTTTCAGGCTTGTTTGGCTTGGGTAACTCCACTTGCAAAAACTGAAACTCTCTTCTGAGTGCAGTTGCTCATCAAAACACGTTATCTGTTTCTCATACAGAAGATTTGGACCCTTGTGAGAGCGCAAAGCGTTATGCCAGAATGGCAGGAAGATGTCTGACCCTATCCAGTCCTAACAATAGCAAGTTCGGCAGCCAATACCTCCTCCAGCTAGCGCTGCCCTCTGGAAACGCGGCATGCAGTCTCATGGGGGTCGGTCCTAACACTGTGTCATCGCTGATCTCCCACGCAGCTGAGTTACAGGAAAAACTACATGCAAAGTATCCACTAGTCAAGAGAATAGGTAGGCGGCTTCCTCTGGAAATCACTGACACTGTTCATTACAATCGTGAATTATTTTCTTATCTGATGGAAATGAAGTTCAGATAGTAATGATTACATACCAAATTACGATTACCGTATGAGACATGCCACCCCGGCAATAGATTGCTAAGTATCAAGCTGCCATAAGGACCTCACACTTTTTGTTGTTTGGGGTCAACTGCTACTTTTTGCAGTTTTAAGATTTTTGTCTAAACCATTTTGCACTTTTTTTAAATCTTCTAACGACTTATGTAAACGGTAGACGTTTGTATCACCTACAAAGAATCTAAGAAGGCTATTGAGATTGTCTCTTAAGGGGATACGGAATCACCTATCCCCGCAATGTTAATATATGCCTACTATAGGGAACATTTTCTCACAAACTACTGGAGACAGAGAGGTAAAAATTTTACTGTATGTGCATTCATATGTTACAACAATACTGAAACAACAGTTTATTGTCAAAGTATTTTCTTACAGAGATATTGTACATTTATTTTTAAGTAAATTTTTTCCATCGCTTTTTACTAGACTATCACCCCTAAGTCTTTTGTAAATCAAGTAATTAAAAAATTGTTGTTTCAGTATGTAATAGGGACCTATGTCACTACGTCATAAAAATTTCAGACTTCTAGGTTGACCAGTACCTGAGATAATGTTCCTAGATGAAGTAAAAAGTAAACTTACGGGAAACGGAGAAAGAAGATTAAAACATTCCTGATCCGTAGCTAATACCCCCTTCACAGTCTTCATAATCATCTTCAAGTCTTCTTTTGGCACCCCTCTGCACCTGTCTTGCTTTTTTCACTAATGTCTTGATTGTATTATCAGCATGCCTTAGTCTGTGCTGATCTAAAAAGAACATAGCATGTACCGTACGGGAACCAACACACATACCCAACTTTTGAAGGACCTGGCATTTAGTTATATTTCCAAGATTGAAGGTTGCCACAGCATCATACACACCAAAATGTAGTGTATTAATTCCGACAAACACTGTTTTTGGGAGACGATGCCATATCACACTATTCAAGCACTCGTTGGGGTTCTGCGTTTTTCCGTGAAGACATTTCATCAGAAGACTTCTGTCAGCCAGATCTCTGAAAATGGGCTTTATTTCTGCCATGATGGCTGATGGTAGACTGTGGTGGTGAATGTATTTCTCTCCTGTTGTTAGTCCCCTATTGTATTTACACCAGCTGTTTTCACCTTTGGGGCACAAACCATGTTGTGGATGCTCATCCGTGGATGCGGTGTGGAAATATAAAGCCCATATAGCTCTCCTCATTTCTTCAAGATTGCCTGTATTTTGCCTGATTGCAAGGCCATAGCAGTTCTGAATGTGGTCTATTATGGAATCAGTCAATCTTCCTCTGCCATCCAAGGTTTTCCCATCATCTAGTTTTTTCCCTTTCATAACTGATTTTAACCTTCTCAGCCTGGCACCCATTCTCTTCTGCACATGTCCTATACATTTAAGTTTGCTTATATTTACACTGTTCCCATATGGTTTGCTTTCCAAAACTTCTTTGAATGCTTTAGAGTCACCATCTCCCAGATATTTGACATAGCGAACATTATACCACTGTGAAGAGCGATGAAAAATTTTCTTCACCCCAGCAACCTCCATGCCACCACTACTACCATAATAATTAGCAATACAGTCATCACTGTGTTCATTTTTCAGCCTGCCTGTGCACCTACAGTATTTAGACATTATTGCAACATCAATAACCTTGCCAGTATCAACACTAGTTGCTGTTACAACACCATTGTTGGAGGTGTGGCCCCTTTTCTGCCACGTGCCATCAAACGCCACTGTGAGGTCACGACTGCCGTCATTTTCTTCCACTGCTTCTTCCACAGCAACCTGCATTGACTTCTGTGCTACATCTTCAACTGCAGATCCTAGTACATAATTGTAAGCTTCAAACTTTGAAGGTGCACTTGGAAGATTTAGAACACCACATAGCATATCACCAGCTGCTTTGCCCTTACCAATTGCTCGCAATCCATAAACTAACCTAATATTTACACTATAAAGTTCAGTTTTCTTGTATCCATTATTTACAGTTACTGAAACCGAACTTGGAAACTTACAGCTGTATTTACAAACACTGCATATTAAATTAAACTGGGCAGCCAGGCCAACATGGGATTCTACTTTCAGAGAAACGTTTCCATGACATTTTTTGCAGCACAAACTGTTTTCAAGAGCTTCACACAATATATTCGTATCAATGAGTTCAAAAACTTCATTCCCTCTATCAAGTAAATTATATTTCTCTTCCAAATCTCTTAGTTTTTTATGAGAAGCACTGTTTTCATTTGGTGTAAGTTCGTTCGGCAAATCAGTAATAAGTGGATTCACATTTTCCAACAGTGATGATGATGAACTGCTTTGCTAATGAATCATTATTTCTTTTCTTTTGCCAGTTCACACGCTTTTTAAATACTTTTGCTTTAGCTCTAGGCATTTTCACTGCGAAAAATGAAGCACTAAATACGAAATAACTCAACAACAACTACTTTCTTATATCACACTGTTTACAAAACAGTCCCGCCACAAAGTCAAAGAGTAACTTGAGGAAACCAGAGAGAAACATTTTCGGGCAACTAGTGTATAAATAGTCGCTGGAAACCGGGATATTTGAATTCATGTCACTTTAAAGGTACTGCCAAAAAGTTCATGGTCAGCCACGAGAGACGTGTATAACTAAAGCGCAATACCCGATCTCACAAATATATAAAAATAAAATAGTTATAATTGTAGTAGAGCTATGTATGATACGTCATTTTAAAGAGGAAACATGGCAGAATATAATACGCCAATAAAAAAAATTCGATTTTTTAACCCAAAATCCGATTCCGTATCCCCTTAAATCGTTTACGTGGGCTGAGAACACCAGCGATCATATAACTCTTAACAATTAACCCTGTGACCTTTTTGACAGAAAGTCACAAATACTCTCAGGTTGTGACATGAGTTTTTCAATTCCTCATTACTTATTTTGTCTACCCACTTAATCTTCAGCATTCTTCTGTAGCAGTAAGACTCAAAAACTGCAATTCTCTCCTTGGATGAACACTCTATCGACCACGTTTCACTGTTTGTCGGAAGTGCATCTGTTCCTCTTGCCAGTCGGCATTTTATATCCGGCAGTCAACAGTTATTGTGCTGCCGAGATGGCAAAGGTCATCTATTGCTATTAGTACCTCATTTCACAGTCCAATTCTCTCAGCATAGGCTGCTTTTATTCGACTGAATTCAATTACCCTCGTTTAGCTATCGTTGATTTTCATCTTATAACCTGTTTACGAGACGGCATCCATTCCGCTTGACTGCTGCTCCTAGTCCTTTGCCGTGTGTCTCAGAATTACAGAGCCATCACTTTAAAATTTGCTCTACTTACGTCCTTCCATTAGCTGTGAATATTCATCTGCTTTAAAAAGAAGTTATTAGAGATGGTGCACAAGCTAGAAGTCGAGACGGATGGTTTAAGAAATCGACCTTCTCTTTCTTCAAAAACCTCACTGACATTGCTCGTAAATGATATAGAGAAGACATGGTAGACCTAAATCTTTGTTCCTGAATTCTGGATATGACATGCTGTAATTCATAATACTACTGTGCCGTTCCCAGCTGTAATATTGCAAAATATCGAACGTGATATTTAAAAACAAATGAAGTGGATGAGAGATTCCATCTCGACTCAAAATGTTATATTTTGTGTGTATACTCACCGCTCAGGCGGCAGATAATTTTTCTCATGTGTATCATTATCATTATCATCATTATTATTATATAAAATACTGAAGAGACCGTCGATTGCAAAGAGTAAAATGTACGCATTAATTAACAATGAACAATTTAGGTACAGAAAGACTGTATTCATTTGTCTTCTTTTATCTTTCTCTTGTCTGCCACGTGAGAAGTCGGACATACTGGTTCGCTGCTGCTGAATGTAAGCTCAATTGCACTATTAATCTGATAATATATTAGTTTAATGTTATTCTCACTTTTATTTGTAAGAGATGAGCCCTATCTCATGTCCGCTTCCCTTAAATACCAAGGTTTTGAGTAATTTCCAATGCAACAATTGCAGCCGCCGCTGCAGCCCTAGACGCCATTACGTTGCAATCGTAATGCATAAAATTCGCGGAAGCGAAGAATTCGCCCTTTAAAATTGTAATAAGCATTTTCTCCACAGCTGAACGACGCAGCAGCAGCAGACGTAGTTTTCAGATTTTCATTTTCAGTTCTTGGCCGAGATCCAGAGCCACGACTAGGACTACAACTAATTGTCAAAAATGGTAAGAAATAATTCTCTCGCGCGTGTGTAGCCAATTGCAAATAATAATCAAAGATCTCATGTCGAGAATAGATATTTAGCCGAGGCAAAACTACCAAAAGATTATTTCAGTTCGTAACATTAATGTAAAGTATTTCAAGATTAGTACGTGAACAATACGTTTTCTCAGGATTAATCTTTATTAACCAACCAGAGTCAAAAAAAGTAATTTAAATTCAAATGTCAACCATTTTAAAGATCCCACCACGTCACACAGTTAATTAGTTATTATGAACTGACTCGAATTGTGTATTAAGGTGACTAGATGTAATTATGTATATACATAATCATTGTAATGTATTAATGTGTGAGTAAATTTTCTTACACGTACACCCAACCATACCTTGAGGCTAACCGGAGAAGACAAAGACTATAAAGGAAACAAATTCCTTGAAAGAGAAAGAAAAAGGTAAGGCGTATTGTGCAAGAATCCTAAAGAATTCTGTGAGAAATATTGAAGCCATACTCGCATAAGATACCTTTTGGTTCAGAACAGTTAGTAGAGAAAGTGAAGTGAATGTATTTGTGTACTGATATGTTTATTTTGGCGGTGATATCTGTTCGTTTGTGTCAATGTTAGAATTTGTAATTGTGTTGAAGTGAATTCACTATGGCTAAAGTACGACAGTCTAAAGGACGCGTATCGGTCGAGCGAAATTTAGTTGACATGGAAAATGAGGATCATATTCAAAATGTAAACGAATCCCGTGCCACCGCCTCGGATAACATAATTTCTGGAGAGAGGGGGGGGGGGGAGGATCTGTGGACGTCAAATGATGCTCCACAGCAGAGTGATAATGGAATAACGACAACTCCACTACATGTGCAGGGGGGCCAACCGAGTGTTAGATTAGGTGTGGTACCTCTATGTTCGCCTATCCCAGAGCCTTTTGCAGAATTTTTGCGTAGGTTAGTGCAAAGAGTTAGGGAAAGAGACGAAAAATTTGCTCAAATGCTCCATGAGCGTGAGCTACAAAGAGAACAGAAAGATACAGAAAGAGACCAAAGACTGGAAGCAAAACTAAGCAGTATACAAAATGAACTTGTCGAGATGCGGGATGCGTGTAAGGAGAAACCGAATCTTGTACAAAGTTTGGCTAGTGATATGCAGAAATTGCAGATATCTCAGACTAGGCTTGAAGGTGTTCAAACCTTAACCAAACGCGTAGATAGTGTGGAGCTGGAGGCGCGAAAAAATATGGATGAGTTTTTAGAAGCCCAAGCTCACAAGGTGGAAAAAGACCTTGACAGTTGTTTAGAGCTTAAAGATCGCGAAATCTCATCAAAGATAGAGAGCGATGTAAAATCAGCTGTGTAACAAGCGACAGCGTCTAAGAGCATAAACACTGACGCCGGCGCTGCCGCGATACAACGTGAAGTAGCGCAGCTAAAGTCACTCGTGCAGCTAAAGTCACGCGTGCAGGTAAAGTCACGGGTGCAGGTAAAGTCATGGGTGAAGGTAAAGTCATGCGTGCGGGTAAAGTCGCGCATGCAGGTAAAGTCGTGGGTGCAGGTAAAGTCACAGGTGCATGTAAAGTCACGGGTGCAGGTAAAGTCACGGGTGCAGGTAAAGTCACGCGTGCAGGTAAAGTCACAAGTGCAGGTAAAGTCACGCGTGCAGGCAAAGTCACTTGTGCCAGCAGAGTTACCAATTTGGCAACGAGATGTCGCACAGAGGTTATCTGAGTTAGAAAATCATGTAAACAGTGGAGGGCCGACAGTTAATCATACTCAACGTAACGATTGTCATGACAACACAAACAGTATCCAAAGAGCCTATGCGCAAACGCGACCAGCTGTTAATTACGATCACGAGAAATATGCAGTAGCGTGTAGTTCACACCATGATTTAAGGAATGAAACGGACAGTAGCAATCTACTGTACCGGAAGGAAGATAACGTAATTAAACACAGAACATTTCAGCCTTTCTATAGTGAGAAACGTAATGTCCACCCAGTAGTGTTCATTAAGAGTTTCGTAATGTTTTTCTCAGGAGTTGGACAGAAAGGCAACGCATACAGTTCGTGGTCTCCTTTATACAAGGTGATGCGACACTGTGGGCGATAGATATATCCGAAAAATGCCTAACTATGCAGCAACGTGAGTGTGCATTTTTGCAGAAATTTTGGTCAGACAGCGTCCAGGAAAGGCTGCGTAATGAGCTGTACAGCAATGAAATGTACAACCCGAAAGTAGGAGCCTTGCGCAAGTACTTCGAAAAATACATAAATAAACTAGATATTGGTACGAACCCATGTCTGATCGGGATGTGATCAGGCTGATAATATTGAAATTACCCAGTGAGAGTAAAAAAAAAAAATTTCATCAACGTACCCGAGTATGACACTGAGCAATTCATGGAGATAGTTGACTCCGTTGATTTGTTAGTTGAAGATATGAAAACCGGAAATAAGTTGAATCACGCAGGCTGAAACCAACAGAAAGCTGATTACAACTGCAGTAATAGTAACAATAATAATTTAGTGCCAACAAGGCAGGCAGGAATATAGGCAACCGAATCGTGGACCAAATAATAACAATGGTTATAATCATCAAAACCGGAAAAGACATCATGACGGGTGCATGAGCAATGGTTACAATGGGAACGGCAATCCGCATGGGCGCAATAACCGAAACCAGTGGCGTGGATATAATGAACCACCAACAAAGTGGCAACATAATACAGCGCCACAGTGGAACTCAAATTCAGGTCCACCACAAAACATGGCTGGAGGTTATAAGCGACCACCGCAGAACCAGAACAATCCGACGTATCGACATGCACCGTCGTGAGTGGCAGGACAGCCAACCCAACCACAATAATAACAACCAAAATCATAGTGTGAGGATAGTGGAGTGGACCCAATGTCACTCACTCGTTAAACTAAAGACAGCCGCAATCCGCTCTCCATTGTTGGCTGCGAGATGGTGTGGTGATGGCACATTCAATAATGACAGTAATGAGATTTGTATGGTGAGATATAATGATGGGATGAAAATAGAGGAGGAATTGGTAAACCTACCACTAAAATGTAACCAAACTGATGAAGATGTAGTACAAGCTATATTAAAAGCTGAAATATACGGAGCACCAATCCAAATAATAGTAGACACAGGTGCCTCAATGAATGTCATGAGTATAGACCTTTGCAAGTACTTAAGTCAAAAAAGTAACATAACTGTATTTCCAATGAATAATTGTCGAGTGACAGGTGCAATTGGTGCACAGTGCTTTTGACACCGTTCCTCACAAGCGACTTCAAATCAAGCTGCGGGCTTGTGGGGTATCGTCTCAGTTGTGCGACTGGATTCGTGATTTCCTGTCAGGAAGGTCGCAGTTCGTAGTAATAGACGGCAAATCATCGAGTAAAACTGAAGTGATATCAGGTGTTCCCCAGGGAAGCGTCCTGGGACCTCTGCTGTTCCTGATCTATACAAATGACCTGATGCTGTAATTTACCGTCTAGTAAGGTCATCCGAAGACCAGTGTCAGTTGCAAAGCGATTTAGAAAAAGATTGCTGTATGGTGTGGCAGGTGGCAGATGACGCTAAATAACGAAAAGTGTGAGGTGATCCACATGAGTTCCAAAAGAAATCCGCTGGAAGTCGATTACTCGATAAATAGTACAATTCTCAAGGCTGTCAATTCAACTAAGTACCTGGGTGTAAAAATTACGAACAACTTCAGTTGACAAGACCACATAGATAATATTGTGGGGAAGGCGAGCAAAAGGTTGCGTTTCATTGGCAGGACACTTAGAAGATGCAACAAGCCCACTAAACAGACAGATTACACTACACTCGTTCGTCCTCTGTTAGAATATTGCTGTGCGGTGTGGGATCCTTACCAGGTGGGATTGACGGAGGACATCGAAAGGGTGCAAAAAAGGGCAGCTCCTTTTGTATTATCACGTAATAGGGGAGAGAGTGTGGCAGATATGATACGCGAGTTGGGATGGAAGTCATTAACGCAAAGACGTTTTTCATCGCGGCGAGATCTATTTACGAAATTTCAGTCACCAACTTTCTCTTCCAAATGAGAAATTATTTTGTTGAGCCCAACCTACATAGGTTGAGAGCTCGAACAGTAAGGTTTAGGTGTTCGTTTTTCCCGCGCTGTCCGGGAGTGGAATGGTAGGGAGGTAGTATGATTGTGGTTCGATGAACGCTCTGCCAAGCACTTAAATGTGAATTGCAGAGTAATCATGTAGATGTAGATCATAAGGCACCAGGTGAAAATCGAATTTATGATAGAAAATGAAGCAATACGAAGCTAGATCCTAGTAGTTAGAGGATTAGGAGTCGCTTGATTCTGGGTATAGAATTTTTGCGCCAGAGGGACGCAAAAATCGACCTCTTGTGCAGGGAATTAAGCATTATGAACAAGGGTAAACGTTTCACATTGCCATTGTTGCGAACACGTGAAATTCACGAGAAATACTGCCGTAGCTTTCAGTGTGGATTTGAAGGCCTACAGGTTATGAATTTTTATTGTGACTTATGTGGGAGACAGGAATATTATAAAGAGTCTGTTACTGAAGACAGGGAAGAGAAAAGGAATCTGATAATCATGAAGGTCATGGAATCAGAATATTTGACCGCGGGGCAACAGGATGAATTGACTCAGCTACTTGTAAATTATGAGAATGTGTTCGCAGAGAAACCAGGCGCTATCAAATGCTACACCTATAACCTCGAGGTAGTGCCTCACGCTTCATTTTGCCATGCCAACTACATCGTGCCGTGGTCAAAAATGGCCGCAGTTACGAAAGAAATAAGAAAGATGCTCGATTGGGGGATAGCTGAACCATCCTTATCTCCGTATAGCAACCCGCCTGTTGCAGTAGCGAAAGCGGATGGTAGTATACGTCTCGTACCTGATGCGCGAGATATTAATAAAATAATTGTACCTGTGAGAATGCGACCAGAGAATTTGGATGAACAAACACAGAAGTTATTTGGAGTCAAATATCTGACTTCTGTTTACTTGCGTTCCTCATATTGGCAAATCCCACTGACTCAACCGTCAAGAAAATGTACTGCATTTGTGTTTGCTGGCAGAAGTTAACCAGTCTAAGGTTTTACCATTTGGGTTAAATGTCAGCGCAGGAGTTTTCATTGCAGTGCTTGACACAGTATTGGGGCCAGATTTACTAGACCGCGTATTATTGTATGTCGACGACCTATTAATAGCTACTCCAAACTGGGAAAGCCACACTGACACGCTGACACGCGTACTCAAAAGATTTTCGGAGGTGGGCGTAACGGCAAACCTAGAGAAGTCCAAGTTTGGCAGAGAGAGAATTAAATTTTTCGGGCACATAATATCACCCACAGGTATTGTACCTGATCAAAAGAAAATGCAAGCGACTGAGAACTTCCCTCCTCCCAGGACCAAGAAACAGTTTTAGGTCTAGTGTCCTTTTTCAGACGGTTCACACCCGACCACCTCTTAAGTGAAACTGCACTTTTAAACTTGTTTAGAAAGAATGTACCTTGGATATGGAATGACCAGTGGCCGCGGGCCTTCAAACAACTACGACAAGCTCTTTCAAATGCTAATCAATTATCGCATCCCGCTATGTCGACGGAGTTTTGCCTCGCTACAGACTCTTCCGCTGTCGGGGTAGGAGCTTGTTTATTCCAAATTGAAAAGGGGGAAGGAAGAAAGGCAATGACAATAATCGGTTTTACAAGTCGAGTGTTATCGAGTTGTGAATGTTCATACACGATCACATAACTCAAAGCACTGGCAGTTGTGTGGGCCATGAAAAGTTCAGATAATGTGTGTATGGAAAGAACGTAAAAATCTTCTGTCATCATCAGGTCTTGATTTACTTGTTGACTTGCAAGCTGATGCATGATAGGTTGATTAGGTGGGTGCTTGCACTTCTGGAATATCAGTTTCACATAATGCATACAAAGGGTAGTGACAACGCAATACCCGATGCCCTATCACGTTTGCCACAGGATCTGCATAATTTAACAACAATACTGGAACAGGCGTGACAGTATAAAATTTTAATCATGAAAGATCATACTTATCGAAATAAGTTCCTACAGGTATGCAAGCAGCTTCCTAGACTACAGGATGAAGATCGTGTACTGAGAAAAATCAAACAAGAACGTCAGGTTACTAATGGAAATCAAATAGGAAGTAATTATTCAGTACAAAATGGTATATTGTATTACTGAAAAGATGTTGACAAGGACTTGTGGTGTATTTGTGTACCCCCTTTCGTGGGGACACGTGGGTATTGAAAAGTGTAGGCCCCTTCTGACAAGACAGAGTCATTATATGAATATGAAAAGAACAATTCAGAATATCGTGAGGCCATGTGTAGTTTCTCAAAAGGCGTAACCTACAAATCTGCCCACTGTAAGCGAGTTACATCCTATTGTGCCTAGCAAACCGTTACGACTGGTTTCAGTGGACATGCAAGGACCACTACCCACTGGGAGAGGAGGTGTGAAGTTTATATTTGCCGTGTATGATGCTTTCTCTAAATTTTTAGAATTATACCCTGTGAAAACTTCAATGGCTACACCCCCCATTACCTTCTTAACATTGGAAAACCCCATGTCATTATATCTGTTAACGCCACATACTTCACCGTTATCAAATGGAAAACTTTTGTACAAGAAGAAGGTATCAGACACATTTTTGTAGCTAAATTTCATCCTGAAAGCAGTCTTGTAGAAAGTACCTTTAACGTATTGAACAGGTTCATGCGAACCTATAGCCCGAATCGCCATACCAAGCGGGTAGAATATGTTCCAACTTCTGAGGAACTACATAATAAATAGCCAAATTCTGCCACTGGGTACACTCCAATAGAAGACACGTTCGGAAAAAATGAAACCGACGGCTGGCTATCACCATTGCCAATTGTACCTCGGTAACCTACACCTCATGAACAAATCCTGAGACGTTTAATAATTTAACGAGATGTGCGGAACACTGAGAGGAGAAACATGATAAGAAAATAAAAAGATAACACTATATCAACCTGGTGAATTGGTGTTAGTAAAGACCCACTTCAAGTTATCTATGTTAGTTGAGAAGAATAAGAAGTGGCAACCGGTATACGCCGGACCTTAAAAAATAATGGACATACCTCACGGGTGTAGTTACTTCTTGGGCGACGTCAAATCTGAGGAGATAAAATGACTATACCCATGCAAGGATCTGAAGAGATTTGCTCAAGAGAGCCGTGCTAACATGTGTAAATAGTAGCTTAAGTTTATTGTATGTTTTTTCATATATGTAAATGTTGTAGTTTCAGTGTAGTCTGTAAGAAGAGTGATGCAGAAACAGTTTGTGCTATGCGCATTTGTAGATGTTAAAAGTAGCAGTAACATGAAAATAATTGCTATTTTAAAAGGAACAATAAATGTAGATTTAAGAATATTTTTCAAATCTCATTTAAGGATGTTTTAAAACCTTACTCAAAACTTGCAACAGCATGTAATGCTGAAAGAATTTTATTAGTGTGCAGAGAATGTTTTTTAAGTGTAATAGTAATGAAGATTGTGAAAGCAAATATTATATAGATTATTCCTTATATATCCATGTGTATTCAAAGCTTGAGACATAATTCGCATTTACTATTGATCATGAGTGTAAGGGGTATAACACCTAAGGTACCTCATGTATTGCGGCCAAGGAATGAGTTAAAATCAGCAAACGCGAGTAATGCGAGGCCCTGCTAAGACCTAATGCTACCTGCTAAGGCAGAGGTTTCACGGATTTTTTCGTGTAACTGCAATTCACATTCTAACGACAATCTAGGAACTTGCACGTTAGGCCTAGGTTGCAAAATCAATAAAGAATACTTGGGGCAAAGTTTTTGTAAAGTCGAGCCTGTGTCTGTAGGGCAAGTAGGCAATTAATAAGCAGACATGAGATGGGACTTACCTCAGATCAGACGCAAATACCATTGTATTGTCAAAAATCTGTTGGAAAGTACATATCTGTAATTGAAAGTTGGAACTATGTATTTGGTGAAAGAGACTGGTGGTACCTAGCATGAACCAAAATTCAATTTGGATTGAGTTAAATGTATTAGTGCTTGTGAACTAATCGAGGCAGTTAATTTGAACGATGAAAAACTATGAAAGTGAAACTGTGACTACGGACAGTGAAGTGCAGATATTGAACGTTCAATAGGGTGAACTCACAAAACGCCAATATTATGCACCAGAAACTGTGAGTGTTCTTATAAACGTAAATTAGCAATAAGTAATGAACTGACAACCAGTGTTTTAGGGACAGACTGTATTTTCATGAAGTACAACCATGTGAGTTTGGAATGCTATGCGCGGACTTTTGTAAATACAGCGAACGCAGTAGCAGCGAATGTTTTGGGCTAAGAAGCGTACTCGTATTTGGACGCTCAAAAGTGCCTGCGAGTGCAGTAGAAAATGAAAATGATTTTAACAGAACTAAAATTGAAGTGTAACGAAAACGGTGTCATGTATAAATTGCATGCCAAGGAAAAAGAGCCATGTCATGTTTTTCTGTGAGACAGACAATGCTGACTTGACACTCCACAACCGGCGAAAGCTTCACATCAACTGCCGAACTAATAAACTTTCCTATCCCACTAGCCCTAACATCTGCAGTGGTCAAAGGAATATTAAGTTGTGCGATTGTGTGTTTCATGTACAATGCTGGAGATGCGTAGCTGAGCAGAATCTGGTCAATGAGCGCGGGGGGCGGCCCTCATCCCAATCCCACTCGCCCGGCCGCTGACAGATGCGCATCGCCAGTATCTCGGGGAATCAGCTGATTCTGACGTTCAACGCCGGCGAGAGCCACGCCTACGCCGAGAGGGCATTGACTTCTCCATCGCCACGACGGACGCAGAGCTCAGACCACACCTACCAACGCCATCGGAAGCTGAACGTCGCGACGTAGAACACCAGCACCACCACAACAATTGACAACCTTGATCAATAACAACATAAAGTCGTATACTGTCATATACACAAAAATATTGTTACGATGTATCAATTGTCATCATAACAGTCAGTTCTCTTGCATATTTTAACAAATAGTTACTCATTATCATACACATTCCATTTTTTAACTGATGTCGTATAAATAATTAATCGAAAATAATCGAACCGGACTGGTCTATCGCTCCACCTAGGTTTTCACCAGGCCTCACCGAATGGGGAGCGAACAGCTAATACACCTGGGATTGTTCAAATTTCAGACTAACTCGTAATGGAGTGTCTCCGAGCACTACAAAAGCTGCACTAGCCAAACGTAAGCAGCCAAAGCGGCAGTACGACCTCAGGATAATGATAGAACTTACAAAATGGTTTAAGTGTCATATCATAAATGTCAGTTCACTTGTATACCATGTCCTTTTTGTACATAGCTCCATTTGTATTCAATTGTATACTATGTCCTTTTGTAAATAACTCAATTTACATTGTTTGTTGTGCAACAACCATCACTTAGTACAATTTCTGAGAACGATGATAACATCGGTGGAAGGAACATGTCATCGATCTATGAGAAGAAGTATTGTAACTGTTACTTAAATTGTGACTTATGTACAATGTAAAAAACTGCGTGTGCGAACACTGTTGACGCAAGGAGGGAAATTTGAATGAAAAAAATACGTACATTTTATGCCATGAACATTTCGTGGGGCATTGCGCCGTTCCCAGTGGAAATATTGCTAAAATCTCGAACGTGATATTTAAAAACAAATAAAGTGGACGAGAGATTTTTTCTCGACACAAAGTACTATGTTTTGTGTGAATACTGACCTCTCAGGCGTAGATAATTTTTCTCATGTGTATTGTTATTATTATTATTATATAAATACTAAAGAGACTGTCGATTGCACAGGGTATAAAGTACGTATTAATTAGCAATGGACAATTTAGGTAAAGAAGGACTGTATTCATTTGTCTTCTTTTATCTGTTCACTCTTTCTCTTGTCTGCAGTGTGAGAAGTCGGACATATTGGTTCGCTACTGTTGAATGTAAGCTCAGTTGGACTATTAATCTGATAATGTATTAGTTTCATTTTATTGTCACTTTTATTTGTAAGAGGTGAGTCCTATCTCATGTCCGCTTCCTCTAAATACCAAGATTTTGAGTAATTTCCAGCGCAACAATTGCAGCTGCCACTGCAGCCCTAGACTCCATTACGTGACAATCGCAATTCATAAAATTCGCGGAAGCCAAGAATTCGCCCGCTAAAATTATAATAAGCATTTTCTCCACAGCTGAATGACGCAGCAGCAGCAGTCGTAGTTTTCAGACTTTCATTTTCAGTTCTTGGCCGAGATCCAGAGCCACGACTCGAACTACAACTAATTGTCAAAAATTGTAAGAAATAATTCTCTCGCACGTGTGTGGGCAATTGCAAATAGTAATCAAAGATCTCATGCTCGAGAAGATATACCAAAAGATTCTTTCAGTTCGCAACTTAAATGTAACGTATTTCCAGATTAGTTCGTGAACAATAAGTTTGCTCAGGATTAATCTTTATTAACCAATCAATGTTAAAAAAAGTAATTTAAATTCAAATCTCAACCATTTTAAAGAGCTCACCACGTCACACAATTAAATAATTATTTTTATTAATATTTTAATTGTTACGCGAGATGCACTAACTCGCTCGACAATCTGCTCTAGAGCTAAATATATCGACGGAAAAAAACTGCTACACCAAGAAGCAGTTGTGCGACATAAACGAAAGTTGGTAGGTGAGTTTCTGCATCTGAAAGATGATGCCTATTCCAGTTTCGGCCAGCTGCATAATAATGGCGCTAATAGTGCCATTATGAGGATACATATAAAGTTTGCTTTAAATACATGCTGTAAGTTTTATGAGCCTTTCTTACCTTCGATATTGGACGCCATGTCGATGTTAGTCAAGAAAGCCTTAAAGACAACAAAGACGCCATTATCAATATCTCTTTGAGATTAAACGAGGTTGTGTAATAGCGCTACGAGAAGCTGGATGTACGTTGTGCGATTCTGCACAAAAACTTGTCAGGAAAATAGCCACTGTAGATAATTTCTGGCAGCAGTGGTCACGGAAGTATACGGTCACAAAAAGACCGGGCTCCGGATGGCCACATGGGACTACCGAGAAGGAAGACCGTTGTGTTCGGAGTATAGCAATGGCGAATCTTATTGTATCTGCAGCAGCAATTTGAGCAGCATTAGGTACGACAGTGACACAAAGAACAGTTACAAAGCAGTTATTTGAAGGACACCTCCGTGCCTGACGCCCTGTAGCGTGCATCCAGTGACTCTAAGCCCTTGCCATTTGCGACTTTATTGGTGTCAAGGCAGAGCTCGTTGGTGGCAGGGTGGAGGTCTGTTGTGTTCTGTGATGCCGGCTCTGCTTCTTTGCCATTGATAGCCGTGTGCCTGCAACCAATCTTTGTGCTCGCTAGGCGCACGGTCCTACACCTGGACCTGTGATCTGTGGATGTGATTTAGTATGACAGGAGCACTCTCGCGGTTATCCAACGCACCCCAGCTGCAAATTTGTACGTCAGTCTGTTGATTCGTCCTGTTGTTCTGCCATTCACAACAGCATATTTTTTTTATTTTTTTTAAAGTTTTTGGTTAGGTCTTATGGCGCCATACATAACAGCACATTTTTTTAAAAAAAATTTAAGTTTGTGGTAAATTTGTACGTCAGTCTGGTGATTCGTCCTGTTGTTCTGCCATTCACAACAGCATATTTTTTTATTTTTTTTAAAGTTTTTGGTTAGGTCTTATGGCGCCATACATAACAGCACATTTTTTTAAAAAAAATTTAAGTTTGTGGTAAGGTGTTATGGGAGTAAACTGCTGAGGTCATCGGCCCCTAAGCTTACACACTACTTAATCTAACTTAAAGAGACTTACGCTAAGGACAACACACACTCTTATGCCCGACGGAGGACTCGAACCTCCGAGGGGGGAGGGAGGGAGGGGGAGCCGCTCGGACCGTGACGAGGGGTCTAAGACTGCGCGGTTACCCCGCGCAGCATTAACAGCACTCCAAGTGGTGTTGTCCAACGGGTCAACGCTATCGCACGTACCGCAGTTGTAGCCCAACATGCTCTACGGAGTGTCGACATTTTGCCAAGGGCTGCTCGATCACGAGATCTGCCTCCAATCTATCACTTATTGCACATCATCGGACAACACCAACGTCATCCACGAACAGCATTAACCCTCCGTGTATTGACCAACGAAGTGGAACATGCATGGGACTCCATCCCAAAAACTCACATCTAGCACCTGTACAACAGAATACATGCACATTTGCATGCTTGCATTCGACATTCTAGTGGCTGCACCGGTTGTTAATGTACCACCATCCCATATTTCCAATGGCTTATCTCACGTTTACATCGACTTCTGACCTTGAAATATTAATCACTTAAATATGTTACCAAGACAAATGTATTCCTGAAATTTTCATTACTCCATATTAATTATTTTTTGGTGTTGCAATTTTTTCCCCTCAGTGTAGCATAAAGATTGAAACAAATAGAATGTCGTGCAGGTACCTGTATTAACTTGTATTCCATCTTCGTTTTCCAAATAAAAAGAGTGAAAACATCGTATAGGGCTGCAGACAGTGATTTGACAGTTATTTCTATTTTACTCTGCGCCCTTTACATCGCCGAAATCGACAATTTCCTTTCTCGTGGACAGGCACTGTCTCTCTATGGGCTGTATAACATATGTTTCACGTGTATTTGGATTGTGACTATTTGTGCCCGAAGATCTGAGGAGGAGGAGATTAGTGTTTAACTTCCCGTCGACAACGAGGTTATTAGAGACGGAGCACGATCTCGGATTAGGGAAGGATTGGGAAGGAAATCGCCGTGCCATGTCAGAGGACCCTTCCAGGCATTTACCTGCAACGATTTAGGGAAATCACGGAAAACCTAAGTCAGGATGGCTGGAGACGGGTTTGAACCTTCGTCCTCTCGAATGCGAGTTCAGCGTGCTAGCCAATGTGTGACACCGCTCGGTGAAGATCTGAGGGATAGATGTTAACCCTACCTCTGTTTCGTATACGAGTACGCGAAACTGCCGGAAAACCACACACCTATCTGCCAGAGTGGCCGATGAACTATTATTCCTGCAGTAATGATTGCCCACCACCAAGTTTTATATCATTGCCTCTGCTCGTTAATCTACATGAACATTTTGGAGTATGCATATGTTTCTGCCTCAGAATAAGAAATCGTTCACATGATTCACTTTCGCATGAGTAGCCTTATAAAGTATTTGAAGATGGTTATGATAATGGCAAGAATAATCAGGACATAAGTTAAATGTTCTTGATTAGGTGACGAAGATGGCCGAATTGGAGAAATGCTGCCGACTCTACTAGTCCATTCGTCAGATAGTTTGCCTGACTGAAATCAGAACAATTCGTCAAGATGCCTGTGGGCTTGTGTTACTAGCTCAGAAAATACTGAATGAAGATGTAAGAGATTTTGTCACGAGTGATGTAGATCACCAGGGCTTAGGTAATAAGTGGGTGAGTGACACCATTACAGAAGTCCGCATGCTTAGCTGATTGGTAACGTGTTTGCCTCCCATGGAAGCGGGCCCGGGTTCGATTCCCGATGAAGATTTTCTCCACTCGTGGTCAAGGCGTTGTCCTTATCATTTCATCCTCATCACCGACGCGCAAGTCGCCCAATGTGGCGTCGAATGAAGTAAGACTTTCACCTGGCGGCCGAAATTCCCCGAATGGGCCTCCCAGCCAACGATGCCATACCCTCATTTCCATTTTCACCATTACAAAATAAATTCAGGATAGATATTTGCCTTAAATTCACGTCTTCCATTTTTCAGGATAATTTGCTTTCAGTAAAAAATTTTGTTTCGGTCATAAGTTGTCATATATTAATGAAAACATATTAATATATAAGTTTTCATATTAATAATATAATTTCATATTAGTATATAAGTTTTCATATTAATGAAAACTTGCAAAATCAGTTATGAGAATTGTTTTTATCATGTTTTACGTAACAGGAATGAGACGTATTTGCAACAAAGAAACGCGAAAAATAATTTCTCATATATTTTTTAAAGATTATGTCTAAGGGGAAGAATGTTTGTGGTAGAGGGAATGATCAATTGGAGAACGATGATGAAGATGTGGGGTAGGACTGGCTACTCCAAAAGAAGAAGAGGAAGAAGAAGAAGAGAAAGATGAGTAGTCAGTAGGGAAATGGTAGTGAGGATGGTGGTGGTGGTAAGGGTCGTAGGCAGAAATGAGGATACAAAGATGATATTGGAAATCATATGAGAAAGAGTGTAGTGAAATTAGGTGAGGAACTTGTAAGAGCAAGATGAAACCGTTGTAGAGCAATGTGAGGGTGTTACGAAAAGAGAGATACACTCCTGGAAATGGAAAAAAGAACACATTGACACCGGTGTGTCAGACCCACCATACTTGCTCCGGACACGGCGAGAGGGCTGTGCAAGCAATGATCACACGCACGGCACAGCGGACACACCAGAAACCGCGGTGTTGGCCGTCGAATGGCGCTAGCTGCGCAGCATTTGTGCACCGCCGCCGTCAGTGTCAGCCAGTTTGCCGTGGCATACGGAGCTCCATCGCAGTCTTTAACACTGGTAGCATGCCGCGACAGCGTGGACGTGAACCGTATGTGCAGTTGACGGACTTTGAGCGAGGGCGTATAGTGGGCATGCGGGAGGCCGGGTGGACGTACCGCCGAATTGCTCAACACGTGGGGCGTGAGGTCTCCACAGTACATCGATGTTGTCGCCAGTGGTCGGCGGAAGGTGCACGTGCCCGTCGACCTGGGACCGGACCGCAGCGACGCACGGGTGCACGCCAAGACCGTAGGATCCTACGCAGTGCCGTAGGGGACCGCACCGCCACTTCCCAGCAAATTAGGGACACTGTTGCTCCTGGGGTATCGGCGAGGACCATTCGCAACCGTCTCCATGAAGCTGGGCTACGGTCCCGCACACCGTTAGGCCGTCTTCCGCTCACGCCCCAACATCGTGCAGCCCGCCTCCAGTGGTGTCGCGACAGGCGTGAATGGAGGGACGAATGGAGACGTGTCGTCTTCAGCGATGAGAGTCGCTTCTGCCTTGGTGCCAATGATGGTCGTATGCGTGTTTGGCGGCGTGCAGGTGAGCGCCACAATCAGGACTGCATACGACCGAGGCACACAGGGCCAACACCCGGCATCATGGTGTGGGGAGCGATCTCCTACACTGACCGTACACCACTGGTGATCGTCGAGGGGACACTGAATAGTGCACGGTACATCCAAACCGTCATCGAACCCATCGTTCTACCATTCCTAGACCGGCAAGGGAACTTGCTGTTCCAACAGGACAATGCACGTCCGCATGTATCCCGTGCCACCCAACGTGCTCTAGAAGGTGTAAGTCAACTACCCTGGCCAGCAAGATCTCCGAATCTGTCCCCCATTGAGCATGTTTGGAACTGGATGAAGCGTCGTCTCACGCGGTCTGCACGTCCAGCACGAACGCTGGTCCAACTGAGGCGCCAGGTGGAAATGGCATGGCAAGCCGTTCCACAGGACTACATCCAGAATCTCTACGATCGTCTCCATGGGAGAATAGCTGCCTGCATTGTTGCGAAAGGTGGATATACACTGTACTAGTGCCGACATTGTGCATGCTCTGTTGCCTGTGTCTATGTACCTGTGGTTCTGTCAGTGTGATCGTGTGAAGTATCTGACCCCAGGAATGTGTCAATAAAGTTTCCCCTTCCTGGGACAATGAATTCACGGTGTTCTTATTTCAATTTCCAGGAGTGTATATAGAGACATATATTTTGTATTAAACGTTCAGTTCAGTTGGATCAGAGATTGTGACAGTAATACTACCACATGTGTGTATAAAAAATCACTGTTAGACGAAAAAGTATGGCCATCTGAAACTGTCATTGTACCAATAGGAACGCGTTGAGAAGAAACACCGAAATTTACATCTAAGTAGTGACACGAATGAAATTCAGGCGCCCTATCCGATATTGACAATTTACGGGAAAAAGTACAAGAAAAAGAAGTAAAGAGTGAACTTAAAACTCACCTGTTCACTGTAATTTTATTTCCCTTAGTAACATGCAGTCATTTTTAATACAATGAAGCAGTTTGAGATCAAATACAAAGGTAATGACATGATTAAAATGACTGATTTTCTTGGGAAAAGAATCGAAATGGTTCATTAACGCAAATGGCAGACTGGAAGTACGTGGCCAGAAACAAATGGCCCAGGAAGGAAGGGAAGCGGCCCATGGCAAGTAGCTAATGTTCTGGACTTACAGTCTGGAAGATCGAAACTGGACACTTTGTCCAGATTTACATTTACCATGCTGCTCTAACTCGGTTTTGATGAAAATGACGTTGGTTTCTTTGAAAAAGGTGTTGGACCTCCATCTTTACTGACCAAGTCATCTAAGGAAAAGAGCTGTTGGCACACTGTGTGCACTCCACCATAAACCACATGTTGACACAAGGGATACAGCTGTTGTGAGATAAAACTTTATTCGTTTTAATGGTGATGGGGAACGTCCTCACAGGTACTCGATTTACACGTAGAGATGCTTTAAATGAGCTTTCCAACGTTTTGACAGCGACCGTCTCTTGCACGGCTGCCAGCATACACTCGTGATTTGGGCTACTGTAGAATCAAAATTGACGCACGGTGACAATCGTGGGAGCAGTACTCGAATCCCACGATGGATCTGGAGTAGCCTGTTCATTCGTTTAAAAACATAAAACTAAGAGCAAAACACAACACAAGGGAAAGCGGAGTGTATAAAACAATCGGTAATGGATACCGTAGTTGGTTGCGAAGGTTGGTTGTACGTCCTGAATGAGATATGACAGTTACACATCCATAGAACTGCCACGATAAAGTATCAGTCGCCAGCATTACGGCCGCGGCGTACGAACGATCCATCAGTCCAGATGGCCTCGCACCGAGCCAGATCTCGCCGCGTGTGGGGAAACAAGTTAACTGGTGTGGTGGCTTGGTCGGCGCGGTTGGTTAACCGGCAGTTCTGAAATCCACGGAGATGAACCACACCAGTCCGTCTGAGTTCCCCCAAAACAAACTGCAACGTTTGGCCCGGTGCGAGGCCGTTTGCTCTGACTGATCGTTTGCATATGGCATATAGAATACATTGACATAATTTAAAAACTGCGTAACGATGGAGTAATGTGGGTTTTGAAATTCTCCAGGCGTGAAGAGTATTCCATGAAGTTTCGGGGTTGCAGCCGGATAACATCGACTTCCTGCCACGATATTTCGGCTGACAAGCATTCAGTCATCTTCAGGTGAGTGTTTTGCACTTTTATGGAATAAACCGATAATGTCTGTTAATAATGATAACATTAAATTTGTAAAGACTTATATTTTACTTTTGTCCTTGTTTTATGGGTATTGGCTCACTTCGTTATCATTAGACGAATACATTCAGTAAGACTTCCTTCCGATACAGTTCTCAAACGACTGTCGGTTTTCCATATCTACTTTGGTCACGTTGTTTAGCAAACGGACATTCGTTGAGCATTGTAGTGTTGACAGTGAAAGTTTTACAATTTAACCGCAAGTGGTTCCCAAGTCAGTGAGCTGAGAAGTGTAGTGGTGGCAGGCAGACTTTTGAGAAACAGTGAAATCGATGATGGCTGTAGGCAAGCAGGGTAATTTTTATGAGAGGAAAAATATAAATTAGAAATATAGAGAGAAAGATGAGAATGGAGAGTGATTGTGCTAATTAAAGCTGTTAGGACTGAAACGTTTGTTATTCAAGCAATAAATATATTTACATATGTGTGCGCACAACTTCATGTTAAATTAATGTGAACAATACTCAACCTATATTAAAATCAAAACAATGACTGGGGATGGATACCAGGCAAATGATCACAGATGTAAAATCTTCCTTTGTTGACATGCACTGATTTTTTCCTCCTGAAAGAAAAAAAATCTGATTGCCTTCAATTAAATTGTCAAATTATGGTGTCCACGAAATATAGGTTGCAAAGGCCATGGGAGCTTACACGACCACCAGCCGGCCAAATACTACAGAAAAATAGCCAAACAAATGAATCAACTAGTTTCCATCCCCATGCCACCTATGGAAAAACGAAACCAAGACATGACACTGTTGCCGAACATGTCGCAGCTAATCTTCTACCTCTGCCAATATCTGTCGTCTACTATTGCCAGAAAATAGTACACTATTAGTTTTTTAACACATGTAAGAAACTTCCCCTTTAGGATAGCTTGGTGGCAGAAAATTACTGCTCCATCAATCACAAGTGAGACAGTAGGAACATGGTAAAATGCGGTCATCGGCATTTGTTGCTAGTATCTCCTACGTAAACAGGAATGATAACAATGTATGTACCGGATCCCCAACGCCGTACTACAACGAAAAATTTTTAAGCATGTAGGCCAACATATACAGTCACACGAACTACATTGTTATTCAAGCGTATTTACTAATTTTCAGAATTCTGGAGGGCATGACGTCAGTAGCTATTCTGGTTAAACAAGCAATGTTGGCAAAACTTTACTTTTGTGTTTACAATTTTGGAATTGTAATTACAGGAGAAAAGTCTTTGTTTATACGGTAGTTGGAAGACTGACATAGGAATGGTCAATGACTTACAGCTCAGTCGGCGTTAAGTTGATCATTCGCAGCTGCAGTGGGCTGGGCGCGGATGCTTCGTGGGCCTATGGCAACTAGTAACGTAATGTGTCTATGGAAACGCCTCAGCATTGTCACAGCTATGCAGACGGCTACTGTTTCATCTGCAGCCGTTAGAGATTTGCAGTTCAGTTAAAAGGTTGCAACTGCACTGCGAGTTGCCTGGGAGAGTTTTACGCCATTTCGATTATAGTATCTTCCAGCACTATATTTATATAACAACGGTTTTACGTATCAGTATGAAAACATTCACAAGTACAATCAAAGAAACTATTTTATTAATCAAACATATTTACTAATTTCCAGAATTCTGGAAGGCATGTTGCCAGCAGCTGTTCTCGTTAACCAAATTATGCAATAAATTGCAGAGAACTGCCGAAGTAGCAATATTAATTTTCTTCATTACCTGATGACTAGTTTCGAGTCTAAGATAATTCTCAAATCATCCTAAAAAACTGAAACCAAATAGTAAGCACTTTCTACTTCAGATGACTTTCCATAGTACAAAGATAACTGATGGCACATGGTACATACCTTTAAGCTATGCAATAACATACATTACGACAGCTATATGAGTGGTAATTGCAGTTAAACACATGTTTAGTATAAAGCAGTACAGAGCTGATATTCATTCATCTAACTCAGAGATCGAAGTTTGGAAGATATTAGGAAGACTAGGGTAGGGTTGCTTATCGAACTGTGTCGTCTACGGGTCTCTTTCTTTTAGTCTATTTTTTCTCTTTTCCTCAGTTTTTTGTAAAGTGACTGACCGCACACGGGGTGACAATATGTATTTGAAATACAAGCAAAAATCTTTACACGAACATATTTCAGATACAGTTTATAAAGGAAGGAACAGGGCAGTCATCATTCCAGCGCCATACTCGGCAAATCGATGAAACAGATTTTGGAAGACCTCAGCAAAGGTGGTATACAGAAACAAATTTTCAGAACATTGACAAACAGAATCAAAGACAAACGTAAAAGACAACTTAGTACGACCTGGCTAGATAGGGAAGACCAACATTAATCAGCCGCACAATCAGCTATGAATCCATTACATAAAAATCAGACATAAGATAGTGGCAAAACCAAGCAGTGAAGTATAAAACCATTATGTAGAATCGGACATAAAATAGAAGTACATCTTCCTTTAAAACATGCTAGCAAATTTCCACAACAAGAAAAAACTGCATGCACACACACACGCGCACACACACACACACACACACACACACACACACACACACACACACATATATATATATATATATATATATATATATATATATATATTATATATATATATCAACCAACTGAATTAATGGACCGCAGGAATGGAGATGTATCATGTTTAGGGACACACTGAAGATTGTTACTGCAAAGTGCAACAGTAATCGGAATTGCCATAATGTGCATGAAATCGGAATGTCTGGACACTGGTGTGCGGCGAGGGAGGTGGGAAGGGGGTGGTGAGGGACGGATGGAAAGGAGGGAGGGAAAGATGGAGGGGGGGCGGGTAGGGAGCACCGAATTGAAAGCAGAGTCTATGAATATACTGATAGTGACGCAAAGATGCAAAAGTAACCTACGCAGTGGCTCAGAGCAGCACTTACTAGGTCCAAGTGCACCATAAAATCAGCCTGTGAGAGTATTAAAAGCCCGAGGTCCATGTAAATCATCTCTAAAGATAACAGAAGGAGGTGTGGACGGGAGCTGCTCCTAGAGGCTGCAGTTCCGACAAGCGCCCCCTATCCTAGTTCTCCTAATATCTTCCTCACTCTAATGTCTATTTAGGTGGATGAAGCGAGATAAAATAAACCTTTGTGCCTAATAGCGTTGCTGAATCCAGTTTATCTTTATGCTTCAACGAAATAATTGATTTTGTTTCATTGTGACGGGTAAAAAAATATAAATAATTATAAGAGACTGATGGACACTCACCTGAAGATAGGTGGACGATTGCCAGCCGAAATATCGTGGCAAGAAGTCAAGATGATCCGGCTGTAATCCCGGAACCTTATCGAACATAACAAAATTGTTACATATATATTTTATTTTGTATTGTACGCTCTACTGCTTGTATATTATTTAAACATTTAGGAAAATGATACTTAAAACTAAAACGATATAAAATTACAGTTTTCTGCAGACGAAATAAAAGCATAGTTGCCGACATCGCCACCGGGTGGCAAAACTTGATATGCTTACAGAGAAATAGCATATATATTGAGACACGTGGAACAGATTTATTTAAAAACTGACAAATAAAATAAGAAAGGTTATGCTGCGTATTAATGTCTTAAATTTGTGTCTTCCTTGAAAGTGTGTTACCGTCTTGAATTTACTGTGGCAGTATAAATGCAGCATTTTACACTTTCAACGGTTTAGTTAGCAATAATGATGAGTAGGACAAATTTTGAAATATTTCATACTCATTACTTATTGGATATTAATAATTATTAGAGAACTGCACTACTTCTGTTCATTTTGTTATACAGAAGCACTATCTGCACATTACAATGAAAAATTCGATCTATTTCTTTTTTGACGTAGTCTTGTAGCGAGCATCATCTCAGGAAAGGTATCAATTTTGTCTGTCCCAAAGAATGAACTGAAATAGCTGTGGAAAATTTTAATTGCTCGTACGTAGACCTCCTTCCTTTGTACAGAAGTTTAGCAGTCACTCTTCAGCCCAATATGATTACTTGATTCGTGGTTATGTCCTTTCACCCGATAACTGACGCATCACGGAGGCACTAAGAGAAGGATGGTTATAACGTTTTAATTAAATAAAAATGAAATTACATAGCTTCTGTTTTCTTTATGGTTAAGTGTCTGTAGTCTTGGAACACACAGAAATTTACCTGTCACAGCGCCGTAGCACCGTACGCCGTTAGATGAACCAAAATAAAATGAAGTAGCGCGTTGATAAAGTGGAATATTGTGTTGTAGTTCGTTCCCTGTGTTCGAATGTGAACAATACTGCAGCAGTTGGTGGAAGTCTACGGTAACAATGCATCATCGTATGTCACAGTGCTTCGGCAGCGCAGACGCCTTGAGAATTCCCGGATAATCTGATCCACGAAGAACGAAGTGGCCAACTATCTCCCAGTGGAGAACCGAGAATCGAAAGCGAAATTGGAGCCCTGGTACTTGAAGATCGGCTTGTCACAGTCGGGGCGATAGTAGAAAAACAGAAAAGAGTCATGGTTCAGTTGTCATCATCTTGCACGATACTTGATGTATGAAAAGGTCACCTCTCATTGGGTTCCGCGACTACTCATGCCCACTCAAAAATCCCTCTCGACTAAGGCAGCAGTGGAAGTGTAACAGCTGTCTAGGGCCTATCCAGATGACTCCCCTAACCCCCCTAAACCAGTGTTAGGTGCAACGCTACTCCGCGAGAGGAACGGATGAAATAAGCAATGAAGATCGAGGATTCAGCACGGCCGAGAAAGTGAAAGACCCACCTATCATCGAGTAAAGTGATGCTGATTATATTTTTTGGGGTGCCGTAGCGTGATGCTAATAGATTCCAAAGTGACTGAGGAGTGGTTATGGCTCCACCGCAACGGCCCAGCTCATTCTCCGCAGCAGAATCTGCACCTTCGGGCTATCGAAATTGGCCTCATCTTCGTATACTACTGAAATGGCGCCTGGTGATTTATTCCTCCTTTCTTGTATGAAGGAACCACTGACTGGCAGGCATTTCAAATGAATGACAATGAGCTGCTTTTTGAGAGTGGACAGACAAACATGCAGGCTTCTATAACCAAGGCCTCCATAAAGAAATCCACATTTTGAATAATGGTTCGCATTGAAGGTTGGATATGTAGGGGAGGAATGATGCCACCTCTCCAACCGTCATAGTTCCAACTTGATGTGTTTCGAGATGATGATTAAAATTTTTGACCATTCCTGCTATTCTAAGTAGTTTCCAGTGAGAATTCTTCAACCAACTATATATGGCTCTGTCGTCTTATATATGAAAGCCATCTTTTTGCCATTCAGTTTCTCATTTTCTTTTCCTTATCTTACTTCTTCTTTTTCCCAGCGTTTATTCCTTCTGTAATAGTTTCAGATGTTTAGAATTTGGCAAATTGCATTTTGTTGATAAACTCTGTGGCCGTGTGAAATTCTAGACACGACAGACGTCAAGGTAATCCATCTGTCTGTGAACTGTGTAAACACTGTTCTGTGTTATCCTATTTCGTTGTTTGTGTGTCGCATTCTCTGACAAGGAAACATCACCAACGTGGCCTTATATTGTAGGGAGAGAAAAGCACACTAGCATGATACCAGCCCTCGCAGTCCATCCTGAGCGAAAATTTGAGCCATAATGCTGGTAGTGTCCTGTTATGAGCTTCTGAAAAATACGGTTTTTAAGCTTCCGCGGCACACCGGTTGTTTGTCATTCGCTCCGTCCCACTGCAGTCACCTAATAGCCGAGCACGAAGTACTGTACAGCGGAGTTCAACCAGAGCCCTGCTATTTCCCGGGTGTCGACGGCGAGGGAATACGAAGGGGGAGGTGGACGCTTCTGTCCAATGTGTTCCGAAATCTTGTTAGGGAACACACGATACTCTGCTAGAAAAGTAGTAAGTAGCCATGCTCGTTCAGTATTATTTTAATAGTATTCTCGTATTTATATGCTACAGCTATACATACGCCTCTAAACCAAAATGAAGAACCCAAAATGAAAAATTACTGTGAAACGAAGTCAATGATTTTCGATTTATGATTTAATCGTGGCAATCACGTTAAAAACAGTGGATCTTCTGCAAATGGAGATCATTTTAAGAGTTCCAGCTTTAAAATCCAAACAAAATAACGCACAACAGCGATGTTAAAAATCACATACTGCTACGCTGCTTCTTTAATGACACATTAACTCCTTTCATCCATTTCCGCTGCACCTGTGAATTGCACCCTAAAAATCAAAGCAAAGAGGTATCTGGCACCGTCTACATGTTATTGACACAATGAAGAAAGAATGTTACTCTTGTCGCAGCAGTATTTCACAAACCTGCTACTGACTCCACTGTACAGTAGTTCGCGCTCTAGTATTAGGCGACTGTAGTGGGGCGTAGCGATTGACAAATACCTGGTACGTCAGAAACGTTTAAAGGCGCACTTTCAGAAGGTAATTACTGCGTACTAACAGATTTATGGCCCAAACTATCATGCCGGATCGATCGCTGGGGTCACATCTTGTAGGTAATTACAGGATGTATATACAGCCACGTCAGTTGCACAGAGTTGTTTTGTCAGTTGACCATGGTTTCGATTGCACTAGGGCAATGTTCACAAGAATAAAAAATTACATGTATTCCATGCAACATTTTTTTCTGCCCAAGGTTTCCCTAGTGCAATCGCAAACCATGGTCAACTGACAAAAAAGAAAAAAAAATGTGCAACCGTTATGGCTGTATATACATCCTGTAATTAAATTGCTGGGTCACAACCAATCAAAATGTTTAACATCTTCCTCCTTAAAAAGTGTGATTTAAAGTTGGTGAAGTTGCCTTATGAGACAACATTTCGGGATCAAGCCAGCACTTGTCTAAACTTGCGTGGAAATCCACCTAAATATAAAACTCAGGCTGCCCGGCGTACCATCCCATGGTCACAAATCCACCACCCGTATTAGATCCGTGTTTGGGTCACCTCCCTATCTTGCAACACTGCGCGTTAGCTATTCAAGCGTGTCTGGTTTTAGTTTCGTTACATAAATGCAAAAAGTAGCAGAGTTTAAATGACGAATTTCTCCTCGTCTCCCCTTTCCACGGCTATTCACTGGAAAAGCTTCATACTATAAAATTAATTACAATTGCGAAGTGGTGGCGTGGAACAAATCGGTCGTGCTAACCTCCTAGCCCCCCCCCCCCCCCCCCAAGAGTTGTCCCCTACGTCGCTCTTTTACAAAAATACTCAACGTTTTCTAGGGATCCCCCCCCCCCCTCTTTTCAGTTTGGTTCTATTCCATTTTAGAATGAGCTTTGTAATATTTGGGTACAGTAGGAAAACGAGATGGGGTATCCCTGTGTCGTCAAATGCGGAAAATTACTAAAAATACACTCTAAGGGGAAAAAAACGACGCACCACGAAGGAATTATATAAATGCGACGGATGTGGCTAGATGTGACATCACGTACAGACAAATAAGTGACCACAATTTCAGAAGAACTTATTCAAGAGAAAGAGCTTCGCAACCTGAGCAAGTCAACAACTCGTTGGTCCACATCTGGCTATTACGCGGCCTGCCGGGGTGGCGAGCGGTTCGAGGCGCTACAGTCTGGAACCGCGCGACCGCTACTGTCACAGGTTCGAATCCCGCCTCGGGCATGGATGTGTGTGATGTCCTTAGGTTAGTTAGGTTTACGTGGTTCTGAGTTCTAGGAGACTGATGACCTCAGAAAAGTCCCATAGTGCACAGAGCCATTTGAACCATTTGAACCATTTTGGCTATACGCAAGCAGGAATTCGTCTTGGCACTCATTGGTGATGTTGTTGGCTGTGCTTCTGAGGGATACTGTGCCGAATTCTGTCAATTGATGCGTTAGATCGTCAAAATTCCGAGATAGTTAACGGCACTGCCCGTAATGCTCAAAACGTTCCCTATTGCTAGTCAAGGTTGGGTTTCTCAGGCAAGAAGACAACCAGTAGAAGCTCTCGCTGCGCGTGGGTGTCAGCAAAGGATGGGTTGCCATGAAGGACAACAAAACCAGGCGACGAATGTCGCCGATGTAACGCTGTGCTGTAGGAGTACCGTGGACGACAACTAAAGCGGTCCTGCTATGAAAAGAAATAGCACACTAGACCTCTGCTCCTGGTTGTCGAGCCGTGTGGCGGACAGCAATCATTCTCGTATCCCACCACTGTCCGGGTGATTACGGACACGTCTTTGCTGGTCATCGTGAGTCAGTTCAAGGTGGGACGCACCACTGAAGACAATTCTACTCCAGTCTATGAGATTCCAGCACGAAGATGTGTCCGGAGATGCCCCTGATGGCAGTGGAATACCAATGTCTCAGTCAGTCGACAACCTGGAGTAATGGTCTGATTTGCTATTTATTTCCATAGCGGGTCCCTTTTGGTTGTTATCCGCGGCATCCTTACTGCACAGTGGTACGACGGCAATATCATTCACACGTTTTCTGGCCCTTCATCGCAAGCTATCTTAGGCTTATCTTTCAACAAGATAATGCCCGCTGGCACAGGGCGAGAATTTCTACTGCTTGTCTTCGTACTTGCCAAAACTTCCTGTGGCCGGCAACGTCGCCGGATTTCTCCCCAAGTGAGAAACTTTGGAGCATCATGGACAGGTCCCTCCAGTTATATCTAGTTTTTGACGAAATGTCGTGCCAATTGGGCTGAATTTTGCACGATAATCCTCAGTAGGGCATCCATGAACTGTATCAACCAGAGCTAATCCAAATAACTATTTTCACAAGGGCCAGAGTGGGACCAATGCGTTATTGACTTCCTCAATTTGTGAAGGTCCTTCTCTTGACTAAAGCGTATAAATTTTCTGAGACTGGACTCATTTGGTTGTCTGTACATGTAAATCACATCTGACAATTTCCATCCCATTCAGATAAGTTCCTCGTGGCGCTTTAGTTTTGGCTTAGAGTGTGATAGTATCAGCATCTTAAAATATTACGTCTTCCCTACAAATGCATTACAAGCAATTCTTTTTCTTTCTTATTTTCCTTATCTAAATGCGTTCTCATGTCACAGTTCGCAATGAGTGGGTGACAGGGCTGAGTAATTAACCCCGTCCAACACAGAACTTTTTCTCTTTCGAGGCAAGCAAGCAATTGTAGCAAGGACAATATCGTCGTCTTCAGTTCGTTTACGGTTGAAAATTCACTTACTGGTATATCATTCCAATGAAATTAGTGGAAGAAAACAGTCGTAATTTGCTAGTTCAAGGTGTTACTTTACAATTTTCTGGTGTGTATTTTAATTGTACTATAAGCATCCACTCAAACTGCTTGCGTATTGACCATTTACTGCAAAAAGCGCAAATTCCGACGTATAGTATGCATGGAACGTCTTCGACAGATGTAGAAGTAACATCAGTGGTGCCCCAAGGAAGTGCGTCAGGTCCCGTACTGTTTATGTTGTATATGAAAGACCTTGCAGGCAAAATCATCAATAAAGGAGTACTGTCTGAAAAAAAGATGTTGCTAAGATTTCAAAGTGGGTTAAGATGGACAACTTATTTTAAATGTTCAGAAATGCAAAATTCATTACTTCAGAAAACGAAATAAACGTAATAACCTATGACTGTAATATTAATGAGTCACAGCTGCACTCTTTCAGCTCACACAAATGCGTGGGTGTAAGAAGCTGTGTGGATATGAAATGGAACGATCACATAGGATCAGTAATATGTAAAGCAGATGGTATAATTTTATGCATAGGTCGAAGACTAAGGAAAAGGCAGTCAGTCTAGCAAGGAGATTGCTTACAAATCACTCGTGCGACCTATCCTCGAATATCTATCAAGTGTGTGAGATCCTTTCCATTTAAGACTAAAAGGGAATACTGAAAACATACAGAGAAAGGCATCACGAGTAGTCAAATATTAGTCTGGGACATCGTCACCGAGATGACACAATAATTAAAATGGGATATATTTGAATATAGACCAAATTATCCCGTGAAAGCCTGCTTAGGAAATTTATAGAACCAACTTTAAGCGGTAAATCTATGAGTATACTACAATACATACTTATAGCTATCATTGGGATCGTGAAACAAGGCGTTCAAACAACCATTCTTCCGGTGCTCTATATGTGAATGGAACGGGAAAAAGCCCTAATGAGTGGTACAGTGGGAAGTACACTCTGCAAAGCACTTCACAGTGGTTTGCAGAGGATGGCTGTAGATGTAGCTGTATATGTAGTAACAAAAATTAGATGCTTTTTGTGTACAATGGAGAACACTAAAAAAATACCATGGATAAACGTCGAACGTTCATACGCGGAAAGAATCAGATTTTGTTCAAGATATTTATGACACTTCGACGTAGATCTTCCTAACGGTTTGAATATTATTGTTATTGAAAGAGTTAACTTGCTTTGCATCAACCATTGGTTGAAAGGACGATTATACGTCACGTATGGAATCGATTGCCACCTACCAGAGAAAGAGAAAAGCGCATCTGAGCGAGAAGAAACAGCTGGAAAGAGGCGACACCGAAGCGAATGTAAATTTTAGCAGTTCTGTTCGTCATTTATTAACGAAATTGTGACACCAATTTTATATAGAAAGACATATGAAAATAAAATAGGAGAAATCACTTCTCATGTTTACTGATATTCCGCTCGTTTAATTTTCTATCTTTCAGATCGTTCTTACCTTCCTTTTCTCCGATCAAGTTTCCTAAATGATGACGTAAAGTTGGTGTTGAGAGTTACTTGATTCTTAAAAAATAGAAGAGTACGTCAACCAGTGATGAGTCCCAAACTTGCTGCTGTTTTTGATAAAATGGTGATCAGTGAGAGGATAGCAATTTACATCCTGATAGCTACAGTCGAAAAGCTAGATCAATTACAGACAACAGGAATTCTGCTCGAAAGTCCCGGGAGAAACTCCGCAAGAAGTCTACGGAAATAATGAACTAGTTTAAGAATATGAAATAGAGGCAACGAAATGAAATGAATTGTTTTAAGAAACTTATTGCGGCTGTGGCCTTCCTTTTAACTTGTGGCACTGAACAACTTCTTGGAGTGCCTGTACTTAGATATGAGATCGGAAAAGAGCAGGAGAAAGTAGGGAACGAAAGTCACTGCATACGACCTTCAGTTCTGCGTTAAATCATTACTTTTTGACACAATAGCATCAATCAAGAGAACTTCTACAGGTTCGCATATTTTGATTCCAAATCTCGTACAAAATGAAAGCTTGTATTTGCGTAACAGATGTAACTTTTATAAGAGTGCTTTTAGAGACGTAGTTGTAAAAACACAGGAATTCATAACGGGAAATTCAAAGAACACTTTGATGAGTCGACGTTGCTCGAATGCTCAATTATGTCTTTTGACACAAAAATAAAAATGGTCAATGCAATGAATCGTGAGGCTGAACAAACACATGAAAATACTGTAAGTTCAAGTAAGAATCTACTGTTGTTGTTGTTGTTGTGGTCTTCAGTCCTGAGACTGGTTTGATGCAGCTCTCCATGCTACTCTATCCTGTGCAAGCTTTTTCATCTCCCAGTACCTACTGCAACCTACATCCTTCTGAATCTGCTTAGTGTATTCATCTCTTGGTCTCCCTCTACGATTTTTACCCTCCACGCTGCCCTCCAATACTAAATTGGTGATCCCTTGATGCCTCAGAACATGTCCTACCAACCGATCCCTTCTTCTGGTCAAGTTGTGCCACAAACTTCTCTTCTCCCCAATCCTATTCAATACTTCCTCATTAGTTATGTGATCTACCCATCTAATCTTCAGCATTCTTCTGTAGCACCACATTTCGAAAGCTTCTATTCTCTTCTTGTCCAAACTATTTATCGTCCATGTTTCACTTCCATACATGGCTACACTCCATACGAATACTTTCAGAAATGACTTCCTGACACTTAAATCAATACTGGATGTTAACAAATTCCTCTTCTTCAGAAACGCTTTCCTTGCCATTGCCAGCCTACATTTTATATCCTCTCTACTTCGACCATCATCAGTAATTTTGCTCCCCAAATAGCAAAACTCCTTTACTACTTTAAGTGCCTCATTTCCTAATCTAATTCCCTCAGCATCACCCGACTTAATTAGACTACATTCCATTATATTCCTGAAATCATCAACAATGTGGTCGAGCAGTTTGTTCCTGATAAAAATGGGGTTTATCAGACTTGAGTGAGGAGTTGCTCAAGACAGTTCCTTCGCAATGGCATGTAAATCAGCTAGGCGATAAACTGAACGCTCTGCATAATCCAGCACGAGGTTCATGGAGATATAAAAGAAATTATTTACAAAAAACGAGGAACAGAAGCTTTATGTGCCTCACATTGCATCGTCGTAAATCATCAGGGCATAAAAAAGAATCTGTATCAATGAATGGAGATTAATACGGAAAAAATGTTATTTGCCCCACAAACGTTGAACGTATGGTCTAATAGATTGTACTACTAAAGTTGATGCAACAAATGATTATTAATTAAGATGAAATTAGCTACTACAGTGTAATACACTTTGAGACAAAAAAATAAATGACATTGTTATGTGATGCTTTTCCCTACTTTCCAATAAAAGAGCCAATCTCCTATGGAGCTAGAATTACACCTAACAAATTTATCATTCTATAGAACCAAGCCAGGGGATAGAACAAAAAAAAATAATTCGTCAAAACTGAGATCCCCATTGTGTCCCCCTGACTATCACCGACGCAGAATTATTTCAGACAAAACTAACTTGAAGCAGGTGTGGCGGCCTTAAATACACAATTTAGAATTAATGTTCGCTCATGAGTGACTGTGTGCTGATTTAAAATTTCTTGGAAAATTCGATTATGAGTACGACCTGGATTCGAACCTCAAACCCTTGCGATTCACGTGCAACTGCTCTGTCTGGCGCGTTTCCGGGGTCTCCTGTAACGGCAGCAACCCGCAGCGCAGTGCCGCTATGCGGGTCATCGCTCCATCTCCGCAGGCGCACCGACCTAAGTCAACCGAACTTCGCCAGGTCTGCGGGAAGCAGACTAGTTCCGAGGATGCACACAAGAGCAGTGGAGCTCTTTGGTGCATCCGCCGCGCCATTTTTTCCTCAATCAATCCGAGCCCACATCGCTAGACCTATAGGTATCTAGTAGTAATCCGCCACGGAAGTACAGTATAACTGCTCTCACCTGGGGAGCAGCAGGCAGTTACGTCTCCGCCAGCAGAAGCAGAAGATCGCCAGCGCCACGCCGCCGCCGGCCTGGACGTCGCCCTTGCCACCCGGGACCACCGCGAATCGCGACCCACTGCTCCGGCCGTGGACACTAATGCCAGAACTCCTTCTACTGCTCATTAAATGGGACTTTAATTTTCTGCCTACTGTGCATGTCTAAGAAGACAGTCGTTTTAGTTTACTAGAGAACTTTTTAGGGGCTAGCCTATTTCAAAGTTTGTTAAGTTGTTTCCCACGAACTTTTAACTGTCAAATAAGACGTTCCTTTATTTCTCAAGAACGATTTTTTTCTGTTTGTTCTGAACTACTAACAGAGGACAGAACTTAAGTTTGTGAACGTACACTGAATGCGTCAATATACTGACAGTTACCGTAAAACTGCCCGAAGCCGGGACACTTCACTACCGACCGAGATATCCAGCATGGCTCACAATCTGCCCTCACAAATATATTTCCACCAGTACCTGTAAGTTACAGTCGAAACTTCACGGAAGCTATCCTGCATAACTTGGAGAAATGAACATGACATGGAAGTGACTTACCAGTGACTTAGCCGATTGCATGAAGGCAATAGTCTAGATAGACGGGCTCGAGGAAGTGAAGTGAGACACTAGCGGCAGTGTGGAGCCTCAGTGTCATTCCAAAGCATTAACCAGGTATCTCAATATCATCTCACCGTCTTGCAGCATTGCCAGTTAGAAATAATTTCAAATATAGTACTTTCCAGAAGAAAACTCTTGCCAATTGCTATGGAAAAAGTCTAACATTACAAGATATGCTGAACAACAATAATTTTTAACTTCGATCTGTTGATGAAACAGAACTACTATCATATTAGGACTGAAAAAAAGCATGAACATTCTAAAAGTTAATAGATGCATATGATACATATTTTATCGTGTTAACGTAAAAGTATTCTGAGATATAAAATAAAATACAGTAAGAGATGTGAAACTGTTCGCCCTGTGTAACGAAAAATACCGTCATAGATCAATTTGCGTTATGCTGGACCTTGCAGAAACTTCTAAAGAGAAAGTTGTTAAGAAAAGCAAAAAATTGATTTTGGTGACATCTGAGACGTCAATATCAAATCATGTCGCCCACGAACGTATTTTATTCGCTAGAAACTCCATGCACAGCAGTGCGCTGGTTCTTGCGTGCCGTCGACAGTATTTTTGTTCCGACGGCTCGCCTTAATACGTCCGAGAACTTGCCTACATCCCGAAATTTTTTTTATTTGCAGCTCTTACTGTCTCTTCTTCACTGCACCCATCACTAAAATCGCCGATATACGCTACACAGAAGTAAGTGTAGGCACTTTCAGGCCACTACGTCTGTTGAAGTCGATCGAAATATTTTTGCGCGCAAGGTATTGTGAAAGCTAAGTTTTATTGGAGTATGCTACAAGATCAACGTAAATAGCAACCAATGAGTGCATTGCACACAAAACTTTGTTCTTGCAGCTGCAATGTCTCTGCATTCCCTTAAACATTTTCATCTACGAGTACACTTTGTGAAAAGTAAGTAGGCAGAGAAGACAAAGAAGGAGGTCTCTGAGCCAAAGTAATTATTTTCACCGTTCCGTAGGATACTGTCAGCGGACGTGGTATTTATGTACAGTTCCAGAAACTAACTTTTTGTGAAAATTGTCAAATTCTGTAGATTTCCGTTTTCATTTATATCCCTCTTTTGGAGATTCAAAATACATGCTCTCATCTAGAGATACTGCCAAGGTTACCGTCTTGTTAACATGGAGTACAGTCCATTCCGAAATAGAATGCGCACACAAAAATGTATGTAGCACACGTAGGGAGAACGGTAATGGTAGGAGTTGCCGGCAGGCGTTGTAGAGGAAATGCCAAGGGCTGGAGGCGAAGTGCCGTTCTGAACTGAGGCCTGCACTCACATTTTTTGTAAATATTAAGTGCGGCTTGACACATACATTTGCTTGGTTTCTATTCAGTAAGAGCTACTGTCACCTCTGCTTTGGTTAGCATTTAAAAGGAATTCCGCTGAAAAATGTAACGAAAGTAGCGACCTATTTTCGCCTGGCTTATTAACCATTTGTAACCTCCAGGGAAACGACATGAGTAACGAATTTCAAGAAAAATCTACATTTTTCTCGCTGCGATGTTGAAATTTACTTACTTTTCTAAAACAAAGCGATGTTTAAATGGTTCACATGGCTCTGAGCACTATGGGACTTAACAACTGAGGTCATCAGCCCCTAGAACTTAGAACTACTTAAACCTAACTAACCTAATGACATCACACACATCCATGACCGATGCAGGATTCGAATCTGCGACCGTAGCAGTCACGCGGTTCCGGACTGAAGCGCCTAGAACCGCTTAGCCACCGTAGCCGGCTAAAGCAATGTTTATACACTGTCATTTCACTGATATGTTATACAGTCACAATTGAGAGACAATTCTGAAACGGTGGATTATTACGTTTATTAATTATTGAACTGAGGAAAATTAAGATCAGTAGCTCATAAAAAAGTACATTCTCGATGGAAAAATAAAAGTGTAATGTACTCACGTTTTTCCAATATCCACAGCATTTCCTATTGTATCAGCTATAATTGATCTTTAAAAATTACTTTCTTTCTTCGAAAGAGTCTGTAGTTAGCGGAAGAAGACGGTAGATAATAAAGGTTAGCATAATAACCATATGGCAAAACACTCTCCTCTTTGCGTGCTATGATTTGCCAAAATCTCATATCGACATCTCACACCATTTATGAAAAGTTACGAATGTTGTGGATGTTTCACTCACGCTTTACTTACATCATCAGTTTTCTTGCGGTTGGTAACAGATGCGGACCTCTATCCAAGACTTAAAATATATACATATATATGTGTTAGCTAAATGTCATATGCAGGAACATATCATGTAATATGAACCCAATGCAAAATCATAGCGATCCCTCCAGAATGAGAGTTTCCCTCTGCAGCGGAGTGTGCGCTGATATGAAACTTCCTGGTAGATTAAAACTGTGTACCGGACCGAGACTCAAACTCGGGACCTTTGCCTTACGCGGCAAGTCCTCTGCTACCTGAGCTACCCAAGCACGACTCACGCCTCGTCCTCACAGCTTTACTTACGGCAGTACCTCGTCTCCTACTTTCCAAACTCCACAGAAGCTCTCCTGCGAACCTAGCAGAACTAACACCATGGAAGGTTCGCAGGAGGGCTTCTGTGAAGTTTGGAAAGTAGAAGACGAGGTACTGGAGTAAGTAAAGCTGTGAGAATGGGGCTTGAGTGGTGCTTGGGAGCTCAGATAGTAGAGCACTTGCCCGCGTAAGGCAAAGGTCCTGAGTTCGAGTCTCAGTCTGGCGGACTGTTTTAATCTGCCAGGAAATTTCATAGCGATCCCTGTTTGACACTGAAAACTTATTTAAATTTCGCACAGTGTCTTACTTACACGCAAAACCACAGTAACTATGGCCATTAAGGAAGTTATGTATAAAGCTAGAAGTAGCGCAAAAATGATTTCTTTACCTAATAGTTGTTGAAGAGTCGTTTGAGACGGAGTTTCGATTCTTTTATCGCAGCGCGTCGCTGACCTGCCGAAAGCAGGCAGTCAATGTTGGCATCCCGTCCGCAACAAACTAATGAACTCACCTGGCGCTTTGGACGAAATTTGGTCCCTGCGCTTCGGCCACTGTATCCTGAGCAGACTCTACCACAAGGTTTGTGTGGTGTCACCGCCAGACACCACACTTGCTAGGTGGTAGCCTTTAAATCGGCCGTGGACCGTTAGTATATGTCGGACCCGCGTGTCGCCACTATCAGTGATAGCAGACCGAGCGCCGCCACACGGCAGGTCTAGTCTAGAGAGACTCCCTAGCACCCGCCCCAGTTGTACAGCCGACTTTGCTAGCGATGGTTCACGGTCTACATACGCTCTCATTTGCAGAGACGACAGTTTAGCATAGCCCTCAGCTACGTCATTTGCTACGACCTAGCAAGGCGCCATATTCAGTGCTATAATTACTTCAAGAATGTATTCTGAACAGATAATATTGTGAATCTTGTACCGTCAAGAGCGACGTTCATCATTAATGGATTAAAGTTAAGTATCAAACTAATTACGTCCGCTTTCTGAATTCTCATTCCTTGTTATGTTCCAGACCTCACGTCAATATAGTTCTTCCCTCGTCAGGCTAGCCTGCTAGAGCTAAAACGCGTGCATTTCGGCCTCCACTCTTCTCCTAACACAAAAGTTTGAGTGTCATTTTATAAATTTGCGCAAAAAATATATTATTCCCGATGTCTTAACTGTTAGCTAGATCAGTAACATGCTTCAGTAAATTCGATACGACAGTTTTCGAACGTCTTTTCGCCCTCTACGCAGGCCCTTGCTTATACATTTCGCTCATTACCAAACTTATAAGTCAATACACCGTTCCACGGAAAACTAAAACCGCACTGAATACACGATATCGGACGGAGACACAGAACATTCAGCCGACGCTGGCCTGCCGCACTGTTAAGAGTACTTGCGGTAATGAAATGGAAATGAGCGTTTGGCGTCATTGGCCGGGAGGCCCCTCGCGGGGCAGGTCCGGCCGCCATATCGCAGGTCTTATTACATTCGGCGCCACATTGGGCGACCTGCACGCCGGATGGGGATGAAATGATGATGAACACAACACAACACCCAGTCCCTGAGCGGAGAAAATCTCCGACCCAGCCGGGAATCGAACCCGGGCCCAGAGGACGGCAATCCGTCACGCTGACCACTCAGCTACTGGGGCGGACTACTTGCGGTAACAATGCTTTGAGGAGGTGTGACCTTGAGGTGGCTAGTTTCGTGACGGCTGCTGTAAGAGACGCGGGGTAGTAATAAGGTATGTCCTTACAGGACTGTGTTTTGTTTGGAGCGTACCAGTTTGGACCAGTCGGAACAGCTGCTGGTGGTTGCTAGGCAACGGCGAGGCTCGGCACGGCAGGCAGCGACCGACGCCGGAAGGCCGTAAATTCGTCGTCCCGTGTGCCCTCCGGCTCTGGTGGCCGTTTTACGGCGCCGCGGACTCCCAGCAGCCCTCAGCCCTCGGCCCTCAGCCCTTTCCCTCGCCCACACTGCCGGCGGCTGCCTTTACGGTCGCCGGTGGCGCGCTCTGGCCCGGATTAATTCCCCCGATGATAAGCGCGCGCGGGCTGTCGTTTTCGAAAAAGAGCCACTAAATCTCTTTCCCTCCTCCTGGAATAAAACGCGAATACTGTGGGATTATTTTCATGCCCTGTTCGGTTTTATGACGTACTGCATAAACTGTAAACCAACGCCGACATAATTTTATTCCCGCCAGCACAGCCGTCCCCCCCGGCTAGCCGCTGGCGCGCCCGTGCGTTTGGTTTATGGAAATACGCGACAGAGTATATTATTACCCGACAGAGCTAATACCGTTTGCTGTCGGATCGTTTCACACAAACTGTTTTACTCCATTAGTAGTAAAACACGTTGTTCTCGCAATTTTAGAACAGATATTTCAGCTTTAGAAATGGCACTGCGTAATGTAATGTCTCGTACTTCATTGTAAGACCATATCATATCGCATAGGGCAAATTTTGCTAAGCCAGTAAGTTAATTTTCACATTTTTTTTCATTAGTTACTATTACTTATAGAATGATTATCAAAAGGAGACATCGTATCCTTGTAAACTTCCCATACCTTCTTTCGTTTAACACACATTTCGGTAATTACTAAGTTGATCAGAGCGGACATTCGTACAATGATTAGTTCTTTAGATTGTTTGCATTTAAAATGAACATTTTCACCAGTGGCTAAAAATACAAAACAGTCTCAATACAGCGTGTAACGGCTATAGTTATTGATATTTCTGATGGTGACTGAGATCGGTGCATTGAAAAATAATTAATAGGTATTTACGTCATTTGGAGACTAATAATTGTAGTTATTACAAATAGTAAGTTTTTAGGTTGGATATTACCTCCAAGGAAATATTGTCAGTGCAGGAAATTAATGCTTATTTTTCGCTGGGCAGCAGGTCAGTTGTTGAAGAGTGGACGCGTGGACACAAAATGGTGAGTATACAGGGTGGTCCATTGATAATGACCGGACCAAATATCCGACGAAATAAGCATCAAACGAAAAAACTACAAAGAACGAAATTCATCTAGCTTGAAGGGGCAAACCAGATGGCGCTATGGTTGCCCGCTAGATGGCGCTGCCATAGGTCATACCGGTATCAACTGCGTTTTTTTAAATAGGAACCCCCATTTTTAGTTATATATCCGTGTAGTATGTAAAGAAATATGAATGTTTTAGGTGGACCACTTTTTTCGCTTGGTCATAGATGGCGCTGTAATAGTCACACATGTATAAATACGTGGTATCACGTAACATCCCGCCAGCGCGGACGGTATTTTCTTAGTGATACATTACCCGTGTTAAAATAGACCGTTTACCAATTGCGGAAAAGGTCGATATCGTGTTGATGTATGGCTTTTGTGATCAAAATGAACAACGGGCGTGTACTATGTATGCTGCTCGGTATCCTGGACGACATCATCCATGTGTCCGGACCGTTCGCCGGATAATTACGTTATTTAAGGAAACAGAAAGTGTTCAGCCACATGTGAAACGTCAACCACAACCTGCAACAAATGATGATGCCCAATTAGGTGTTTTAGCTGCTGTAGCGGGTAATCCGCACATCAGTAGCAGACAAATTGCACGAGAATCGGGAATCTCAAAAACGTCGGAGTTGGGAATGCTACATCAACATCGATTGCACCAGTACCATATTTCTATGCACCAGGAATTGCATGGCGACGACTTTGAACGTCGTGTGCAGTTCTGCCACTGGGCACAAGATAAATTACGGGACGATGACAGATTTTTTGCACGCGTTCTATTTAGCGACGAAGCGTCATTCACCAACAGCGGTAACGTAAACCGGCATACTATGCACTACTGGGCAACGGAAAATCCCCGATGGCTGCAACAAGTGGAACATCAGCTACCTTCGCAGGTTAATATATGGTGCAGCATTATGGGAGGATGGATAATTGGTCCCCATTTTATGGATTGCAATCTAAATGGTGCAATGTATGCTGATTTCATACGTACTGTTCTACCGATGCTACTACAAGATGTTTCACTGCATGACAGAATGGCGATATACTTCCCACATGCTGGATGTCCGGCACATAGCTCGCGTGTGGTTGAAACGGTATTGAATAGCACATTTCATGCCAGGTGGATTCGTCGTCGAAGCACCCTACTATGGCCCGCACGTTCACCGGATCTTACGTGACCGGATTTCTTTCTGTTTGGAAAGTTGAAGGATATTTGCTATCGTAATCCACCGACAACGCCTGACAACATGAGTCAGCGCATTGTCAATGCATGTGCGAACATTACGGAAGACGAACTACTCGCTGTTGAGAGGAATGTCGTTGCCAAATGCATTGAGATTGACGGACATCATTTTGAGCATTTATTGCATTAATGTGGTATTTAGAGGTAATCACGCTGTAAGGGCATTCGTTCTCAGAACTGATAAGTTCACAAAGGTACATGCATCACATTGGAACAACAGAAAAAAATCTTCAAACGTACCTACGTTCCGTATTTTAATTTAAAAAACCTGTTACCAACTGTTCGTCTAAAATTGTGAGCCATATGTTTGTGACTATTACAGCGCCATCTATCAGAAAGCCAAACATTCATATTTCTTTACGTACTACACGAATATGTAATAACAAATGGGGGTTCACGTTTAAAAAACATAGTTTATATCCGTTTGACCTATGGCAGTACCACCTAGCGGGCCAACCATAGCGCCATCTGGTTTCCCCCTTCAAGCTAGACAAGTTTCGTTCTTTGTAGTTCTTTCCTTTTGACGCTTATTTCATGAGATATTTGTCCCGACCACGACCAATGGAACACCCTGCATAGTGATAGGTGTAATCAGTGGTGCAGTTTCGGCCGTGCAGAAAACACCATGTCTTTTTTGGAAAGAACCAACGCACCGATGTGTATAAAAATTAAGGTTCCACATGTAAAAATGTCTATACTTACACCAGATACGTGTGTCTAAAATGAGTGTGAGGGCTACTTGCTTCCATTCTAATATTTGTCTCTCGTAATTTGGTGAATCAGCGCTATGTTCCAAACTGATGGAAATAGACGCAGGTCATCTTCATTTCACTCATTTTGAAGAAGAGTCTTCGTACACATGGCCATAGTAATGTGAATGTATCGCTTGCATCCGACTGCTCTAGAAATACGGAGCACGTTTTATGCTGTGCAGTGCGAGATTTAAGTAGCCCGAAAATCGCCTCTGTGTGAATAAACATAGTATCTGGGCCAGTTGCGAAACTGAGAAACTTATCTGCTTAAGACTTATGGGAAATGCTGATGGTATAACGAGTGGGGTTGTAAGGTGTCAGGCAAATCCAACACCTTCCATGAAAACCCTGACATGATAAGCAAATCCAGTAGTATGTCACATAGCTCCGAATAAATCGTGACATTAAATTAACCAAAGTAATACGAGTAACGAGTGAGCAAATGGAATACCACAGACTAACACAAGAATGCCTAAATGCATGTCATACCTTCCCACCGTGAGACAGACGCAGTTCCGAGGGGAGAAACGAGAACAGAAGCCGAGAGCAGAACCGTGTTAAGCTGGAAGGCCCTACGATAAGGGACGGACACCCACGTCGCCAGCTAACCGCTAGGACCACACACCACCCACAAGTTTTAGCGTGAGACTTTTTCGCGTCTCTGTTACATTAGGACCACCCCCCAGCCCATGTTAAAAGCTAGAGCCCTCCAGAAGAACAGTATAGATCTTACGTAGGGCCACACCACCCTCAAGTTTCAGCGTGAGACTTTTTCGCGTCTCTGTTACATCAGGACCACCCCCCAGCCCATGTTAAAAGATAGAGCCCTCTAGAAGAACAGTATAGATCTTACGATAACGCTAAAAGGACCGCACCAGCTTCAAGGTTTAGCGTGAGACTTTTTCGCGTCTCTGCTACGTTGCAAACTTTAAAAACATTGCCCCACCACGAAAAGTATAACGTTTCTCATTGGATAGACAGAATTTTTGTAGGAGGAGTTTAATGTTAACGTTGAGACCCTGATTGGTCAGATGAAAACACAGCCAAATAGTTTTTTTTTAAACCAACTTCTGTAAATTTTAGTAAGGAGAAGTTAGGAGAGAGTTACTTCCGAGACAGCGAGGTGAGCGGAGCTGTGCTGCCCGCCGCCACCTGACGAACACCGACAAGGTAATGAACGCACGCGATGCAGCATAACACCGCATAAAGCTTCACTCAGAACTGCAGAAGTCTCATCTCTTACACCCCCTTTTTGCGTAATACTAGTGTCGATCGTCAATTAAAGCTCATGGTGCTCACATTTGCCACTTGAAGTAAAAATCTGAAACGCGATGATTTTTCTGTTATATAGTTATTGAGAAGCCGTATCAGCCACTGTAATTTGCGACAAGATAGATAAGTAATTAAAGATAATTGAGGGTCACTGTAGACCATTTTGATAGTTTTCTCTTTTGTGAAACTTAATTTAAACCTAGATTATAGATGTGATATGGCATAGGTCATCCTTCGATCCATTGTAGAACTTGGAAACCCATTCAGGGAATATTCGTTCACATTTTTGTCGAACGCAGTTGGTTTTTACCATCCTGTATTAAAACATTTCCTTGTATCAATAGTGCAATTTATAAACAAGGTTTTGTGAGTAGAATAAAATTTCCAATGGTAAACTTAACTGCTTTTTCGACGTTATTTTACCAGCTATCTAAAAACAGGAAAGCCTTGAACCCCTTCCACTAAATTTAGTGAGTATTAAGATTCTTTTACAGGGAGTGCAGTGGAGCTGACGCTGAAATCATTAAGTATTTGCTTATATCATCGCTAGTCTCACTGAACTCTTCTGAATTGTACGTGTCATGTGTGGTCTGACGTCTCCTTACCAGCATCAGGTCCCAGGTTCAAACTAGTCAGTTCCCTAAAAAACACGCTCAGAGCGCCGTTGCGCGAAAGTGGTAGGGAGACACGATATAGAACAAACAGACACCACGCAGAATGTTAGAGGGTTAATAAGAATGAAACTGCATACTAAGAGAAGGTTTAGTATTAAAATACTGGGAGCAAAGGGCAAGGTGGGGTGAATCCGACCTAGTAATTACTTGTGGCTATAAGAGGCTTATCCGAGGTCGGATCTTAACGTTATATACCTTAAATTATAGGTAATATACAGGAGCAACAGTTTGCAAAATCTTTTTGCTATGCCATCAATGTTTTTTGAGATATCCGTATTTTAAGAAACGTTCATTTTTGCCATTTGCAAAAATGGTGGGGTAAATTCGCCTACCCCCCTATTTGTTTGGTTGATTTTGCACAGAAATAGTTCTAAATGAGCGGCCTTTTTGGGAAATAATTATAAGCAATTACGTTTTTTTTACGTAAATGTAAAAATGTATTTAAAAAATCACAATATTTAGAATACTAAATGTATTGAAAGTTAAATAAATGTAAATTTTAATTGAAAAAAGAGGATTTAATTGAAAGAGAAGAATTAATTAATTAATCCGAGTCTGATTGACTACCGAAATAGCTTATTTGCGAACATTTGGTTGCATTTGAACGTCTGGTTGGCTGCCACGTTGATGGTTCATCGGCATTTACTCGACTATTGGACCTTTTTTAGGTAACCTTTTTTGCCTTCTTGGTTTTATTTCTGGCCTTCTTTATTTGCTTCGCTAACCGTTTTCGCTCAGCTTCTGCCACTTCAGAAATTGTTTCATCTGAGGTAAGGATCGATGTCCGGCCAGACTTACGGCCACGTTTTGTTCCTTGGCGAGGCGGCGCGCGCAGGAACGGACGAATCGATTGCAACGCTTCGTTCAAACTGGATGTCGATGTTGTTGGTGTTGAAGCGGCGATTGGTGGATTCAATGGAATGTCATCCTCTTGTTAATTACCATCGCCATCATCGACATTCATAGCGACTTTTTCCAGCCGCCGACCAGTAGTTTTGCTCGGCATAACATCGATGTCCTGGAAAATTTGTGGGTCGATTGGCCAAATGCCACTTGCACAGAATCCAGCTTTAATGTTGGTTTCCGTGGCACCGTTTTCCAGCGCTCGGTTCACCATTGCGGGTAAATCGAAAATTTATATCGCCTGGCCAGGATGCATGTGATGAAAGTTGCTGGTTCATCGCTGTTTTCAATGGACCAAATACTGCAACATCGAGCTGTAGAAATCGATGCGAGCAATGGGGCGGAAACGACACCGCATGAATCCCATTTGTTCGGCAGTATTTCAACGCTGCTAATGACCGGTGGCTTTCATGGTTATCCATGAATAGCAACACCGGCTGGTCTGGCGAGCAACGCGTGAAGGCCTGGATACGCCTTAAAAAGTCCAGAAATAGTTCGTTCGTGAGCCATTCTGATGGATGTGCCCCGCCAACGCAACCTGTTGGGCCGCCATTCAAAAATACGGTTGGGAACGGGCTCGGGAAAACACAAAATACGGTGGCATGGGCATTCCGATGGCTTAGAAGGCAAAAGCACTGTTACCAGTTTCCCCTCCTCGGCTGAATTGATTTTCCCTGCATGTCGGTCGTCGCGACGAGCAATCACTCGGACGGACCGATGTGCCGTTGTGACGCTCGTTTCATCGACATTCCTGATATTGTGCGGACCAAATGAATGTGTGTTCATGATACGTCTATATTTTTCAAAAAATTGGGCCCCATTATGTCGATTAAGCGTACTTGCTCGTGCCAAACTGGTTGCATATGGCTTTCGCAGCGATAGTGTCGGATGCCGTTGCATAAATCCACGGAACCAATCTTGTTCCGCTTTCGATTCCCTTTTCCATGAATCACGGACATTGATTTTTACTTGTGTGGCGAATTCTAATTCTTACGATCTTGACTAGTTGCTCTTCAAACCAAGGAAGACATTAGAAGCATGCTTCAAATAGTCTTCTAAAGCATTTTCTTGTTCTGCGGTGAGCACCGATGAAAAAAGAAGTCGAGAAAGTAAATAAAAATTCAATAGAAAAAAAAGTTATATAAAATGCTTCATATGATAAAACCAATAAGACGAAAGTCAAAAACATTTGCAACCTTACTGTGCTACTGCCAGAAGAAGCAACAACAACAACATTCAAATTGACTTCAGTACGTTGCGTATTCACTTCATTAGCATGGCGGCGCAACGGCAGTGTCGATCTCGGAATGTTAAAACCACGAACTACAGCTCGTAAAGACATTCCCATTTGCATTGCAGCAACTGCTTGGCGAATATAGTTTTGACTGCGTTTTGTCGTTTCCCGTTTGCAATTTCGTACCATTTTTCTAAAAATAAACAAAATTCACTTTGTTTACATAAATAAACGATTCCATATACATAAACGATGAAAAATATGTGCTTGGATTTACCCCAACATTTAGCGGTTGGGTTTACCCCACCATGCCATTTTTCATTTAACACACACAGAACCAATTTACACGAAATTTCCGTCAAAAACGGTACATACACTGAATAGGTCACTAAATGCACTATACAAATCACTTACTGTTTGTTTCGCGATTTTTTAATTTAATAAGATAAATCTAGTGATGCAATTTGCGCAAAAATGAACTGAAACAATCAAAAACACACTTGTTTTCTTTTGAGTGTCTAAATGTCCAATGCGGCAAAGCTGACAAGGTGACATTTTCATTGTTTCGAATGCTCTATATGGTAACACTAATGCGAAATCGCTCCGCTTTGCCGTGTCTAGGCGCTACAGTCTGGAACCGAGCGACCGCTACGGTCGCAGGTTCGAATCCTGCCTCGGGCATGGATGTGTGTGATGTCCTTAGGTTTGTTAGGTTTAAGTAGTTCTAAGTTCTAGGGGACTGATGACCTCAGAAGGTAAGTCCCACAGTGCTCAGAGCCATTTGAACCATATTTTTGCCGTGTCTCACAAATAGGGGGCGGGCGGATTTACCCACCCGGTCGGATTTACCCCACCTTACCCCACACTCCACAAAATAGCAATATAAACCTCATAAAAATCTAAACGCCGTTCGAATTTGTCTGGGATGGCTCGACAGTATGGACCGAACGTCGTGTCATCCTCAACTCACAGGCGTCACTCGATGCGGATTTGGAGGAGCATGTGATCAACACTCCACTCTCCCGGTCGTTTTCAGTTTTCGTGACCACAGCCGCAACTTCTCAGTCAAGTAGCTCCTCAGTTGGCCTCACGTGGGCGGTGTGCACCCTGCTTGCCAACAGCGCTGGGCAGAACTGGACGTTGAACAACCAAAGTGCTAGCCGAGTACGTCAGCGCCTAACTTCGGTGATCTGCGCATAAACTTCCTCCTGTATGCAACGGTCATTGCCAGACAGTCTGTGTCTCATTTAGTTATTGCGAGCGGTCAACATTTGTCAGTTCTAGGCTAACGCTAGAAGTTGGCGTAATAATGTGTTCTTTGGGAGAGATATCTGTATGGTACTTGGGCACTCAAGAAAATTTGGGAACTGATACCATAAGACACCCAAAGTGAAGTCAAGAACTCAGTTGCTTATTATTTGCTGTAGACGGTCTCACGTGATACCAGTCGGGAACTGATGTTCGTAGGTTCGGCAGAATGATGCGTCAAAAAGACCCGAGCTTTTATGGCTGGGATATCTCTTCTTCATCTTCCTCTCAGATGGGGCAGACGGCCAATCGTGTATCAAACCGCTTGTAGCACACCAAGAATCTGTACGAACAGCGCGAAGGGTGCTTGTGTTCTTCGGGTGTTCTTGCGAGGATGAATTCCTTGGTTTTTATGGTGTTGATAATATTAACAACTTTCACCTGTACGGTGTTTGGTGTTAGCGGCTCGGACTGATGATATTTCTCCTTCGACTGAATGAGGTCTCTTACTTCTGTTCCTGTGCTCAGCATTCCCTGCCATATGGTATTGCTATGCTATGTACCTGCACGAGTGGAAACTATCCAGTATGCGTAGGATACAGCCGTGTCACCGGCAACCTCGACTTGACCGACAGAGGCTCCTCGCTGAGCTGTCTAAAGGGCGGCAGTCACATGGCCACAGTGTGCCCTTCCATGGCTGAAAAAGTTCTCTGTGAGATCAGCAGCGAGAACGAGCAAATTTCTACCGTTTGCCCACATGTATTAACGAATGATTCTGGCTTCGCCTATTGATTTCTCCCACGTTAAAACTGGCGGTAGTGGCTGTAAGGAAAAAAAAAAACAGTTTAGACTCCTACTGGTACTTGCTGAAACCAGTTGTTTCCATGGGCCGTTACTGGATGAATCAGAGAAGTTGGGTAAACGATTGTGTTACATGAAGTACACTCCTGACACCCAGAATACCTTAGGCCTACTTAGTATAGGCAGAGACATATAAATAAGAGAGATTAAGCTCGTACGACTTGATTCCTTACACACTTGTAATACAGTTGTTTCAGGTTACCAGTATGAAGACCTCCCTCATATCTAGAGAAGCATTAGATGCTCTCTTAATGTTACCACCCTAGTTTTTAATTTCACTGGAGGTTGTTATGACTTTCCTATATGCTGCATAAGTCCTTCCCATAATGACGACTCTTTCGATTTCTTCACATTTATGATGCAGCAGTTTCGTCTTAACTTCTCTGCACTTCCTGTTTATTACATTCCTTAGTGACTTTTAGTTCTGTATTCCTGACTGTCCCTGAGCATTTTTGTACTTCCTTCCTTCATAGATCAACTGAAGTACTTCTTCTGTTAGCCATGGTTCCTTCGCATTTACCTTCTTTGTGTCTATGTCTTTCTTTCCAACTTCTGTTTACAGATGTCCATTCCTCTTCAGCTGCACTGCCTATTGAGCTATTCCTTACTGCTGTATCTATTGCCTTAAAGAATTTCCAACGTATCTCGTCATTCCTTAGTACTTCCGTATCCCACCTCTTCGCGCATTTGTTCTTGCTGACTAATCTCTTAAACTTCAGCCTACTCTTCATCACTACTTCACTGCGATCTATGTCTGCTCCTAGGTATGCCTTACAATCCAGTATCTGGTTTTGGATCTCTGTATGACCATGATGTAATCTAACTGACATTTTCCCGTGTCACCCGACCTTTTCCAAGTATATCTCCTCCTCTTGTGATTCTTGAAGGGAGTATTTGCTATTATCAGCTGAAATTTATTACGTAACTCAGTTAATCTGTCTCCTACCTCATTCCTTGTCCCAAGTCCACATTCTCCTTTAATATTTTCTCTGTCTTCTTCCCCTACAACGGCATTCCAGTCCACCATGACCATCAGATTTTCATCTCCATTTACTTACTGTATTACCGTTTCAGTATCTTCGTATACTTTCTCTATCTCTTCATCTTCAGCTTGCAACTCGGCGTGTGCACCTGAACTCCCGTTGTCGGTGTTGGTTTGCTGTCGATTCTGGTAAGAACAGCCCTATCACTGAACTGTTCACAGTAACACTCTTCCCTACCCTCCTACTCGTATCCACAAAGAATCCTACTTCCATTATAACATTTTCTGCTCCTGTTGATTTTACACTATACCCACCTCACCAGAAGTCCTTGTCTTCTTTCCATTTCACTTCACTGACCCCTAATACACCTGGACTGAGCCTTAGCATTTCCCTTTCCAGATTTTCTACCTTTCCTACTACGTTCAAGCTTCTGACATTTCGCGCCCCGACAAGTAGAACGTTATCCTTTCTTTGGTTTTTCAATTAACATCATGCGAATACTAGTTCCATTAAGTAATGAAACATTATTTACTTTAATGTTCGTGTTTACAGCCTCAGTGTATCGTGTAAATGATGGAACCATTTTAACCATCATCTGTCACTTTTACTGCAACTTTCGTATGGATGACGTTACTGGTTACCTTAGGTTATTTTCAGATGTGTGGAATATAATACCAGAAGTCCAAAAGTACAGTGAATAGGTAAGATACTTTAATGAACAACATTATGATTGCAAATTTCATTTTCGCATGATTTACTTACATGGTGTTGGTGATGCTTTCGTTACATTTAAAAAATTCCTTTCTTCTTATGTAGGGACATGTACTTATTTCCATAGATACGTACATTTTTTCTTTATTGTCATTTCATTCCCCCATGTGGAGGCGGGTTGGCAGAAGCAATGTAGCCGTTCTTCACCCCTCAGTTTAGAACATAATAAAGTAACGTTTTAAACTATAGAAACGTGGACCAAATGTAAATACTGAAATGTTCTGGATGGCACTGATACGGTGGAGTTGGCGTTCCTCGGCGAGATGCTCGGAGGTGACGAGTTTCAGGAAATGATGCTGATGTAACATTTGATTGATGACCAGCTCCAGGTAAGGGCTAGACAGAAGAGACTGTGGTAGCACGTCGGAGAGTGAAGCAAAATATGAGAATAGACAGCTGGCATTCAAGTTGTGGAGAAGGAGAAAGGTTGTCGGAGTGGTTGTGAAACGGGTGGAAAACGAAGGTATCTAGGCTACTGTGGGGTTGGAAGGGCTCCTCAGGGATGGGATGGAGTCCATTAAATGAAAAAGTCTGCTCGGGAAAGAAGGAAGTTATAAAGGCACATTTGCATGCCGAGCGTGAGTTTCCTCGGAAACGCGAGATATTAATTAAATAAATAATCAGTGACAAATAAATAAAGCCTATGGCACACAACTGCAGCGCTGTGTCGCTGATAAAACAAAAGTACATTTACGTTACTCGTATGTTTGATTAAAAAAAAGGGAGAGCCCTGGTTGAAGTGGTGCGAGAAGCACGTATTTTAGTTTATTGTCTGGCACACCGCCATATTTCATGATATAGAAAATTACTGCGAGTTGCAACCATACTAGGCACTCGATTCTGTAAAGAATTTATATTTATAAAAGTAAGTAGGATTATGAACTGTAGGCTTATTCATTGAATATATCTGATTTAACTAACTGTGTAATTTTTTGTTTAGTAGACAATCACCTCTGTACGACGTTTTGGCATGGCTGGCAAATTATTGTAATATTGAGATTTAGTTTATGAGTCCGCACCTACCGCAGCAGTCTTTGGAAACGATTTAATTACGAAGTCCGATTATTTCAGTTTTATTTCACGGTCAACTACGAGTAACATTGCCTTTACGAAAAAGCCATTGTCAAGCGTCTGATACCGAATAATCAAAACCTGACGACTCATAGGAGAGCCAATCATACAGATAAAAATAATTAATATTTTATTTTATTTTATTTTATTTTATTTATTTTATATTGGCGACTGCGTGTCGGACTTGTTATTTTGTCATTTGTTACATTGTTCTCTTTGTTTCATGTGAAAAATCAACCTTCTGGTCCTGGACTTGACTATATGAGAAATAAAAAAATCAGAAGATAATTGCCAATTATAAAATTTTGCGGGAAGACGCAAAGAAGCTTCCAGCAAAATAAGGTAAGACGCAGCATCTTTGCATTAGCAGGCTTGACCAGACGTATAATTCAGTGTATTAGCTTTTCAGTAAAATTCTGTAGTGTTTCTTTTCCGCATAACAGTTTCAGTGATAAATTCCATTCTATGTATTTTTCCTTAAACAATAACGTATGCAACAATACCAATACACGAGTGTACAATATGGACGACTTCTGTACGATATCATGTAACATGGCCAGCAGCCATTACCAATAATCTCAAATTCAGTTTATATTTTTAAATTAACAGACAGGAGTGCTAGTTCTGCATGGTTCGCAGGAGAGCTTCTGTAAAGTTTGGAAGGTAGGAGACGAGGTACTGGCAGAAGTAAAGCTGTGGGTACCGGGCGTGAGTCGTGCTTCGGTAGCTCAGTTGGTAGAGCACTTGCCCGCGAAAGGCAAAGGTCCCGAGTTCGAGTCTCGGTCGGGCACACAGTTTTAATCTGCCAGGAAGTTTCACAACAGACAGCCATTGTTGCTACGACCGATTCATACTCAACTGTATTTTATTTTAAAATCAGTGTCAAATATTTTCTTGAAACATATATCACGTGTGGTATGGTAATAACTAGAAAACAATACGCAAAAATGGAACAGCAAAGACGTACTATTCAGACGCAATCCGACTCGGACGAGAGACAAATGTTAGAAAATGACTTTACGACAGCAACCGGTAGTGACGATTCATCAAACATTGACGCGAGTGTTGACGAAAATTTTGACAATAGGCCTTCCACCACAAAAATTTCAAAGTCTCAATCAGAGCCCATGTTAATGCATGACGTCACGTCTAATGACGCGGCGGGGGCAGAGACCTTGCAAACGGTAAACATTGCCGACATGTTACAAATGCTAATGAAGCAAAACGCCGAAAACATGGCAACCTTACAGATGCAAAATGAACAGTTAAAGACACAAAATGACGGAATCAAATCTGTTCTCATAGCACTCAAGACAGCTAATGACACTTTATGTAAGCGTGTGGAACTTATAGACGCCACACTGACCAAACAGATGACTGAACTCAGTACGAAATTTTCCAAGCTTAATACGAGACAAGAAAAGACTACAAATGACGTAGCACTTTTACAGACGCAATTAAAAAACCTTAATGTCACGTGTGAAGCTCTTACTGAACAAATTCAAACATATCCTTCAGTACACGACAACCTTGAAAAACGAATTACTGACGTGCAGAATAAATTTGACGATGTTGAACAACACCTGACTGACATCTTACAATCTGATGCCACAGCTCATTTTCAAAATATTAATAAAGAATTTCATGATTGGGTAGAGAACAAAGACAAACATTTTGATAGATGCATACGTGAAAATTTACCAACAATGGTGCACGACTCCGTAGCGCAATACATTACTAATAACAAACAGCTGATCAGTGACGCAGTACAATCCGTCACTGCACCCATGAGACAATTCACCGATCAACCACAGTCTGAATGTAACGAAAATATCAGTCAAAATGTACAGTTCAGAAATCAATATACATTCGAGTATGGCGCACACATACCGCACACAACATACACACAAGAACAAAACACACCACGACAACAACACATACCACAACGTGCAAACACAAACACAAGCTATTATCATGGTAAACCACAGCAACATTATCGTAATTACTCGCCAGCTGAGCATTGCAGTAATTACAGTGGTACAAATCCATATCATAATGCAAAGGAAGAAGAAAGCTTAATGAAACACAGGCAATTTCAGATTTTTATCCCAGAAAAACGAACCATTCATCCGGTGATTTTTCTCAAATCTCTTAGTAACGCATTTCCACGCACTTGGAGTGACCGGAAAAAGATTTCATATATTGTCGGTTACATCCAAGGCGATGCAGCTGTCTGGGCATACAGTCAAGCTGACGTATGTACCACGTACAGTGAGTTTGAGCGTGCTTTTCTGAACAAATTCTGGTCGCAATCCGTCCAGGAGCGACTCAGAAGACAAATTTTAGAACCTGAAACTTTTAACAGTAAAAATGGTAACTTACGTAGATATTTTGAAAAATACTTGAACATGGGACATTTTTTAGACGAACCAGTCGCAACACGTGATATACTCCGAGCGTTGAAGGCCAAATTGCCTTTCAACATTAAGGAAAAACTTCTACATATCCCGGATGACGATTCAGATTATTTTTTAACAGCTTTAGATTCGGTTGACATGTTACTTGAAGATCAGCGCTTCGCGCGGCAAAACAGCAGCCACAATGTTTACACTAGTGGTATGCAAAACATGCAGGCTTGCCAACACAATTCTGGCGCGCCCACAGTTGGATACGCGGTACAACAAAAACAGCAAACTCACATGCCGTCTCAGTACGGAAATCAAAATCAACACGCGTATTCCAATACGAACAATAGTTACAACAGTAATAACATTTCATGCGGCAATCCATACAAAAGGCACCGCGGTAATAACTACAACGGTAACAACAGATACAAAGGTAATAACAAAAACACAAACAGAAATAGAAATAATAATAACTACGAGCCAAGACAGCATCAAGGTTGGACTCGTAACGATCAGTACTTTCATTCAAACTCTGCTTTACCACAGCAGCCACCAGGTCAAAATTGGAGCATACCTTACGACCGACAGGTAAGTTATAATGCGCAACAGCAACAACAACCGCAAAAGTTTGGAGATCATAATAGGCAATATCCGAATGTGAATATAATAGAAATGACACCTGATGCACAACCTCAATCTGTGTCAGTACCTAGTACAAATGCTAATCCAACAAACTAGAAACAGTCACTACTTTGCCCCAGGTCGTGGCTGAAGAATCCTTGGGGGGCGGCTTCAATGTTAATCAGTTATTTGACACCACACTTGAACAACAGAATAATGATATGCCGAGTAATTCTAAACAAAAACTACCTGTTTTATTTATAAGATACAACCACAATAACAATATATCAGATGAACTTTTACAAGACAGTACACAATGTCGTTTAAACACAAATGAAATTGTTTTAGCATCCACTACTGGTGTAGTAGGTGGGATTCCAACTACTATTATCCTAGATACAGGTGCAGCTGTGAGCGTTTTATCTTTTAATTTTTATAAAAAGATGTGTGAATTGGAACCTGTGCCTGAGTTTCCTGCCCAAAACTGTAAAATAACTACTGCACTAGGTAATAAGTCATGTAGGGTTACGAAGCAAGTTTTTGTAAACGTTAAAATAGGTAATGGAACCGTACAATGGCCATTCCTGGTTGTACAAAACCTTGTGACTAATTGCATATTAGGAATAGATATTATGAGCGAGAAGGACTGCATTATAGACTTCTCCAAAGGTAAATGTATTTTAAATGATAAAAGCAGGGTAATTATTATTGATTTGGACAGGAGAACTCTAAAGCATGACAAACACTGTACTGGGTACAAGGTTCAGTTAGTACTTAACAAAGCCATTCAACACATGCAAACACACTCATCTGACGCAGAGCTAATGGACTTGAAAACATTGCTTGATCATAAGATAAGTGAAGCTACAGCTCTCAGTGTACATGAACGTATAAAACTACAGGAAGTGTTATCCAAATATTTACAAGTTTTTACCAAACGATTAGGTGTTATCAACACGTATGTGTACAAGATTGAAGTTAAGCCTCACAAGATCTTCTACCATAAGACATATAACGTACCGTTATCTCAACGACCTGCTGTGTGGCAAGAATTAAAACAAATGTTAGACTGGAAGGTCATTGAACCATCCACCTCACCTTATTGTAGTCCTCTACTTGTTGTCAAAAAATCAAATGGAGGCATTAGGTTAGTGTTAGACGCACGAGCTATTAATGAAATAATTTTACCGGTTCACACAAAACCTGAAAATTTAGAAGAGCAATTACAGAAATTTCTAGATGCAAAATATTTTTCCACAATAGATCTCGCTAATTCGTTTTGGCAGGTGGGTATCACTCCTGATTCTCGGAAATATACTGCATTTATGTTCGGGGGGCGAACCTATCAGTTTTGTGTTCTACCCTTCGGACTGAATGTCAGCTCTGGGGTATTCATTACAGCCCTGGATACCGTGCTTGGCGACGATTTAGTTGAGACAGTCACACACTATGTAGATGATATACTGATAGCTACACAATCCTGGAATGAACACGTTGACACACTTCAAAGAATTTTAGAAAAATTTGCACAAGCTGGAGTCACAGCCAATCTTAGAAAATCAAAGTTTGGTTGCAGTGAGATAAAGTATTTAGGACATATCATTAATTCACAGGGCATACGTCCGGATCCCAGTAAATTAGATGCTATCAGAAACTTTCCTAGCCCTCGAACTAAGAAGCAGTTAAAATCATTCCTTGGGCTATGTTCATTTTTCAGACGTTTTTTGCCACAACCACTTTTGAACAGTAAACATCTGCTAAATCTACTCAGAAGGAATCAAGTTTGGATCTGGTCGGAACAGTGCCAGAATGACTTTAATACAATTAAACATGCTTTAGTGAATGCTAACATATTGAGCCATCCAGATTTCAATTTAGATTTTTGTATGACTTGTGACGCTTCACGTACTGGCTTGGGCTGTTGCTTATTTCAAGTTGTAAAGAATAAAGAGGAGGAACAGATAAGAATTATTGGGTTTGCGAGTCGCACTCTAACTGAATGTGAGCGTACATACTCTACTACTGAGTTAGAAACACTTTCCATAGTATGGGCATTCAAGAAATTCAATTATTATTTATTTGGAAAACATACGGTAATTTACACCGATCACCAGGCCCTGACATTTTTGTTAACTTGTAAACTTGTACATCCTAGACTATCACGATGGGCAGTTACACTTCAGAACTACTCTTTTGAAATTAAGTACATAAGAGGTAAGGACAACACCATTGCAGACACTTTGTCTAGACTTCCACAAGGTATGAATGATACCAACAGTGACTTAGAAAATATAAATGACTACAGGATTCTCTTAATGCAAGACAAGCAGTATCACCAATATTATATTGATATGTGCAGAAACATGGCTGAATTACAAAAATCTGATCCTCACTGGTATAAGATAATAACATTACTGGTAGAAAAACACAATCATCCTTTGACTAAGTATTACAAGTTACACAATGATGTGTTATTTTACCGCCGACATCCAAATGCTACTAACTGGTGTGTATGCATTCCCAAAGAGTCTGAACGTAATCTAATTTGGCACACACACTTAGTTTGGGGTCATTATGGGACGAAAAAGTGTTTGGCAAAGCTCAGTACATACTGTTATTTTAGCAATATGAGAAGAAAAATTTACAGGGAACTAAAAACATGTGTCATATGTCAAAAATCAAAACCTCAGAATTTATCCACAAAAACAGATTTACATTCTATTTTACCTAGTAAACCCCTGGAAATTCTGTGTACTGACATTAGTGGACCGCATCCAGCAAGCTCTGGAGGCGTCAAATATATCTTAGCTTTTTACGATATATTTTCTAAACATGTAAAACTTTATGCTTTGAAATCCGCCACTGCAAGTGCTATAATACGAAGATTCTCAAGTGATTACCTGACGCACGTGGGAAAACCTAAAGCAATTCTATCAGATAATGCAGCATACTATTCTGGGTACAAATGGAGAAATTTCTTGAAGGACAATAACATTAAAAGTATATTTATTTCGAGGTTTAGTCCACAATGTAACGCGACTGAGAGACTTTTCCGAGAATTAAATCGATTCATGAGGACCTATATTTCATCAAAACATACTAATTGGGTGTCCTACCTAAGTCTTTTCGAAGACGTACACAATAACTTAAATATTTACGATACGAATTACACACCTAACGAGATCATGTTCAATTGCAAACAGAACGATCAGTGGATAGAACCATTACCTAAGTTGCCAGACAAGGAAATCACACCTGAACAGAAAATAAAAGAAGTATTGACTACGCTGACACATCACGCACAGATACGAAACAAACATCACAGAAACATAATAAAAAGAAAACAAAAATTCGAGGTAGGAATGCTTGTACTACTTCGTACTCATCATAAATCTGTTGCACTCAAACGACGCAACGCTAAGTGGCGTCTGCTATATGAAGGACCTTATATAATTGTTAACATACCGCATCCTGGTGCGTATCTGTTACAACATCCTAGAAGTGACAAAATTATTGGGTTATACGCACACCGAGATCTTAGAGCATTTCATGCCAAATAATGTCAAAGTCATACCCATGAAAACATTGCTAAGCAACTCGCAAAACTCTGTTTGCTACAACACAGATAATAAGCAGTATAGAAATTTTCATTTCAGCGGTTCCAGTGACGCAGTTGAAGACAGAAGAACTTTTCTTTCAACGCCGCGGCTCCACCGAGAAGACTGAATATTAAAGTAAAATTTATGATTACGTAGCAGTGAATGATATATAAATTTTTCACGGAACATTTGTGACTGTAGGTACCACTGACCTGGTATGACACCTGACGAACTGACAGACGTCATCTGTGAAGCGATCTTTTACTTTGAGAAATAGATTAGACGCACATCTCTCAACACGAAAAGCATCTATCAGTAGTCAAGGCCACACAGACACTCTACACACACGCACAAAACGCGAGGAATCGAACATTTTCTCTCTCTTACTATTTTGAATATTTATTGAGTAGCGAAAACGCCTGGTCTTGCCTACTGATGTAATGAATGTTGTGTCTAACCTATCTTAATTTCAGATGACATCACAAAAAACATCGATAATATCCCAGCAAAACCGCTAAAGAGGATGCAATTCATGTAATCAAATGTGACACAATGTAATAACCTATAGCTATGTAATGATGATGTAAACATGTTTATGTGCAACTGTATTATGTTTATGCTAAGAAAATATGTGACGTGTGTATGTATAATTACTTATTTTTTTAACTGATGTATCATGTAAAAATTTGAACAAAACGAGTGCCAAAAAGACATTGCATAGTGAACCTCTGTTCACGGACATTAACGAACATTTAGGTGAGCTATATTCAGCAAAAAAACTGAAAATGTGAAGTGAATAATTCGTGCATCGTCTAGTGACATTACTACAGTACCCAACTTCAAGATGTTAACTGGATTAAATGGACACAAAGTGCCTGTCCAGAAAACAACACGACGGGTGGAAGAGTTTTGGTTGGAACTTCAGGGAATGAAATGTTCTCGAAATGTGACGGACACGCTTACCTGGACTGTCCAAGGATCGATGCCAGCTATGTCCCGTCCGAGGTTCTGCAACCAAGCTTCCACGGAATGTAAAAAAAAACGAACTGCACGTGGACCAATTACTCGACGGGTCACGTCTGATCTGTAATAAACAATGCTTTTTGTCACAACGAACTGCATCACAACGACTATAATGGAAATAGGAAATGGACACGCTTATGTATTAATCACGTTGTTATACAACGATGTTACTGTGATCAAAAAACTTTACCACGACGATACTAACCTGTAAAAAATTATTGTGCAGCAGATGAATATGAACTGTGATAACGACACCATGTGTATAGGTCAACGCACCTGAAACAACAGAACATTTTTCGTTGAAGCATTTCATTGCAATGCTATGTAACTAAGAACATTCAACAATCTAAAGTTGTATTGTATTATAACAAATATTGTAATTTTAAAACTAAGTTACCTGTCATAGAATGTAGTCTTCATATGTAATCTTGGTGTAATATTTTCTTTGTGCAAAGACTAAGAAATGCGCGCGCACACGAACAATATGAACTGCAATACTGTGCCGCGTGATCTAAATTTACGAAATAACGGCAGTGCCGTAGTTACACAGACGCTTCTGCGCATGCGCGCACTCTGTTTTGCCAACATAAGAACTTTTTCGGCGCACGCGCGTCATTCAAATTTTGTATATAATATACAGTATAATGTAAGTCATGTAAATAGTTGTAGATAACTTAGATTTTCTTGTGCCTTTAGGTGAATTGCTCGGCTGCAGGTGTGTCCTTTCGCCTCGCAATTCAGGGGGCAATATAAAGGCACATTTGCATGCCGAGCGTGAGTTTCCTCGGAAACGCGAGATATTAATTAAATAAATAATCAGTGACAAATAAATAAAGCCTATGGCACACAACTGCAGCGCTGTGTCGCTGATAAAACAAAAGTACATTTACGTTACTCGTATGTTTGATTAAAAAAAAGGGAGAGCCCTGGTTGAAGTGGTGCGAGAAGCACGTATTTTAGTTTATTGTCTGGCACACCGCCATATTTCATGATATAGAAAATTACTGCGAGTTGCAACCATACTAGGCACTCGATTCTGTAAAGAATTTATATTTATAAAAGTAAGTAGGATTATGAACTGTAGGCTTATTCATTGAATATATCTGATTTAACTAACTGTGTAATTTTTTGTTTAGTAGACAATCACCTCTGTACGACGTTTTGGCATGGCTGGCAAATTATTGTAATATTGAGATTTAGTTTATGAGTCCGCACCTACCGCAGCAGTCTTTGGAAACGATTTAATTACGAAGTCCGATTATTTCAGTTTTATTTCACGGTCAACTACGAGTAACATTGCCTTTACGAAAAAGCCATTGTCAAGCGTCTGATACCGAATAATCAAAACCTGACGACTCATAGGAGAGCCAATCATACAGATAAAAATAATTAATATTTTATTTTATTTTATTTTATTTTATTTATTTTATAAAGTGTGTGTTGTTTTGGGAATACAGGGATGTGGCAGTTAAATGAAATATGGAATGGGCTCCCAGGGTGACCAGATCTCTCTCAAATGGGTGGATGTTTTTAAGTACAGTGGTGATGAAGCGGATGATGTCTTCAGCAGTAGGAGAGGGACGTAATGAGTTATATCGATGGAGTGGTGTGTCAATAGGGCAGATTGGGACTGTCAATTGAGGCTTGGTGTGCACTTGTAGCAATAAGTGACATGGGAATGATTTTCAAGTGTTGCAGTTGGGTGGGGACTGGCGGCTGGAACAGGACTGGATTGGTGGTTGGCTTTTCAGTGGGACTGGTAGGAGGATTTTCTTAGTTAGAAGTTAAATGACCATTGTAGAAGATGTCTTTGTCGCTTTGGTAGCCATAGGCTTGGGATTGTGAAGACTCAGCTTTGTGTTTGCGGCGATAGACGAAGGCTGTATTCTAAAGGAGGTAGTCCGAGTTGCACTGATATTTGGAAAAGATGTGAAGGAGGAATGTAAGACCAGAATGGTGATGAATTCCATGTCCGTTTCGCGTTTGTGTCAGGAGTGGGATTTAGTTCCTAATAAAATTGCCTCTTTTTGATCTTAGGGTCCACCGATTTGATCACAGTAGATAGAGTTGGTGGGTGGTGGGGTTTGGAGTTATCTGGGTAGTGGTGGGCTGAGTGGGAGGAGGAGGGATGTTGACCAATGGTGATGAAAGATCTCGTTGCAGTCGGTGGCTCTGGAAAAAAGGATAAGGGATTTTGATGATTACAGTTGTGACAGGACGAAGAAGATGTGTGGGTTGAGATGGGAGCAGACTTCTTAGCTTCTGGTGTGTGTAGTTGGTGCAGCAGCAGTTAGATATCAGAGGTTGGTGGGGTATCTGTACCACATGGGCTGCAGTGATAGGTTGAGTACGTGGTGTCAGAGGATTTTGACTGTGGAATGGGATTGGATTCTGTATGATTTTTATTAGACCTCTTCCCTAGAGCTGGTGGGTCTGAAGCTGATGCAGATGTTGATGTGGACACAGCTGCCGCATATGTTTTTGGTGATGGTCTGGTTGTTGCAGGAACAGGTGTGGCTGGTGCTTCTGCTTCTGGATCTAAATGTAATGGGGATGTTGGTGGCAATGGAGCAGCAGTAGGGGCTGATATATCAGGTGGCTGGTGCAGTTCAAACGATGCTGACTGGAGTGGCGGTGGTGGCGGTAGTAGCAGTGGCACTGGAGCTGCAGTATATGCTGGAGTGGTGACATCGGCAAATGGCAAGTTAACTAAATCAGAGGATGCAGCGTGTGAGAGTAAGCAGGCGCATGGGGAGAGAAAGGAGGGAAGAGCAAGAAGGGATAGTGAGTCGGGGGTAGACGAGTAAATCGAGGTGGGGGTGAAGTATAGGTGCGAGTAGATGGTTGTGGATGTCGTAGTTGTGGGTTTATGTGTCGCTGAATGAGGGTAGTAATGGTGGTGATTAGCTGATGGAGGCGAAGACTGGCAGTGAAGATGTTGGCTGGTGATCACTGGCGATGCCCAGGGCTGAGGGCGAGGACTGGTGGCAGATTTGTTGACTGGCAGCGAGGACTGGCAGCGAGCGTTGACAGCAGTGGTGATGATATGCAGCGAGGACTGGTAGTAATGGAAACGCCTGACAGTGAAGACGATGACGATAATGGGCAGTGAGGGCTCGAAGTGAAGACGTGGACAGCTTCAGCTGGAAAATTTTCCCTATCGAATTTCAACCCTGAAAGTCGGGTATAAGGGGTTCCAAACTTCGGATGTAAAGACATATATCGAATTTTGCAAATACAGTCTTGCACTTACCAATCAGCTTACAAGAACAACTTTCACAACACGTCATACAGAAAAAAACCTTACTTAACTTACCAGTCCTTGCATATTAGTTTAGTAGCATAGCGTGTACGTTTAGGTACACCTACATAAACATAACTGTAGCAGATAGTGGGAAGCAAGCATTATTGAAAGAGGACTTGTCATTTTGCAGAGAAAAAGTTATCGTTAGAGTACTCAAGTGATCGCAGTCTTGCATACATGTCGATATTTCTAATTAACAACCTTACAAATTGGACATTCAGATTACATACAACCGTTACATAACTATACATTTCTTATGGCTGCAATGATGTTAAGTTGTATTACTAAACCTCTTTTTATTTCAAATGTCTTCTGTTTTACATGCCATTGCTGAAAATAGTCTCTACGTTCGCTGTCATTAGACAAACCATAAAGAGGCACAACATTACAGTCTCTCGCCGCAGTAGTAAAACATTCTTAATTTTTGTTGTGGTCTTCAGTCCAGAGACTGGTTTGATGCAGCTCTCCAAGTTACTTTATCCTGTATAAGCTTCTTCATCTCCCAGTAGCTACTGCAACCTACATCCTTCTGAATCTGTCTAGCGTCTTTATCTCTTGGTCTCCCTCTACGATTTTTGCCTTCACGCTTCCCTCCAGTACTAAATTGAAGATCCCTTGATGCCTCAGAATATGTCTCATCAACCGATCTCTTCTTCTAGTCAAGTTGTGGCACAAATTTCTCTTTTCCCCAATTCTGTTCAATACCTCCTCATTAGTTATGTGATCTACCCATCTAATCCTCAGCATTCTTCTGTAACCCGACATTTCGAAGGCTTTTATTCTCTTCTTGTCTAAACTATTTATCGTCCATGTTCCACTTCCATACATGGCTACACTATATACAAATACTTTCAGAAACAACTTGATGACACTTAAATCTATACTCGATGTTAACAAATTTCTCTTCTTCAGAAACGTTTTCCTTGTCATTGCCAGTCTACATTTTATATCCTCTCTGCTTCGACCATCTTCAGTTGTTTTGCTCCCCAAATAGCACAACTCATTTACTACTTTAAGCGTCTCATTTCCTAATCTAGTTCCCGCACCATCACCCGATTTTATTCGACTACATTTCATTATCCTCGTTTTGCTTTTGTTGATGTTCATCGTATATCCTCTTTCAAGACACTGTCCATTCCGTTCAGCTGTTCTTCCAGGTCCTTTGCTGTCTCTGACAGAATTACAATGTCATCGGCGAACAGCAAAGTTTTTATTTCTTCTCCATGGATTTTAATTCCTACTCCAAATTTTTCTTTTGTTTCCTTTAGTGCTTGCTCAATATATAGATTGAATGACATCGGGTATAGGCTACAACCCTGTCTCACTCCCTTCCCGATCACTGCTTCCCTTTCATATGAGTCCCTTGTCATTACACCAACCATAAAGAAGCACAACGTTACCATCTCTCTCCGCAATAGTAACACGTTCTTCTTACCTGATTATAATCCCATATCAAACTGATTTACGAAATGTTAAAATTATTTCCAATGCTGTTAAAATGGTAATATACGAGGGCGGTTCAGAAAGTAACCTCCGATTGGTCACAGTGCGGGTTGTGGGGGGAGTAGCGACGCCATCTGTGCGTTCACGCACTCAACAGGTCAGTTGGCATCAAGCCGTGGTCGAGTGAACGTCGTACCTGCGCTAGTTTAGTTTTTGTGGCAGTTTTAAATGTGTGCTGCAATAGAAAACCCCGCCAAATGTGAAGTGCGAGCTGTCATAAGGTTTTTTACAGCCAAAGGATATTCTGCAACAGCTATTCATCGTGAGCTTTGTGCCGTGTACGGACCAAGAGTTATGAGTGAAGGAGTTGTCCGTGAATGGGTACGTTTATTTAAAAGTGGACGAGAAAACGTTCATGATGAAGAGAGGAGTGGTAGACCATCATTGGTGACTGACGAACTCGTTCAAACAGTTGATGCAAAAGTTCGTGAAAATCGACGTTTCTCAATGTCGGAGTTCTCTACTGGTTTTCCACAGATTTCTAAGACTCTCTTGTACGAGATAGTGACAGCAAGATTGGGTTACCGTAAGTTCTGTGCACGATGGGTGCCCAAAATTCTTACCGACCACCACAAAACTCAAAGAATGGCCTCTGCATTAGACTTTCTGTCACGTTATGAGGACGAAGGAGAACCATTGTTAAACAGAATCGTGACCGGTGACGAAACCTGGATTAAGTACGTGAACCCTGAGACAAAAGAACAATCAAAGATGTGGGCACATTCAAATTCGCCCACCAAACCAAGAAAAGCCTCGCAAGATTTTTCTGCCAGAAAACTGATGGCAACGGTGTTTTGGGATGCCAAAGGGGTGTTGTTGGTTGAATTCATGGAACGTGGTACGACCATTAATCAAGACGTGTACTGTGAAACAATAAAAAAGTTACGACGGGCTATACAGAACAAACGCCGTGGTATGCTGACTTCCGGTATCGTTTTTTTGCACGATAACGCCCGTCCTCACTCTGCTCGCAGAACAACGGCCCTTCTTGAGTCCTTCAAGTGGGACGTTATCAACCATCCACCTTACAGCCCAGACCTGGCGCCAAGTGATTATCACCTCTTCATGCATTTGAAGAAATGGCTCGGGTCACAGCGGTTTGATGACGACGAAGAGCTCAAAGATGCGGTCACAGGCTGGCTCCAGGCACAAGCGGGTGATTTTTATGCAGAAGGATTTTCAAAGCTTGTGAAGAGATACGATAAGTGCCTCAATCGCTATGGAGACTATGTAGAAAAATAGTGCAAAGATGTAGTTGTAAGATGTATATATTAAAATATTTTTATTTAACTTGGTGTATTTTTTTAAATCAACCGGAGGTTACTTTCTGAACGGCCCTCGTACATCTAATCTGATTTTTAAAATGGTTCTGTCATTCAGACAGTTCAGTTATTACAGTGTTTGTGTGGATGTGTGTATATCTGTCTGTTTGTTTGCCTGTCTCTCTGGCAGAATAGCTTCTGAGAATCGAGCCGAAAATCTGTGCTCTGTTGGTGGCCGCCCCCACCATGCCATGGAGTGATGTATTTTGAAAATGGAAATGCCTGTGTTGTCTAGTTCGTGCTAAGACCACTGCCTTTTAATTAATTCTTAATTTTCTGAGACGTAGTCCACTCCTAAGTAGATCTTAGACTGGGAGAGGTAGGGTAATCGTTAGCACGCTGGACTCAGTTTTGAAACGTGGTGCATCAAGTCTCTATCCGACAACCCAAGGTTTCCTTAAATCATTAAGGAGTAGTCTGTGATATTTCATTAGCAACCGACGTGCCTGACATACGTTCTTGCTTACATATCGTAACTAGAATGGAATAAGTTAATCTGGAAGTTAAAAAACGCAGACTGCTAAGAAGTGTAACACATGCACGAAAATGTTGGAGGACTCTATGAAAAAGACGACGAAGGAGGTAGATCCTGACTCCGATATATTACGTTGCTCAGAAGGGATCTTCAGTGAAACAGATGGTGTGTCTACTATGAGGGAGATACATAGTAGGTAGTTCGTTCCGTAGTTATTTATGGAATATGAGTGGCTGTTTGTGGCAGCAAACTGGTTCAGATTTTCGCAGTGTACAAATGTTTGAGCACTGTATTTCAGTTTATTGTCAACTAACTTTTAGTGGTTGGTTACACAGATCACATGTTTCTAACTTTAGGATCTTTCTGACAACACTTAAAACGTGTCACCGTGAACTAACAACACGAAAATTAATGCAGCACTACATGAGTCTTCAATATTTTTTGTGTGCCGTTTTACGGTAGCAAAAGAATTAAGCATTGATTAATTGTTCCGTCAGGTCGTGGTACAATATTTTATACATTGTAAATGAAACGCACGCAAAACTTGGGTAACGATCTACAATGTTTATTATTTGTTACACAAACTGGTTTTCGGCTGTTACACTATCATCAGGTACAAAGATACGTATGTCGTGCCGTGAAATTTGGTTGAATCGTAGCTTTTATACTAGTGCATGTACAGGGCATCTCCGTTTCGAGAGATGAAAAACGTTAATGTTAGAATTAGGAAGAAAACAAATAGAATTATTTCAGAGTAAATGCGATATAAGATTATTTAACTAAAATAAAATATGTGACACACCAACTAATGCATTGCAGATAAATTAGAATAGCTCTATATAGACGAAAATAACTGAACAGTAAGTCTTTGTGGCAAATTCCAAAGATGTGGCTGAACAAAATAATGTTGTCCTTAATAGATCCTAAATTAACCACAGATAAGTTATAATAGTGATATTAGGCAGATGATGGAAGCAACTGTGATCCTACAAAGTATTTTTGTAACACAACGAGAAAAATTATAATAACTGAAATAAAGGAACTGGGGCATTGTGGGTACGAGCAGTAATTTACAACATGGTCTGCATGGGATTGTGAGTAGTATCTACAGTTAGAAATGCTGAGTAAAGGAACTGTGTCTGCTCATTCAGTACTGAGCTTCGGTTCATGACTATGTATTTATTAATTTCATTTATTTGCAGATAGTTAGTCTTCCTTCCTTTGTGGTTGTGATGTAATACTTCATATTTCAACTTGTAACTATTTCCCTCTTGAAGCTGGTCGTCTGTAAAAGTAGAGTCTCCTTTATACTTGTACCTGATGATGATAAAATGGCCGAAAACCAGTTCATATAACAAATAAAAATTATTGTAGAATGTTACACCAGTGTTGTGAATAATTCATTCATAAAAGAATGAGAGAGGACAAGTTACTCTCTGACCTATTCATCGTATATGGATAATTTTTAAAGATGTTATTACAACCTGATGCACCTTGAGCGAGACTCCAGAAAGTTATCGTCTTGAGCAGGTGTTGATGAAGCCTGGTAGGGTGCTAAAAGCATGAACTATTTTTATGGGTAGTAGTTTATAGAAAAGGCTTGTTGGAGGTTGAAAGTAATTGGTGGTGAGCCCATTCCTCAGTAAATCTTGCTGGATAGGCCCACTGCCGTACAGGGCAGACAGAGCAGCCCCTAGTCGAGACAGGTCTCCAGCAGAACAATGCCACCATACCTGCATTGGCACCAGCCGAAGGCTGAGCTGGGGGCGACAGATTGAAGGGACATGTCTACACAGTGGAGTCGTGAACCAGGCATTGTGTGCAGAGTCACACGTAATAAAAATTCACAAGTTTTCGTGTTCGTCAATACTGCAAATTGGCCTGTGACCCACTTCCATTGGCCATCTCGGTTGTATAAGAAATTCCGGCGTCTGAGAAACGTTCAGAGATAGAATTACTATTACACCTCATAGCTGGGACTAACAAGCTCCAGGGCAGAGGCGATTTGGATAAAGATCTATAAGATTGTATCTGTTCGCTTCTTGCCGTGGGAAGTGATGCATTTTCGCAGAAAAACATCTTCCCCCTCCACGAAAACTTAAAAAAGCCAGCAATTGGCGGTTTTTTCTTATTCCAGAGATGCAGGTTTCTTAACTCTTGCCCTGGTTCCACAGGAGATTGTGCTGTCATGTGGGAAGGGAGATCTAGCGCCTCTACAGCCCAGTGATTGGCTCAAGACGGCGCGAAGGCGTGCACTTTGTGGGAAAACGGATTTTTTTTTCTGATGAGATGCAAAGTACTCAGTGCTGGACTTTGGTCTGATAAGGGGACTTCTGGACGATGCTCTGGGAGGTGTGGTTGGTGCTTGGAATATGTCCTGAGACTGACTTCACTTGCGAGAAGTTTAGACTGGGGAGCCTGTGGTGAAGTTCTTACAGTACCGACTGTGTGACTTCAAACATCTCGGACTACTCGTTTGTCGAGAGCACAATTAATCGTTTTTGGTTTACCAGTCATGACGTTTGGTATCCTTGTGTGCTGTGTCGTGTAAGTGAGCCAAATTGGTCCTTGGTACGACCAGCGAACGGGTGTGTGACACACTGAAATCTGATTTCAGTGCTCTGGTAGAGATTACACTGCGATCATTCTCCCTGATCGCTAGACTATGAGATTTTGCATTTCTTTCGTGGCCACGATCGATTGGCAGGTGCCGCCTCATGTCTCTCCTCACACATCTCTCCGGCTGCAAGTTACATCGCTGCACGAAGCAAACAGGGTAATGTACCGCTGCTCTGGCCTTGTCAGAGCGCACGAATCTCAATCGCCACTTTTTCTCAGCTGCACCTATATAGAGAAAATTCTGTAGATTTATCAATAAAAGTCTGCTCAGTGTCAGATCAATTCAGACTGCGGTATCCACAATTTTAGGGCCAGAGTACTTGACTCACTTCTGCAACCCAGGATCCTTGTCCACTGCAGTTTTAAACCAAGTTTTAGTTGTTTACGGTATTCAATCATAACTTGTTTTGTATAATCTATGTCTGTCGTTGTTTTTGTAAAATGAATGTTGTCAGTAAACTAGATTTTGCATACATTCTCAATAATTTTATGTAACGGCCCCACGGTTTAACTTTCAAGGATTACCTCATCTTCTTTCTGCATTGTAAGAATACCATTAGTAGGGCAACAAAGCGGTAAATATTCTCACAGATACCTCGTCAGTTAGTAAACTTAGAGTATTTATGAAATAGATCTTACTGCTTCACTCACTCGTCTCTAATATTTAATTAGCACGATGCGTTTCAGCATGCTGCCTTCATCAGCAGTGTTCCAGTTGCGTGCAGATTACATTAGGTTCATTTGGTGTGTATGCCAGTGAGATTATGCATCGAAAGACAATCTTATACAGAAAGATACATATATTTTAATGCGTATGTTGATCTGCATGTTTATACCATTTCATTAGTACATTTACTTACATTTTTGTTCGTAATTCAATTGTCTGTCGTACAGAACACCGTAAAAGATGTATTAGAGGTTACATTTTGGTCACTGTGCTCTGTGCGCCAAATAAAAATGCATAATGAAAGGATATAAAGATGCAAATCAATATACACACTGAAATGTACGTACCTTTCTATACGCCAAGACTGGAAAGTTACACAGGTCACACCAATATTCAAGAAAGGCAGTAGGAGTAATCAACTAAATTCCAGGCCCGTTTCATTAACGTGATTGACAGCAGGATTTTGGAACCTATATTTTGTCCAAACGTTATGCATTACCTCAAAGAAAATGATCTATTGATACACACTCAAGATGGATTTAGAAAACATCGTTCTTGTGAAACACATCTGCATGGATATTGTGCAAATTAAACTTAAGTGCCTGAAAGAGGATTCATCGAACAACCAGCTCTTTAACTGCATGAAGTGTTGACTGCTACTGAGAAGGAATTTCAGACTAATTCCGTATTTCTGGATTTCCGGAAGGCTTTTAACACCGTACCACACAAGCGGCTTGTAGTGTAATTGCGTGCTTATGGAATATCGTCTCAGGTATGTGACTGGATTTGTGATTTCCTGTCAGAGAGATCACAGTTCGTAGTAATTGACGGAAAGTCATCGAGTAAAACAGAAGTGACTTCAGGAGTTCGCCAAGGTTCTTTGTTGTTCCTTATCTATGTAAACGATTTGGGGGGCAATCCGAGCAGCCGTCTTAGACTGTTGGCAGATGACGCTGTCGTTTATCGACTGGTAAAGTTCTCAGAAGATCAAAACAAATTACAAAACGATTTAGGAAAGATATCTGTATGGTGCGATAATTGGCAGTTGACCCTAAATTTTCGTTAAACTTCGGTTACACGATAAATCAGTCTAATCTAAAAGCCTTAAATTCAACTAAACGCCTAGGAATTACAATTACGGACAACTTAAAATGGAAGGAACACATAGAAAATGTTGTGGGGAAGGCTAACCAAAGGCTGAGTTTTATTGGCGGGACACTTAGAAAATGTATGAGATCTACTAAGGAGACTGCCTACACTACGCTTGTCTGTCCTCTTTCAGAATACTGCCGCGCGGTGTGATTTACAGAGTATCCATGTAGATGTAGATGCCGAAGACCTCATTGTTGTCGAATATATGGACTCTACTATCAGCATACTTCTCGAATATCACGTCTCAAACTCTTTGTATCTCTTTTCCGCAGTCATGTTTCACTTCCATCAGAAGCTGTTTTCTTGGAGGAGTTTCTCAGAAAATTCAAACTCAAATCATACCCTGCGTTTGATGCTAGTATATTTCTTCCAGCTAAGAAGTGCTTTTTCCTGCCTGTGCTAAAATGCTTCTCGTATCATGTCTGTTTTGTCCTCCTTGCGTTATTTTGCTTTTGTTGTTTCTGTTGTGGTCTTCTGTCCTGAGACTGGTTTGATGCAGCTATCCATGCTACCCTACCATGTGCAAGCTTCTTCATCTCCCAGTACCTACTGCAACCTACATCCTTCTGAATCTGCTTAGTGTATACATATCTTGGTCTCCCTCTACGATTTTTACCCTCCACGTTGCCCTCCAATGCTAAATTTATGATCCCTTGATGCCTAAGAACATGTCCTACCAACCAGTCCTTTTTCCTGTCAAGTTGTGCCACAAACTCCTCTTCTCCCCAGTTCTATTCAATACCTCCTCATTAGTTATGTGATCTACCCATCTAATCTTCAGCATTCTTCTGTAGCACCACATTTCGAAAGCTTCTATTCTCTTCTTTTCCAAACTATTTATCGTCCACGTTTCAGTTCCATACATGGCTACACTGCATACAAATACTTTCAGTAACGACTACATGACACTTAAATCTATCCTCGACGTTAACAAATTTCTCTTCTTCAGAAACGCTATCCTTGCCATTGACAGTCTACATTTTATATGTTCTCTATTTCTACCATCATCAGTTATTTTGCTCCCCAGCTTTACTACTTTAAGTGTCTCATTTCCTAATCTAATTCCCTCAGCATTACCCGACTTAATTCGACTACATTCCATTATCCTCGTTTTGCTTTTGTTGATGTTCATCTTATATCCTCCTTTCAAGACATTGTCCATTCCGTTCAACTGCTCTTCCAAGTCCTTTGCCGTCTCTGACAGAATTACAATGTCATCGGCGAACCTCAAAGCTTTTATTTCTTCTCCATGGATTTTAATACCTACTCCGAATTTTTCTTTTGTTTCCTTTACTGCTTGCTCAATATACAGATTGAATAACATCGGGGATAGGCTACAACCCTGTCTCACTCCCTTCCCAACCATTGCTTCCCTTTCACACCTCTCGACTCTTATAACTGCCATCTGGCTTCTGTACAAATTGTAAAAAGCCTTTCGCTCGCTGTATTTTACCCCTGCCACCTTTAGAATTTGAAAGATAGTATTCCAGTTAACATTGTCAAAAGCTTTCTCTAAGTCTACAAATGCTAGAAACGTAGGTTTGCCTTTCCTTAATCTAGCTTCTAAGATACATCGTAGGGTCAGTATTGCCTCACGTGATCCAATATTTGTACGGAATCCAAACTGATCTCCCCCGAGGTCGGCTTCTGCCAGTTTTTCCATTCGTCTGTAAAGAATTCGTGTTAGTATTTTGCAGATGTGACTTATTAAACTGATAGTTTGGTAAGTTTCACATCGTCTGAGGGTATTTCGCCTGTCTCATACATTTTGCTCACCAGATGGTAGAGTTTTGTCAGGAATGGCTCTCCCAAGGCTGTCAGTAGTTCTAATGGAATGTTGTCTGCTCCAGGGGCCTTGTTTCGATTCAGGTCTTTCAGTGCTCTGTCAAACTCTTCACGCAGTATCGTATCTCCCATTTCATCTTTATCTACATTCTCTTCCATTTTCTTAATATTGTCCTCAAGTACATCGCCCTTGTATAGACCCTCTATATACTCCTTCCACCTATCTGCTTTCCCTTCTTTGCTTAGAATTGGGTTTCCATGTGAGGTCTTGATATTCATACAAGTGGTTCTCTCTTCTCCAATGGTCTCTTCAATTTCCCTGTAGGCAGTATCTATCTTACCTCTAGCGAGATAAGCCTCTTGCTTTTAAGCTAAGAAATTTCATTCACTTCGTCTATATGTGGTCCCCATTACTTATGTAGATATTCGTGATTGGAAAAAAAGACTCGGCTATTTGTACGCTTGCAGCAAGGCGACACGTCCATTTACTACGAGTCGGCTGTGGACCTTGTCATTAGCATTGAATTGTCATATAGCACCGATCGTAGTTTCCTGTTTTCCATCAAACTACTTGACAACGTCGTGTGTGACAACTATAGTTTCTCAATAATCAAACGCGATTGCTAACTGTAACACTTACAGCAGTCTTCATCAAAATACTACTTCTTTAATAAGTCTTTATCACAAAATTTTCCACCGTATTAGTAACTGACGTCCTTCTTATCACATTCTCCCTTCTTTACTCATCGTCTTCGTTAGTGTCCAGTTTGATTCTCATTATTCTTGTTTGTGATGCTATTTCCCAAAGTTCTGTCTATATTCACTCGACTCTAAGAACTCGATGAGACAAACACGCACGCGCACTCAATATAAGTAAGATCTCAATGTCAACACTACGATCCTCAATGTCAGTATGCCTAGTTACAAAAGAAAATTAGTAGCTATGGTGCTCTCACAGCTACAAGGTTGCGAAAGATTAGAGTATTTTGCATTATTGTCTGCGGGGAAATGTGTCTTGCCTTAATCATAGATTTTATGAGCGCTATACAAGGAGGTATTGTTGATGCAATTCGGAACCAAATAAACAGAAGAAATTAATAATTTACACGAAAACTGCGTAATGTGGGATAAGCTATATCGCGTTTCAACACTAGCCACTTGCAACTTTATTGGCGACTCTTGTATCTGACAGACAGTAAAAGCTTTTATTTTAATCTAATAATGTGATATTATGAATGACAAGTATTTATTCCGCTAGTAATAATTGTAATAGTAATAATAAACGCTAAATGGGAAACTGAACGATACGTAGAATGGAAAACTCAACTGTAATCTATTAAGGTTGTGTTTATCTCCGAAACAATATGTTCATCGTGTATATTGTCACATACCATAATGTGACAAGTATCTTTGCAAATTATGTAAACGTCTATAACCATTTCTCAGTTTAAATGGCGGGAATAGTCGAATTCTGTGGTTACTTTAATGAAAGGCACCTCTACAAAGGGAAGCTGTGTTATTGAACGTTGAATTATGGTCGTGTTCAATTGCACACTTGACCTTACAGTTGTAGACCACACACTTGACCTGAGTTCGGGATGGGTACAGCTGGTGCAGCATATATCAGCAGTGTGGGTGATCAATAGTCGCCGTCGCTGTAATAGCTATGCGTGTTGCCCCTGGCTGAATTGAACCAGATGCAGGACGTCACAATACGCGTCAACGCCCATGGCGCTACAGTCGCCGATTAAATTGAAGCAAGAGCAGAGTTTATGCTTGGTCGAGAGTGATCATTCAATCTCTAAGATATTAGAAATGTTCTTACTTTGCCAGTTGTAAGCCGCTACATTTGTCAGAACATTGGTTTACACAATGATTTTACACAGAGTAATTCTGAAACAATGTAGATTTAATGACAAATAATCTCTTTTCCTGTCAGCAAACCATGTGATCGTCAACGTTGTTTTTGAATTTGGTATGTATCATAAATAGTAATAGGTTATATGGGGAGAATATTAAGCTTGCGAAACTTTTAGCGGTATTACTTGGAGTAGCTCTGCCTGTATTTCACATAGTTCTTTTGTGTACGCCCTCTTATATACAGCGACGTTACACGTCATATTGGAGAATCCATTTCTTCTGTACACACGATTGCTTCTTTTCTCGAAAGATCCGTCATGGAAAGAGATGCCACTGACCTATAGTTTATGTATTTTACTGACTAAGAAGTGCGTCCATTTAAAAGCAAATGGTTTCTGTACAAAATACTAAATCCTGAACAGTTTTTCTTATTTAACTGTTTTCCTACCCTATGATTTCAAGTGAAAGAACACGTGACCTTAAAATGTAGACGTGATGTTTTTGCTATAATGTTGCACAACAGCTACTAGAAGTAGGTGATAGAACGAAGGCGAAACACGAAGCTCTTTCTCTTGACAGTGCATGTCAACACAATTACCTCTTCAGGTCTTCTTATGGACGTAAATATTCGTCGACGTAAATGAGGATACAAGGGAAAAATTACCATAATCATTTGATAGCGTTATGACCCATGAATGTCAAGGAAAATCAGCTAAGGTATGCATTAATTGTGTGGAGACGTTGTTCCCTTTCCTAGCAACAAATAATAGATGCTGTAGGAAGTATGTATCATTATTTGAGTACATTATTTTCGAATGTATGGATCATTACACTCTTTTAGTGGAATCTGATGAACTTTGTATCAGTTTCACTGACATCAACTATTTTTAGAATTACAATATTTCTTTTTACGTGGAGGATAATGATTTTATTGAGAGCAGTCACCATGTATTTGTCAATAAGCCTTTTGTAAGCACATATAGAATGAGACTGAGTTCGTAGTATTCGTTTATTAGATTCAGGTAGTCGTAGACAATTAAGCCCACATTATTGAGTTATTCTTGACATTGATAAGATCTTATATACAAATCAGCACAATCTCTTAGTGAAGAATGTGACTGCGTAGGGAATATTGGAACAAGTGTATCATTTGATTGAAGTCTTAGTTCGTCGTTCTTCTTTAGAGAAATCTTCGCAGGGGAGAGTATAGTTTGGAAAACCAGAAAGATGTGTGATAGGGCAGTTACTGTTTCCTGAGTGTTTAAAAAAGAAAATGTTGCTTATTTCTATTCATCATAGCACATGTCATATCCTGAACACTACAAACATATAACAGATAGTGAGCAATTACTTTGTCGTTTGACATTCCCGAATAGGGAGACTGGGATCTGTTATATTCAAATGCATGGATAAATATTCTAATAAGTAAGGCGAAAAATTCCTCTATTGATTACAAATTTCAGCTCAATGAAGAACCATCTTCTGAACTAAAAGTGGGTGTAAGAAATGAACAACAGGAAAGTATATTTAATATTTGTACTTTCATTTGTGTTATGTATCAATAAAAATTAGTACTTTATACAGTGCGTCAGGCATTAGCCATTACACATCGTTATAATATGTTTAGCTGAATCGTTCTTGTTGTCCTTTACATACCGGAAAATATAATAAATCTTTGCAAAAAATAAAAATTTACAAAAGTAAAATCTGTACGTAAATAAATCTAGGCTTACATAAAGTAGAAGATCGTCATGGTTACATACTTTATAACGCTAGCCACGTATCATATAAGTATATACAATGCTCATATTGACATACTATTGTTTAAATGCATGGTGGTTATGCAGCTATGAGGTTACATGGCGGCTAGTTCCCTGACACACATGATACAGGTACTTCCTGTAAGTAGCCCTGCGAGTAACACTATTCATTGCATCCACACGTAAACTATGTAACTTACGACTGTCAATCACCTTGTACTAAAACACAACTGTACCATTATGGAAATTGGCTGTATATAGTTAACGCTATGAATTATGAAACCACTACGACCTTTTACTTTAGGTAAGATTATACCTTTATACAGCTTACCAAATATATGTACTTTTGTATGTTGTTACTTTTGTAACGATGCATTATATTTTTTAGTATGTACATGACAACAAGAGCGATTCAGCTCAACAGATTATGACGATGTGGACTGCCTCAAGGCTGGTACACTGTATAAAGTAATAATTTTTATTGGTTGGTATCATGTAACAGAACTTTAAACTTTAGATGTATTATGCTATTGTTCACCCCTCATAAAGCAGTTTTCTATATTTTAAATCTGAAGATGGCTCGTAATGAGCTGGAACTTACAATCACTAAATAAATTTTTCGCGATCTTGACTTATGAGTCTTATCCAAATATTTTAAATAAAAATTTGTTAACATGCAGGCCATATTTCCTATGATACCTATATGTTCGTTGACACAAGTAGAGTTTTTACACTCCCTTCATGCCTTTTGTTCAAAGAAACACTAAATTGTGAAAGTACAAGTAACTGCTCGAGTTTTGGCCACATGTATGAAATACACGCTACAGAACATGGCCATGAATGTTGTCTTTCACTAGGACCAGAGTGCAACATGCACACATACACACACACACACACACACACACACACACACACACACACACACACACACACACACACAGAGAGAGAGAGAGAGAGAGAGGGAGAGAGAGAGAGAGAGAGAGAGAGAGAGAGAGAGAGAGAGAGAGATTTCGATTTTTGGCTTGGACAATTGGCAACATCACACCATATATAAACTAAAATTATACATGTGACCAGTTTACATTCATGTTGTCTGGATGTCGTCCTGTAAATGAATTAAAGTAGCTATAATCTTCCAATTCCGATCCAAGGTTTTTGGGTATTTTTCTTTGTCTGTCAGGTGAATAAACTGGAAACATCGTTACATATATCCCAAAATTCACAGTCAGGACTTCCTCTGTCTCACTTCTGGCTCGCCTGGAACTTGACTCAATAGACTTAATCGGCACTACCTTAGGAACAGACAGACAGAAGAGAAGGAAAAGGACACATGTATGTAATTGCGAAATCGTGTGAGAGAAACGAACTTACACATATATGAAAACATTATGGGATATAAGACATTCGGTTACTTTACCTTTCGATAGTCAAAAACTACAACTAATGGGTTTGCCCAATTTTCATAAACTCTTGAAGTATATTAAAAATTTTGTCTTAACATTGGCACCAGATTAAAAAATCTGATTTGTTCCACTGTTTATATAAACGCTATAACGTAATATATTGTTGTCAATGGCAATGTAACTCAGCAGTTCATTTTTTTATGTCTTAGTTCTGGCATTCAATGTCCTTGTACCGGTTTTATTGTAAGAACTCACTGCTGAATACTAATTCTATAAGGCTATACGAAAGTTGGTAGAAATAGTGCTTATAACCTTACACCATTGCTGTTGATATATTCTTTTGTGGTTCTGATCTAAATAACTTTATATCTAAAGTTTTACTTTTTTCTACAGAGACAGTTCAATGAATTCAGTTACACTGTGTATAAAATTTGGTCCTCGCATTATCTGTGGAATGGTATTGCAACGAGCTTAGTTTGTCATTGTTCGTGTGAAGAAATCGAGTGTCCCACTAGTGGAGCATAAAGTGAACATAAATAATTTAAGCATATCAGTTATTTAATTATTTTGTATGAACAAAGATAAAACGAGTACTGGATATAATGTTTCACTAATAGAAATAAATGTAAAGATCATCAATACTTTTTTGAGTCTCCAAGTAACGATGACCCACATGGTATAATTACCACTAATGCTTCAGTCTGGAGTATAGTGTCTGTGTAGTTTCGAAAATTATAAAAAATTACCTTGGGAATCTGAGTCTTCTAATCGTGGAATAAATTTGGAGACATGAAACACGTGTTATTTTGTAAGAATTGCAATGACTCTGGTGAAAACTAGTAAGATACACTGTGTAATCAGAGATTCATGGCCACACTACAAGCTGCCATCTACATAACGCCTTCTGTAGCTGCAGAAGAAAAAATTGATATGTATTCACAACAATCAGTTCATGATAAAATTTAGATTCAACATGATTTTAAAGATTTGACTATTTTATCTTTGTCATTTCTTTAAGTACCTCTAAACTTTATGTGTGTCCAAATTTCTAGGCGAATTTTACATGTTCACTCATATTTTGAGGGATACATGGTCGTAGCAATGTGCCAAACACACATTTTTTTTAGTTTGTGTTTAAATATTATTGATTTTTTGGCATCCACTGATATATCACATTTTGTTTTTCATTTTTTGGGGATCATGAAACAGCAATCTGGAAATGGCGGTAACTCGGGCTCATCCCCTTGAAATGGCTGTGCTTGTTTGATACTAAAAGTAACCCATTTCTGTTATTCGTTTGTCCTGGGACAAGGAATCTTTCTTCTTGTTATTCACACCTATGTTGTCAATATGACTAGAGTAAGAATACTAATACGATCAACAGGTAACGGTGTAATATGTTTGTTTTTGTTTGGGTTTTTATCGTTACCCGAGATCATTTTAAATTACATACCAGCTTTTCTTCCTTATTTTGCAGTAGTTTACATTCTTCCACTAGTACGGGTAGAATGAAGAAAACCTGTATGTATTAAAGGTTGGCAGACGTGGCACATTTGCAAGCATCTTAACCGATAAAGTAGCAGCAAGCTCTCAGTTTATGCGAAAAAAAATAACACATGTACAAGGAGAAGGCGATAATACTCGTAATATCAGTGTTGATTGCTAGACGACCTGTAACAGATTTATCATTATTTAGTACTACTGCCCAAAATGGTGCAGCATAGCATGATGTGCAAGGCTTTCTGAAATATGTCTCATAAAAATGAAAGAATCACTTTAGCAGGATAGGATTTCATTCCAATGTATCTATAGTTTATAAAATGTGAAATCCGTAAAATTCACGGTGATTTCAATAGTAAATGCAGAAAACCAGCAGAGATATTTCGTAGCGTAATAGGTCTACCATTACACAGTATACAAGTCAGTTTCTGTTTATGCACAATGAAAATAATTTCAGAGTAGATAGCCAAAGACTCAATGAAGGCTGCAGAGGAATATGCAGTTTCTTCTGCCGATGACAGCAGGGACGTAACTGCTGCATTAGAAATAAGAGAATAGAAGCAAGGTCATACAGCTCTCATCTATGTTACCACTACAACACACTACAGTGGTAAAATGATGGAAGTTGAATGTTTCTGGAAATCTAATTCATCTCATCTAAACGTGTGTAAGAGAGTTAGTCGAAGAGAAATACCATGAGATACATACTTTCATTAAGTGAAGGTGTTGAATAAAGCTACAAATTGCTGGTAATTTGTACAATAACTATGTAGATATGAAATGTCAACTCACAGTTACTTGAATCGAACACGTTATTTCTATAAAGGACAAATTAATTTATGTTACGCTGCGCACATATTATGAGGGGTTAATTTCATTACCGGGATATGTTCACACTGAACAATTATGTGCAATGGATTTATCCGTTTCTCGCAATTTTCTCTAATTAGTCTGAACTCACTTTACCTGGATTAATTTTCTAGAGCTGCGGTCTCATGCTTCACGTTCATTAACCTTTGCGCTGAAAATGAATCTTGATTGGTTTTAAAATGCTTCCTCGTGGCAGGTGAGGAAGCTTGGGATAAGAAAAATCTTTAATTTAAAACGTACTAATTGCGGTGGTTTTGAAGAAATGCTTTCAGATAGGTTTGCGTATAACTTAATGGGGTAATATTTGTTGGTTGACTAGTCAATGTTTTCGCAGTTAAACCTACTAACATACAGAAATTTTTTTACAAGGCACGCATACTGTTTAGCGATCCAGAGACAGTGTCAGCTGAGAGAGACTGCAACTGGCAGAAAGTTATAGCTGATTATTCATTTCAGTCACAGTCTCGATTTAATACAGGTGTTTACCAGTTATAGCTGTTATGCGGCTATCTCAGAATCTTTTCGCTTAGCTACAGTTGTAACACGTCAGCTCTGACGCCGTATGTAGCTTCCTCAATATGTAATGTGCCAGCCATGCAAGACGGAAATATCGGCAAATCACATTGTAACTAGCGATGGAACTTCCCCAAGTGTCGAAAAACTATCCTGATAAAATTTGGCATATGTGTAGAGGGGCCAAAATGGTGCAATATGCATTTTTTGTTTGTGCCATGTTTCACTCTTAAGGGATGAAACACACCTCAAAAATCTGGTGTGTTATGTTTGGAGGCAATATCCTCCAAACGACGATATTTACCTTTAATTTACGTTCTTCAAAACTGTGTATCTTATAATAATTTGAAAGTTTGGATAATACCCCGCCACCATTAATTAATTTTGAAAAATGAAAAGTTCTGTTGCAACATAAATTAAAGAGACTTTCAGGTTACATAATACTATGTGTAATGAAGATGGTTTCTGAGATACCGTTTTCGGAAAATGAGCTGCACACAATGAGCTGTTAGAGTATTTTCAACATGCCTAATTAAAATAGCTACACACTGATTACTATTCTAATAATTTATTTTATTTATATTTATTTTATGTTTTAAATTGCTGTTTTACGTTTTGTATTCACAGCTCTTTTTATTTTTTAGTTTACCATTTCACATACGTGTATTTTGTTAATTGAAAGTAATAATTAACTCATTATTATGATACAAAATCACTATAATAATGATAAATGATTGTAATGGCTCTGAGGACTATGGGACTTAACATCTGAGGCCATAAGTCCCCTACAACTTAGAACTACTTAAACCTAACTAACCTAAGAACATCACACACATCCATGCTCGAGGCAGGATTCGAACCTGCGACCGTAGCGGTCGTACGGTTCCAGATTGAAGCGCCTAGAACCGGTCGGCCACACCTGCCAGAAATAATGATAATCGGTATATAAATGCTTAAAATATAAAGTTTTGTTACACCATGCACATACAATGAACGAAATTTTCCCGCACAACATATACGACAGGGAACCCGATATCTCACGACTCTAGCTGTATAGTCGAGCCATTTGGGAACACCTGAGGAAAAAAATACCTTGCCCTCTGGTATGATGGCAAAAAAAGTATTTTCACACCGACCAGCCAATTTTTCATAGTTTCCAAAGCGACTAGTGGTGCGTTTGGACCTCAGATATTGTGATAGCATTGAAATCTGGTGGACACACGCCTGACCAAGCCAAAAGTATCTGAAAATGTGTGAGGGAGAAAAATCTGTAATATTGCTAGATTCTTGGGACTATCAGTGTGAAAATACCGTATCGAGCATTGTACCCAAGGATAAGGAACCTGTTCATGAAGTAATTACAAAGGGTTCGACGGCACAGGTACAGTTATGAGATGTATACATCTTTCGATGTTGGAAGAACTTTGAAAGAAATTTTTTAATTTCGTTCTGTTGAAAGAGTATAATGTCAGTCTCCACTTGAGAACCGATATCATCAATTTGCAGTCTTCAGTACATAATCAATTCTCTTCACCAAAGCTTACCAAAGTATTGGAAAATGCCTTATTCAAATCAGGATATTTAGAGTATCACCTTAACAACTTGAAATACTGCTGGATTCTGATTTGTATTACACTCTCCGTCGTACATATTATGTGAAGATATTTCGTTTATTTTATTCTTAGACGTTAATTACAGTTCCTACAAGTGTAAGTACCAATGTTGTTGAATAATAAGTATTCTAGCACCTAGATATGCACTCTGTCACTCTTAATATACCGTCACGCTCAAACCAATGCAAGTCGCCAAAAATTGTAAACTGTTGCAGTAACACTACTCCGTGCAGTCTTCACAACCAGAGATGAGATGGGTAACCTAGCTGTCTGTGAAATAAGGCTGCTGTGGCTGAAATATTGCTTGCTCTGCTTGGTGCAGTAACTAAGTATGCCGCAGTGGCGACCTACATTTTGTGATGCTGTGCTGCCTTGCCCTCCTGCGTGGTGGAAGCGGACCTTGTCAAAACAATGTTGGGCAGAGCCACTATAAATAAAAAGGAAAGTCAGCGTTGCCCGTAATATTGATAGTTTATTGATAGCAAAATCGTTTTTCAGTCACACAGTAATCAAATTCAGTGCTGTGGTGTACAAATAAAACTCATAGACACTGATATCAAGTTATCAGTAACTAAAACTGAGACGCGATCACAATAACAGTTATTGTGATCGCTTCTTAGTTTTGGTTACTGATAACTTGATACCAGTGTCTATGAGTTTAATTTGTACACCACAGCACTGAAGATGATCACTATGTGATTTTGCTATCAATAAACCATCAATATTACGGACAACGCTGACTTTCCTTTTAATTTAACATATATGGTCGTTGTGCACACAGCACTCCATGGAGTCGTCAATCAACCACTATAAATACTTGCCGCTCAGATCTAGTAGTATCTCGCGTTTGACTGCTGCCGACGCCGAGACATATTTCACACCACGCGACGGTCTCCGTGGGCCCAGTCTACATGAAAATGCTAGTCCTGATGATTTCATGTCTCGAGGCTCGAGCCAGAGCCACCAAGAGGAGTCCATCCCAATGGTGATTTCATCCGGCCTCTGGGCATGTGCTAGGGGTCTTGTGATTGGGGCTTCTGCACCAGCGCGCCACGCACTTGGCTGACTGCCAGAGCAGCCGAATGTTCAGCACATGTGCTCCTGCAGGCTGGTGAACGTCTAGTCTGCAAGACCGCAAGCTGACGGTGCCACTGTGCCAGACAGTTCCGCTTCTCCACAGCCACGTGCTACCGCGTCTAAACACGCCGCCTTGAGCGATCTGAGCTAGCCGCTGCTGCCCTGGTGTCAACGCTCGCCATCAATACGCCACCTTCAACTACTGTACGATTATTTTTCTAAATAAAGAAGTCATTTACTTACTGACTGCTGAGTTACTGATCTTAAGCGATCCATCATCCTGCACACGCGATACCGCGGTAAGAGATGGACATCCTGAAAACTGACTGAGGTCCATACACCACCGACGATATTATGAAACAAACCAGATTCAAACGTGTGAACACCGGCTTGTACATTTGTGTGCATCTCATGCTGTGGTTCTTGACCTATCATGGCAAAGTACTTTGCCTTTCTGTGATTCCGTCGGCACCCTGCCTGGGCACCTCGCTCTTCGGACGACACCACGTTACTGACAATGAAATTCGTGAATTATCGGAAAATACTAGTGACACAGAGGGAAAGTAGCAGCGGCTCAGGAAGTAACAGTGATGTTCATACTGATTTATTGAAGGAAACTGAAGACGAAACGAAAGGTGCAAGTATTCTGAAGTGATTACACTTGAAACACTACAGTCGCTACCACACCCATTTCAAGAGCATACGCCGCCAGTGTGGGATCTTCTGCAACTGAATATTTCAATTTATTTTTCACTGCAGCGTTACTTCAAGTGGTTGTCACCGAAACAAATCGCTCAGCTAAGCGAATTATATCTAAAGGTCCAACCCATATACGAGGGTTCCCTAGAAAGTAATGCACTGCATTTTTTTCTCGGCCGAATACAATGCTACACATGCGAAACCTTACGTATGTGTTACTTGAAGTCTCATGAATGAGCGTGCCAAGTTTCCGCCATCTCCGACAGATAGCGTAGCTGCAGGTCAGTTTCAGAACGGCGTCTGTAGATGATGTACATTACAAGCAACGGGCCGTCATTGAATTTCTCATTGCAGAGAAAGAAACTGTTGGGGATATTCACAAACGCTTGTGCAAAGTCTATGGGGCATCTGCTGTCGACATAAGAACAGTTAGTCACTGGGCACGGAGGGTGAGGTCATCAGGAGGCGGTTCGGCGGAGCTCCACGATGCAGCTGTCGAGGAGACCATCCGCGGCTGCCACACCTGACATGTAGAAGCGAGCTGGTGTTGCCGTTCGCAAGGACAGACGTATTACGACTCGGCATTTGGCGCTTTATCTGCCAATCAGCGCAGGATGCTCACACACTGAAGCACTGGGTCCACCACCAGGACAAGGGCTTGTACCGACAAGGCATAAACGCCCTATTTCGCACTGGAGGAAGGCCACAGAACGAGATGGAGATTAAGTGGAAAAATGGGGTGTGCAGCTGAAAGACCATTCTTTGGTGTGTGTAAGTCTCATTATGTTCAATACAGAATTGTTGAAGGAAAAAAATGCGGTGGCTTATTTTCTGGGCAACCATCGTAAATGTCAGATTATGTGAGGTAAATATTTTGTATCATGTTTACGGAATATGGGTCTCAACAAAAGACCTATAATGCTTTCATAGCAAGTAACCATCTCAGGCACTGCCATACTTTGGCAAAATGTGTTCGTCTCGGAAACACAAGTGTTAGATGACACAGAACTGCATTCTTTGGGCAGACTGTAATGTACTTTCCAGTTGCTATGAGTATTATGTCCCTACGTAATATTTAAAATTTCATTTTTCTATATTAATTTACTCAGAAATCTGTATAGATTTTATGGACATGAGTGAGCTCTCTTTAAATCTGTGTAATGTTAGTTAGGTAGAAACAAAGTGAAATATACATTACTCTTTAAACTACTTTTTTGGTCACTCATAAAGCATTTAAAGTGAAGGAATATGACAATTTGGGTGCACCGTCATTAACTACATACTTTTGTCACTACGTTATATGTTTTCATTTTTTAAATTGAATACAACATGACATCTGGCAATTTAGATATATCAACAGTTGACAATATAAAAGTGTATGACATCTTTGGCAGTCAGCGTTGAAATGGATGACATCAAAATCTCCTCCCGCCTTTTTTAATGTGCGTGGGGCCACCATATGTCATGGTGACTTCGTGTGATTATTATACCTCAATAGGTCATTTCTTCTCGTCTCACTGCTTTTTTTTCGGTTTCCTTCAGGCTGTACTGTACCAGTTCTTTCTATGTTTCACTGAGCTAAGTTTTTTGGCAGTAACACATTATTCGAAAGTTGCTTTATAAATTAAAAGAGAAAATTTAAGGAGTGATGAGGAACAAACACTACATTTATATATTATTAGTGTTACAATGACAGTGGTTTCCATGTGAGGTAAAATTACAAGTCAAACAAAATTTCATTTTAAACATAAAACAATGCCCAAGTTTTGAAGTCGAGAGCCGGATGGAATTTAACAGTCTTTTTCAAAAATATCAGCGCTGGTTGCACATCGCCTCGTTGCAGAATACAGAGATATTGTGGTGCGGATGTCGCGCAGTGCTGTTGCTGTGAACTTGATGTCCTCGGACTGCAAGGTACACAGGTTTGAACACGCGGCAGTGACGTATTTACATAGGGTATTTGCCGATATGATGTCATGCTCCATAGCACTCACGAAACAGTTTCAGTCCACTGAGTCACACAACACAGTTCAAAGCTTGTTTACGTCAAGGCAGTCCTCGTAATGTTCGAATCCGATATCGTACACACGCGTTGTATCACCACCGACCCTCCGACATGTGGCCATTACATACGCGGATATTGCACTGGTTTATCCAAGAATAAAAGCACAGTACACAGTTCCCAGATTACACAATACTAATTACTGTGTTTCTGCAGTTCACATTGATACAAACAGTGCACATATTTATTTAAATGTTCTGTCCGTGTCGTCACATATGAAAACTAATCCACAAGTCATGCCGTCAAGTCAACAAGTATTCTCTTTTGTCACCGACACTACAGCTCGACTGTTTAGATTGTCGAAAGAGACGGTCTTGCAGCAAAGATACATACATGATGGTACACTGAACTACATAAGTTCAGGTATAAGCATTTCTAATCTTTGAATGTTCTGACATTCATGATGTACATTTACAGCCAAGCGAATAATAACATTTTCAGGAAAACTGGGTGAGCTTCACAAATTAAGCAAGTAAATAACGCAATGGTTCACCTGTGGCCCTTATGCAAACAGTTATTCGGCTTGGCATCGACTGATGCAGTTGTTCGATATCTTTTTGAGGGATGTCCTACAAAATTCTGTCAAATTGACTTGTTAGATCGTCAAAAAGCCGAGGTGGTTGGAGTATTCTATCCAATATGCTCTAAAAGTTCTCAATTGGGGAGAGATCTGGGGACCTTTCTCCACAAGGTAGGGATTCGCAAGCACGAAAACAAGAAGTAGAAACTCTCGCTGTGTACAGACAGGCATTACCCTGTGATTTCGTAAACTTTCCCGGCGTAATAATTTCTGATATTCTTCACGGGTTTGCAGCCGGGTCATTTCGTCGTCCAGACACAATATTTCGGCGGACCAGCTTGCCGCCATCCTCAGGTGAGTTAATGCTAGTGCACTGCCTCGCCGGAACTGAATTCCAGCCACAACGACGGAAACCTTTATGCACCTCGGACAGAGCACCGCGCGTGAGCGAGTTGGTGGGCGGCGCCTCCTGGCGGAAGTAGACACGCAGCGCGCCGGAGGGAGAAGACGGCAGAAACGATAAATCGCAACAGCACTAATTGGAAGAATCCAATTATCGAAAAGGAGACCGTTGTTGTTTGATGTCGGAAAAATCGGATTCCATATCTTACTTAGAGGAAAACCTTTCTCCCTGTTAACAATATTACTCGATAATCTAATTTCAATGGATTCTTTAAGAACACATTCCCAATAGCGAGAAGCAGGAGAGATCAATTGTGTCTTGTCATACATCATTGTGTGTCCTTCGTTAAGGCAATGTTCCGCCACTTCCAACTTCTCAGGCTGGAACAACCGAGTGTGGCGATGATGTTCTACGCACCGGTCCTGAATAGTTCGAATAGTTTGACCAATATACTTCTTTCCACAGTGACACGGAATTTCATGAACCTCGGGCCTCCTCAAGCCCAAATTATCTTTAACTAAGCCAAGAAGGGCTCTAGTCGTGGCCACCGGCGTAAAAACACTTTTAATATTATATTTTCTTACAATTCTTGAAATTTTGGATGATATACTTCCCGCGAAGGGTAAATAAGCAACAGCTTCAAAAGTAACATCTATTGGCTCGCGTAACGGAGCAAACTGAAGAGCACGGCATATTTGTTGTTCCGTATATCCATTCTGTTTAAAAACAATCTTCAAATGATGAAGTTCTTCTTTCAGATGTTCGTCGTCAGAAATGGCATAAGCTCTTTTGACCAGAGTCCGCAAAACTCCACTACGTTGGTGTGGTGGATGACAGCTGGTCGCATGAAGACAGCGGTCAGTATGAGTGGGTTTGCGATACACATTATGTCCAAAAGTCCCATCGTCCTTTCTTTGCACTAAAACATCAAGAATTGGAAGTTTACCATAACTTTCAGTTTCCATAGTAAATTTAATACTTGGATGCAGACAATTAAAATGATCTAAGAAGCGATTCAAAACATCAATTCCATGTTGACAAACCATAAAAATGTTATCGACGTACCTCAAAAAACATTTTGGTTTAAGAAACGAAGTTTTGAGTGCCATGTACTCAAAGTCTTCCATAAAAAGGTTGGCGACTATGGGGGAGAGTGGACTCCCCATAGCCATCCCAATCAGTTTGCTCAAAGCATACATCATTAAAAAGAAAATACGTTGAAGTCAACACACGACGACATAACTTGGTAGTTTCTTCATCTAATTTCTCACCGATAGGTAACAGGGTCTCTTCAAGAGGAACCTGAGTAAAGAGAGAAATAACATCAAAGCTAACGGGCAAGTTAGAAGGGCCACAGTACAAACATTTTAATCGTCGAATAAAGTCGGACGAATCTGATATGTGGAGTTCACATTTTCCCCACATTTGGCCTGAGGAAATTGGTAATGTGTTCTTAAAGAATCCATTGAAATTAGATTATCCAGTAATATTACTAACAGGGATAAAGGTTTTCCTCTAAGTAAGATATGGAATCCGATTTTGTCCGACATTAAACAACATCGATCATTGGATTCTTCCAACTAGTGCTGTTGAGATTTATCGTTTCTGCCGTCTTCTCCCACCGGCGCGCTGCGTGTCTACTTGCCGCCAGGAGGCGCTGCCCATCATCTCACCCACGCGCGGTGCTCTTTTCGTGGTGTATAAAGGTTTCCGTCGCTGTGGCTGGATTTCAGTTCCGGCGAGGCAGTGCACTAGTATTATCTTACCTGAAGATGGCGCCAGGTGGTCCGCCGAAATATTGTGTCTGGACGACGACATGATCCGGCTGCAAACCCGTGAAGAATATCAGGCATTACTTTGCTAAAATGTAAGTCCAGGATGACTGGCCATGGGGGACAACAAAACTTGGCGTAGCATATCGTCGACGTACTGCTGTGCCGTAAGGGTGCCACGGACGACAACGAAGGGGACCTGCTATAAAAACAAATATCACCCCAGACTATTACTCCCGGTTGCCGCACCGCATGGCGGGTGACGGGATGGTGTCCCACCGGCGTCCGGGGCGTTTCCAGACACATCTTTGCTGGCCATCGGAGCTCAGTTCGAAGCGGGGCTCCGTACGCCTACAGTACATGGTAGAGTCGTTTGTAGATAACAACCTGTGTATCCCCAGGGTAAATAAACTCTGCGAGTGTTCCACTGATTTAGTAAAACCGTTCTTCAAACGAAATATATTACTGGCTTTTTCCGTTATTAATAACAGCTCCCTGAAGAATTTTGTAAGATTTGAACGCCACGTAATCGAAGACTGTTAGTAGAGGTAGTGGTTCAAATGTCGGCTAGGTCTAAGTTTTGTCTAACAAGATGTTTGGTACTGGGAGGTGCTGCAACCTATAGAGAAAAAACATAAAACAGCGCTTCTGGCAACGTCAGCTGTTCTGTAAAACCACCACAGTTCGCTGCCATATGCGACTGTAGTCACCATAACGTACACTTGACCCTTTGCAAACATGCATTAATTATTTTTCCATACAGTTTCTGTGTTTATGAGTAGTATTCCATCTAGTATGGTGTGTTAGGGGTAGTGTTTGCTTTTAGTACATCCATGAGCAATGGACCTTGGCGTTGGCTGGGAGGCTTACGTGCCTCAGCGATGCAGATAGTCGTACCGTAGGTGGATCCACAACGGAGGGGTATCTGTTGAGAGACCTGACAAACCTGTGGTTCCTGAAGAGGGCCAGCAGCCTTTTCAGTAGTTGCAGATACAGAAGTCTGGATGATTGACTGAAGTGGCCTTGTAACGTCAACCAAAACGGCCTTGCTGTGCTGGTACTACGAACGGCTGAAAGCAAGGGGAAACTACAGCCGTAACTTTTCCCGAGGGTATGCAGCTTTACTGTATGGTAAAATAATGATGACATCCTTTTGGGTAAACTATTGCGGAGGTAAAATAGTCCCCCATTCGGATCTCTCAGCGGGAACTACTCAGGAGGACAACGTCATCAGGAGAAACATAACTGGCGTTCTGCGGAACGGAGCGTGGATCGTCACATGCTTTAATTGGGCATATACGTTAGAAAGTTTAAAAAGGGAAATGGATAGGTTAAAGTTAGATATAGTGGGAACTAGTGACGTTCAGTGGCAGGAGGAGGACGACTTCTGGTCAGGTGAATACAGGGTTATAAATACAAAATCAAATAGCGGTAATGCAAGAATGGTTTTAATAATGAATAAAAAATAGGAACGCGGATAAACTACTACGAACAACATAGTCAACACATTATTGCAGCCGAGATAGACACGAAGCCCACGCCAACCACAACAGAAAAAGTATATATCCAACTAGCTCCACAGATGATGAAGAGATTGATGAAATGTATAATGCCATAAACGAAATTGTTCAGATAGTTAAGGGAGACGAAAATTTAGTAGTCATAGGGGACTGGAATTGGATGGTAGGAAAAGTAAGAGAAGGAAAAGTAGTAGGTGAATATCGACTAGGAGTAAGGAACGAAAGGGGAAGCCGCCTGGTAGCATATTGCAAAGAGCATAAATTAATCATGGCTAACACTTGGTTTAAGAATCATGAAAGTATATATATGGAAGAGGCCTGGAGACACTGGAAGTTTTCAGATAGATTATATAATGGTAAGACAGAGAGTTAAGAACCAGGTTTTAAATTGTAAGATATTTCCAGAGGCAGATGTGGACGCTGACTACAGTTTATTGGTTACGAACAATACATCGAAACTGAAGAAGCTGCTAAAAGGTTGGGATTTAAGGAGATGAGACCTGGATAAACTGAAAGAACCAGTGGTTATAGAGAGTTCCATAGAGACTATTAGGGAACGATTAACAAGAACTGGGAAAGAAATAGAGTAAAAGAAGAATGGGTAGCTTTGATAGATGAAATAGTGAAGGTAGCAAAGGATCAAGTAGGTAAAAAGAAGAACGCTAGTAGAAATCCTTGGGTAACAGAAGAGATAATGAATTTACTTAATGAAAGGAGAAAATGTAAAAGTGCCGTAAATGAATCAGACAGAAAGGAATACAAACGTCTCAAAAATAAGATCGACTGGAAGTGGAAAATGGCGAAGCAGGGATGGCTCGAGTACAAATGTAAGGATGTAGGCGCATATATCACTAGGGGTTAGATAGATACTGCCTACAGGAAAATTAAAGAGACCTTTGAAAAATAGAGAACCACTTGTATGAATACCAAGAGCTCAGAGGGAAACACGTCCTGAGGAAAGAAGGGAAAGTAGAAAAGCGGAAGGAGTATATAGAGGGTCTCTACAAGGGCGTTGAACTTGAGGAAAATATTATGGAAATGAAGGAGGACGTAGATGAAGATGAAATTAAAGATATGATACTGCTTGAAGAATTTGACACAGCACTGAATGACCTAAATCGAAACAAGGGTCCGGATGTAGACAACATTCCAGTAGAACTACTGATAGCCTTGGGAGAGCCAGTCATGACAAAACTCTTCCATCTGGTGAGCAAGATGTATGAGACAGGAGAAAGTCGCTCAGACTTCAAGAAGAATATAATAATTCCAATCCCAAAGAAAGCAGGTGTAGACAAGTATGAAAATTACCAAACTATCACTTTAATAAGTCACAGTTGCAAAATACTAACACGAATTCCTTACAGACGAATGGAAAAACTTATAGAAGCCGACCTTCGGGAAAATCATTTTTGATTCCGTAGAAATGTTGGAACACGTCAGGCAGTACTGACCGTACGACTAATCTTAGAAGATAGGTTAAGGAAAAGCAAACCTACTTTTATAGCATTTTTAGTCTCTGAACAAGCTTTTGACAGTGTTGACTGGAATACTGTCTTTCAGATTCGGAAGGTGGCAGGGGTAAAATACAGCCAATTTAAAATTTGTAGAGGCACCAGATGGCAGTCATAATTGTCGAGGGGCATGAAAGGGAAGCAGTTGTTGAGAAGGGAGTGAGACGGTGTTGTAGCCTATCCTCGATATTATTCAATCTGTATATTGAGGAAGCAGTAAAGGAAACAAAATTAAAATTTGAAGAAGGAATTAAAATCCATGAAGAAGAAATAAAAATTATGAGGTTTTCAGTCCACATCGTCATTCTATAAGGGCAGTTGAACGGACTGGAGAGTGTCTTGAAAGGAGGATATAAGATAAACAACAGCAAAACCAAAATGAAAATAATGGAATGTAGTCGAATTAAATCAGGTGATGCTGAGGGTATCATATTAGGAAATGTTTATATTAGGAAGTTTTTTTATTTGAGGAACAAAATAACTGATGGTGGTCGTAGTAGAGAGGATATAATATTTAGATTGACCGTGGCAAGGAAAGCGTTTCTGACGATGAAAATTTGCTAACCTCGAGTGTAGATATAAGTGTCAGGACGTCTTTTCTGAAAGCATTTGTATGGAGTGTACCACGTATGTAAGTAAAACAAGAAGAGAATAGAAGCTTTCGAATTGTGGTGCTACAGATGAATGCTGAAGATTAGATGGGTAGATGACGTAATTAATGAGGAGGTGTTGAACAAAATTGGGGAGAAGAGTAATTTGTGGCAGAACTTGACTAGAAGAAGAGATCGGTTGGTAGGACGCGTTCGGAGGCATCAAGGTCACAAATTTAGTAGTGGATGTAACTGTGGAGGGTAAAAATCGTAGGTGGAGACCAAGAGATGAATATGCTAAGCAGATTCAGAGGGATGTAAGTTGCAGTAGTTATTTGGAGACGAAGCTTGCACTGGATGGAGTAGCATCGAACCAGCCTGGACTGAAGAGCACAACACACACAGTTTTAATAGCTACTATTTTTCACTTTTTTTGTAATTAACGTAACAATTATGTAGTAGCAGTAGTCTAAATTCAGGTTCTTAGATACGAGTATGGCTCACATTTGGACTTTGGTGAGATTTTGGACCATTTCGCCTGTATAACTATTCCCTGGCGTTTTCTTTCTAGAATACCGAGATCGAATCTAGAATACATCCCTCAAGGAAAAAGGAAGAAATTGAGCCAAACCCATAATAATGAGATCGTAAGGACGACTGTAGGTGTTCCATTTTGTTACGTATATGGCGAAGGTGATTCATGCAGTCAGAGATGAAACTATGGGGTGAAGCTTCTCAGGAGCTCCCATTCACTTCCCAGAGTCCTATGCTAGAAACATGCGACGTGCCAGTTCATTCATCTCACCCATCCAGGTTACCTCATAGGGTGCTAGTCGAGATACAACGTTGTTTCTCTTCCTACGGTAAGAACTAAAGGCTGATCAGAATAAAATGAAAAGAAAAAAGATAAATACAAACGGCCAAAAAAAAAAAGAAGACTGTGTCACGGGTAGATGAATATGCCATTCCAGTCGTTGACGACGACTTGAGTGATGTAGACTCCTCCGCCAAATAATTAGATCAGACACTGATGTTGGATGCATTTTTTGTGAAGGAAATTTTCTGATGACGTGGGCGGACAGTTGCATTTTATATCATACGTGTATTGTGTGTCATGCGTGGGAACATAACGACTGTTCAGGGACCTGTAAAAACATTTATATTTGCGACTTTTGTTAAGAGAACAGAACATTTTACGATACGTGAGCACGTTCTTTGACAAACCATTGCGGTTTAAGAATAAAAATACATCGTAATACTTTTCAACCACTGTACAGAATGTTTGTAATATTATATTCTATAAATAAATATTTTTTCATTCATGTTATCTAGCTTTTCATTGATATGTCAATATTCATAGGACTAGCCCAAATCTAGACCACGGCGATACGGAGGTGACAAAATTCATGCGTTAGCAATATGAACATGCACAGAGGACGATCGTAATGGTCCAAATGGCTCTGAGCACTACGGGACTTAACTTCTGAGTTCATCAGTCCCCTAGAACTTAGAACTACTTAAACCTAAATAACCTAAGGACATCACACACATCCATGTCCGAGGCAGGATTCGAACCTGCGACCGTAGCGGTCGCGCGGTTCCAGAGTGTAGCGCCTAGAACCGCTCTGCCACCTCTGCCGGCATGGCGATAGTATCGCGTACACGAAATTTAAAAGGGCAGTGCATTGGCGAGACTATCATTTGCACTCAGGTAATTAATGTGAAAAAATATGCAAGGAGATAATGGCCACACGACGAGAGTTAACAGACTATGAACGTCCAGTAGTAATTGGAGTTAGACCCATGGGCCATTGCATTACGGAAATCGTTAGGGAATTCCGTATTCTGAGATCCACTGTGACAAGCGTGTGCCAAAAATACCATATTTCAGGTATTAACTGTCCCCATGAACAAGGCAGTGGCTGACAGCTTTCACTTAACGGCTGAGAGCAGCGGAGTTTGCGTGGAGTTGTCAGTGCTTACAGACACTGTGTAAGCTGGAGGTGGCTCCATGATTGTGTGGGCTGCGTTTACTGGAATCGACTGGGTCCTCTGCTCCAGCTGAGTCGTTCTTTGACCGGAAATGGTTATGTTCGGCAACTCACGACTATTTTCTCATTTACGATTTAAATGAACATTAGCAAACTGACGAAACTTACGCACTGAAGTGACAGAAGTCATAGGATGCCTGACTATATCGTGTCGGACTTCCTCTTGCGGGGAGTAGCGTAGCAACCGTGTCATGGACTCCAGAAGTCGATGGATGCCACCTGCAGAAATACTGAGCCACGCCGTCTTTATAGCCACCCATAATTGCAAAAGTGTTACCGAATCGGGGTTTTGCTGACGAACGACTTCTCGATTACGTCCGATAATTCTTAGATGTGGTTCATGTCGGGCTATCTGCACGGCAAACCATTCCCTCAAATTATCCAGAGACGGCCAACACAGCGCTTCTCCGTCCTATTTTAGAATACTGCTGCACGGTTCGGATCCTTACCAGACAGGCCTGACGGAGTACATCGAAAAACTTCAAAGAAGGGCAGCACGTTTTTTGCTATCGAGAAATAAGGGAGACGCTAAATTCCACAAGCTTTTCCAAATGGATGCGATCGCCGTACGTCCTAACATTGATTTGTTTGGTTATTTCACGCAATATTGCTTGTCTGTTGGCAGTGACAACTCTACCGGAGAGCCACTGCTGTCGGTCATTGACTGAAGGGAGCGGAAATTGCGATTTCCGAAACGGAATGTCCTATGCGTCTAGTTCCAGCTACCATTCCGCGTTCAGAGTCTATTAATTCCGACCTGCTGCCGTAATTACGTCGTAAAACAATTCGGATGTGTGGTGTGCGTACTGTAAGACCTTCGGTACACGCACCATCAGATTATTTGACTTGTCGCTCTAACGAAGTAGGCGAGTGTCAGCAATATGTCTCGTGGTCTTATAGTGGCGTGTTTATCTTCTGCCGTCAGGTCACACGATATAAATGCCACTTGCACGCTCAGAGTAGCAGATTGACGGTGACCAACTTTAAACATAACATGATTAATTTTCACACACATTTATTAAAATAATAGCAACATAATATTACTTACCTTGATTCTGGATGCTATTTACAATTGACAATCCGAAGTTCCTTTGGTATTGGTACGTTAATCTTATTCACACATATCTCTGATACTTGACGAAGTGTCTATACATCTATCTTCATGGCTATGTACAGGAATATGATAATCTTATTAGGCGCAGACTGAAACTTGACTATAGACTAGTACAGACTAACGCAGACTGACTCATCAGAGGTCTGTACACTCGTTATAATACCTCGAATGTTCAGGTATCTCTGAGCGAGTGTGATCCGCGAGGGGAAAAGGTTCTACGTTAGCAGCTATCTCATTGGCTACGTTACATATTAATACGCGGATCGGCGGAAGCAGAATTTGGTCCGTCTCTAAGACAGCGCCATCTCGTAGTGCGGAGACGGACGAGCGCTGCGCCTGCGCTGTTGTGCTTAGCCGGGCGCGCTCTAGTGGGAAAGTTGTGTACGCGCTGACTACGCGGGACTATGTACACAACCGGATGAATCACTTGAGCACACATAACGTCTCCTCCAATGCGCTGTCACTTTATATTTGTGATCACGACACTGCCGAAATCTATATATGTGCACGGTGCTATTCCACGACTTTTTTCTCGGTGTATTTGAAACAGAGCGTATATTACGTATTAAAAAATAACCGTACCCCACTTTAGACCACTTCCTCTAACACTAGCGTAACGAGTCCGCCAGCCACACAGACAATTTTACTCCTTAACAGGAAAACATCGTGACAGCAGTACACGGGCAGCGGCTTGCTGTGTACGAGGCGGGCAACTTGTAGGTACAGCGGCGGCAGGGCGGCGCCCCGCCTCGCTGCGGTTTGCTGGAAATGGAAGAGCGGCGCAGAGGGGAGTGTGGCCGCATTTAAATTTGTCCGTCCAGCAGCAACTTTGCTTTTAGCGGGACGGCCCGGCAGCTGTCCGGGGCTGCGCGCTGCAGCGTACGTTCTGCAGGCAGCGGGCCGGATGCTGGCAGCGCCGCTGGCTGGCTGGACAGGTCGGCGAGGTGCCACAGTCGAGCCGGCCCAGGGCACTAGCGCCGCTCCGTAACACACGCTCGAACTTCATGCATCGTCCAAGATACACTGCTGGCCATTAAAATTACTCTGAAATGAGTATCATTTACACATACGAAGGGGACTCCATGGAGTGTTCTGTGCACCACGACCAGATAATGGATACAATTGGAAGAGAAACAGCCTTGGTCGTATTTTTTTTTCTTTTATTATTCGCAAAATCGATTTTCGGTCACTTAGTGACCATCCTCAGTGCTGTGAGATACAACTAAAATTGTTAGGCACTGGTATTAACAAGCTTAGATCTCTCCTTCCAACATACGAGGGCGTTAGATAAGTAATGCACATTTTTTCTGAAATTAGTTTGGTTTTATTCAGGATTCCAGTGCAATATTTTATTCCCCACTCTCCTGGCTCCAAAAATCTATTTTTCAATAAAATCTCAGTTCAATGCGACGGCCTTACGTCTCCACAATGGAAGGGCCTGCACGCACGCATGACACCACTCTACTGGTCGACGTCGGAAAAATGTTTCTGCACCATTAGCCTCCCCATCATCCACGTACTGCTTCCCGCGGAGTGCATCCTTCGTTGTGCCAGACAGATGGAAGTCTGAAGGTGCGAGGTCTTGGCTGTAGGGTGTATGCGGAAGAACAGTCCAATGACATTTGGTGTGGTCCATTCGTTTCCGCAGACTAGTGTGAAGGCTACTGACAGAGACGTACAATTGTGCAGGGAAGAGTTTCATTACGATAGATCGATCACTTCAAATGACAGTATATAATGAAATGGAAAATCAGCAGCTGTCCTTTCGACGTTATTTATTACACTTAAGACATAAGGAAACTGGTAGACCTGCCTAATATCGTATAGGGTCCCCGACAGCAGGCAGAAGTGCTGCAACATGACGTGACATGGAATCGACAAATGTCTGTAGAAGTGCTGGAGGGAACTGACACCTTGAATCCTGCAGGGTGTCCATAAATCCGTAAGAGTACGCGGGGGCGAAGATCCCTTGTGAACAGCAATGTATGGCATCCTGTATATGTTCAATAATGTTCATGTCTGGGGAGTTTTGGTGGCCAGTCGACATTTTTAAACTCAGAAGACGGTTCCCGGAGCCATTCTGTGGCAATTCTGGACGTGTAGAGAGTCGCATTGTCCTGCTGGTATTGCCAAAGTCCGTAGCAATGCACAATGGACATGAATGGGAGCAGGCGATCAGATAGGATGCTTACGTACGTGTCACCCGTCACAGTCCTATCCAGACGTAGCAGGGGTCCCATATCCCTCCAACTACACACACTCCACACCATTATAGAGCCTCCACCACGTTCAACAGTTCCCTGCTGAGATGCAGGGTCCTTGGATTCATGAAGTTGTCTCCATACCCATATACGTCCATCCGCTAAATACAATTTGAAACGAGACGAGGCAACAAGTTTACAGTCGTAAACAGTTCAATGCTGGTGTTTTCGGGCCCAGACGAAGCGCAAAGCTTTGTGTTGCGCAGTCATCAAGGGTGCACGAGTGGGCCTTTGGCTTCGAAAGCACATAGCGATGATGTTTCGCAGAATGCTTCGCACGCTGACACGTTTTGAATGCCCAGCATTGAATTCCGCAGCAATTTGCGGAAGGGTTGCATTTCTGTCACGTTAAACGATTCTCTTCAGTCGTCGTCGGTCCCGTTCTTGCAGGACCTGTTCCCGGCCGCAGCGTTGTCAGAGATTTCATGTTTTACCGGGTTCCTGATATTCACGGTACTCTCGTGAAATGGTCGTACGGGAGAATCCCCACTTCATCGCTACCTCAGAGAGGCCGTGTCCCATCGCCCGTGCGCCGACTATAACACCAAGTTCAAACTCACTTAAATCTGGATAACCTGCGATTTTTGCAGCAATAGCCGATCTAATGTTTACGTAACTCTATTTGAATACGCATACCTACACAAGTTTCTTTGGCGCTTCAGTCACTTAAGGTGATTCAGTATACCTTCTTCAGGTCTTAACTGACGCTATGTGGGTGAACTCCCATCTTTCATCCCCTCAGGGTCAGTTAAGGCTTGGAAATGGTCTGCTGAATCACCAAATCTGGTAGATATGTAACCAAAAAAAAAAAAAAAAAAAATGTAAAGTACTGCTGCAGGTGTTCCAATTTACTTTTTAATTGAACTATCGATGAAATTACTTAAAACTTCAGTCAGGTGGGTGGAAATGGAAACACTTGAGTGAGAGTGTCTGCATATTCCAATACTGCAGGAGCTACATATATTTGAGGGCAGCCGGTTCGCGAGGGAGATGACAGGTTTGTGCGACCTTGTTGCGATGGTGACAGATACCTCACCCGAGGACTCACCGTGCTTTTGCCCACTGCCAGGTCACCGTAAACGTTTTGCAAGAGCCTATGAATATCTGTGATGCTCTTGTTTCCCGGCTCTCTGCTAGAAATATACCTCCTCTACAAACTCCATTGTGAAGGCTACGTAAAGTGCCGCCACCTATCGGAGGTTCGTGAAATTGTATGGACCGAATCAAGACCATTCCACGATGTTCTGAAACAGATTCCTCATTTCTTCAACCGAAATTGGTCGAAAAAGAAAATTGAGCGCTCTTTGTACAGGGGGTAATTAAACTTCTTGCCAGTTTGACATTTGTTGCGTGTCGGCCTCCTAGTGTAAAGCTGTGAGCCAAAGCAAGGGGTCTGTACCCTCTGAATAAAGCGCGTTAGGCACAGCTAGGCGATACTGCATTTTTTCGTACCGGCTGCGTCGCAGTTTTCCAGACAGTTACCAGCCTTCATAAAGTTTCAACGTCCACGGATTATGCGGCAATATCTGTCTTCAGCATTAGCAAGGGAACTCAGCGACACTGGAAATATGTGGCAGAGCTTGTGTTTTCAAAAGTCTACTCTGACCGTATATACGAGGGTTATTGGGAAAGTAAGGAACGATCGGTCCGAAAATGGAAAATACAGTGAAAATCTGATAAAGCTCTGCACTGATGCGCTGGCCACTGTGTCTAGTACGCCCATCATGTCGCTTCTTTCAGTTCTATGCTCACAGGGAGAACGTAAAGATGGCTAGAAATTAGCGTCTCTCGCCAAGTATGAGGGCCTGGCAAAACATTTCCTTTGAAGCTATGCAATCCACATAACATAACTGTCATGTGGTTCGTTCTACACGACAATTCTCGGCCGCAATCTGGAAGGCAATGAAGATACTGACATTTTCTTGTAGTTATTTCGCATTAGCTTCTCTGCACTTCCTATTTGTTTCATTCCTAAGTGATTTTTATTTCCGTGTTTCTGAAATTCCCTGTACATATTTGTACTTTTATTCTTCCTCCTTCCTGCCATCACCGGAATTATTTCTCCTGTTTTCCATGCACTCCTAGCAATTACCTTCGTTGTACTTGTGTTTTTCTTTCTAATTCCTCTGAACTGCGTGCTGATGCTTTCAGTATCGCAGTATCTATAGCCTCAGAGAAGTCTAAGCATACCTCTTCATTCCTTAGCACATCAGTATCCATGCTCTTCACCCATTCATTCTTCCTGACCAGTCTCTTGAACTTCACCCTATTCTTCATCTTTACTAAATTGTGATCTTAGTCTTTATTTGACCCTGGGTACGTCTTGCAATCCAATACCTTTTTCCAGTAGCCCCTACCCCCTGTGAGATCCATCTCAGAGATCCGAATGGAGGCTATTCTGAAGTAGCCTCCATGAAGTGATGACACTTTTTCAGTTATAGGGCACATGCCCTGTGGAGACACATTATGTGCCTTAAATACAGTGGTTTCCATTGCCTTGTGCATCATCATACCGTTGACCATTGCTGATTCTTCCGACTTTTAGGGGCAGTTTCCCACCTCAAAGACAATAGAGTGCTCTGAATACCTGTCTGTTGCTCCACTCTCTTTGACAAGGTCGTTGGCATAATGAGGATGACTGCCTAGGCCGGAAGTCTTCGGACGCCATTGCTGATGACTTTTTGTCAAAAATGTAATCAGTGGCGTGGTTCGAACCCAGGAGCATTTTGATTACTAATCAAAGACGCTATTCCTAGAGCATGGCTGACAGATGCAATTCAAAAGGATCTAACCAGAAGGCAACATACAAGAGAGGCTACACAGGCGTCCATCAATTTAATACACTATTTAATGTTTAACGACCATTTTCCTCCAGCCAACCACTACATACTCATGCTTTTCCTTGCCAGAAAACGAACACAGGACGCCCAGTTGGGAATCTAACGCCTGCTATCGAACAAGAAGACAACACCCACCACTCAGTAGCGATAATTTCACCCCCTACTCGGTACAACAGTGTTTTTATGTTAATATTCAGCAGCGTACACATGAAATGCGTTCGTTACACGTGGCTTGGAAAGCTGTGTTGCAGTTCAGTTCCATAGAACTACAAACTCCAGCTTATACAATGCTGGACAATGACTACAATAAAAGATGGCAATGTTCAGAGACAGTAAAAGCCCGGATTTATGTGCGTGCTAATTTACTTGGAAAATTTTCGAATCCAAATATCCGTAAATGAAAACAGTGGTCATCATGAAATTAGTTTAGACATTCTTTTCATTTTATAGATGGATACTGAGGAGAGACTCAAGGACAGAGACTACGCCATTAAATAAGAGCAGATGGTTCACATTTTCAAACAAAAAAGATTCTTTCCTCAGTTCCTAAAATAAATGGTCCTCATGTATGTATATTAAGTCAAAGAAAGGTGTGAAACATGTTTTCGTTTAAGAAATAATAATAAATTTATCCCAAGACATGAATATGATCAACAAATTGAAATGAACTTCATAATTCTCAGACTACATTAGTCATGCATCAGGAAAAGGAAATCGTATACAAAACTGAAAATGTGCAAAAATCAGATTTTATGTAAGACTCGCGTTGTTTCATGTATACGACAGTGTTATAAAACTTAATGGACTTGATCACAATACAATATGGCAACAAGTAGATGATGACTGATTTCAGTTGACTAGCAACCTTGCTCGGTTCTGCGGAAAGCGACAGAAAAATTCCCACTGAGTAGTTTTTGTGTTCCTTTCCGCAGATCTGAAGGCAGTTGCTAATCGACCAAAACTGTTTTATCTTGTTGCTATTACGTTGTATTTCGATCAAGACGAGCAAGACTATTAAAGTTTATAACAAATAGCGTAAATCACTATGCCTCCCAAACCTGAGATGTGTCAGGCCTTAAATACACTAATCAAAGACGCTATTCCTAGAGTATGGCTGACAGATGCAATTCAAAAGGATCTAACCAGAAGGCAACATACAATTAAGGAATTCGTCAGTGACATAGAAGGACCTGGTCTTCAATAAGTAATAATTGTTTTAGACTCCTTTTGAAGAGAATTTTATTAGTATTCAAACTTTTTATGGCTTTCTTCGAAGTTATTAAAAATGTAACTTCCTGAGTAATGGACAGCGTTTTGCAATACAGTAAGTTACTTTGAATTCCATATGAATAGTATTATTGTGTATAGAACTGATTCCGTGAACTGAGCTGTTGGTTTAAAAAACGAGAAATGTATTTTGCTCCAAATTTCATTGACGAAGAAATATATTGGCAAGTAGTAATCAGTGTCTTCAAGTTCCTTGCGTCATTTGAACTCGGTAAATTATATGAGTTATCGAAAAAGCCTATTACATATGACAGAAAGGGATGAAATTAAGCGAACCGTGCGAAGTTTCTATCTTTATAACACCTGTATCTGACAATATGGTGTTGCGAATAAAGATATATTTAAGAGCTTCAGCAGTTTTATGATATGGTCCTTCCAATGAAATTTATTATCAGATTGTAGTCCCAAGAAAGTAACACTGTCGGCTTCTTCTATTGGGTTGTCATCATATTTAGACGTTGTGTACTGGGCTAACACGAGTAAAACATTGGGAACTGCATGTGATGTGTCTCTTCAAGTTTTAGTGACAAGCATCTGGGTATGAACAACTAAACGTTGTCTTGATAACTCTCCCTGCGTGATATTTCTTCGAGTAGACTCGACTTTCTGTTTATTGAAAAATTTGTATCACCTCCAAACAAAGTTAATTTGGGACCTGATAACGCTTGGTAGGTTATTGAGATACACAAGCGAAAATGAATACCAAAGATGGAAAGTTCTGGAGATTACACATAATTAGTTCCCGTTTAGATACGGCCTGAACTGTTTCGTGCCATTTCCAATTTCACTGTAATATTCCAATTTATTTAAGAGAATATTCTGATTTACACATTCATTAACAGAATATATACTAGCATTATCTGCAGAATTAAGAGGATTCTGACTAATTTATAAATAGCCTGCGCAATATCGAAACCATTTGGAAATCCGAATTATTACTTTGATAATGTTTTATTTGTTAGTTCATTGAGAAACGTCTTACAATTATCTTTTCTAAAAATCTGAGAATTCCAGCTATACAGAAGCTTAACCTCAGGATATTTCAGCCAATTCCTAAATGTTCAAGTGGTTAATGAACAGGTAAACAAGTAACTTAATATCTTACTAAACTTTTTAATTATGTTGATATTTTATCTCAAGTACTAGAATTCTTTGATTTTACAAATTTTATGGTAATCGTGTAGTGAGGTTCTCGGTTTTTATTAATAAGATTGCTTGGAACACCTGGTCTGAGATATTTTAAGGCAGCTCCAACTGAAGCTGACAGCCCATTCTTTGAAGGTTGATTCTTTCAATGAAGAAAAGAGCAACCAGTTTATTTTTATAAATAGAGTCATAACTGATTTCGAACGACAGGTTCATCTTCAGGCGACTGTTCACATCATGAGACTCTTCATTCCCCACGGTAGTATGAGGTCACTGGGATTACGGCTCCTTCGAAAAGCCTGAGTTATATTATTGGAATGTTGTTGTTTTATAATCACAAAGTATTGTGCAGTAGATGCACCACTTATGATTTGTGTATAACCACGTTGTGTAATGCGCCACAGATGCAAGCCAAAACTACTTGTCAAATGAGAAATGTCCATGTAGATGGCGATCGTACACCAGAAGTGTCATGATTGACAGTTCATGGACAGAACTGGCTAATTTTGCAGTACTGTGAAACTTGAGGCTGTGGCTTCTTAGAAGCAGGTCTGCATCATGTTCTCTTCCCCAACAGGTGACAGCAGCCATATCACGCACCTTCCACAAGACGTCAACTCAGGAGTGATCGTAAGCTGCAGTTTTAAGCGGAAATGCTTGACGGAGTTCAGGCGAACCGTTCCGTAAGCTTAAGAGCTGTGAGAAGAGATCTGGACGTCACTCACATGTTCATTTGAAGAGTGTCGTATCAGCATCGGTTGCATCCATTCCACTTGCAAGGGGTACAGTTCCTTGGACAATCTGGTTTCGAACACCGTATCGACTTTTCACAGTCACTTATGCAGCAATGTATTGCAGAGCCAGAGTTTGCATCACGTGTGTTGTTTACAGTCGAACCATGATTTACGAGAGGCAGCTATGTAAATACCCATAACAGCCAGAAGAAAACCCTTGTGCAATCGTGGCCACACATCGCCAACAATTGTGTCCGTTAAACTTGGGGTTAGCATCATCGGCGAACATGCTGCCGGACCCGATAGTCTTCTGCGTCGTACAGAGGACGAGCTGTATCAAGCTATTCTGGGGTGCTAGATCCACTGGACGTACGAGTGAAAGGAGCGTTTCAGCATACTGACGCACTACCGCACTTCACCCATCGAGCGCGCCAGCGGCTTTCTGACGTTATTTGTAGTGAATGGAACTGGGAGACGTTGCCCTGGGCTGCGGCCACTATAATTATTCATTTGTTTTTGATTGTCTCCATAAACACAAATAATACATTAAAGGCAGTGGATAAAAAGAAAAATTAGTACCGACAAGCCACTGTGTGGCAGACACTGAATGCTAAAAATTTACAGTTAAAGAAGCTACTAATGTGTAGTATCTTTTCCAATCCTTTGACTTCTCTTGACCGCACACTTCATCTGCCTCTGTTGCCGCTCTATTGCTAGGATGTATGTGTCGCGTAAGGAACATTATTTTGGAAGGAATATCATATTGCTCCAAATACGGTTTAAGAGGTCTATTTAATAACTCATTTCCTTCACTAGATTAAAGATAGCTATTGAGTGTACACTGAGGAGACCAAAGACATGGGACAACGAGGTACGCACAGACGGATGGCTGTAGCACCGCGTACACCAAGAATAAAACAGCAATGCATTGGCGGAGCTCTCTTTTGTACCCAAGTAATTCGTGTGAAAAAGTTTCGGACGTGATTAGGACCGCACTATGGGAATTAACAGACTTTGAAAGCCGAGTGATAGTTGTGCCAGACGCATGGAACATTCCATTCCAGAGATCATTAGAGAAATCAACATCTCAGTATTAAGAGTTAGCCGAGAATATCATATTCCGGGCATTACCTCTCATCACGGACAACGCAGTGGCCGCCGGCCTTTGCTTAACGACCGAGGACAGTGGCGTCTGCGTAGAGTAGTCAGTGACAACAGAGAAGCCACACTGCGTGAAATAACTGCAGAAAACAATGTGGGACATACGATGAACTTATCCGTTTGGTCAGTGCGTCGATAGTTGGCTTTAGTGGGGTATGGCAGCAACAAATGAATTGAATACATTTGCTAACAGCTCGACGTCTCCTGCAGCTCCTCCTGTGGATCATGACCATGCTGCTTGGACCCGAGACGACAGGAACGCCGTCGCCTGGTCAGATGAATTCCGATTTCAGTTGATAAGAGCTGATGGTAGATTTCAAGTGTGGCGCAAACCCCACGAATCTATGGCCCACGTTGTTCATAAGGCACTGTGCAAACTGGTGGTGGCTCCATAATGGTGCGGGCTGTGTTTACATGGAATCGACTGAGTCTTCCGGTCCATCTAAACGGATAATTGACTGATTCGGGGACCAGCAGACAATTTTCAGTCATTCATGGTTTTCACATTCCCAGACAACGTTGGAATTTTTATAGATCACATTGCGCCTTGTCACCGGGCCATAATTGTTGTCCATTGGTTTGAAGAACATTTTGGACAGTTTGAGCGAATTTGGCCACCCAGATCGCTAGACATGAATGTGATCGAACTTGAATAAGACATAAAAGCACTCCGTCTTCAGGCCACGAGTGACCTACCGGGACCATCCGACCGCCGTGTCATCCTCAGAGGAGGATGCGGATAGGAGGGGCGTGGGGTCAGCACACCGCTCTCCCGGTCGTTATGATGGTATTCTTGACCGAAGCCGCTACTATTCGGTCCAGTAGCTCCTCGATTGGCATCACTAGGCTGAGTGCACCCCGAAAAATGGCAACAGCGTATGGCGGCCTGGATGATCACCCGTCGAAGTGCCGACCATGCCCGACAGCGCTTAACTTCGGTGATCTCACGGGAACCGGTGTAACCACTGCGGCAAGGCCGTTGCCATGTATGAGACATAATCAAAATTTTTTGGTCAAAATTGCAGCACAGTCAGCAATGTGACTACGCCTATTCAGGCTGTTTTAATTTAATTCTAGACCATGCCCTCTTAGATAAATTATAGATTCAGGTATATCTTCTGAAGAAGGCTCAATTATTTGGGCTGAAACCTAGGCAATGGTTAGTTTCATTACCGCAATGGACGTTGATAGTTTCTTATATATTCATATATATTACATAATCAAAAGGTGAGTTAGTGCACAGAAACCTGGACCGACAATACTTCCGCAATTATGGACTGCTGTATAGCCACCATATCTGCATGGGACTTCCAACGACTTGTTGAATCTATACCACGACAAGTGGCTGCCCTAAGTCGGGTAAAAGGAAGTCCGATACGATATTAGGAGGTGTCGCATGACTTTTGTCACCTCCCTGTATCTGAAATTTTCGACCTTACAAAAAGTATGGACTGGGTTGTTTAATGGTTACAACAATCGTGCATCTGTCGCGCACTAGCTTTCCACATTTTCATAGTTTTTACAAAGAACCTGTTTCCATACAAAACGAGGTCGGATTTCATTTCAGATAGCTTTTGGTTACATGAGAATTTCAGTAACTTATGGACTTCAAATTCCACTAAAGTTGAAAGGAGCCAACATTGCCGATTGGCCTGATTCGAATGACGATATGTGCTGGAAACGTTTTTTAATAGATTTCATTTCAAAGTAACTTTTATATGTTTGCATTATATTTTAGTTAAATCCCTTTTGAAGTGCTTCTACTCAAAGCGACGACTTATAGATACGGTAACGTTTCGTAAATTTTTAGTCTTTCCAGTCACATACTTAAGAGACCAATTCTAAGGTTACCATAGAATGTAGGTGAGAATGTATCCTTCACCTCCGCGGCTGTTCGAGCTGAATCCAGTCGATATCTTCCTGTTGGGTCACATCAAAACTAGCGTCTGTAGCATGTCTATAGAACATCATGACACTCTCATAGACCGAATACAGGCCGCATGTAATGCCGTTTAGACCACCCCTGGCACCTTTGAGAGTCAATGCATTGACGCAACAAGGCCTTCAGTCAGATTGGAAGTCGCAGCTTTCACCGCCTGCATTAGGTCCGTGTGTGGGATTCTCAATGTAAGAGGAGTTAGGTGTACTAAATATATAATGTAAACTGGACTGAATATGCTATAAATAAGTGAGAGGTTTCCTTTGCGTTACTCGTATTCATTTTTATATGTGTTTACTTCTTTAAGCATTCTGCAGCAAAGGAATGCTGGTGGCTGCCCTGGGGTCTATGAAATTTGTTCGAACAAGCGGTCTCTACTAACCAGGTCTGTTGCTTCTTCATACTGTCTCCACAGTAAACTGATAGATTTTCAATAAGAAGACCCAGAGAATGAGTGTCTCTAAGCGGACAGGGGGAATGCTATCGGTTGATGTGTCATTTTCCAGGTCTCTGTCTTCAGGTTCCGTCTGCCTAGTGAGTTTACAATCCTCGACGACCAACATTATGTGATTGTTATGGCTATGGACCATATGAAACGCGCATTCGGGAGGACGACGGTTCAATCCCGTCTCCGGCCATCCTGATTTAGGTTTTCCGTGATTTCCCTAAATCGTTTCAGGCAAATGCCGGGATGGTTCCTTTGAAAGGGCACGGCCGATTTCCTTCCCAATCCTTCCCTAACCCGAGCTTGCGCTCCGTCTCTAATGACCTCGTTGTCGACGGGACGTTAAACACTACCCACCACCACCATATGAAATGTGAACGTGGATACAAATTCCTCATCTGCCATGATTCGTTTGGAGCCTTATTGATCATCCAGACACTGCACCCAGCAGATGGAACTCTCCAGAACATCCATGACGCCATACTGTACCTGCAATGACAACGAATGGTCTCATTCTGCTGGGAATCACGCCACGTGGGTACCCTGTTGTGTTTTATATAGTGACGATGGAGTACAAGGTGGTTCACTTAAAGACCTCCCATCAATTTTAGGTGATAATGAGAAGAACGATTTTGTGTTTTGTCTTCCCTTCTACCTAAGCTGCTAGGAAGAAGCTTTTAGTATATTAGAGGAAGACTGAATCAACCTGTTATTATTTTCGTGATCTGCCAATCAACAGTTTTGACTTGCGTCTAGGTTCGTTGTTTAGTTGGTGTTGGCTTGATGGCGAGGGGAGGGGGGGGGGGAGGGGGGGAAGGACCAAACAGCGAGGTTATCGGTCACATCGGATTACGGAAGCATGATGAAGGAATGGGCCGTGTCCTTTCAAAAGAATCATCCTGGCATTTGCCTGAAGCGATTAAGGGATATCGCGGAAAACCTGATTTCACCCGTCGTCCTCACGAATGCGAGTGCAGTGTGCTAACTACTGTGCCACCTCGCTCGGTGCTGCCTCTTAGTGGCTGTCCAGATCTAATATCATTGTTTCTAGTAGTCTGCCTTGACTCGCTTGCTCCAATGTACCGTTCAGAGCAGTAGTGTGTGTTAATGTAAAAAGGTGTACAAGGGAGCGTATGTGGTCTTAAGTTGTATTTTAGGCTATCTTCATTTGGTGGTCCATAGCCCCACTAGTCTCTTACAGTTAACGTACATCTGCTGATGGCGGCGATGTTGAGCGCTCTAAAGATGCACCACCACCAACAACAATCCAGTTTGGGAAAAGATATTCTAGAAGCAAATCAGGAGCTTTAATTTTGCGTGGTCTATCCCCTTCCACACGAAGCCGATGACTGTGTTATTGGCAGCACAAGTCGCGTACACTCACCGCATAGTACCTACGTCCTACCACCTGTGAGGGTTAACCAATAAGATAACTAACGCCACCACGAGCAGTTCATTTCTAACAAAAGTTGCTCCCCGTGCTGTGATCAGTTACTCCAAGACGTTTGATGCAAAGGCTCTGAAACACCTTGCATTGTCTCCAAAGGTATTCCCGTAACGTTGCCAGAGGTTGTCTCATGACGTACAACCGGTGGTGCGGCAGGTCGGCCGATGAAAGTACGGTAGTGAGGAGAAGTTAGTGCGGGGAGCAAGCATGCCGGCCACGGATGACCGCAGCGGATTAGCTGGAAAATTCCAGGCAGAGGGGAGTGAGACTGCTCTCCAGCTGGACAGAGTGGGCGATGGTGTCCACAGTTGGTTGAAAAGAGTATGAATATCATAGTCCCACAAATAAATACCTCCCATATGGCAGAGCACACGCCAGAGAAACTGCAGCAATAGGGTGAACTCATTGAAATTTTTAGAATAATTCTAAACCTTACGTTTTAAAAGATGCAAATTGTTTGAATCACAATAGTTTATAAAATTAATAACAAGTGTAGCAAATGAATTAATCAACACTATGTACTTACCATGCATCATATGAAAGCCGATGATGACAGTATTGACTCCAAAACGTTACAGGATGTCAAATCAAACAGCTATCAGCTGTCTAATATCCAAAGTTTTTTTTATTTGGCTACCAGTTTCGGCGATATACCACGACATCTTCAGGTCCCTGACCGACCTGTAGGAAGATTCAAATCTCAGATTAAAACTGTGTGCCGCACCAAGACTCTAGCTCGGGAACTTTGCCTTTCGCGGGAAAGTGCTCTACCATCTGAGCTACCCAAGCACGACTCACGCCTCATCCTCACAGCTTTACTTCTGCCAGTACCTCGTCTCTTACCTTCCAAACTTTACAGAAGCTCTCCATCGAACCTTGCAGAAGTAGCACTCCTGAAAGAAAGGATATTGCGGAGACATGGCTTAGTCACAGCCAGGGGGATAGGGGAATTTTTCCAGAATGAGATATTCACTCTGCAGCGGAGTGTGCGCTGATGTGAAACTTCCTGGGAGATTAAAACTGTGTGCCGGATCGAAACTCGAACTCGGGACCTCTTCCTTTCGTTGGCAAGTGCTGTACCATCTGAGCTACCCAAGCATGAAGTAAAGCTGTGAGGACGGTGCGTAAGTCGTGCTTGGGTAGGTCAGATGGTAGAGCAATTGCCCGCGAAAGGCGAAGGTCCCAGGAAGTTTCACATCAGCACACACTCCGCTGCAGAGTGAAAATCTAATTCTAGATTCCAATCTCGTTCCCGTCGAACTATGGACCGACATTCAAATACTGGTATCTGTAGATTTCTGTTTGATATAGTGATCATTTCAACCATCATCTCAAATCTACAGATACCAGTGTTTGAATGCTAGACCCTATTTTGACCAGACCCGAGGTTGGATTCTTTCTAAACGTCGGTCAAGGGGCGTGAAGGTGGCGTAGTATATCGCCGAAACTGGTAGCCGAATGAGATAAAAGTTCAGAAATCAGGCGGCTGAAAGGTGTTTGATTTGACGTTCTGTACCGAACAGCCGAATCCGGCAACCATCTCTGAAAAGATGGACGTACAGAGACTCCAACACGTTACTTTTAGAGTCAGGCCGTTGTGAAAATCATTATAGACAACTAACGAAATTTATATGTAGATTGTGGGAGTTCGTACATCATGTTGTGTCCAGGCCTGGTAAGGTACCTGAGGGGACTGTACAGTGTCAGATTTTGACTGATTATTGTGAAGGACGTGGAAACGCCGCATATGCGTGTCAAACTGCGTTGTCGACAGTTTGAAAGAGACCTCATTGTCGTCTCCATTTTTGCAGCCCATCAAATAGTGCAAAATCAGGGTTTGTAGCCATTCAGATGTGACACTGACCCAATAGAGGACTGCATGAGAACATGAGGGCGGGCGTTCTAGTCCCCGTCGTCAAGATTCCGATCGACCACGCCTGACCACCACAAAAGGAGGATTGCCCTATTGTGCACCAGGCACTTCTGCACCTACCATCCGTGAATAAGTAATCCACTCTATTTCATCCCACACCACTGGTCGGGGACCGGCAAATGTCTGACTAGGAAATTACTGTTCCATGCGTAATTCGCTGTTAACACTACAACACAATGGGCCGAGTTTGGAGCGGTGTTATGCCTAGAAGGGATGGACAGCTGATGAATGTCCTCGAACCGTGTTCAGCGAAGAATCGTGGCTGTACACGACCGCGGATAAGCATCCTACGTTCTCACGTATCATGGTGCCAGTTTTAAACACGACAATGCTCGCGTACTTGTAGGACGTGCCCGTCTGAAATTTCTACTTGATGTTGAAATATTATCTTTCACAAAAAGGTCTTCAGATATCTCTCTTGTAGAACACCAACTCACTCCTCGTTCCACTGTTGGTATCTAGGATATCATGGATCAGTTGTCGGACATCTTGCCTCAGGAAATGACATAACTTCTTTAAGGCAGACATCCCACTGGAATCGGTGCATGCATCCAGGTCAGACGGTGGCAACTTTGTTGTGACAATCGGGCTTACACTATCAAGTTCTTCATACATTTGACTACATATTATAATCACAGGAACAACGTCACATACTCTCCGAAACTGTGTAGTTTCATTTCGTTCCCTCCTCCCCTTTAGGGCCTTAGTAACTGTTTTGTTTTATTATTGTGCTGTTTGTTGTTGTTGTCCACACAGACAGGTTTCCTAATCTTCCTAATCTTAACTTTCAGGTGTGTCTGTGTTGTAAGGTGAACCTGAACAATGCAAGTCGTGTGCTTACTTAAACTTTATCTCTTAAAAAGAGTCGCAAAATCCACCTGAATCTGTATAACTGTATTAACTTTCAACAAACATAAGTAGAAAACATAAAAATATATACTAAATAAGCTATCCTGTGAAATTTTGTATTTTTAGTGGAGTGAAAAGTGTGAGAATACGTGACGTCATAGTGCTTGTCTTAGTGTTCCACCACTTAAAACTAAGTTAGTAAAAATTTTACACGAAATATAAATCGAATTTTGAAAGAAAAGGTATCCAAACAACAAAACGCTTTCATTTGAATGTCCTGTAATTATATGTACGCAAGATAACGGAACAAAATCACGAACATTTAATGATGCACAGGTCAATGTGCAACAGTGCACTATAAGAATAAGACTGTCTGACTAAGAAATGAAGTTTGAACTGAACTGAAATTGGTGATAATTTTGAAATGCAGCGCTTAACTGCCAGTGACTTTATTGTTTCGCTGACTGTAATGTTAAACTGGCTGGCCCTATCAAATGTACATGACTTACCCTGTCGCAACGGAAACACGGTGCTCTCAGAAGAACAATCAGGATTCTGAAAGTGACGTTCGTATAATGACTATACGTCTGTAATAAGACAAAATTATTGAAAAACGTCGGGAATTTGGGATAGATACGAATTTAGCATTTATTCATTTTGAGAAAGCTATTGGTAAGGTAAAACATGTAATTGTGTAAGGTATAAAATACTGGAAATAAAAAGTTTTCCTAAATATCACGTTAATACAGTGAAGAGCATGTATATATATATATACGAGGGGCGTTCAGAAAGTAAGCTCCGATCGGTCGCGAAATGGAAACGACTATGAAAATCCGATAAAGCTTTGCACAGATGTGTTGGGTAGTGTCTCTAGTATAACCCCAGTTAGCATCACGTCGCTCTTCTCATTTCTGAGCTCGCAGTGAGTGCGTGAAGATGTCTAGAAAATAGTGTCTGCCGCCAAGTACGAGGGCCTGGTGAGAAATTTCGCCTGAAGCTATGCAGCTAACATTACATAACTGTCGTGCTGTTTCTTCTTCAAGACAATTCTCAGCCGCATTCTGCAGGGGCAATGAAGATGCTCCTGCATCGTTTTCAAATGGAAATGTGAGATTACCCACAATACAGTCCGCAATTGTCTCCCCCTGAGTTTCATCTCTGGTCACATGAACCGCTGTCTTTGAAGACAACATTTTGACACAGACAACGAGGTGTAGGCCAGCGTGGAGAATTGGCGGAAAGCACTGGCGGCTGCCTTCTATGATGAGGCTATTGAAAAGTTGGTACAACGCTATGACAAAAGTCTAAGTCGGAACGGCGACTACGTACAGAAGTAGCTGAAAGGTGTAGCTACTTGTTACAAGTAAAACATTTCTGATGTTCACTGTGGTTTCAATTTGGCAATCAATCGGAGCTTACTTTCTGAACAGGCCTCGTATATAAACGAAAACAGTTATAATTCAGACAAATTTTCAATAAACCAGGTTGTTCGACGCGATGAAATCTATCACCCTCTTTACGTGACTTATGTATTGACAACCTAGTTATGAATTGCAAAGATTAAATAAACTTAAAATAGGTTTTAATGCACCGTTAAATGCTGACGACCAGATAATTAAACAGGAAGCAGAAGATAATTTACGAACAGTAAATAGATTGAGCCAAAATGCAATACACTAAATCTTAACTACATCTACAAACAATATGAAGATAATGGCTTCAAAGGAAAGAATCCAGACAGTTCGAAAGCAATAACACATGAGAGAATTTTTGAACGAGTACCCCTGTGGTGTCACCGCCAGACACCACACTTGCTAGGTGGTAGCTTTTAAATCGGCCGCGGTCCATTAGTATACGTCGGAACCACGTGTCGCCACTGTCAGTAATAGCAGACCGAGCGCCGCCACACGGCAGGTCTAGAGAGACTTACTAGCACTCGTCCCAGTTGTACAGCCGACGTTGCTAGGAAAGGTTAACTGAGAATTACGCTCTCATTTGCCGAGACGATAGTTAGCATAGCCTTCAGCTAAGTCAATTGCTACGACCTAGAAAGGTGCCAATTATCCTTTGCTATGTATCTAATGACGCACATACTGTATCAACAAGAACAATGTTCACCAATTGTGGATTAAAGTTAAGTATTCCAGCAGCTACGTACTTTTCTTTATAGCATTCATTACGTATCTTGTTTCAGACCTCACGCCAGCCTGCGTGAGTTTAAGCGCGTGCCTTTCGGTTACCCGTCACTGTGGATTGGCTGTCTTGCCAGTCCACAACAACCCCACTTCAGTTATCTACGATGTGATATTAGTTTTAACAATGACAAGATATTGAGAAAGGTTAATAAATAGCAAGCTATCTCCAGAAAAATCTGAAAACTTTGGGGAGAAAAACAAGACAATAAACACAAGCGAAATTCTGTAAAGTTACGTCTGTACTTACTCTTGTATATTCTTGCGAGTCATGGACGCTAACAAAATAAGAAAAATTACGTATACAAGAAGCAGAGATGAAGTTCATGAGATATGTAAGAGGTTGTAACAAAATGGATAAGATAAGATTTAAAAATCTTTTCTGTTAATGACAAGATAGAAGAAAACATTTTGAAATGGAAGGACGATGTTGACAGAATAACATAAAAAGTGAGTTCCAAAAAAAATGATGAAATGTAGACCGACTGCAAAGAGGGAACAACGTAGATGTCGTAAGACATGAATGTATGGATGGTTGACAGAGACCGGAACAGGTGATTGCAACACCTAATCCTTGGAAGGAAATGATGGTGATGATAACCTGACACACTTCACTGGTTTCGTCAGGCAGCGTGAACTGATGCTACAGAAGGGGGATCGATCACTCCGTACATCGTTGTTGAAGCTGTAGCTACATTTACTCTCGGACGTGGCTGCTACTTAGCTTTCTGGGCCTGGTCTGTGGTTTGAACCTAGACGACACTGTGAGGCAGTGTAGGTGATTTCGAATTTAGTTCATCGGTACTGATTTGAAAACAAGTTAGTTGTAGTTGAAGCTTTCATGTTCTACTTCGTTTTCAACAACCGACTTTTCCTCTATCTATGTTTCCACACGATATGTGGTTCATGGCAGCGACCTGTGTATGTCGTGTTAGGCTACAACATTAGCTGATCGAAGAAATCTTGTTACATCTGACTCAGTTCTATGTGTTTACTTACAGTAACAAATAGATCTTAAAATCAAAACTGTCATTTTGTTTCGAAAACAGCAGCTTCCAGTAAAACATCAGAAATGACTGGAGAAAGGAAGCAATTTATCGTAAAAAGATCATGTAAATATATCACAACAATGAAGCGTAACGTGTGTCGTATGCTATGTAGAGCACGTGGGCTACTGATTATGTTAAGAATGCGTCACGTGTTTCAACAAAAGACAGTACTGGTCGGATCTAGAAAAAAGTTCCTACAATTATATATCCAGAAACGAATACCATCTGAGATTTGGACCTGTCTGTCGTATCAATCCGAACTCTCTGTTACTCAGATGTAGACACAATAGACAGTTCTGTATGCGGTTACTAACCATATTTCAGTCATTCGCCACTGTGAATCTCGTACTCTATCAAATAAAAGTGGCTCAGTTCGATTATGTCGTCACTAATAATTCCCATACAAGGAGAGAGAAATGATCCAGATGCCCCTCCTCCAGCATTCAATGGTTTGCATCCCTCTACACTTGCGTATTGTGGTAATTTACTATGGCATCTCTTGTGACGGTCAACACTATCGAGTTCTACATATTAGTCGTCATTAGTAAAACTGTCCATACCTCAGCAGCTATGTGGTCGCCAAGAACCCCTGCCCACACATTGATGCTGGACATATGCTAATGAGAAGCCGAAAACATTCCCCGAGAATATTCTCTAGCCCACGGATAACGATTATGCAAATTTATGATGCCAGCTCTAGTAAAAGTCGATTCGTCGGTAAAGAGGACTGACGACAGAAACACCATTAATTGTGATAGTCTGGTGCAGAAGCCATCGACAAAATCGCTTCCGTACAGGGCTATCTGATGCTAATAATTCTTACACTCGTTGCAGATGAGTAGGAATAACAGTGGTTGTCACGCAGGATACACACAATCGTAGTGTGACTTACACCATGTTGGAGGGCCACTTGCCTGGAACTTGTAATAGGGTTCGTCTCGATATTCTGTAGAACCCAGTCCTCCAAATCTGGTGTATGCACAGTCTGCCGCCCCCATGCGCGTTCTTCTGTCTGAAAGGACCCTTGATCACACAAAAGGGCTTGAAATGTTGTAGGATGTGCTTACTGTCTTGTTTTGGAATATCAGTGCTGCGTCTCCACTGTTTACATCTGCTTGGCCGTACACAAATATCATCTCGGCTTGTTCCCCGCATGATTAGCAAACCATTGTGCAGCTTACAGTATGCTGCGTTAGTTATACAACCCGCAACACACAAGGAGCACACGGAGCTAGGTCACAGGAACTTTCATTCCTCAGCGTCGTCTACTATGGCAACGACGCATTTCCAGACATAAGTTCGTAGTGCCTTTTTTCCTTCATTTCCAGCTAGGAATCTGCCCCTGCAGTTCGTCGGTTTTATTGATGTTCACCCATCATATCTTACTGAAACATCCACAAGAGTAAAGGCAGCGGTTAATACCAGCCATAACCAAATACTTTCAGATCCATTCAAGAACACTAAGGTCACACTTTCACTATCTTCAATGTGTTGGAGAAATAGAAAGTGGTATTTAAGTGTCGTATCCAAAAAATTCTGTGGCATTCCGTTGCAAAAGCATTTCTTCTCCGTAACTTCCTGGAGTATTATAGAAAGACGTCACACGAGACTGACATAATTGACACGGGAATGAGGTCTATCACAATACGCTATGGATTGTTAAGTGTAAAAATAAAAGAGAACGAAATAGAAAGAAACGATATAAAGAGATTAATGGGCTGTAGTCGGTTACGCGAGACTGAGAAGCCGTGAGGCAATTTCATAATTCAGGAACCTATTGTGCAGAAAGGCTTTATGATACATCGATTTCCGTTACGTCGCTACATAAGAAACGAGTTCGTTGCTAAAAAGTTTCGAGTTTTCAATTTTACTTCAGTTTCTCTCAACTTTGGGACATAACGTAGCAATAAATCAAGTTCACGGGCCGCTACCTACCGACGCGAACCTCCTTACAAACTCTGTTGAGTAATTTCATGAGAAAAACTGCTTCCCCGCGTCTCTGAAACATTGCTGCTGACGGAGATTCTATCCACCCGTTGGGGTATATGTCGCACCGGGCAATCGGTATTGTAAGTGGGTAACTGAGAAGGTTGATCACCACGGAAGTACTATAAGAACTTGAAAGCCATTTTTGGACATTAGCACAATTTTGACGAGGCGAAGTATCTTCCTGAAATACGATACTGCCTCCAAGGTTCTTATATGAACATAATCTCTGCAATTCCACAGCCTCCAAATACTTCATACACGTCTTTGTTAAACACCAAAAATCTATCCCATGCATACATTCTTTAGTGATTAGAATAATTTAAGTTAAAGAATTATTTTCAGATGACAAAACGACGACCAAGCGTTGTGAATTGTGAACTGGTCGAAAAAACTCGACGAGAAGATTCAGGACAACAGCCGATTCACAGTAACCTGTCTCTCTAGGATACCACAAATTTCACGAAATTTTTTGTAACAAATCATTTCATAGAAGCTAGGGTATCACAAACTCTGTGCAAGATGGGTACCAAAAATCTTGACAGAAATTCACGAGAATCAGACATCACTGACATTTGTGGATTATTACGAAAAGGGGTAGCCGAGCGGTTCTAGGCGCAACAGTGTGGAACAGCGAGACCGCTACGGTCGCAGGCTCTAATCCTGCCTCGGGCATGGATGTGTGTGATGTCCTTAGGTTAGTTAGGTTCTAGGGGACTGATGACCTCAGAAGTTAAGTCCCATAGTGCTCAGAGCCATTATTATGAAAAACATAATAACTCATTACTTGATCCGATCTTGCTCCCAGTGACTACCAGCTGTTTCCAACGATAAAGACCTGACTTGCGACGAGGGTTCGCGACGCATTACTTTGACGATATGGAACTATGGGAGGGTGTGACTAACTGGACGAAGCGTCAGGTGGAATAATTTTGTGACCATAGATTTTCAAAGCCTGCAATAGATGCCTAAATTTATGACGTGACTATGCTGATACGTGTGATAAGTAGTACTTAAGTGTCCCTTTCATACAGGTAAAACACCATCTTTTCCTACACTTTTTTAAATACTACTACGTAATACGCTCTCTCGATAGACATTGCACGTGTACTAGTCAAATGTGAGAGTAGTATATTTTGCATCCTAATAGCATCGTTCTACAGCTGCCAAAGACCACCGCTCTTAGTTATCATTGTTGTTCCAAATTTGAAACCTAACTTTCTTTTAACAATTAAAATAATACCTGTGTCTGAAATTGAAGAAATACGCGGAAAAATAAGCAATACTGAAAATAAATGTACTGTCTTGTGAAGCATCCCTTTTGTAAACCTTGTCATTAAAAATGAATTTCGAATATTCTTAATCTGGCTACCGTAGTCACCAAGTAAATGACTCATTTAGGTCCAATAAATGATGTGCACCAAAATTGTTAAACAGTCACTTGTAACTGAAAGCAAGTCAAAATCGGGGAGATTTCGTCTCTGTCCATGCAAAGTCCCAATCAGACTTTTCATAAGTCTGTTGGTCATCTCAATAATCGCAACTGCTGTGAACGTAATGGTGTACACCTTAACCGCTAGATATCATTATTCTCCTCACCAGGAGGTCTGTAGTCTACAAACATGTGGGATAGAGGGAGCATGAAAATTAGAAATAAATGAACGTTCAGAGTCGTACTTGCGTCTGAGATTTTTACTTAAAAACTGAGAAACGGCTGTCACACAGTCTGATAGTTACAGCTGATATTTCGACGATGATGCTTTACTATTGGGACACTCAATGTCGCGGTTATCAACTATATCACTAAATCGATTTGGAAAATATGTAATATTAAACGGGCTTCGAATGCAAAGAATCATCATTCTTTTCCAGTCAGAAATATAGTTATTTGCTGCCATTTAATTTTTTAACTATCTCATTATTGGTGCTTCAGTCAGTGTCACCCATTCACAGGAATCTGTTGCATAACGATCGGATTTACGATTCCAGTTTTATGGCACCATTCTTTAAATTTGTTAATACGATAATAGCGTATGGGGCCTGAAGATGGTAACAATGACTTGCCGAAACTGGTAGCATTTGAGATATGAAATAAAGTAAACCAAAACATACGGCCTTTGGTAACGTTTTTTGAATCAAGAAATACGTACCAGCCGATGTCCCCCAGGCCATAATGCACCGGAAGAGGTCTCATTTTTGGGTTTCAGAAACGGATTTCTCGTTATATCTCGCTCCTGTAACTCGTTAGGTGGGCAAGCCAACCACATTCCTTCTGCGAGGACACGATTCCCAGAAAAACTGTGTGGAATGTATATAATCAGTTGGATCCATTCATATTTAAGACAAGTTCAATGTAAGTGTATGTAGAGGAAGATAAGGGTAGTGAAGGTGTAAACAGAGGAAGCTTGCGTACCTCGGGCATGGCTGTGTGTGGTGTCCTTAGGTTAGTTAGGCTTAAGTAGTTCTAACTTCTAGGGGACTGATGACCTCATAAGTTAGGTCCCATAGTGCTCAGAGCCATTTGAACCATTTTTTGAAGCTTGCGTACACTTCTACGGCCGGATGAATGACATGAAGCGATTAATCCAATATTCCGCCTGCAGAGCAACTACAGTATGGATGAGACTCTTTCTTTGTGATTTGTACCCAGAATATGCAAATGTAGAAGAGATAATCCACTCTAAAATATATTGTGCAATGGAAACTGAAACTCCTTATAAGTTAACAGCTCCAATAAATTTGATATTTCATTCACAGAATTATCGAGCGGACGGCGATTAAGCTGTTGCACAGCAGATCCAATTCCCAGGTACAAATAGAAATTTTTAAAATTGTTATTTGGTGCAAATTGCAGAGAATCAAGTCCAGCACATGCCATGTGACAAAATCAGTATCTGGTGTCACGCCTTGCTGTATGGAACCATAAGATAAACTTAGCCACTATACGTTGCCCTAGCATCGACGAGAAATGCGAAGGCAAGAGTAATTGACAATAACTCATACATAACAGTAGGACAAGATTGAAGACACCATAGATAATTAGGAGAAATGACCACATCACCAGCCGTGATGACACTATGTTCAGGTTAAATATACTCTGGAAGCGTCAGGGTGAGTGTCTGGTCATTCCGTCTGCATCTCCGATTTGCACAAAATGACAGTCTCGCTAGTTACAGGATAACTTGGTTGGTGAATTGTGATGTGCTGCCTGCTGCTAGAGTGTATACACAGCCTCCGAGATCGCCGCCGCCTAGCTGTAGTGGGACTTCGCCGCTGCACGCTGCCACGGTTTTTTTATCACCTCCGTGAAAATTTAGACAAGTCTGGTCCTTCTTCTGGTGAAGGGCTTTACCAAGGGACTGCCTTCAACCTGTTGGGCGAGGCACCTTCGTGGCTGTTCGCTGAGTTGCACATACGGGTCTTGGCTTCTACCTTCATGACACGGGTGTCATGAAGACAAAATGCGTCCATGATATGCTGTTAGCACATGCCTAAGCGCATATCAGTCTTCGAGAGTGCTGAGGCAGGATGGACGATTTGTTGATGAGCCACAGTGGGCCGCTCGTATAAACTCATCAGGACACCTGACTTGCACAACCCCAGCGTGCTGCGTCTGCATTCCTTGTTTCACTCGAGTGTGTGAGTCAGTGCGCCTCCTGCCATACTGGAGAAGGTAATCTGTACTGTAAAATCACAAGTTATAGATGAAGCTTACCCATTACGAATGTTTTAGAGCCCGTGGCTGTTTGATCAGTGTAAATACATGAAACTGCAACCAGTAACTTTATTGAAAATGTTATTTATTCATTCTATAAACTGCTTTTCGAACCTATTTAAGCTCATCTTCAGATGATTTTCTAGAAGCTAAATAGCTATCGCAAGAATATTGCTGAGTGCTGGTTCTGTGACAAGAAAATGGAACATACTTTAAGGCATCGTCATAAGTACTACTTACCCATAGATTTGTATCCTTAATTTAGTGATCTACCTACTCCGACAGTATGGGTTGCATTTGTTGTTGGTTTATTATCCGGCTGGTGGCGTACCTGATTCTCTACCTAGCGATCAGGATATCCACGCTATTGGTCATCGAATTTGGCTCGTTCACGCCTGCGCGGTTTCTTCATATACTCGCATAAATAGCAGACTACCGTCGCAGCCTCAGCAGACTGAAATAAATACCTTCCTCTACAAGTACCATGAGGACATTTGATTTGTTTCAAGGACCCACTTCAAATCGGTGGACGATTTTCGTCGATACAGCATGGTTTGCCTTCACACAGACAGCGATCTGACAGACGGCATACCTATGTATTTCTCGCAGTGATGCAAGATAAGACACTTGTTCACAATCACGAGGTTCTCCAACCATTGAAAGATATAGAGGCTATGATAGCCAATGTCTTCACCCGCCTTGGAGCTATCACAGCGTATTTGAACCCTAGCCCACTGCTTCTTGGAACGGACCTCCACACTTTGACATCGTTTGACATACTCATTGTGAGGCTGATCTGAATGCTAAGCATCCTGCTTGTCATTCTTGCATCGCTAATCCCAAGGGGAGAATCCTCCTTGGAGATACCCTTGCAATATCTGTCTTCGGCCCTCACACTCCAACACATATACCAGTCCACACCAACTGCCAGCTTCTGGATGTGGCCATTTTCTAGGACACTGCGATGCATTTTTCGTTGGAAACATTACACAAACTGGCATCTGACCACGACCTGGTGCTCCTGCACGTTGCTGATGACACTCTGTCCTTATACCATCAGAGATTTGAACAAATTTGCCAAGGTCCTCAACAACAACACCTGCAAAGTCCTCAAGCTGACAGCACCTGCCAATCTGGTTAGTACTCTAGATTATCTAATCACGAAAGCCCAGAAGGAAAAGAAGTCCTCTACTTCCATTGTACCTAGGGCTTAAGCCTCAGTGGATGAGTTGCCTCCCCTATTGCACAAACTGAAAATTCCGAAGAAACGCTATTACTGGCAGTGGAAGCAGTTTTGTGACCCTCGGGATAAGCATCACATGAGGTGTCTCCAGTGTGAATGCTGCCACTGCCTCGCCGATTGAAAACGGAACTTAGGAGCGCAAAATGTCTACCTTTCTCCTCCAGCGTAAGTGAGAATGGATTTATCTTAGCCCTGAATCTAGACAGTGCACTGCTTAGCTTATAATGCCCTCCATGTTGTGACAATTCTGTCCAATGAATTTGAGACCTAGACTCAACTGCCCATCGAGGACCTTACTCCTAATTAACTTCAGGATGAACATGATATTCAGGCGGCCCTTGCCGCTGCCAGACAGAGGCCACCTGTTATGCCCTTAACCTTATGTTGCCAGCAGAAGTCCAACAGACTCTTTGGTGGAAGCATGGGCAGTCAGCTCCAGGTTTGGACAGCACCTTAAACGCACACCTCCATCAGTTCTCACACAAGCCACTGGTCTTATTCACCTGTATTCTGAACAGCAGTCTCACAACAGAACTTTCCCACCCACAGTATAACCAGGCCAAGCTGGGCGCCATCCCCAAGCCCTCGAATGATCCTGTAGTCCTTACTGACAACAGGATCATCAGCCTTCTGATTACTATGATGAAGGTCATAGAACCTTTGATCCTCAGATACACGTCCCAGCTCTGGTGGTGGTCGGGACAATCCACCCAGAACAGTTCAGTTTCGCTTCCACCTGTCACGTGAACTAGAAGTTCTTAGGATCAGAGAACATGTCAGCAAGAGCCTTATGTCGACACCAGTGGTTTTTGTGGATCCGAAAAATGCTTACAATATGATTTGGCAGGACAACGTCATGTACAAAATGCTGCCACTGATGACCATACTGGACATCTTTATCGAGATCATGGATGATTGCCTCCGCAATGGAACCTTCTTGGTTCCTCAGCAAGGAATGCGCTCAGGCATATGTTACATGTCGATGGGTACCTTTCAAGGCTCTGTGTTGTCTCCCAGCCTATTTAACATTTATGTTAATGAAATGCCAAACATCCCACTCTGCCACCTCGTGCAGTAAGCTAATGATACAGCACTCTATGTGACTGGCCGCAAAGCCTACCAACTCACTGCTCATCTCCAGAGGCAGTTGGGCCAACAGTCACCTGGTGTTGCACAAAGGTGATAAAAACTTCGTAACCACTCTTCAACAGCAAGGAACTGAAGACAACAAGTTCCAACTGTACTATACAGTTATCCACCCTTCCCTCATCTATGGCTCCAGCATGTGGGTCACAGTTAATGCCTCCTGGATGCAGATCCTCTGGTGCCTACAGAATAAGGTGCTTCGGTGGAGTCTGTACACCCCTCTGCTCACGAGGACTGTTACCCTACACAAGGAGACAAACACAGTAACTTTAAAAGCGTCCATTTGAGAGAATACAAGGTGACTCCATTACAAAGAAAATGCTTTGCACGACACATTAGACGGATTATAACACATTGCAACCATGACTCTCTAGTTCTGGCACCGCCATCCTGTACCTCTTACCATTCTTGAGGACTAGGATTTGGACCATGGCTAACGATAGCCCTGATATGGCCACTAAACTTGTGTCAGTTTTGATGTGGCCACTCATTATGTTAAGTACACGTTATGACCAGCACTGTAACTACCGATGTAGTTGTGTTACCTCCTACCAGCAGCGCTGAACTTACACCATTGGTTGGTGTTATGGGACTTCAAGTTCAACTGCCACACTTTCAGTGAGCAATTCAATGACATCTGAGGTCTCACCTGACCTGAGAACCAAATCTACAGCTAGACCGTCGGGAAAGCGTCAAGTAACACATAGATTAACCATATTCTTCGAATATATATATGCTGTGGAAGCCTGTTGACTTATTTCTGCATCCTAGAGAGTTCCTTCTGGGAGACCCTCCTCCCTGATTCAGATAAGAAGTTCCTCAACGTTTTCGACAGAAATTCCTGTTGAGGAAATCGGGAGGGACTGCAGTAACGTCAGGTCTCGGTGGTGAAGTCGGTGTTTCCACAGAGTCGCCACTCCCCGATTGTGGCTGAGAGGAGTGCCCTTGCCACTCCACGTAGTGCCGGCGGCTGACGTAACCGGCGAGGGAGGGAGGAACACAAGGCTGGTGCGGGAGTGCGGCCTGCGATTTGGGGAGCAGGCAGGAGCGATGGCGCCGGTGCTGTATTCTTGATCGGGCACTCCGGTCGAGTGCACCGGGCAGCCACTACGGCAGGCGCGGCACGCCGACCGGGGGTCAGCTGGCGGCGCCGAGTGGATTGTGCGGCCTCGCCGTGACGTCATCCTCTCTCCGCCTCGCCTTTTGTCGCTGGCGGACACTCGGCAGCGCCTTTACGGCGTCCTGAATTTCTCGCCGAGTGTCCCCGCCGCCAGGCACTTAGCTTTACTCCTGCGGCGCCATTTAAGGCCGGATGCGTTCACAATGGGCAATAGCGCGAGCGCCTTTATCTTCCTGCCTGCAGATGCTCCTCCGTATCTGTCCCGCCGCAATTGCCAAACGTGTTCGGTGTATTAACTAACTGTTGAACAAATATGAGTCACAGTTGGTTGTGGACTACCTGCAACTGCGACATTTGGTGCCTGAGTTGATAGCTGGGGATCCAGCTCTCTGCTGCACCTGCTTCGTCGTAGATTCACCACTTTGTTCTGGCTTCTGTGAAGCAGTGATTGAGTCAAAAACAGGACTCTGAAAACCAAATACTAGGCAACCCTAATGTGTAAGCTGCAAGACACGATCTATGGAGACCTAAGTACTGTCTCTCGCCTCAGTCTACTACAGTTGCAAAATTAAAGAAGACATCGAAATACATGTGTCAAACGATGCTCAAAGTTACTTATAGCGATTTCATACTGTGATATGAAGAACATATGTACAAGACATATCAAAGTCTTTATAGCTTTAGTGTGCACTGGCTCTAGGATCACCAGATTTCACCGAACTAGCGAGGTCTACTAAGTATGTGTGCACCATACTACCACCCCTGGTAAATCGATATAGTGATTTTCAACAGGAAAATCGTAATAGCGAGTGTCTCCAAATGGAGAAAAGTATTTTGAAGCGACTCAGGAACTACGGTTTTGTTTGGTGTATTGCCTTTCACATAGAGAAGACGAATGGATGCATACGAACGTCGGAAAGTGCTTGTGCCTTGCCACCTCTCAGGGCAATTACGCCTAGCAACGCCAGAAAGTCTCATCGAAACATTTGCCTCTAACAAAAGGTGTTTGTTTTTTCTCAGGACCTTGATCTTACACAAAGTGATTCAGCTGCCCCTAACGAGGGGTTTCATGCAACCCACAATGCCTTCAAAAACCACACGAGAAATTTTCAGTCACTTGTTGCTCGCTAAATGCAAACTATTAATCCTACAGAAAAAATGAACAGGACGTTTTCGGTTGGAAATTGAATTTAATTGCATTTTGTACTGGGATACGTTTCTGCTGTAGGCCTCAGTTTATGGGTTATCCAAGAGTAACCTGCCTGAAGGTCACTTTTATACGTTTTTCTTGAATAATTCGAAAACTATGGCCCCTTGCGAAAGCATATCCCTGAATAAATTTAACCAGCAGATGTTCTCCTCATATTCTATAGGACTAAGATTTAGTTGTGAGCAAAAGAAGGTGAAAATTTTGCATATGATATTTGAAGACATTGCAGGTTGCATAGAACAAGTCAGTAGCAGCATCTGAATCGCTCTGTATATGATGAAACTCATAGGTGAAGCCTGTGCCGTACAAATGCTTGGCTCCATCTGATAACATAGCACCTCACTGTACAAAACCTGAAATGTACCTATCTAAACCAGTCAAGTCGAGTATTATATGGTCACCAGGAAGCAGTCTCGGAATCTCCAGAGCATCACTTACCTTCTAACAAGTAACACAGAGAGTAGCAAACGGTTTCTGCGGATTGCAATTGTTAAACATGTTTATACTGACTGCAGTTGTAGCTCACACTGACTAACATTCTTGATGAAGGCAGCAGGCAGGTGAATGTTCATACACGAAGTTTAAGTGTGAGCATGCGAAGTGGAGAAAGTGCCATGCAAACAGTCGTATATTCAAACATGAATTCATCAGTGGCACTGGAATGTAAATAGTTCATAGAATCGTCAATTCATAGTCTAGTTACTATGAATCAAACTCCACCCATGGTGACAGCAAAGAGTACAATTCTTCATACGTGCTCCAAGTGGCATACAGTTTCACCATAAGACGAAATTAGACACAAAGGAATTGTAGACACATTATGAAATCTTAGAATCATGTAAGTAAAGACACTGTGATGCCTTCAACATGCCTGTTTGTTGGATGGATTTATGAAAATCCTGTTCCGTACCTTGTGTATCGAAATCTAACTTCCTCACTGAACACTGAACGTTAACTTTGAACTCTAGAAAATGGTGTAAAAAAAGTATGACATCAAGCTGTCAGAATGATAGCCCCAGTCTCACCATACTTTCGTAACTTTATGTAATTTAATCCGAACTCAACTTCAAACCAAATTACTACATCAGTGATCCGTAGTAAGAAAGGGGAAGCGACAGTCACAGGTACTCGAAAAAGACCAACTGGAAACACAGGGGAGGAGAGACTAGAGAGTTAGGTGTGATTCCAAAGGGACACAACGCCGAGACCGTGTGATCATATTGTCATGCTATTGGATTATACTTCTGCTCGTTAAAGTAGCTCCTGTCAGACATGCCTTCTCAGCCAGTCAAAGACTGTGATACGTTCAGTAACCGATCACAAGGTACGGGAATCTTCAAATATATGTAAGACAGTATGATTTTGGAAATTGACATTGTGACAAGCAACGCCACATTTCCCGCACGCATTCACTGTGTCAGCTGCTTGTGAGCGGGCTTCCCACATTGCGCATGAAGAATCCTTGGCTCATTTCTTTAGCGTGGGGCCTATTAGTCCAGGTACCTTGCGATGACGTTGTCGTTGTGTGTACTGCCGCCTTGACTTTTCTTGCTAACCAACTTACAAATTGGCTATCCATTACAGCTCCCTATGGGAAAACGAGCAGCTGTCCTGCAGAAATATTGTGCAGTTGCCACTACACAAGCCGACGCAGGACCCGAAAAAGTTTCAGGCAATTATTAAGTCGTGAAAGCCTCACACAGCACATAAGAGAATCGTTATTGCTGTCCTTGCTGCAAGCATTGACCTATCAATAAAATATACGATGTGACGATCCTTGCCCACACATTTACAACACGTACTATACCATCGGTAACTCCAGACATGTGCCTTCTTGACTGATTCCTTACGAAATAAGAGACTTTAGGAAGCTACGAACATTTCGGCTACGAGGTAAAGTTGTTCAGGACTGTGCTAAACCTTGTTCCGTGGAGGCCGCTCAAATGAGATAATTATGGACGCTGATACACAAAGAATTTGCAGAGTTGCATCATTCGAGCGTGGAGCATGGATGAGGTTCCGTTGTGCTGCTGCCTGTCTCGGAGGCTTATTTGCACACCAAAGCCGGGCGCAGTCGTTACCTGCCCCGTGGCTATTGAGAGCGTTGCACCGTTTCACACGGTGATGGTTGAATGTCACAGGTCCTACTTTGAGTCCGAAGGCTTATGCTGCAACAACCCTGTGTGCTTGCACCACGTTAACATAGTACAGGTTCTCCTATAATCCTTTCGCGTGTTGGTCGTGTCGGCGTAGAAAGTAAGTGCGAAGGATGAAACGAGCCAAAGATAAAAAAGCAAGTAAAATCTGTACGTAATTCCTCGTAAAGGAGCTTGTCGTGTATTATGCGAACCACATTTTGATACCACGGGGTTTACGGGAACGACATTAATCGATATCATGACAAATGATACTAAAAAAGAGAAAAGAGAAAAACTTCGGCACGCTGCGTCCTTAATCCTGGACTTTAGTGATTTCGCGGCACAGCAGATAGAAAAGGTCAGCAGAGCCCTGGTAGGAAACATCGAAGCGAAGTAGAAATAACAGTCCATCATGTGCAGATGTCTTTTTTCCCCACAACAAGACTGTTGAAAGAGTTCTGTCAAACGTGCAACAACAGATAGTTTTTAGTTATAATTACCCTGGATTCTTCGTATGAGAATGCGTTTTCGCGTGTAACAAACTTATCTACAATTAACTGTCCTGGCTGCATGCATATAATTTCGACGTAGTTGCCTGTTACTGTTCCGCCCACTTTACAAATCAACGCTTATCCACAAGAAATCATGAAACCGTGGTGCTGTGTAGATGTTGGCCCCACTGTTTGGCTATGAGTCTGCTAAAACTGACAGCACCTTGTTTCCCATCTCTGGATAATGTTTCCGTCAAAGAACGAGGTGGACAGTCATAAACAGAAAGGGCGCCACAGTGTAATGCAAGCTTCTTGAGAGGTGCATCGCTTTTAGGTGGCCAGACACCGTAGGGGACGCACACAGCACGGACTACGTTATACTTCCCCCTAACACCACACAAATATACTGCTCTGCATAACTCAGGGACGAGATAGATAAAGTAATGTATTAGGTATTTGGTGGAAATTAATGAAAAAGCAGGAGCCTGTTGGCATCAGTCTCACAGTCATGCAGAGATAGCGTGGCGTGACTATAACGCCAAATGGGGCTGGTCCCATAATACGAGGCAGTCGAAGGAAATCCGAAATACAGTATTTGTCAATCAGCGAGCAGTTACAGTGCCATTTGGTAATGTTCTTCGTCACCACATTAGGAAGAGTCCAAGAGGGGAAGAATCGTCTTGAAACTGGAAGAAGAACGAAGGTGACGAGTGTAGCCCAGGAGTCTGGTATTGTTCACAGTATTGTATCACGTGTATAGGGAGTGTTCCGAACACAGACATAGCTGCTAGAAGGAGAAGAGATGTCTACTACGGTCGAGTACAGCAGCAGAAGACCGCTACATTGCGCAGCAGGCATGAAAGTACTCACGTCAAACAGCTGGTGTAGTTGCAATCATATTTAAGAGCACTGCACAGCACATAATCTCACGATCCACAGTGGCAAGGCCACTGCATCGGTCTGGTCACTTTGGCAGATGATCAGTGTATTATGTTCCGTGGACACATCGGCAGAACGATGGAACCGTTTGCGATAGTGCCAAGAGCATAGGGACTAGGTCAACGAGGAATGCGGACGGGTGCTGTTCTCTGGTGAGAGCAGAGTCAGGCGGAGTTGTGATTCTGGCGACCCTCGTGTGCTGATAAGCGAGATCACATAATTCCCCAGGAATTCTGTCGAACGTGATCGTTTTGGTGGTTCAAGTGTTACAGTGTGTTGAGGTAAAATGCTGGAAGGGCGCACTAACCTCCGAATACCTGAACACGATAGATTCACCGATCAAAGTTACTGTGACACTGTACTCCTTCAATCAGAAGCGTCTTGTCAGGGGTGCATTCGGCCATGACTTCATGTTTATGGGTGAAAATGAGCGGCCGCTTCGTACAGTGGAGGTGTGGAAGCCTTTGGGATGAGAGGATATTCGACGAATGGGCTGGCCTGTCCGATTTCCCGACTTAAATCCCATGAAGTACTTGCGGGATGCAGTGGGAAGCCGTTCTTCAACACGTTCACATGCACCAGAGACGATCCAGCACTTACCAACTGTTGGTAAAGAAATGGAATGCCCTATCAGAGGAACTCCTTTCCAGCCTTATAGCATGCATGACAGCACGTGTCAGAGCATGCACTGTAGTCAGTGGTGATCACACACCCTTTGTCGCAGCTAAAACCAGTAAGAATATAGCTTTATTTTATCTAATATCTAATGTAAAAGAGGATACTGATCAAGCTAGATGGCGCATTAAAATACAATTTCCAGTAGCAGGAATAAACGAGCAATGTCGTTGTGACATGGAGCATCCGTATCCGACTAAACGAAATGCAGTTGGGGTATGGATAGGGATACAAAGTCACGAAGCATTATTAGTTTTTAGACTAAGAGAGGCTTATGTCACTTTGTTTCTAGCAGATTTAAAAGACTGTATCAGGGAATGCGAAATGCAGTAGTTCTCTGGAAAAATGAAAGCAGTAGTTTTCGAGAAGAAAGCCTTACCTCTGCCAAAAGTCCATAATAGAGAAGATCACTGCATTTACTCCATCTTTACACTCAAACAGTAATTACCATTTACTGTAAAAACAGTAAGCCTACCGAGGTACTGAAACTAGAATTATAGGCCAATGGACTCTCAGTTAATGGTCCTAGATGCCAAATAGCAGAAAGACAATTTCACCTTTCAGCTAACATCATGGGCAAAACAATGAATAATGTGCCCTGACCAATGTTTATTGGCTGGACAAATCACCAGACATATTGTAACAACAATGTCGCTGTACCATTATACATATAAGTATTTTTTTTTCTTCTGATTTTTCGATAAACTTGTGTAATTGATGTTCTGATTTCATTTCTTTTTTGTTTCATGTCATTATGTTAAGAAAACTGTAAACAAGTTTCAGTGTGAATATGAGTGTTTATGTCAAATGTTAAGCGATATTGTAATAGAATTGAAATGTAACAAATGTTGAAACTGTTGTAAGATGTTTAAAATTGTAACTGTGTGTCTGGTACATAAGAGTATTAACTTATATACCGGAAATCTTGAACGCATAATAAATTCAGTAATCATTTTTTAATACAGTGATCATAAGAGTTTCAGTGTGCCCCCCCTCCCCTATTATCCATTTGAATTCTGAAGTGTTCTAAATTGGTCTGACCAGCAAAAGTTAAAGTCAATATAAAAGTCCAAATTTATCAGTGTTTTATTTTTATCAAAATTGACATTTTGTGTGTGATATTTCTAGGGTAAGCTATGCCCGATTTTAATCAGATTGAGAGACACTATAAAGTTTTGTAGTATACATTATAGTGTAGTGTTATGTATTCATGGTTTTTTCCATATCAGTACAGAACGTGAAACTATCAGTTCGATAGATTTCCTGGTTCAAAAATTTTACTATATTGTGCAGTGTTCTGCATGAATATATACCAACTTGTGCAGGGAAGAAATTCAGTTAATGTCTAATTAGTCTGGCGACCATATTATTAACAAATTGGTAGCATCTTCAGAGTTGCTTTTGGTCCATCCTGACGTGTAATTGTATTTCGAACTTGCTTGACGCATCATTGTTATTACAGAGTGGATTTAAGTCAGATTTGCCATCATTCAGGTACACGCGGTCGATATCTATACGAAAATCCTTTCTCATAAGGTGAACCCCGCTCACTTACCTTAGCACAGGCTTTAACGAGTACTGTGTCACGCGCACATTACAATATTACCTAAGCAAAACTTAACTTTTGTCAACGATACCTTGGATTCCACTTTGCTATATCTCTAGAAGAAATAATAACCTCAGAAAAATGACAAATATCAGTCAATCGAATATTGAAAAATGTGAAACAATATCAAGAACCACGAGAAACGTAGGCAAAATATAGCTTCTTTCAGTGTATCAACAACAAGCATAAACTTGGTTCTGGTATATTTTTAAGCAAGTACCTTTTCTATAAAGCATATGTATCTCATACAAATGCAACTATCTATCAGGGACCTGTGGTATGGATGTGAACTACAATTAATTAACATAAGTGTAAAGTGTAAATAGTGTATGCAAACCAGTACAGAACGACGAAGTATTTTAATTAAACTAATTAAAATTCAAGACTTAGATTCAGAAGCAACATAGACAACAAAGACAGAGTAACTTTTTCAGATACGAGACACGTGTATACTAATTAGTAATAAGTGAAGGAAAGGTGAAATTTAGGACGAATTTTTTTAAAGAGGCGGGATGTGTTACGACACAGAACAGCCAGGAGTATAAACTGTAAAATTTTATGAAAACTCGTTCACATTGCTACAAGCAATACCAAATTACGCCAGAGGTAGAGGCGGAAGCAGGAACGCGAACCGGTATGTTGCAAGCACGTCAGAGAGTCGACACATTGCGACGTCGTCTGCCGAGTGACAAGAGGCATTCGGCAGATCAAAAGACTGGAAGCCAAGAGAGAGACAAGCATGTCCGTTAGCAGGTAAGACATATTGGAAGGAATTCTATCTATCATACGAGAGCATGTAGCGAGGAGCTGACACTGCAGTTAACAGCCTGTTAAATAAATATAGCTGAGTAAGGAGGACACATGGAGTCATTACGATCCGAGCCTCGCTTCGTGAGCTCACGGTAACTTCTTATAAATGCTCCAGCGTTCCATCTCTCATCATGAGTTGATCGATGGGATCGTGGCATTCATAGTATAGCACTCGATTGCATGATTACGATACTGTAGTGAATCTATGTCCTAGATGCTCCAGCAACTTCCACGAACTAGCCTTCGATGTACTGGAGACGATGTTCCTTATGTGGGGAACTTCATGCTGCTCGGATTTTCCCATTACTGATAGAGAAACTGGCTGAGTTCCAACAACACCACACTGTAGGGTGCTGCTAGCACTAAACTTAAACGCAAAAGCTAGCCACAGAGCCTGTTGCGGCTCACATTTCTGTTAAACACTCAAGTACCTCCGGGTGCTGAAAGTTCCCACGTGTTAAGGAGGAAATCAACCTACTACACGACTGCCGACACAGGTACATTGCAGATGGATCATCAAGGGTCATCACAAAACTCGGAGTGTGACCAAGGACACGCCAGTAGCCAGTGTCAGGTGTCTTTGTACTGGGCAACGACCACTTCTGCTCGCCGTCAACCTACTACAGCCCCAGGGTCGCTAATATCTTCTCCTGGACGTACAATCGCTGAACCGACAGACCAAAAGTCGTTTAGAATCCAACACGCAGCTGAATGAACAACGTCTGAGGTTAATATGTAAGAATAACAACTTATGACTGAACTTTAATAATGTATTATGAGCGTCGAGGATGTTTCACTGCTTCCCAACAGCTAACATGACTTCACAAAATGGAGTCTCCGCTCGACCCCTCTGCACTATTCATTACAAATCCTGGTCCCGTTATAAGGTTTCCTATTGCTGTTGATAATACCCTATAGTCGCCTGACTGGTAATTCTTGCCTTCTTCCCGTTTCACTTCATTGACCCCTACTGAGTCTTAGCAATTCCCTTTTCTGATTATCTAGCTATTGTACCACACTAAAACTTCTGATGTGGGTGTTCAATAGTCGTTTAGCCATGGTCACCTCCACCTTGGCAGTCCCCTACCAGGGATCTGAATGAGGGACGAGTACGGCATCTATTGCCAATGGGTAGAATGTCATAATACTTTTTCAATTAAATTTTCAATTTAAATTACGTAACTTAAATTTTTCTCTATTCTTGCGAATTACTCTTTTATGCAGTCTGACTTACCCAGACAGTCAGATGGATTTCACGTTAATTAAAATCCTAAAAAACTTAATTTTGCATAAATAATTTCATGTTTAAAAGTAGGGTAGCTGCTCTGATTCTAGATCTGAATCTGTAATCGGTATGTTAGAAGTCACAGAGTTTCCAGATTGTTAGCGATAAAATCAGATACATACAGTTGCAGCATACAATTTTCTAATTGTACAGGCCGTTTTCAATCTGAATGTGCATAAATTTGTTTTTCTGCCATGTCTTTTCACACATTGAACTTCGACAGTTAGTCCGCAATGAGTGAGAGTTGAAAAGCATTATTATTGCATCCTAACCACTGTATTTGTTCAGAAAGCTTCTCCAGTAATGTATTTACGAGATATGCTTTGCGTCCACTATAAAGACAACAGAAAGAGAACCGTCTGTCACCGAAAGAATTTGCTCTTACTGAGGTTGCTTGCATGCATGCAAGAACTATACAGTCCCCTCACTGGACCACAAAGAATTAGACAAACAAGTTTAGGCAAACAAGTGAAGGGAACTTATAATAATTAATCAGTTTAATTTGTACATTATGTATCTTGAATGATTAGAAGATGCGCAGCATTATATAAGGTTGGCAAAATGAAAACAATCCAGATGGGAAAAAGCAAGTGAACTGTTTATTGTTTCAAAAGTAGCCGCCATAACTGTTAATGTATTTATCCCACTGTGAGACAAGGAGGTCAACGCCTTCATGGAGAAATTTTGTGGCAAGTTCATTGGTTCCTTAGTCTTACACACTACTTAGTGTAACTTAAACTAACTTACGCTACAGACAATAACACATCCATGCCCAAGGGAGGACTCGAACCTCCGACGGGGGGGCAGTGTGGGGGGTGGGGGGGTCGGGCCGTGGCAGTTGCCTGGAGAACCATAGTTGTATCCAAGTGTTCACCTCTTCACCCTAAGCAAATCGATGGCCAGTTAATGTCTTTATCCAAAAATGTGGAAATCGCATGGGGAATGATGGAAAAATAAGGACTGTATCGAGGATGGGCAAGGGCTTCTAAACGAAACTTTTGCCATGTAGTTGTGATTACCTTGGAAACATTTGACCGACGGTCGATAGGCTTTGAATGAAGAAGTACATACCCATATATAGTCATGGTTTCATAGGCAGCTGCAAAGTTTGTTCCATGAAATCTTTGATGGCTTGTCTCACAGTGGGGTTAATGTATTAAGATTAAGGCTACTACTTTTAAATAATGAACTGTTTGATCAACCTACGTACTTTATTTTGAAATGTGTCGATTGCGTCTGACTGCTCCTTATAGTTAAAAGTTCGCATACATTGATCTGTTAACACTCGTTACCTCTGAATCAAGTAAACGATGACTGATCTAGCTAGTAGGGTGTCCTGTTGGCCTCTTTTGTCCGCTGCTGTAGACAGAATCCAATTTTTTGATACTCAGACTTCAGACACACTGCGTCGAGTAGGGCGTCAGCTTATGCTCATATTTAGTGAACGGATTCACGGTGTAAATGCAAAGTTTTGTGTTCTAATTGTTGAATTTATTCTTTGAAATTAGTTTATCGTTCCAAAATTTGATTTTACGGTACAATATTGTCAACCATTTCCAGTTCTGGTTGAAAACTACAGGGTGTTTCAAAAATGACCGGTATATTTGAAACGGCAATAAAAACTAAGCGAGCAGCGATAGAAATACACCGTTTGTTGCAATATGCTTGGGACAACAGTACATTTTCAGGCGGAAAAACTTTCGAAATTACAGTAGTTACAATTTTCAACAACAGATGAAAGATATAGAAGACAACGCAGTCTGTGGGTGCCCCATTCTGTACGTCGTCTTTCTGCTGTAAGCGTGTGCTGTTCACAACGTGCAAGCGTGCTGTGGACAACATGGTTTATCCCTTAGAACAGAAGATTTTTCTGGTGTTGGAATTCCACCGCCTAGAACACAGTGTTGTTGCAACAAGACGAAGTTTTCAACGGAGGTTTAATGTAACCAAAGGACCGAAAAGCGATACAATAAAGGATCTGTTTGAAAAATTTCAACGGACTCGGAACATGACGGATGAACGTGCTGGAAAGGTAGGGCGACCGCGTACGGCAACCACAGAGGGCAACGCGCAGCTAGTGCAGCAGGTGATCCAACAGCGGCCTCTGGTTTCCGTTCGCCGTGTTGCAGCTGCGGTCCAAATGACGCCAACGTCCACGTATCGTCTCATGCGCCAGAGTTTACACATCTATCCATACAAAATTCAAACTCGGCAACCCCTCAGCGCCACTACCATTGCTGCACGAGAGACATTCGCTAACGATATAGTGCACAGGATTGATGATGGCGATATGCATGTGGGCAGCATTTGGTTTACTGACGAAGCTTATTTTTACCTGGACGGCTTCGTCAATAAACAGAACTGGCGCATATGGGGAACCGAAAAGCCCCATGTTGCAGTCCTATCGTCCCTGCATCCTCAAAAAGTACTGATCTGGGCCGCCATTTCTTCCAAAGGAATCATTGGCCCATTTTTCAGATCCGAAACGATTACTGCATCTCGCTATCTGGACATTCTTCGTGAATTTGTGGCGGTACAAACTGCCTTAGACGACACTGCGAACACCTCGTGGTTTATGCAAGATGTGCCCGGCCACATCGCACGGCCGACGTCTTTAATTTCCTGAATGAATATTTCGATGATCGTATGATTGCTTTGGGCTATCAGAAACATACAGGAGGCGGCGTGGATTGGCCTCCCTATTCGCCAGACATGAACCCCTGTGACTTCTTTCTGTGGGGACACACGTGAAAGACCAGGTGTACCGCCAGAATCCAGAAACAATTGAACAGCTGAAGCAGTATATCTCATCTGCATGTGAAGCCATTCCGCCAGACACGTTGTCAAAGGTTTCGGGTAATTTCATTCAGAGACTACGCCATATTATTGCTACGCATGGTGGATATGTGGAAAATATCGTACTATAGAGTTTCCCAGACCGCAGCGCCATCTGTTGTTGACTATTGTAACTACTGTAATTTCGAAAGTTTGTCTGCCTGAAAATGTACTGTTGTCCGAAGCATATTGCAACAAACGGTGTATTTCTATCGCTACTCGTTTAGTTTGTATTGCCGTTTCAAATATACCGGTCATTTTTGAAACACCCTGTACGTTTAGCATGATCCAGAAACATTGACACGGATGTAACAGTTTTCTATTCCAGCAAGTTTCTTGAAATCAGTGAGTCACATTGCGTCTCACCATAGGGGTGCTTCATTTCCGTGAGGTCTCTTCCGTCTCACCACCGCTTGCTTGAACACTGTAAGTCCTGTGACCTCTCACCATTAAAGTGCTTGATTTCGGCGAGTATCCATGGCAGATGCTCCTGCCCTATCACTTCATGGACATTTTACCTTATAGCAATTATTCTGGTTTGCTGAGATGCTTCACTTCGTTCCTTCTCATTTAGTTTTTGCCTCTCTCCGTTAGAGTGCTTAATTTTGGTGAATAGCCATGGCAGGTCCTCCTGTCGCTATCACATCATGGATAATTTACCATATACCAATGAATTTGATTTTCATTCCGCCAGTAACAGCGTACTGGCCAGCATGAGAGTTATGGTGACTGGTCTCAAAACCACACACGAAAATCAGTCATTGATATGTTAGGTCTTGAAGGCGGCCACAGAAATCGAGCATTCTGATGGTCTGGACACTCAGTACAACCAACACTGTGTTACCACAAATGTATCTCGTTTGCCAGAAATGTCAACGTACAGACATATTATTTATACTGTATAATTAAAACAAAAGAATCATTAGAAATGGCGAAGGGGCACACTGGGGTTCGGGGCACTCTCTTGCACTTACGGGGGGGGGGGGGGGGGGGGTGGGTGGGTAGGGGACTGCCACTAAAATATGGAAGAAATGGAGACAACTGCATTAAAGACACATAATGTGTGTCCACTGGACGTGTGGCCTGTAATTGAAACGGGATTATGATGATCTCTATTGGTAAAAGATTGTTGACGGGTCCCTCGGTTGGATTTCTGGGAAGGGAGTACCAAAGGAGAGATGCCTATGACGAAAAGATTACTGAATATCCAGTTGAAGCGCAACTTTCTGCGAGTTAGTGTGTGGAATGCCAGGAGTTTGAATGTGGTAGGAAAACCAAAAGATCTGAAAAGGGAAATGCTAAGGCTAAACATAAATAGAGTGGATATCGTTCACGTGAAATGTAAAGGAGACAAGGATTTCTGAACAACTATAGGACAATATTAAGAGCATCAGAAAATTGTGTAATGGGACTAAGATGTATTATGAATACTGTAGAAGGGCTGAGTGGATCACGTCTGCATGAAGTCAGGACAGCTGTTGGGAAGCTGTGAAACGTCTTCGAATATCGTAAAACAATATTAGAATGAATAATATCTTCAAAATATTTACAAGTCGTCACTCTTGCACATCAGCCTCACCTGTAGTTTATTCAGATGCATGTAGGACTCTGTCGAGACAGCTCAGTGATTGCATGCAGAGGAGAAGATGTTAGCGATGCTGGTGCAGCAGTGGGTTGTCAGGGAAGAGAAGAAGGCATTGACCAATATGAGGTGACCTTGTGCTGGCTACCGTTGTGTTGTTGATCCTACTCAGGGCCCTTGATGACCCTTGATGACCCATATACAGTGAACCTGCATTTGTAGTCGATTGATCTCCTCCCTACTGCCTGGTAAGTTTTATCACCCTAAGGTATCTGAGTGTTGAACAGGAATGTGAGAACAAAGAGGTCATGTTGCTGGCTTCTACACTGAAGTTCAGTGCTGGTAGCACTCTGAAATGGGTTGTTGTTAGATGTCGGTTTCTGCATCAGCAAAGCAGCGTGAAGAGCATTACCTTGAGTACATCGTTGGCTAGTTTACAGAAAGTGCTGGATCTTTTAGGACATAAATGCAATACAGTATCGTAATCACGGAATCGAGTGCTATTCATGTGCTTGAGACGTCGTACTTAGGGAAAGCATGAAATGTGTAGACGGGGTCTAGTCAGTTTCCGTTGGTTGCACAGAAAACACACACACTTCATTAAAAAAAAAAAAAAAAAAAAAAAAACAGCTCTCAACAGTCATTTTAAAGGCTGAAGGTCTTACTACGAAAGAATTGCAAATTATTTGTCGGCTGATGGCCACAGGCAATGTTACACACAATGAACGGCTGAAGGCCTGATTAAGAAAAGTTCAAAGTTATTAGGCGGCTGAAGGCCGCAAGCAAATTCAGAATACACAACGGCTATAGGCCTAAATTACCAATAAGGTGGATAATTACACATTAAAAATACTAAAAGCATTCTTTAACAATTTTAATAACTGTAACAAGATATAGTGACGGTTGAAGCCCTTATTAAGACACAAGTGCAACTTATTCGTCGGCTGAAGGCCACAAGAAATGTTACACACAATCAACGGCTGAATGCCTGATTAAGAAAGGTTCAAAATTATTGGTCGGCTGAAGGCCACAAGCAATTTCAGCAGATACAAGCTGAAGGCCTGAATTACTAATAAGGTGAACAATTACACCTTAAAAATACTGAAACCCTTGTTAACAATCTTAACAACTGTAACAAGTTATAGTGACGGCTGAAGGCCTTATCAAGACTGAACTGAAAATTATTTGTCGCTTGAAAGCCAGAAGCAATGTTACAAACAGTTAACGGCTGAAGGCCACAAGCAATTTGGGAATAGACAACGGCTGAAGGCCTGAATTACAAGTGAGGAAGCAGTTACACATTACAATGTTAGGGTAAATTTTAATCACTTATGACTACTTGACCAAGAAGACCGAGTGATCCACGGACCATGCTCCCTGGATCTACCCGAGGAAAGTCCCCACAGCCGCTTAATCTGTGAGACAGGCAACCAAGAGTTATGCTCACCTAACCGGATGTTACTTCAAACTAGGGACAGTTTGAACGCCGATGAATCCTCTTACCAAATCCACCTAACGTGTGATAACCAATACAACGATGGAATAATTCGAGCCAGGTCGAAGTGACAGACAGCACTGCGTCTTCAGAATCCGGTGTTTAAAATATCGAAAGGCGGAAGGAACCACTACAACCAAGGTAGACTAAAGATACCACAATTCACACCGCAATCAAGGAGGCTGTCGAATTACACGTAATGCCTGACAACATCGGCAAGACGAGGAAAGTACGCTGCCGCAAAGAACAATAACCTCCAGCACAGGTAACTGGGGCGTTGGGGGCCACTAGACAGTAAGTTACCGCTGGTTGCACATCACCAAATAATAACACAAAATTCAAAAGCTAATAACAGGCAACAGAAGGCGACTAATAGCTTCCGCCAACCTGACAGTCGCCACTTGTTGCAACACACTGGCTTACTTCCTGCTTCTGACATTGCCTCTGGCACGACTAGACATTGCATATGAGTGGGAATAAGTAAATAAAAAAAATTAAAAAAATATGAGTGTAAATAAATAATTTCTGTTCTTGCTCTTCTGTGATGTAACAATGATGAGGTAGGAAAGAGAGTGAGCTATTGTTATCAGTTCAGTGTTATGGCTGTTCTCATCAGAATCGATAGCAAACCAATATCAACAGTTCAGATACACATACCGATGGATATCGAATGCGTAATTCAGTAAATAAATGGAGATTGAAATCTAATATTCAAGGGGCATCAAAATGCAGTTGCAGGGGAATGAGGAAAGAAAAGGGTTACAGGAACATATGGGCTTGGTACTATGAATGAGAAGTTAGAAAGGCTAACTGCAGTAAATTTCATCTAGTAATAATGAATACTCTAGTCAAGAATCAGAACAGGAGGAGGTATACTTGGCTGAGAGATACGTGGGATTCCAGTTGGATTACATCATGGTCAGACAGAGATTCCGAAATCGGCTACTGGACTGTAAGGCTCACACTTGAGCACATTTAGACGCAGATTACAGTTTAGTGATGATAAAGGGAAGGCCGAAGCTTAAGAGAGAGTAATCAGGAAGGATCAATGTGCAAACAAGTGGGATATGAAAGTGCTGATTACTGAAGAGATACATTTGAAGTTCTCTGAGGCCATAGGTACTGCAATAAATAGTATTTCAGCAGCCAGTTCAGTGGAAGAGGAATGGACGTCTCTAAAAATGGTATTCACAGAAGTTGGAAAGAAAAACACAGGTACATGGAAGGTAAGTGCAAAGAACCGATGGTTAACAGAAGAAGTACTTCAGTTGTTCACCAAGGAAAGAGGTGTTCAATGAAATTATGACTACAGAAACACAAATCACTTAGCAGTGAAATAATAAGGAAATGCGGTCTAGCCAACGTTAAATGGCTACATGAAAAATGTGAAGAAATCGGAAAAACTATTACTGTCGCAATGAGTCATTCAGCATAAAGTCAAACCGAAGCCAGGGGAAACTTCAGTGAAAAAAGGAAGCAGTAGGAATTCCGCGGTTAAATTCGGAGAAGAGACCAGATGGTGGAAAGGGTATATAGACGGACTGTATGAGGGGAAGGACTTAAGTGATGAAGTTATAGAAAAAGAAACATAACGAATGGGATAGGGGATCCAGTATTATAATCACAAACTAAAAGAGCTTTGGACGACTTAAGATCAACTAACGCACGAGGGATGGATAACATTTCATCGGAATTTCTAATATGAGTGGGGGAAGAGGCAACCAAACGACTGTTCACATTGATGTTTAGAACGTATGAGACTGGCGATATATAATCAGACTTTCGGGAAAACGTCATCTACACAATTCCGAAGATAGCAAGTGTTGGAAAATACCAGAATTATCGCGCAATAAAAAGAAGAGCATTATTATTTATTGTACTAAAGTTCTTGCAAATATTCACAAATGCTATATTCTTGTCAACTTGTTTGTATTACTTATTACGTACTCATTTACTATTGCTCTATAAAGCCTTCAAATACTTTTATAAAGTAACTTCTACTACTACTTTAATCTACAAATAGGAAGAAAAGAAGAAGATTTTATCTTGAAATTAGAATTAAAGTTCACCTCGTCTGGGAGTGTACCATGAACCTCTGTGATACACAAACAATACAGAGTTGTTGTCTTCCTATGGCATTAACCCCTACATTTTTCTTCTAGTACATTTATATTCTCTGTCATCTCTTTTTGTACCATGATTCATCACGTCTTTTATCATCCTCATCGAAGATTTACCTCGTGACTTCAATACCTTCTTTGTTCTCATTAACAGCAGACCCGTCTCATCTTCCCAATAATTATCTTTAGTTTCTAATTATCTCCTCATTACAATCTTCAGACCCATGAAAAACAATAATACTCTCGTCTTCCCATTAACTAGTCTCATCTTCAGTTTCCATTATCTCTTCAGTCAATCCCGTCAAAAGAATTCAACTTCCTGTTCTTTATTACTCTCATCATGATTTCCTTTATTTTGTCCTTCCCATCTTTTATCAGTTACTACCCTCACATTTTTTGTACTAAGCATCCTACTTCAGTTATCTCGGGTCTACTCCATTTGATCATTAATCTCTGTGTCTCATAAAGCTGCTCCAGTGGTACCCTTACTTAAATCACTTTCCTACTTCTCCAGCCTGCAATGCCTTTCATTAACTCATTTGATAATCCTCACCTGTTTCCTTTTACTTATAACATTATTTCAGCTTGTACTTATCTTGGACACTTATCTTGAACCGTCATTAACAACGTTCCAGAAGTACATGTCTGAAACTAACGTATAAAGTGAATGCCTTCCATCTGTGACTCAGTCGTCTCACCCACAGCAGAAAAAACATTTTGACTACTTTCTTTCTCTTCTGGTAAAGTGTTACTGGTCTGTTCTAAATGTACTATTTTTATTCTTTCCTTCTTGCGTGGCACAGTGTCTCCGGGAGTTTCCTAAATGTAGTTTATTTGAGGTAATGTCGGACAAATCGTTTCATTTATTAAATGCTGTGTTCATTTATTAAATGCTGTGTTTCTAATAATAGTAACGGGACTCCCCAATCCCAAAACTGCGGACAATGAGATATTTGGAGAAGAGCCTGTGACGACCAATGGAGTGATTTAATGCATTGTAAGCAGCGTCATTCTCCTTTAACAGAGTGTCGCTGATGTCTTTCTCCTACACTATGTTTGTTCTGTTTGTTGGGAAGTTTACTCTGCTTGCAAATATTTCGTTTTGAAGCCCTGCGGCGAGTCATTGCTGCGACTTGCCGTCTCGTCTGGTTTTGTTAAGTGTGTCTGGTGACCGAATTTCAACGACTTTCCCATTCTGCTCTGGCTTAAAGCTTCTTTGATCTCGCCTGTCCTGATATTGTAGTTGATCATAGTTGTCGCGGTAGAAGTGGCTATCGTTCCCGTAATTACTGCTGTTCCACAGGCACGTTCACTACGTCTGTGGTCTCCACGATTGTGAAATACACCCATGGAATGCGATTTGTTTTCCCTGTAAGGCCGATGTCTCGCTGAATGTCTGTTGTCACCTCGATTATCACGAAACGTCTCTGCCGGATGCGAATGTCGCCGCTGGTCAAGCCGTGGGCGGTAATTTTGCCTGTGATTATCACATTAACGGTTATTACCCGGAATTCGTTCACCATTATGTCACGGGCTGCAGTTTTGCGTGTGATTGCTGTAATGGTCATTATCTGGTGGCCGTTCCTCATCGTCAAATTCTAGTCCCTGCACCTAACCCTTGAACGTTTCGATATCATCTTTACAACGACCCGCCAAACCCGTGTGTATTATACGAATCGGTAACTTCGTTAGAGGGATTCGTCATCAGTTGTGTGGGACTTTATTGATTTGTCAAAAATTGATTTTTCCGCACCATGGACTCGAGAAAAACGTGAAACAACATATGTCTCGTAGTTCCTGAGCATAATAACGCTAAGTTTAATATGGTCCTGCGTTGTCTCTGAGGAAAAAGCAGATAAAAATGCGTGACAGACATCACAACTAGTTTTAAATTCACATGATAGTGGACACAGCCTTGTGACTGGTTCACCCTCTAGGAAACTGAACATAAATTTTAATTTATGATCCATGTGGAAGAGAATAGTCAAATTGTACCCTTAACCGAGTGTGAATTTCGTTACCAACATTTGTAAAAACTGAACTTTCTAACAGTAAGGAAATGCTAATAGCCGAATCCGTAGTTATTGAGTGAGTATGAATTTTCTAGCGTGCCACAAGTTGTTTCGTAACTATCTTGTCATCGGAAGGAGTCATGTTCACGAGTAAGCTCACTCATGTGCCATGAAACAATCTACGGGTCAGAATTTGCAAAATGGTCTCGATTCTTGTCATTTTCTGTCTGATCAGTTTTATTTTCAACATAAAGAAGCTATTCAAGTATTTTCTCTGCCTCATTTCTGTATTTCTGGTTAACAGTTGCTTGCATAAGTTGAAATTCTTGAGAACTCTTAAAGGCAGCAGTTTGAGTATCATTAGAATCTATATCTGCATTTGTCGACAAATGTGCATACTCATACGTTTAGTGAGTATCTCAAGTTGTTCTGTGACGTTATTCAAATGCTGATTAATATCACTAGACTCTGTTTCTAATTGCTGTATGCGTGTTTCATGCCGATTCCCATGTTCTTTCAGCTGCAAAATTTCGACAGCATCTAGTTGTTTAAGTCTGGACTGTATTTTTTTTGACTAGACAACTTCGTTCACTTCCTACCTAATAGCTCAATAAATTTACCTACCAGTACATTTCTACGCTTTTTGTTATTCTTTCCTAGAACCATATCAATGTCCTCCGCTTGTTTTGTGACATATTCTGTTAACCCCTTACCAAAACTCCTGTGTTTCCAAATTGCCATCATGCTTTCTAAATTTTTTCCAGGGTTTTGCTGTTCTCTGTAACTTCTTTCTGAAGCTCTTTAGTACTTTCTTCCTGTACTTTGCTATTTTCTGTAATCTGTTTAAGATTGTCAGTTATATTTTGCATAATATTTCCGTTTCCCTTACTATCTACTGAGGAAGGAGTTGCATTCGTTCGTGTAAACCGCAAGAGATCTTTCCTACCAAGTTCCGTATGACTAGTGTAAGGTGGTAAATCTGCATCAGTTTGCATTTGTGTTACAGTGGCAAGACCTGAGTATTCGACCACTGAACTTTTGTATTTTGACCTATGAGATCCAGAAAACATACTTTCACGTGTAAAATTTCGTACCCCATTCTTACGTTCATCTCTAATTAATAGTATATTAATAATTTCATCGTGTCTGGCTATCATTATCAAGCCTACCTAATTTGCACTGATAATCTGATCAGGCATGTGTTGGCCTCATTGTTTTTGCATCTAATGACTAATTAAAAGCAGCTTCCCCCTGACCTCTAGCACTTGATTAGGGTCTGGTGGTTGTCGACATGTTAACACAATTGGAGCCAAAATAAATAAAAATCTCAAAATATCCCAACACAGTTAATGGAAAATTGCAGTGCACAGATAATCGGTTGATTCAAAAAATGCTATCATCGCACAGGAACATTATTACTAACACAGGAAATACAAGAAAAAGGTCAAAACGTATCATTTAATTCAAACTGTAAATGCAGGGGCAAAACTGCGTCTTATCCAACAACGAAACAAAAAAACTAACAATAAGAACGAATGCTGAGCACAATGGCCAACAACAAAAAATTGCTCGTATAATTAGGAGATATATCCTGAAATTGTGTGTCACAGAATTTCTCGATAAAACTTGAAAACTCTCTGACTTCTAAACTTTCCAGCATACATTCAAATCTATGGTCGACGTACCTACCGTACCTTTGGACATGAACTTATTTATGCGAATTACTGTTTTAGGAATATGATTTTAATTAATTTTAAATGACTCTGCGTGTGAGTTATATTGCATAAAATAATCATTAACAAGAATTTTCACAGTGACTAACCGTTATTCAATTCACATGTTCCCTATTATGAAAACGACTCTGTTGATGCCACATGAAATTCATCTCATTAGAAATTGTTTCTAATATTCTGTCAAAATTTTAATTTGGACGCTACAACAAATTCTTCCTTTGCAACAGATAACTTGACTCTGCTCTGTCTGCTCTGCAAATGTAGTATATTATTGAAGTTGGTGTCTTAGCAAATAAGTTTGTTTCCCTTTTCAAAATTATTGATTACTGTATATACGAAAGTGCAAGGCGTGACAATTCATATTTTACCAAACATGTTTCTTTGAACATTAGAGAACTCCTTAGTGAAATATCCATAAATGCAAAAGGAAATGCTCACAAAAGTAAAATCCAAACTGTCTCCCTCCAGATAGTCATACTTGATAGTGTCTGCTTATTACAAAAATTAGTTTTCTTGATTTCTTAATTCAGAATTATTTAACTAATTTAAATGGGAGAGGGCTAGTTGGAATACTTAACACATGACTGATAGTTCTCCGTGATTATTAGCACATAGATATTGTTGGACACAATGAAATCCATGCACAGCTATAATTACTGAACTTGCGGTTGCAGCTAACAAACTCAAAATGTGCTACCTTTTTATGAGTGCTGTCTCTGTATACAATCATTTTAAAAATCATCCTTAGTCCTCAAGGTACAGCTCACGGAACGTCTCAAATACATATCTCTGAGCGGCACCTCTGCTATGCAAGCTGCTCATTCCGCAACAGCCCCTGTCCATGAATCCACAACTGCTACTGCGCAACGCTGCAAATTCGACTCGACTGTTACCTACTAGCTAGCCCGCACCTTTCCCATTAATGCAACCTCTGTAAAACCAGAGACTGTCTATTGCTCTTCAGTTCAGCATGCAAAGATACTTAAAGCAGCAACATGCCGAATAAACAGATAATTTTCATTACACGAGGATTGAAAGATGCAGCAATTAGCAATGTTCCAGTCTAACTGTGATTTACCGCTCTTTCATCTCGTGCCCGTGCTTTCAAAAATAAAAATAGATCTGAGCTTTACGTATAAAGTGACATGTGTTAATATCTTAGACCATGATATACTCTGCAGTCATGTACCGCCGACGTGGAGAGACATATTAAACGAATGTGTTGTAGGCAGCTCAGTTCACTCGGCTGGAATTATTGGTAGAAGAAAATCGTGGACTGTAATCGCCCCCCCCCCCCCCAACCTAGAATATCTGCAGCACTTAAGTGCTGATAGGACCGACACATCCAGAGTATATGAGTTTTCGACATCTCAGCCATGGCTATACCATTGATGAAAATACCATTACTTTGTGACGATCATCTTGTTCCTGTAAAATATATAAGAAAGAATATTTTGCAACTGTACACATTGCGATCGAAACTAACAGTTCATCTCGACAGAGAAGTCCATTGCGTGCAGCCCAACGAAAAAAGCGGAAAGAAAGGACCTGGAGTCAGGGCTGCCCGTAGACCTTTACGTCAACAGGGGCAAAACATTTCCCTTATACATATTACTTCAGAAATTTGAGTGCATTGTTGACTGCTCATCATTTTGTCGTATTGATTTCTATAGTCAATTACGTACTCTGTTAGTGATATAAAGAAGCTAACTCAATGCTTACAGTAAAATCTGTTTTCTATTCCCAATTTGAAGGACTTCCGCGATTACGCTAATTTCTGTTGGTTCCGTAGTAAGTCCTAATCTCTCATTTAATTTTTTACCTGCAGTTAAAAAAGTGTTACGGATAACATTCCCACCGTTTGCGTCTTTGAACCACTACCACATGCTGCAACATTGATTTGCAAATTTATGTTGAACTATATTATGGTCCCATTCACGTACAGCCTGTATTACATAAAACTACAGTTTCTTTCAATATCTAATTCGTTTTGTGTTCCATGAAAAATATAGGTGGTACTTTTAGCGGCACTTTCAGAATATTTCCGCAAAGTTTCACTGTCGAAAATGTATCTGAATTTTTTTCCTCTCAAATGCACGTCACATAAGGCACAAAACAACGCGCAAAAAGTAACTAATTAAAAAAAATGGTTAAAATGGCTCTGAGCACTATGCGACTTAACTTATGAGGTCATCAGTCGCCTAGAACTTAGAACTAATTAAACCTAACTAACCTAAGGATATCACACACATCCATGCCCGAGCCAGGATTCGAACCTGCGACCGTAGCGGTCGCTCGGTTCCAGACTGCAGCGTCTAGAACCGCACGGCCACTCCGGCCGGCACTAATTCAAACTGTCGACGTTAGTTTGTAGTCGTTTCACCACAGTTTCATAGACGAGTTCTTCGACACTATCCTAGTTTTGTTTGTCGTAACATCAACAACATTACTGTTTTCTTCAATTGCGTCGATAAGCCATTCGGAAATTACGAGGGTGGAAACTCAAATAGTGGCAACTATTTATTCACAACGGATACAAAAGAGTTACATGTTTGCACCCGTTACTGTCCTTCAGAGTAGTCACCAGCGTTGTGCAGAGCCCGTTGTCAGCGATGTGGAGGCGTAGTGTACCGTTAGCAGAGCCTGTTCTGTTGATGGTGCGAATGGAGCGGTGTACTGCCTGTCGAATCTCTGGAACAGTTCTGAAGCGAAAGCCACGAAGTGGTTCCTTCATCATCGGAATCAAATCAAAGTCACAAGGACTTAAGTCCGGGGGGTATGGTGGATGGTACAGTTCTTCCCAGTCCCATCGACTGAACAGAGCAGCCACAGCTTGCGCTGTATGCGCCAACGCATTGTCGTGCAAAACGATAGGTGGGTTTGCGCAGAAAGCGTCGCCGCTTCTTTCGCAAAGCTGGTCGCAGGTGATGCTCCAAAAAAGACGACCTAATACACATTCAGTCTTGATCCAACTCCGTTGTTCCTGTTTCGAAAACGAAGTGACACTGCTACGTTAGACCGCTCGCTCCCTCGATTGTGCGCAAGCCGTTGACGTGGGACGTGCGAGCTCATTTGCTCGGAGATATAGTATTTATGTAAACAACGTGTGCTATCAGTGACAATAGTAGATTTCATTGCATAGTGTCTCCACAGCAGTGTTGCAACTATTTAAGTTCCAACCTACGTATAAGTATTCTTCCAGATTCTTGAAATTTTTTGTTCTTTTGAAACTGGTGAATGGATGGCTTATGAATGTGCCACGACTGCAAAGTGTTGTACGTGTCCAAAAGCACATACATCTTTGAAAGAGCATCTTTAACTGTATTAGCGAACCACGGATGTAGTGACAGCCAGTTCACTCAAAACGTTCTCCTTATCAGCGCCGGATGGAGAACATTTCCCCACAAAAGCGACTTATTATTTGCCGCGCACTCTCCCTGGCACTTTTTTCTAGTCCATTTTCACCCCTGCCAGTTTTTGCTATTAATTGTGATGCGTACTGGGTACAAATCTTGGAATCTCAGCTTGCAATTGTGATACGTCCACATCAAAAATCTCACAGTTTGGCCCCTCTGTCATCTTGCAGCCCCAAGCGCCGGCTTGTTCGTTTATACCTTAAACCGGTCCTATCCTTTACTCCATCTCCGTCATTCTTGAAATAATAATGTCCATCAGGTTGCCATGGATTGAGTAAAATCTTATACTTCAGCAAATCGCCAGACTCCTTTCTTCAACGTAGTTTCCGATATTGGAAATACTAAGCAACAGACTACTATTGTTGTCATTAAAGCTCTTGAAGCCGGCAGAGGTACTGGCTAGCTTCACATTTTGTCCACGACTACATTTACTGGGATTTTTGACAATGATATTTGATTTTGACCCACTATTTTCTTACTACATTTTATCGCGGGTATTATAAAAGGTGAATAACAAAAGGACTTTAACTGTGGAAGGATACAGAAATTTATAGTGACAACTTACAGAATCGACAGATGTGTTATTTGGTAGCGAATAACCCAAGCTTCACATAGAAATGTCAATTGTCATATTGGTTCGATGTGACAGCATCAGTGAAGAGGCAAACAACCCATCGGTAATCAACTTGTTCCCTTGCTCGTTGCAGAAAACCGGGCGTAACTAGTACAACGGCATCGTAGATTCGACTTTTTAAGACGGTTAAAATGGTGGGTAGGGGAGGAAGATGCAGATGATCTGTAACGAAACCCCAGAGAAAGACATTCTGTGGTGATAAGCCATGGGGGCATGGTGGCAATGCGATTGGCCCTTAATGGCCAATCCACTGACCTGGGAATCGATTATCGAGGAAACCTCGTACTTCCGTCAGGTGGTGCGCCGCCTTGCTGGCAGTAAAGCATCCCATCTCTGTCACCTTCGTCGATCAGTGGAATCAAACAGTTTTCAAACATAGCCAGATACACACCAAAAGTGCAGTTTACTCTGTGAAGAAGAAAGGACAGTACATTCTCAATTTGCTAAGGGCACAAAACACATCAAGTTCTTGTGCCAGGAGTAAATTGTAGGCCTGCGTCTTTCGCTTGTTGGCCTGCTTCCTTAGCTTGGTTCCCTGAACCCAAAACAAACAGCGTGCACGTTCCGCATCGTGAAAGTAGCCATTTTAACTGAGCACTACGTTGGAACTGCTGTTGGAGGGATAGGGTACTATTGCACTACGTGAATCAAACTTGAGGCTGTTTGCTGCTGAATGACACGTCTGAAATTCTTTTTGACTCACCCTGTTGTTTTTCGTTTTCCTACCTTTAATTTTCGGCTTTGATACGTTTACGAGGCACAAAAGAGTTTCGGATATCGGTCATTTTTTCACTCTGTTCAATATACCTTTACATCTCACAGTGCACAAAATTCAGAGTACCACTGTGCACTTACAACTCATTGTTCACTACGAAAAAATTTAGAGATAACTTCTTTCGCTGCCGACAACGGTCCACGCCGTATCAGTCAACTGAGTTTCATGAAAGAGCATTGTAGCCAAATAGCTTAGTGTCCATTGCTATGCTGCAGTAGACTGTATGGACGGTACAGTTTTCTTCTTTCCTTTAATCGAAATTTTATGTTGTTCAAAAATTCCACTAAGTTCTACAATTTTCACCCTAATTAAGGCCATAGAAGCATGGTCTTTAAAAAAATGGTACAAATGGCTCTAAGCACTATGGGACTTAATATCTTAGGTCATCAGTCCCCTAGGCTTAGAACTACTTAAACCTAACTAACCTAAGGACATCACACACATCCATGCCCGAGGCAGGATTCGAACCTGCGGCCGTAGCAGCAGCGCGGTTCCGGACTGAAGCGCCTAGAACCGCTCGGCCCCAGTGGCCGCCCATGGTCTTTACCAAAGTACTTCTGACCAAACAGCGATTCTGGTAGCAGGAGCCCAAGGTTTCCACCAATATGGCTTTTGAGTTCTTGTGGTGGTATTTCCACAGAAAATTTCATCTTATAATACATGTTACTTCATATCTAACAGCGAAGTAAAATGACTTTTCACATAGATTAAGCTTTAAAAATTTTTCAGTAAAAGGAAATATTCTCTCAAGAAAGTCATCCGTACTTTAACCCCCACTAGGTATTGAAATTCCATAAACGGTGAAACAGGTTTTCTTTTTTTATGGAGAACCCAAACACAAATTTTCGTAGATTAGCATCAAAAATTGTCTCGTAATGAAATATTTCCATAAAAACCTTCATTCCCTGTTCCACCTCCATAACGGTTGAATTTACAAAAATGTTGAAACAAATAATTTTTTATTTCTACAACAGAATCCAAACAATTTTTTATAGATTTAGCTTTGAAAATGCTTCAATAATGGAATAATTTCATAAAAATGTTCATCTACTATTTCACTCCCAAAGGTGACTAGAATTTTTTAAAAAATGAATCACATAGGATATTTTTTTTTTATTACAACGACAACACCAGTTTTCATAGATGTGGCTTCAAAATGAATTAGTAGTTCTATAATAAAACATTTTAAAAAATTCACTTACTTTTTTACGTCCTTAGTATTGAAATTCCAAAAATGTTGAAAAATGAATTTTTTTATTTGTAACTGAGACACCAAATATCCATTTTCGAGCTTCTACCTTCGTAATGGCCTTAATACCGGTATCGACATATTTTCAAGGAGCTTCTCATCCCCTGTTTCAAACTTTAGGAGTGGAATTTTGAACATTCGTTCACTAAACAACGTCTCCAGTAAAATATCAAAACCTGCTCCAAATTTCTGGTTTCCGTTCTTAGCGGTTTTGTCTAGGCAAAGCTGAGTTAGTCAGGCAAGATACATTCTTTCATATCTACAGATCTCACGCTAAGAGATGTGGTATGTGCAGTAGTGGCTACGAAATTAACTGAATGAATGCTCTTGTAGAACAGTTAAACAGTTACTCGATGAGTGCCATCCCACGTTAGATCGCGTGGTGTGGTAGCAGTTACAATGACGATGAATTCCTTCTCGTGTTGAAAAGCATAGAACAGTGGCCACATTGTGCAAATGAACCTCCTTTCAGTTAATAAAAAGAAAAATACCACAATATACTAAAGCAACGCGTGGCGGCTTTTCTTCTTCTTTTTCTTCCCTCTACTCTTTATCCTGTATCTTCACTGGGGCGGCGTGTCATTCTCCGTATGGCAGTGTTAGTGGTAGTGTATGTTCGGGTGCCCTGCGTACGCCACCACTTCCCCCCCCCCTTCCCCCCACCCCGAGAAGGAATTTGTGTACGCCCTCAGTCTGTATCTAGCGTTAGTATGTGCAAGTATGAGAAATGTTTGTGAAGTTAGCATATGAGGTGGGACGTGGGTTCCAGCTAGGTATTTACTTAGTCGGACGTGGGAAACCACCTAAAAACCACATATAGACTTGCCGACCATTCGGACCTCGTCCTTATCCTACAAGCAGATTCGATCCGTTACCGCTTGACAGTTGTCAACCATGTATTCGAATTTCAAAGGAGTAACCTTTTGTCAATTGTGTTTTGCTGTGCAACAGTATTTTCTCTTTTAACAGTAAGAGCCATTTGAGGCCTAAGACGTGACGTGAAAACTAGGAGGGTAACTTTTCCTCTGTGGGCAACATCTCTGAGAGGGGACTCTCCTCATGGACTGTCATCATGGATATCCTTCTTAATGGGACTGCGTACACATGTAGCAAATTTGTTAGTCAGCAGATTGGCAGCTTCATTTCACGTTACTATATCTTAATAGTAATAGCTGGAGTTTATTGACATGTAATATTTCTGTCTTTATGAGTTAGACATTACTCGTAAGTACAAAAAGACCTATATTGTGGTTTTACAAATGTAAATATAATTTGGCATTTTTCTTCACTGAGGTACCGAGCTGTGTTTAATTTTTAAATGAAAATGACAATTTTAAGATTTTAATTCACTATTACATCTTTGTATTTTATGCATATTTATGTCAGAGCAGTTCGTTAGTTTAATTTTGTCAACAACGAGCAACGTACTTGCCCCTAGGCCCTACGGGAATCATAACAATACACACGAACTTGCAGCATGCTGCAGGTGAAAAATAGGTCTGCAATTTGTCTTATAGTTGAAATTAATGGTTGTAGCTCAGCCATAACTCGCACTGAAATGTATCTACTTTTTTATTTCTTGATGGTGACTAGTTTCGGGCACCTGTGTCCATTTTCAAACCATCCGTGCTGTAGGCGCGACACACTCGATAGGCCATGTACAGAAACTGACTATGGAGTAATCAAAGTGGTATATTGCCGATTTAACAGCAAAAATTCACCAAATAGGACGGATACTAGAGAACTGATGTCCGTCTTCTCCAAAAAGGTGTTGGCATTCTTTATGCCTGACTAGGCACACATTTATGAACTTGCTACATGCAAAATATTTGAAACAGGCAAAGTTTCTCCAGACATCACGAGGAATGTAATAATTCCAATTCGAATGGAGGACGGTCCTGGCAGGAATGAGAGTGGTTATACGAATTATTTGTAGAAGAATGGAGAGATTGGTGCAAGACATTTTCCGAAAAGATCTGTTTGGGTTTTGCAGGAATTTGTTCAGATCATGAATTCAAAATCAAGTGTTACAGATCTTCTGAAACACTCAAGTTCGGCAACATTTGGATTTACTCTACTTGTAATTTCTGACATTGGTGACTAAAGCGTTGAAAATCATCTCACTTTACATATTTATATTTCATGCTGTCATACTGAATCATTTTCTGGGGCAACTTCACACAGATACGAAATATTCATTGCACAGAAATGTGATGTAAGCATAACATTTGGGTTCCATCACTAAATATAAGCTGAGCATCCGTTCAAAAAAATTTGCATACTAACGACATCCTCACATAACATTTATTCTCTTGCGAATCTTGTTTTGTGGTTTCACGTATGGCGTAAAAAATAAATGAGAAACTAAGGACAACAAACAACGTCTAATATTCATAGCTTAGCCTTAGACTTGTACATAGAGGTGGAAGAAATGCAGCCACAAAGATATTTGACCACCTTCCTTGTGAATTAAAAGTGCTGGTAGATAATGAAAGATTTAAAAGAAATTGAAAAAATTTCTAGTTGACTACACTTTCTAGTCTATAAGTGAATGTGTAAGTAGATAGGTTCACTACGTTCATAAGATTTTCTTGGATTGAATTTAAAACTATTGAAACATTTATTTCAATGGCCAGAAAGGATCAATATTTTCACAGATACAGTATAACAAACACGGTCCACGGAAGAAGCAAAGAAACTAAACAGTACCAAGCACACTGCATACATGGAAAGTTTCCTTACACAATAGCAGCAAAAGTTAAAAATTATTTTGTATATATTTTATTCGGTCGTGTGCAAAGTAGCATTACTACTGTTATCACCAACTGCCATATATAAGGCTTAAAGGCAATCTCGGATTACACATTACGTATACAGGTCTCACCAGAAGCCAAGACACGGTACTGCTATTACACGTTCCATCGTAGTAAGCCGTATTCAGCGTTCCGTAACTGGGACCTGGCACACAGGTTGTAGATGGAATTGCTACAAGCTTTCCGCGTATAATGCAGCCTATAACCATGTTCGCGGAATATCGAGAAATGCAGGAAATCATCGTGTGTTACGCTGAATCACAATAGGAATGTATTATTGTTGAAGCTCGTTTTGACCAACTTCCGTTTCAGATGAAATATGTCCGCCTAGCAGCCTTCTGATTTGGTGTATAAAAACTGTGGGAAGAATGTGACAGTATGTATTTTTCACCAGGAACAGTAGAACGATCGTGGCAGACGTCGGTAGTATTTGTACTAGTTTTTTACTTATTATACAATTGTCACCTCCAAGTCTACTGAACACAACATAAAAATTCAAGAGCAACACATTTCACTCAAGGAGCTACGTTCTCTGTTGTTTACCAAAATTCTTCATTGACTGGTTATATTGATTTCGAATTTTAGATTGCAAGTTCAGATTTCTACAGACAGAGAAGGAAAAACTAGTAGGATACACAGAGCATGAATGACGGCTGTGATAAACTTCGATTCAAGTTGTAATCGAAAATAACAAATTTTTCTACCACACGAAATATAGCTAGATCATCTATTTCTTTTTAAAACGTTCTGTAACACTTTCCTCTGCCTTCTCCACTGGTAAAAATAATATATAAGGCTTAGTAAAAATAGTCTTCGTTAGCTTAGTAAATTACTACATTACTTCCTGTTAACATATGACTTGATGCGAAAAACGTCACCAAGTCTCACTCAGATTTAACCTTTATTCTATTCGAAATTAAGCTGATAAAGTCTCAAAAACATCTCGATAGTAAATTAATTAAAATTATCCAATTTCACTAACGTAGAATTACTAATACACATAAAAGTCTCATGGAAAATGAAGCACAGGTTCAATATGTGATCGTTGGTCTGAGGGACGATGGATTTCGGTACGTTCACCAGACATTTGACAGCGCGGACCGTCTCCAGAGGCGTCGCACGTTCTCCCTGTGATCAATCATTACATAAAAAGTGAAAAATATAAGTTCTGTAGTACATACGTGTGCGTTAAAACGCAACAGAACCTTGCAGAAAATTTTTGTAATATAATTTAGGTTGGCTGTTGCGCGAAACGAGTGTCACAAGAAAAATGTAGAGACTACAGTGAACATACATTACGTCTCTGTACTTTACGTTATTACAAAGTGTGTTATTGTTGGTCACTTCATGTAAAGTAAAAGATTTAGGTAATGACATACTCACACGAAGTTAAATAGGAAGAACGATGAACTGCGAATTTATCATCATGGTTTCGTGGTAGGGAGTACTGACCAGCAAAGAAGATCAGAGAATGGACAACATGTGTTCAAAATACAAAGTACGGAAAAATTAGTGTACATTAAATTTTCTGCCTCTGAAACGAATGGTGTCCAAAGAAGAAGACTATCATGAATGAACTATCATTTGTATTCCTTGTATCTACGCTCGTGACGTCCAATTTAAAATACACCAAGGTTGATACTTTTTGCAGAGGGTATGGTATAATCAGCTGAGTTAGACCGTCAGTAACAGAACGGAATGTTAATAATGTTTCTCAAACAATTTATGAGTGACACTCCGCAAATAAATTCTCGCTTGATTTAGTTGAAAGACAGGGTATTCACCTTTGAATTACAGATAGAATAACAAAAATTGTTTGTAACATATGTACAAACAGCAGCCTAATGGGATAGCTCATAATCTTGGGTGCAGAGCACAGGAATTAGAACTGGATGAACTATGTTATGAAACAAAAGTTCTTGTGAAACAGCTGTATTCTATAGCCGTAACTTCTCTTACAATTTATTGCTTTGGAAAGTAATAAAATAAAAGCTCAACATTTGCAAATTCTTAGTACTGTCATTTTATCTTATGTTATAATTTTCTAAGGCAGCTCCCCATACAAGAGAAAAGCTATGAGTGGCTCAGAAAGGAGCTCAAAAACGTTTGGTGGAAATGGAAACATCCCTTGAATACGTCTGTGAAGACTATTTCAAAGAAATATAGCACTAAATCTCAAATTGTTATAGGTACGGAAAGTTGGCTAAAGCCGGAAGTAAATTCAGTCGAAATTTTTACAGAGATCTAGCCGTGTTCCTGAAGGATTTATTGAAATAGTTGGTGGTGAAGTAATATTGCTGTTACAAGTAGTGAAACTAAAGTAGACCATTCCTGTCAGTTAGTATGGGTAGAGGCTACAACTGACAACCGGAATAAATTACTAATTGGCTCCTTCTACCGATCCCTCGACTCAGATTATGCAGTTGCTGAATAGTTAAAAAGAAACTGTCATTTCAAATAGGTTCTCCACTCATATAATTACAGTTGGTGGTCACTTCAACCTACCCATTGCATGCCGACGGAAATCTCCGTTTCAAGCCGGTGGTAGTTATGAAAGGTAGCCCGAAATTGTACTGAATGGCTCCTAAGAAAATTATTTTCAGCAACTAATTCAGGAGCCCACTCAAAGTGAAAATAATTGCGAAAACATACTTGACCTCTTAGCAACAAAAATAACGATTAAATTGGGAGGATCATGACAGACACAAGGATTAGTGACCAATAAGTTATTGTAGCAAACCCATCAAAAATAAGAGGAAAATACATCTATGTTAAAAAAAATACAGGTAAAAATTCGCTTGTCATTTCTCTAAGAGGCGGTCTGCACATCTTCCAGTCTGATTATGTAAGCGTAGGCCAGAGGCCGTTTGGATTTAAAGAAATAGTATCGGCAGCAGTTGACAGTTGTATGCCAAATAAATGAAGAAGAGATGGTGCTGATCTTCCATAGTACACAAAACAGGTCAGAACACTATTACAGCAGCAACGAAAAAAATACTCCAAATTTAATAGAAAGCAATATTCCAAAGTTTGGCGAAATTTTACAGTAGTTCGAAATTTAGCGCCAACTTCAATAACAGATGCTTTTCCTAGCTTCTACCACGAAACTCTCTCTCGATATCTTGCAGAGAGCCTAAACAGATTTTGGTTGTATATAAATACACCAGTGTCAAGACACAATCAATATCTTCACTACGTAATAAGAATGGTGAAGTTGTTGAAGAAGTTCCCACTAAAGCAGAGTTACTAAACACGGTTTTTCGAAATTCCTCCACAAAGGTGACGAAGTAAATATTCCAGAATTCGCATCAAGAGAAACGGCAAACATGGCTAACTTAGAAACAGATATCATCAGGGTAGCGGAGCAGCTTAAAACACGTAAGAAAGGCAAGGCTTCCCGTCCAATTAGCTTCCTTTCAGAGTATGCTGATACAATAGCTCCAAGCTTAGCAACCATTTATAAAAGCTAGCTCCTAGGAAAATCCTTGAATAAAGAGTGGAAAGTTTCGTAAGTCACACCAACACCTAAAAAAGGAAATAGGAGTAATCCGATGAATTACAGACCCAGATCACTAACGCTGATTTGAAGTAGGATTTTGAAACATATACCGTGCTCGGACATTATGATTCACCTCGAAGATAATGATTTGTTGACAGATAACCAACACGGATTCAGAAAATATCGTTCTAGTATAACACAACTAGCTCTTTATTTTCACGAAACCATGAATGATATCAACAGGGGACGTGAAATTGATTCCATGTTTTTAGATTTTCAGAAGGCTTTTGACGCCGCTCCTCACGAGTGACTTTTTATTTAACTGCGTACCTATGGAGAGTCGTCTCAGTTATGTGACTGGATTCCTGATTTACTGTCATAAACGTCACAGTTCGTAGTAACTGATGAAAAGTCTTCGAATAAGACAGAAGTACTATCTGGCGTCCCCCAAGGAAGTGTTATAGGCCCTCTGTTGTTCCTGATTTATATAAATGATCTAGGTGATAATCTGAGCAGCTCTTTGAGATTGGCTAAAGATGACAATGTAAAAGTCATCAGATGATCAAAATGAACTGCAGCATCGTTTAGAAAAGATATCTGTGTGGTGCACAAAGTGTCAATCGATTCTAAGTCGTGATAAGTGTGAAGTCATTCCCAGGAGCGCTAGGAATAATCTGCTAAATTTGAGCTATATGATAAATCACACACGCCTAAAAGCTGTAATCTCAACTAAATACTTATGGATTACAACGTGAATAACTGAAATTGGGATGATCACATGGATAATGTTGTGGGTAAAGCAAACCAAAGACTGCCAATTATTGGCAGAACATTTAGAAAGTTCAACAGGTACTAAAGAGACTGTTTACACTACGCCTGCCTGCCCTGTTGTGGACTATTGCTGTGTGGTGTGGGATCTGAACTACACTCCTGGAAATTGAAATAAGAACACCGTGAATTCATTGTCCCAGGAAGGGGAAACTTTATTGACACATTCCTGGGGTCAGATACATCACATGATCACACTGACAGAACCACAGGCACATAGACACAGGCAACAGAGCATGCACAATGTCGGCACTAGTACAGTGTATATCCACCTTTCGCAGCAATGCAGGCTGCCATTCTCCCATGGAGACGATCGTAGAGATGCTGGATGTAGTCCTGTGGAACGGCTTGCCATGCCATTTCCACCTGGCGCCTCAGTTGGACCAGCGTTCGTGCTGGACGTGCAGACCGCATGAGACGACGCTTCATCCAGTCCCAAACATGCTCAATGGGGGACAGATTCGGAGATCTTGCTGGCCAGGGTAGTTGACTTACACCTTCTAGAGCACGTTGGGTGGCACGGGATACATGCGGACGTGCATTGTCCTGTTGGAACAGCAAGTTCCCTTGCCGGTCTAGGAATGGTAGAACGATGGGTTCGATGACGGTTTGGATGTACCGTGCAATATTCAGTGTCCCCTCGACGATCACCAGTGGTGTACGGCCAGTGTAGGAGATCGCTCCCCACACCATGATGCCGGGTGTTGGCCCTGTGTGCCTCGGTCGTATGCAGTCCTGATTGTGGCGCTCACCTGCACGGCGCCAAACACGCATACGACCATCATTGGCACCAAGGCAGAAGCGACTCTCATCGCTGAAGACGACACGTCTCCATTCGTCCCTCCCAGCTTCATGGAGACGGTTGCGAATGGTCCTCGCCGATACCCCAGGAGCAACAGTGTCCCTAATTTGCTGGGAAGTGGCGGTGCGGTCCCCTACGGCACTGCGTAGGATCCTACGGTCTTGGCGTGCATCCGTGCGTCGCTGCGGTCCGGTCCCAGGTCGACGGGCACGTGCACCTTCCGCCGACCACTGGCGACAACATCGATGTACTGTGGAGACCTCACGCCCCACGTGTTGAGCAATTCGGCGGTACGTCCACTCGGCCTCCCGCATGCCCACTATACGCCCTCGCTCAAAGTCCGTCAACTGCACATACGGTTCACGTCCACGCTGTCGCGGCATGCTACCAGTGTTAAAGACTGCGATGGAGCTCCGTATGCCACGGCAAACTGGCTGACACTGACGGCGGCGGTGCACAAATGCTGCGCAGCTAGCGCCATTCGACGGCCAACACCGCGGTTCCTGGTGTGTCCGCTGCGCCGTGCGTTTGATCATTGCTTGTACAGCCCTCTCGCAGTGTCCGGAGCAAGTATGGTGGGTCTGACACACCGGTGTCAATGTGTTCTTTTTTCCATTTCCAGGAGTGTAGATATGACTGACGGAGGATATCAGAAAAGGTCAAAGAAGGGCAGTTCGTCTTGTACAATCCTGAAATAAGGGAGAGAGTGGCACGGATATGATCACCAATTACGGTGGCAGTCATTAAATCAGATACGTTTCCACTGCGGCAAGATCTTCTCATGAAATTCCAATCAGCTGGCCGGAGCGGCCGAGCGGTTCTAGGCGCTACAGTCTGGAACCGCGCGACCGCTACGGTCGCAGGTTCGAATCCTGCATCGGGCATGGATGTGTGTGATGTCCTTAGGTTAGTTAGGTTTAAGTAGTTCTATGTTCTAGGGGACTGATGGCCTTAGAAGTTAAGTCCCATAGTACTCAGAGCCATTTGAACCAACCACACTACTTATTTTCCCTATTTGTTTCTGAAATTACCGGTTATTGACATTCATGCAATTAGCTTTGAAACATAATGCATCTAGTTTTACGTTTTTATGTATGACACGCTTACTTCTGCTACACACCAAACTTTATATTAGGCCATTATCAACTACATCTGCAAGTTATGCTACATCAAGATGTAGAAACTAAGAATGAAATTCGGTTACTAAGAAATTTAAGCCTTGGTGACACAAAGCCCGTTAATTTATTCTGTGAAAGGAACAAAAAAGCAAATTAGGTCAAAGAGAATGGAATGCTAAATTGTAATTAGTAGATAGTGTCTTCAACCATTTTGTTAAGTATAGAATCTGAATAACAACATTCCTTAAAAGTTTGATTGTGTACATGTATTTGTTTGTATGAAGAGACAGTTAAAGAGTTTTGCACTAAAATGTGGTGTTGATTGATTGTGACTTTGTTATTAATTGCTATGGTTCTTTATTGTGGACTAACTCTGTAAACAATTACATTTTTATCTTTTTTTCGACTGACATTTTCTTCAACACAGTATTTCGTAGATTTTTGACTGGTACCGTTTCTCACTTGTTATTTTGAAATTACGTTTTAATCTATTAACATTTTTAAATGTATGTAGTCTATGAACATGTTCATTTAGCTCCATATTGTATGTATTTAGGTATGGCACCTTAGCTATCTACTTGAGATCTTCTTTTATAGGTAATTTGACATTGGAACTTTACATTGTCATGAATTTCCAGTTGAAATTTATGTTCTGAAGTCCACGGATATGGGAGGATGCCATATCCTCCCATGTTCATATATTTGTTACATTTGGTGGCCGTTTCTGTAAGCCCATTCCTAAGTACTGACCTGGAATATTTGTTTTACCACCACAATCACTGCTGGTTTAGCGATTTCTGTGTAATCTCTGCCCACTAACAGTGCTTTCTTAAATTGTGCTGGCTGTTTCATCTCTGTGCCTAATGTGGCGCTATGGTAGCGATAAGATGGTTAGACTCTGTCACTGTTATTGGTTACTTGCACCTGCTAACGTAATTGGGTTAATAATTCACCATTGACTGTTACCATTTGAACCTTCCAATGTCAGATTTGTAAAAGTTATCAGCAAAAGGAAGAATATAATTAGATCTTATCAGTGAAGAGGAGTGATGCTGGATATATTAATATGACAAGCCAGCTGCTCATGTTACGTATTCAAGCACCGAAATTTAGGTGCAAACTAAGTATTGTGCCACAACAAGAAAGTGACCTGATAGTGGCTTTAGGCTTAATCAATAACTTGCAAGGACTAGTATTAATTATAGGTGATACTGGACCTATGTAACATACAGTAGTTCCACAATATAGCTCGATGTGCTTGATGAGAAGTGGCTAGAATGCATCTTTGGTGCTTCCAAGTTTAGATCACATAAAAACTCAACTTTTAAATTCTCCTGGTAAACTAGAGGTAGGCACGGGGTCTTTTGCAAAATGCAAAACAATGATGAAATTTGGAGTTAGCACTTCCACAGTTTGAAAGGCGACCCCTCTAAGGTGCCTGAGACGGTTCGTTCCTCCACAGCGTCTGCTAGGAAGAGCATGTGTTGACTTATAAGCCGTATCGGCGAAGTGGTCAATGGAACTGACGCTACAAACCTCGGTTACAAGTGAAGTGAAATGGCCTGTGTGTCTTGACTGAGGTTCTAAAGAGATTCCATTGTAACTGTGAGAGGAGCAAAGATGTGTTTCATTTCAACACATCCGTAAGTTGAAGACTCATGGTACGCTGCAAATTCAGCATTGCCTCTTTTTCTGTGTTTCAGAAAAAGAAACTGTACATTTAAAAATATGCTCTAAAAATTTGAAGTTCCAACACTACGCTGAAAAGACAGCACTCCCAGGAGAAATTTCTAACAATAGGTACTAGTATCTGTCTGAACACATGTGTGGTACAATACTAACAAAAATACATTAAATCTGGGAAAAACGATGTTGTAGGTAAAAAGCCAGAGAAAATGAAGTGCATTGATAATAGTCAAAATATCTGTGCTGTATATCCTCGGAACGTAATAGCTTTTCCATTGGAATAAAGCAGTTTTGCTTGATACCTAATGGTAGGAACCTTGAGGTGGACTGAGCATGTATTAGTGTTATCTTGAATTACGTACAGAAAACAGATTCCCTATAACAACATGCACTGTAACATAACCGCAAGGATGTTGTTTCGAAGTTACTTTACGAAATGTAAATACTGAACACTAACAATTCTCGTGTATAAACATTTCCAAGTGATGAGTAGTGACTAATGAGAAAAGTGAATGATATTAAATATCGGAAAAAGTGAGAGCGTATTTCTTGAAGAGTTAATCTAAAATAAAGGCCTCGTGCTTCCCGCCGAGTGACACTCATTGAAATTCGCCCAACTTTGGCGCACACAATCAGCTTGAAAAGTGAAAGCTTTCTATTGGTTAAATGTATTTGTCTCCTTACATTTTTAGCAATCGTAGAAAAAGAGGTAGAAACGGGTTAGCATTACGTGGAGAAACGACTGCTACATCCCATTAATTAAAGTAGCGAGCATTGATTTCTTGGTTTCATTGGAGAGTTTATTGAACACATTTTACTTTGACAGGTGTTTATACCAATACTCAAGCGTTCTCAATTTAATGCATTCATTATATTAAATTAGGTAACCAAGTGGCATTAGAGTATTCGTCCATCATCCTCTGAACATTTAGTTATAGAAATGGGACAGGGTGGATGTTTTGTTTTTCAGGTTATGAATTTCATTTAGTGATTCTTTTTAGTGTTCAATTATAATTATTTGACTGCAATTTACTATCATCATTCAACTTAATTAAAGAAAAATGTACAGTGTTCATTTAACTGTTAAAGTCACTGCATTCCTTTGGGAATAATTTTATGGCTTTTAGTCTATAGTGACAAAGTTGTTTTCTTCGAATATAGCTGATAGGAGGCCAAATTTCGTTTTGGGTAGCTCTTGTGGTTTGTAAAGTCAGTGTTCATGTGACTGGAAACAAAATTCGTGTTTCGCAGGGTTCAGTATTTTGATTGCTTCAATTCTTAACATACATAAAGATATCTGATGGTTATTAAGTAGAAGAAGTACGATCAACGAGCGATTACTTCTACTGATTTCATCACAATCGAATCCTATGGAGACAGAGGTGAAACAAAAGAAAGAGCAGTAAATGAAATGTCTAGAAAAGTTTTTGATTGGTTCTCTTTGAAATTTCTACCACTGTAGGAAAACAGTCTAGTTTTTCCAGAACTGCACAAGACAGATTGCCGTCACCAGGGCCAGCATAGCAGAGAGGAAACGAAATACGAGTAATAATGTTCAAAATTCTTGAATGTGCATTGTGATCACAATTTGAATGCGAAATCACATATTAATTTTCCCAAACACTCTTGTTGATTAATATTGTCCCTACTTTTGTATGCTGAGTCTGGCAAAGAAAGCTTCATTATGTCGCTTTAAATTGTGTATTTCCACCAATTAATGTCATATTAAATAATTTTGTTTGTCGACTCCAAACAGTGATACAAAATACTTGTCTCAAAATGTTGTGAAGAACAATGTTTCGTGTCTATTCTAACTTGGTCATCGTCTGTCATTATTTGAATCACCTTTCCTGCTGAGGAATGTGGGTGGTAGGCCAATAGGACACCGAACGTTATGTTAAAAGTAACGTGAGTACGATTTTAAGTATTGAGAGCAATATATTTTAAGGAGTGGTTTAAAAGAAATGTTTTTAACTATAGAATATGATTTATTAGAGACTGACGGTAGCCAGATCATTCACTCCCTGAGGCCTAACAACACTTCATTTGCATAATACGTTACATAAAAATATGGCAGTGTTAGGGTCCGATATTGAAAGACATGATCAAAAAATTTAGAAATGGAAAAAATCATTAACAATATGAAATGCAACACTTTTTTAGTCAGTGAAGCTCTAAGGAACGACTGTGAGATGAGGAAATAGTAATTATTAAAAACGTATTTCAGGACTGTAGGGACAAGGAGTTGAAAAATGCAATCAGAACTAAAGAACTAGAATATTTCTGCCATATAATGATAGGCTAAACATACTATATTCTAATACTCATAATGGAAGGAAAAGTCTTAGAGAAAAGATCAGTAGGAAGAACATCGTTGCTACCGAATCTGGAACATTGTTTTAGATGCACTTCAACACAGTTGTTTATACCCGCAATGTCAAGAATAGCTCTTACAACAACCAGCGCCTAAGTGGGATGTCACTTACGGAAAATAAATTGAAATTTATTAATTTGTAGAAAACACAGATTCCGAGATCGAACTGACTTTATATATAGACCTATTTAACTGTACAATAGTTTATTGTATCATCCATGCCAATCATGAAGCTTGTGCTAGCGTCAGATAAGGAACTATCTTGTTTCATTATCGATGAGTCTGTAAATACTGGCTGTCCCAGTAATGAAGTGCTTCCTCCTTGAAAATGAATGATAGCAGCGGTACATAGCCATTCACAAACTATGATATACCTACAAGAGCATTGCTGTCCACAGACTCACAACTATTCCCAGTTCATCTTTTTGTTCAACAGCAAAAACAGCTCTCTCTCTATTTCTTCTTTCTCTTTCTCTCTAGAATATTAAAAAAATTGTTTATAAATGAATATGATATTTTCCACTGATTCTTCATTTCTTTTCATATTACTTATTTCGTTAATAGTATCAATGAACTGTAAAATCGGAAAGTAATACAAACTTATAGTTTTGCAGAAGCAATACAAAATTTTCAATGAAGTCACTGATGACAGTGCCACTAAAGTGGAGTTACTAAACACGGTTTTCTGAAACTCCTTCACCAAAGAAGACAAATTAAATATTCCTGAATTCCAATCAAGAACAACTGCCAAGATGTGAAACATAGAAGTAGATATCCTCGGTGTAACAAAGCAGCTTAAATCACTTAATAAAAGCAAGGCCTCCGGTCCAGATTGTATACCATTCATGTTCCTCTCAGAGTATGCTGATAAAATAGCTCCATATTTAGCAATTATATACAACAACTATTTCACAGAAAGATCCGTACCTAAAAACTGGAAAATAGCTCGAGTTGCACCAATACCCAAAAAGGGAAGTAGGAGGAATGCGCTGAATTACAGGCCTATATCACTAACGTCGATTTTCAGTAGGGTTTTAGAATATATACAGCGCTCGAACATTATGAAGCACCTCGAATAAAACTATTTATCGACATATAGTCAGCACGGATTCAGAAAATATCGTTCTTGTGAACCACAACTAGCTCTTTATACTCATGAAGTAATAAGTGCTATCGACAAGGGATGTCAAATTGATTCCATATTTTTAGATTTTCAGAAGTCTTTCGACACCGTTTCTCACAAGCATCTTCTACCCAAACTGCGTGCCTACGGATTATCACCTCAGTTGTGCGACTGGATTCGTGATTTCCTGTCAGAAAGGTCACAGTTAGTAGTAATAGATGTAAAGTCATCAAGTAAAACAGAAATAATATCCGGCGTTACCCAAGGAAGTGTTATAGGCCCTGTATTCTTCCTGAGCTATATTGATGACAGAGTAGCCGTCTTAGATTGTTTGCAGATGATGCTGTCATTTACCGCCTTGCAAAGTCATCAGATGATCAAAACGACTTGCAAAATGATTTAGATAACATATCTGTATAGCACGAAAAGTGGAAATTGACCCTGAACAAAGAAAAGTGTGAAGTTATTCACATGAGTACTAAAAGAAAGCAGATAAATTTCGATTACGCGATAAGTCACACAAATCTAAGGGCTGTAAATTCAACTAAATACTTAGGGATTACAATCACAAATAACCTAAATTGGAACGATCACATAGATAATATTGTGGGTAGAGCAATCCAAAGACTGCCATTCTTTGGCAGAACTCTTAGAAGATGCAACACGTCTACCAAAGAGACTGCTTACACTACGCTTGTCCGCCCTATTCTGGTGTATTGCTGTGCGATGTGGGATCCATATCAGGTGGGACTGACAGATGACATCAAAAAGTACAAAGAAGAGCAGATCGTTTTGTATTATTGTGAAATAGGGGAGATAATGTCACAGACATGACACGTGAACTGGAGTGGCAATCATTAAAACAACGGCGTTTTTCGTTGCGACGGGATCTTCTCACGAAATTTCAATCATCACTTCTCTCCCCCGATTGCGAAAACATTCTGTTGGCACCCACCCACATAAGGATAAATGATCATGACTTTAAAATAAGAGAAATCAGGGCTTGTACAGAAAAAATTAAGTGCTCATTTTTCCCGCGTGCCGTTCGAGAGTGGAACTGTAGAAAGACAGCATGAAGACGGTTCATTGAACCCTCTGCCAGGCACTTTATTATGAATAGCAGAGTGATCACGTAGATGTAGATGTAGATGTAGATGAAATGAAGACCTTGGCTATAAACAGTGGTGGGCGACAGTCGATGAGAAACCGATTTATTGCATGTAGAGCATGGTAAATGATGTGTTCTGTTGATATTAGTTGATAGTCCCACGATTTTTTTTTTTTTTTTTGGTCATCAGTCTACTGACTGGTTTGATGCGGCCCGAAACGAATTCCTTTCCTGTGCTATAGCACCACATCTCAAATGCTTCGATTCTCTTCCGTTCCGGTTTTCCCACAGTCCATGTTTCACTACCATACAATGCTGTACTCTAGACGTACATCCTCAGAAATTTCTTCCTCAAATTAAGGCCGGTATTTGATATTAGTAGACTTCTCTTGGCCAGAAATGCCTTTTTTTGCCATAGCGAGTCTGCTTTTGATGTACTCCTTGCTCCGTCCGTCATTGGTTATTTTACTGCCTAGGTAGCAGAATTCCTTAACTTCATTCACTTCGTGACCATCAATCCTGATGTTAAGTTTCTCGCTGTTCTCATTTCTACTACTTCTCATTACCTTCGTCTTTCTCCGATTTACTCTCAAACCATACTTTGTACTCATTAGACTATTCATTCCGTTCAGCAGATCATTTAATTCTTCTTCACTTTCACTCAGGATAGCAATGTCATCAGCGAATCGTATCATTGATATCCTTTCACCTTGTATTTTAATTCCACTCCTGAACCTTTCTTTTATTTCCATTGTTGCTTCCTCGATGTACAGATCGAAGAGTAGGGGCGAAAAGCTACAGCCTTGTCTTACACCCTTCTTAATACGAGCACTTCGTTCTTGATCGTCCACTCTCATAATTCCCTCTTGGTTTTTGTACATATTGTATATGACCCGTCTCTCCCTATAGCTTATCCCTACTTTTTTCAGAATCTCGAACAGCTTGCACCATTTTATATTGTCGAACGCATTTTCCAGATCGACAACTCCTATGAAAGTGTCCTGATTTTTCTTTAGCCTTTCTTCCATTATTAGCCGTAACGTCAGAATTGCCTCTCTCGTCCCTTTACTTTTTCTAAAGCCAAACTGCTCGTCACCTAGCGCATTCTCAATTTTCTTTTCCATTCTTCTGTATATTATTCTTGTAAGCAGCTTCGATGCATGAGCTTTTAAGCTGATTGTGCGATAATTCTCGCACTTGTCAGCTCTTGCCGTCTTCGGAATTGTGTGGATGATGCTTTTCCGAAAGTCAGATGGTATGTCGCCAGACTCATATATTCTACACACCAGCGTGAATAGTCGTTTTGTTGCCACTTCCCCCAATGATTTTAGAAATTCTGATGGAATGTTATCTATCCCTTGAGCCTTAATTGACCGTAAGTCCCCCAAAGCTCTTTTAAATTCCGACTCTAATACTGGATCCCCTATCTCTTCTAAATCGACTCCTGTTTCTTCTTCTATCACATCAGACAAATCTTCACCCTCATAGAGGCTTTCAGTATATTCTTTCCACCTATCTGCTCGCTCCTCTGCATTTAACAGTGGAATTCCCTTTGCTCTCTTAATGTTACCACCGTTGCTTTTAATGTCACCAAAGGTTGTTTTGACTTTCCTGTATGCCGAGTCTGTCCTTCCGACAATCATATCCTTTCCGATGTCTTCACATTTTTCCTGCAGCCATTTCGTCTTAGCTTCCCTGCACTTCCTATTTATTTCATTGCTCAGCGACTTGTATTTCTGTATTACTGATTTTCCCGGAAAATGTTTGTACTTCCTCCTTTCATAAATCAACTGAAGTATTTCTTCCGTTACCCATGGTTTCTTCGCAGCTACCTTCTTTGTACCTATGTTTTCCTTCCCAACTTCTGTGATGGCCCTTTTTAGTGATGTCCATTCCTCTTCAACTGTACTGCCTACTGCGCTATTCCTTATTGCTGTATCTATAGCGTTGGAGAACTTCAAACGTACCTCGTCATTCCTTAGTACTTCCGTATCCCACTTCTTTGCGTATTGATTCTTCGTGACTAATGTCTTCAACTTCAGCCTACTTCTCATCACTACTATATTGTGATCTGAGTCTATATCTGCTCCTGGGTACGCCTTACAATCCAGTATCTGATTTCGGAATCTCTGTCTGACCATGATGTAATCTAATTGAAATCTTCCCGTATCTCCCGGCCTTTTCCAAGTATACCTCCTCCTCTTGTGATTCTTGAACAGGGTATTCGCTATTACTAGTTGAAACTTGTTACAGAACTCAATTAGTCTTTCTCCTCTTTCATTCCTTATCCCAAGCCCATATTCTCCTGTAACTTTTTCTTCTACTCCTTCCCCTACAACTGCATTCCAGTCGCCCATGACTATTATATTTTCGTCCCCCTTTACATACTACATTACCCTTTCAATATCCTCATACACTTTCTATATCTGTTCATCTTCAGCTTGCGACGTCGGCATGTATACCTGAACTATCGTTGTCGGTGTTGGTCTGCTGTCGATTCTGATTAGAACAACCCGGTCACTGAACTGTTCACAGTAACACACCCTCTACCCTACCTTGCTATTCATAACGAATCCTACACCTGTTATACCATTTTATGCTGCTGTTGATATTACCCGATACTCATCTGACCAGAAATCCTTGTCTTCCTTCCACTTCACTTCACTGACCCCTACTATAACTAAGAGTAGATTGAGCCTTAGCATTTCCCTTTTCAGATTTTCTAGTTTCCCTACCACGTTCAAGCTTCTGACATTCCACGCCCCGACTCGTAGAACGTTATCATTTCGTTGATTAGTCAATCTTTTTCTTACGGTAACCTCCCCCTTGTCAGTCCCCTCACGGAGATCCGAATGGGGGACTATTCCGGAATCTTTTGCCAATGGAGAGATATCATGACACTTCTTCAATTACAGGCCACATGTCCTGTGGATACACGTTACGTGACTTTAATGCAGTGGTTTCCATTGCCTTCTGCATCCTCATCTCGTTGATCATTGCTGATTCTTCCGCCTTCAGGGGCAATTTCCCACCCCTAGGACAAGAGAGTGCCCTGAACCTCTATCCGCTCCTCCGCCCTCTTTGACAAGGCCGTTGGCAGAATGAGGCTGACTTCTTATGCCGGAAGTCTTCGGCCGCCACTGCTGATTATTTATCCAAATTTAGGCAGTGGCGGGGATCGAACCCGGGACTGAAAACGTTTTGATTATGAATCAAAGACGCTACCCCTAGACCACGGGTCATTACAGTCCCACGATATGCCGAGAATTATAGTGCCTATCTTAATTTCAGATTTTCATTAATGGAAATTTGACAAGATGTATCCATGTAAACAGTGGTCAGTGTCGAATACATGGCTGCCAGTAATAGTAACGTGTGTGTTGTTCGTGCCAGGCAAAAGCCTTTCAGGGGCTCTATGCACGAATCTGAGGATGATGATGTGGATAACTACGACTGAAGAAAAGATCTTGGTTATGTTCCTGATCGAAAATGAACTTCAGAAATTACAATAATATTTGCTTATTAAGTAAAGACCAATACCTATACGACCAAGTAAATAATCTGCAGTTGTGTCTCTTACAACAGTTTACGCAAATCTCAATAACAGCGAGATTGCAAAAATGTTAAGGACTGCACCTAACATTGTTCACCTGATGTGGTAAGGTAACAATAAAATTAATTTTATATTGTGCTGAAGATAAACTAATTTTTTACTTTATTGTTGCAAATATTGGGACTGCAAATCTGATTTTCATAAACTGAATTAATTCAGAACTTTCAAATTTGTGGTTTTGAGAGGTTTCACAGTAATGCTTCGTGAGCTCACCCAGCAGGGAAATAATGGTAAGTCAATGCCAACTCTTGGTGAGTGCATTAGTTTCCAAGTACAGAATGTTATGTACTCATACACGATATTTTTAAGAACAACATTTTAGATATAATTTATTATTTTAAAAATGTTTCATTACTCTAGAAATATTTGAAAATAGTGACTTGTCTAAATAAGAAAAGGAACAGTAGATATACTTGAAATATCTTATTTATGAAATTGTATTGAAACTTTATTGTGGAATTTCTCAAAACACCCAACATGTGCCTTAAGATGTTTTACAGCTGAGGTATTTAAATAATTTCACAGATCACCAACGGGTAGCACCAGTTGTTAATTTCATAAAGCGTTGGTGCATACACTGAAATGCTTCATAATAAGCTGTTTAATGCATGACAGTGACAAGAAAGAAAAGTCTGATTATGAGAAATGCGTTAACGTACTGTGTCATTAAAACCAGGGATGAAGCAAGCTGGGATATTTTTACTTCCCCTCTTGTTTTGCCATCTGCCTTCTTAAAATTAATTTTTAAGTTTTTGAATTAATTACCTACAACATACGTGAGTATAATCTGCATTTCCATAAAAGAGAAAACTTGGCCCTCAGTGATAAAGAAAATAACATCAGATCTATTTTTTCCTTAGTTTTACGTATGTAACTGATTTTCTACTTTATTTCGACTATTCCTTGTTAATACTTTCATTATAGGGTGAAATCAGTGATCGTTTTGAAACTTAAATTCTGTTGTTGATGTATAAACAAGTATAAATTCTGTACTAATTATAAACATTTGGAAGACGAAATACTAGTAATCTTAAAGTATCTATTTGGTTCTATTCGAAAACATGTTAGCAACGCCAGCTCCTAATTAATTCCATAGTAATAACAATTTTGTCAAAAGTATTGTTTGCGTAACGATATTTGTTAACTTCAGGATTTAAACCAATAATTCGCCTTAACTGTTGTAGTAGAAGAAACTGTTAAAAAGAACCAATTTACCGATGTTTTAAGTTAATTTAATAAGTTTTAATCGTAATTTCTATAAATTTAATTTCGAACAATGTGTAGTTTCATTACCTATTATTGTGAGAACATATAAGGGCCAGATTTTTGGTCCCGAGAGAGTCAGTTCACAGCCAAGTCTCAGACAAGAACCAGTGTTGGTTAGAACAACAACAGTGCATCAAATTAACTTTCAAATAGCTATTACACAATTAGGCCGTGCGTTAAAACAATTACAGTGTCTACTCCATACGTAGTAGCTTTCTATTCTTCAAGAACTGTGAATTTCATGGTTGGGTTTTACTGCTTGTTTATTTCAGTAGTAAACTATTGCAGCAGTATGTGGAGGTTGGCCTGCAAACTATTAATGAGCCTTTTGAGAGGTTAAAACAATGGTGCACTGATAATATATAACTGTGTATTATTGGAGGGGTGTGAACAGTGAAAGTAAACTACTGTGAAACGCAACTGCGCACCTGTCAACTCCATTATCTAAAGTAGTCAGTGTTATACTTCCACACCGCATTTTTCAGCCAGGGTCACAACGCAGTACATCGACACCGAGGACAACAAACGAAGAAATAAAGCGGGCGAGCCGTCCCAATCCTGCTTAGAGAAATGGACATCTTATCAACATCCTTACAGTACTTTTACTGTTCACTGTGGTGCCAACATATGTAACGCTGGGAACAAAACAGCTTGCAATATTCACAAATAAACCCCACTATTTCACAGAAAGTACGAATTATGTAGGCGTAAATATCTTTACTCACCTCTTTTGTGAATTCATAGTTTTAGAAGATGGTGATAACGGTTTTAAAAACAAGATTTAATGATTTCAACATGGCCATTTACAAAATTTCGAAAAGATGAAATCAGTGTGTGGCTTAGAAACATTTAATAATTTTTCTTGCAGATTAAGATTAAAACTGAAGTCAAATCATGCGAATAGTTAGCTCGAAGCCATATTTTTAATGGGGAAACAAGTTCAATTAAACTGACTCAGTAGTGGAAGGTGTTAGCTACAGAAAAGAAAGAAGTTTAAAAAGACTGGACAGCGAAGACAACATATAGTATTGTAGACAGTATAGAAAAGCATAGGCTACTGTGGTATGGAACGACGGTGTCTCATAAAAGTAAGGAATTTTATTCCTTCGGAAAGATAAAGACAAAAGACATGGAGTAGAGGGACTGCAGGGTACTATGAGCATCAGGCAGAAGAGTAATTATGATGTATGAAAAAGGCACAAACTGGATGCAGGAAACTGAGACCACATTAAACCCATTCCAGATACACGGCTTGACTAAAACTATAAAGTTCCTAGAACACATGGTCGGGTGTTAATGCGGCTTCGTACGTGTATACACTGTGGACGGGTATGTAAATGAGTTCAAATGCTCTGTGACAGGAGGAATGGCCAGCAAAGTGAAATAGTGTTTCTCGTGTTGCATAGAAGTGGCGTGAAAAAAGTCACATATTGCGTGACCACGGATGTGCCACATATTGTTGTGAGACAGCATTATCAGCATTTGAAAGTGTTAAAAATAGTATTCGAATTTGAAAGCAGCCATACTTGCCAATGTTTTATTCGACCTCGGTTGAACAGAAGAAGGGAGGACCGCCATACTGTGCACCCCTTCATCTCTGTTGCTGTCATCCAAGAAGAAGTAATGGATTCCTTGACAAATTCCGTGTAACCTCGCACCGTTGGTCGGAGAGTGTCAGTAGCCAGAGTTGAGAATTAAATTCTCACGCTTAGGGCGCTGCTAACATCTCAAAATCAACGGTTACATTCGGAAAGGTTCCTTGACCGGAATGCATAGATTGCTGATCAATGGCGTAGCATTGTGTTCACCAATGAATACCAGCTCTGCATTACTCCTGAAAAACACTGCTGTCGTCATGTTGTGGGAAAACATCAGGTTTGACTTCAGGTCTTGGCTAATAGTGGCTGAGGGAACTCTGACGGCTCGACGGTAAGTCACAGACGACCTGCGTCCCCATACGTTACCTCTCAAACGACAGTATCGTGGTACAATTGTTCAACAAGACTGTGCCCTTCCACTAGTGGGACGTTTTTCTATGAACTGTCGGCGTGACTTCAACGTACTTCCTTGGGCAGCAAAGCCTCACCATCTCTCCGAGACAGGGCCGTTTCCACCATCAGGCAAGAGTAGGCAGCCGCTGAGGGCGGCAAAATTTTGGGAGCAGTGAAGAGCGAAAGACTAGTTTCAAATAAAACAGCAAAGAATTTAGCAAATGAGGAGCAAAAATGAAAAAGAGGAAAAATTTAAACACCGAAATGTTTTGAAAGGGTACAGATAAGTTACTTAATAAACATTTACTTGCTTTGAGAATAGTAAACATATTGCCTCTACATAAATCAAAACTAAAAAGCAACCGTCACTGAGTACGAAACGAAAACAAACTTGACGTCGATTCATCTCTGTCGAGCGCTGGAGCGGAGCACGTGCGCTGGCTAGCGACCATTTTGCTACTCCATGCAGTACGTCCCTCAGTCCTTCTTTCCGTTTTTGTCTCTGCATATCATTTGTCAAGCGTAAGTTGTATTGAGTGGTTCAGTTGATGTTTTCTGTTCTACTTTAATTTCATGTGGGTAATCGATCACGAATTCACAAAATAGGTCTTTTCTTCTGTTTCAACATATAGAAAAAGGATTAAAAAGCAAGTGCAGTTTATTATAATCACGAGTTGATGTCTTTCACTCTGTCTCTGAGTGTCTCAGACTAGCAGCACGAGAACTACTACATTGACTTTTCTCAAAGAAAGATCGCTGTCATTTTCTTAAAATTTCACGTACATGCGGATAACAACCAGAAAGAGACTGTATGTTTTGTTTATCAACGGAACATAATTACAGAAATTGTGTGGCTGTGCTTGTAAGCTGTTATCTCAGTGTAATTTACTCATTAGTGTATCCTGCATTTTCTTGCAATTAAGTAAGTAATTGATGCCAGTTTTGATTGCAATGCTATGTTCAATTGAATTCTAATTTGAATTGCTTAGCACATTCTTCCTACCTCAGTTGTTTTGGAAAAATTCGAAAACTGGGAGCAAAAAATTAGAGATTGACACTTGTTGTCCTCAGTCAGTTATAAAATAAATGAGGACAAAGCGATATGATTAAGGACGGTTAGTTTAATGGTTAAAAGTATAACAGAAGAATTGCGTTGTTGTGCTGTTGGATGGTTGTGGTGGTGGAGCGGGGGTGTCAGCTGCGGATATCAGGGAAAGCAATGGTAGGGAAAAAGAAGGGGTGTCATTTCTCAGTTCTCGTCTAGAGCGGGGAAACATCTAGCAACGCCCCTGCTCCCAGGTAGAAGACGTTAAAAGGAGTGGGTCCTGGTTCTGCTTACCTTCTGTTACATATATAACACACAATTTACTTAAGTTCAGCCACATGTCGATAGAAGATGTTGACCATCGGTTTATTGCCGATGCCCTCACAAATGTGCACTTCTCTGTAGCAAGAGTTAGATGAAGCAAAAAAAAAAAAAAAAGTTCAAATGAGTGTGAAATCTTATGGGACTTAACTGCTAAGTTCATCAGTCCCTAAGTTTACGCACTACGTAACGTAAATTATCCTAAGGACAAACACACATACCCATGCCCGAGGGAGGACTCGAACCTCCGCCAGGACCAGCCGTTAGATGTAGCATCGTTGCACATATTATCTCGGTAAATTTTCAAATCTTCTAATGAGCTGCGAGAGGCCGTTTTCCCATGGTACAGCGAACCAAGATATGAGCAGGATCCTCGGCACTACGCATTGTGTACGAGGCTGGTCTGGAAGTCTTTCCCTCTTCTTCGTTTGGTCGTTATCGGAGATTATGTAACACTGCCTTCAGATTAAATTATGGTAAGTTGCAGGTGCCTCGTAATTCTTCTGATCGTCTTAGACTCAAGTAGGCAGCAGTTTTCTTAAAGCTGTTTAAAAATATTTTTGCCTCTTCTTTATGGTGTGCTGATGTATTTGCTCATGCAATGAATCAACACGCTTAATTTCTCAATTCTCCTTTGTGGGAAGTTCTTGGTCCGTCTTAAATAGTAGGGAATTTAAATCAATAAAATTGAGAAAACTTAATAACCCAACTCACTCTCTCGTTTCATTGGTAGGTCAGAGCGATTTAGGTTACCATATTTCGAGTTTTTATGTTATTCAGAAATCTAATCGTCATCACAGTTCCATATGTACTTTTATTACTTTGAGTTCCCTGTAATTGGTTTTCGGAAAAAAAACGTGCAGTCAGTGTACGTCTGAAGTAACTGGCTGGATCACTCTTGTGTAGTAACAATCATCTTGAAATTCATTTAACATGTCTTCTTTGAGCAGAAACTGCATCCATATTGTATCGTTCATATGGGGTCCCCCCATCGCGACATAGAAAATTACTTTCAGATCTGAACAGCTGACCGACCTATTGAACTCTGGAGTTCGGTTAAGATGTGTACTTTCTTTACAGATAATTACTGTAAAATATGGTGAATAGCAATACATACATAAAAAAAATTTTCATTACCTCGGTTCAGAGAGGTTCGGAAACTGTACAGAAAATTGGAATAGAGATCAACATAAACATCATTTCCGCCCTTTTCATTGCTAATGAAAACGACACACTGCACGTTGTACCAACATACAGCGACACCTTCAGAGGTGGTGGTCCAGACTGCTGCACTCACCGGTACCTCTAACACCCAGTAGCACGTCCTCCTGCATTGATGCATGATTGTATTCGTCGTGGCATACTATGCACAAGTTCATCAAGGCAATGTTTGTCCATATTGTCCCACTCCTCAACGACGATTCGGCGCAGATCCCTCAGAGTGGTTGTTGCGTCACGTCGTCCATAAACAACCCTTTTCAATCCATCCCAGGCGTGTACGACAGGGTTCATGTCTGGAGAACATGCTGGCTCTAGTCGAGCGATGTCATTATCCTGAAGGAAGTCATTCACAAGATGTGCACAATAGGGGTGCGAATTGTCGTCCACGAAGACGAATTCCTCGCCAATATGCTGTCGATATGGTTGCACTATCGGTCGGAGGATGGCATTCACGTATCGTACAGTCTTTACGGCGCCTTCCATGACCACCAGCGGCCTACGTCGACCCCACATAATGCCACCCCAAAACAGCAGGGAACCTTCACCTTGCTGCTCTCGCTGGACAGTGTGTCTAGGCCGTTCAGCCTAATCGGGTTGCCTCCAAACACGTCTCCGACGAATGTTTGGTTAAAGGCATATGCGAGACTCATCGGTGAAGAGAAAGTGGTGCCAATCCTGAGCGGTCCATTCGGCATGTTGTTGAGCCCATCTGTGCCGCACTGCATGGTGTCATGGTTGCAAAGATGGACCTCGCCGTGGATGTCGGGAGGGAAGGTGCACATCTTGCAGGCTATAGCGCACAGTTTAAGTCGTAACACGACGTCCTGTGGCTGCACGAAAAGCATTATTCAACACGGTGGCGTTGCTGTCAGAGTTACTCTGAGCCATAATCCGAATGTAGCAGTCATTCGCTGCAGTAGTAGCCCTTGGGCGGCCTGAGCGAGGCATCTCATCGAAAATTCCTGTCTCTTTGTATCTCCTCCATGTCCGAACAATATCGCTTTGGTTCACTACGAGACGCCTGGACACTTCCTTTGTTGAGAGACTTTCCTGGCACAAAGTAACAATGCCGACGCAATAGAACCGCGGTATTGACAGTCTAGGCATGGTTGAACTACAGACAACATGAACCGTGTACCTCCTTCCTGATGGAACAACTGGTACTGATCGGCTGTCAGATCCCGTCCGTCTAATAGGCGTTGCTCATGCATGGTGTTTACATCTTTGGGTGGGTTTAGTGACATCTCTGAACAGTCAAAGGGACTGTGTCTGTGGTACAATACCGACAGTCAACGTCTATCTTCAGGAGTTCTGGGAACCGAGGTGATACAAAAATTTTTTTATGTGTGTACATTAATAATTTTAAAGAGAAAAAATAAAATTCTAACATAAAATATATAATTAATTTTGGAAGGTAGCTTATGACTTTAAACATAACGAAATCTAGGTCACCCAGCAGAGAGGGTGAAGAGGGGCAGCAGTATTAATCCTGTTCTTTTTCTTTTCATTTGTACATTGGGTAAATAGGGACATGAGAAAATCTGTTTTGGTTCTAGGGTAATAAGAAAGAAATAAAATTTCATGTTCATAAGAAGTTTTCGGTACAATGCTAAGAATACATTATTAACTGTGATTATTTTATCGTATTTTACCAAAAAAAGTATTGTTGGGCCATGGCGGCTTTTTGATGACATGGCACTCCACTGGTGTCACTAACTACTAGGGTTGTCGATGTCTATCTAGTCGTATGTCGCTAGCTAGGGTCTTTGGTCGAGGCGTGTGTTGTTGGTTTAGCAGGCCTGGTAGAGCTGGTTGCCTGAGGAGCACATGACTGGCAAGTTGTTGCTTTTGGGAGACTCTGCTGTCTGGTAATGGCCTCGAGAAGCTACGAATAGTTAAATCTATTGGAGTTAAGCCTAGCCGGCTAGCTTAAGAAATGGTAGTGGCAAGTTGCTGGAAATGCTGCGGATGTCACGTGCAACCTGGTCGGAAAGCTGAAATTTTACACGTTTTACAGAGCAGATAAGCCTCCAATCCCCACATTCTATGATCGACAGTCTTGGCACGATCTGGATGCTCTTGATCATACAACCGCACTGCTGCTCTAACGGTTTGGCGACATTCACCATAAATGACATTCACTTTTTCGACTGTCGTATTCAATGTAAATGTCTCAGAAGAAGCTTTGAGAGCAAGTTATCTAATTGATGCAGCAGAAGAACACACACTGCTGGGTTTTAAACGCGGGACGTATACCTGAGTTTAGTGTTTGCTTATAGGCCTCTTAATTGGTATGACAGGGCAGACATTTGTGAAGCCTTTTCTCCTGACGCCGGGACGGTGGTTTGTGGCTCTGTTATCTCAATACAATTTGATGTGTGTGAGATTCTCTTAGAAGCTTGTTTCAAATGCCACAGCAGTATACGCTTCTATTACAAATTTCGGTAACAGCAAACAATAAAAGTTTCTTGGGAACATGAGAAAATTCGCCATATTATCCTCTATAGCTTGGCGAAAACAGAACATCGATACATGTAGTGACACTAGCTAATTTTTCCGTGGCCTGATATTTGCATAATAGTGCAGTCCAAGACATAAGTTGCGACTTGTGGAAAATAAATTAATGCTAAATTACAATAAGACTTAGATCTTATTGTTTCTAACGAACATTTCCACTAAAACCGACATTTTGACTACTTAGAATGACATAATATTACTGGATCTGAACAATCCGAATCCCTGGATGTTTAAGTAAATAAGTGACAGCCCAGTAGAAAAAAATGGTATACTTCGCTTATTTTCATTCGCTTGTGGCATGCGGCATTATATTCTGAGAGAACTTTTACTATTCACAAAGAGTGCTTTTGCCTCACATATGGGCAGTTCGAGCAACATGCGGTTTGAATTTGTGAACTTCTTGTTGACCCCTGTTCAGGAGGATGGGATCTCTGACATTGGCCTCTCAATACAGATTTCCTTTAACGGCGTTTGATGTTAAAGATCTGATCTTATTGCCAAGATCAAGCAATTATCATTTAGTTAACACTAGGAAGAAATCGAATCTGTATTTGGATCGCATCTCCTTGACTCGTGTGCAGAAAGCCGTACAGCATTCTGCAGTACCCATTTTCAATGAGCTGCCACAACTATTTAAAAAGTCTCAGCAGTACTCCACCCATTTTCAAGTGTAAACCGAAGCATTTCCTGATTACTTACTTTTTCCGTTCTGTTGGGAATTTCCTGAAGAAAATAAGTCTATCCCTGTGTTACATGGTTGATTATGCTAGTGCCGGCCAGTGTGGCCGGGCGGTTCTAGGCGGTACAGTCTGGAACTGCGTGACCGCTACGGTCGCAGGTTCGAATCCTGCCTCAGGCATGGATGTTTGTGATGTCCTTAGGTTAGTTAGGTTTAAGTAGTTCTAAGTTCTAGGTGGCTGATGACCTCAGAAGTTAAGTCCCATAGTGCTCCGAGCCATTTTTGATTGTGCTAGTATATATTTAACAACTTGTCTCGTCCACTGGATAATTCTAAATTTTATTTTATCTTTTATTTATTTTTTGTGTTAATTCCATTTACTGAATAGTTCCATGACCATCGAGGTTCGCTCCTCAATTTGGTCCTATGGAACTAGGTTTGTAACTTAAAAAACAAATAGATTCAACAAGTGACTCAGCTGTGGCGTTGAATCTGGAGGTCCGTGGCATTGGCTCTGTATAATAATATTTAATGTACTAAATATTTAATAAGTAAAACGACACATTCCTCTTGTCAATATCCGAAAAGCGATGTCTTCTTTTGTTTTGTAAACACTTCGGATCCTAAGCACGTTATCCTGTTCCCCGGCCTCCCTCTAAGTGCTGAATGGATTGCGTAAGCTGTCGCATCGAGCTGTCGTAAAGCCGATAACAGAGTGGCAAAGTGGCTCCAGATTCACTTATCCGCTGCTATGGAAACCGCTCTGGCTGTGCTGTTCGTATTACCTCCTTGGGTTGCGTCATCGTGTGGTGCGCTGCTATGTAAGCACACTCAGTTATATTAAATGTGGCCTCTTATTTCGCATCCCCTTTCATACTTTTATCTTTTAATAAACTATTACGGATGAGCAACGTCTTGCGTCGGGTACGTTTTCTAGCATTTTAAATGCCGACGTTTGAATCTGCTGGTGATTTGATCCTATTTTCTTTTCTTTTCGGCTATGGGAATCAGCAGGCCCGGTCCTCTTCGTATTCCAAATACCAATCAAGTCACCTCTATGAGGTTGTAAACGTGATGGCATGGCAACATGTTAGATTTTCCGTTTTTCCTCTCTTGTCGCCGTTTTTAAAATCGAGCCCTTTAATTGGTTCTGTAGAATTTCCGAAAATCCTTCTAGAACTTCCTGGAAACTTTCATTGTTCACAGAGAACCTAAGAGAAACGCCGAACTTTTTCGGCAGCGCTGGGTTTCTATGCGGTCCACGCTTTTAAACAGACGCTAGGGATTGGCCACTTACCGCCTCTTAATACAGGACTGACATGGACCTCGATGTTCGGGTAGAGCTTGGTGAAACTGTTGCTCTGAGGGACTAGAAGACGGGCACGCAGTGATTACACAGATTTGTTATGAAACGTGTGTGTTATCTGTTAAGTCGGGTTGAGATTTTATAAGCTAGGCCGCGTTCACATCTTGCTATGAGCACCCTTAGATGCAGGGAGTAATTCCTACTACTTATTTCATTTTTTGTGTCAAAGTTAATTTTCTTCCGCTTAAAACTTGGACCTGTGTTATGGTGTTGTTGTGTGAATCTGTACTACATTGCGAAATGGCTATGAAACCGATGGCTCATCGTGCAGATTTTCTTTCTCGAAATCCATGCCGCTAGGAGCCCATAGTACCATTTTAGTTAGTTTTAAAGTCAATGTTGCGCGAGTTCTGTGATTTTTCTTATCATTGCTTATGTCGCCAGGTCGTCTCTGGACATTCTAGTCGCCTTTTAATCTACTTGCTAGGAAATATCTCAGGGTTACGAGTCAATAGAATCCGAACAGTCGTGGTATAAACTAAAATATTCTCGGTTCCATAGTGTTTATTGTACTGTGGGATGATGGGCTACCCCGTTTTGTTATCTTTTCTCATTTGGAGTCACCATGCGAGCGCATTCATCCTAGCAGATGACTGTTCCCAAACGTGCGAAGAGTGACGTGATTCCGCTCCAGTTTGGGCACTGAAAATATAGAGGAGAAGCAGACGTAAGTTAAATATTCAGGTGCAATCATTCGCTTGTCAAGATGCCGCCATGCGTTTGCATACACGATGTCCTGCCATTTACAAGACTATGTTAGATTTAGAAACTGACTATAACATGAACGACGTCTAAAGTTATTTAAATTCTTCATGGCCAAAGTGTGTTTCATGGTGGTCGAAGTGATGCTGCTTTATTTATGTGCCTTGAGAAGCTTGCCTACTGTTGCAATTGTCCTTGTTGATTGTTCTCTACGTCCTTTACCTGCGACTTTGGAGAGGTTTCCTCCTCGAAATATACTTGATTTAGGTCATCATGGTAACTCAAGCTGAAGTTGCCACTTGTACGAATATTTCAGTTAGTACTTTATAACGAAGTTACATGTGTCCAGAATCGAGGGCGTCCAACGCGAGCAGAGGAAGGGCGTATATAGTAATTCAGTTGTGATAAAAGAAACGAGTAGTCATATATTCAATCTGCAATTTATTAAACAGCAGTCTCAGTGCTACAGTCTTTGCGTATGCTCTGATATTGTGTTACATCTGAAAATACGTCTACTCTCTTTCAGAATGCGAGATATAAAGTCTGTGTAATATGACCAGTTAACGATTTATAAACTACGCAGTTAGTAACAGTGACCTGAAATTCAAAATTTGTCAGTGCAACTGCTACTACAGCTAAATTCCTTGTTTCAACATAAGGATGTTTATAAAGCGTACGTCTCTCAAACTGAGCCGAATCACAAACTGTCAACTCATTAATAATGCCAACAGATTGTTTAGCTTTCAAATGATGTCAAAAAAAAATACGTATATCACTCCTCATACGACTCCACATGAGAAAAGGAGTATCAGGAACTTCTAATTTAAATATTTTATGCTTATGATACTGAGACTTTTCAAACGCGGCACGGGTGGCGGTAGCTACAGCTGGTCTCGCCGTGTGGGAGCTGACGTGTTATGCGGGCTGCCTGTGTAGCAGGCGCCGTAGCAGTAGCAGCCACGCAGTCAGACCAGCGGATACTTGGCGGCCCTGCCAGCCCTGCATTATTTCCCGCAGCTCTTACACCGCCGTGCTTCTTCCCATGAAATATGCAGCAGAAAATCTGAGGCGCCTCTGGGAGCACCGCTGCGCCGTTTACGCGCCACGCACCCATCCACTATTCAAGTCAAAAGTCGCACAGCTCTGCATGCGAGAACAGCTCATCGTGTGAGTCCTGCCGTGATGCGGTGAGTATGAGTCTGTGAGCCACTACATCTGCATCAATCTGCATCTACCTGACGGTGTGTGATTTTTACCTGTGATCGTCATCACTGGTACGCGGCTCCCCTGTTACCCGGCGTATATCCACTGTAGCACCGAACAAACTGGTATAGGCATGCGTGTTTATATACAGAGATATGTAAACAGGCAGAATACGGTGTTGATGTCGGCAATGCCTGTATAACACAACAAGTGTCTGGCGCAGTTGTTAGATCGGTTACTACTGCTATAATCGCACGTTCTCGAGATTTAAGGGAGTTTGAACGTGGTGTCACAGTCGGCGAGCAAGCGATGGGACACAGCAGCAACGTAGAGATGAAGTGAAGATTTACCCGTACGACCACTTCACAAACACGCCTTGAACATCAGGTATCCTGTGAAACATCAAATCACTGACATCACTGCGACCGGAAAAAGATCCCGCAAGAACGGGAGCAACGACGACTGAAGAGAACCATTCAACGTGACAGAAATGCAACCTTTCCTCAAATTGTTGCACATTTCTATTCTTTACCACCAACAAGTGCCAGCGTGCGAACAATTCAAGGAAACACCATCGCTGTGGGCATTTAGAGCCGAAGGCCAACCCGTGTACCCTTGATCATTGAATGACAAAAACATTACGCCTTGCCTGGGCCGGTCAACACCAACATTGGACTGTTGATGATTTAAAACATGTTATCTGGTCGGACGAGTCTCGTTTCAAATTGTATCGAGCGGATGGACGTTTACGGATGTAGAGACAACCTCGTGAATCCATGGAACCTGCATGTGAGCCGGGGACTGTTCAAGCTGGTGGAGGCTCATTTAATGGTATGGGGCGTGTGCAGTTGGAGTGATATGGGACCCCTGATACGTGTAGATACGACTCTGACAGGTGACACGTACGTAAGCATCCGGTCTGATCACCTGCATCCGTCCATGTCCATTGTGCTTTGCAACGGATTTTGGCAATTCCGTCAGGACAATGCGACACCCAACATGTGCATAATTGCTACAGAGTGGCTCCAGGAACTCTCTTCTGAGTTTGAACACTTCCGCTGGCCACCAAACTCCCCTGGCATGAACATTATTGAGTATATCTGGGATGACTTGTAACGTGCTGTTCAGAAAGAGACCTTCACACCTTCTTACTCTTAGGATTTATGGACAGCCCTGCAGGATCCAAGGTGTCAGTTCCCTCCAGCACTACTTCAGATATTAGTCGAGTCCATGCCACGTCGTGTTGCGGTACTTCTGCGTGCTCGCGGAGGCCCTACAGGATATTAGACAGGTGTTCCAGTTTCTTTGGCTCCTGAGAGTAGAACTCAGTGAATAAAAATCAGACAGGGTTGTATAACTGTAACTTTCAGAAGCTCGAGAAGGGCAAAGGAACCTGTTTGAGATAATATACCCTGATCTCTAAACGACTAAGTCGATAGTCACGGAATCAAGTGCGTAGTGAGATTAGATTTCCAACAGAAATGTAAAAATGTAAATGTCGTGTGACTAGGGCCTCCCGTCGGGTAGACCGTTCGCCGGGTGCTTGTCCTTCGATTTGACGCCACTTCGGCGACTTGCGCGTCGATGGGGATGAAATGATGATGATTAGGACAACACAACACCCAGTCCCTGAAATGAGAAAATCTCCGACTCAACCGGGAATCGAACCCGGGCCCTCAGAATTGCCATTCTGTCGCACTGAACACTCAGCTACAGGGGGCGGACAACAAAAATGTGAAGTTAGGAATTGTGCTTTTGTACTAATTATCATATTTGTTTTTCGTTACGAGCTTCCTGACATTGTAGAGAAGGCAAAAACGACCGAAGCGTATGTATATATCATGAGCAATAGAGACAATGAAACTTTACTACTGAGCTGTACAGTCCACTGTGGACAGAAAACTGAGAATTTTCCACAATTGGGGCGGTCTCACTTGCGATCTGACTACACGCGACAAACCAGCATTGGAGAACCAAAATATTTTTCAGAATTCTGTGAAATATGTTGTCAGTTTTTATGCACCTGTACCAATAATCAACATTACATAACAGAAGCTTGCTCCTTCCTGCCATATTCAACTACATCTTTTGATACAAGGACGGCAGGATGGTGACGGGCTTATCTACAGTGGCTTGAACGTCTCTATTGATGTCCTGTCATGCTCTCTCTGTTTTAATGTCAGATTAAGCAAAAGAAAATCCACTGTAACATTGTGTTGTACTACACACACAACAAATACCGACACCAAATTTTAATTCTATCCCTCCCCTCGCTCTCTCTTTCCCGTGGTTGGAATTCGTTTGACTCTACTTGATCCACTGTACCGTAAGGTTACCCAACTTTATAGGAACGATTTTCAGACTCTGCGTTGGAGGATTTGGATTGTTAGTAGCGTTAGTGTCATGACTTGCCGTTACGCGCCGGTAGTGGTACGGCGACGTAGATTTGAAACACAAGCTTCAGTGTGCATTACAGTTGCAAGCAGTCGACGTGTGTCTGGACACGGTGAGCAGGGCTTTACTCGTAAAGCAGGTTTATCGAAAGAACAGCAGTGGTGCTGCTGTCCTTTACGAGTAGCGACAAATTAAAGAAATATAGAGAGATTCTCTTTTCACACAGGGGTTGAAGCACATGTTTCGGAAGTTCGAATTAACTGGCAATTTGAGACTTGTTCCTCGGAGAGGCCAACCACTAATTGCACAGCAGATGGTTGAAGAAGTTACTCTTGCCACGATCGAGAATTCTGAGTGCAGTGTGCGATCTTCAAGCAGTGCAAAAGCTGTGTCACAACAGCTGAAAATTCCATCGTCCACAGATATTTATGGCAGCAGTAGAAAACCTCTAATGCAGTTCCAGGCTGTCGTGGATGCAGATGGTCGTTGCACTGAGAAACGTTTGTAACGTGGAACATAAAAATATCACACAATTAACTAAAGTCGTCCTCTCATGTGCAAATTGAAATGTATTTCCTTCAATAGTTTACTTGTTATTTCTCTTCTGCATGTCCTTACGAATGTTAAAACACAGTTTCATTGCTCAACTACCACTCGTTGGTCTATAACTACCAGTTCAACAAAGAGAGAGAGAGAGAGAGAGAGAGAGAGAGAGAGAGAGAGAGAGAGAGAAAGAGAGAGTGAGAGAGAGAGAGAAGGGGGAGGGGGGGAGACAGAGAGCCAGAGAGAGAGAGAGAGAGAGGCAAAATAAAAAATAAATCCGCGAAAGAGCCTTACAGCATATGAATAGAGACGTTCAAGCCGCTACTATTTTGGATAAACCGACCGCCATAGTGACTCTCTCTTTTGCTCACACACACACTCTCTCTCTCCCACCTCTCTCTCTGCGTCTGTCTGTGTTGAAGCTGCCTCCTCCCCTTCTATCCATGTTTCACCTCCGTTCACCCAGTGTCAACTAACAGACTTATTCACGAGAAAGGTTCGCGTATATGATTTGTAAGGATTTGATGGAAATTGGCTGAACATTGACGAATTCAGGTCCCATAGCGCTGTGGTGAAAACGATAGCGTTTCTATCTAGCGGCCAGCCGACGCAACTCCAAACAGCGGAGAAGCTTAAGCAGAATCCCAGTCGGGCCTTGTTGCCTAGTGCGTTCCTGAAAAACGAAAGAGATAGGGATCGGATTCCGACGAGACCTTAGACTTTTCAGTTTTAACATTGCATTGACCTCACTATTATATGGAAATTTGGAAGAAACGGAATGTGGTTCGGATACTTTGTTAAACTGTTGGTTTCATTTTGCTACAGCCGAATCGGATTTGGGTTTGAAATCGAAAGGTTGAGAAGCTGAGTGTGGTCGGAAGATGGATTTTTATATTTTTTTATCCTAGGAATCACCTCTCAATGACATGGAGGTTCGTCAGAAACTAAACGTGTTCTGGATTCCACCTTAAACTGTAGTTCACCATTTTCCGTTTGGATCACTGGCAAGGGAGACGCAATTCAATTAAAAAACTTGCACGAGGAAACTGGGGAAGAACATGAAATTGTTATTACCACCATCTATAAAATTATTACCAAAATCTACACACACACACACACACACATATATATATATATATATATATATATATATATATATATATATATATATATATATATATATATTCATTCTATCCATGTTATGAATTAAGGTCGACCGTTCTTTTTTCTGTGTATATATGAAGTCCCATGTCAGGAGCTACAGTTGGGATTTTGGTAATGTTTCAATAATGGATACATCGATTCACGAGCAAGATCCGTGTGTATAAAAATTTGATACAAGTTGGCTGAACTCTAGGAATTACAGCCACCCCACAGCGTTCTTTAGGCCTGTATGTGGATACTACTCTCAGGGACTGCAGTAGGGAGTTTGATACTCAAGGCAGTCGGACGCGTGCCGTGCGCTTAGATTCTTCAATTTTTTTTATTTTTAATCCATCAGTCATCTCATTAGTCTGATACCGTCTGCCACGAACTCCTCTGGTGTGCCAAACTCTTAATCTCAGAGTAGCACTTGCAACCTATCTCGTCACTTACATGCTAAACATGTTCCATTCTTTACCTTCCTCTACAATTTCTACCCTCCACAGCTCCCTCTAGTACCACGGAAGTTTTTCCCTCATGTCTTCATTGATGTCCTCTTATCCTGGTCCTTCTTCTTGTCAGTGTTTTCCACATATTCCTTCCCTCTCCGATTCTGGGCAGAACCTCTTTATTCATTACCTTATCAGTCCACCTAACATTCAATATTCGTCGGTAACACCACATCAAAGATACTTCGATTCTCTGATGTTCCGCTTTTCCCACGAACTTGTAAGTCATTTTCAGCCAGTACAATGCTGTGCTCCAAACGTACATTCTCAGAAATTTCTTCCTCAAATAAAGGCAGATTTGTTCCTCAGATTAAGGCCTCTATTTTATACGAGTATATTTCTATTGGCTAGGAATGCCATTTTCGCCTGTGCCTGTCCATTTTTGATGTCCTCCTTGCTGCGTCCATCGTTGGTTATTTTGCTGCCGACGTAGCAAAATTCCTTAATTTCATCTATTTCGTGATCATAAGTCCTGATGTTAAGTTTCTCGCTGTTCTCGTTTCTGCTACTTCTCATTACATTCGTCTTTCTTCGATTTACTCTCATTCCACATTCTGTACTCATTAGACCGTTCATTCCAATCAACAGATTTTGTAATTCGTCTTCACTTTGAGTCAGGATAGCAATGTCATCAGCGAATCTTTGCACTGATATTCTTTCACCTTAAATTTTAATCCCTTTCTTGAAACTATTCTTTCATTTTCGTCGTTGCTTCTTCGACATACAGACTGAACAGCAGGGACAGAAGACTACTTTCCTGTCTTACACCCTTTTGAAACCGAGCACTTCGTTCTTGATTTTCTACTCTTATTATTAACTCTTGCCTTTTGTTCGTGTTTTACATTACCCGTCTCTCGCTATAGCTTATCCCTATTCTCTCCAAATATGAAACGTCTAGCACCATTTTATATTGCTGAACTTTTTTTCTACGTCGAGAGATCCTACGAAAGTGTCTTGAGTTCCCTTTAGTCTTGCTTCCATTATCAACCGCAAAGTCAGAATTACCTCTCTGGTGCCTTTACCTTTCCCAAAGCTACACTGATCGTCATCTAACTCACACTCAATTTTCTTTACCAGTTTCTGTATATTATTGGATGGATGAACTGTTAACGTGATGGTGGGATAATTCTCGCATTTGTCAGCTCCTGCAGTAGTCGGAATTGGGTGGGTGATATTTTTCCGAAAGTCAGATGTTTTTTTGCCTGATTCATACATTCAACACTCCAACGTGAATAGTCGTTTTTTCGCCACTTCCCCTAGTCATTTTAGAAATTGTGATGGAATATTAACGATCCGGTCTGCCTTATTAGGTCTTAAGTCTTACAATCCTCTTTTAAATTCTGATTCTAATACAGGCTCCCCTATCTCTCTATATGCAGCCATTTCGAATTAGCTTCCCTACACTTCCTGTTTATTTCATTCCTCAGCGACTTGTATTTCTGTGTTCCTGTATTTTCGAACATTTTTGTACTTTCTTCTTGCATCGATCAACAAAAAAATATTTCTTCTGTTAGCTATGGTTTCTTCGCAGTTACCTTCTTTGTGCTTGTGTTTCTCTATCCGATTTCTGTGACTATTCTTTTTAGAGATGTCCTTTCCTTTTCAACTGTACTGCCTACTGAGCTATTCTTTATTGCAATTTCTACATCCCTAGAGAACTTCAAGCGTATCCCTTCATTCCTTAGTATTTCCGTGTCCCACTTCTTTGCGTACTGACTCTTGGACTATTGTCTTAAACTTCAACCTATTCTTCATTACTAAGAAATAGTTATCTGAATTTCTTCTGCTCCTAAGTACGCCTTACAAAACAGTACCTGATTTCGGAATCTCTGTCTGCCCACGATGTTATCTATCTAAAATCTTCCCGTATATTCCGGCCTTTTCCAAGTATACCTCCCCCACTTTGATCAGAGTATTCCCTACTACTAGCTGAAATTTATTGCAGAACTCAGGTAGTGTTCTCCTCTGTCATTCCAACTACCAATCCCACATTCTCCTGCAGCCCTTTTTTCTGCTCATTGCCCTACTGCTGCATTCCATTCCCCCATTACTATTAGATTTTCATCTCCCTCTACGTACTGAATTACCCGGTCAGTATCCTCATATACTCTTTCTGTCTTTTCATGTTCAGCTTGCGACGTCAGCATGTATAACTGAACTATCGTTGATGTTGTTGGTTTGCTGTCGATTCTGATGAGAACCATCCTGTCACTGAACTGTTTACAGCAACACACTCACTGCCCTATATTTCTATTTATAATAAATCCTACTCAAGTTATGCCATTTTGTGCTGCTGTTGATATTACGCTATGCTTATCTGACCAGAAATACCTGATTGCATTTCACTTAACTGTCGCTCATTATGTTTAGATTGAGCCTTAGCATTTCCCTTTTCAGATGTTCTAGCTTCATTCAACGTTAAAACTTCTAAAATTCCATGTTCCGTATCATAGAACGTAATCCTTTCGCTGCTTAAATCGTTGAATTTTTACGGGAGTGATGAGGTTCAGCTGTGTAACGTAGTTTTCAATTGTAAAGTTTTGCAGTGCCCCGTGAACGCAAATCGCCTGGCAGTAGGTACTTACTGGTACCGTGTGAAGCAGGTCTGCTTCGATTAAGCAAATAAATAATAATAGTATGTTGTTGCCATGTTCGTTTGGCGTTTTAAATCTGAACAGCCATAAGGAGATTTCGACTTCATCTGATTTTGTTCCGCATGTTAACTACTGGCCCATTTTGCTCGGTCACCGTAGAACAGAGATACAAAAATCTGCACGTCGTTCACCCATTAACTGCTTGTCCCATAAGTACACCCACACTTTACGGAACCGATTACTTTCTCCCGAATGTCACATAATATGGTTGAACTATCGATGCCCTGTTGATCCTGTAACTTTCTACGACAGCAAAGCAAAAGTACTAGTCAAAAGCTTGAGTGATTTCCCTCTCCCCGGGAGACACGACTCTGATTCCGTGGAACATAGTCTCTGACCTTGAGAATAGTCACTGTTAGGTGAGGAACAGAATCCGCAAATTTCCTCATGTATGCCACAAGCAACTGAAGCCACTTTTTGATTATTACATATCGTAGAGCTATCAAGCAGTGGAATGTTTACTGCAACGTTCTTGTGATTAGTCCCTGCCGTTTTCTATGAGACGGAGATCAAACGTTTTGAAGGCCCACTGTAGATGTAATACGGTACCTGAATGTTTGTGAAATCTGAAACTTTCGCATCAAGCTGTGTGACCACGACTAAACAAATCTTGGAAGACGGGTTTAGAGGAAAACATAACAGTTGGCCACTCAGAAATGTGAACTAAGTGGTTTATGTTCACGTTAACTAGGTTGAGTCGCCCAAGCCTAAGCTCTCGACGCCTTCCATCATCTGAAACGCGGCAGAACTGCAACTCTTCGGACCACGCTACAGGCTTCCGCTAAGATGCTAACCATTGCCCAGTTTCTGTATTGTTTGTCCATAGAAGACATGCTGCCTTATGAGCCGCTGTGAGCAATGGGGAAGTATTCGACTTCACATGCGTTTTACGGGTCCAGAATACATTCGTCGGTACAATGGTGGGGGCTATTTGTTTCGCTCCGCGAGGAGACTGAGTGGATATCAAAACACATAAAATAGTAGTTCACTTTGCTATATCATACATAAGTGGAGTTATTCAACCTTTTAAAAACAGCTTTAACGGGAATATCACGAGTATTTACAATTGTTTCTGGACATTAGCGTATAACTTGATACAGACAAAACATAAGGCCCTTAGACTTAACAACAACTTCTGCCTTATACACGATGCGGTTTGCTTTGGCATTTCGCTCTTCGGACGACGCCACAACGTGTCCATTACATCTGCATGTACATGTAAATGACATTAAGTGTCTGTAAGAGACTTCATCGAACCACTCTCACACTATTTTTCTACCGTTCCACTTTCGAACAGCCCGTGGAAAGAATGAATACTTAAATCCTACTGTAAGAGCTCTGATTTCTGTTATATTATTACAATGGCCGTTTCCCTCTATGAAGGTGGGCGTCAATAAAATACCTTTGCATTCAAATGAGAAAGCTGCATACTGAAAGTTCGTGAAAGGATTCTCTCGCAACGAAAATCACCTCTGTTTCCGTGATTCCCATCCCAACTCGCGTATCACATCCGTAACAGACTTTCCCTTATTTCGCGAAAATACAAAACGTGTGGCCCTTCTTTGAACTTATTCGATGTACACTATCAATCCTGTCTGATGCGTATCCCTTACTGTGCTTCACTACTCCGGAAGAGAATGAACGATTGTAGTGTAGTCTCTTTACTAGAAGTGAAGATCTTCTAGGTCAGTGGTTTCCAGCCTTTCTTGCACGATTCCACCTGAGTGTAATCAGGCATTAGCTAGTACCCCCACCCTTCCGGAACCGCAACCCTCCACCATCTGTTGCTCCCTCCCTCCACCACATTATCACCAACTTTAGCAACTAATTAAACTGTAGAATGAAAGACTTTTATTTTTAAAAGACAAAAGATGAATAATATTTAGTTTGTGTGTGTGTGTGTGTGTGTGTGTGTGTGTGTGTGTGTGTGCTAGAATGAATGACGAAGGAATTCTAGGTGCGTCGCAAGTGCTAAAAAAGTCCTTCTCACATAGGAAAGCTAACTATTGACAGTGAAGGTACACACTTGTTGCAAAACATATTTCCGCTGCATTACTCCTCTCCACTGCAGCACTTGCTTGAGTTTCACACTGCTACCACATCTAAGATCAACCAAGTTAAAATGTGTCCACTATGCTTACTGTTGTAGCCTCTCCCCAATGTTATTCAATCTGTATATTGACCAAGCAGTAAAGGAAACAAAAGAAAAATTCGGAGTAGGTATTAAAGTCCATGGAGAAGAAATAAAAACGTTGAGGTTCGCCGATGACATTGTAATTCTGTCAGACACACCAAAGGACTTGGAAGAGCAGTTGAACGGAATGGACAGTGTCTTGAAAGGAGGATATAAGATGAACATCAACAAAAGCAAAACGAGGATAATGGAATGTAGTCAAATTAAATCGGGTGATGTTGAGGGGATTAGATTAGGAAATGAGACACTTAAAGTAGTAAAGGAGTTTTGCTATTTAGGGAGTAAAATAACTGATGATGGTCGAAGTAGAGAGGATATAAAATGTAGGCTGGCAATGGCAAGGAAAGCGTTTCTGAAGAAGAGAAATTTGTTAACATCGAGTATAGATTTAAGTGTCAGGAAGTCGTTTCTGAAAGTATTTGTATGGAGTGTAGCCATGTATGGAAGTGAAACATGGACGATAACCAGTTTGGACAAGAAGAGAATAGAAGCTTTCGAAATGTGGTGCTACAGAAGAATGCTGAAGATAAGGTGGGTAGATCACGTAACTAATGAGGTGGTATTGAATAGGATTGGAGAGAAGAGAAGTTTGTGGCACAACTTGACTAGAAGAAGGGATCGGTTGGTAGGACATGTTTTGAGGCATCAAGGGATCACAAATTTAGCATTGGATGGCAGCGTGAAGGGTAAAAATCGTAGAGGGAGACCAAGAGATGAATACACTAAGCAGATTCAGACGGATGTAGGTTGCAGTAGGTACTGGGAGATGAAGAAGCTTGCACAGGATAGAGTAGCATGGAGAGCTGCATCAAACCAGTCTCAGGACTGAAGACCACAACAACAACAACATGCTTACTGTTCATAAATCACTCTATTGCTGCACTCCTTACTTCTTAACTGACTGAAACTGGAGATTTCAGGCTTTTAATGCTTTGTGTCCGACCACAGCCACTAATAGTAATAATAATAATAATAATAATAATACTGTCTACAGCACTATAGCAGCCCTTATGTAGTTACTGCCGTTTCATGCTCTCAATTACTCCATTTATCTGTTTCGAAGCGAGTAATGAAGCAATTTCTGGACTATTGCAGGTACCATCTACAATTTGAAGACACTTTCTTGAAATATTTAGCGTTTGTTACGTATATGTCTCACTTTTATCATCAGCAATGTAAGGGTCAAGGAAAAGGATGCGTGTGTAAGTGGGTGAACTATGTGAGGAACCTGTAACCTCCACCACATAAATGCTGCTAATTGATAAAAAGTAATTATTGATAACTTACATAATTAATATTTGAGCGTTACATAATTATGCTAATAGCAATTATTTTTTCGAAATATTTTAGTTTAGTTACTGAAACAGAACTGAGTCCCTCAGAAAATTTTATTTTACCCATCAGGAAATAATTACCATCAGGTTCTGAACCACTGTTCCACGTGTTCTGTAAGAAAAAAAAATAAAAATAAAATAAAAAAAATAACGCAAGAACGCAGTCTTTGGTTCGCTTTCACCGAAACATTATCCGTGAGGTCTTTCCACTATAAGTTATTCGGTATTGTAATCCCTCAGTAATTAGCTCAACTGACGTACCCAGTTAGCCGTGTGAGTTAAAGTGCCCATTCTGGGACTGGGAGGTGCACCTGCCCCGGATCGAATGCCCCCAGTGGATTAACGGCAAGAGCGTTTAGATTTGTGTGATTTATTCCATTCCTTTTAGCATGCACGGGGATGACTTCACAATCATTATGTTGAGGCCATTGTCACTTTTCGCACCGTACAGATAGATATCTTGTCTAAACCATTTGCAAATAATTTTGTTCTTCACATGATTTTACGATACAGTAAATGATAGCATCGTCTGCAAACATTCTAACAGAACTGCTAAAGTTTTCTCCTAAATCGTTTATACAACACTTCCTTGGGGTACGCCAGATATCTCTTCTGTTTGACAACTGCTACGAACTGTGACCTTTCTGACAGAAAATCTCGAATCGAGCCGCACAACTGGGACAATACTCGACAGGCACCTAATTTTATTAGAGGACATGTATTCCCTTCGCAGCTTTAGGCAGAAAATAGTTTGGGATAGACTTGAATTCACACACGGAAGCAGTTCCTGGCAGGTTGTTACTGATCGTCAGGGACAAGGCGTGAGACTTGTCTCTGGTCGATGTCAGTTACGACCTTTTTACGACCACCGTCTTATGCTGTTTCACGGAGCTGTGAGTGGTACACCTGCAGTCTACGTTGACAAAACAACAAATCGGTGTGATCAAGGACACCTGCAAACACGATAGCTGCTTTCGGACATGGGTGTCAATTCTCTTTGCGAAACCAAGCTACTGAGGGTTTTGGTAGGTTCGTTTGGCCTACACGCAGCTCTGCCAAGACTTACTTAAGCTGCGAGGGGTTACATGACCACCAACCAGTAATGCAGCACTCACGAAGCTCGAAAGTTACCATTGTGCACTTTCTAGGGGAGACTGATACATCTCCCGGTGAGATTCTTTATGATCCGGTAAATTGTACTTCCAGCTATCTTATCTTTCTTCACAACAAGGACATGACAAAGCTATGGAAACACTACAAGAAACACATGTTTGAAAATAAATGAAAGTGTTAGCCAAGCCTGCAGGTTTCGCTGTTGTGCCTGACCACGAACAGCACCTGTGGAATTCTCTGCAAGTTACATCCGTGGTTAGAATAGTGTTCTGCGTTCCTTGTAGGTGTGAGTGAATTCGATCATCTACACTCCTGGAAACGAAAAAAGAACACATTGACACCGGTGTGTCAGACCCACCATACTTGCTCCGGACACTGCGAGAGGGCTGTACAAGCAATGATCACACGCACGGCACAGCGGACACACCAGGAACCGCGGTGTTGGCCGTCGAATGGCGCTAGCTGCGCAGCATTTGTGCACCGCCGCCGTCAGTGTCAGCCAGTTTGCCGTGGCATACGGAGCTCCATCGCAGTCTTTAACAATGGTAGCATGCCGCGACAGCGTGGACGTGAACCGTATGTGCAGTTGACGGACTTTGAGCGAGGGCGTATAGTGGGCATGCGGGAGGCCGGGTGGACGTACCGCCGAATTGCTCAACACGTGGGGCGTGAGGTCTCCACAGTACATCGATGTTGTCGCCAGTGGTCGGCGGAAGGTGCACGTGCCCGTCGACCTGGGACCGGACCGCAGCGACGCACGGATGCACGCCAAGACCGTAGGATCCTACGCAGTGCCGTAGGGGACCGCACCGCCACTTCCCAGCAAATTAGGGACACTGTTGCTCCTGGGGTATCGGCGAGGACCATTCGCAACCGTCTCCATGAAGCTGGGCTACGGTCCCGCACACCGTTAGGCCGTCTTCCGCTCACGCCCAAACATCGTGCAGCCCGCCTTCAGTGGTGTCGCGACAGGCGTGAATGGAGGGACGAATGGAGACGTGTCGTCTTCAGCGATGAGAGTCGCTTCTGCCTTGGTGCCAATGATGGTCGTATGCGTGTTTGGCGCCGTGCAGGTGAGCGCCACAATCAGCACTGCATACGACCTAGGCACACAGGGCCAACACCCGGCATCATGGTGTGGGGAGCGATCTCCTACACTGGCCGTACACCACTGGTGATCGTCGAGGGGACACTGAATATTGCACGGTACATCCAAACCGTCATCGAACCCATCGTTCTACCATTCCTAGACCGGCAAGGGAACTTGCTGTTCCAACAGGACAATGCACGTCCGCATGTATCCCGTGCCACCCAACGTGCTCTAGAAGGTGTAAGTCAACTACCCTGGCCAGCTAGATCTCCGGATCTGTCCCCCATTGAGCATGTTTGGGACTGGATGAAGCGTCGTCTTACGCGGTCTGCACGTCCAGCACGAACGCTGGTCCAACTGAGGCGCCAGGTGGAAATGGCATGGCAAGCCGTTCCACAGGACTACATCCAGCATCTCTACGATCGTCTCCATGGGAGAATAGCAGCCTGCATTGCTGCGAAAGGTGGATATACACTGTACTAGTGCCGACATTGTGCATGCTCTGTTGCCTGTGTCTATGTGCCTGTGGTTCTGTCAGTGTGATCATGTGATGTATCTGACCCCAGGAATGTGTCAATAAAGTTTCCCCTTCCTGGGACAATGAATTCACGGTGTTCTTATTTCAATTTCCAGGAGTGTACAAATTGTTTGCGCTCGACTGATGAGTGCTTCCGTAACTAAGGCAGCCGAAGTGATTGGTGTTTCAGGAGGCAACGTATCGAAGATTTATACCACCTACAGGAGATGCGGAAAAATATCCTTCTGTAAGTCACAACGCGGATGACTGTGTGTGTTGAGTGATCGTGACGGACGGTCATTGAATAGAACTGTGACTAAAACCAGAGGAAGACACCTCAGAAAGTTTCTGCAATTTGAAAGTCGCACTCGCGAAGTCTGACAATACCAAAACAATACGAAGGAAGCCCCAAAAGCAGAGAATTTCAAAAGTATTCAGCAGTGATGAAAATTCCCGTAGCAGGAGTCCGTAGTTCCGAAGCAATAAAATCGAGACTATGGATCAATGAAAGAATGTCATTTGGTTGGACGAGTCTTGTTTCACACGCTTTCTAAATTATGGTCAAGTTTACATCCCGAAAGTGAAACACGGCAAGGGTTCGGTGATGATTTCGACGGCCACATCGTGTTATCCCATGTTACTCTGCAAGATAGTCTATAGCCAGGGAATATGTCATCTTTCTGTCCAATTACGTCCATCCCATGGTACAATGATTGTTTCCCAATGATGATGTTTTCCTAGGCATCAAGGCCCATGTTCACATAACTCACATCGTCTAGGAGTGATTTTGTAAGCGCGAAGACTAAATCCCCCCCCCCCCCCCCCCCTGGCCGCTACAGTCAACACATCACAGAATTATTTGTGGTCTACTTGGTGAAAATTGAAAATTTGTCGTAAGGACTGTCGGACCAAACTGCTAAGGTCATCGGTCCCTAGGCCTACGCACTACTTAATCTAACTTAAACTAACTTACACCAAGGACAACACACACACCCATGCTCGAGGGAGGACTCGAACCTCCGATGGGGGATCTGCTACTTGGTGGGAAAGGTGCGTTATCGCTGTCATTTTCTTATTCGTTGTGTGACTTTGCCACTATTTTGAAGCAAGACTGGAATGAGATTCCCATAGAGCTGAAGAAAGTGGCACACCTGCCTAGTATTGTGGAGGCCCCACAACCACGAAGAAGTGCCACAAAACGACGTAGCATGGACTCGTCTAATACCTTAAGTGGGGCTGGAAGGAATTAACACGATGAATCCTGCAGTGCTAACCATAAATCCGTAAGAGTACGAGGTGATGGAGATCTCTTCTGAACAGTACTTTGCAAAGCATCCCAGATATGCTCAGTAACGTTCATGTCAGGGCGTTTGGTGGCAGTGGAAGTGTTCAAACTCAGAAGAGTCATCCTGGAGCCACTCTGTAGCAATCTGGACGTTTGGGGTGTCGCATTGCCCTGATGGAATTGCCCAAGTCCGTTGCAATGCACAATGGACATGAATGGATGCAGGTGATCATACAGGATTCTTACGTACGTGTCACATGTCAGAGTCGTATCTAGATGTATTAGGTGTCCCACATCACTCTAACTGCACACACTCCACACCGTTACAGAGCCTCCACAAGCTTGAACAGTTCCCTGCTGACATGCAGGTTCCACAGGTTCATGAGGTTGTCGCCGCACCCGTACACGTCCATCCACTCGATACAATTTGAAACAAGACTCTTCAGACCAGGCAACATGTTTCCAATCATCAACAGTCCAATGGTGTGTTGACTGGCACAGGTGAGGCGTAAAGCTTTGTGTCATATGGATGATGTTTCTTTGAATGGTTCGAACGCTGACACATGTTGATGGCCAAGCATTGAAGTCTGCAGCAATTTGCGGAAGGGTTGCATTTCTGTGACGCTGAACGATTCTCTTCAGTCGTCGTTGGTCCCGTTCTTGATGGATCTTTTTCCTGTTACAGCGACGTCGGAGATTTGATGTTTTACCGGATTCCTGATATTCTCGGTACATTGGTGAAATGGTCGTACGGGAAAATCCGCACTTTATCGGTACCTCGGAGATGGTGAGTCCTATAGCTCGTGCGCCCCCAGACCCCCTTAAATCTTGATAACCTGCCATTGTAGCAGCAGTAAACGATCTAACACTAGCGCCAGACACTTGTTGTCTTATATCGGCGTTGGTGACCGCAGCGGCGTATTCTGCCCGCTTACGTATGTCTGTATTTGAATACGCATGCCTATACCAGTTTCTTTGGCGCTTCGGTCTACATTCGAAGACGACTCGAATCTTGTTTGAACGCCACCGTAGAGCGTATTAGGCTGTAGGACTACGGTGTTCACGCATTTTTATCCGCCCCCTCTTATGTAGCAGTACTTTTGTTTCTTAATCATGTTATTTCCTCTTCATTCGCTATACAATTTCATCCCGTGCTCTCGGCTGTTGTACCGCATTTGTGATCCTTCACTCTCACAGAAACGTCCTGACCTTACGCGCGGAAACAAATTCCGCGTTTTCGTTTTCGTTCTTGTCGGGGCCTGTAGTTTCGCCTTCTTGCGCTCTTGGTAGAAATAACATCCGCCGTCCGCTGAAACAACACGGAACAATAACACGTCACACACGGAGGGGCGCACCGCTGCAGAAGGGCTGAGTCCACTTGTGGATGTACGCGTTCTGCGGGACTCGCTGCGTCTCCGCATCTTCCAGTAGTTCCACGCGGGGACTGCAGCGTGCAGTGACGGCCGACGAACAAGTGGTTCACTCCCTCGCTTCTCCTCTCACAACCATTGTTTCACTGGATAGTAGCATTTCAGTTTTTTCCGCTAGGAAAGCCCTCTACGAGATAGTTCTAAAATGTAGCACGCAAATATTTTTATAACTGCATTCGCTGATGCAAGCAGCGCTAACTCTGCAAAATGAAACCAGTAATGGTTTATTAAGGAACATTTGCATGCCGTGCGTGAGTTTCCACGGAAACGTGAATTCTTAATTAAATAATTAGTCTCTGACAAATTAATAAAGCCTATGGCACAGAACTGCAACGCTATGTAGCTCATAAAACAAAATACAATCACGACACTCTTATATTTCATTAAGAAGAAGTAGGTCTTGTAGAATAGCTGGTGCGGGAAGCACTTATAAAAAGGTTCAAATGGCTCTGAGCACTATGGGACTCAACTGCTGAGGTCATTAGTCCCATAGAACTTAGAACTAGTTAAACCTAACTAACCTACGGACATCACAAACATCCATGCCCGAGGCAGGATTCGAACCTGCGACCGTAGCGGTCTTGCGGTTCCAGACTGCAGCGCCTTTAACCGCACGGCCACTTCGGCCGGCGAAGCACTTATATTTTATTAACTGGCACACCACCATATTTTATGTTATATAAGAACACTGCGAGTTGCAACCCCACTATGCACTCGACTCTGTAAAGATTCTATATTTATGGAAGTAAGTTGAATTATTTAACTGTAGGCTTATTCGTTGACTATATCTGATTTAACTAACTGTGTAAACTTTTTTATGTTTAATAGACAGTCACTTCTGTACGACGTATTGACATGGCTGGCAAATTATTCTAATATTGAGATTTTGAGTCCGCACCTACCGCAGCAGTCTTTGGAAACGATATAAATATGAAGTCCGATTATTTGAGTTACATTTCACGGTCAAATACGAATAACATTGCATTTACGAAAAAGCCATTGTCAAGCGTCTGATACCAAATAATTAAACGTCCACGTTCTAGATAAGCAAATATTAATTACAACCAATCACTATTATACTTATACAATTATTAATATTTTAGTTTACTTTTTATTTATTTATTTTATAGGTTTCACATTTAAGTGCGAACGTTTTCGGTTAGAATTGACCATAACCGTTATAAATATCAACTGAAGATACAAACTATTATAAATTGTCACATTTGTCTAGTTGAGTTGGCAGAAGAGCCAACACCGTGTTACTAGAGGAGGCCGAAATACACGCGTTTTAACTCACGCAGGCTGGCGTGAGGAGGGAAGGACTATACTGACGTGAGGTCTGGAACCAGACAAGGAATTATAATTCAGAAAGCGGACGTAGCTAGTTTGATACTTAACTTTAATCCATTAATGATGAACGTCGCTCTTGACGGTACATGAGTCACAATATTATCTGTTCAGAAGACATAGTAACTGAATGTGGCGCCTTGATAGGTCGTAGCAAATGACGTAGCTGAAGGCTATGCTAAACTGCCGTCTCTGCAGATGAGGGCGTCTGTAGTCAGTGAACCATCGCTAGCAAAGTTACCTGTACAACCGGGGCGAGTGCTAGGGAGTCTCTCTAGACTAGACCTGCCGTGTGGCGGCGCTCTGTCTGCAATCACTGATAGTGGCGACACGCGGGTCCGACGTATACTAACGGACCGCGGCCGATTTAAAGGCTACCACCTAGCATGTATGGTGTCTGGCGGTGACACGACATGTCTTACTATAAACGGCGCGTTTCGGAAGATTCTGCCTCCATCATCAGCTAGATTTATGTCAGTTAATAAAGCGTCCTTATATTGTATATATGACTTTCGAGTAACTTGTGGCATTGCCTAGCATCATCAAACGCTGCGCAACCAAGTAAAGGATTATTTTTTTCTAAGCCCCGTAACTGTATCCAACTGCGACGTAGACGCCTAAGATTCAAATTTGACACAACGATGTCCACAAACTTCCCGTGTAACGGTCCAAAAGCGTGGCATCCCACGACGGCACCCTCGGGCTGGGCGACGCTCCGAGCAGCGAGGTGTGGCCACGTGCAAGAGTAAAGGCCACAGCTCAGAAGTTCATGTGAGATGTAATGTGGGTCACGTGGGTGTGATTACGCTCAGATTTCGTCGAATGGTTTTGGACGGTCCCAAGTGGCTCCGCCCTGTACAACAGAGCAAATGTTGCGGTCGCACTTCGCTGCATAGGGATCAGATCGCGTTTGATGATGTTGCAGCCCCATGTGTCTTCAGAGTAGGGTTGAGACGCACAAGATACACTACTGTGGATACGAGCACCAATCCTGGTTCCGACATAAGCCAATTGGGGGTTGCAGTAGTGTCAAAAATGGTGAAGACCGCCGTCCTGTTCATCGCACTGCAAAGTGTCGTTTTCGACCAAGAAAGATCTCGGAATCAACCGCCCACGCGAAGGGATGGTTCCAGACGCACTTTATTCCACCCCTGGAGGCATTTAGAATCTATTCTGAGAGTCGGTGTGCCTGAAATGTTTTCCTTGTCCTCCCAGAAAAAAACTACGCGATTTCAATTCTGGATGTCGTGGTTGTGACCTCCACCTAGAGGCATCAAGTGATGAGGTCAAATGTGGGTAAGAGGGGGGGTGTGACCACCTTCCCAATGTGTCGCACGTCAACACTGGCATCGGAGAGAACTCTGGTGAAATTTGGTGCCAATGCAGCATCATTAACCCACATTACGCCGGCCGGAGTGGCCGAGCGGTTCTAGGCGATACAGTCTGGAACCGCGCGACCACTACGGTCGCAGGTTCGAATCCTGCCTCGGGCATGGATGTGTATGATGTCCTTAGGTCAGTTAGGTTTAAGTAGTTCTAAGTTCTAGGGGACTGATGACCAAAGTAGTTAAGTCCCATAGTGCTCAGAGCAATTTGAACCATCTGAACCCACACTACACCCTACATGAACTTGTGTTGTGTGATCCTTTTTCAGCAAGTGTCGACGCCTCACTGTTTTAAGCCTCGGTGGGCCAGAGTATGACGTCATATGGTGCCGCGCTTTTGAACTATAATAGAGGAGGGCCGTAGGCGTATTTGGGCTAAATTTCAAACTTACGCGTCGTAATTTGAGACAATTACGGCGTTTCGAAAAACTGATCCTTTGTGTTGGGTAGTCTATACATAAATAATTATTCTGTCACTAAGCTCAAGGTTATGTCGATGTACTGATTTTATTGTTGGATATTATTATAATTGAAAATGTCGTTCAGGACCCACAGGCTAATGACAAGAAAATGTGAGCTTTTAATCTCATTTTTTATTGTTCTGCTGCCAGACACTGCCACAGGCTGCCCAAATGTTGCATCTGTGTCTCATAAACTGGCATGAATCCACTTGATGTAGTCCTTCGAAATGTTTTTTTGGAAAATACAATAAATGTAAATATGACTGGTTACAGTAGTGTTAAGTTTCGTTTTATATGATGCGACATACTTGATACTCCTTTGCGATTTTAATTTAGCTTCACTTGTGTTGCCCCGAAGCGTTTCTGCTTAAATATTTATTTCTCTAGTGATTTCGTATAACTAGCTACGACGTACACAGTGGGTCAGCTTACCTTCTTGAGATGCACCCTTTACCCAAAGTATAGTTTTTATCTATCGGAAGACTGATTTGATACCCACAAATCGTTGAAGAGTATAGTTCTGCTGGAGGCTTTACACGTTGTTGTAATGGTACATCACATCGGTGTACCACTGGTAGTCGAGAAGTCGCCACCATACAAGTTAAGTTACGTTTATCACTCATTTTGTGTTTAATAATGAAATCATAGGAGTAGTAATTCAAACTGAAAAGACTACAAAATATTTAATGTACGTTTCTTTGTTACGTGAGCGACACAGGAAACGACTAGGAACCGCTAGGAGTTTTCCGTGCTGCAGCGAAGTGTTTTTCATTGACAGGTGATACTACACTAGGTCGATGGCGCTGTGTCGAGAGAAGAAGGCAGAAGCTGTTCTCGACTACAGTGTGAATAATTTTAACAATGAAAAAAATAAATGTATGTAATGAAAAATATTTAATCTATTTTCGGAATTCTAAACCGAACCACGATTGAGTGACTATTGATAAAGTCAACTAACTTCCAGTTTTGAATAAGTGACTGTAATCCGTGTCGATATAAACGGGTGTGGACATGCTTACCTTTGTTTCAGCTTCTATTTGCAATATGCTGTTAGGAATTGGCAGAATACAACAGAAAATTGAAATTATCTAAAGCTGCAGTTGTTATGGGCTTTTGTCGGAACCGGGTTTGGTGTTCGTCTCCATAGTAGTGTATCTTGTGCAAGCCTTTTCACGTCTGCATAGCTAATACAATCTCCATCCACTTGAATCTGTTCTCCGTAGTCAAACTTTCTTTTCACTGTACTAAATGTTACCGCTTAAACTTCTCTCCATTATACGAATGACGATTCCACGGTGCCTTGATGTGCCCTATTAGCTCCTTTCTTGTTTAAGTCTAAGGCAAAAAGGAGGAACATGTATATAACACTACTTAGGGATGTAAAAGTGAAGGGTGATACATAAGAAAAGACAGTGTCCTATACCACTTAAGATAAAACACAAGAAAACAATTTCATGAATGTACATTTCTCGACTTGTATCAAACTTGGGCAGAAATTGTACCAGTATCACCTTGCAGTAAACGCAATCAAGAACGCCAATGGCATGATATTAACAAGACGACGACGCACAATACTACTTTCAAAACTAAAATCACCGGTATAATTATGGAAATAATGCTCTAACTTGACAAAATACAATTTTCTTCTATAACAGTCATACATGCTCTGGTGAAGTTTCATCACCGACAGTGGGCTTATTTTAATTTCTTAATATTGCACACTAATGTTCGTTTAGTTCTGTGGCATCTACAGTTCAGCTGGTATTCTGCTACAGTTTGACATCTACAGCGCTGATTGTTTCCACGTTGTCATATCTCTAAGCAAACTGTACTTTCTAACGCCCACTGTGGTACTCTTCACGAACTCTTCATCTGTGAATAACAGTTGAACATCGAGAAAGGTAAGTTCTTGTTAAGAACGGAGAAAGATATGGTGGCAACCAATGTTGTTTAATTTTAACGTCTACGATGCACTAAAGGAGTGGTTTCACACAACGCACCACTTATGGCCTGATGTACAAAAATCTGCTATGGTAAAAGACACCATGCTTCGAAAAGAAGATGGTATAATGGTTAAAATGTAATAGTGTTGGTGTTGATGAGTAATAGAAGCATGGCAAACGATTTTCTCGACATTAGAAATTGGAAGCAGTAGAAGAAGTGTAACGTACGTCCTGTTTTGGACGTAAGCTTACGCAGGATCGCAAAACCAAGGAAGATATCAGAATAAGATCAGCAGGGGCAAAGAAAGCTTCAGTCAGTAGTAGAGCTCTGCTAATACTTTATCTGACATTGTTATGGAAAACAAGATAAAGTTTCTGAAAGTGCGTGTCTTCAGCAGAACACTGAATAGAAGTGAAAGCAGTACTGAAGTACTGAAAAGAATAGCTGGGGACGGAGGTCTGTGGAAGAGCCTTACGAGAAGGTACAAATGTACGGAGTATCTGCTGTGGCGTTACAGACCGGTTCACTTGACTATGGAAGGACCAGTAGAGGGAACAACAGTAAGAACGGACCAAGATCAGAATGTGCAGAACAGGTTATAAGGAATGTCGAGTGTAATAGTCACTTAGATATGAGCAGACTAGCATAAGATAGGAAAAGATGGGGGACAGCACTATACTGTAATGAATACCCCAATTGGTTCAAAACTGCCCATCAACTGGAGCAATATAGTACACAATGCCTCTCTGGGGCTACGATGAGGCCTGGGTCAGGCTGTACAGCGTTTACCGCAAATTTATTAAGAACTAGTTAACCCTTGGATGAAGGTAAATGGGGTAGGATCTAGCAACTCGGCCCCTCTGTTCAGACCTACTGTACAGATGTTTTAGGGGTTATCAGCGTTCATCACTGGATAAGCCTGTTCCTCTTTGAAATGTCCGACATTTTAACTCAGTCATTTTTCGGGATTGTTTTCCGTGTTGCTGGGTGGAACTGTTGCCGGGACGCCCCCAGATATGTCAAACGACCGATAAACGTTAAAGGTAGCTAGACTGTATTCGATATACTAATCACTACAGAATTTCTTTAACGAGGAACGAAGCAAAGTCAAAGACGTGGGGACATGGGTAACTACTTGATAAACCTGAAACACACACAATAAAAGAACAGAAAAAAGTATTATTTTTATAGAGAAATATATAGAGCTGCGTCATGCTGTAGAATATCAATAAATGAATACGATCAAGATTTAGGCTATGACTGGAGCGACTTTCCTCTGATTCTTCTAGTAACTCACCCCGGCTGCGTCACCAAACCTATACGTTTGCAACATTACGCAACAGCGACAAAATATTGTACAAATGAGGAAATTGACATTTAAAAACGAAAGATGTCGGTTGAAATCGAGTACTCACATGGATGCGCAGGAGGTACAGGTGAAGCTCAGCCCTATGAGAACCATCAGTGTTGAACTGCACTGAAAATCCAGCACAACGCAAATCCTTTTGCCAAGAATAAGACTGACAATAACTGAAACATAGTGCGAATTCTTGAAACAAAGCTTGTTGTTAGTCATTTAATTTCAGATAAAAATACTGATCCGAAGTCCACTTTCTGAATTAAAATGCAACTGTAGCCTTCTAAACGATTTTAATACACTGGGTCACGTCAGCCGCGTGGTGAGAGGCAATGGAAAAAGTATTTTCAGAATCTGAGAGATTAAACATAGTTTTATATGGGACGGATGAAAGAAGAAGGAATTGATACGCGTAGCAGTAACATTACTCAGTTCTCTTTAAGGGAAGTGAATAGTAGAAGGAATTAAAAATAGATTGTGTGCTGAGAAATAAACTTTGAAAATGAAAGGAGATAATGATTACTCGTAATTCCTGGCTCGGCGCTCCCCGCATTCTCTGCTGTCGGGGCGTCTCCCTAATGCACCCGACGCAGTGGATGTGCCATAACAGGAGAATGAGTGGGGGGTGGTAACGCATTTGCATAACTCAAGGAGGAATGCTAATGTGGAGACCCATTCATTCAGTTAGTGGATAGGTGGCTGTCCTTCAGCAGGTTTCAAGCAGCCATGCAGGGGTAGGGGCCAACTAGTTACCGGGAGCTCCAATGATAGGCGCGTTCCCGAGCCCCTTTGGCAGACAGCGTTCAGGGCCAGATGGGAAGCCGATGTGCAGTCGGTATGTCTGCCTCATGCGAAACGTGGAGGAGGCTTTGTCTGCAGCTATCGAATGAGCAGGGTGGAGTCGTCTGCAAGTTGTGACTCCTGGCGGCACCAGCAACGGCTGTCGCTTGGGTTCTGAGGCGATCCTCAGTTCGTACCGGCAGCAGGTGGAGTTTGCGGAGGAGCATTGTTTCTGTGTCGCCTGGAAACCTCTGGAACAGGCCGTTGCAACCTGTGGCTGTACTGATATGAGCAGCCCTTAGAGGCTCGCCTTCACACGTTCCTTTTAAATATTTTGTGACTAAAGCCCTTCTGGCCTGTTATTTATTTCATACTTGACTTGTAAGTACTGTCTCTGTCTTGTTTTGTCAATCAGTATTTACACTTATTTATATAATTTTTTTTCCTTCCCACAAGTTTGTAATTATGTTATAGACCACTTTAAGTGTCTAAATCCTGATGAAGGCACTCTTAGAAGTGCCGGCCGAAGTGGCCGTGCGGTTAAAGGCGCTGCAGTCTGGAACCGCAAGACCACTACGGTCGCAGGTTCGAATCCTGCCTCGGGCATGGATGTTTGTGATGTCCTTAGGTTAGTTAGGTTTAACTAGTTCTAAGTTCTAGGGGACTAATGACCTCAGCAGTTGAGTCCCATAGTGCTCAGAGCCATTTGAACCACTCTTAGAAGTGTTGAAACCTGGTTAATAACCCAAAAAAATTTTGACCGAGGGTTCATTTGTTTCAATTTTGATTTATAAACGGTCACTGAACCAAGCAGCCGTGTTCAAAACTTTGCTCTGGAACAGAGTCCGGTGATCGATCTCTGGCTGTTGACATGCGGTAGTCAGTGAAACTGCCGAAGCCTCCACTACCATGCTATTCCTCCACCATGTCATTGGCACGCAAGCGTAACCTTTACGGAAATGTTAGGGTCTGCTGAACTGTAGTATCAGCAGGAACCGTTTCCGGCGTTCAGACGGCGTCTCGACGTGGGCTGCTTTCCACGCCGCTAGATCTTTACGCTGCTATAAAGCTAAGACAGATCTGAAAGAGCGTGAACGAACTTGGGTAGCAGAACACAGGAAGCAGATCAGCGAACTCTTCAATCAACAATGAAACAGAGGACGCTCCACATAAATAAATTCAGGTGTAACATGATATTGCGTGCCTAAATTTCTTGTAAAATATGAACTATAACTCGAATAATAGTATTTGGAGTGTCCGCTGGTGCATCCTATACGGACAGTAAATACCAAAGCAGCATCTGATATCAAAATAAAACACTTGCTAAAGGTGTGAGGAAATGAAATTCCTGACCCGCACCGTTATCCGGAAGCTCAAATAGCTGATCTCCTGTCGAGGCAAGATTCATTTCTACGGTGAAGAGCACACTAAAAGACATCTAGCTGTTTGCCTATGAGGAAACTGAAGTGTAGTACCAAGAAAGTACTACATACAATAGCTATTCTTGGTCAGACCTTGTGCCATTGCTGACATTTTTCTTAAGAAGACATCCCATATTACATCTACAGGAACGGATAAATCAGATAAATAAAAAAAAAAACAGATTTGTAGAACACTGTACAATGAGGTGACGGATGTCATGCGATACCGACATGCTCATATACAGATGGCCGTAGTATCGCTTAAACCCGGATTAAAAGGACAGTGTATTGATGGAGCCGTCATTTGTACTCAGGTGCTTCATGTGAAAAGATTTGCGACATGATTATGGCTGCACGACGGAAATTAACAGATTTTGAAAGCGGAGTGGTAGTTGGAGCTAGACGTGTGATACACACCATTTCGAAAGTTACTATGGAATTCAATATGGCGAGATCCACTGTGTCAACAGCATGCCGAGAACACCTAATTTCAGGCATTACCTCCCACCACGGATAACATAGTGGCCGACGGCCTACACTTAGCCGGCCGGAGTGGCCGAGTAGTTCTAGGTGCTACAGTTTGGAACCACGCGACCGCTACAGTCGCAGGTTCGAATCCTGCCTCGGGTATGGATGTGTGTGATGTCCTTAGGTTAGTTAGGTTTAAGCAGTTCTAGGGGACTGATGACCTCAGAAGTTAAGTCCCATAGTGCTCAGAGCCATTTGAACCAGCCTACACTTAACGACCGCGAGTAGCGACGTTTGCATTGAGTTGTCAGTCCTAACAGACAAGCAACACTTTATGAAATAACCGCAGAAATGAATGTGGCACTACGAGGAACGTATCCGTTAGATATTGCGATGGGTTTGGCATTAATGGGTTACGTCATTAGACGACCGACTTCAGCACCTTTGCCAACAGCACAACATCGCCTGCAGCGCCTCTCCTGGGCTCTTGACCGTATCTGTTGGACCCTAGACTACTGGAAAACCGTAGCCTGGCCGTATGTGTCCCGAGTGCTGTTCGCAAGAGCTGATGGTGAGGTTGGAGTATGGTGCAGAGCCCACGAAGCCATGGACCCAGTTTGTCAACCAGGGACTATACAAGCTGGTGCTGGCTCCATAATAGTGCAGGCTATGTTTGCATGGAATGGACTGGGTACTGGTACTCTGCTATGTTCGGCTACTTGGAGGCCACTTTCAGTCATTCATGGACTTCATGTTTGCAAACAAGGATGAAAACTTCATGGTTGACAATGCGCCGTCTTACAGGGCCACAACTATTGGGGATTGGTTCCAAGAACATTTTGGACCTATCGAGGGAATGATTTGGCCATCGGATTGCTCGACATGAACCCCCTGGAACATTTATGGGACATAATCGAAAGGGCAGTTCGTGCACAACATTCTGTACCGGCAACACTTCCGCAGTTATGAGTGGCTGTAGAGGCAGCGTGGCACAGTATTTCCTCAGGGGACTTCCAACGGTTTGTTGAGTCCGTGCTCCGTCGAGCTGCTGCAATACGCCGCACAAAAGGTGGTCCGACACGATATTAAGAGGTACCGCATGGTTTCTCTCACCTCAGTGTATGGACATTTGGTATATGAATACAATTCAAGTATAAATGTTCACACTCATTGCTGGTCTTTACGTTTTTCATCACGTGCAATCATCTAACTGATAAAATACGCTATCCTACATTGCAACGAATATGGTGCTCGCAACCATTGTTTTCATTCATTCATCGTTTCCCACAGATTTCATCTCGAAGGAGGACTCCTAGTGGCGCGGAATTAGTCCAGTAGTACATTCAAAGGACGAAGCGTCTGTCACAAATTAAACGTTTAGACTGAAAAGTTAACTGTTGTTAAACAGATACAAACTGACGTCAAAGCAAGGAGGATTCATTTTTAATGTCCCGTAGACGTCGACTTCATTAGAGATGGAGCGTAAGTTCGAATTGTGGAAGGATGGCGAAGGAAACTTTCAGATATAGTCTCCAGATATTCATCTCAACCGTTCCTTGAAATCACGGGAAACATAAATCTGGATGGTCCGACTGTACGGATCCATTGCCTTACCACTGCCCCAACTTGTTTCGAAGAAAACATCCGCGCTTTCGACGGTTGTGTGTTTATCACTGTCGTTCTTATTCTGCTAGTTTGAAATGTGCATGATAAATGTGATGTTTATAAAGCAGTGAAATGTATATAAATTTTATCAGCCGAGCAGCCATCTTATCAGATTTATTGTTTATTTTCGCTGTTATTAGTTTGAGCTTTCATAATAATCTGCACCATCACCATTATCACTATCTGACAATCACAGGTGGATAGAGGCTTTCTTCAGACTTCTCTATGAGTAGCTGTCTTCGGTCATTCTTATCTATGTTACCTGAGCCTCTTTTCGATAGACAGTTACCCGCCTTCCACTAGGTCATCACTGCAATCCGTTACTGTCTCTTGGGATAACAACAATGAGCTTCCTGAGTCCTTCTAACTTCCATTCACCTCTCTGTATCTTCCTCTGACCTCTAATTCATTCTAAATAGCCATAATCCCGTTTTCCACTGCAGTAAGTTTCCAGTCTTGTTTTTTTTTTTTGTTTTTTTTGTCCCCATCTTTGTGAAATAGTGCAACTACAGCGTTAATTCCCTTTTCAGGAATTTTCATACGCCTTACATTGTTTTATATTGCTTTGTTGCCAGATATATAGTATCTATTGCATATCAATCATCCACGCGTGTCTTCGCTTCCTTCATGATTTAATATGCCATACTGGGCATTAATTTAGCGATGTCATTGCTTTCATTGTTTACTAACTACGCCCCTGTGTCAATGCCTAAGCAATACAAACATTTAAAAGAGTTTGTAGATGGTTTCTTAGTTTGTAGATGGTTTCTTCCTGTCGTTTGGTAATATAACATCTACCATCTTAACTGACTGAACGAGACTTTCATTAATATGTGTTTCCGTTTAGTTTTCTTCATTGTGTTTCGATTTTTTCTTTTAGAACATTTATGTAGCATGTTCTAACAAAAACATTTCGAAATATTTCGCACCAGCACATCATCTTCTAGCATGTAAAAGTTCGGCATAAGCTATAGCCTTGTCCTTAATAGCTGCCATGTTTAACTTCATTTCTTTCACCTATTTCATGACTGCTATATGTTTTACTGTTTACAGAGGTGTATTTGTCAATAAGTTGCCTTTTTGGTTTGTCAGCATAATTTTCTAAGGTGCTGAATGCGTTAAATATTCTCTGGCATAAATCCATAGGCGTTTGTAAGCTTTCGCTACCTGCTTTTCTGTCTCCATGCTGATGATATTTTGTGTATGAACTTTTAATGTATATTTAATCAGTGTGTGACCGTTTCTCATTCTGATGTGGTTTTGGACCATCACACTCTTTGAGTTCTTATTCTTTATGGTTTGATAGAATAAAACAAACATCTTTCCAGTTCCCTGTAGTCTTTACCAGGTTCATTTTCCTTTTCATTCCTTCTAGGTCAGTGGTAGTCAACCTGATGCTTGCTGAACACTAATGGGCGTTCTAGCTTTAATGGAGAGTGGTAGGAAGTAGAGATTTGAAAAATATTTTTATTAGGTTTTCATAAAATTTTGACACAATTTGTATGGCACGTAATTATTATTATTTGCTTTTATTTTTTGTAAGTGTAGTTCTTATTATTATTATTTGCTTTAAGTTGTAACTTCGTAAATTTTGTAAAGTCAAGTTGCTTACCTACTTTGTATGGCACATTCAATGAGTAACTGGTTCACTGTTAGAAAAGTTTGCTACTAGTAGATATACAAAAGTGGACGGTAAGTAAAAAAGTAGGCTACTCTTTTCTATGTGAATGTGTTGGGGACAAAAATAATTTTCTAAAAAAATTAATTAATGGATGGCCTTCATTGTATCTGGTATCCTATTCAAAGTTTCCAATTGATGAACTGTTCTGTAAATAAAATGATGCAATTTCAAGGACGTTACTCTCCTCATAAAGATATGATTTTATGTCTGTAGACTGAAGCCGGAAGCGAACATTTATACCAAGGTGGGGAATCTAACCGAGGTCTCCTGTTTATTAGGCACGTGTGATAGCCATTAATTCACCTTGGCATAGCGGTTCACACAACTGCACGGATTAACCTGGCATTCCTTGCACCTCGATATAAATTATCTGTCATCCAGTCTACATTAAATTCCCCTTTCACATGAGCAGAATTGGTGAGGCTCTCCATGTTCAGGAATAGCAGCTCAGCTGTGAACGTAAGTGGGGGATCCAGCCCTGAAAACCTTGTGCAGGCACATATACAAGTGAAATGACACCCTTTCAGGGACATTACTGGTCTTGCGCTAGACGACTGGAAGCCCTTCAACACAGGATTTTGCCGGGCACCGCTTCAATGCCTTTTTCAGGTACCTTGGTCGAGGAAAGAGTCAGTTCCACTACCGTAAGTTTATGGTGAGCGTCATTTGTATGTTCTCCAGCGACTTGTCTCCACCGCCTGCTATTGGTCGTGTTTGAAGCAGCCAGGCACTGGCCTTGCGGTTGGTTTCTCAATTTTGTGTTGTGCTGCACTCCCAGATTTTCATTTAATTTTGAAAGGGTTGGTAGAATTTACTTATCTCTCTCCTGTAAATAGAGTAAATGTCTTTAAAAATTTTTGGGCGCCAAATATTACGAAAAGTGCTGACTCATGGTTTGGTCACTCAGTTAGGTGGCCTAGAAGCTTGTCCTGAAGTCAAATCTTGTCATCATGTTGGCCTTTAGAAAAGGGATCCTCTTTTTCTAGTGGCGCTAACTTGTTTCTTTCAGCCAGTAAGCTTTCTCTTTCCTATCAGATACCACAAATAAGTGGAATTTCTTGTATGATGCTTGCGTCTTTTATACTACATGTAGGCTGTGCTAAAGACATTTTCATGAAGACAACTGAAGTTCTGGTTTGATAATTAACCTAACATTAGACAATGGTTTGAAGGCTACTTCTACATTTATTGAGATTGTGTTGATGTTGGTTATAAAATTAAGATAATGGTAATTTTCATATTTGGCCGGTTTCAATTCCGGCTTTAAATGTGTATCTTGCTCGAACCTAACTTAACTATCATCATGAGGTGAGTTAACATTCATTGGCGCTTTAATCTTAATATTAGTTACTTGATATCTTTTAGAACCGGGGCAAAGGCTTTGGTTTTATTTAAGCTGTTCACTGCATACAAGATTTTTGCTGTATATGTTTTTGTGCACTACCCATTCTCTCTCGGCTTGTTGTCGCCAGATGGACCTGGATCCCGAGTTATACGTCGGGAGTATGTCATACAAGGGATTTTTCTCTGACCTGATGCGTGGCCACTCCATTACTCTATTTTAATTTTCAGTTTATGGTGTACTTCGGCATGACGCCAATGTAAATTATTGATATTCATTATTAATATTTAGTGTTTTGATGGATTACAATTTCTGTAGAAAAACTACAAGGAATATCTAAACTCTTTTGTTTGTGATAGTCCTAATTTAATGCCTTTCCTTAATCTTTTATGAGTTTCTTGTTGATCCTTGTATTTTTGGTTAATAAAGTGGTTTAAAGAGTGCTTGGTAACAAATTACCTCTAATAGTTATCCCTGCCCGTCGTTTGGGGCCTGTTGGTGGGTTTCCTCCTAAGATACAAGTTTCGTTGCCTGTGTGAGTATACTTTCAGGTGAGCGGCTCGTTGGCCAGTAAAGTAGAACCAAACTCATTTGGTAAATACATACTATATTGTTGAGACCCCATATCTTCCAATTAAACTGGTCTACAGAAATACCACATTCATTACCAATGCGAGGAGCCTTCTCAAGAGGCACTTAATCAAACTGATCTTTTTCCGCACATAGTCTCTAGGAACACATGACGCCAGCGGGAGAAAAATCACCCACACGGCCATTACACACGTTACACGACGCCTGCACAAAATATTCTGCCACGCGACGCTTTATACGTTAAACGACAGCATACTAAAATACTGCCTGGAACAGTTTGTAACGTCACTAGGGATTCTGCCGCGCGACACTTTGTACATTAAACGATAGCATACCAAATACTGCCTGGAACCTTTTATAACGTCACTAGGGCTATGTAACAATAAACATGAGAAATTATCACTGTCAGCATTAATTCATTGCTGCCTGACCACCAGTGGGCGAGTGCACGAGCTTAAAGCTGAAAATAGCTTATCTGTACAAGAGGGGCACAGTCGTGTACAAACATACATCAATAATGAGGCACTTCAATTTAGCATAGCCACATTAGTGAAAAATATTAACAAATTAATAAATAACTGTGAATCATAAAAGAGAAAATATTCAGGTTTCCATCGCTTAGTATAGTCATGTGGATCATAAACGAAGGATTAGTATTGACCATTAAATTCATAAAAATGGTGATGGTTTCACAATGGTGCACAGTGAACGCAAAACATATAGAATTTAATTTTACCAAGCAAGCTGAGATTTCCTAAACAGTTACATTTATAAACTAAGATATGGAGCCACCGATCACATAATTTATATTTCAACTAAAATCTTAAAGTTCAGTCAGCATGTTTCAGATAGTTCAAATGGCTCTGAGCACTATGGGACTTAACATCTGTGGTCATCAGTCCCCCAGAACTTAGAACTACTTAAACCTAACTAACCTAAGGACATCACACACATCCATGCCCGAGGCAGGATTCGAACCTGCGACCGTAGCAGTCGCGCGGTTCCGGACTGAGCGCCTAGAACCGCTAGACCACCGAGGCCGGCGGCTCAGTCAGCATGTTCAAGTTTTTTGTACATTAACAAATTCATCACGGCACGAATTCTCACCCGCTGATAATGCCGCTAAGAATCTATACCCACTAGTGATCGAAGTGGAACAACATTTCTAAGTCCAGAACTGATGAACAAAAAATATTTCTAAGTCCTGAACCTGGGTAATACTGAAACCCACGCACTACTCTGGCCACCCAAGTTCACCGGAAACTAGCATTGCCAATCAAGCAATAAAGGCAAAAGGATTGAAAACTTCCTCTCTCCCTCATTTAAACAGTTGGTCATGCAAGCCACCGCGTAACTCATTGTAGCAACTTTAAACAATATCACGACGCTTTCGTGACATGCATTCGTCGCCTTTATCCATTCTGATTTTGCACTATTATTAGACATACCAAATTAATAGCTTTTATTTCAATGTTGCATGCTACAGGACAGAACTGCAGTAGCCTAATCAAATTGACTACTTTATTCACCACGACCCTGTAGCAGAGGCATTATATCACCAGAATTTTTTAGAGCAGTGGAATACTAAGATAAATCATTCATGCAGACGATAATCTCTGGCGTAGATGTGGAGAAACCCTCGCTTCGACAGTACAGTACAAAATATCCAAAAAGTAACTTACGTAATTTATAAAATTGATAATATTTCTTTGTGTTTTTTCAACAATATTATAAACATGAGCAGTCTGTAGCTGGATTCAGGTCCTACGCATCTGTGTGTCGTATTCATATACAGCGTGTGTGGCTTTTGATATTGATGTTATAAACAAATAAGTGTTAGTAACATTGTGAATGTTGACTTTATACATATAGAAAAAAAATTGTGGGTTGTCTCACTGTCTTGAGTTCAGTATTGCCTTAGACTTCTCGTAGCATAGCTGCAAATGCTCTAAGTGTTCCAAGAGAATACTCTTAGTTTCGAGTTTTAACAAAATCAGTTCCTGGCCATAATAGTGGCCCTCTCCAAGCATGCCGTGGCACCTCCTCCTCTCCTACTTTGAGGCTTTCCAAGACATGACTCGACTGCAGCCCAATTTTGGCGCTCTACTTTATTTAACAACATTGTCGGCCACGGTGGTCTAGCGGTTCTAGGCGCTCAGTCCGGAACCGCGGGACCGCTACGGTCGCAGGTTCGAATCCTGCCTCGTGCATGGATGTGTGCGATGTCTTTAGGTTGGTTAGGTTTAAGTAGTTCTAAGTTCTAGGGGACTGATGACCACAGATGTTAAGTCCCATAGTGCTCAGAGCCATTTGAAACATTTGAACCATTTAACAACATAACAACGTGGGGATCAATGCAAACACGTTTGCTTACCTACCTATCCTGACCACTACACTGCCACTTGCCACCCAGACCCAGAGTTTTATAGTATTTGCATACTGAACTCCTTGGTTGTAGTTCACATTATCACCAAACGCTGCTCCCCACCTAACACGTTCACCCTCTCAACTGCGAGCGTAAGTCCACCTGTGACTATTTAAATCAGGGCCAGCCAAGAATTTAGCACTCGAGCCGTGCCTTGGTACAGGTGCCATAGCACACAGTTTCTCTGCACACTTCCCCCTCTACCGCGTCAAGCTATCTGAGTTGGAAGACTGGGAGATAGGGAACTACGTACATGCTTCATTTCAACGGCTCAGCAGTCGATAAGACTTGGTCCTACATTTCATATTTCTCAACAACATATATAACCATCAAAACAAGTATTCAGTATTATTTGGGTTTGGTGTCCTCAAGACATAATACAATAATTGTCTGGTAGAAACTGGACGGACACAGGCAGTTTGACAGATTTACACACTCAGGTCACCACGTAATTGCAACTTATTTAGGTCATAAACGAAAAAATATCTCTCACACAAATATGTGGGTCGAAACATCGTAGCGGGCCGAAGTGGCGGAGCGGTTCTAGGCGCTAAAGTCTGGAACCGCACGACCGCTACGGTCGCAGGTTCGAATCCTACCTCGGGCATGGATGTGTGTGATGTCCTCAGGTTAGTTAGTTTTAAGTAGTTTTAAGTTTTAGGGGACTGATGACCTCCCATAGTGCTCATTTTGAAGCATTGTAGCACTTTTGTATGCTGCTTATGGAGACTGGAAACTCTACCAGAGAAGAGCCATGTAGGGGTCCTGAACAGTTATAACGTAAAAGTGTTTTGCTTTAAAACGGGAATAACCTTGCAGGCCAATCAGCTACATCTCCACATTGACATGGGCACTTTCAATTGAAACAGTAAATGATCTTCCAAACAACTCGAGAACATATGTAAGATTGGCAGTGACCTGAAAACGTTTAGGAAAAGAGCCCTGTAATTCTTTCAAGGCGACAAGAAATTCTTTAATCTTCTCGTTTTGTGTAACACCAGTGAGCTCAGGAAATTGGACTGTTTTTGTCAGAATGTACCCCTTCTACAACGCGATTTTCCTTTTAGATGTATCCTCATGAAATCGGGAAGGTTTCTCACCTTGGAATGGATTACAGTGGGTAGTGGGTAGTCCACTTAAAAAACGGGCCTTCAATCCATTCCAGACGTTTTAATTATCGTTGCCGAATTCATTACTTCACAACTTCAAAAACAGCGAGTTTTAATTCGAAAAATCGTTCTCGGCCTGCCCCTTGACTTAACCAATATACTGTGCAGTAATATATAAAATCTCCAAGCTCTTCGTTCAGTTCTATCGAAACTTTTGCAACCTGCAAATTTAGCACGAAGTACTAGTTGATATACAGATCAATGAATCTTGATTGGCAATCGCTGAAATTTTTGTCCTTTGATTGTCCACAAAATTTTAAAATTTTTTATGCGTGTTATTGCTGTGTCGTTTGATTGTGGCCCTCGTCACTAACGCGACTGCAGAAGGCATATATTCTCATCCCTCACTACTGCCATTCCCATTCATTTTTAAAAGCTTGCGACGGTAAATCGCTAGACTGCTTCGTTCTGTTCCAACAGGCCCTTGACGTTTGAACGTCATTCGTATCACAAATAAGTAATGAGGAGTAAACAGCTTTGACACGACGAGTCTGATGAGAGTCGTGCCGGTGGAAAAATGCCACACTGCAGTACTAAATGAAATGTGACGCTGCACCGAGTACTTCTGTGAAGGAATGAGCAAAGCCGAGAAGGGACGAGCCGCGGTCCACATGCAGTTCGCACAACCGACCCGTACGAAGTTGAGCGCGCCGTGGCTGGCCCTGATCTAAAACAACACTGCAGCTGCCAAGCAAACTTTGCGTTCACCAGGGTCGAATTTAAACAGCGCAACATGGAATGTATACTTATAGTTTCCTGGAAATGTCACCTTTCTCACAAATCTTGTAACGCATAGTATTCCGAGTCATAGATTTAGGACGTCATCATCTGTGTAGCACCCGATAGGCGCTGACTGCGGCTCTGACCCTTCACTTAATGAACTGATTTAGAAGGTTACTCCATGTGAAGTATTTGCAGAGCGTTTGAGAATATCGTGGGCGTAGCTTTTATGTTTGATACTCCACGCTGTGGCCAATGAACAACAGATGGTTTCAGTTCACCATATTCCTTGCAGAGCCTATCGGTGGACATATGCAGGAGAAGTGTGGTGGATTAACACAACGCGAGATAGTGCTGTTACAACTGCTATTTTTTCAGTAGGTAGCAGAACTAAACTTACAGCCCACATACACTCAGCCAAACGTGTATCACTGAGTCATTTAAATTTACATAACAGGAAACATGAAACAAATCAGTTGGTCTGTTGTAGGATTATCTTAATACGTGTGTAGAACTGTTGAGATACTAATGAACTGCAGAGGAGCCGCCACCTAATAAGAACACAATTTTCTGTTTTGTTTAATCGCCAAACACGTTTCACCACATTTGTCGCATCTTCATTGCGTTTTTTTATTTTATGTTTCTGAAATATTTACATAAAGATTTTATGTAGGTTAGGAATATATTGACATCAGACATTGTTGTTCTTTAAATCACACATATGCTTTACATTTTTTCCCTTATGTGTTCTCTGTGGGTGCCAAGTGCAATCAGCCTCTAGTCTGTGTTAATACAGCATTTTATAGACAACACAGGGAAGCGAAATCAGTTTCTGAAATGATATTTTGTCAACAATGTAGTCAAGTTATGTAGTCAGTTAAAACCGTGACATATGCTCTTTAGTTGATCAGTACATAGTTTAAACGTTCTTCTATCATTCCTGTGTTGCATGTGACGTACGGTATTAATACACATTTGTGGCTTCCTTTCGTTGGCGGTCACAAGCCACAAATAATGTAAAAAGAGGTAAGATATATATCTAATCCAAACAACAACAAAACCTGATCGTATTCCTTACCTACGTAAATTTTTATGTATACGTTTCAGGAGCGATAAAAGGAGAAACCCAATGAAGATTCCACAACTGTGACAAAACCTGTTTGGAAATTAAAACAAACATACATTCTGTGTTCTTCCAGGAACGTGACAATAATTCATTATTGTTTTCTGTGAGCACAGGAACAGAGCTTAAAATTCTATTATGTTGAGATGATTTTTACTGTCTGGTAATAAGGCTTACGGAATGGATATTCACAGACGTCCTCTGCGAGTAAGGTTATTAATGCCGTAAGTCATAGCTATATCCTCTGGTTAGTGAGCTTATTGTTTATTAGTGGGAATGTATCATTAAATTATTTCTAGCAAGGTGATCTTATAATTTCGTGACGCTTACAACTTCTTTTGTTGTGACTTTTAAACACGTAGTCTCCATAACTACGAAGGTAAGTATGAAAAATGTTCGTTTAATTTCACCTCGGAAAATGTTTCTCAGTAAGTAACTTGTCCCAACACAAAACTTCTGCAAAGATCAGCTCACTATCCTCTGAACAGATGCATGACACATTATCTTTTTTTCACACTGACAGCCGGCCGCTGTGGCCGATCGGTTCTAGGCGCTTCAGTCTGGAACCGCACGACCGCTACGGTCGCAGGTTCGAATCTTGCCTCGGGCATGGATGTGTATGATGTCCTTAGGTTAGTTAGGTTTAAGTAGTTCTAAGTTCTAGTGGACTGATGACCTCAGCAGATTAGTCCCGTACTGCTCACAGCCATTTTGAACCAGGCACCTGTCTCAGTATATGTGAGTGAACATCCAACTTCCACACGGACAAATGCGCCATTGACTACTGATTATGATCTAAAACAAATAAAATCTGTTATGTGTTCGCAATGCATTACCTTATAAATTCTTTCTTACTTTGAATTTTATGTAGACCTCGCACATCTATCGTTCATTCTCTGAATCTGTGCCGTCCATCTTACCCACGTTGTGTAGCACAAATCAACTGAACTCCATCTTCCTCTTCTTTTTAAGCATTTCCACCCGAAATTCAAGAACCTACTCACCCTCTGCATAACTTTTCATACAGGCAATTAACTCTTAACGTCCTCTACTTTAACTTCTGCTGTATTCCGCTCAATGTGCAGTCAACTAGTCCAGCAATAATATCTCCTCCTCGAACATATTGTTTTTCAGCTGTCGTGTCTCCCTAATCTTCCGAATTTACATACATAGTAATTCCTTTAGATGTATCATGTGTATAATAGAAAATGTACTTTTTTTTTTTTGGTCATCAGTCTGCTGACTGGTTTGATGCGGCCCGCCACGTATTCATTTCCTGTGCTAACCTCTTCATCTCAGAGTAGCACTTGCAACCTACGTCCTCAATTATTTGCTTGACGTATTCCAATCTCTGTCATCCTCTACAGTTTTTGCCCTCTACAGCTCCCTCTAGTACCATTGGAGTCATTCCCTCATGTCTTAGCAGATGTCCTATCATCCTGTCCCTTCTCCTTATCAGTGTTTTCCTCATATTCCGTTCCTCTCCGATTCTACGTAGAACCTCCTCATTCTTTACCTTATCAGTCCACCTAATTTTCAACATTCGTCTATAGCACCACATCACAAATGCTTCGGTTCTCTTCTGTTCCGGTTTTCGCACAGTACATGTTTCACTACCATCCAGACGTACATCCTCAGAAATTTCTTCCTCAAATTAAGGCCGGTATTTGATATTAGTAGACTTTTCTTGGCCAGAAATGCCTTTTTAGCCACAGCGAGTCTGCTTTTGATGTCCTCCATGCTCCGTCCGTCATTGGTTATTTTACTGCATAGATAGCAGTCTTCCTTAACTTTATTGACTTCGTGACCATCAATCCTGATGTTAAGTTTCTCGTTGTTCTCATTTCTACTACTTCTCATTACCTTCGTCTTTCTCCTATTTACTCTCAAACGATACTGTGTAGTCATTAGACTGTTCATTCCGTTCAGCAGATCATTTAATTCTTCTTCACTTTCACTCAGGATAGCAATGTCATCAGCGAATCGTATCATTGATATCCTTTCACCTTGTATTTTAATTCCACTCCTGAAACTTTCTTTTATTTCCATCATTGCTTCCTCGATGTACAGATTGAAGAGTAGGGGAGAAAGGCTACAGCCTTGTCTTCTTAATACGAGCACGTCGTTCATGATCGTCCACTCTTATTATTCCCTCTTGGTTGTTGTACATATTGTATATGACCCGTCTCTCCCTATAGCTTACCCCTACTTTTTTCAGAATCTCGAACAGCTTGCACCATTTTATATTGTCGAATGCTTTTTCCAGGTCAACAAATCCTATGAAAGTGTCTTGATTTTTCTTTAGCCTTGCTTCCATTATTAGCCGTAACGTCAGAATTGCCTCTCTCGTCCCTTTACTTTTCCTAAAGCCAAACTGATCGTCATCTAGTGCATTCTCAATTTTCTTTTCCATTCTTCTGTATATTATTCTTGTAAGCAGCTTCGATGCATGAGCTGTTAAGCTGATCGTGCGATAATTCTCGCACTTGTCAGCTCTTGCCGTCTTCGGAATTGTGTGGATGATGCTTTTCCGAAAGTCAGATGGTATTTCGCCAGACTCATATATTCTACACACCAACGTGAATAGCCGTTTTGTTGCCACTTCCCCCAATGATTTTAGAAATTCTGATGGAATGTTATCTTTTTCTTCTGCCTTATTTGGCCGTAAGTCCTCCAAAGCTCTTTTAAATTCCGATTCTAATACTGGATCCCCTATCTCTTCTAAATCGACTCCTGTTTCTTCTTCTATCACATCAGACAAATCTTCACCCTCATAGAGGCTTTCAGTGTATTCTTTCCACCCATAAGCTCTCTCCTCTGCATTTAACAGTGGAACTTCCGTTGCACTCTTAATGTTACCACCGTTGCTTTTAATGTCACCAAAGGTTGTTTTGACTTTCCTGTATGCTGAGTCTGTCCTTCCGACAATCATACTTTTTTCGATGTCTTCGCATTTTTCCTTCAGCCATTTCGTCTTAGCTTCCCTGCACTTCCTATTTATTTCATTCCTCAGCGACTTGTATTTCTGTATTTCTGATTTTCCCGGAACATGTTTGTACTTCCTCCTTTCATCAATCAACTGAAGTATTTCTTCTATTACCCATGGTTTCTTCGCAGCTACCTTCTTTGTACCAATGTTCTCCTTCCCAACTTCTGTGATGGCCCTTTTTAGAGATGTTCATTCCTCTTCAACTGTACTGCCTATTGCGCTGTTCCTTATTGCTGTATCTATAGCGTTAGAGAACTTCAAACGTATCTCGTCATTCCTTAGTACTTCCGTATCCCACTTCTTTGCGTATTGATTCTTCCTGACTAATGTCTTGAACTTCAGCCTACTCTTCATCACCACTATATTGTGATCTGAGTCTATATCTGCTCCTGGGTACGCCTTACAATCCAGTATCTGATTTCGGAATCTCTGTCTGACCATGATGTAATCTAATTGAAATCTTCCCGTATCTCCCGGCCTTTTCCAAGTATACCTCGTCCTCTTGTGATTCTTGAACAGGGTATTCGCTATTACTAGCTGAAACTTGTTACAGAACTCAATTAGTCTTTTTCCTCTTTCATTCCTTGTCCCAAGCCCATATTCTCCTGTAATCTTTTCTTCTACTCCTTCCCCTACAACTACATTCCAGTCGCCCATGACTATTAGATTTTAGTCCCCCTTTACATACTGCATTATCCTTTCAATATCCTCATACACTTTCTATATCTGTTCATCTTCAGCTTGCGACGTCGGCATGTATACCTGAACTATCGTTGTCGGTGTTGGTCTGCTATCGATTCTGATTAGAACAACCCGGTCACTGAACTGTTCACAGTAACACACCCTCTGCCCTACCTTCCTATTCATAACGAATCCTACACCTGTTATACAATTTTCTGCTGCCGTTGATATTACCCGATACTCATCTGACCAGAAATCCTTGTCTTCCTTCCACTTCACTTCACTGACCCCTACAATATCTAGATTGAGCCTTTGCATTTCCCTTTTCAGATTTTCTAGTTTCCCTACCACGTTCAAGCTTCTGACATTCCACGCCCCGACTCGTAGAACGTTATCCTTTCGTTGATTATTCAATCTTTTTCTCATGGTAATCTCCCCCTTGGCAGTCCCCTCCCGGAGATCCGAATGGGGGACTATTCCGGAATCTTTTGGCAACGGATAGATCTTCATGACACTTCTTCAATTACATTCCACATGTCCTGTGGATACACGGTACATGTCTTTAATGCAGTGGTTTCCATTGCCTTCTGCATCCTCATGTCGTTGATCATTGCTGATTCTTCCGCCTTTAGGGGCAATTTCCCACCCCTAGGACAAGAGAGTGCCCTGAACCTATATCCGCTCCTCCGCCCTCTTTGACAAGGCCGTTGGCAGAATGAGGCTGACTTCTTATGCCGGAAGTCTTCGGCCGCCAATGCTGATTATTTATCAAAATTTAGGCAGTGGCGGTGATCGAACTCGGGACAGAAGACGTTTTGGTTATGAATAAAAGACGCTACCCCTAGACCACGGGTAGTACATTTACTGAATTTTATTCATAAATTTATATACGTTATATAACTGTAATAGTTCTGGAGTGATGGAATGGGCGACTGGTTCTCTGCTGGAGACGGGTGGAGGCATAGATGATGAAGGGAAATGTTATAAAAGCCCGACGGGCGATGGTCGTTTAAACCTGCATGTGCGACGATGACGATGCGCCACTGAATGGAGTTATCGAAGTACAGACCGCTAGCGTGCGGCCCTGGTTAGCAGCACATAACACATGGCCGGATTTTGCTGAGTCAGGATGGCGTAAGGGCATCCCGGATAGGGTGGCCAGCCTGCCGGGAGGTGGCAGTGTCGTCTGGATAGTTAGCTGTGGACCAGTGGCTGGTGGCTTCAGGCCTCAGTTTGTACCTCGGACCATGAAGCGGCAGCAGGACCCATGGTTGGTGGTCTCGTGGAGATGGCGGCAGATTGAAGGCGATGTGGTGGCTAGACCGACCGGCACTGGTCGTTTGTTCGCAGTATGGTGGCGCTGATGGTAGACGCTTGAGAAGAGTCCTGATAATCCCACGGCAGCGACCCACACAAGGCGGACGTCGATGCATAACCCAGCCATGCCAGTAACCTGCTGTGTTGACCCACGAGTGTATAAAGGGCCAAAGTAGGTTTTGTTAATGTGACATATAGGCACTGCCTGATAATTCAGACCTGTTCAACCTTCCGGAAAGCTGGTTATTGGCTGGAGAACAGGGACACTGTTGAGAACTACACTCCTGGAAATGGAAAAAAGAACACATTGACACCGGTGTGTCAGACCCACCATACTTGCTCCGGACACTGCGAGAGGGCTGTACAAGCAATGATCACACGCACGGCACAGCGGACACACCAGGAACCGCGGTGTTGGCCGTCGAATGGCGCTAGCTGCGCAGCATTTGTGCACCGCCACCGTCAGTGTCAGCCAGTTTGCCGTGGCATACGGAGCTCCATCGCAGTCTTTAACACTGGTAGCATGCCGCGACAGCGAGGACGTGAACCGTATGTGCAATTGACGGACTTTGAGCGAGGGCGCATAGTGGGCATGCGGGAGGCCGGGTGGACGTACCGCCGAATTGCTCAACACGTGGGGCGTGAGGTCTCCACAGTACATCGATGTTGTCGCCAGTGGTCGGCGGAAGGTGCACGTGCCCGTCGACCTGGGACCGGACCGCAGCGACGCACGGATGCACGCCAAGACCGTAGGATCCTACGCAGTGCCGTAGGGGACCGCACCGCCGCTTCCCAGCAAATTAGGGACACTGTTGCTCCTGGGGTATCGGCGAGGACCATTCGCAACCGTCTCCATGAAGCTGGGCTACGGTCCCGCACACCGTTAGGCCGTCTTCCGCTCACGCCCCAACATCGTGCAGCCCGCCTCCAGTGGTTTCGCGACAGGCGTGAATGGAGGGACGAATGGAGACGTGTCGTCTTCAGCGATGAGAGTCGCTTCTGCCTTGGTGCCAATGATGGTCGTATGCGTGTTTGGCGCCGTGCAGGTGAGCGCCACAATCAGCACTGCATACGACCTAGGCACACAGGGCCAACACCCGGCATCATGGTGTGGGGAGCGATCTCCTACACTGGCCGTACACCACTGGTGATCGTCGAGGGGACACTGAATAGTGCACGGTACATCCAAACCGTCATCGAACCCATCGTTCTACCATTCCTAGACCGGCAAGGGAACTTGCTGTTCCAACAGGACAATGCACGTCCGCATGTATCCCGTGCCACCCAAGGTGCTCTAGAAGGTGTAAGTCAACTACCCTGGCCAGCTAGATCTCCGGATCTGTCCCCCATTGAGCATGTTTGGGACTGGATGAAGCGTCGTCTCACGCAGTCTGCACGTCCAGCACGAACGCTGGTCCAACTGAGGCGCCAGGTGGAAATGGCATGGCAAGCCGTTCCACAGGACTACATCCAGCATCTCTACGATCGTCTCCATGGGAGAATAGCAGCCTGCATTGCTGCGAAAGGTGGATATACACTGTACTAGTGCCGACATTGTGCATGCTCTGTTGCCTGTGTCTATGTGCCTGTGGTTCTGTCAGTGTGATCATGTGATGTATCTGACCCCAGGAATGTGTCAATAAAGTTTCCCCTTCCTGGGACAATGAATTCACGGTGTTCTTATTTCAATTTCCAGGAGTGTATGTCGATCGGTCGAACTGGTGCGACCGGCCGACTGCCTTGAAAACGGCGCCGGGCTCACGTCTACCGTTAGTTATGTAGATGATATTATTGGAAGAAAAGTTAAGAAAAGAGCAATTATATCCAAAGATAGTTATGTAAGTGCCTACAGCGAAAGAGACATATACAATGACGTGAAAACGTCGGAAGGAAGTGTCACATGACGTGTCGCTGAAACTTGACCATAGATGTAAAAAACTGCTACAGTTTACTAAATATGTTAACTGAATGGTGTACACAATGATTACAACAACAATGACACTATTATTAAGAAACAATAGTTACATAACATAAATTCATGATGGTCCCTGGATATTATGAAAGGCGGGACTCAGCTCTTAAAAGCGTGTGTAATAACCACGGACAAATTAGTATGTGGAAAGACTCAAGTGGCAGTGTCTTACCAGCCTGACAGCAGGGCAGCTGCAAAACTTGTAGTGAAGCTAAAAACGCCTTTTTGTGAATGGGAAATGTTTCCCAATAAAATTCAAAAGAAATGACTTTTACCAATGCAACAAACTGCACCAACATTACGTGGTATTGTAAAGCTTCACAAAACTGGTAAACCGTTACGTCCGATTGTGAATGCTTGGAGGAGTCGCAGGTTATGAAGTAGGAAAGCTGTTCGCAGAGTATCTGAAGAAACATTTCAGACATCCTACTAATTTCAGTATAAAAAGTAGGAAACAGCTTATAAACAATTTGCAGGTTGCAATCACGCCGCAAACCACATGTATGATGATATGTGAGGTCGATAGTATGTATGCTAATATACCTGTTTTTCGGGAGCAGAGTATTATTGCGGATAATCTGAGTACCTTCACGGAGAGAGCGTGTAAGTAGACGGAGGAAATACTGGTTTTATGAAATATGGTTTAATATTTAATTAAGTTAAATACAGGGATGATTTACGAGGGTTGTTTTTTAAGTAACGGCCGTTTTTATTTTTTTTAAAAGATACAAATACTTTAGTAAAAAAACTTTTATTTTCTGATTCTACACACTTTTACCTATTTTTCTACCTAGTTGCCATGTTAATTTAAGCACTTGTCATACCGTAGAACTAAGTTTGTAGTTCCCTCTTCAAAGAATTCGGCCGCCTGCTCCGACAGCTAAGAGTTCACGGCCGCTTTCACTTCATCGTCATCATTGAAGCGCTGCCCGCCAAGATGGTGTTTCAGGTACCGGAAATGGTGAAAATCGCTAGGAGCAAGGTCGGGGCTGTATGGTGCATGGTCCAAAACTTCTCAGCCAAAAGAATCAATCAAATCCCGAGTCTTTTGAGAGGTGTGAGGCCTAGCGTTATCGTGCAGGAGCAAAACTCCTTTTGTCAACATGCCGCGCTTTTGTTTTGAATTGCTCTGCGGAGCTTCTTTAGAGTTGCACAGTAGGCATCTGAGTTGATTGTCGTTCCTCGTGGCATAAAGTCCACTAGCAAAACACCGCGCCGGTCCCAGAAAACAGTTGCCATAATCTTGCGCTTTGACAGCGTCTGTTTGGCTTTGATCTTGACGGGTGAGGTTGTGTGTCGCCATTCCATCGATTGTCGCTTGCTTTCGGGAGTGATATGGGATACCCATGTTTCATCTCCAGTGACAATTTGACTCAACATGTCACCCCCTTCTTCCTCGTAGCGAATCAAAAAGTCCAATGAAGTGGCAAATCTCTTCCCTTTGTTGTCCTCTGTGAGGAGTCTGGGTACCCACCGAGAACACAGTTTCTTAAAGTTTAGGTTTTCAGACACAATTTTGTACAAAACCGATCTTGAAACTTGTGGAAATTCCAAAGAAAGAGTGGAAATTGTGAATCTTCTGTCCTCACGAATCTTTGTTTCGACTGCAGCCACCAAATCATCAGTGATCACAGAGGGCCGGCCTGAGCGTTCTTCGTCATGGACGTTTTGACGGCCATTTTTAAACTCTCTAACCCATTGACTCACTTTACCTTCACTCATTGCATTCAAGCCATAAACTTCTGTTAACTGTCGATGAATTTCTGCAGCTGATAGGCTTCTCGAGGTCAAAAAACGTATCACTGACCGTATCTCACACGCGGCGGGCGATTCAATAATCGTAACCGTTATAAAGTAGCACAGCGTTGCGTACACGTCAGCTACAGAGCTGCAACTTACATCAGTGTGAATGGGAAGGATGCCGGCAAGTGGCGCGGTGGCTTGTTGCGACGTCCGCGCGAACTACGGGACTATACGCGTGAACGGCCCTTACTTAAAAAACAACCCTCGTATATTCAAAAAATATGGTTCAAATGGCTCTGAGCACTATGGGACGCAACTGCTGTGGTCATCAGTCCCCTAGAACTTAGAACTACTTAAACCTAACTAACCTAAGGACATCAGACACATCCATGCCCGAGGCAGGATTCGAACCTGCGACCGTAGCAGTCGCACGGTTCCGGACTGCGCGCCTAGAACCGCGAAATCACCGCGGCCGGCTCGTATATTCACAACCAGGAGGCTTGGCCATAGGATCTCCAACGGCGTATTGTATAGCAAATATTTTTATGACCAACTCTGGGCGATAATTTATGACAAAATTCCCTCTGCCTGCTAGAAAATTAATTTTATAAAATAGATACATTGTCGAAGTTTTCATATTACAGCCGGCCGCTGTGACCGAGCGGTTCTAGGCGCCTCAGTCCAGAACGGCGCTGCTGCTACGGTTGCAGGTTCGAATCCTGCCTCGGGCATGGATGTGTGTGATGTCCTTCGGTTAGTTAAGTTTAAGTAGTTCTAAGTTCCAGGGGACTGATGACCTCAGATGTTAAGTCCCATAGTGCTTAGAGCCTTCTGAACCATTTTCTTATTATGTGATGGTAATAATGTTGAAAGTGACCAGTTTCCTCGGGTTCCAAATAGTTTGAATCAAAAGACACAGTTCACTGGCAGTGCGCTGAGAATGACACTTTGCCGTTTTTGGACCAACAAGTGACTGGAAAAAATGGAAGTATAGGCTTCGACATTTACCGAAAGCCTACCACGACAGATCCCTTTGTACACAGACAGCCTTGTCGCGCAATGAAAAATAAATCCGCAACATTCCATGCCACGTTAAACGGTATGTATGAAGTACCCCTTAACAGTGTAGCTCAAGTGGTGTAGCTCAAGTAACTGAATATGAGGTTATACAGCATATAGCACATCAAAACATCCAAAATTTGTTAACGCAGTTAATACAAGTGCACTGAAAAAGAAAGATCTTCCATCCCGTAGTGGATTAGCGTCAGATTTTATAACGTTTACACCAGCCGGGAAATTCTATTTTCTGTAGAATACCACATCGGGGTGCAATTTCCGAAAAATCTGGCAGATGTATGAGATCAAAAACATTATTGCAGCGTACTTCACATTTTCAGATCTGGGCAGAAAACTCAGGCACAAGGAAAAAGCAGTGGTGAATAAACATATAGAAGCGGATGTATAGTGCATTATATGCAACGATTACTATAAGAAATATATAGGAAAAACCGGTAGGTCATTTGGAATAAGATTTCAGGGACATCTTAACTTAATCCGTGATCTGCATTATCAGCGCACTGGCGCGATTAAGACCACAGCGTCACAAGCCCGTTCGAAAATTTAAAAATACTTCACAAAAAATAAAGAAAAGCCATATTTTGAATACGTAAGAGGAAGTGGAAGGTTTTAGACATAAAGATGAAAACGCGCAGTTAGCGTTGAATAACCCATTGGAATTAAGTCCGCGTAGCATTCTGGCTAATTTCGATTGTTTGTTTGAATAGGTGCTAGTATGCAATAAAATTCTGTACTATTCTCGCTTGTAAAAATAGTGACCCAGCACTCCAAATATATGAAATCACGCTGTCCACATAGATAGCTTCCGTTCCGCTACCCAGCGTCTCTCTCTGTTGTTCGTGCTGGCCGCTTTTGCCTTGCCCTGTACCGAGCTGCCCTGCTGTCTTACTGGTAAGACACTGCCACTTGATCCTTTTCACAGACTAATTTGTGCATGCCGCGACTGTCATGTTAGCAATAACAATTCTTTATCACCAACCCGGTCTCCTTTTTTTTTTTTTTAAAAAAAAAAAAAGAGGCCGCTAGCTACAAAATATTTTTTTTTTCCTTTTAGATGCAGCCAAACTTTAAAGAATGGGGCACGTCGTCTTTACCTTTCGTTCGCCATATTATTGACGATATTTTCTGAATAGTAAATTTTGACTAACAGCGATGGGTATGCTTATGATCATTTAACGTTGTTAGTATATTTTAGACATTCCTTTACCAATATTAATATTCACAAAATGTGATGGCACTGTACCTTGCTTTTTACCTTGTAGGTTCATCTGATGACGGCGCTTAAAGCCTCGAAGCCGGTCGTTTTTTAATAAACAAATGTACCAGCTGTAAGCGGACTTCTCCCCAACGTCATGCCTTTCAACAGCTGCTGTTGCCCAGCGGAAAAGATCAGTTGGGAAAGAAGTGCAGTGGTACAGTAACGCTGACTTGTGAGTGTAGGAGGTTAATCGAGTCTGCTGGGCGTACCATCATATGGCGAGAGGTGGCAACACGTAATGTATCCAGAAACGTAGTGTAATGTGATCGCTTTGATGGTCCAGTTGTTATGGGAGATGAGACATAATGTTTCATGGGCGTACTGATCTCGAAATCCTTGAAATTACGCTCACACACTCGCAGGTCAACGTTACTATCATACCGTACTCTGTCAGTTTGTGCGACTTTTCTGCGGTGTTTCTGCTCTGAATTCATTTTTACGGATGACAATGCGAGGCCCCTTAGAACTGCACAGGTGTGGAGGGGTTCTTGGAACGAGACAATATTCGGTAAATGGATTGGTCTGCCAGTTCCCCAAACTTTAATTCCATCGAGACATTGCCAGATGCGTTGGGAGCCGTATTGCAGCGCCAACGACCATCTGTCAGTTTTCAACTACGTTGTGAAGGAACAGAACGCCCCACCACAACAACTCCATACCTGTGATCAGCATGAAGCACGTTGCAGAGCATGCATGGCCGCCGGTGCTGAACACACAACCTATTAAGATCCATGTACAACCTTTTTTAATCTCCAGGGGACCATCATAAAACGGGGCGACTTCAGTTAATTATTACCTTTAAATAAATGTCTCATTTCAGCTGGTCAGATTATACACTTCTTTCTGTCAAGTTCAGAACTATACTGTAGGTGTTTTCTCTACGTTTGATCAAAGTCACATCGAGCTGTGTCACTTGGCAGTGCCATATCATGAGAAAGTTACTTTCGTCATTAACTTTTGCACACCGGTGTACACTGCAGTTCCACACCATCGTTATCGACAGCCCCTACTACATCATACTCTACGAAATCATTGCATGGTTGCCACATGCATCGAGTGCCATGATCAACACCGCCGCCGTCAGTGTCCACAAGCTAACGCTGCACTCCTGCAAACAACCAGGCCAACGAAATCCTCCGTTGGGGGCGGTCCACATCCCGCCACGCACTGTTCCATCATACTGTTGCCAGTAGCTGTTGGAACTCTTAATAAATTTATAACTGTGTTTGTAGTCAATGACCAACCAGCAATCGGATTTCCGATAGAACGTAGCAGCTGTATTTCTGACCTATCAGTACAGTATGTCATCACACTCGATCTCCGCCACTTCCAGAGCCTCTAGAACGGTTGTTGGCTTTCGGTGGTAAGGCACAGTTAGCGAGCGAAAAGGCACGAATGCGGCGTTCCGAAGCAGTTTTATGGTCCCGATAGACGGTAAAAGTATGTTTATAAGTTACTAAATTGAGGTCCCCCGCTCCGTTTTCCTCTCTGTATGTGAAGGCTGAATTCAGAAACAACTAATACAGACTAGATTAATGTAACAAATCAGCAGTAGCAACACAAATTAATGACAAAGGTCATACTTTGAAAATCGAAAACAATTCGGAAATTTTGCACAAAATCGAAGAAACTAAAAGAGTAGACATCATAGAAAAAATAAAAATTTCCATTCGTAATACAAAAAATGTTTACAATATTCTTAATGAGATAACTGAAAAGATAAACTTCAGAATTTTTCAATACCCTTAAACAAATATGAGACAATGGCTTACCAGAGTGCCAGTATCGCGAACATCGCTGAAAGAAACGATAATGGATACTAATCCACACGCTGCAAGGCCGCGATATTGGTTTGAAGATACACTCTTTACACCTGTGGAGAAAATTTGTGCAGTGAAAGCGGTTCAAAAAGCAGTGTTGAAATGAGTAGTGCAATAGGGTAACGCTTAGCAACTGATCCGCCAGTGCACCAACGCTGCGGGTGAATGTTTGCAAAAAACAGTGTTGAAATGAGCAGTACAATAGGGTAACGCTTAGAAACTGATCCGCCAGTGCACCAACGCTGGGGTGAATGTTTGGAATATAAAACTCTAAGTGAACAAGCGACGTATAAAATGCGTTCACGCGGTTATTATGCAATAACAACTGATTTAAAATTATCTGCATTCCGCACAAGGTGTAATATGAACCACAACAACGAACTGCAGCTGCACACCAGCAGAAGACAACACTGGACGTCCGTTTCCGACCAACGACTGCCCCTCCCCTCCCACCAATACCGCAACAGCCACTCTAGCAGCAGAACAAAAGAACAATAAAATTCTATGTTAATTTATCCTAAGACATAATTGCTTTACGATGAGCAAAACAAGCTGCAAATGAGGTTCAACATGTTAAATCAAAGTGAAAATAAAAAAGAAAAAAATTAGTAGTGGTAGAAAAATACAAATGATAACTTAACACAGTCAGCGTTGTTAAGCTTAATCAACATCGTTAAAATTAACTAATGAGGCGATATTTATATGGTTTTCGCTAATAGACAGACTGATTTAGAAAGACGGTTTGTGGAAGTAATGTTTTACTGTTACACGAAACAAGTCATCCTGTTAGATACTTAACGCTACTTGTGTGAAGCCGAGGTAGGTCACATATCTGTAAATATTGGGATCAGATAGAGATGAGTCACTTGTTCGTGAATGAAGCCTGTAGCAAAGTGCCGTATCGATACCCGTTTTGCCGGCCGGAGAGGCCGAGCGGTTGTAGACGCTACAGCCTGGAACCGCGCGACTGCCACGGCTGCAGGTGCGAATCATGCCTCGGGCATGGATGTGTGTGATATCCTTAGGTTAGGTTTAAGTAGTTCTAAGTTCTAGGGGACTGATGACCTCAGAAGTCAAGTCCCATAGTGCTCAGAGCCATTTGAATCATTTGATACCCGTTTTACGATTTTCTTTCATGTTGACCTGGCTTGAAACAACATTAATTTAGCTTCATATATGCCTGTCCACATTTGCGTGTTTATCACATGGTGAAAAATTTAGTCTGCGAATTTACTGCTGCGCTTCACTGAAGTCTAGTTCCATCTGCCGTACAGCACAAGCCAGTCTGTATTGATATCTTGACGATATCAGATCCCCTAAATCATTTAAGGTGGTTGTTGTGGTGTTTTCAGTACAATAGCCTTTTCCAGATTACCAACAGCTTCTCCGCGAAGCTGGAGCCTTCACCGTGGCTGCCGTCGCTGTATAACGAAATCAAATCTCAATTTGTACAATTTGCCACCACGTGCTGTCACTCTCTTTTGATACCACATAATGCTGACGACGCAATGCTGTTCGGAAAAGTGTCATCGTTGAGTGACTGCACGAAAATAAATGATGACTTAGGCAATATTTCCGGTTGGTACGACATAAGGCACTTTAGACAAAAAGCAGAAAAATGCAAGTTAATGTGGATTGGTAGGAAAGAAGCTCTTGTAATTTTCAAAAACAAAGTTACTAACTACAGCTTACGACAGTCAGTTCGCTTAGATATATAGGCGTAACGTTCCAGAGCGATATGCAATGGAATGAGCACGTCAGGCTGGTAGTAGCGAAGGTGACTTCGTTTTATTTGGAGAATTCTGGGAAAGTATAGCTTTCTCCGTAAGGAGACGGAGTATCGAACGCTATTGCGACCCTTTTTGAGTACTGTTCGAGTATTTAGGATCCCCACCAGCTCGAACTAAAGGAAAACTTCGAAGCAATTCAGAGGCGGGGTGCCACTTCTGTTACCGGTAGGTTCGATCAGCACGCATGTATCACTTAGGTGCTTCGTGAACGTAAATGGGAATCCATGGAGGGAGGACGATGCTCTTTCTGCAAGGTACAATTGCTAAAATTTGGCAACTGGCAACTGGCATTTGAGGCCGAAGGCAGAATATTCTGCAACCGCTAATGTATATTTCAAGTAAGGACCATGATCGTAAGTTGCGAGTATTTAGTGTTCGTACGAAACCTTTTAGACAGTCGTTTTTCCGTCGCTCGATTTACAAGGGGAACAAGAGAGAAAATGACTAGTAGTGTTACAAGGCACCCTCTGTCATGCATCGTACGTTGGTTTGTGGAATATTTATGTAGATGTAGAATTACGAAGTACTTCACTAGGTATTCCGAGGCTAGGTACTGTAATATGTTCCTCCTTCATAAATGTAAAAATATCCTCCACCTAATACAGAACTACAAGAAATGAATCCAAAATTACGAATATGGACAATCACAGTTGTATAATGGAATGACCACAAAGAAAATTTGTGCCCGACCTGGATTCTAACCCGGATTTCCCGCATATGGGAAGCGGTCGCCTTACCATTAAGCTATCCGTGCGTAACTGATGGCCAAACCCGAACTTCCATTTGTCGTCAATCCTGTGCCTACAAGATATCAACATATAATCGTACGTCCATTATGTATATTCCCGTACATAACAGACGTTTCACTTGAAAGTCGCTTGCCCGCTGTCGGTGGATACATACGATATTGCAGTGGCCGTGTTATTCCGAAATACGATGCAATGCCTCTTTGGACATGTGTTCGGAATAACACAGGCACTGCAACATCGTAATACAGAATTATTGAGATGGACAGAATCAGTTTCATTAATTTTTATTTTATGAAATACAAATTGGAGATGAATAAACCACACACCGTTGGAGTTTGACAAAATGTATTGCTCGCATTTCGTATAGCCGAACAGCAATGGGTGTTTCCGCCTATGCTAGGGAGTGATTGACTATTACAGATACAAACTAAAGGAGCCAGTGAAAGAAACAATGAAATTATCCCAATAAACATAGGTCCGAAAATAAATCGCTTCCATTATACGAAGTACGCAAAAGCACAGTGATGTCAATATTACAACGTTGTTTATGTCGAAGGCAACGTTTGGGTTGATGAAACTTCACGTGTGGAGCGGGTATGTGAAGAAATTTCAGTGGCTACGAAATCGATATAAACTTCAAAGAAATTGGCAGTATGAGCCCATTCATCATTAAAACATGAAACGTCCCCTTGGAAAAATTTATACATGACTGTGCTTAAGATGACACACAATATTTTTAGCGCAACGCAATCTGACTTTCAAAAATCCCTAGAAAAGAATGGCCCTGACTAACATTAACCTATACGTTTCACCAATCACTTACCTCACAAAAATCTTGGTTACTCGAACTACTGCAATACAGCGAGCGCCACTACTGCCAGCTAAATAAAAGATTCAAACTACGGAAGGCACTAACTACTGATAGGCATAGTTAGCAAATGAAAGATTTTAATAGAGAACAAACAATGTATTTACCTTAATAGTCATCAAAATTCATAATATATATAGTAGTTCATGACATGCAGTCTTACAAATTTCAAAACTCCGCCATTTCTCTCCCCACATCCACCACTGCTGGTGGCTCACCTCCAACTGCGCAACGCTACGCGCTGTTAACATCCAGCTGCCCAACACTACAATGGCAGACAACAATGCAAACTAGCCACAGACTGCACACAGCACAGCCAGTGATTTTCATACAGAGCGCTACGTAACGTTGCCAATAAGAAAACATAAACAGCCTACTTACAGACATAACAACGCTCTCTGGTCCGGCTGCTTGAATGGATTCGCTTGGGAAGGGTATCATAAAGTCGACGTATCTTCCGCAGACAAAAGTTTCTCACAAGTGTTATAACTTGTACTACATATCTTGGATACTGGCACTGGGACCTCCTGCAGACGTCCGAGCTCGTCCCACATATGTTCTGTCGGAGACCAATCTGATGATTGTGCTGGCCACAGGAGTACATTATCATCACACAGGAAATACACAGAGACACATAAAATGTGTGGACCAGCGTTGAACTGATGAAAAATGACAGCACAATACACTCGCATGAGACGTAGCACATGAGGACGACAGATGTGTGTGACGTTCCATAGTATCGTCAGAGTTCCTTCAGTCACTACCAGCCGTGACCTCATGACATGTCAACTTCATGACGTCTCCAAACCCATGGAATAGCGGGCGCTCTCTCTAGATCAATGCCATTTGCTGACGATGGTCTTTCAGGGTAGCGCAGAATCTCGTTTCAAGGCTAGACACAATGCTACGCCATTCGTCAGCAGACCATGCTTTTCGGTCACGGCACCACTCAAAACAAAGCCGTCTGTTAAAAAAATAATAAATAAAAAAATTGTGTTTGGCTTCATTGGCTGGGAGGCGCCTTGCAGGGCATGTGCGGCCCGCTTGGTGCAGGTCTTATTAAATTCGACGCCACATTGGGCGACCTCTTCGCCGGATGGGGATGAAATGATGATGAAGACAACACAACGTCCAGTTCTTGAGTGGAGAAAATCCCCGACTCAGCCGGGAATCGAACCTGAGCCCATAGGACGGCAATCCGTCACGCTGACCACACAGCTATCGCGGTGGACAAAGTCGTCTGTGTTGTGGTGTTAATGGCAGCCTTCACGTGGAACAGTAATTCCATGGTCATGCTTCTACTGGTCTCCGACCAGTGGTGGTGGATGATACAGAACGTTGCAAGCAGTGCGATACTTGTCCTCGGCTGGCTGGTGCAGAAGTGAAGACGTTACGACGTGCTTGGTGCACAAAATGACGATCATGCTTGGTCGATTAGAAACTTGACGATAAGCAGGCGACGCCCATCACATTCCCTTGCAATCCAACATGGGGCCACTGTCACATCTGAATACCCCACAGACTTGGATAATGCACGATGCAATCAGCTGCCCAAATGGAGAGGCACAACGAGGCCCTTTGGACGTCTTTCAACTACTGGTAACGCTTTCTCACACGAGAATGTGGTACTTTCGTGCAATTGATGGTGATTACTCAACATCTGGCGTTGTTCACTGACATACTACACCTTGCCGGACCTCGTGGTTAGAGGTAGTCTGTGTAAACCAGATGTAGAAGTTGGCCATGGTGCATCGTTTATAATGATAGTGTTAACCTCTTCAGCCTTAGCTAAGACCTGAAGATGGTGCACTGCAGCACCGAAACTGGTAGCCATGCAATAACTGTCATCATAAGTGTAGAGTCTTGCACTGTAGGAATCAGTTGAGAGGATGTTATGGGTGGCTGGTATCCTCTTTCTACAACACTAAAGCATATGCGGATTAACAGGTTCTTTATTTATGTGAACAGACAGTTGCTTGGTTCAAAAGGCTCTAAGCACTATGGACTTAACATCTGAGGTCATCAGTCCCCTAGACTTAGAACTACTTAAACCTAACTAACCTAAGGACATCACACACATCCATGCCTGAGGCAGGATTCGAACCTGCGACCATAGTAGCAAAGCGGTTCCGGACTGAAGCGCCTAGAACCGCTAGGCCTCAGCGGTCGGCTACTTAGTTGCTGCTTTAACAAAGTCCATGTGTTGTGGTACAAGCTCTTCAATACTAGTACATGTTAGACTCACAGCTGGTGAAGTACAAATACCGCTATGTACTGTCGTAGCATAAGTCCACTCTGTAATGAATGACGTCAAACTACAATGAGTCAATGAGACTGACTGAGCTAATGACTGAATGACTGACACTGAGGCCCTACTGTCAGCGGCGGCAATCTGAATACTTGCTGTCGGGAGAGCATTGGTGGTCTGTTTCTTGCGAGTCTGTCTTTGGCCTCTCTCCTGATAGGTGCGCTTGATCCAGCGCCTACTGTCGATCTTCTCGCAACATGTTTGCCGACCGATGTGCTGGCGACAGCTTACGCCAGCACAATAAGGACGGCTGTAGGTGTTTCATTTTGTTAGAGGAATGGAGATACAAATACGAGATGGTATGTATGGCTACTAGGCTACATTGACATCCGATTGAGTGATGTGGGAGCTTCACTTTTTCTGCCTCCGAGCGTACTTCTCTGCTCGTGTAATAATGGAAAAGATTACCATATTAGGATTTTAAACACTAAATCGCTCTCAGACACAACAGGCGCCACATTATTCTCGCATAAAGGTAATATTCATATCGATTCTTTCGGTGGCAGTAATTTGTTAAACCGCGGTAACGTAGTGAGCCTTGTGTTTAGATAGCGCAGACATAACGGACAAGTATTGGGACTGTGAATATCACTTGCTAGTCACAGCTGCGAATCGAGTGGTGGAAGAGAAGCAAATAACCCTACACAATGCTGGAGATAAAACGAGACGACAAAATCCTCTACTTGGGATGCAGCGTTGTGCGGGACAGCCAATTACGTTAAGGAGACAAAGCGGTCTGTAATCTTCTGTTTCCCAGACTATAACTGGTGTCGCAGAGGAACACCGCGACATCTGTTAACTGTCGACGTAAGGAGGCGGATCCGGCGCAGCGCGGACCAGAGTCTGCAGCGGCGGACGATGTAATTTGGAGCAAGACCGCCGCTTAAGTCCGGGGGTTTCATTTACGTAGTTGCGAGGCGGCCACAACTGCATCCAGTTAAGTGTTCCGCCGGCGGGCAAGTTGGCGCCTAACACAATAAGGCGGTCGTCAGTGACAGTCGCCGCGATGGTATTATCGCTGCTAACTACCGCCTGCTGTCTGGAGGCTAGAAGGCAGCCGCTGCCAGCGCAGCCCGCCAAGATTTTCCTCTGCTCTACTTCTGTGCTGACCAGATACGATCGCCTACAAGAAAGGAAAAGTTACTTTATATCTCTAGGTAAACGCAGCGCTAAATAAATTCTTTAGTCTCTCCCTATCAATTATGGTTTACGAGTTATCACAGTTTCGTTTCTTCTCCACATACGTATGCTGAATAATTCCGTGATGATGTTAAAACTTCCAAGGATGTTGCAGGACAGTAAATCTATAAATTTTAAGTAAGGGAACCGGTCCAGATATAGCCTAAAATGGCTCTGAGCACTATGGGACTTAACATCTATGGTCATCAGTTCCCTAGAACTTAGAACTACTTAAACCTAACTAACCTAAGGACATCACACAACACCCAGTCATCACGAGGCAGAGAAAATCTCTGACCCCGCCGGGAATCGAACCCGGGAACCCGGGCCCGGGAAGCGAGAACGCTACCGCACGACCACGAGCTGCGGACAGATATAGCCTAGTCGAAAGTTATAAGCAATAATCATTCTGACATATCTGACATTGGACCATTTGCTTTCCATGTTTTGGAAGGAGGTAATATGGACCAAAAACAAGAAGAAAATTGTCTAGTAAACACGTGCTCTAAAATGTATGAGCACTTCTTCAACTTTTCTACTGAGACAGACATTTCTTCCACCACCGAACATGGTACGCACATTAGAGCCAGCGTTAGTAGAAGTTCGTTTTTTTTCTGTTACTATCTGCTCCCAAGATATGGAAAGCAAAGAGCGTGCTGTTCAAGAGATCCAATGTCGGGGATATGAAAATGATTTTTGCTTATAACTTTTAAATCGGTCATTTACGGATCAGGATACCTTCACTCAAATAGGTACATTTACCCTTCTCCATCATCCCCGAAGGTTTGTAACATCATCACGGAATCACCCTGTATAGAGGTTGTTCGAAAATTCCTGTTGCAGACCTCTTTGATTTATAGAGAGGAGCGAGAACATAAATATTTAGAATATGAACCCATGTCCGGAAACGCACCGTTCTACAACAGTTTCAGTTCAGATGCGTAACGCATTCACGTCTGCTGAGGGAAAGACAAAAATCTCAGAGTTGCTTGTTCTGGTATGCAGTAAGATAGTGACGTGAACCATGGTTAGCTGATGTGAGGCCGTATACGAAGTTTAATTCACGAGTATCCTGTAGAGACAGATGCAGAATTGCAGGCACGAGTTCTTGCCGCTGCACTAGAAATTTAAGAGACAACAGGTGGGATGCAGAGTGTGTATCAGAACATGCTTCATAAGTACAATGTCCGTAACAACGTTGGTGGTCACCACATCGAACCGTTGTGGTAATGCATCCGTCCTGTTTCGTACGTGCAGCATGCTAGGTTCTTTTTTGTTTTAGAATAGCCGGTCGCGGTGGCCGAGCGGTTCTAGGCGCTTCAGTCCAGAACCGCGTGACTGCTACGGTCGTAGGTTCGAATCCTGCCTCGGGCATGGATGTGTGTAATGTCCTTAGGTTAGTTAGATTTAAGTAGTTCTAAGTTCTAGGGTACTGATGACCTAAGATGTTAAGTCCCATAGTGCTCAGAGCCATCTCTTTGTTTTAGAAGAATGTAAACACGTAATGTTTAAGTGTTAGTAAAACTAAATGTGCTTAAGTGATAAATGGATGTTTCGATACGTTTCCTTCCAAATTTTAGCTAATAATAGAACTGCATCACCACTAATCCAATTCCTCGACCGGAAGTGAATGACTTAAACATCTGGACTGAAACCGTCGTAGAACGGAAATTTCTTTTTGGCAATGCGTAGCTGGAATCAAACCAAACAAATACACTACGTGACCAAAAGTATCCGGACACCTTCCTGAAAATGACTTACAAGTTCGTGGTGCCCACTATCAGTAATGCTGGAATTTATGTATGTTGTTGGCTCAACCTTAGCGTTGATGACACCTTCCACTCTCGCAGCCATACATTCAATCAGTTGCTGGAAGGTTTCTTAGGGAATGGCAGCCCATTCTGCATAGAGTGCAGCACTGAGGAGAGGCATCGATGTCGGTCGGTGAAGCCTGACACCAAGACGGCGTTCCAAAACATCCCAAAGGTGTTCTATAGGATTCAGGTCAGGACTCTGTGCAAGCAAGTCCATTACAGAGATGTTATTGTCGTGTAACCACACCACCACAAGCCGTGAATTATGAACAGGTGCTCGATCGTGTTGAAAGATGCAGTCGCCATCGCCAAATTGCTCTTGAACAGTGAGAAGCAAGAAGGTGCTTAAAATATCAATGTAGGCCTGTGCTGAGATTGTGCCACGCAATACATGGGGTGCAAGCCCCCTCCATGAAAAACGCGACCACACCATTACAACACCTCCCCCGAATTTTATTGCTGGAAGATGACGTTAACTGGTATTTCACCCATACCCATGCCCTGCCATCGGATCGCCACATTGTGTACCGTGATTCGACACTACACACAACGTTTTTCCACTGTTCAGTCGTCCAATGTTTACGCTCCTTATATCAAGCAAGGCGTCGTTTGGCATTTACCGGCGTGATGAGTGGCTTATGATTAGCCGCTCGACCATGAAATCAAAATTTTCTCACCTCCCGCCAAACTGTCGTAGTACTAGCATTGGATCCTGATGCAGTTTGGGATTCCTGTGTGATGGTGTGGATAGATGTCTGCGTATTACACATTAAGACCCTCTTCAACTGTCGACGTTCTCTGTCAGTCAACAGACGAGGTCGGCCCATACACTTTTGGGTTGTACTTGGCTCTTCACGCTTCCACTTCACTATCGCATCCGAGAAAGTGGGCCTGCGGATGTTTAGGAGTGTGGAAATTTCGCGTACAGACGTATGACAAAAGTGACGCCGAATAACCTGACCTTTTCGAAGTCCGTGAGTTCCACGGAGCGCCCCATTCTGCTCTCACTAATGTTTAATGACTATTGAGGTCGCTGATATGGACTACCTGGCAGTAGGTGGCAGCACAATGCACCTAATATGAAAAACGTATGTTTTAGGGAGGGGGTGTTCGGATATTTTTGATCACTAAGTGTACTGCTCACGCAACACCCATAGTCGACGGAAGGCACAGTTAGTTTCCCATTACGATGAAATGGTTTTTAAAACGGAACTTTAAGTGAGTATTCGCGAGAGCGGTCTAAAATTACTTGTTTTATCGATACACAAGGTGATTAAAATTAAAGTTAAACTTCCAAAACTCTGTATAAATAACACCACTAGTCAGAATGACGTCAAATTGCAACGGAGTATTATCGGAGAAGGGAGAAAACGTATGGCAGAAGATAAAAAATAGTGTGAAAATTGATCAATAAATGATGATGTATGTGTCAGAATACGTAAACGAAAACACCTGTCATGCGCAGGACCCGTTGAAGTTGGTATTGAAACGTCCCCTTCGGATAATTATGGATGACTGTGCTGGTAAACTTCAATGTTATTTGATTTTCAAACAGCTGAGGAAAACTGAACGTACTCACACATTTCTCTTTTTACAAATTCTGATTATCACTAAACTGACACACAATATTTTTTAGCCCAACGCAATCTGACTTTCAATAATCCCTACGAAAGAATGGCACTGACTAATAATAACCTATACTTTTCATAAATTACTTACCTCACAAAAATCTTCGTTACTCGAACTACTGCAATACAGTGAGCGCCAATACTGCCAGTTAAATAAAATATTCTAACTACTGAGGGCACTAACTACTGATAGGCGCAGTTAGCAAATGAACGATTTTGATAGAGAACAAGCAATGTGTTTGCCTTAATAAAGTTCAAATAGCATCATATATATCTATAAATTAATGACAACCATCTTTACTAATTTCCTTTCTTTGGCGTACGCACGTCCAGATCGTCCGGTTATAGTAAACTCTAAAACCTCTGGCATCTCTCTCTTCACATCCACCACTGCTGGCGGCTCAGCTCCGACTGCCCAACGCAACGTGCTGTTCACATGCAACTGCCCAACACTACACAAACGAATATTCCAACAATGAATCCAACCAGCCACAGACTACACACAGCACAGTAAGTGATTCTCATGCAGAGCGCTACGTGGCGTTACCAACATATAGACCTAAGCAGCCTACTTACATAGCCCCCATGCTCCCCACAAAAAATTTTATAAATTGTTTTGAGCAGTGGTCAATACGCATTTGCAATTTTTTTGTATTAACGATAAAAAATATATCAAATACACACAATTAGTGATACAATGTTGGTCAAAAGCAAATATTGTTCTCATAAAGACAGACCTAAGGACATCACACACATCCATGCCCGAAGCAGGATTCGAACCTGCGACCGCAGCAGTCGCGCGGATCCGGACTGAGCGCCTAGAGCCGCTCGGCCACCGTGGCCGGCGGTATATTGGGTGTTCCAACAGGTGGATTCAATTTCTGCACTGGTGTTGGCTTCAAGCATCCTTAGATGATCCTTTCAGCATCGTTGACCGCAATAACTACTGGACCAGCATCAACTGAAGCGTTCCACAAAGGAGAGGCATACTCATCGGCTGATACACAAAGCGCAAGTGCAGAAGTCCTTAGGAAGTGCGGATTGGCTCCCCAGCTACTGCCTATCAGCTTATTAAGTATTAAATAGGAAGCAATGACTTTCTGTTTCACGTTTAGACATTGCAGCCTGTACGTTAGAACCCTGCCCAGTGTGACACCTAGGTAGACTGGTGTTGGGTACTATTTCGGTTGCTCTCCTCGCCATGTGATGTCCAGCTTTTGCTGCACTTCCCTGTTTGAGCTATTCTGAAATTGGACTTCTGGTGGTTGACATCATAGGACTTGGAAAGTTCATCAATTGCAAGAGACAGTTCTCCTTCTACTTCTTTATAGACGGGCCCTTGAACAGCTACTGCATAGTGAAGAGCCTAGTACTTGCTGGTATTGGTTGATCATTTGTGTAGATATTGTACAGAGCTGGAGCAAGCACACTGCCTTGGGGGAGACCGTTCTTCCGTGTTCGCCATCTACTACTCTTACCCTGTAATGAAACTTGGAATCTTCTGTTCTGAAGGAAGGTGTTAATAAGGGATGGTAGTTGGTTGTTGTTCTTGTGGTCTTCAGTCCTGAGACTGGTTTTATGCAGCTCTCCATGCTACTCTATCCTGTGCAAGCTGCTTCATCTCCCAGTACGTACTGCAGCCTACATCCTTCTGAATCTGCTTAGTGTATTCATCTCTTGGTCTCCCTCTACGATTTTTACCCTCCACTCTGCCCTCCAATACTAAATTGTCGATCCCTTGATGCTTCAGAACATGTCCTACCAACCGATCCCTTCTTCTAGTCAAGTTGAACCACAAACACCTCTTCTCCCCAATTTTATTCAATACCTCCTCATTAGTTACGTGATCTATCCATCTAATCCTCAGCATTCTTCTGTAGCACCACATTTCGAAAGCTTCTATTCTCTTCTTGTCCAAACTATTTATCGTCCATGTTTCACTTCCATAAATGGCTACACTCCATACAAATACTTTCAGAAACGGCTTCCTGACACTTAAATCTATACTTGATGTTAACAAATTTCTCTTCTTCAGAAACGCTTTCCTTGCCATTGCCAGTCTACATTTTATATCCTCTCTACTTCGACCATCATCAGTTATTTTGCTTCCCAAATAGCAAAACTCCTTTACTACTTTAAGCGTCTCATTTCCTAATCTAATTCCCTCAGCATCACCCGACTTAATTCGGCTGTATTCCATTATCCTCGTTTTGCTTTTGTTGATGTTCATCTTATATCCTCTTTTCAAGACACTGTCCATTCCGTTCAACTGCTCTTCCAAGTCCTTTGGTGTGTCTGACAGAATAACAATGTCATCGGCGAACCTCAAAGTTTTTATTTCTTCTCCATGGGCTTTAATACCCACTCCGAATTTTTCTTTTGTTTCCTTTACTGCTTGCTCAATATACAGATTGAATAACATCGGGGACAGGCTACAACCCTGTCTCACTACCTTCCCAACCACTGCTTCCCTTTCATGCCCCTCGACTCTTATAACTGCCATCTGGTTTCTGTACAAATTGTAAATAGCCTTTCGCTCCCTGTATTTTACCCCTGCCACCTTCCGAATTTGAAAGAGAGTATTCCAGTCAACATTGTCAAAAGCTTTCTCCAAGTCTACAAATGCTAGAAACGTAGGTTTGCCTTTTCTTAATCTAGCTTCTAAAATAAGTCGTAGGGTCGGTATTGCCTCACGTGATCCTATATTTCTACGGAATCCAGACAGATCTTCCCCGAGGTCGGCTTCTACCAGATTTTCCATTCGTCTGTAAAGAATACGCGTTAGTATTTTGCAGCCGTGACTTATTAAACTGATAGTTCGGTATTTTCACATCTGTCAACGCCTGCTTTCTTTGGAATTGAAATTATGATATTCCTCTTGAAGTCTGAGGGTATTTCGCCTGTGTCATACATTTTGCTCACCAGATGGTAGAGTTTTGTCAGGACTGGCTCTGCTAAGGCGGTCAGTAGTTCCAATGGAATGTTGTCTACTCCCGGGGCCTTGTTTCGACTTAGGTCTTTCAGTGCTCTATCAAACTCTTCACGCAGTATTTCATCTTCATCTACATCCTCTTCCTTTCTATAACATTGCCCTCAAGTACATCGCCCTTGTATAGACCCTCTATATACTCCTTCCACCTTTCTGCTTTCCCTTCATTGCTTAGAACTAGGTTTCCATCTGAGCTCTTGATATTCATACAAGTGGTTCTCCTTTCTCCAAAGGTCTCTTTAATTTTCCTGTAGGCAGTATCTATCTTACCCCTCGTGAGATAAGCCTCTACATCGTTACATTTGTCCTCTAGCCATGCCTGTTTAGCCATTTTGCACTTCCTGTCAATCTCATTTTTTAGACGTTTGTAATCCTTTTTGCCTGCTTCATTTACTGCATTTTTATATTTTCTCCTTTCGTCAATTAAATTCAATATTTCTTCTGTCACCCAAGGATTTCTACTAGCCCTCGTCTTTTTACCTACTTGATCCTCTGCTGCCTTCACTACTTCATCCCTCATAGCTACCCATTCTTCTTGTACTTTATTTCTTTCCCCCATTCTTGTCAATTATTCCCTTATGCTCTCCCTGAAACTCTGTACAACCTCTAGTACTTTTAGCTTATCCAGGTCCCATCTCCTTAAATTCCCACCTCTTTGCAGTTTCTTCAGTTTTGATCTGCAGCTCATAACCAATAGATTGTGGTCAGAGTCCACATCTGCCCCTGGAAATGTCTTACAATTTAAAACCTGGTTCCTAAATCTCTGTCTTACCATTATATAATCTATCTGAAATCTTTTAGTATCTCCAAGGTTCTTCCATGTATACTACCTTCTTTCATGATTTTTGAACCAAGTAGTAGCTACGATTAAGTTGTGCTCTGTGCAAAATTCTATCAGGCGGCTTCCTCTTTCATTTCTTAGCCCCAATCCGTATTCACCTACTACGTTTCCTTCTCTTCCTTTTCCTACTGTCGAATTCCAGTCACCCATGACTATTAAATTTTCGTCTCCCTTCACTATCTGAGTAATTTCTTTTATGTCATCATACATTTCTTCAATTTGTTCGTCATCTGCAGAGCTAGTAGGCATATAGGCTTGTACTACTGTCGTAGGCGTGGGCTTCGTGTCTATCTTGGCCACAACAATGCGTTCACTGTGCTGTTTGTAGTAGCTTACCCGCATTCCTATTGCTTTATTCATTATTAAACCTACTCCTGCATTACCCCTATTTGATTTTGAATTTATAACCCTGTATTCACCTGACCAAAAGTCTTGTTCCTCCTGCCACCGACCTTCACTAATTCCCACTATATCCAACTTCAACCTATCCATTTCCCTTCTCAAATTTTCTAACCTACCTGACCGATTAAGGGATCTGACATTCCACGCTCCGATCCGTAGAACGCCAGTTTTCTTTCTCCTGATAACGGCGTCCTCTTGAGTAGTCCCCGCCTGGAGATCCGAATGGGGGACTATTTTACCTCCTGAATTTTTTACCCAAGAGGACGCCATCATCATTTATCCATACAGCAAAGCTGCATGCCCTCGGGAAAAAATTACGGTCGTAGTTTCCCCTTGCTTTCAGCGTTCGCAGTACCAGCACAGCAAGGCCGTTTTGGTTAGTGTTACAAGGCCAGATCAGTCAATCATCCAGACTGTTGCCCCTGCAACTACTGAAAAGGCTGCTGCCCCTCTTCAGGAACCATACGTTCGTCTGGCCTCTCGACAGATACCCCTCCGTTGTGGTTGCACCTACGGTACGGCTATCTGTGTTGCTGAGGCACCCAAGCCTCCCCACCAACGGCAAGGTCTATGGTTCATGGGGGCGGTGGGGTTAGTTGGTAGTCCTTAGTAAGTTCATACACTTTCTTTCACAGTTTCCTATGATTCACAGTGTCGTATGCAGCTGTCAGATCAACAAAAGCGACTCCAGTGATTTCACAACGATCAAAACCGTCCTCGATGTGCTTGGTTAGATTCAAGATCTGACTACAGCATGATTTACCAGCAGGGAAGCCTGATTTTTTTGGGATAAACTTCACTTCTAGGGTAGCACTGATTCGGTTAAGTCCCAGCATTTCTAATATCTCGAAGGTGTGGCACAAAAGAGAGATTGGTCGAAAATTTTTAGGGTCGTTGGGTTCTTTCCCAGGCTTGAATATTGCAATGACTCGAGACTTCCGCCACACCTTGGGGATGTGTAGCTTGGCGACACATGTGTCCATTAGGCTTAGTAGCCACTCCATCGGTTTACAGCCGAAGTTATTTATCTGTTCGATTCTAAGGTTATCGACACCTGCAGCCTTATGCATCTTCAAATTGGAGATGGCAGCTTCGGGTTCAGCTATAAAAAAGCGATCCCTTGGAAAATAATGCTCTGTTTCTGGCTCGCTCTGAAAAACTTCTTTGGGCGCACTTCCTTTTATATTGCCTTTCTCCAGGAGCTGGGTTGCCACTTTATCAGGAGTCACACTCGTAAAATTGTCTTGTGATTTTATGGGGTCGCCACTCAGTTTTTAAGCAGTTTCCAGGCCTGTCTACTGTTCAGCTTTATGTCGAGGTTCCCTACCAGGTTACTCCACTTGACCTTGCGAATTGCTGAAGTCGCTTGCAGCAATATTTCACCACGAGTTTTCCTACCAGGTTACTCCACTTGACCTTGCAAATTGCTGAAGTCGCTTGCAGCAATATTTCACCAGTTTGAATAGTGTCTTCTGAAAATGGATCCTCTTCATAGAGTGTTTGTTATCTACCTAATAACAGTTTGTCGTCACTGAACATGCCTGGAACATACTGAGTTCTGCATCTTCTCTTAACTGCATTCCTCGAAACTTGTTGGACGCATTTGATGAATGTTTCGTATATTTCAGCTTGCGGTGGAATGTTTATCACTTTTCAGTCAAGTTCTTCACTGAACTTCTGCCTGTCAGCCTTCTTGATGTTAAAACTTCTCTTGAATGGCTCCTCTTCAGGCGCTACTACAGGATTCACAGTGCATGTGACAGGTCTATGTTGAGTACGGAGATGGATTCACCAACAGTCTTCATACACTGTACAGTTACCTTTGAAGAAACAAAGATGCTGTCTGGGTTGTACCCTCTTTTCCACCTGCCACTGTTAAAAGAGGGTGGTAGCTTCGGATCATGGACCAGATTTGGTCATGAGCCTCAGCCCACGTTTCTAGACTCGTTCCGTTTGTGTCGGTATCTGGATATCCCCACGATGCATTTCTGCAATTGAAATCGCCTATGACAAAGTTACCGTCCTGATCGTTGAAGCTGGTTGGTGTTTTAATGCTGAAATTGCCATCGGGTGGTTTTGTAGGCTGACGTTATACGAAAGAATGGAGTTGACACTGTGAGGAGCTCGACGTTGTTGTCTTCGGTCAGTGAGGCCGATGTGATATTCACGTTATGTCTGGCAAAGATGGCCCTGCCGTATTTGCCTTGGGGCTTGTCCGATATTAATTCTATCAATACTTCGACGTTTTTTACTACTTCCCCTTGTGTTTCCTGGACTAACAGAATGTCACATGTATAATTGTGACATAAATTTACCACTAAAACTTCTTTCTCTTCGGAAAATCCCTCAATATTTGTGGACATAAAAACAAATGGTCTTGAGAAAGACCGGTCGGAATGCAGTCCATTTGAATGGAGACCGATTGTAAACGGATCTGCCGTCAGCGCGCGTCTTCTGACGTCGCCCGGGGTACATCTGATTGCTACTCATTTCTTGTTCTTCTCTTATTGCTATCTTTGGGGAGGTTCCATTCATGTACGAATGACAGGGTAACACTATACTAGTCGTAGCGTGGAATGTCTGAAGTCTAAACGTGCCTGAGAAGCTAGAAAATCTGAAAAGGCAAATGCTAAGACATATTCTAGATACTGTGAAGGTCAGCGAAATGAAATACAAAGAAGACAAAGATTTCTGATCCGACGGATATAGTTTAATATCAACTGAACCGCAAAATCGTATAATTGGAGTGTGATTCTTTACGAATGAGGAAGTACAGCAGAGACTGAGATACTGAACAGTTCAGTAGTAGGGTTGTTGTCATCAGACTCGACAGCAAACCAACGACCTCAACGGAAGTTGGGGTATACACGCCGACGTCGCAAGCAGAAGACGAAGAGATACAGAAAGTATTTGAGGATACTGAACGGGTAACTCGGTAAGTAAAGGGAGATGAAAATCTAATAATCGTTTGGGTTGGTATGCAGTTGTAGGGAAAGGAGATGAAGAAAGGGTTACCAGAGAATGAGAGTTGGTAATAGGGATGAGACAGAGGGAATAGTAATTGAACTGTGCAATAAATTTCAGCTGGGGAGTTTGTTCAACAGTCAAAAGAAGAGGGGGTCAGAGAGACAGGAAAATTCCAGTTGGATTACATCGTGGTCAGATTGCGAGATATACCCATAAGCTGATGCAGACTCAAATCTCAATCTAGGAATGGTGAAGAGTAAGAATGGTCTACAAAAACCAGCGTGAAAGTGGGTGGGATTCCGATGTACTGAAGAACGATGAGATTAGATTAGATTAGATTAGATTAGATCAGATTAGTACTTGTTCCATAAATCGTGAATACGACACTTCGTAATGATGTGGAACGTGCCTGGTTAATAAAAGGTGTCTATAAAAGATATTACATTAGACAAAATATTACATGACACTCAAAACATTTTTATTTTCTTTTTTTATTGGAGGTTGGGAAATTACTCACTTACTATATCCAAAAATTCATCTAATGAGTAGAAGGAGTTGGCATTAAGAAATTCTTTTAATTTCCTTTTAAACGCTATATGGCTATCTGTCAGACTTTTGGTGCTATTAGGTAAGTGACCAAAGACTTTTGTGGCAGCATAATTTACCCCCTTCTGAGCCAAAGTTAGATTTAACCTTGAGTAGTGAAGGTCATCCTTTCTCCTAGTGTTGTAACCATGTACACTACTATTACTTTTGAATTCAGTCGGATTGTTAATAACAAATTTCATAAGTGAATATATATACTGTGAGGCTTCAGTGAAGATTTCTAGCTCTTTAAATAAGTGTCTGCAGGATGATCAGCAATTATTCTGATTACACGCTTTTGTGCAATGAACACTCCTTCACTCAATGATGAGTTACCCCAGAATATGATGCCATACGAAAGCAGAGAATGAAAATAGGAGTGGTAAGCCAATCTACTCAGATGTACATCGCCAAAATTTGCAATGACCCTAATAGCATAAGTAGCTGAACTCAAACATTTCAGCAGATCCTCAGTGTGTTTTTTCCAGTTCAACCCCTCATCAATGCATACAACTATAAATTTTGAATATTCTACCTTACCTAACGATTTCTGATCGAAGTCTATATTTATTAATGTGGTCATTCCATTTACTGTGTGGAACTGTATATACTGAGTTTTGTCAAAGTTTAATGAGAGCCCATTTGCAGATAACCACTTAACGATTTTCTGAAAAACGTTGTTTACAATTTCACCAGTTAATTCTTGTCTGTCGGATGTGATAGCTATACTTGTATCATCGGCAAAAAGTACCAGCTTTGTATCTTCGTGAATATAGAATGGAAAGTCATTAGTATATATTAAGAACAGCAGAGGACCCAAGACCGAACCTTGTGGCACCACAATCTTGATTGTTCCCCAGTTTGAGAAATCACCAGATTTTTGTATATTATGTGAACTGTTTATTTCAACTTTCAGGTATGATTTAAAACAATTGAGCACTGTCCCGTTCATACCACAATACTTGAGGTTATCTACAAATATACCATAACTTACACAATCAAAAGCTTTTTATAGATCACAAAAAATCCCAATGGGTGACCTCTGGTTACCCAGAGCATTTAATATTTCATTAGTGAAAGTATATATAGCATTTTCCGTTGAAAAACCCTTCTGGAAACCAAACTGACATTTTGTTAAAACTTAATTTTTACAAAGGTGTGAAGCTACTCTACAATACATTACTTTTTCAAGAATTTTGGATAAGGCAGTCAGAAGAGAGATTGGGCGGTAGTTGTTGACATCAGACATATCCCCTTTTTATGCAGTGGTATAACAATGGCATACTTCAGTCTATCTGGGAAAATACCCTGCTTCAGAGAGCTTTACATATGTGGCTAATAATCCCACTTAGTTCTTGGGAACAAGCTTTCATTATCCTGATGGAAATGCCATCAATCCCATGTGAGCTTTTATTCTTGAGAGAGTTTATTATCTTTTTAATTTCAGATGGAGAGGTGGGTGTAATTTCAATTGTATCAAATGGTGTGGGTAAGACCTCTTCCATTAACTGCCTTGCTTCTTCTAATGAACATTTAGATCCTATTTTCTCTACAACATTTAAAAAATGATTATTCAAAATGTTCTCGACTTCCAGCTTGATGTTTATCAAGTTTCCATTCGCTTTGATGGTGATGCTGTCATCCTGTACTCTTGGTTGCCCTGTCTCCCTTGTAATAATATTCCAAATTGCTTTGATTTTGTTATCAGAGGTATTAATCTCAGACATCATGCACATGCTTCTGGACTTTTTAATAACCTTACTTAATGTCGCACAGTAGTTTTTATAATATTTGGCTGTTTCTGGGTCATTACTCTTTCTTGTTGTTAGATACAGTTCCCTTTTGTGGTTACAAGATATTTTTCTTCCGTTAGTAAGCCAAAGTTTTTTTGCATAGTTTATTATAATTACATTTAACTACTTTCTTGGGGAAACAGTTTTCAAATTCTCTCACAAGTGTATCATGAAATAAGTTATATTTTAAATTAGCATGGGGTTCCTTGTATACCTCATCCCAGTCTAACTGCTGAAGATTTTCTCTGAAGTTTCTAACTGTTGAGTCATTAATTGAATTCACAACTTTGGAGGGTAGTTTTGAATTACTGAATGGAGCTATGTTATGTAATGTAACTAGCTGAACATCATGATCAGAAAGCCCATTCTCAACAGGACAAGAATTTATGTTTTTAAACCTATCTTGGTCTATAAAAGTGTTATCTATCAATGTGCTGCTGTCCTTTACTACCCGAGTAGGAAAATTAATGACAGATGTCAAATTGAAAGGACCAAGCCAGACTTCCAGGTCATTCTTCTTATTACACTCTTTCAATGAATCCACATTGAAGTCCACACAAATAATAATTTGCTTTCCCCTATCTGACAGATAGCACAACAAGGCATCCAAGTTTTCCAGGAATAAATGAAAGTTTCCTGAAGGGGACCTATACACTGTTACAATTATAAAAGAGCCCTCCTTCAGTTTAAGTTGAGAGGCACATGCTTCTATATGTTGCTCTAGACAAAACTTTTTTGTATCTAAGCTTTCTACACAGTGATAACTTTTGACATATGTGGCAACTCCTCCTCCCACCTTATTCTCTCTACTCATATGTGGACCTAGTTTATAACCACTGATATTTACCTTTTCCATATCAGGCACAGTGTGATGCTCAGACAGGCATAGTATATCTATTACATTATTAGATTCAATGTCATCTAAACAAACCAGGAGCTCTTCTACTTTTTTCTTCAATCCCGGAATATTTTGGTGAAAAATGGTAACATTATTTTTTACTTTACTTTTCTGAGAATCTACTTTTTCTTTAACCCACCAATATTTTGGTTAAATGTGGTAACATTATTATTTACTCTCCTGTTGTGAGAATTTTGTGAGTTTTGGAACTCTTAAGCACCTGCCTGCCTGAATTTCTCATTGGAGACTGATATTAGCCTAAAAAAGAGGTACATCCATGAGTACTAGTGTCCCCCCATTATAGTTCGCTAAAGACGTAGATACTGCAATAAGTATACCTACAATAGGCTTTTCAGTAGGAGTGGATATCACTTGAAAGAGCAACGACAGATGCTGGACACACCTAGATACAAGGAAAGTAACTGCGTAATAATATTGGGTAACAGAAGTAATACTTCATTAGACAGATGAAGTAACTAAGTACAAAAATATTCAAGGAAAAGCAGGAACATAACAGTGTAAATCACTTCGGAATGAAATAAGTAAGAAGTGCAAGTCGAAGTATATGTGGACTCAAGAAAAAACTGTAGAAATAGAAAAGGAATGATCGCCGGAAGGACTGATTTAGCATACAGAAAAGACAAAACAACTTTCGGTAGAACTGAAACAAGGGCGGCAATATTAAGACTGCTATGAGAGTTCCACTTTGAAACGCAGTGGAGAGAGTGGATAGTCTGAAAGACTGCGGTAAAGGCCTGTATAAGGGGAAAGAATAGACTGATGACGTGGTAGAAGGAGAAATTTGAGTCGATATGTAGGAGACATTGGATCTTGTGTTGGAGCAGAATGGATCTTTGGAATACTTAAGATCAATTAATGCAGTTTTGACATATAACATTCCATTGAAATTTGTAAAATCCTTGGGGAAAGTGGCAACATATAGACTACTCAAGCTGGTGTGAAGAATCTTTGAGACTGGCAACGTACCATCAGACTGCCGGAGAAATATCGTCCAACCAATTTCGAGGACAGCACTGTCCGAAAAATGAGAGAAGTTTCCACAACCAGCATAACAGCTCATGCATCGACGTTGGTGGCAAGAATATTATAGAGAAGAAGGGATAAGAGAATTTAGCATCTGTTAGATGGCTTGAGGTAACATAAAGGCAGGGAAGACCGTCCAGACGTTGAGCTTGATGATGGAATGAAGACAATTTCAGAGAATTTTTCGACTATGAAAAAGTTATCGAGAACGTAAAATGATGCAAGATGTTCGGTATTCAGAGAAAAATTATATGGAACTATAGGAAAGGAGGGGTAGTATGCAATATGTACAAGAACCAAGAGGGAACTATAGGAGTGGAGGACCAAGAGCGAAGTGTTCGGATTAAAATGGATGTTAGACAGGGATGCGGTCGTTCACCACTACTGCGTAATCTACATATCGATGAAGCAATGACGAGAAGAAAGGAAGTAAGTGATTTCAAAATTGAGGGCGAAAGAATATCAGTGATAAAATTCACTGATGACATTACTGTTCTCCTTGAAGGTGAGGAGGTATTACGGTATCTATTGAGTAGAATGAATTGTCTAATGACAATAAAATATGAATTGGGATTATGCAGCAGAAACTGATGAGAAGTAGCACTGAGATAATATAGCAGAAAGACGAAATTGATGGGAAGGAGCAGAAATTAAAACAGCAAGAAACGTATCATCGAAACTGACGATCACAAAGTAGATGAAAATAATGAATTCTGCTATCTCAGTAGCAAAATAGCCCAGGATGAACGAAGCGAGGAAGACATAGAAAAGAGAGTAGCAAAGGTAATGAGGATATTTCTGGCCGAGAGAGGTCTACTGATTTGAAACATCAGCCTTGCTTTTATGACTAAATTTCTGGTACGCCTGTAGCATGGTATTGTATGGTAGTGAAATATGGGCAATTGGGAAACTGGAACAGAAAAGAATCGAAGCGTTTTGGACGTGCTACAGAAGAAAGTTGGAAGATAGGTGGACTGATAAAGAATAAGGAGGTTCCCTACAGTATCGGCAAAGAAAGGAACGTATGGAAAACACTGACGAGAAGCAGAGACAGGATGATAAACCATGTGTTACGTCATTAGGGAATAATCTCCGTGATACTAAAGGGAACTTTAGAGGGGAAAACTGAATGGGTAGAGATGGACTGGAATACATCCAGTAAAAATTGACGACGTAGATTGCAGGTGCAACTATAAGATGAAGAGGGTGGGACCGGCGAGTAACAAGTGGCGGGCAGTATTAAATCAGCCACAAGACTGATGACTCTAAACAAACTAGACGAAGTGTGCCTGAAATATTTGTGACACCTATAGTCAGGGCCGATGTAAGGCTGAAATAAGACTTTCGGCCACATGGGGTGCTAAGCTGAGAGGGTTGTCAGAGGCGTCCAAATTCAAAATTTGAATACAGGGAGTATTTTAAACAGAAGTGAAAGCTAACGCATGTAAATGGATACAGTAAAAGTGTTCCAATAACCATGGGCCCGCATACAATCTGTGCGGTGATTCCGAACATATGCTCCCGAACTGCCACTGACTTCAGTATCAATTATTATCCTAGTTAGCATACATCAGTATTGATTTGAAATGTGAACTTAATTTTTCTAACTGTCCTCCACAAAGGTCAACGGTTCCTCTTCATCAGTACCTGAGGTCTGCTTGGGCTTTGTTTAGCTGCGGTTGTCGTTTCGCGTTTCCTCTTCACAATAACATCACCAACAGCCGATTTGGGAAGTTTTAGAAGTTTCGAATTACCCTGGTGTATCCCTTACTCAGGTGACGCGCAGTGACTTGTGTACATTCGATGTCACTGAGCTCCGCTGACCCACCTATTGTGCCGTTACTGCTTCTCCGCTGACAATATAAAATTAAATATCTTCAGTATTTCTGCCCCACTTTATTCCGATGGAAAGTGACAACAGAACAGTCAGCATCTCATTTTATAATCGTAGGCCATCCTCTAGTGACATCTAGTGCTCAATTCCAGATTACATAAAGCGCCTGTATACTTCGGTCAGAGTAGTGTATATCACTTGTGTGTAAAAACGTTCGGGATCTGACTAAAGAATAGACAGACCTCCACATTTCGCAGCATTACGTCTTCATAAAACTGCGATGTACTAGGGGCATTGAATATGTAATGTAACATATTTTTTTGAAAGCAGGTTGGTTTTATCGGGATTCCAATACACCATATTTTACCCCGCTTTTTTTGACTAGAAAAACCTTATTTTTCCACATTATCTCCGTTCAATGCGAAGGTCTTGGGGAACCTTACTGGAAGGGGTTGTCTGACGACATGGTACCATTCCACTCGTCAATTTCAGAATCAACTTATCCCGCATTGATAACCTCCCTTCTAACGCGCAAGCAATTTCGTACAGATGAGCCCCCCTTACTACTTATGGCTTTCTGTTAGGCCTCGAGGCAACCCAGCGGGCAAATGATATTTAATCTATAAGATTAAAAACTCCCATTCCTTACGCTCGGTTTGAGAGGTAAGCAAAGTTTCATTGAAGCTAGAACAATATAACAGGCACAGTTCTTTTTCATTGACTAAAAGCTTTTACAATTACCTAGAATAAGGGAAACTAATTGTGTCATCTTTTAAAATGTAACACTGAAATAAGATCTAGAAACTTATTTCAGTTTCAGTGGAAAGTCTACATACGTTATAATCAATTACAACCCTTTTTTACCATTTTACGATTATTTGATTTACATTTACGAGCATATCTGCACTAGGAACAAAGACGTCCAGTTGTGCAGCGAGGTGTTTGATTGTCAACCGTGAGTCACCTAGAATGGGAGTGCCTGGACATTCCAACATTGCAGAAGTCACCGTTGTGTGCGGCCGACGGGCACGAGAGGCATCAGACAGGGTTACACGACCTTGTTGAGGTGGTGATGGACGCCTCGCCCTATCACTCACCATTGTGTGTGTATATTGTGTATTGAACCGGGAACCTAGAAACGACAGAGAGGCTTCGTCTCGCCGTAGCCCTCAGTTGTTCACAACCCCACAACAGGTCACAGCAGTCCACACACCCCACCGCTGCACAACACCGAATCCAGGGTTATCGTGCGGTTCGGCCCCCAACAGATAATAGATCCCACCCCAGGAACGTCTCACACCAGACGAGTGTAACCCCAAATGTTTGTGTGGTAGAGTAATGATGGTGTACGCGTACGTGAAGACAATGTTTCAGCAGCAATCGCCCACATAGTGTAACTGAGGCGGAATAAGGGGAACCAGCCCGCATTCGCCTAGGGAGATGGAAAACCGCCTTAAAAACCATCCATAGGCTGGCCGGCACACTAATCCGCCGGGGGGTTTCGTGCTGTCTACGGCGCTGCAGTCATGGAATGTGAAGCTGGTCCCGGTGGAGGTTCGAGTCATCGCTCGGGCATGGGTGTGTGTGTTTGTCCTTAGGATAATTTAGCTTAAGTAGTGTGTAAGCTTAGGCACTGATGACCTTAGCAGTTAAGTCCCATCAGATTTCACACACATTAGAACATTTCGTTTCGTGCTGGGGACCAGCACGCCTACCCTCTCGGGAAGCAGCGCGTTAGACCGCGCGGCTAGGTGGGCGGGCACGACTCACCATGCTTTTGTTCACTTCCAGATATTCGTAGGCATTCTGAAAACGTCTGTGAATGTCCGTAACCCTCCTACTCCCCGCTAAAAGAAAATTACAGCTTTTAGCTTGTAACGCACCTCGGCTGCAGACGTCATTTTGAAGGTAATGTATAGCGCTGCCACCTATTTGAAATTCATGAAACTATAGGTACTGAAGCTGCATTACTTATCGAAGCCCTCACATACTTTTATCTGCCGTCATAGCTTAGGGTGATATAACCTCCCAAAAAGTTCTGCGAGAAGAAAAGGAGATTACGGAGCGCGTGTCTGTCGCCTGTCACCTTCTCCGCACGATATACGGCCCCGAGCGTTTCGGCAGCAATTGCGCCGACATTATCGGGACGGAGGTGCGGCGTGTGGCCTCATTAGCAGCGCAGTGGAGGTGTACGGCTGTGGGGGCCAGGACGCTGCCCGCCAGCTGATAAGGGCGAGTGCCCGTGTGCCGGCACAGGGAACTGCCGCAGATAAGGTCCGTAGCGTGGGCGGCCGCCATTAGCGCAGGACTGCTTCTGGCTACTGCTACGGCTGACCACGTGACTCGCCGGCGGGTACGCTAGCAGTGCTCTCTCCCCGTCTCACCCCTTCCCCCGTCCACTCACCCACAACCGACGTCTATCCAGTCGACGTGTTCACCTGTCTGGCTTTGGCGCAGCAGCCGACAGTACGGTACTATTCAACTCGCCTCCCTTTACTGAAATCAGTGATCTCTTTGAACCAGTCAGTCTATTCCAAATCAATTGCTACAGTTGAAACCTGCTTTATTCGTCACAATCTAAATCCTATACAATAAAAGTTGCTCATTACGTATCGAAATATACACTTTCGGCCACTACAAAAATCTGCTAAAAATTATCCATTACGTTCCACACCAAACTTTTTTCTTGTACTCCCTACATCTGATTAGGATCTTAATGGGGTTGGAATGATGCGTTGACGTACTCTCCCGTGTTTGAGACTTTGATTTAGATTTTTAAACTCCACCTTCTGCAAAATACATTGTTTTTCCTTTCTCGTTCTACCCCAGCAGACACACCAGAAAAACAAACCTTTAATGTTTGGATCATTCTAAACATAAACAACTAGTGTAAATTAACGACCTCTCGTCTATTACATTGCTAGATGCCAAGTCTGTTTTGTTTGCAGATGATACAAACACTGCAATAAATAGGAAATCAAGTACAGATTTATAATTGACTGATAGTTAAACGTTCACTGACATTAATAAATGGTTTAAAAGTAATTCACTCTCATTAAACTTTGAAAAGACCCATTTTATGCAGTCCAGAACCTGTAAGAGATTTCCTTCCAGCATATGTATAACAGGAAGACATGCAGATAGAAGAGGTTGAGAGCGTAAAATTTCTGAGATTACAGCTTGGTAATAAATTCAGTTGGGGAGGGAATACCACGGGACTGCTGAAGCACCTACACAAGTCCGTGTTTGCTGTGCGAATATCAGCTATAGTAGATATAAATGTAAAACATTTGCATACTTCGCAGACTTTCATTCTGTTGTGTCATGTGGGATCGTATTCTGAGGTAGCTCGTTAAACCGAGCAAGAGTTTTTAGAGAACAAAAGTGTGTAATAAAACTCACTTATGGTGTAAATTCAAGAATATCATGTAGAAACCCTTTCAAGGAACCGGGTATTATAGCCAAAGCTTCTCAGTATATTTATTTCTTAATGAAATTTGTTGCAAATAATATGTCTCTATTTCCAACCAATAGCTCAATATACAGGGCGAGTCACCTAACATTACCGCTGGATATATTTCGTAAACCACGTCAAATACTGACGAATCGATTGCACAGACCGAACGTGAGGAGAGGGGCTAGTGTAATTGGTTAATACAAACCATAAAAAAATGCACGGAAGTACGTTTTTTAACATAAACCTAGGTTTTTTTAAATGGCACCCCGTTAGTTTTGTTAGCACATCTGAACATATAAACAAATACGTAATCAGTGCCGTTTGTTGCATTGTAAAATGTTAATTACATCCGGAGATATTGTAATCTAAAGTTGACGCTTGAGTACCACTCCTCTGCTGTTCGATCGTGTGTATCGGAGAGCACCGAATTACGTAGGGATCCAAAGGGAACGGTGATGGACCTTAGGTACAGAAGAGACTGGAACAGCACATTACGTCCACATGCTAACACCTTTTTATTGGTCTTTTTCACTGACGCACATGTACATTAACATGAGGGGTGAGGTACACGTACACACGTGGTTTCCGTTTTCAATTACGGAGTGGAATAGAGTGTGATCCGACATGTCAGGCCAATAGATGTTCAATGTGGTGGCCATCATTTGCTGCACACAATTGCAGTCTCTGGCGTAATGAATGTCGTACACGCCGCAGTATATCTGGTGCAATGTCGCCGCAGGCTCCCACAATACGTTGTTTCTTATCCTCTGGGGTTGTAGGCACATCACGGTACACATTCTCCTTTAACGTACCCCACAGAAAGAAGTCCAGAGGTGTAAGATCAGGAGGACGGGCTGGCCAATTTGTGCGTCCTCCACGTCCTATCAAAGGCCCGTTGAACTTCCTGTCAAGGGTCAGCCTAGTGTTAATTGCGGAATGTGCAGGTGCACCATCATGCTGATACCACATACGTCGACACGTTTCCAGTGGGACATTTTCGAGCAACGTTGGCAGATCATTCTGTAGAAACGCGATGTATGTTGCAGCTGTTTGGGCCCCTGCAATGAAGTGAGGACCAATGAGGTGGTCGCCAATGATTCCGCACCATACATTTACAGTCCACGGTCTCTGTCGCTCTACCTGTCTGAGCCAGCGAGGATTGTCCACGGACCAGTAATGCATGTTCCGTAGATTCACTGCCCCGTGGTTTGTGAAACCCGCTTCATTGGTAAACAGGTAGAACCGCAACGCATTCTCTGTTAATGCCCATTGACAGAATTGCACTCGATGATTAAAGTCATCACCATGTAATTGCTGATGTAGCGGCACATGAAACGGGTGAAAGCGGTGACGATGCAGTATGCGCATGACACTACTTTGACTCAGTCCACCGGCTATCGCAATGTCCCGTGTACTCATGTGTGGGTTCATGGCAACAGCAGCTAACACACCAACTGCACCCGCTTCTCCTGTGACGGGCCTGTTACGGACCCGTTTGCGTGCTACGACCATACCTGTTGCATACAGTTGGCGGTAGATGTTTTGCAATGTGCGGCACGTTGGATGCTCTCTGTCCGGGTACTGTTCTGCATACACCCTGCAGGCTACAGCCGCATTTCGTCGACACTCGCCATAGATGAGTATCATCTACGCCTTTTCAGAGTTCGAATACAACATAGTCACAGTTCCTACAACACTACACTATCACAGAGGTCTGGTAACACTGTGTACTACAGTTGGTCTGCGTCTGGAGACGAATGCAGAATAACAATAGCAGCAAGCGCTACATGCAGACACTGCGACAGCTAGACTAAACCACATAGTGCATTACAGCCAGACTCGTAAACACGGTCGTCATCGTAAACATGTCCCTGCAGATGCTGCTCGCCGACCGTGGCCCGTGTTTGTTGCAACACGCAACTGAACGTCGGAGGTTTCAAGCGTCAACTTTAGGTTACAATATCTCCGGATGTAATTAACATTTTACAATGCAACAAACGGCAATGACTACGTATTTGTTTATATGTTCAGATGTGCTGACAAAACTAACGTGATTCCATTAAAAAAAGGTAAGTTTGTGTTAAAAAACATACTTCCGTGCATTTTTGTATGGTTTGTATTAAACAATTACACTAGCCCCTCTCCTCACGTTCGGTCTGTGGAATCGGTTCGTCAGTATTTGATGTGGCTTACGAAATATATCCAGCGGTAACGTTAGGTGACTCACCCTGTATAGTGTCGTCACTAGGAATGAGAACAATCTAAACAAGGACCTCACATCACTTACCTCGGTTCAAAAAAGGGAACCAATATTCAAGAACACGCATTTTCAGTAAACTACAGCAACCATTAAAAACTTGGTTTAAGAAAAAGCACAGTTTAAACATAGTTTGAATGACTTTTTGGTAGCAACTCCTACTCTATACATGAATATCTCATCAGGGACTGTCAGACCATCTTAGGTAAATGTGTCTGTTACAATTCAGTTTTGACAACAGTTGGCCAAAACAGTGAATATTAGATATTTTGTGTATGATAAGTGTATTGAAAAATCGTACTTGTGATTCTTTCTGACAGCGTATTAATTCTTTAAATATTTGTATTACTGTAATGTAATGACATATCTTTACAGTCTCCTGACAAATGGTCAGCGAAGTGAGTATTACGTTGAAATGTTCTACGTGTTTTATCTTAAGCTTTCTGTCATGTTCCACACTCACGAGAATCATCTCAGGTTTGGATCTGAGGAAGGAAAGCTGAATTTAATCAAGTCAGAAACGATGAACAAGTTAGTGTCTACAACAACATAGCATCTCTGTACGAGTATGGCGACATAAGCGTTTACGTAAATAATCGGGTGAAAAGAGATGAGAGTGGAAGGAAGTACATGATTCCAACTGAGAAAAGAAATAAAATACACCAAAATTGCATACCTGTAGGAAATCATAGGACATGCGAGACCACTACACACGAAACTGCTTTGCTGTTCATCTGCAAACGATTGAGCAGAACCTAGAAATGCACTTTCAAAGGTAACGTTGTTTCAGATGAACAATCGAAAGTAAATAAATAAAATGCATCTTGTACGGTTTTTAACTCTGAACTGGAAAGCCGACCATGAACTTTGAATGATATTTAACAGAAATAAATCGATGTCCACAGAAGATGATACATGTTCGGGTTAATAGAATAAGCTTCGGTCGACTTATCCTACAAAACCTGGTATGAGAACAGTATTCATCTTAATTTTGACACATTTTTAATAGCCTTTCGAAGTAATTGATGAATTGGAAATAAAGCAAGAGTTCAAGAAACCCTAGTCAGATATCTAATTTTACTTAAAAGACAATATTTTTATTACTACTGACTAATTAAAACAGTGTTAAAGATACGTTTAAAGCTTTTACAAAAGTTCCTGTTTCGCAATCCTCTGATCAAACAGAATCGTTTGATACCCATCACTCTAACATTCTTGCTCCTAATTTGCCGATTTCCTAGTGATATTAATTGTCTACGTCCTAAGCCCTTTCGTCACCTTTCAATCACATGTTATAAAGTTGGTTTGCCTGAGATCAGAACAGAAAAGTATTATGAAGCACTTACAGTTTCCCTGGCAGGACCAAATTGCCTATATAACTGACCAACAGCATAGCTTAAAACTGCAGAAAAATATATTTGAATCGTAGGACAGGTCGTAATTTTTTCATAGGCCTCGTTTGAAACTATGGTAATGACGACACAAGCCAGTAGAATAAAAGCTATATCCATTGTTCGAGGTGGTCACTTTTGGGCAGTTTTGGTGGCAGCCTTGATACCATATTGTCGAGTGTAGTTAAAATATGCTTTAGCAAGAGACACATGTGCGAAAGTGTTCAAGATGGCAGTATACTGTTTTTTATAGTGTGAAGATAGCAACACTGAAGCTGGGAAACACTTCCATGCATCTATCTCGTCTTCATTCTTGTACACAATATTCGAAGTTTGTGATCGTCGTTTCGAATATAATAGTAATAATAATAAAAACCTCACTCGATATCTGAAGCAGTGACCAAAGCTCAACTAGAAGATCAATGTATCCAAATGGGTTATGGATTTTAGAACCACGCCGTTAATGGGGTCTCGAATTAATGTAACAGCCCCTCGTGCTCTGTTAGTGGGATATTGTTTGCCCACATCAGTGGCATGGTCGGGTATCGAGCTCTGATCCTAACTTCGTGCCTGCTCATTTTGGAAATGGACCATTCCAAGATCATAAACAGTAATTCCGAATCCCTCTCTTTTCCAGCTGCAGTATGCCAGCATCGAGTCAGGGCCTGCGATATGCTGTCCACTGTTTGCCAGATGACTTCTGCTTTCGAGATTGCATCCGGCCTGATCTGCTGGATATAGTCGCTGTGAGTTTCCAACCTCTTGCACGCTTTTATGACGATGGGAGCCCTTACCACCGGCTAACTGGGGCAAAACTGATGATGCTTGACGCACTATCACAATATCACTGTACTCGGGAGGCCGCTGGCTGCCACTACGTCCTACTCGCACCTGTGAGCTAACACTGGCGACCATGGCCTTCCTCTGATGGCAAGACCGTTCTGTAATTCTGCACCACCATCGCCATCCCACGCAGAGCTGCTAGGAGCTAACTGGGGCACCCCCAAAGAGGTCCTCGAGTGTGGTCACAAGTGTCGTCGAGTTGATGGGCGTCGACACCGCACATAAGCAATGCCTGCTGCCAGCGGGTTCGGGCTACCATATACGACCCAGCTCCCCTACTCACCAACAACTTCGACAACCTGCTGAGCACACACGGCAGTACTTTCCACTCTGGTGCTTCATCCACAGCCCAGTTCATTGCTAGCCCTGTGGAGACAGTTCAGTTGTAAACTGAAGCTAATAACTGTATAGTTCACTAACGTTGTCTTATTAGTGCCCATGGGTCGTGTCGGGCCCTCACCATCGTGCGACACACTTTGTAGTCCTGCATCCACAAGGGTCACTACTCACCAGTCTTTTTCTGCAATCGCAGGAAATCTCGTTCATAGATGTTCATGTCCGCCCCAATAGCTAAATGGTCGGCGTGACGGACTGCCGTCCTAAGGGGCCTTGGTTCGGTTCTCGGCTGGGTCGGGGATTTTTTCCGCTCAGGGACTGCGTGTTGTGTTGTCTTCATCATCATTTCATCCCCATCTGGAGCACATGTCACCCAATGTGGTGTCGACTGTAACAATACCAGCACCAAGGTGGCCGGACCTGCCCCGTAAGTGGCCTCCCGGCGAATGACGGCATACGCTCATTTCCGCATATGTTCATGATTACAAAATGTGGGTCGTCATTCGACAAGCCGTGAAACACAATCGGCACCACAAAATTACAACTGTCATGTGCAGCTACACGATATCTGTATGTAAAATAGCAATGATCTCTGTGTTTCACATTCATTTTCTTGGAGTGTTCGTTGTAGATGTGACAAATTTGTGCGGTCTGAAATGCCTCATCCCATTCGACACCAATATACATCTTCTTGTTTCACAACAAATAATTTTTTATCTGCCAGTACTTAGATATACCTGTTCGGGAAACCATTCCATGCAATCTGCACCTAGATGCAGATGAAACTGGTGGCCACAAGCGTTCGACGTCTGCATAAATGACAAATGGTAACTTCATTTGTTCGTTATATCAATCTATTTATATGAACTGCTTTGAGAATGCCGGCCGGGGTGGCCGAGCGGTTCTAGGCGCTACAGTCTGGAACTGCGCGACCGCTATGGTGGCAGGTTCGAATCCTGCCTCGGGCATGGATGTGTGTGATGTCCTTAGGTTAGTTAGGTTTAAGTAGATCTAATTCTAGGGGATTAATGACCTTAGAAGCTAAGTCCCATAGTGCTCAGAGCCATTAGGACCATTTGCTTTGAGAATGGGCTGTTGGGTGGTTTAAATCGCACACAGTCATCCATACATGCATCTAACTTTTCTTTGGAATGAAAAATAACGTAGCCAGATTTCATATACTTCGATCAGCAGTAGTACTACTACTTGCAAATTTCAGAAGTTTTCACGCAATAGAAATGACTACCATTCCACAGAATTATCGCACGACAGGAATAGAAGGGAGAACCGATAGAAGTACTCAATGTACCCTCCTCCACACACCGTCAGGTGGCTTGCGGAGTATGGATGTAGATGTAGATGCTTTGTGATACGTAGTCGTAGAAGCAGAAATTCATTCTTATCTCCCATGTCATCTACAGTGTTTTTTTTTTCAGATGTTTACATATTCCAGACCTTCCGTACTGGAAAAGCTTAATTTGTTTGCAAGTGGAACATGTTCAGAGACACGTTCTGCACGCAGATTAGCAGGACACAATGCTGCTGAAACAGACGATTTAAAACATGCATTGTCCTTGTATACTGATAAGGGTTGTTACTTTATGAGAAATGTCAGTTTTGTCAGCGACATTGGTCGCAATAACACTCTTTCTGAGTGTATGTATGAAGGACGTTCTCAGTATTCCAGAGATAATTGTTTGTTGAGTTTTCATTTTGTGTGAGAAAGGGATTCTGGTGTCACACGTGGTTGAAAGCAAAAGTGCGTATTGGTGTGGAGGTCAAATTTCGTAATGATGTTGCTGTAACTTGGAGTATGTTAAAGTAGGAAATTTGCTACATTCGGTAACTTTGCGAAAAGTGGGATGTCAAATTTAGGGAACCTTTCAAGCTTCGCTTCGTAAATTTTCGTAACTCGCTTTCTTTTACTATCGAGTAGTGTTTCTTAAACATCTCTTAAATGCACAAGAAATGTAGCACTCTTTACCGCGTTTCATATTTAAATACTTAATGTAAATCTTGTTTAAAGAGTCGAAAGTTATTCCTAAGGATTAACTTTGTATATTTACTGTTTATTTACAGATTTCAAAATATTATTAATAACGAGGTTGAAACACTCCTCTTTAAACCCACCGTTATTGACTAGTGGATTATAGCCTGACAGTTTAGAACGGTTTGATAGTGTGCAACTGATAAAGGATGATTGGTTAACGTCTGCACGGGAGTTGTTTTGTATCAAATTCAACAAAGCTAATTAGCACGTCAGGTAACAATAATCGGCACATACTTGTTAATGTTCTATATCTTTCGTCTAAACAGCACTAATGAGACCGTTACTACCTTCGTCTGACGAAGTAATAACGGTTAACTCATCACAGGTCGCATGTTAATGTCCTCACACGGTAATAATCTTCATGTGGCACTGAATGCACAATTCTCACTTCACTCCAAATCGTGGGTGTCCAGCACTGTTGTCCCGTAATCACAGTGCACAAATGAACACTTAAACACATCAACAAATCACTCAATTAACGCCATTTCCTTATTAGGTGGAGGTGAAGCTCACGGCTTTGGGTGACACACACAGCCGTTAAACAACTGTATGCGCACTGCTCTCTTAGCAGCCAACTACTTACTTGCTCAGAGTCTCAACACTGACTACCTTCTGGCGCACCGGGCGCTCGACTATCGATAGTACCTACTGCGACCTGCGTGAGGCAAAGATATTTAGCGTCCATATCGTTCATGCAATCTAAAAATTTCAAAACAGAATAATTCAGACTCGTACTGCAGCTCCCAAAATCCAACTGATAACTGTGCATTGGGCTGGCACTGAACATCGTTGCATTGCACATAGCAAGAGTTATTTAAAATATTTTGTTTCAGCCTGCAGCAGTGACACGCAGTTGCAACGCATAGTTCATTATCTGTTGTCGTACTAGTTACCCAAAGTGATTACATCCAGTAAAACAATAACTGGATTGACATACTCTCTGATATTATTTGGGCTAGAGGCTGTGTAAGTGCTTTGCACTGAAAATTTAGATAGTGGAATGACGTGCAAAGTTCACACAGCAATATTGTTATCACAATTGGGAGGTCAGATGTGTGTTGTTAATAACGACTGCATATAGTGTATGTAATAATGCCCATAGGTACTTTCAGTACAGAAGCTTCATAATCAGTACAGAGTAATGGTTAGATACAGGTAATATTGAGCATAACGCTACATCATATACACTGTCAGATTAATGTCTAAAGGGCTCACTTAGATATGATACCATGAAACTCTTGAAAGTTTATACATAGACATTCACACAGATAGAAAATTTAAAGTAAAAATCTTATACTTGTGTAATTTTTACTGCATGTAACACGGTTTTATTGCTAGTTTTGAATTCAGCAGCCAGATGACAGCTGGCCTTCTAATTGTATCTACAATGAAAGACTATTTACACATCTTTGCCTGTATATGTCATGTATTATTAATAACAATTGTGTTTGCATCGTGCGTAGCATCGTAAGCAAGAAACATAATTTTATGTGCAACATAGTATAAATATTACTACCACTTCTTGCCGCTTAACTGCACATGACAATACATTTTGTGGGAACTTTTTACTATTGATGGGTTATGTATTCTGTGGAGAACATTACACTGAACATTTATTTTATGTGACGTTGACAGTACAGTGATATTCCATTCTTAATTGGGACGTATGACACTCTTTACGGAGAGTAATACAGTAGTAAATAGACAAAAACGTTTGAAAGTAGTTTAGTACTCATTGTAAATAGCTTAATGCAGTTTATTATGATAGAAGCACTTTTAATGTATAATTTTCTAAGGTGACATGTAGTATGTAGGATAGGGATCTGTCTTATAAACGTTTTTCTACTTCTAATGTATTAATTTTGTTATGTGATAATTCATAGTATCTAATAATCTCATAAGTTAATATTTTTACATTGTACTATCAATTTTTTCTTTTGGAAGAGGATTGTTTTTCCACGGTATACTGTTCTTGACTTGAGGTATTGTATAGTTAGCGATTTATGGTGAATGCTTACACTAAATATGCACTTACATGTGACTTATTGAAGTGCATGGTATTTCTCTTTTTGGTGTGCATAGAGTACATGTGCATTTTTCTTGCAGTCAAACTGCTAGTAATGTTCTGAGCTTTTATTGATTCTCAGATCTGTTGTGGAGTAGTTGTGGTTTCAGTAGCTATTTGTGTACAGCGTATGTGTGCCAAAAATGTCACTGATAGTTAGTAGTCAAGAAATACTTGCTCCAAATGATGTTTTAGAGAAGAGGGGAAAGCTGCTTCTAACGAGTTATCAAATGTTCAAAAGAGGCCGTCTCAGATTATTGATTCAAGTAAGATAGATGTGATTATGACAGACAATACCAGAGCAGTCACAGTTTGATACTTAAAGATGAACAAGAGAATCCTATTGAATATTTTATATTTGAAAATAATTCGGTAGGAGTGAATTTTCATAACAGTCTAATTCAGTGGTTGAAGATTCAGTCAATGCATGTATGACATAAGAGCAAACTGAGGCAGTCGCTCCATCAATGTCACCACTGTGACCAATAAATCGTGATCCTTACAGGCATGGTCTGGGAAATTAATCCCCTTAGCGCCTTTTACAGCTTCGTTCCAGGTCCATAAAAACTTTATCTAGGAATATGAAGCTCGACTCATTCTCGAGAATACCGCCCCCACCTGTGTTGATACGTTTCCTAACGCTCATGTCATATTATTGCTTACTCAAAGGTTTGCGTGTCCTATTACACTCCTGGAAATTGAAATAAGAACACCGTGAATACATTGTTCCAGGAAGGGGAAACTTCATTGACACATTCCTGGGGTCAGATACATCACATGATCACACTGACAGAACCACAGGCACATAGACACAGGCAACAGAGCATGCACAATGTCGGCACTAGTACAGTGTATATCCACCTTTCGCAGCAATGCAGGCTGCTATTCTCCCATGGAGACGATCGTAGAGATGCTGGATGTAGTCCTGTGGAACGGCTTGCCATGCCATTTCCACCTGGCGCCTCAGTTGGACCAGCGTTCGTGCTGGACGTGCAGACCGCGTGAGACGACGCTTCATCCAGTCCCAAACATGCTCAATGGGGGACAGATCCGGAGATCTTGCTGGCCAGGGTAGTTGACTTACACCTTCTAGAGCACGTTGGGTGGCACGGGATACATGCGGACGTGCATTGTCCTGTTGGAACAGCAAGTTCCCTTGCCGGTCTAGGAATGGCAGAACGATGGGTTCGATGACGGTTTGGATGTACCGTGCACTATTCAGTATCCCCTCGACGATCACCAGTGGTGTACGGCCAGTGTAGGAGATCGCTCCCCACACCATGATGCCGGGTGTTGGCCCTGTGTGCCTCTGTCGTATGCAGTCCTGATTGTGGCGCTCACCTGCACGGTGCCAAACACGCATACGACCATCATTGGCACCAAGGCAGAAGCGACTCTCATCGCTGAAGACGACACGTCTCCATTCGTCCCTCCATTCACGCCTGTCACGACACCACTGGAGGCGGGCTGCACGATGTTGGGGCGTGAGCGGAAGACGGCCTAACGGTGTGCGGGACCGTAGCCCAGTTTCATGGAGACGGTTGCGAATGGTCCTCGCCGATACCCCAGGAGCAACAGTGTCCCTAATTTGCTGGGAAGTGGCGGTGCGGTCCCCTACGGCACTGCGTAGGATCCTACGGTCTTGGCGTGCATCCGTGCGTCGCTGCGGTCCGGTCCCAGGTCGACGGGCACGTGCACCTTCCGCCGACCACTGGCGACAACATCGATGTACTGTGGAGACCTCACGCCCCACGTGTTGAGCAATTCGGCTGTACGTCCACCCGGCCTCCCGCATGCCCACTATACGCCCTCGCTCAAAGTCCGTCAACTGCACATACGGTTCACGTCCACGCTGTCGCGGCATGCTACCAGTGTTAAAGACTGCGATGGAGCTCCGTATGCCACGGCAAACTGGCTGACACTGACGGCGGCGGTGCACAAATGCTGCGCAGCTAGCGCCATTCGACGGCCAACACCGCGGTTCCTGGTGTGTCCGCTGTGCCGTGCGTGTGATCATTGCTTGTACAGCCCTCTCGCAGTGTCCGGAGCAAGTATGGTGGGTCTGACACACCGGTGTCAATGTGTTCTTTTTTCCATTTCCAGGAGTGTATATAGCAAGGAATACCTAACTGCAAGAAACACCCGACCGTTGTGGTCTGATAAGAAGCCGAGCCATTTCACTAATGCCTTCCTCCCACGACGGAAGTCTTCTGACACGCTCTACAAGAAAAACGTTCGGTTCAATGCTTCTCCGTAATTCCTCAGAACCCACCTGCAGTTTCTTTAATGTAACTGTTCATTGAGATCTACATTCTCCGATTTGTGTGCTCCAACTAGAAAACTGTAAACATCTCCTTTGACTAGTTCGGCAAGTTAAACTTCTTCAACGCGTTCTGTTTTACTGAATATGTACCAAGTCACCTACGTTGAAATTAAATTCACCATTTAATGCAATTGTATACTGTATTCAGACGCCTGTTATCATGGACATCAGTAGGTCTCTTCTTAATTGTGTGATGCTTCCACATTCGGTTTTTTATCCTCCTGTTCTACCATTCAAAAGCAGTAGCTTTCAAATGCGAGGACGCTGAATATAAGTTTATCCTGTGTCTTTTTCATTAACACTTTCAAATTCCTACTGCAAAATTCACCTCTATAGTCGGTTTGAAGGTTGTTGGGACAGCAGTTTGTACTAGTCTGCAGGAATGTCCGATAATCTCTAAAACCACCTTCCACATATTAACCTTCACAGGTGGAGCACAAGCGAAATTTGAATATGTATGTATGCCCACTAGAGTGTACTTGAAAACTTTAATCGATTTTGAGTAGTATTACATATCTATGAGATCACTTAGATCAGCGTCCCATACATTATCCAATCCTCGTGTTACCACATGTCTCTGTGGGAATGTTGTGCATGCTGGCCTGTGAAGCATATGAGCAACCGTCTACATAATTACTCAATGATGCTTCTGTCTTGAAGCTCTGATAAGATTAATGTGAATTCGTTCGTGTGACCTGTATTCAATGCAGCAGCTGATACTTTAGGTAATTGTAATTGGTCTATGATTTCACTCAGGTCAGTGTAATACATATATCCTCCCCTAGTGGTAGCTTACTCAGTCTGTCATGCTGAACTTCAGTCCTTTTACCTGCGCTGTATTCTTGTATTTGTCACTCTCTGAGGCTTTCATTCATCCTATGTGCGTTAGTGATGTGTAATATTTGACCATATACTTTTATTTCTTTTGGGGCATCCTTTTTGACGATGAAAATTTTTAGTGTAATACCACCAATAAAACTTTTTTTTTTTCAAATTCCTCAGATCCAACTCGTACTGCATTCTCAGTTACATGTATTGGGTACTTACCTAATATATATAGTTTCGTCCTGATGACCCCGTATGGCGTGCCGAACTCAGCACTACCATAACAGATAATGAAGTCAGTAATACCATAAATTCCCTCATATTTTTCTTCTTCTTTTTTTCGGCGTCTACCCATTGTGCGTGACGTTCTTTTCAGATTGTCGGTTACTGGTTTAAACATTTCTAAGGGACGCTGATCTCGTTGCAGCTGCCCTAACGTAAACAATCGTAATTTCCATCGAATAGACTTAGGCTTAGTCGACGAAATACTGCAGTGTCCTAAGCCGTTTTTGAGGTAGTATATAATTTGTATATACTTTGAGATTACTAGTGATGATGGGAGTCAAGTGCCTTAGCTATCGCTTTGACACATCTACACATATCAGTCAATTTTGTGTTGACTTCATCAATGTTATCATTCACATATCGTTGACATTGCTGTATTCTACAATTTAACACCTCGTCATCTATAGCCCTCATCTCGATAAGACTTTTCAGTTCCATTAATTTGGCACTGCATGGCTCGATTTTTCTTTCAACGTACAGACACCTCTGTTTTGCATCATATGAAGCAGTGCAACTCTACCCATAGTCTGCAATATACTGATACAGTTACGTTTTAATATACCGCCTTTTGTTCTAAATCTCACGCATTTCGTCTATGTCGGCCATCATTATATTTCCTAGTTTCATCTTTAACCATAACGCCATACTTCGTGTTATTCCCGCATATGTTCACGAAGTAATTGAACGACATGTTATTTGCTACCTATCATTGGTAAATATACTTCAGCTTTATGAAGTTTACATTATCCCAGACTAACTGCTACTGGAGCCTCGAATATGTCTGGATAGAATAATGTATATGGCGACCAAAGCAGATTTCATCCTTACTTTCCACTGACACTTCGTCAGATTTGAATACACTGTTCAGCTTTATTTTCTTCAGTCGGTGGAATATGACTGCTTTCACCGAATGGCTGGTATATTACACCCTAATTACTGTGCAAAATACCATGCAATACCTGATATTTTAGCGGAAACAGGGTCTTTGAAAAAATATGTACATGCCCGAAGATGGACCCCTCAGGATGAGTTAACAGTGTTAGAGCAAAAATCGTTTTCCCAAACCACGAAAGACCAATAATCAAAGCACCTTTGTTATCGGGAGGTAGTAATTCATTTGTCTTATTCTTCCAGTTTCCATTATCATCAATGCACAACCATTCGCTTACTACAAGACTTTTGCGGGTAGGTATTACTTTGATGTCACTAAATCATGGGTTTTAAAATAGCACCGCTGTGAAGAACACCCGGTTCAGTGCCATACCGAAACAGACTCGTTTACATCCAGTGTAAAGCAACAGAACGGCGTTATGGTAACGTCAAGTGCCGTCTGCTGCAAGGACTTTCTCACGCTGGGAAGGAAAGCATGCAATTTTACTTAAGCTTATTTGCCTTTTTTCCCTCTTCACTATCAGCGATAACTGTAGTACTACCTCACTGCAAGCAGTCTTGATATAAGTCTCACACCGTTACGATGTTACGTTTCTCTCAAAAGTGTGTGAACATTATCGATCGCTGTAAATATGTTTACAACCTGAAACTTCCTGGCATATTAAAAGTGTCTGCCGGGCAGAGACTCGAACTCAGGACCTATGCCTTTCATGGCCAAGTGCTTTACCAGGTTCACCGGAGAATTTCTGTGAATGCTAAAATATAAAATCTGAACGCTTTGGTCGATCTTAACGATCGACACTTCATATAGAAGTGCATCATTAAAATGACCAAGGTTGTAACTATCAACTCTGTCGCTTAATTTGTTTAAATGACATATTAAATTTATATTATCGGTATTTACAGCTAAGCTGTGAGGACGGGGCGTCAGTTGTGCTGGGGTGATTCAGATGGTAGAGCACTCGCCCGCGAAAGGCAAAGGTTCCGAGTTCGAGTCTCGGCCCGGCACACAGCATTAACCTGGCAGGGAGTTTCATATCAGCTCATACTACGCTGCAGAGTGAAAATTTCATTTTGTTTACAACCTCTTCTGCCATTATTATTATTATCTTTGGTACAGTTACCTATTCCTATGCCCATGTGGTTAAGGGGGTAGGACGTGAAAGGGGCCGACTTGGTGCAGAAGAGGCACCACAGGACATTTTAATCTTCACTGTCTATGCTTTTACAAATAAATTCATAAAATTTTGCAAGCATGACCAGCAAGGATTCACACTCATAGCAGTGGAAGTTCAAAAACATAAGAAAACATTTTTTATTACACATGAAATTTCATCATTCTTTTCACTTACTATTGGCTGCATTTGTTGCTATAGGTGAACTTTTCTCCAAGTTAGAGATATTCTTCGATGAATTTTGCACAGCATACAAACCATACTTACAGCTGTATGAAACTCTAGAAGTTTCTAATGCTATTAAAAACTTTGTAAAATATTGAGATAATTAACTATAAAATTTGCGTTTATTTAAACATTAAGTTTAAAATGTAATAGCTCATTCATTTTTTCATATATTAAGTAAATTATAGAGTTTCATACACCTGTAAGTGTGGTTTGTGAGCTGTGCAAAAGTAATCGAAATATATCTCTTACTTATGAAGAAAAGTGTACCTATAGCAACAAATTCAGTCAATAGTAAGTGAGAAAATGATGAAATTTCACATGTAAAAAAAATTTATTATGTTTATGAATTTCCACTGCTATGCGTGTGAATCCTCAATCCTTCCTGGTCATGCTAACAAAGCTTTATGAATTTATTTGTAAAAGTATAAGCAGTGGAAATTAAAATATCCTGTAGTGCCTCTCCTGCTCCAAGTTGGCTCTTTTGATGTCCTAACCCCCTCAAGACATTGTATTGTAAGTAGCGTGTTGAGATCACGGCTGGAATGATGACGTGCTGAATATCACACAGCATGACTGATACGACCCTCAGAGTCACAGGTGACGTGCTGTGCATCAAAAAAGTTTAAACTGAAAGTATGTCTGACATATTTATTTCCAATATTCCTTCTGATTGCTATTAGCACATGTACTTACCACGAAATTTTACACACTTATTTAAGATATAATTATTTATTATTATATAACTGCCAACAATATCCTCATTACAATTTATATTAAACCACAACAGCAACGGGAATCAATAGGAATGTGCTTGAATCACATTGTTATCAACACTCCCATCACATTTTGCTGTGAGGAAAAAATCAGTAAATACCGTGATGAGAGAATGGCGTTCTTTCTATTCAAATACTTACAGCCTATATCTTCAATAATCGTCGTCATTGTCAAGATGCAAATGCATGGATATTTTAGAAACCTTCAACCCATTGCTGCTGTGAACTCCTTCACTGGCGATATATGTAATAAAGCTCTAGGTATAATGTCAGACGAAAACACAATAACAGTTATAGATGGACGATTACTTACTGTAATTGCTTACACTTCTTGTGTGATGTGTGACTGGACAGACATTTTAAAAATTATAGTAAACACTTTCAACACATGCAGCACTATGCATTTGTGGGCCCAATCACATATGAAAAATGATTTATTTCTTCATAGATATTAGTTATGATGTCGTGATTTTACCAAATTCTCTCAGGAGCATGGGCATGGGGGCGTGGGTGCTTCAGGTTTCAGTCGCTCAGCAGGCGCACATGTAGTGCATTGGATTACAGGCATCTGATGGCTTACATGCAGATGCATCAGATTAAGAATATGTGCCTCGCACCTTTGTGTTAACTACAGGACACTCTCGCACGCACAGAAAGAATGAACATAGTGATCTAGGTGGACAGTGCTACATATGTGGTGAATACGTGAATGCAGTGCTGTGCTTCATGTACGTTATTGACGGCAGAGCAGCGTGTGCTTGGATGGGCGGGTGCTTTATGCTGACAACATGCATGCGAACTGCAGCGGATGCCGCGGGCTCTCCCCTCCCCTCCTCCTCCTTCTCCTCCTTCTTCCCATGCTCCCCTCCTCGGCCATGGTATATGGTTCCCAATATGGCCTCGAAGACAAGGAAGTGCTGATGCGGCTGTCAGCGAAATACAGCATATGCAGTTATGTCAGCTGTAATGTGTCACTTCACTTATAGAAAGGGTTGATCTTGAAGTCAGCACATTCTCTCCCCGTTCTCTCCTTGCCTTACTTCTGTAGTCTACTTTTCATTTGAGGACACCTTATAGATGACTAGTGGTTCCTTGAACGAGACAGGCATCTACTGATGTGCCCTTTCATAAACGGCATGAAATTTGTTTTATGCCTGACGAATTCCAATTCGTTTTAAATTAACTGGGAACTGACTGCAGCGACTCGACTACAAATTTTATATGGTGCGCACATCACCGTTAATGGTTGATTTCTATACTCACAGACTGAACATACCGACTAACAAGACAATTCTATTTTGTCTAAAACTGACACAGTGAGACCGTGGCTCTGTACAATTAATATAGGTTAATTCGTACAAAGAAGAAGACAGCAAATGCCCACTATGGTTGATGGTTGCTGTCTTCCTCTTTTTAAATGGTTCAAATGGCTCTGAGCACTATGGGACTTAACATCTGAGGTCATCAGTCCCCGAGAACTTAGAACTACTTAAACCTAACTAACCTAAGGACATCACACACATCCATGCCCGAGGCAGGATTCGAACCTGCGACCGTGGCAGTCGCGTGTTTCCGGACTGAAGCGCCTAGAACCGCTTTGCCACCACGGCCGGCTCCTCTTTGTAAGAATCTACCTACATCAACAAGACAATTGCAAGACGAGGTCAACGTAGTGTACTCCTGAGAATGAGTGGAGCCTTCAACACCACGTCACTAGAGGCACTTTGGTTTGTGATGGGGACCTGCCCTATAGACATAACAGTACGTTATAGAGCAGCACTTTAGTGGCTTAAGAGGTACACGCTCGATAAAGTCACCGAAATTGCAGGAACCAACATTATTAAGAAAACACAAATGAAACAATGGCGGATTCAAACATGGCAGAGAGAGTGGGACGCATCCGACATGGGTTGCCGAGTACAGCATTTCTTTCCTGATGTACACGAAAGACTACAACTGAAACATGTCGACCCAAGCCGGGGGATGGTCCATTTTCTGACAGGCCACGGGGCCTCTCCGGTACATTTAAACCGTATGACACTAACTAATGATGAAGTATGCGTATGCGGATAAACTGGCACACCAGAACACGTCGCACTGCTGTGCAACACGCCAGTACAAGTGAGACCTATACAGAACGACAGTGACATCACCAAAATAATACGTAATCCCGATGACTGGATCACAATAAATAGCGTATTGAAGAATAAAAGCGCCAAAACCCATATGGAAGGAGGCGTAGACAAGCACAAACAACACAACAAACTACATGGGAGGACACAAACACGACCACAGATTTCGAAACCGAGGAAGGAACTCTAAGTGAATATGTCTCAGAAGGGATCAACATTTGAGGGACCAAAACCAACAATGCATGACACTGCATGCCACAACACAGTACGAAACAACACAACAATCATTAAACAAATATACATCGGCCGCACATATTAAGACTGCAGCATTAAGGTAATGTCGCTTGGGAGGAGGAATTTTATTCCGAGGCTCCTCCTCCCCAATGACATCCTGCATAGTGTTCGAAGTATAATGCACACAAGCGGTATGTATTGCTCGTTTTATTGTGTGCGAACAGAAGTATATTCTCTTCTCTATTCAAAGCTACAATCAACGAATTTTATATATCAGAAATGTATTAAGTTGTTTAAGGAATAATGCATTCAAGCAGCAGTGAACTATATTGTATTTCTACTAACAATTTACAAAGATAAGTGTATTTCTCACGTAGAGCTAAAATTCATGTATTCCATGCTCAATCGGCATTTAATCTGTATAATCTGTGTAAACATACATTAGCACGAACCTATTTCAGATGAGAATACCTCGAGGTTGTACCGAGACCTTCTCAACCGAAATAGGTAGAAATTGTCCATTATTAACCAACCTTAGACTGTATTACACATCCAAATACAGAATATCACTTCCTTCTACATACTAAAAATTATTTTCACCACCCTCATTGTATTGTATTTTCTTTTTTTTTCTTTTTCTTTGCCATTTGCATTATATAAATTAATTCTCATGAACTAGGTAATAACAAATTATATGGAACCATTTTAACAATTTTTAAACATTCAGTTCGCTGTAACCTTCGAGAAATATTTATATACTATGTTCTTTATATTATTAAAAATAAGCATTAATACCTGTATACCAATATGATTGTAACAATGAGATGTCTTTGCTGTTAGATTCAGAAGCATCCCACCTATTTTACATTTGAAGGCGGTGGTTTGCTCTGTACTTAATTAATAAATAAATGAAGTAAATAAAATAGTGCATACAACAACAAATACTAGGAATGCTGTCTGTATTTAACTGACAACAAACTGCCCCATTAAGAGATTTCATGTACAGGAATACTCTACTGAACGTTTGCCATATTTCGAATGAATGATTAAAATTTCTGCTATCACAAAGTATTAAATCTAGTTGTGGAAAGGTTATAAAATATACTGCCAGAAATAAAAATTACTACACTTGGAAGATGACATTATTGATCCACTGATGGTGTACGCCACCTGGGGGATAGTAGAATCCTGATAACGGTATCAGCGTAGTCCGCCAAGAGATAGCGTAGTGGCGTAGCTACCAAAGCGCCATTTATGTCTACTCTTTCATAGAGATTACTCACAGCCAGAAGGCTCAGTAACGTGTGTGGCAAGCAGGCAACCATGCCATGGAGACACACTCCTGCTTCCTACAGCCAGAGAGCGTGTTTTAAAGGGGTCTAATTGGGGCCTTCTCAGTGGCGGGGTGGTCCTTTCGGAAATATGCATCACAAGTGGAACATGCTGCGTCAGTTGTGCAACGATGCTGGGTACCAATGGTCACATGAACATTCTCACACCCGGAGATGAGGTTCTGGACGTATATGCAGCACAGACGCCCTCCGGGATCGTCGTACTGTAAGGGCAGCAGTTGCTGATCGTACGGCTAACATGGTACAGATAAGGGAGCTTGCGAGTCGAGACGTGTCAACACGAACTGCTGCGAACCGTTTACTAGTATTTAGAAAACTGGCACGCACACAGAAACGACGTCCAAGGCTCGACTGGTGTCGTCAGAGGATGAAAACAGATTCTTCGTACACATAAATGCGGTCGTTTGTGCGTACGACATGGACCCGGCGAGCGCTGACTGATGGAGTGCATTCGTCCAAAACGCGTTGCACTCACCCTAGGCCTTATGGTCTGAGGTGCGGCAATCCGCAACTGTTGTTTACCTTTGGTTTTTCTGGAGGGGACGCTAAACAGCGCTTGGTACGTGCAGAATGCTGTTAGACCCGTTCATTTACAATTCATAGAGTATAAAGGTGTTGTGTTGCTCAACAGGATAATGCTCACCCACGCACTGCCCGTGAAAACGTACTCTGCAAAAGGTTGAGCATGCGTGGTGTAATGAATTCCAGGACAGTATTTTCTGTCCGTATGATCGACTGTATTTCATAATTACCTTTTGCATGGCCGTCCATGGAGGCTACACCACATACTAATACACTACTGGCCAATAAAATTGCTACACCAAGAAGAAATGCAGATGATAAACGGGTATTCATTGGACAAATATATTATCCTAGAACTGACATGTGATTATATTTTCACGCAATTTGGGTGAATAGATCCCGAGAAATCAGTATCCAGAACAACCACCTCAGGCCGTTATGACGTTTTCAATTGGCGAGAGGTCTGGAGAATGTGCTGGCCAGGGTAGCAGTCGAACATTTTCTGTATCCAGAAAGGCCCGTACAGGACCTGCAACATGCGATCGTGCATTATCCTGCTGAAATGTAGGGTTTCGCAGGGATCGAATAAAGGGTAGAGCCGCGGGTCGTAACAAATCTGAAATGTAACGTCCACTGTTCAAAGTGCCGTCAATGCGAACAAGAGGCGACCGAGACGTGTAACCAATGGCACCTCATACCATCACGCCGGCTGATACGCCAATATGGCGATTACGAATACACGCTTCCAATCAGCGTTCACCGCGATGTCACCAAACACCGATGCGACCATCATGATGCTGTAAACAGAACCTGGATTTATTCGAAGAAATGACATTTTGCCATTCGTGCACCCAGGTTCGTCGTTGAGTACACCATCGCAGGCGCTCCTGTCTGTGATGCAGCGTCAAGAGTAACCGCAGCCATGGTCTCCGAGCCGACAGTTCATGCTGCTGCAAACGTCGTCGAACTGTTCGTGCTGATGGTTGTTGTCTTGCAAACGTCTGCATCTATTGACTCACGGATCGAGACGTGGCTGCACGATCCGTTACAGCTATGCGGATAAGATGCTTGTCATCTCGACTGCTAGTGATACGAGGCCGCTGGGATCCAGCACGGCGTTCCATGTTACCCTCCTGAACCCACCGATTCCATATTCTGCTAACAGTCATTGGATCTCGACCAACGCGAGCAGCAATGTCGCGATACGATAAACCGCAATCGCGATAGGCTACAATCCGACCTTTATCAAAGTCGGAAACGTGATAGTACGCATTTCTCCTTCTCACACGAGGCATCACAATAACGTTTCACCAGGCAACGCCGGTCAACTGCCGTTTGTGTATGAGAAATCGGTTGGAAGCTTTCCTCGTGTCAGCACGTTGTAGGTGTCGCCACCGGCGCCAACCTTGTGTGAATGCTCTGAAAAGCTAATCATATGCATATCATAGCCTCTTCTTCCTGTCGGTTAAATTTCACGTCTGTAGCACGTCATCTTCGTGGTGTAGCAATTTTAATGGCCAGTTGTGTGTGGGTGCTCCAGAATGGGTCCATACTTTGTACTACTTTTGCTATTGATCTGTAAATGTAATCATTTCACGTACGCCATACACAGTGTTGCAACAAAAAACCTTGAGTGAATTGGAAATCTCTAAAAGTCTGTACTAACTTTTATCAGGCAATGTATAATAACAGGCGTTGATGTGATTGTTTCGAAGAAGTAAGGGGCCGACATTCTTAGAACGCCGATAGTGTGCTGGCGATTCCGTTCGACGTGCAAGAGCTGCTGGAAGCCGGCAGGGCTGGTCCTCCGCGGCGCGCCTAATCACCCAACTTCCCCTTCACTCGCCGGTTCCGTGTTCGAGTTCCGGCGTGACGCACTCGATTAAACTTCGCAGCGATAATGCTAATCCGATCCGACCTGCGTCTAACGAAGGATAATAACGCGAGACCGCAGCTACAAGCGATGGGATGGGTTGGCACGCTAGCATAGCGAGAGTTCGCATTCCCGTTACCTACCTGAACGGCTTTCCGCGTGCATGGTCGCCACCATTCTGGACTACACAGTTTGCATTTCTTATCACGACCTAAACAACAGGTTGAGCTCCAACGACAAAATTTCTGAGGAAGTCTCCTGATTTCTTTTTTTTTTTTTTTTTGTGCTGAATATAAGGGACTGTAACAAAAGAAGCTTACATTTAAGTTTATAATCTCCTATCTTTGGTCACTGTAAAATCGTGGTATTTTGTACATATTGACCGTGAAACAAAGTATTAACTGATACTATTTATACAATTCCTCCACTCCCTACTAACACCCATATGAACCCTTTACATTCCAATGGCGGTCTGGCTTGTGTGCCGTAGGTGGACCGCAAGACAGGGGTTTCTGATGAACGGCCTGAAGAGAGGCAACATCCTTTACATTAGCTGCAGCGGCAAAAGTCTGGATTACTGGCTGATCTGGCCTTGCAGCATCAAGTCCAGTAAGAATTGTGGCTAAAAACTGTTATTCCGAGCAGCATCTACATGTTTATTGCGAGACGAGAAGGTACTGTAAAATATTAACTGCTCACTGCTCACACGTCTGCAGTCCAACTGAAAAAACGTTTCTTCGGTTATTATTATAACTGTAACAGGAGAGTCGATCGTCTTCAGAAATACTTTTGTTGTTTATTTGTTAACTATGTAGTTCTACGTTTTATAATAATGTGTGTTAGTGTTACATGGATGTTTATCGTTTTATATCACTCATGTCAATTTTCGAAGAATTGTTGTTAATCAAAGAGTAATTACGGGCAGTGTAAAATATGTGTAACAATACTAATATGACGAAACACAAATGTAAATTAAATGCTTTAACATATCATCTTATGTGGAGTAATTATTTCGCGTGTCCTATGTATCTGACTGCCGATTGAGTTAGATTTCAGAGACGCTTGCGCTCGTAATTCAGACATCGCTGTGCTCATTTTCGTCTACTCCCCGAATATTAGAAAATGTAGAGGGTATAGCTGTCATTTAAGGCCTGAAGTTTATCATTGCAATGTGGCTATGCGAAACGCATTCTAAGATGACGTAAGTTTACAGTGAATAAAGTCATATGTAATTGCTGTTAACTATTTACACTCGTCAGTGAAATATTTGAGAATGGAAAAGGATTACAATATAAAAAAGGCGATTAAATAAAAATTCTTGGTGTTACATGTAATTTTCAAGCAGACTAGTTTTTTATTTTGATACAACATGAACATGTTACACGTGTCAAATAAAACCGTTCCGTTTATTAAAATTAATGCCTACAACAGTTATAAATCATTTCAAATATCAATTTCCGCCACATAAGAGAGGTGTTATGTACATATTCAGTACTAGTACTTGGAAACGATGCACAATTTTCCCTACTCCCGCGGTAGCCGAAATTTTATAATGCCTTCAGTTAACAGGAAAAGTGGTTGTTTAAATTTTTAAACAAAAATGTTGTGCAGTTATTCGAATGGTTACTCTGCCATAGCTCATGTTTAATGCGGTTTTTAGTACATCAATGATTGCATTTGCAATAGTTTGGACACGTATTGGAACACAACTCCCCTTTAAAATTAATAGCCGGCCGCTGTGGCCGAGCGGTTCTAGGCGCTTCAGTCTGGAACCGCGTGACCACTACGGTCGCAGGTTCGAATCCTGCTTCGGGTATGGATGTGTGTGATGTCCTTAGGTTAGTTAGGTTTAACTAGTTCTAAGTTCTAGGGGTCTGATGACTTTGGATGTTAAGTCCCATAGTGCTCAGAACCATTTGAACCCTTTTTTTTAAAATTAAAATCATTAAAGTATTTCTTCAATCAGTAACAGTTTCATTCAAAATAAACATCAATAATATGAATGCTAAAGAGCAACTTTGCTAGATTCGTGTGCGTAAGTGACGCCTCTGTAGCAGCAGTAGGTAGTAGCAAGGTCACGAAAGTTTACTGACGCGTTACCTGTAGCAAATAACGACGGTGTGAGCATCGTATCTTATCCGACACAAACGTGGTCCATTCACTCATGTCGTTTGTTATTGATAGCAGTAACTCCTACTTTATTCTTCGCCCTTTGACTTGCATTCAGCTCTACTCGGTTCACTCATGTGTTCATTTTACTCTACAATGTTATCCTTTGAAGCTCCCTCTAGTAGCACGGTAGTTATTCCGTGATGTCTTAATAGATGTCCTGTCATCCCACCCTTCTTTCTGTCATTTTTTTCCACGTATTCCTTTCCTTACACAATTCTCCGAAAAACCTCCTCATTCCTTACCTTATCAGTCCACGTAATTTTCAACATTTTTCTATAGCACCACATCTCAGATGCTTCGATTCCCTTCTTTTCCGGTTTTCCCACAGTCCACGTCTCACTACCATAGAATTATGTACCCCAAAGTACATTTTCAGAAATATCTTCCTCAAAAGAAGGCCTTGCACATGAGGGTTGTTGCATTACTCTGTGTTTTGATGATACCAGGCTAGAAACACTTTTGATATTGTACAGAAACAAAGGTAAATGGTGTAACTAACCGAATAAATGATAGTATCATTATTAATCTGTAGCAAACCAACAATAAGCACAATATTTAGAAATGTTACGAATACAGCCTCCACTGTTATGTAGGTGGAGTTCGAGTGCACTTTAGTAGGGACGATGGATTGGGGATCATTGTTTCCGCCATCTTGAATGGTTGTAGGGAGGGCATTAGTAAACTATGAACGGCACTTTCCTATCAGTGTCCAGTTGGTTGCTGGGTAAAGTTGACTCTACTTGGATCTGCGTGTGCCTGGTTGACGTGCGGTGCTGGCGTAAGTGTCGTGCTCGTTTAGCATTTGGGATCATCATCTGATCTCCTGATATTGACTAATGACCCAAAACATTGCGATGTTGTCTTTTACGAAACATAATGCCATTGGGTGATGTTGTGGGCACTTGAGACGGCTAGGAAAATATTTAAACGGCGCAAACACGAATGCAGAAACATTCTTGCGACGATAAGGACAGCAAATGGCAAAATCTACTAACATAAGCGACTCTGACAAAAGGCAAATTATTATGGCCGGACACTTGAGAACGAGCACATCTTCGAAGTTGGTCAGCAGTTCACGTGAAACTCTCATGGCCATATGTGGAAAGTTGTTGATGGATGGTGAAACCATGAGTGTATGATAAGATGTTAGATGTACGTAGAGAAGGGAGGCTTGCCTCCTCCGAAAACTTAGTCGGTCATCTTTGGCAGAATTGATAACAGGCTGCAGTTCCGGTGGAAGCACATGTGTTCTGCAACACACTGATCATTGTGCATTGATGATCATGAACTTGCACAGCCGACGACCCATATGTGTTCCCATTTCCACCCAACGACATCTTGAAATACGACTGCATCGGCTACGAGATCGTCGAGGTTAGACCGTGAGTCATTCGAGTGGGATCCCCTGGTCGGACGCATCACGTATCTTGTTACCGAAGGTCGTGTCCGGATACTCTGTCATCCACGCGAACTATTGCTCTAATCATGTACCGCAAGATGGATGCAGGCTGGTGGAGGCAGCACTATGCTACGAGGCACAATCGCGTGGGTTTCCATGGACTCTATAGTGATAGATGTTGGCTCCATAAGAGTAGCAGTTTACGAGAATATTACTGGCAGACCACAAGTATCCCCTGATTCCCCTGATGGTTTCCTGACAGGGATGGCTTCTTCCAGCAGGATAGCAGAATCGTGATTCTGTGGTCTGAGCAGCATGATGATGAATTGTCTTGGCCACCAAATTAAGGAACCAGCGGAACACACGTGGGGCGCTACCAGGTACCAGCTCTGCTACCACTAACCACCTGCCTGTAAGTTACGGTAACTACGGGACCTGTGCTTAGACAGCTGATGCCATATACCTATAAAAATCTACCAATGACTTGTCTAATCCATGTCATGCAGAAGCGCTAGTGTATTCCGTGCCAAATGTTGACCAACACGGTGTTAAGCAGATCATCTTAGCGTTTTGAGTCACTAGTGTAGGTTTCTCGTTGTTAACCAAATCATTTCGGAATAATGTTAGTTTGGCACAAAGGTCCGGCCGGTGCTACCTCCAGTCTATCTTGAAGCGGATTTGTGCTACGATGACCTCGACTTCTTGGACAATAAAATTCTGTCGTTAGCTTTCCTTGTCATTTAACTTGTGGCTACTACTTACCAAGAACAACAGCTTGTTCCACTCTGAGTGAGAATAAGTACGTTAATTCCTCTGAGTATGTAATGACAAAATATATGTGGGTGGTTACTTACGCAAGTAAGAAGTGCTCTAAACTGGGTATAAATATCTGTTACGAATTAAATTCTGTGTCTACAAGATGAAACGTTGAGAACTTTGAAATGGCGGCCTCAGACGGTGATTGCTGTGCCACTGCTCTTAGAAATATAGTTTGAATATAGAAACGATGACGAAGCGAAGTGTAATAAGTTTTATCATTAAAAAAATGTACCCAGCTACACAGCATCGCCTACTACTTTACATTTACCGAGAGTAAAGCGAACTTAATGTCAAAAGAAAATGCGATTTTGACGACAATTATTTGATAAGGATGGCAAATATGTATGAGACGAGCAAAGGTCAGGGGGGCAACGATCAAGGATGACTAACTTACATGACAGATGATGCCGTGTAGAAGGGTTAATTCAAGCCGTTCGTTCTATTCATGAGAAACAGATTGGACACAGTCTTAACATCTCTGCTGGCAGCATAGTGGATTTTGTCCACAACATATCTGACTACAGGAAAACTGTTAAAAAAAATCCTAAATAAATCTGAAGATGGTCATTATAGACAGAAACCGGTAGTCTGGTGACAAACACTTTGTGACCGTAGACATTAAGTGAAGGAAATTTAATGCCTTTTTTTTCCAGTGCTGGTCTGCTTTTGATGTCTACCTTGTTCCGTCCGTCATACGTCATTTGGCTACCTAGGTAGAGGAATTCCTTAACTTCATCTACTTCGTGACCATCAATCCTAATGTTAAGTTCATCACAGTTCTCATTTCTACTACTTCTAATTACTTTCGTCTTTCTCCGATTTACTTCCAATCCATACTCTGTACTCATTATGCTGTTAATTCCATTCACCAGATCACTTAATTCTTCTTTTCTTTCACTAAGGATAGCAATGTCATCAGAGAAGCATATAAAAAAATGGTTCGAATGGCTCTAAGCATTACGGGACTTAACATCAGAGGTCATTAGTCCCCTATACTTAGAAGTACTTCAACCTAACTAGCCTAAGGACATGACACACATCCATGCCCGAGGCAGGATTCGAACCTGCGACTGTGGCAGCAGCGCGGTTCCGGAGTGAGGCGCCTAGAACCGCTCGGTCACAGCGGCCGGCGAATCGTATCATCCATATTCTTTCACCTTTAATTTTAATTCCACTCCTGAAACTTTCTTTTGTTTCCATCATTGCTTCTTCGATGTACAGATTCTAGGGGTGAAAGACTACATCCCTGTCTCACAAACATTTTAATCACAGCATTTCGTTCTTGGTCGTCCACTCTTATTATTTCCTCTCGTCCTTTGTACGTGTAGTATATTACTCGCCTCTCCATATAGCTTACCCATATTTTCTCAGAATTTCGAATATCTTGCGCCATTTAACACTGTCGAACGCTTTCTCCAGGTCAACAAACCTATGAATGGGTTTTGATTTTTCTTCAAACTTGCTTCCACTATCAACCGCAACGTCAGAATTGCCTCTCTGGTGCCTTTGCCTTTCTTAAAGTCAAAGTGATTGTCATCGTCATCGTATAGTTACAGACTACTAAACGTGGACACATGTGTGACAAATGGGAAGAAGAAATCATGAATATCGTGGAGACGCCACACCACACCTCTCCCTTATGAGTTCAGAGCGATGGTATCTGCTAAAATGTTATGGCCACAGATCTGTTAGATCCTTGGGATTCCTTGCAAGTTCATTTCCTCGGCCACGTAGTGACTAAATGCTTCCACTTATTGTGATGTGCTATAATGGTTGCAGAAGACAATTCGACCATTTATACCATCGGTTGCAAATGAATTTGTCCTGTGTATCCGATGAACTGCACAGGAAGACAAACAATAACAAGTATGGATCTCATACCAAATGATTTTCATGTCTTCTACCTGTCATCATTTATGAAAGGGCACTAATATTCAGGAGGCCGTTGTTAAGTGGCTCCTTTTCCTGGACCATGGTTTTATTTGTGCTCATTTTGGCACATTCGTTTACAATTGGAACGGTTGCTAGGACATTTGTGGCGACAATGTGGAAATGTAATATGTGCCACTGCCCTAGTCATTCTGTTTACGTCCTTGAGTTCATGAATAAAACTTTTCTTGCAGACGACTTGTTACATTATGTTTAGAACCACGCAAGTATGTATGCAGTTATGACTACTTTTGGGAAACGCCTTTCTATTATGCAGAATGCGTTCTGGTACAGAATCTATAGTTTTTTCTTATTGATCAAACCCTGTTTTCAGCAAGTTCAAACAATTCCCAGTAGAATTACATAGTTGTTCTTCTGACCTACTTTACGTCCTTGATTAGTATTGTCTCGTAAGGAGTGTAGTATGGTGTAAAACCGGAAGAGGTGGAGACAGGGCCCAAGAAATTATTTAAAACTTCTGTAAGCATCTGTGTGTTGAAAGCTGTCAAGCTTTTTCGTAAACCAGTCCGTTCCTTGCTCGTGGGACAAATGCATTCGCGGTCAACAGCTATGGAGTGAAGTCCATGAAGGTTCGTATATACTCTCAGCAAAAGAGTCATTCTAGATACCTAGTAGGGTAACAGTCTGTGTCTCTCCTGATTAATGAAGATGTATGTTGATAAGTGTATGATAAAGATGTAGTATACAGAGTGATCTCGTGATGATCTCAAACTCGTTTAGGGATGATGGAGAAGGATAAATGTATCAATTTGAAGTAAGTGTGCCCAGTCCAGAAACGACCGAGTCGGAATTTCTACCACCTCTGACAGTGGAATACATCTACCGGTATTGTTGCTGGTACGAGTGTAGGGCAAGCCACTGTCAGCGGTGGTAGTATAGATCAAACAGTAATAAAATGTATAGTAAACTTGAGTATCACTTATATCACAACACTTCCTACAAACGTAATCTCAAATTGACGTCATACGCAGTATTGACAACCGCAGTAAATGCAATTGACTTTCGTTATCGTTCGATGTGGGCCTCTTTCGCACGAGTAACAGGTCACAAAAATGTGTGTGAAACCTATGGGACCTAACTGCTAAGGTCATCACTCCCTAAGCCTACACACTACTTAACCTAAATTATCCTAAGGACAAACACACACATGCCCGAGGGAGGACTCGAACCTCCGTCGGGACCAGCCGCCCGGTCCCTGATTGCAGCGTCTAGACTGCTCGGCTAATCCCGCGCGGCAACAGGTCACACATATCGTTATTGGCAGAAATATACTAACTGGAAATGCCATTGCCTTCAAATACCATACTGAAAGTTATAATGCAAAACAGCTAAATATGCCAAAATAAATATGGTGCCTGTCGCATCGATTGTCGATATTGCGTGTGACGTCACGATTGCAAGAAGTAGTGTGAAATGAGTGTTACCCAGTAAACATGGGCTCTAAATTGTGTACCGTAAGAGCTATGAACACTTGTTCATCTTCAGTACTGTGAACCACATTTCTTTACAACAATCTCTTTGGTTTCCATATTTTGGGAGAAGTTAGTATGGACCGAAACGAGGAAAAAAGTGTACAGTAAATCTGTCATTATAATATGACAATTTTGTTGTATAATGTCCACTAAGCAGAGCAAAATTACATTTGTTCACACATATCCAAGAAGCAAAATTCGTGCGTGAAATTTAAGGAAGAATCTGAAAATATATCGTCCATTCTATAAAAATCTACTGTAGCCTATGAAAAGAAATTCAGTAGATTCGGGTGGCGAGGAAATCAAGGGTATAACTCTAAGAAGTAAAAACCTGCTATATTAAAATATTTTTGTGTGCAGGATCTTTTCTCATTAACTCCTCCACAATATAGTCACTAAAAGTTTCAACGAATTTCAGTTTATAAGTTCATTTTGCTCATTAAGGGTGCTAATTCCTCACAATGGGAAGAAGTTAAATATTGCCGGAGACCGTATCAATTCCTATAATAATTATTGCACTGCAGAAGTTATATAATTAATCTCACTCAGAACCGAATTAGCAGTTCATAGTTGTACTCAAATAATTAGCCATCATCAAATAATAACAATTAATCAAGCACCATCTATAAATCGTAAGATGGGAACTTCTGTAACGTATGTGGGATATATTCTTGAATAAAAAGCTACAGTCTATGTGCCGTAAGATCCATGAATAACTTTGCACAAGTTATATTAAAATCAGCATTCGATATAAGCTTGGACTGGTGCACTGATGTTTTCAGTAAAAAATAAAACTCAGAATCAATGTTCTACAATCATCACTTCAAGGGCTTCATATTGCTGCATTGGTGCCCAAGACTCCATGTTAGCTGACGTATTGTAAGTGATCTGTGGCTTCTGTCTCAACTTTGGCTTAACACTCTTAATTTCTCCAGCTCCTCATGTTACAGCGTGGCGCGATTTAATAGTATTTCTGCAACATGGTTTTCAGAAACTTTAGTAGAAATACGCTATACGTTATACGTCTCCCAAAATGCCATCCTTAAATGACAGAGGAGGGAAGCATTTTAATTACTACTGAAGATAAGTGGGGAAAAAAATACAGTTTCTCTAGTTCTGACTCTAGCTGGACAGTGGTAATAGTGAATTCTCAATCACACCATCAGAGCAGCTTAATAGTTTGTGCCTTCACCATTCTCTAGTACGAAGACGAGTGAAAATTAGAAAACTTCAGTCACAGTTAATTAAAGTTCACATAATAACTTAGCTGCTCAGTATGATGAGATACTCAACTTTGATGTCCTCGCGAGTTGTTGATTCAGTAAGTCCTGGAATCCTGCGTTGCTGTTGTACTAACTTTTAAATAAAACACAGAGTATAATACTTTTCTTGTCATATACTGTGACTGATTATCAAATACATCGATGGAATATACATTGGCTGTCTGACAGCCTCCGAAAGACTATCACACAAACAGCTTCCAAAAGACAATAGCATGACTTGGTGACTCATGCGTCACTTATTTTACATAAAAAAGAAATCAAGCATGTTGTTGAATGTAAGATTTATAAATAACAATTAAATGTCATGTTATAATATCAGTTACTTGGATCAAAAATAGGCTATATATTGCCCTACATGACCTGATATTCAATTTGGGGAAGTTTACATAGTTACATAAACAATTTCAATGAATTTACAGCACAATTAATATCAGTTTCCCCTCAAACAGAGCTTTCATTTCAAATGATCATAGGCAATAAATACTGTAGCTTTTCAGAAGTAGGGGAGAGGTAAATTTTCATGAATATGTGGTGCAACATGACTGCACAGTTCATATCACAAAATTTAATAGTTGGATTGAACAAATGGCTTACTCCCTGTAGCTGGTAATATAAATCGGGTAGCATATTAATGTGAAATTTAATCTGAGATAATAAACTCATTTGTAGTAATTTTTAGAAGGGTGGTTTACTACTAAAACGGGGTATAGACATAACAGCATCAAGTCCATAAGCTTCAATCTTTGAGATAAAACGACCTCTTCAGAGAATGTTGATATGAGGGAGGAATTTCAGATAGGGATGGGAAGCTAGTCCCATTACATTTTGTGCTTAGACGGAGCTACTCACCTAAACTGATGAATCAGATAGACCTCACTACATTCTGGATCTTTGGACAGCACTAGACTATACATTTTACTTTAGCATTAAGATATCCATGTCAGCGCACTGTGGTACACTATGTGATAAAGGTAGATACTAGCTGTTTATGTTGTTATTCATAATAAAGTTCCAACTGTCTCTCTGACCACTATGTTGGAACAACGGCTCTGTAATCAGTGGTTTGTTCTTGTAATTACTCTGTTCTTGCACTTCACATTTATCACAATGCTAACATTTAACAATCTCTTCATATTCCTTCCCTTTACAAGAACTAAGTTAATAGACTAGTTGCCATTATTCTACAAAATTCACCAATACAATACTTAAATATATTACTTAAAAAGAAACACCAATTCCGCTACTTGTTTTTCTTCATTACTACTCTTCATATAATATTTTAACTCTTACTTTCTCATGTATGTCCAGTACCGGTAATCTTAACTCATGCCACCCAAATATCAAGTACACCATAGAACAGGAGAAGAATGGTCAGCTGCTGTTTCTGGATGTAGTAGTAAAAAGGAAAGCAGATGGCTCAATTGGCCACAGTGTGTATCGGAAACCCACACACACTGATTTATATCTGCAGGCCAGCAACTGTCACCACCCTGCACAGAAGAACGGTGTTCTTAAGACATTGGTCCACAGAGCACGTGCCTTGTCAGACCAAGAAAGTCTACCATCAGAAATAGAACATCTCAAAACAGTCTTTAGCAAAAATGGACATACACCGAAGCAAATTGAGATGAAACTCCAACCAGCCACTACACCACAAGTTCCAGAAGTAGAGCCAGATGAAGCAAAGAAGGTGGCGTATTTGCCCTATATTGGCTCTATCTCTGCCAGAATTAGTAGGATCCTCCGTAAACACAATATCAAGTGTGTTTTCTTTCCATCCAGCAATATAGGGGGACTGGTGGGAAATGTCAAGGACGACCTGAGTTTACGGAAACCAGGGATTTATAATATACCTTGCCAATGTGGCATGTCCTACATTGGCCAGCTGACAAGAACAGTAGATATTAGGTGCAAGGAACATCAGAGGCACACCTGATTAAGACAGGCAACAAAATCAGCCATTGCTGAGCACTGCCTAGAACTAGGTCACACCATGAATTATGAAGAAACCAATTTTCTAGTACAGACGCCCAGATTTTGGGACAGTGTTATAAGGGATTCAATGGAGATAAAAGTGGCCGATAATCTAAAGAACCGTGACATGGGGTACCAACTAAGTAGAGCCTGGGATCCTGCTCTGAAATTGCTGAAGAAGCAATGGGGACAGCTACAGCACTCCACAAATAAAAGAACTGAAGGAATGGACATGGAGAACGATCCCCATACAGAGTTCCAGGCTCACCAGACGGAAGATGGAACACCCAGGGTCGAGACTGACGGGCGCGGACCGCAGAGGGAACATCTAGAAACGCCGAGGACTGAAAATGGAACGGCAACGCTCCAGCAGATCACAGTGAGCGGGAGAGGACCACAGGTGGAATGCCTGGTACCACAGACGGGATTCCAAACGCACCAGACTGAAGATGGAACACCCAGGAGCGTGTCTGGCGGGCATGGACCGCAAAGAGAACACCGAGGACTGCAGCGGACGAAAAAGGGAACGACAATGCTCCAGAAGATCGCAGCGAGCGGGCGCAGACCACAGAGGGAACTCCTGGTGGAGGGGGAAGGCCACAGGCATAAATACTGGACCAGGTCCACTCGAGGAGTAGTCTCAGGTCGCACCTGGTGACGGTAACGAGGTACGCTACCGAAATATCGTGCAAGTACGACGCTGATATCCAGCAGAACATCCAACAACCCAAGATGTCATTAGATCGCCGGGACAGCCTGAAGCATTACAATATTTAGCTACATTTCAATTAAACAATGTGCAAAATACAACACAGTTCATTTTATTACTAGCCCTCTCGTGTTATGACAACAGTTCATCCAACTTTTATTTGGTAATGTTCACATTGATTTACTGAATTAATAATTGTATTTTGCCTCATGTGCTTATAGGTCCATTATAGAAAGTAAACCACTGCCCATGATACAGCAGTATACACAGATTACATTATGTGTGCAACACTAATCATCGCTTCTTAATTATCCCTCCAGGTAACGGTTTTGAGCATAATATTCCTTGTCATGGCTCCTTAATTATCTCTCCATGTAACGACAGAGAATACAACATTCCACTCAATCTCCACCAATGAATCACATGTAAAAGTTACAGTTAGACAGCTCCACATCCTGGCAATTACCTTTAGTATTGTTTTTAATTAGCTCAATTATTGCCCTTAAATTGCTGTCGGCTACCCATTTAGCACCCAAGTAAATGACTTACAGCATGCATGTTTTTCCCATTATCTATCAACAACGAAATAAATAACTTACATTACACCATTATTTGTAACCACTTGCGAGAACATTATTGATTGTACTTACACTGGTTAACCCACAACCGGAGATATTATTACGAAATTAAAGTTGACATCGACAACATCTCTTAATCTTATGCAATTATTCAATTATTATACTAAAATCCTTTATGTACTCAAATACTCAAATACTTTAAGTAATCAAAATATTTCCCACGCCAACTTCATATGCATCGCCTACAGTCTTTAGCTAAACATAAAATATGCCTTCATTTATATAATTAACATTGTAGCAAATCCACGCAATATATGGTGCTTACTAGTATTAGCTCTCTACAAAATAATTATGCAATTAACATGCAACAAGATTTAGCACTAGCAAAAAGGCAAGTAAATGACAGACTTATACTCTCTAGTAAAACCAGCGATCATACGTAACATTTAGGCTTTCTGCCACAGCATATACAGAAACTGAATTCTAATCAGTGTTTCTGGCATAATGACTCTTATCACTATCTTTCTCCTCCACAGTATGTTGCCTTCATTAAGTATGTAAGTAAGTAAAGGTAAATAATTTAGTAAAGAATCTTAACGAACCTTGTAAAATAAATAGAAGTCCTTGCTCTAATTCTGTAACTGGCAGAATGAAGCGCACCATAATTGTAATGGTTAATGATGGCCTCAGCAATTGCTATAAATGTGTTAATGCTGATTTATTGGCATATAACACTCATTAGGTTACACTTTTCACATTCTAACATTTGATCAAATACATTTTTAAAATTGTTGCCTCTACCAACAGGTACACATAATGAGCGTACAGGTGTGCAAACATCTTACAGGAAAGCGAGCTCACCAGCGACTACTGTGAGGCTTAAACAATACAAGTGGCACTCGCTACCTCGCTGCATTTTATTATGTCTGCCTGTGACTAACCTTACAGATTCTGACCGTTTCTTTGACCAGTACTCTTCTTAGTATTCGGCATAGATTATCTACATGCAGCAGCACGCTTGACATTCCGCAGTATACAACACTACTCCTTCTACAGACCATAAATCATTTAACAAATTACGATAAACACTTTCACAGAATAGTGCTACATATCCAGTTCAAAGACGTCCCAAAGTACATGTAAAATCACAATATGCCTTGTTATTTCCGCCACAGACACATACTTTGCTAAGAGTTTAAACCTTCATCAGCATTCTCATTACTGATGAAATATGTTTTAAAGCTATGTTTCCTATTATCCTGCACATTAATGCCATCACTGAAACACATAAATATCTCTTAAAGGCTACTTTTAAGTTATGTGAGGTATTAGCGTATTTTGGTATTTAGGACCCTATTCTTCTGCTTACTCCCTGTAAAAAAGGTTAACAATAATATTAATTCTCTTAACATCGGTCCAACGTTTGGGAAATCTTTCCTCAAACGACTTTAGAAAAGGTACTGTGTTTACAGTGCCCAGCATATTGCAGCTGGCTTTGGTAGTACACGGTCATCATTATTATCTGGCTACTCTGAGCAATATGATTCACCAGAAAATTTATTGGAATCTAATTCTTTTGTACACTACGTACATGAGGCCCTTACCTGTAGCACAGTAGTTTGCAAATATAAGATATATTTTATTGCATCTTTCCTACTTACCATCATTACATAACCATTCTCCCAAACTTCAGGTTCTTACAATCTCTACAAAGTCAATCTTTAAATGCTCAGAAAACATGTCTCTCAGGTCGTTTGCCCCTGATAACGGTGATGTACCACTACCACATAAAGCTCTGTTATTGTTAAAATCGCATTTTTCTTTATTCTCATTAACTTCATAGTGGAAATCAGTATTCGAATCTTTACGTTTACCCTACCATTCCTTATATTCCCTATATCTAGCGTCCCTTTTCCCTTCTAATTTGGTCCTGATTTCTTTCAGTCAGTTTGTTAGCATCTATTTATTCCTCGATCACTTGATTTTCAGTTTCCCACTAAGTCCTAAGTTCAGTATGTAATGTATCTGCTTTTTCACTTCTTTTACCAATGTTCGATTTTAATTCATTACAACTAGCTTCATTCCTAACACAGAAACTCTATTATTAAACCTCATAAAGTCTACTTTACGAGGTAATTTTGACGAAGTTTCACCACACGCCGTCTGCACAGTTTCGATCAAACTCGATGTTCCATACCTTTTGCCTTCATGTTACTGTAAATATGCCGTACGCGGAACCCTCCCAGCCGGCCGGAGTGGCCGAGCGGTTCTAGGCGCTACAGTCTGGAACCGTGCGACCGCTACGGTCGCAGGTTTGAATCCTGCCTCGGGCATGGATGTGTGTGGTGTCCTTAGTTTAGTTAGGTTTAAGTAGTTCTAAGTTTTAGGGGACTGATGACCTCATAAGGTAAGTCCCATATTGTTCAGAGCCATTTTTTGAACCCTCCCAATGTTATTTTGTATTTTCCAGAGATTGTGACCCCTCTGGAAGAATCGGTGGTGGTGTAGATTCTTTATGGCAGAGAATAATTTTTCGTTTGACCGTGCTCCGTTAGGTGGCGTGTGCGGGTCAGAGAAAAGGTTTTGAGTTACCATCGGTAGAGGAAGGTGGCGAGCCATGCCGATGCTAGGAACTGACCCGCGTATGTGTCGTAATAACCTCTTTTCTGGACCTGGAGTGATAGCGCGGACCCGTGCGGGTTGAGTGCCCTTTGTTGGAAAACAGTCACATATTCAAGTGTTCGCTGGTCACTGTACTAGTGTTCCCTTGCTGACAGCGAACGGTGTCTACGCTTTCGGATCCTGTATCCGTTGTCCGGAAGAGACTGTCGGTCCAGGCAAAGCTGGAAGGTCTCTACAGCCTTCACTGTACCGTCACTGCACCCTGGTTTCATTTATGACGATTACTTGTACACTCCACGTGAATCTGAGTAGTTCTATTGTTCAGCAGCAGGTGACCTCACTATTTTACCTGTTCGTGTCGTAAACATTGTCCTTGAGTCTGTCCTTGTAAGCGCCATTAGTGTTGTGTATATTTGTGGGACCGGTGGTAGCTGATTTATATTTCAGGTTTTATCATGTCGTTTAAATGATGTGAGCAATGTATAGCAAAGAAGTCTACACAAGACTGAAGTGTGAAATAAAATATAACTGCAAGCTCGCGCATTATAAACCAACTTAGGTAGCAGTGGATTAATGCTAATGCTGCAGATCAATCTTTGAGTTAAGTAATCACCATTTATAACTGAACAATTCGCATTTCCTTATTTGTCTTTCATCTGAAGGCAATCTGCACCTAAGCTTGTTTTGAAATTGTCTTTTACATCTGTACAGTACTTAACTAAATCTTAAAGCGTGCAACGAGTGAAATTGGTGTGCGTAAAACATGTGAGTAGGGGTCCTCCTGTCATTGTTACTGTGTGTTTAAGTTCTGTTCTTAAACTGATTTTGTCAAAAGATTGTTTTGAAATCTGATCTGATATCAAATTATCATTATAGATTTTGTTTAAGGAATTACTATATGCACTCTTAGGATAGGTTTTGGGCTTTAAGTTTTAATGTAGTTACATAGTTTATGCTGAAACCCTTAACTGATGTCGTTCTAATTGGCTTGAGCTTAATTTGACATTATTGTATCACCAATATTTGGCATAAGTAACAGATCAGGGTTAATATTTAATCAAGGTTATTGTTAGTTACCTTTAAAGAAAACGGATTGGATGATATGTGTTTTTTTGTAAATGTTGAGTAGAAATTTCTTGTCGCTAAATTTCTTTAAAGCACATGTCTGAATTAATGTTGCCCACACATTAACACTTCCTACAGCTCCTACCATACCAGTAAAAATAAAAAAAAACCAGAAACTTTATTTAAAACTTATTCAGTGACGAGCAGTGCAGCCTGCAAGTGTACACTGGCTGCTGACTTTTTGCGTGCCGCCGAAGCATCCACGATGTGTGGACGGCTGTTGCAGCACCCATGTGAAACAGCCAGATGTGATAGGGAGAGAGACGCCGCCGATCAGTATCACCGATCTGCTACACGCCAGTGATGGCTTCACTCATCATCGATGTCCGACGTCCAAATCAGAAGATAGTCTCGCCCAAGGCTATGGCAGACGTGGCGAGAGTTGAGCTACACTGCGCCTCGCGCCGAGTTGATTAGACTAGCGTCCGCCGTAGTACGCGTAGTCTATTGGATACGCTACGCAGCCGCTGTCCGTCTATTTCCTCGTCCAGTCTCTCAGTTTAGTGAATAGCCAGTACGATCCCGACAGGGTCGCCAGTGCAATGGCTGACTATGGGAATGAAGATGCTATTGTCAGTGTAAGTGTTGGTGTGTAAAGTTACCTAGAACAACTGCAGAGCTAACTAAATGTATCTAAATGCTCCTGAGAGTTCGCAAAGACAGTAATAAGTTAATAAGGCCCTGATAAATTGTTCATCTAACTCACTGATTCCCCACGTTTCTGAGACCATTAGCTCTGAGTGCAATCAGATATTAGCTACTACTCCCCCCTACACCTCCCCCCCCTCTCCGCTATCCCCAGCATCATCAACATTAGCTACTAACTAGATTTTAGGATAAACAAGAATTTTCTCTGAGCCCTTTTTCTTTCTACAAAGACGAAAACTGAATTATATTTAGATTTTGTAGGTATTTTGTTAAACAGAAAACTGGTAAGTCAATGAGGCAATTTGTACTTCTTGTTTCTAACAACCATTTCCATGTAATGATGAATCAATTCTCAGTGCAACACATACTTCTCAGGTAAGAACTTTAACTATCCAATTTGAGTTTATACACTTGTTACAAAACATGCTTTCTCTACACCACTCCTTTCTCTAGGGGCTGTTGCTTCACGCACACCATGCAACTCCCATTTAATAGTCACCCAGATTGTGCTCTGTACCTACGCCAATTGTTCGTAAATCACGCGATTACTAGACTCTTCATTTCCTCACTGCCTGAAATTAAAGAGACTTTAAACTGACAGTGATTTGTGTCTGACCACTCCTAGTAATAATAATACCGAGGAGAAGGAGAAGAATACCAATAATACTGTGTAGTCCCTACAGCATTTCATTTGGAGTTAAATTATGACTTTTGTATTTTGCTGCCAATGAAGAGGCAATTTATGATCTATTTCGTAAACTGTCTGCAAACTGTAGAAGGTACATTTATGAGATATTTAAACATATTCTACATATATGTCTCAATTCTACTATCATCAGTTGGTGGTACAAAACATGTTAGTAATGGAATGATTAAGTGAGGAAGACACTCATACAATTGTTTCACAAGCTGTAACACCCACGATGTTATCTCACGTGTTGATGGTAGTATTTGAGAAAATCACAATTTTTATATGTTATTTACAAGTAATAAGTTGTTACAAATAATTAAATTTGTTGGCTGAAACACAGTTTAACAAATTATTTTGACCCCTCAGAAAATTTTATTTCAACGCCAAGGACGCATTTGTCCCAGGTTGGAACCATTGATCTAACTAACTGGACTTTAAACTAAATTCTGTAAGTGTTCACTCAGGAGTAAAGTAGAATTTTCGCGGAGATTCGATACATCTCTACTAATTAACCTTACCCGAAACTGAATAAGTAGATCAGATTTAAACAAACAAGCAAACACTGCCAAGTAATACCATTTCAACAACGCCAATCTGTAAATTACAAGATGCAAACTTCTGCAACATATGTTGGATGTATTCTTCAATCAAAATCTACAGACTATGCGCTTAGAACCTTTCCGTAAGTTCTGTTACTATCTCCTCACATTACAGCCTGGTTTTACAATAAAAATTGATCTGTAACATTTAGTACAAATACATACCCCTCGCCAACAGCAAGCATGTCCACTTAGCAGCGATAATTGTTTCGATGTTCCTACAGTTAAGATAATTTTGAGGCTAAGAACTATTATGGACGATTGCCGTAGCCCTATTGTCACAACATGAAATTCTTGTATGTTGTAATAATGTCTGATGTTGTTAGAAATACTTCAGAACCCCGCTACAGAGAGGTCATTGGAAAATTTCGCTTGATAAACACAAAACGCAAAGAGAAATTACACTTTCTGCTGAAGGCATGTGATGATTGAATAGAACATTACTGTAACGAAAGTTATTTTTCACCTTAACATGTGTCTAGGGGAAGAGTTACACGGAATCTGCATTGTACTCGTATTAATGTAGATGTGCTCATGCAAGCTAAACACAAGGAAGAGTCACAAATGGCTCAGGAAGAAATAAAATTTGCCCACCAATCTGCGTAAACATGCGATGCTCACTGACAAAATTTACCCTAACATCATGCCCCATCACAACACCGTTAACGTATGGAAAACACTTCAAAATGGTTCAAATGGCTCTGAGCACTATGGGACTTAACATCTCAGGTCATCAGTCCCCTAGAACTTAGAACTACTTAAACCTAACTAAGGACATCACACATATGCATGCCTGAGGCAGGATTCGAACCTGCGACCGCAGCGGTCGCGGGTTTCCAGACTGAAGCGCCTAGAACCAGCCGGCCACCAGCGGCCGGCCGAAAACACTAGAATTGCATTCTTTAAGCTGTGAAGTGTGGTATAGGCTTAGGAAACGCTTGGATAATCATAAAGTGATATGCAGTGCACCCATAAGGTACTTGTTAAAGTCTACAACTTTAACACAAAAGACAACTTTCCTTCAATGGAGCAATCTTGGCTTCCCGTACGCAGTCGCTCTTTCTCTGTTTATTATGTCCTCTCTTACATAACTGAAAAAGTGCACGACTTCTTTGACGAACCTGCGAATAAGTGTTCCGTCTGTCGTGATCTCCAAAATCATCATCATATCGGTATACGTTAGAATCATGATGATACGTTGCAAAAGTACAGAACACCTAAGGATCCTTTGTATCCTACAGTAGGAGGCACCCTGTTATTATCTGAAAACTCACCATTACATGAAAATTATTACAAAAGGTTTATGGTCAGTACGTTAAGAGACCAAGACGATTAATCGAAATTACTGAAGATTATTGTTCAACGTATAGGCTGACCGAAGCGGTGGTACATACACTGGACTCATAGCACTCTAAAGGAAATTAAAATCCAACTGATTAAACACCAAAATTTTCCCTCTTTTTGAATTCGACTACCGACCACGTAAAGGTATCAGATGTCTCGAAAACTACATAAGACTTTATTCATCTAAGAGCTAGAACAAAACTTTTTGGTGGTGATAGATTATACGGCCTCTACATTTAAAAAAAAAAAAAAAAAAAAAATTATTGTGAATACTGAAACGCTCTCAGTGATATCCAGATTAGACCAGTATTCAGTACTGGTTCATTGAGTGCAAAGTGTGAGCTGGTGTTTACAGTAAAGTAAGAATTCAGAAAATGTTTCCAACGTGATCCAAACTGATCTTTACCACGAAGCTAATATTACTTCTTCAGTACATATTCAAATTTCACTCACTTGGGAAATGAACGGTAGTTCCAATTATTGTTAAGAATTGGCCCTATTAGTAGTGAAATATTCCAAATTCGAGCCTTAGTTACTTCCTTCCGTGGTTTCACGTTGTAAATATTACTCGCTCTTTACTGGTGCGAAGCCGACCTCCAGTAGCGAAAAGCCGATTTGGTTCAACAGAATAATCACTATTCTTTGATTATCGATTAATTAAAGGCAATGGAATGAGGAACAAAGTTTCGTGATAAATGATTAAATGCAGCTTCCTCAATGACTGAGTTTGCGCGCTATTTGAGACTTATTCATTAGCTCAAACACAAGAGTTCGACACTGTCCCGTGCTAACTGGCCACGTAGTATATTAGAGAGAAGTCTATGCGATCTCGAACACAGTGCCAGAAAGCAGATACACGACCGATGAATAATCATTAATTCAATCAGATGCTGCGCACAGACGTTTGCGTCCGAAAATACACTCCTGGAAATGGAAAAAAGAACACATTGATACCGGTGTGTCAGACCCACCATACTTGCTCCGGACACTGCGAGAGGGCTGTACAAGCAATGATCACACGCACGGCACAGCGGACACACCAGGAACCGCGGTGTTGGCGGTCGAATGGCGCTAGCTGCGCAGCATTTGTCACCGCCGCCGTCAGTGCCAGCCAGTTTGCCGTGGCATACGGAGCTCCATCGCAGTCTTTAACACTGGTAGCATGCCGCGACAGCGTGGACGTGAACCGTATGTGCAGTTGACGGACTTTGAGCGAGGGCGTATAGTGGGCATGCGGGAGGCCGGGTGGACGTACCGCCGAATTGCTCAACACGTGGGGCGTGAGGTCTCCACAGTACATCGATGTTGTCGCCAGTGGTCGGCGGAAGGTGCACGTGCCCGTCGACCTGGGACCGGACCGCAGCGACGCACGGATGCACGCCAAGACCGTAGGATCCTACGCAGTGCCGTAGGGGACCGCACCGCCACTTCCCAGCAAATTAGGGACACTGTTGCTCCTGGGGTATCGGCGAGGACCATTCGCAACCGTCTCCATGAAGCTGGGCTACGGTCCCGCACACCGTTAGGCCGTCTTCCGCTCACGCCCCAACATGGTGCAGCCCGCCTGCAGTGGTGTCGCGACAGGCGTGAATGGAGGGACGAATGGAGACGTGTTGTCGTCTTCAGCGATGAGAGTCGCTTCTGCCTTGGTGCCAATGATGGTCGTATGCGTGTTTGGCGCCGTGCAGGTGAGCGCCACAATCAGGACTGCATACGACCGAGGCACACAGGGCCAACACCCGGTATCATGGTGTGGGGAGCGATCTCCTACACTGGCCGTACACCACTGGTGATCGTCGAGGGGACACTGAATAGTGCACGGTACATCCAAACCGTCATCGAACCCATCGTTATACCATTCCTAGACCGGCAAGGGAATTTGCTGTTCCAACAGGACAATGCACGTCCGCATGTATCCCGTGCCACCCAACGTGCTCTAGAAGGTGTAAGTCAACTACCCTGGCCAGCAAGATCTCCGGATCTGTCCCCCAATGAGCATGTTTGGGACTGGATGAAGCGTCGTCTCACGCGGTCTGCACGTCCAGCACGAACGCTGGTCCAACTGAGTCGCCAGGTGGAAATGGCATGGCATGCCGTTCCACAGGACTACATCCAGCATCTCTACGATCGTCTCCATGGGAGAATAGCAGCCTGCATTGCTGCGAAAGGTGGATATACACTGTACTAGTGCCGACATTGTGCATGCTCTGTTGCCTGTGTCTATGTGCCTGTGGTTCTGTCAGTGTGATCATGTGATGTATCTGACCCCAGGAATGTGTCAATAAAGTTTCCCCTTCCTGGGACAATGAATTCACGGTGTTCTTATTTCAATTTCCAGGAGTGTAAATGAAACACAGATCTATTGTTAGTAAGAAAACACCCTATACCGCAGCGATGATGTAATATGGCACTTTTTGGACGTAACTTTGTGTTGGACGTCGATTTATTGGCTACGTAGATCGCGAGGAGCAAATAAGACTAGGCCGTACTGCCCTTAACTACCTTCTTGCTAAAATTACCTTAAAATGATATTTGGCTTTGTCACTTCCAAACAGCATTTGTGTCCGCATTCCAAGTTTCTAACAGTCACTTCCTCTTCTGGATTACGAGAAAGGAACTTCAGAGGAAAAACAAAATTCACTGAAGTACCAAATACAATAATGCTGTCTCCGTAGGTTTTATTTAGGTTGACGCCGCCACTCGGAAATAAACCTCAACAGTCTACAATAACTTGGAGAAATTTCTGAAGACTGAGGTTGTCAAAACACATTCCTGGTCGTTACCGCAACTTCAGAGGAGATGTTCTTCATTTCGACGTAATTCCCCAAATGTACTGAATAATTTAACCACAGAAGGAACTAATAATTCGGCCTGTGGGAGGCCGTCTTGTGTTGAGAGCTCTTTGAAGCTGTCTTCCCACGTCGTTGCCGTCTGTAAACCTAAAGTCTCCTTTAAGCCGATGTACCGCCGTTGCCAGTTCCTGGAACCTTCTTTTCTTCTTCCTCCCGAAACACCGCGGCGTGTAATTAAACTTCGCGCACGCTGAGCTGCTAAGTAATGTAGAAGAACCAACAGCGAGGCATTATGTGCGCTGAGGCCCGTTCTGCCCGAGAGGCGCTACTTGCTTGAAACAGCGCTGCCGAAACCCACGAGTTCCTCCCTCTCTCGTTCTCCACTGCTGCCGCCTTCATTAGACGTGTCACCTTGGGTGTAAGCGGCGGAGGAGTCGTCATCCAATTTGGGTGACATTGTTCTCCCGTCCTTTGTGACGACATCTTTTCTTCCGGACTCGAGAGCGTAATTGCCCGCCATTAGACTGGGGCATCCTCGCGCTCTTTAACGTCTTTTCCATGCAGGCGTCATCACCGGTGAAAGATGAATCGGCCCGTCACAGGTCAGTGCCCTGTGTGTTCCCTATTCTCCTGCCCTGTATTCTTTATTTGGGTTTGTTTCTTTATCAGCTTCCACGGGAAAAAAGTTACTTGATCATCGAACAAGTCAAACCGCTGTTTACAAAGAGGTGTCTGTAAAATTCAGAAACAAAATAAACCAAAATATCAAAGAAACATAGATAAAAATGTGAGAGAGTGTTGTATTCACCAATAGCACTTGACGTCAAACCACTGGAAGTAGTTGCTGATATTAGGTGGCTTGCAAACTGCTAAGGTCATCCGTTCCTAGGCTAACACACTACTTAATCTAACTTACACTGACTTACGCTAAGACAACACACTAACCCATGCCTGGGGAGGACTCGAACTTCCGACAGGGGCAGCGGCGCGAACCGTGGCCAGGCGTTACAGACAGTGCGGCTGCTCCGCGCGGCAACCTCTGGTAACAGCTATGGCAAAAAACAGATGGAAACACAGATTGGCGATAATTTACAACGATTTATTGAAAGATATTTTACCATAATTAATAAGTGTAGAATGAACTTTGTGCGTGGCAATATAGACCAATTTCCACTTGCTCTGGTCTACCTTGAACCTCTGGTACAGAGACCTAGGTAAGCTCTTAGGATTCACAGACCTATGAAAAGCCTTCGACAGTGTAAAATGGAGCAATATGTTCAAAATTCTGATATGTATAAAACCAAGACCGAACAGTTCAGACTGGAAGACCAATAACGAGGCCTTGGAAGACCCAACGGTATCGACCGGGCGCAGTGTCGCCCTCAACCCACAGACGTGACTGGATGCGGATTGGAGGGACATGTGGTCAGCACACCGCTCTCCCAGCCTTATGTCAGTTTATGAGACTGGAAATACCACTTCTCAGTCACGTAGCTCCTTAGTTTGCCTCACAAGGGCTGAGTGCAGCCCGCTTGCCAACAGCACTCGGCTGACCGGATGGTCACCCATCCAAGTGCTAGCCCAGCCCATAGAGCTTTAACTTCGGTGATCTGACGGGAACCGGTGTTACCACTGTGACAAGGTCCTTGGCTCAAGACCGAAGTGCTCGGATTCACAAGGGCGTAAGATAAGGATGTAGTGTTTCGCCTTCACTGTTCAGTCTATTCACAGAAGAGACAATTTCGAAAATAACAGATAGGTTCAAGAGTGGAACTAAAATTCAGAGAGAAAGGATATCAATGATAAAATTCGCTGATGACATTGCTGCCCTCAGAGCAAGTGAAGAAGAATTACATGAGCTGTTGAATGGAATGATCAGTATAATGAGTACATAACATGGACTGAGAGTAAAGCGAAAGAAGCTCATGTGACGTAGAACAAACGAGAATAACGAGAAACTGAAGGTGCTTATGAAGTAAAGGAAGTTGAGGAAGTCTACCTCGAAAACAAATTAATCCATGATGGACGAAGTAAGATGGACATAAAACCTAGACTATCATAGGTAAAAAAATACGTTCTTGGTCAAGAAACATCAACTGGTATCAAACGCAGGACTTAATTTGGGCAAGAAGTTTCTGGGAACGTAAATTTTGAGCAGAGCATTGTATGGTAGTGACTCCTGGGCATTGTGAAAACCGCAAGAGAAAAGAATGGAAACGTTTGAGATATGGTGCCACAAAATAATGTTGGATATTAGGTGGACTGATAAGGAATGAGGAGGTTCTCCGCGGAATCGGAGAAGAAAGGATCTTGTGGAAAACAGTGTCAAGAATACGGGACAGGATGAGAGCACATGTCTTACCGCAACAGAGCGTACACTCCATGGTACGATAGGGAACTGTAGAGGATAGAAACGTAGCTGAAGACACATATTAGAATAAAGGTTGGTTGTAATTAACTTTGTTACTTGAGAGGGCTCCCATGAGGAACTAGTCGTCGTAGAACAAGGCAACTTTGTGGAAATATCTGTAGTGGCATGATCATTTACATTACATCCAACATATAGGAAAGCGTTGGCTATGAAACAGTTTATTACGCTGACGCTTACGGACTCTGTTTTAATATCACGTCTTTGACATATCGATGCCCATGTACTACTCTCCCATTAGAGACCATTTGCTTCAGATTATCGGGTTAATGGTAATGACCCATGCTAACACATAAAGCAGCGACACTTCCTAACTTTTTTCTCTACACTGCGACAGCAGCGCCCCAGTCAGACATAAAGCTACGCTCTATAGTGCAATGTATGGGATGAGTTCAAATGTTCAAATGTGTGTGAATTCCTAAGGGACCAAAGAGCTGAGGTCATCGGTCCCTGGTGTTACACATTACATAAACTAACTTAAACTAACTTATGCTGAGAACAACACACACACCCATACCCGAGGGAGGCCTCGAAACTCCGGCGGGAGGGGGCGCGCAATCAGTGACATGGCGCCTCTACCCGCGCGGCCACTCCGCGAGGCTTATGGGATGAGTGCAAATTGTATCGTTTACACTCATTTGTAACCTTTTTTCTACAGGGAGCGTATGTAGTGGAGTAAAAATCGACAATGACTATAAAGTGACAAGACATTTCTCTTTCTTGCTTCCCTGATAACGTTGGGAGATATGAAACGTTGCGGCACAGGACAGAACACTTACGATTTGAAACTTCCTGGCAGATTAAAACTGTGTGCCCGACCGAGACTCGAACTCGGGACCTTTGCCTTTCGCGGGCAAGTGCTCTACCAACTGAGCTACCGAAGCACGACTCACGTCCGGTACTCACAGCTTTACTTCTGCCAGTACCTCGTCTCCTACCTTCCAAACTTTACAGAAGCTCTCCTGCGAACCTTGCAGAACTAGCACTCCTGAAAGAAAGGATATTGCGGAGACATGGCTTAGCCACAGCCTGGGGGATGTTTCCAGAATGAGATTTTCACTCTGCAGCGGAGTGTGCGCTGATATGAAACTTCCTGGCAGATTAAAACTGTGTGCCCGACCGAGACTCGAACTCGGGACCTTTGCCTTTCGCGGGCAAGTGCTCTACCAACTGAGCTACCGAAGCACGACTCACGTTCGGTACTCACAGCTTTACTTCTGCCAGTACCTCGTCTCCTACCTTCCAAACTTTACAGAAGCTCTCCTGCGAACCTTGCAGAACTAGCACTCCTGAAAGAAAGGATATTGCGGAGACATGGCTTAGCCACAGCCTGGGTGATGTTTCCAGAATGAGATTTTCACTCTGCAGCGGAGTGTGCGCTGATATGAAACTTCCTGGCAGATTAAAACTGTGTGCCCGACCGAGACTCGAACTCGGGTCCCGAGTTCGAGTCTCGGTCGGGCACACAGTTTTAATCTGCCAGGAAGTTTCATATCAGCGCACACTCCGCTGCAGAGTGAAAATCTCATTCTGGCACTTACGATTTGCTTTAAGAACCAAAGGATGGCTAGTAAACAGCAGAAGACCTGACATTTCGGAGAAATACGTCGCATATTTACTCAAAAAAGGTGAAGTTTTCTGTACTACATTTCCAGTAAAATCAGTGAAAGTCGAACGTAGGAAACTTGTATGAAATGAAACACTAACGTTATTTAACGTAGCACGTAAGCCACGACAACTGTAATAGATGGGAAAAAAACACAAGCGTGATAATAAATCGTAAAAAACAACAAAACGGTTTCCCAACACAGAAGAAACCAATTGCACAATTGTTGATACATCCGACGCACAAACGGCAAGAATCTTCAACACATGCGCTTTCGAAGCAAAAGTTATTACATTTACAAAAATATTCGTCTATGACAAAGTCGTTTGAGGTGTAAGAATGCACGAATCATCAGACTCCGTACATAATTGTTAGGTGTCAAGGAAACTACGTATCATAACAATAACAGAACTATATGCATGAAAAATTGGTCGATATTATCTTGCTTTCAGCGAAATAAGATGCAATGATACACGTATTCGAAAGTATTCCTTCCTGAATGAGTTGTAAGTTGTGTTGCTCAATCAGTGAGAATCAGTTGGTCTTACATTTATTTCACAAGAATTCATGTATTTTGATAATTAACTAATGCTTGGAGCGCCAAAATATAATAACGTTTTCTTAAATCAACTACAAATACAATTAAAAACAAACGTTAATCTTACAGCTCGATTTCTCTCCACTAGGGGCGATAGTGGCGTTCCAACTGTCAGACGATACCAATTTTCACAACAGTGAGTGTCGCCACTGTACTTGTTTGATTGTGATAATGAGTAACCTGATTGAAAACTGGCATGATGGTAAACTATTCGAGATAAATGGGCGAGGGGCCACTTTGACCTGGAACCCTGAGGCGAATGCCCTTTTCGATTGCGTTGCCCATGCATTACAGGCCACCTACCTCGTAACTCCGCCCTCAGAAGTGAGGTGGGTGAAACTAATTTCCCTACAAAGTGGCACAATATCTAAGCTGATCGTACTTTTCGTTACAGTTTTATCTGTGCTGACTTTAGTATGAGAGACAAGAATCGAGTTATCAGAAACAGAATGACTACATCCACGCCATCGAGCATGAGATCCGAAAACATCGGTCATGTGACATCGAATTCACGCTTGTCTCGTATAACGTCGTCAAAGCCATGTATCAATATATTTAGGAAGATCCAGAATTTCATGAGTTCCGGAAAGTATTAGACTTGGAACCACAAGTACACGTATTAGCGAAAGTACGACCATATGCCATATCAAACGATATTATTGACTGGACTGAGGATTATTAGTAGAGATATCGCAACCTTTATCTTGGAGAGAGAATCATCGACTTACATTGAAGTAACTTCCGGTTTCTCCAGTGGCAGTATGTTGGGACTCTTGCTGCTCACATTCACGGCAGTAGAAGAGGAGGACCCTCCAATTGAATTCGCTTACTGTTAATTGACGATGAATTTGAGTGTTACTCAGAGGTGCGCCTTTGCCCCTTAACACTGGTTACACCAATGGGAATAAAAGTCATTAGTCGTAAAGGATCAACTCTTCTTAGCTGCATTTTACCCCATACCGTTATTAGTAACACGCGCAGGGCTCACTGTTCTCAAGGGCTCCGGGACGGCGAGTACTTGAACAAAAAACTTTTGAGCAGTGAGAAATTATGAAAAGAAATAGGCTGTTTGACGGAAGCATGGATAACTAAAGCAGTGGTTTCAGATGATGTGAGACTAGAACTACTCCTGCTTTCAAAGTTCATTGCTTCCCTAAGATTTCCCTATTGCTTTGTCTCTACATGACGAAAATATTGTCAAGCAATTCCTTTAGTGAGGCTGAAATGTCTATTAGTCTCATTCGTTCGATCGAGATCGCGATCGGGGTTATTCTGCTCACGAAGCCGTTGACTAACAGCAATGAGTGTAGATAACTCAAATTTACCATTCATCTGGTGACGATCATAAAAATTCTACTAATCACTTGTGTTTAGTACTTACATTTACCAGATCAACTTTCTCTTCACATACATACGAGTTCGTCGGATTTTGTCTTATTTATTCGAGTAATCCTGCTACAGCACTTACTGTGTGACAGGAATCGAGAAGTCTCGCCCTGAGTTTCGGAAGGTGTGTTATTATTATTATTTACATTTTATGGCCTTCATTGGACCACTCTAGCTAACGTTATACAAAGAATTTTTAAGTTTCTGTCAGCGAAACACTTTTTCATTCTCTCGGATCGTATCCTTCTTTCTTCATCGGAAATCACCCTTCCCATTGTCTGTTTGCTGATTCTCGTTTGCAGCCTGGTTTGTTTGTCTGGGAGTTTCCTGATTTTCTGTTTTGTTTCTTAGGTCTTCCAATGTAATCTGTAGCTCATTCATATCTTCCTTGATTTCTGTAATCCACTTAATGTTATACTTACTATTCCACAATTTTTCTATTATTCTCCTGATGATCCTCTTCTCTGGTGTTCTGATTAGATGTCCGAAAAATGAAATGCGTTTCATCCTAATTGTACTCATTGCCGGTTCTATTTCCGATCACGTGGATCTTGAGAGCGGTCTTGCGACTAGGGCCTCCCGTCGGGTAGACCGCTCGCCGGGTGCAAGTCTTTCGATTTGACGCCACTGCGGCGACTTGCGCGTCGATGGGGATGAAATGATGATGATTAGGACAACACAGCACCCAGTCCCTGAGCGGAGAAAATCTCCGACCCAGCCGGGACTCGAACCCAGGCCCTTAGGATTGACATTCTGTCGCGCTGACCACCTAGCCACCGGGGGCGGACATCTTGATGGGTGTGTCTGTATTAATTGCTAAAAGTTCCTGGGGTTCTTCACAATTCAAAAGTTTACTAAATGCTTGTGCTATGAGCATTTTCCAGGTCATTATGTGCCATTTTTCCTTTTCAGCATTAACGTGGGAGGGGCAAATTTTTGTAATTTTCTTCCAAACATTTTGTAAAAGTCTCTGGAATTGGTTTTATGGTAATTTTCTTCTAATGAGTTGTTTACATCTTTGTGTGCTTCTCTCTTGGTTTGCCTGATAATTTGTGTGAACTCTTTCTGGGTATTATTGAAGTTGGATGCATTTTCTTCTGTTTTGTGTGTTTCAAATTTTAACGGTGCATGATGTCTTTCTTCATGAATTTTGTCACATTCTGAGTTCCACCAGACATGTCTTTTACGTGAGGTCCATGGGGCTAGATTTCGTGCTAGTTGCCTGAGAATTTGAACCAGTTCTTCTAAATTATCTGTCAGTTTTATGTCTTGTGTGACTTTTCTATATTTATCATTTCTGATTAATTTGTGAGGATGGAAGTTCCTCTTTCGTTTATTGCATTTTGATTTCTTTTTTTAGTGGTGTGAACTTAATTTTGATTTTGACAATGTAATGATCTGATCCTCTATCTACCCCACTTAATACTTTAACATTGTAGATTCCTCCATGGAAGAATTTGTTCATAAATACATGAACCAGCTACCATTATCCTTTTATGCAGTCAGGATGTTTCCAAGTTTTAAGTCTGTTTGGCTTTCTTTTGAAGTATGTGGACTTTGAGATCAGTTTGTGTTCCCTACAGAGTTCAAAGAGTCTTTGACCATTCTTATTTGTTTGTTTGTGTGAAGCCCATTTCCCAATGATATTGCAGTATTTCTTTTCTCTTCCGAGTTGGCCACTGAAGTCTCCTAACAGGATCTTAACATTGTTAATATTTACTTAGTTTATTGTTTGGTCAAGGAGATCCCAAAACTTTTCATTCTCTTTCCTAGTCATCGTTAGAAAATTCTTTTCAGTAGTAGGGGTGTGGGCATTAATGATGGTATAAATTTTGTTGGGTGCTTTTAGACTCATAGTTGCAATTCTAGGGAATATGGCTTGAAAATCGATAGTCGAATCTATTATTTTCATTTTGACTACTAACCCAGTTCCAAATTGGGGAAATTCTTTCATAACCCCTATTCCAGGTTTCCCATTGTAAATTCTGTATCCTTGTGATGCGAATGGTCCTTCTGTAGTATTTCTCATTTGCTCGAGTCCTGCTACAAAAATTTTCTGTTTGTCTAATTGATGTGTCAAATTCTTTAGTTTTCCTGCTTTAAGTAGAGAATTAATATTATCAGTGGCAATGTAGTTTATCTGATCTTGTTTGATCGTATTCGTATGAACTGGCATAAGAATGGGTGACTGCCAGCGTTCCGACTCATTGATGCCTTCTAGGTGGCAACCCACCGAATCCGAAATAGCCTTCTCCTGCGTTCTCGGACATGATGGCGCAAATTTTTCCCAAAAGACCTTTCCATGCTTGACTTTCGAAGGTAGTTAACCTTGGGTGGAGCAATCTCCGATTTACAACTACGGTTGTCAACCGCAGATGCACGACCCTAGATGTCAAGGGTTTTGGGTTGGCATTTCCTCCTAACCCACTAAAGTATGGTTTTCCCACCAGTACTCGGGTGGCTGACTGCAGTAGTTTCCCACTGGGTGATATGGTCTCCATGTCCGTACGCCATGACAGCAAATAGGAAGGTGCCTTATATAGAAGACTTTTCCGTTTTACTAAGAAGTATCAATCAATCGAAGCCAGTTCATGTGAAGGAACCAGAATGGAACAGAATTTCTTCTTCTTTCCCACGTTACAGGAAGCACCTGATGAGGGTTTTCTTAAGCAATATATATATAAAGTGAGAATGAGATCAGTCACGCTGGAACAACCCATGGTCATCAAAATCAAACCTAAAATCTTCCAATAAGTTGGGCAGCATAATTCTTAGATACACAGTCTACATTCATCCAGTCAAGCAGGAAGCACATCTGTTAACATCTGTTAACCAATCAGTGAAAGCCACAAATTCAGTGCAAGCCAGCATTGTCTATTTCTCTCTGAAGTGTGATACTCATTAAGGGTCAGTTTCTTTCTGTTTTTCTGACTGGTTTAATGCTGTCCTCACCTGCACAAATACATTCCTCTCACAGTAGAACATGCATCCTATGTCCTCATTTATTTGCTGTTAATGTTCCTCCACGTTTTTGCCCTCTATAGCTCCTTCTAGCACCATGAAAATTAATCAATGATGTCTTAACACATATCCTGTCATCTTGTCCTATCTTCTTCTTAGTCTTTTCCTTAGTTCCTATCATCGCCGATTCTGCTGAGAACCTCTTCACTCCTTGTCTTATTAGTCCTCCTGAGCGTTAGTATTCCTGTATAGGACCATATCTCCCCAATCCCGTCTTTCCCACAGTCCATGACACAATGCTGTGCTCTGAATGTACATTCTTAGAAATTTCTTCCCTTTCCTTCTATTGCCCACAAACGCCCCTCTACCCTGTGCTTGTCTGCTTTCTACATCCTCCCTCCTTTGTGTCTGTCATGGGGTATTTTGTTTCCAAAGTATCATAATTTCTGAGCTTTGATTACCAACATTAATGTTATGTTTTTAAACTCTCATTTCTCTTACTTATCATTACTACTATCTTTCTTTGGTTTATTCCTAATCTATATTCTGTACTCTTTAGACTTCATTTCGTTTGACAGATCCCGTAATTCTTCTTCGCCTTTTCTGAGGATAACAACATCATTGGCGAATCTCATCAATGATAGCCCTTCACCCTGTTTTTAAATCTCTCTCTTGAATCTTTCGTTTATGTCTGTCACTGCTTCTTTGACACACACATACATAGCCCAGAATTAGTATGACCACCTCCTACATTCGATATCAATGTGCAATAACCACTCACAGATGGAAAGTGGCAAGAATAACAGTGGAGGTTAGATAAATCCTGTCGAATGGATGCAGAAAACTGTGCAGTCATTGTCGTGATGACGAAACAGAGTGATTAATCTGATGTCCAGACGTTTGTGTTAGTAGTAGGGCAAAGAGAGTGTCACCCCACTCTGCATGGTTGCCAAATTTATTCAAGATGGAGTCGATAGGTACGGCAATGTCGCAATGATGTCATGGTGGGAAGTTCAAATTTTGGTGGGAAATTAGGTCAATTTGGCTACCTCCACTAACCTAAGTCATTCAACCACCACCTCTTCCTTGGAATTGGCAGTCTTCATGCAAACAATTTGAGGTAGTAACTCCACCCAGTGTGTTCACCATGAGGTCCACAGTCCAACTGGCCTAATATACAGTACCACCACCAGAGGGTGCTGTTGTCCCTTGTGTGACATAATTCAAGATGGCAGTCTGTGGGAAAAATAGTGAGAAAAGGACTCAGACTGTGCTCGGCTGCTGGAGACATGAAGGGGTGTACTTCATTAATTACACATGGTTTGCCAGAATACCATACCATTTACGCAATACTTCTCGATATCTAGCACAAAGCAATATAACTTGCATAGCAGTATCGCTGGAACTCTATAATTCTGAAGATATAGACTGGAAATTAATTCTATAGAAATGCAAATCTGTACTGAGGTGGAGCACGCTGCAAACCACTGAGTAAATATAAACTTATCCCGTCTGCAGGGACCTTTACATGAAAACTCGACAAAAGGAGGGGACACTGATATTTTCACTGGTGAATACTGATGTCAGTGATCCACTCGTAGGAAAAACTTATGAGACATGTCCACCCATTGCTGATCTTCAGTCAGTGTTATGTCGTATCGCCAGTAATCAGTTATTGGCGAAGTAGGGGATGTGTAATAGGTTTGCCTTGAGCATCAGACTTATAAAGTATGTGTGTGCGTGTTTCGACATGTTCAACGGAAATGACTACGTCCAGTGGTAAGGAAGGTATGGATTTGACGTGAAATACTGTGATAGCAAAGATAAAGTATGTCAAGTCATATGAATGCTACAGATATTTCTATTTTATGGGCCATAGCCGTCAGCAGGGTGTAAAAAAAAATGGTTCAAATGGCTCTGAGCACTATGGGACTCAACTGCTGAGGTCATTAGTCCCCTAGAACTTAGAACTAGTTAAACCTAACTAACCTAAGGACATCACAAACATCCATGCCCGAGGCAGGATTCGAACCTGCGACCGTAGCGGTCTTGCGGTTCCAGACTGCAGCAGGGTGTATTTCCAATACTTTTCTCATTGTCAAATAACGTCCAATTGAGGTCGCGATCATAGTATTTAACTGTAAATATAGTGATCAAATATGTATGTGGCTGGTGATACAGGACGATTCTATGCAGGGGTGCATGACACATGGTGGTGGCAGTGGCCTGTGGGCAGAATGATTCATGTTTCCCACTAAATGCAGGAGGCTCCGAATGGAAAACCCTTTTGGGATGTAGGAATGTAACTGACTTAATAGTGTCGTCCTTTAGACGACCAAATTGCGAACTAATACTTAGTCTGTGTTCGACTTCCTCCGTGATCACATGGAAATTTGAGAAGATTCAATAAGGACGTGCGTCTGTGCTGGACCATTATGGCCTCCCACGTAAATTGTCCAGTTGACTGCTTCTGTACATTGCATGTCTTTATTTAGTTGAGAGAAAAACGAATGTGGTGCTTGCATCTAGCAGGTGAAAGACAGGTGGAAGACACATTTGCTGGTTCTCTAGACATTAGAAACTCCTTAGTTGACTCTGTAAATTGTAGGGATGATTTGGAATCTGTTACCTCACCGACATCAGTACTTGTGAGGGAAAATAAGTTTCCACTATTTTTTTCGAGTTTTCTCGTAGAGGTCTTCGCAGACAGCATAAGTTTCTAAATACGCAGTGGTTCAAAATGGTTCAAATGGCTCTGAGCACTATGTGACTCAACTTCTGAGGTCATCAGTCGCCTAGAACTTAGAACTAATTAAACCTAACCTAAGGACATCACACACATCCATACCCGAAGCAGGATTCGAACCTGCTACCGTAGCGGTCACTTGGTTCCAGACTGAAGTGCCTAGAACCGCTCAGCCACTCCAGCCGGCTTACTCAGTGGTCTACCACATGCTCCACCTTGATAAAGTTTTGGGTTTCTAGGGAAATAATTTTCAGTCCATATCTTCAGAATTATACTGTGCAAGCGATACTACTATGCATGTTATATTGCTATGTGCTTGATATCGAGAAGTATCGCGTATATGGTGTGATATTCTGGCAAACCTCGTTTAATTACGAATGTTCATGTAATCCCAGTGTCTAGAGTTGGATGTAGGAAGCAAACAAAGAAGCAAGTTGGGGCCAGAAACAGTAACACCTTTGTGCCGAGGGCAACTGAACCCAACTTTCTACAAGAGTTTGGAGAGTGACTTCGGTCTGCTTAGGCCGCTCTGGTCATGTGTTGGGGGTGAATGGCTTTGTTTACAATGATGGAGGATTCAGCAAACTCATGGGAAATATCTAGTGCTGGGAGGAGTATATACAGTGCATCTGCTTATGCCATCTGTCTTTGCGGTGTATGTACGAGTGCCTGGCGCTCGATAGCTATATGCATGATAGAAAAGGGCCGATATGGTATGGCGCAGGACACGAATTGCATGTTTACTAAATCGAGATGGTATGGAGAGATCGGTTTCATGCTTAAATATTCAAGCTTCTGTCCTCATTGGCAGTGCAGTGTAATTGAGCAAGAGGCTTTCTGTATGCCACTTTTGCAGGGTTTAACTGTCAGTGCAATATGGCGATCTGTACAAAATAAGTTTGCCACTGAATGTCTCATCTGCAAAAAGGAAAAGGTTGACAGTGCTTCCACACCGGCAGTATGAGTGACTTGGTGGTGGTGATGGACAGGGTGCTAAGTTAGGACCATCAGGAGGAATCCATTAGGGGTTAATCTGTGCTATTTTCGTAAACAGATCCTGTTAGGACAAGAACTGCAATGCAGACAAGTTGAGACATCACGAAAGTGCCTACAAAAGCAAGCGTTAACTATTCCCGTGGCACTTCACAATTTCCATGAGGGGCTGATATGTGATGGATCGGCTCTGCCATTAGGAACATCAGAATGAATGCATTCGGAGTTATTCTGGACTATTTTCGTTAACAGTTTCTGAAAGCTTTGCAGAAGATTTGTGTAGCACGTCCAGAGGGGGGGGGGGGAGGACTTGGCTGTTATTTACATAGACATGAGATATCAGTACAACACTGATAGCCTCTTAGCTGCACCTGCATGGGTGAGTCGCTACACAGACCTCTCTCAGTTGGCAATTAGGCCTGCACTGGACCGGCAGGTACGCATGGTGGCTAGGTAAACAAGTCCGCAGCTGGAAGCATCTTACATGCCCTGTTTGTATTGCTAGGCAAAATGCAGTCTGTGCTATTCTGGGAAGCATTGCAACAGATTTCTGTTGTGTGTTCAGAGGGGAGACTTGGCTCTTATTTAAGTACAATTGTGATGTCACCATAATACTGACAACCATTTATTTGCGTCTACAACGGTGAGCCCCTTGGCAATTAGATCTTTGCTGGATACAGGTAGCAAACCATCGCGCCAGAAATGGAATACATGAACGCGGCCAGAGGGCGACTTGGCTCTTATTCACATAGACATGTGATGTCGGTATAACAATCGAAGTGTGTTAACTGCACACCTGAAAATAGATGTGAAGACCTCGCTGATACTTTGTGGTCGATGATATTTCGAAAGCGTTTTCTATGTGCACTGAGTGTTTGTGCACTGCATTATTTTGTGCTGTTTAAGCATTGTGAGCGAGCTTTCAGAGCCTTGTACATATATTATTTTGACAATTTACGAGTCAGATGGTTCAAATGGCTCTAAGCACTAAGGGACTCAGCATCTGAGGGCATCAGTTCCCTTGACTTAGAATTACTTAAACCTAACTAACGTAACGACATCACACACATCCACGATTGAGGCAGGATTCGAACCTGCGACGGTAGCAGCAGCGCTGTTCCAGACTGAAGCCCCTAAAACCGCTCGGTCACAGTGGCCGGCATTTACGAGTTGTTTGTACATCAGTGTACTTCATTATTTCGGTAATTTACGAGTTGTTTATTTGCTTGTACATCAGTGTACTGTATTATTTCGATAATTTACAAGTAGTTTACAGGCTGTGTGATGTGACCCCAAACATGACAGAGCAAGTGTTTTGTATTGTTGTAATAAATAAACTACATGAAATTCATCCCTAATAACGTGTTCAAAAGTAACTAAAGGACACACTCCTCCCTCTTCCCATCAGCCCAGAACAGGTTGAGTCGTTTTCGCGCTATTTTCCCCACAGACCGCCATCTTGGATTATGTCACAGATGGGATGACATTGCCCTCTGGTGGCAGTACTGTTACTAGGTCAGTTGGACTCTGGACCTAATGGTAAACACTCTGGATAGAGCTACTGCCTCAAATTGTTTAAATGAAGACTGCCCGCAAAATAAAGACTACATCCATTCTATCCAGCAGGCCAGCACAGTCTCAGTCATTTTCCAGCCAATTCCAGGGAAGTGGTGGCAGTCCGATGACTTAGGTTAGTAGAGGTAGCCGAGATGACCTTTTTTCCTGCCAAAATTTAAACTTCCCGCCATGACATCGTGATGTTGCCATATCTATTGCCTCCATCTTGGATGCGCCATCTTGAATAAATTTGGCAACCATGCAGATTAGGGTGATGCTCTCTTTGCCCTGCTACTTATGGTAACTGGCTTCAGATCCAAGAGCGGAATCTTGGCCGAAATAATGCACTTTTCTAAGTTTACAAATAGTCTTCACACTGTGTTCGTAAAATAATCAACCGATTATGTATGTAATCCTGGGGACGTTTGGAAGAAATGCCATAACTCACTTTTCGTCTTCCGATGTGTCACTTCGCCGACTGTTAGGTTTCTTGACACTTCTTGTGCAACTGGTGGAGCTTCTGAGAGTGCAATGCAGTGCTGTGGTTCACATATTCGCCTTGCTCGCGTTACATGCTTATTAACCATTCCTATTCTCTGTCCCTGATGATGATTTGAATCTTTGTGCAGGTTTCTGTACGAGAACGTCTGTTTTGGATTGATGCTGTCGCTCAGAGTCGTGCCATTCCTAATAAAATGCAAAAGAGTAACTGCTGATCCTACGCCCACATAGTAAGTTTAATGTTGGTGGGGAGGCTGTTCAGATGTCTTACGAAATCACCAATATGTTCTTCATCATGGCTCCATATGTCGAAGGTGTCGTGAGTACATCTGTACCAGACCTTAGGTTTCAAAGTGCCAAGTTCAGCGTCTGTCGAGCAAAATGCACCATGAAAAAACGGGCAATCATCTGACTAGATGGAGTATCCGCGGCGATCCTTTACAGCTGTTCGAAGATATTATCGATATTTGGTCACACATACAGCCGATCCATTAAGAACGTTTAGAAGCATTTCTTAACTTATGAACTCGGGAGATTTCACTGAGAAGATGAAAGAACTATAACTTGGACCAAACAACATGCTAGGATATTGCAGTGGCTTTGTTATTCTCTGCTTATGTTAAAGCCACCCTCCAAATATTTGGGCCCCCTATAGCTGATGTTGGTGGCTCCTCGGTTTTTCATGTGATACCGTGATAGTATACTGTCAATCGATGTACGATCAGACGTTGTAGATGCATGGTTGACGATATACGGAAATTTGCTTACGACCGTGTCTTGTACACGGGAAGCGGGAAATCCGGATTCGAGTTCTTTTCCGGTACAAATTTCATTGTCGGCATTGCATTGTATAGTTGATGGTTGTCCATATTCAGATTTGCGAATATATTTAAAGTAAACTGTGGTGTCACCGCCAGACACCACACTTGCTAGGTGGTAGCCTTTAAATCGGCCGCGGTCCGTTAGTATACGTCGGACCAGCGTGTCGCCACTATCAGCAATTGCAGACCGAGCGCCGCTACACGGCAGGTCTAGAGAGACTTCCTAGCACTCGCCCCAGTTGTACAACCGACTTTGCTAGCGATGGTTTACTGACAAAATACGCTCTCATTTGCCGAGACGATAGTTAGCGTAGCCTTCAGCTACGTCATTTGCTACGACCTAGCATGGCGACTATTGATACTGTAATCATGTACCGTCAAGAGCGACGCTCATCATTAATGGATTAAAGTTAATTATTCCACCAGCTACGTCCGTTTTTCTAAATTCTAATTTCCTTGTCCTGTTCCAGACCTCACGCCAGCCTGCGTGAGCTAAAACGCGTGCCTTTCGGCTTCCTCTAGTAAAACGGTGTTGGCTCTCCTGCCAACCCACAACATAAACAACATCCAGGTCAGCTTTGATGTTGTTTATTTATTTACCGTAACGCCACTCAAAGGTTTTCGAGAACATATAATTTTCATCTTCCCGTGTCTTATGACCAAGCTGTTTCATTCACGTCTTACTCCAAGTTTCTTTGTGTTAAATGGTGATCTCTACGAACAGCTGGAGCAGTTATACTTCCATGCCTCTGGATGTGTCCTATCAATCGATCCCCTTTCTCCCCGGTTTGATTAACAACTGCTTAATTATTTGAAGATTCATTTCTTCTTAAAAATTCTTACGTCGCACCTAATGTTGAAAATATTCTTCTCTTATGACTACTGTGTGTCGTCCACGTTTAACTTCCTTTCAAGGCCTCATATCGCACAAATTCCTTCAGGAAATACTTCGTACCGTATGAATTTATATCAGATGTTGAATTTTATCTTTTTCAAAAACCCCCTCTTGCCTTTTTTACATGGCAACATGTTCGGTAGTTACTGCATTCCTTATTATAGTTTACACAAGCGAAATTTTGAATTTTAAAGCATTTTCAAATATTTAGCTCGCACTTCTCCAAAATAATAATCAAACTGTTGAACCATCGTGACTGTCTGGACACTTTAATCTTCTAAAAGACTTGACGAATTTTCATTGTGTTTTCAGAGGTGACTTGAGCGGAGCTTTGGGAAATGTGTGGGCTTTATTTCATGAACATTGGAACACTGGACGAAGATAAAGTAATTTACAATTTTATCTAAAATTGTCAGCTCAGAACAGGATGTCGCACTCGCATTCGGGAGGACGACGGTTCAAACACGAGTCCGGCCACCTTGAGTTAGGTTTCCTGTGATTTTCCTAAATTACTTAAGGCAAATGTCAGGATGGTTCCTTCGAAAGGGCACGCTCACTTTCCGTCTCCGTTATTTCCTAATTAGACATTGTGCTCCATCTCTAATGACCTCGTTGTCGACGGGACGTTTAACACTAAACTCCTCCTCCTCCTTACTAGGTCGCACGTTTAATCACCACGGCGTAGTTCACCAAAGAATTAACAGAGAGTACTGCCCATTTCCAACCAATAGATGGCCCTGTTGGTTTCGTAAACTCAGTGACAGACGCATTTTCGGGCGTTTGCGTCAATGAAGTATTTAAAATCCGCAATCTTATCTTTACGGTCACAAACGAATAGCGGATTTTCTAGCCTAGCATGAATAGATGTAGGTGACTTCGCTTTGCGTATTAAAAACTTAACGACATAGCTATCCTTCTTTAGATAGATTTTATTTACCAGTAACATATGTACGTTCTGAAGCTTGCGTCGGTGACGTATTTAAGCACCATAATCTTATCTTTATGCACGGACTCGCACACGTCAAGTGAACACTCGCGCGCCGGAGATCATCGCCATCGGTTCTTTGTGTGTGCCGTCGTGTTAGTGCTTTAGTCTTTTCACCGCCCACACTCCATCGCTCACGTGTGTCGTTTCAGTCATCAGTGTCCGTTTACAAGTGCTGAACGTTATTTTTATTATGCTCCACATGTGAACGGCTCCATGTTTTTTTAACTCAAGTGTCTACTGTTTTTTGTCCAACACTATGTTTTGTTTTTCTGTGTCTTCCATGTGTCTATTTGTTCAATCTGTGGCCGAAGAGTGGCCTAATATTGCCGCTGCCGGCCCTCTTTTTGTGTAAGGTGTTAAAAGAACAATAAAGAGAAAAAACTTTTATGCATTCAAATTAACAGTGAATTTATTTGGGTAGGATATATGGATTCACTTTGTGTAGTAAAAACTTAAGCACCTTAATTTACTTATTAACGTACGTTTTATTTATATTGCCTGCTTGTAAAAACGGACTTATTACGTATGCTTTGTGATTTGAATGCCTCATCATAACATTTTGAGTTCGTCTTGTTCAGGAATAAAACATGCCTTGAAAACGGTCAAGCCTTTTTCAGTACACCAGACGGCTAAAAACATGAAGACTATGTGGTCTCGCGAATCCAATGAAGATTTTGAGGATAGACTAGCTGCAGCCCGAGAACATCAACTCGCTCTTTGGATATTCCTTCCGAAAGTGAGGCTGTAGCACCGAAAATACATATAAAATACCTTCTGCATCATCCAGAATTTTTCCCCGTTTAATATCCGTGTAACGCCCTGCTAAGCCCGCAGGATAGAACAAGTAGTAGGAATTATGGAAGGGGGACAGAATGAGCGGCTGTCAGTTACAGTCCGAACACAACACCTTATTTAGTTGTCCAAACATTATAGCGCAAGTTCTAGGTTTGACTCTCGACAGAAAACGTCTTTAATTCTAAAATGGCTGATCACCCATGAATTAAATGCAATGGCTCAACAACTTAACTAGTACCGCATTCCAACTCCATGACTGGCAGGTCCGAACTGCCCTCCTGGCATGTTCCAGCTGACTCCCACGACACACGACAACCGATAAGTAACAGCAGTGCAGCAAAGATAACACGTGAGGGCTATATCGATAGGCGCTGCTGCTGCTGTTCACGAGCAGATAAGGCAGCAACTCAGTGACAACACAAATTGAAACTATCATAAACAGGTGGGAGCATGCAAAAAAACAGGATCTAAAATAAGATATGGCACGAGCGCGAGCCACACACGGCTCAATCTTTTGATAACCCGTTCTGTACTTCTGATTCTGATTCTGTACCCTTATTAAAGAGACTATATGTAATATGCAGTGGGTGTAATAGTGTATTTCTTCTGAATGTATATAGCTGATTGTTATTATTTTGTAAACATCGTAAATTGCTGGGTAGTTGTTGATGTTGTTGTTGTTGTTGTCTTCAGTCCTGAGACTGGTTTGATGCAGCTCTCCATACTTCTCTGTCCTGTGCAAGCTTTTTCTCTTCCAATACTTACTGCAACCTACATCCTTCTGAATCTGCTTAGTGTATTCATCTCTTGGTCTCCCTCTACGATTTTTACCCTCCACGCTGCCCTCCAATGCTAAATTTGTGATCCCTTGATGCCTAAAAGCATGTCCTACCAACCAGTCCCTTCATCTTGTCAAGTTGTGCCACAAACTCCTCTTCTCCCCAATTCAATTCAATACCTCCTCATTAGTTGTGTGATCTACCCATCTAATCTTCTGTAGGACCACATTTCGAAAGCTTCTATTCTTGTCCAAACTATTTACCGTCCATGTCTCACTTCCATACATGGCTGCGCTCCATACAAATACTTTCAGAAACAACTTCCTGACACTAAAATATATACTCGATGTTAACAAATTTCTCTTCTTCAGGAACGATTTCCTTGCCATTGCCAGTCTACATTTTATACCCTTTACTTCGACCATCATCAGTTATTTTACTCCACAAATAGCAAAACTCCTTTACTACTTTAAGTGTCTCATTTCCTAATCTAATTCCCTCAGCATCAACCGACGTAATTCGACTACATTCCGTAATCCTCGTTTTGCTTTTGTTGATGTTCATCTTATATCCTCCTTTCAAGACACTGTCCATTCCGTTCAACTGCTCTTCCAAGTCCTTTGCTATCTCTGACAGAATTACAATGTCATCAGCGAACCTCAACGTTTTTATTTATTCTCCATGGACTTTAATACCTACTCCGAATTCTTCTTTCGTTTCCTTTACTGCTTGCTCAATATACAGATTGAACAACATCGGGGAGAGGCTACAACCCTGTCGCACTCCCTTCCCAACCGCTGCTTCGCTCAGATGCCCCTCGACTCTTATAACTGCTATCTGGTTTCTGTACAAATTGTAAATAGCCTTTGGCTCCCTGTATTTTACCCCCGCCACCTTCAGAATTTGAAAGAGAGTATTCCAGTCAACATTGTCAAAAGCTTTCTCTAAGTCTACAAATGCTAGAAACGTAGGTTTGCCGTTTCTTAATCTAGCTTCTAAGAAAAGTCGTAAGATCAGTATTGCCTCACGTGTTCCAACATTTCTGCGGAATCCAAACTGATCTTCGCCGAGGTCGACTTCTACCAGTTTTTCCATTCGTATGTAAAGAATTGGCGTTAGTATTTTGCAGCTGTGATTTATTAAACTGATAGTTCGGTAATTTTCACATCTGTCAACACCTGCTTTCTTTGGGATTGCAATTGTTATATTCTTCTTGAAGTCTGAGGGTATTTCGCCAGTCTCATACATCTTGCTCACCAGACGGTAGAGTTTTGTCAGAACTGGCTCTCCCAAGGCCGTCAGTAGTTCCAATGGAATGTTGTCTAAGCCCGGGGCCTTGTTTCGACTCAGGTTTTTCAGTGCTCTGTCAAACTCTTCACGCAGTATCGTATCTCCCATTTCATCTTCATCTACATCCTCTTCCATTTCCATAATATTGTCCTCAAGTACATTGCCCTTGTATAGACCCTCTATATTCTCCTTCCTCCTTTCTGGTTTCCCTTCTTTGCTTAGAACTGGGTTTGCATCTGAGCTCTTGATATTCATACAAGTGGATCTCTTTTCTCCAAAGGTCTCTTTAATTTTCCTGCAGGCAGTATGTATCTTACCCCTAGTTAGATAAGCCTCTACATCCTTACATTTGTCCTCTAGCCATCCCTGCTTAGCCATTTTGCACTTCCTGTCGATCTCATTTTTGAGACGTTTGTATTCCCTTTTGCCTGCTTCATTTACTGCGTTTTTATATTTTCTCCTTTCATCAATTAAAATCAATATTTCTTCTGTTACCCAAGGATTTCTACTAGCCCTTGTCCTTTTACCTATTCGATCCTCAGCTGTCTTCACTACTTCATCCCTCAGAGCTACCCATTCTTCTTCTACTGTATTTCTTTCCCCCATTACCGTCAATTGTTCCCTTATGCTCTCCCTGTAACTCTGTACAACCTCTGGTTTAGTCAGTTTATCCAGTGTCACATCTCCTTAAATTCCCACCTTTTTGCAATTTCTTCAGTTTTAATCTACAGTTCATAACCAATAGATTGTGGTCAGAGTCCACATCTGCCCCTGGAAATGTCTTACAATTTAAAACCTGTTTCCTAAATCTCTGTCTTACCATTATACAATCTATCTGATACCTTCTAGTATCTCCAGGATTCTACCATGTATACAACCTTCTTTTATGATTCTTGAACCAAGTGTCAGCTATGATTAAGTTATGCTCTGTGCAAAATTCTACAAGACGGCTTCCTGTTTCATTTCTCTCCTCCCATCCACATTCACCCACTATGTTTCCATCTCTCCCTTGTCCTACTCTCGAATTCCAGTCACCCATGACTATTAAATTTTCGCCTCCCTGCACTACCTGAATAATTTCTTTTATCTCATCACACATTTCATCAATTTCTTCATCATCTGCAGAGCTAGTTGGCATATAAACTTGTACTACTGTAGTAGGCATGGGCTTCGTGTCTATCTTGGCCATAATAATGCGTTCACTATGCTGTTGGTAGCAGCTTACCCACACTCCAATTTTTTTATTCATTATTAAACCTACTCCTGCATTACCACTATTTGATTTTGTATTTATAACCCTGTATTCACCTGACCAAAAGTCTTGTTCCTCCTGCTACCGAACTTCACTAATTCCCACTGTATATAACTTCAACCTATCCATTTCCCTTTTTAAATTTTCTAACCTACCTGCTCGATTAAGGGATCTGACATTCCACGCTCCGATCTGTAGAACGCCAGTTTTCTTTCTCCTGATAACGACGTCCTCTTGAGTATTCCCCGCCCGGAGATCCGAATGGGGGACTATTTTACCTCCGGAATATTTTACCCAAGAGGACGCCATCATCATTTAACCATACAGTAAAGCTGCATGCCCTCGGGAAGAATTACGGCTGTAGTTTCCCCTTGCTTTAAGCCGTTCGCAGTACCAGCACAGCAAGGCCATTTTGGTTAGTGTTGCAAGACCAGATCAGTCAATCATCCAGATTGTTGCCCCTACAACTACTGAAAAGGCTGCTGCCCCTCTTCAGGAACCTCACATTTGTCTGGCCTCTCAACAGATACCCCTCCGTTGTGGTTGCACCTACGGTACGGCTATCTGTGTCACTGAGGCACGCAAGCCTCCCCACCAACGGCAAGGTCCATGGTTCATGGTGGTAGTAGCCAAGGGAACTTAACTTTTAACGTATGGATAGCAGCGACGAAATGGCAGTGGGTGCAGCTCTTTATCTTTGCGTATGGAGAGCCTCTGTCGCGCTACGAGCAAAGAGGAAACAGTGCAGCTTGAGTCATGAAAGAATGCGGAGGTTTGGGCGCTCCTGTAGACGCAGTGTTCAGCTATGATTGCGCAGCCAGTTTCGGGGCACCTACTTCGTTAACTCGAGAGTATTGAGAGCGCCGTAGGAGTGGATAGGCGAAGGAAGCTGTAGGTCTAACTATTGCCTGTCCAATAATTATTCGTGGCGCTGGAGATGACTCAGGTTTCTCAGTCATAAGCAGCAGCAACAGCCGCAGCTTAGCATTGTCGTTGGCTACATTCTTCGTCGTCGGTACAGCTACAATATCGTAAAACAGTTAAGTGAAAAATTATAACCTTGTAGAGGCATTACCCAGTCGGATTTCTTTCATAAAGTATGATTAACTTAAATAGTAACTGCAATAGTTAAAACAAGTAGACCACCTGTGTAGCCTGCAGTAGTTAAAACTGTGGTGTCACCGCCAGACACAACACTTGCAAGGTGGTAGTCTTTAAACCGGCCGCGGTCCGTTAGTATACGCCGGACCCGCGTGTCGCCACTATCAGTGATTGCAGACCGAGCGCCACCACACGGCAGGTCTAGTCTGGAGAGACTCCCTAGTACTCGTCCCAGTTGGACAGCCGACTTTGCCGAGACGACAGTTTAGCATAGCCTTCAGCTACGTCATTTGCTACGATCTAGCAAGGCGCCATATTCAGTTACTATTCTGAACAGATAATATTGTGAATCATGTACCGTCAAGAGCGACGTTCATCATTAATGGATTAAAGTTAAGTATCAATCTAATTACGTCCACTTTCTGAATTCTAATTCCTTGTCATGTTCCAGACCTCACGTCAGTAGAGACCTTCCCTCCTCACGCCAGCCTGCGTGAGCTAAAACGCGTGCATTTCGGCCCCCACTAGTAACACGGTGTTGGCTCTTCTGCCAACATAACAAAAACTTAAGGCCACCTGTGCTTTCATTGTCATCAGGGTCCCCTTTCTTTTAGATTTAACCATCGAGTGTTGTAAAAATATGGAAATTGCTTAACTGTTTACTGCCAATTTTGTTTCTTTGCTAATGACCAGTTTCAGTATAAATTTTCTTCCTCAGTAACTGGTAATTCTTGTATTGCATAACACAAGCATAATTAATTTGCAATTGTGAATATTAACTTCTTTCAATTAAGGTAATGTAAAATTTCACAGCAAAACTAATAACTAAAGATGAAGCAAAAATGAAATGTGTGGCAAGGGCCCCCGGCGGGTAGATCTGTGTAAGTCCTTTGAGGGGACGCCTTTTTGGTGACTTGCGCCTCGATGAGGATGAAATGATGATGAGCGGAGAAAACCTCCAACACAGCCGGGAATCAAACCCGGGCCGCCCGGCATGACAAGCCGGCGAGCTGTCCACTTTTATCTTTTTTAATTCGTAATTATTCATGTATTAGATCGTAGCGGACGCCAGATAACACACGGTGGAGTTCGTTGTTGATCTTTTCACTCAGTTTTTTTTACTACAGAGGCCTACCAGCTCTCTGACCGAACACGCCAATTACCAGCTACGGTGGCGGATGCAGCACCAATTAATAGTGCGCATTTTCCAGAATGAGATTTTACTCTGCGGCGGAGTGTGCGCAGATATGAAACTTCCTGGCAGGTTAAAACTGAGTACCGGACCGAGACTCGAACTCGGGACCTTTGCCTTTCGCGTGCAGGTGCTCTACCATCTGAGCTACCCAAGCACGACTCACACCCTTCCCAACAGCGTTAATTCTGAAAGTACCTCGTCTCCTACCTTCCAAACTTTACAGAAGCTCCCCTGAGGACCTTGCAGAACTAACACGCCTGAAAGAAAGGATATTGCGGAGAAATGGCTTAGCAATAGCAGGGGGATGTACTAAGAATGAAATTTCTCACTGCATTGGAGTGTGGGCTGATATGAAACTTCTTGGCAAATAAAAACTGTATAAGGGCGGAAACTCGAAATCGGGACCTTTGCCTTTCACGGCCAAGTGCTGTACCATCTGAGCTACCCAAGGATGACTCACGTCCGGTCCCCACAGCTTTACTTCTGCCAGTACCTTGTCTCCTACTTTCCAAACTTTACAGAAGCTCCCCTTCGAACCTTGCAGAACTAGCACTCCCAAAATAGAGGATATAGCGGAGACATGGCTTAGCCACAGCTGGGAGATGTTTCCAGAATGAGATTTTCACTCTGCAGCGGAGTGTGCACTGATATGAAACTTCCTGGCAGATTAAATCTGTGTACCAGACCGAGACACGAACTTGGGATCTTTCATTTTCGCGGGGAAGTACTCTACTATCTCAGCTACCATAGCGCGACTCACGACCAGTCACTACAGCTCCACTTCTGCCAGTACCTCATCCCTACCTTCCAAACTATACAGGAGTTCTCCTGCGAATCTTGCAGAAATAGCACTCCTGAAAGGAAGGATATGGCGGCGACATGGCGTAGCCAAAGCGTGGAGTATGTTTCCAGAATGAGATTTTCCGCTGCAGAGTGAAAATCTCGTTCTGGATACATCCCCAAGGCTGTGGTTAAGCCACGTTTCCGCAATGTTCTTTCTTTCAGAAGTGCTGCTTCTGCAAAATCCGCAGGACAACTGCTGTAAAGTTTGGAAGGTAGGAAACGAAGTACTGGCAGAAGTAGAGCTGTGAGAACCGGGCATGTGTTGCGCTTGTGTAGCTCAGATATTAGAGCACTTGCCCACGAAATGGAAAGTTCCCGCGTTTGTGTCTCGGTCCGACACATAATTTAACGTACCAGGAACTTTCAAATCAGTGCACACTCCGCTGCAGAGTGAAAATCTCATTCCGGGAACATCACATACTCAGTAGCTAAGCCATGTCCCGCAATGCCCTTTCTTTAAGGAGTGCTAGTTCTGAAAGGTCCGCAGGAGAACTTCTGTAAATTTGGAAGGTTAGGAGACGAGGTACTGGCAGAAGTAAAGCTGTGAGGACGGTGTGTGTGTGTTTTGCTTGGGTACCTCACATGGTAGGGCACTTGCCCGCGACAGGTGAAGGTCCCGAGTTCGAGTCTCGGTACGGACCACAGTTTTAATCTGCGAGAAAGTTTCATATTAGCGCACACTCCGCTGCAGAGTGAAAATCCCATTCGGGAAACATTTCCCACCCAGTGGATAAACCATATGTCCGCAATATCCTTTCTTTCGGGAGTTCTAATTTTGCAAGGTTCGCACGAGAGCTTCTGTAAAGTTAGGAAGGTAGGAAACAAGGTACTGGGACAAGTAAAGTTCTGCGGAAGTGACGTGAGTCGTGCTTGGGTAGCTCAGATAGTTGAGCACTTGCCCGCTAAAGGCAAAAGTCACGAGTTCGTGTCTCGGTCCAGCACACAGTTTTAATCTGACATGAAGTTTCATATCAGCGCACACTCCGCTACAGAGTCAAAATCTCATTCTGGAAACATCCCCCACGCAGTGGCTAAGCCACGTTTCAGCAGTGTCCTTTCTTTCAGGAGTGCTAGTTCTGCAAGCTCCACAGGATAACTTCTGTAAAGTTTGGAAGGTTGAAGAAGAGGTACAGGCAGAAGTAAAGTTGTGCTTGCGTAGGTCAGATGGTAGAGGTCTTGCTCGAGAAATGCAAAACTCTCGAGTTTGAGTCTCGGTCCGGCACACAGTTTTAATCTGCCAGGAAGTTCCATATTAGCGCACACTCCGCTTTTGAGTGAAAATCACATCCTGGAAACATCCCCCACGGCCCGCCGGTGTGGCCCAGCGGTTCTAGGCGCTACAGCCTGGAACCGAGCACACGCTACGTTCGCAGGTTCGAATCCTGCCTCGGGCATGGATCTGAGTGATGTCCATAGGTAAGTTAGCTTTAAGTAGTTCTATGTTCTAGGGGACTGCTGACCTCAGACGTTAAGTCCCATAGTGCTCAGAGCCATTTGGACCATCCCCCACGTGGTGGCTAAGCGATGTCTCAGCAATGTCCTTTCTTTCATCAGTGCTAGTTTTGCAAAGTCCGCATGAGAACTTCTGTAATGTTTGGAAGGTAGGAGACGAGGTAGTGGGAAAAGTAAAGCTGTGAGGACGGGGCGTGAGTCATGCTTGTGCAGCTCAGATGGTCGAGCATTTGCCCGTGAAAGGCAAAGGTCCCGAGTTCTAGTCTCGGTCCGGAACACAGTTTTAATCTGACAGGAAGTTTCATATCAGCGCACACTCCACTGTAGAGTGAAAAATCTCGTTCTGGTGGCATCCCCCACGGCCGGCCGGTGTGGCCGAGTGCTTCTTGGCGCTGCAGTCTGATACTGAGAGATCGCTACGGTCGCAGGTTCGAATCCTGCCTCGGGCATAGATTTGTGTGATGTCCATATCTTAATTAGGCTTACGTAGTTCTAAGTTCTAGGGGACTTATGACCCCAGAAGTTATGTTCCATAGTGCTCAGAGCCATTTGAACCATCCCCTACGCAGTGGCTAGGGCTTGTCTCCGCTATATCGTCTCTTTCAGGAGTTCAAATTTTGCAAGGTCCGCACTAGAGCTCCTGTAAAGTTTGGCACGTAGGAGATAAGGTACTCGCGAAACTAAAGCTGTGAGGACGGGGAGTGTGGTGTGCTCGGGTAACTTAGATGGTAGAGCACTTACTCATGAAATGAAAAGTTCCCGTGTTTGAGTCTCAGTCCGGCACACAGTTTTAATCTGCCAGGCAGTTTCATATCAGCACACACTCCGCTTCAGAGTGAAAATCTCATTCCGGAACATCCCCCATGTAGTGGCTAAGCCTTGTCTCCGCAATATCCTTTCCTTCAGGAGTTCAAATTTTGGAAGGTGCGCAGGAGAGCTTCTGTTAAGTTTGGAATGTGGGAGAATAGGTGCTGGGAGAAGTAAAGCTGTGGGGACGGTACGTGAGTCATGCTTGGATAGCTCAGATGGTAGAACTCTTGCCCGCAAAGGCAAAATTCACGATTTCGAGTCTCTTTCCAGCACACAGTTTTAATCTGCGAGGAAGTTCATATTAGCGCCCACTCCGCTGCAGAGTAATAACCTCATTCTGGAAACATTCCCCAACCAGTGGCTAAACCATGTGCCTGCGATATCCTTTCTTTCAGGAGTTCTAATTTTGCAAGTTTCGTACGAGAGCTTCTGTAAAGTTTGGAAGGTAGGAAACAAGGTACTGGGTGAAGTAAAGCTCTGCGGAAGTGACGTGAGTCGTGCTTGAGTAGCTCAGATGCTATCAGTCGGCCTTCGGCGGCCGTGGCGAGCGGACCCGCGCTGGTGTTTACGTCTCCACTGCTGCCGGCTGATCGCTGTTTACGGTGAGTTGACGCTCTTGTATTTGACGCTCTTGTAGCGTACACAGTTAAGTGTTATTGTGTGAAAAATGTCACGAATTGACTATGAATGAACTAGCTCGAAAAGATACTTTGAAATTACGTTTCGATCCACAATATGCACGACCTAAAGCTTACGAACTCAAAGCATGGATTGAGAATGTTTTGAAACGATCTTTTGATAAAATAATTGGTGTACATCTTTCGATCGTTAGCGGTACTGCTGAAATATGCGATCAAATTGTTCAATCGTGTGGTGGTAGCCTTAAGTTTACTCACAGCGATGGTAATATTGGCGAAGTTCAAGTATCTCGTGCAGGATTTAGTGTCCGCACAGTTAGAATTTTCGAACTACCTTTTGAAGTACCTGCCATCGAAATAAATGCAGTGTTGAAAAATTATGGCTCGGTTATGAGCAATATTGCGGAAAAGTGGATGTCCTTCAAAATTTCTGTCTTGAACGGTGTTCGACAGGTAAAAATAGAACTGGAGAAACACATTCCATCATATATTACGATCTGTGGATACAGGGCCATTGTTATATACTATGGACGGCCTCGCACTTGCTCTGGGTGTGGTGCAACTGATCATGTTCGCGCACAATGCGTACAGAGACGACTGACGCAGTTGCCGCCAGACGAAAGCGTTCCCAGTATCAAGATGTCATCAATGCCTCAAACTTATGTGGCGGCAGTCCGTTCGACCATGGCAGCGACGGAGGTCACTCACATGGACACGACTGTCAACACCACCTAAGTTGACCAGACACCAATGGAGACTGCCACCCCAGAGGGCAACGCTGACACCACCCCCGACGTTACGATGAAACTGAACGATCCGGAGGCTACGTGTTTGGTTAGCGCCCAGGTTGGCAAGAAACCCCAAGATGTCGAGAATGATCCACGTACCTACAAAGGAGCGAATTCTAAATCAATGGGAAGCGACGACAACACCGGATTACCAGTCTCCAGCTCTTCCTCAGTGACTGTGGCAAATGAAAGGGCGGACGTATCTCCTAATAAACACAAAAAGCGACGGATCGCTCACAAGGATGCTGAGAAAACAGCTGCACTGCTGCACGAGAAAAGTGCGTAAATTGCCCGCGAATTAAGTGACGCAACTCTTGGGAGGATAGATGCGAAGCAATCGAGTGGCCACGACCAGGCGATAACAGTGACCACGCCGAACTCCGGGGTTGAAAATCACGCTGCAGCAGATGACGATCGGGTGTCTCAGCAGCTTCTGAGAGAGGGGCGAAAAGAACAGTGTCCAACGGGAAAGGGCTCAGATCAGAAGATGGGCATGTCCAATGCAGGTAGCTGGGCTGATGATATCGAGGACATGTCAGTGGGTTGAGGACTGACTACGTCTGAACCACCAAAGGAGGCTATGCCAGCCGGGAGAGCGGAATTAATTGCGACAGGACAGTTTTCAACGAACCTGAGGAAAGATGATGATTCGGATACGTATTAATTTCCTCACCGACATCATGCTTGTGCTGACTGATCAGCGACTTTTAACATAGAGAATTCATGCCTCCTTTTCAGGACTGCAAGATAGTCACTGTAAACATAAACAAATTAACTTCAGAATAGAAGATACACAGTCTCCGCAATTATTTGTAGAGCTGTGATGCAGACATTGCGATGCTGCAAGAGGTGGCTCACCATTTTCTACCTGACTTTCCTGGGTATGACGTACTGACAAATACCGTCCCAGATAGCTCCTCAGGCACAGCTCTGTTATTCAAAGAGGGTATTATTGTATCGAACGTGGAAAGACTAGATTCTGGCAAAGGAATCTCATGCCTTATTAATGGAGTTCGATTGATAAACATCTATGCTCCCTCGGGGAATTAAAATAGAGCTGCCAGAGCACATTTTTACGCTACTGACTTATTGTATTTTTGCGGAGGAATCAGGAGGACGTGGTTGTCGGCGAGAATTTTAATTGTGTTTTAAAGCCTAAAGACCAATGGCCGAATTTTAACGGTTGTGTGACACTTGCCCAAACTGTCCGACTGATGGAATTAGAAGACACCTAGGAAATCCTGAACGGGGACCGACAGTGTTTTACGTATTTTACCGCTCAAACTGCCAGCCGAATAGACAGAATTTATGTAGGAAACGCTTGAGGGACAAGATCTCTGCAACGGAGACGTGGCCGTTGTACTTCTCCGACCACGAGGCATATCACTGTACAATCCGAATGGTACGGCAGGGAACGTACCGTGGCAGAGCAGGTTGGAAGCTGAATGTTTCAGTACTCAATGATCAAGGTTTAAGAGAACGGGTGCAGGAAGTATGGGATCTCTGCTCACGGCGTCAACAAACTTTCCCGTCGGTCACGCTGTGGTGGTGCCGCTGCGCAAAGCCCAAACTTATTAATTGCCTGAAAGGTTACAGCTATGAAAGGAGCCGGCAGCAGAAAGAGCTTTTCGAATTTTATTTTCGATATCTCCGTGAGCTGTGTTCTGCTACTTATGTCACACAGGAGAACTTTGTACAGAGCAAAAGAATTAAGGCGATGCTAACACTATTGAAACGAAGACAACGGGAAGCAATTAAAATACGTTCTAGTGATGGTAACAGCGCCTATGACGAAATCCCATCCTCCTATCATCTTGCGAAAGAGAAACGCCACGCAGGACAGAAATTGATTCACAGATTAAAAACAGAAGATGGCAGTGTCGCCACAACCCAGAATGACACAAAGGAATAAATGGATCAAATGGTTCAAATGGATCTGAGTACTATGGGACTTAACATCTATGGTCATCAGTCCCCTAGAACTTAGAACTACTTAAACCTAACTAACCTAAGGACAGCACACAACACCCAGCCATCACGAGGCAGAGAAAATCCCTGACCCCGCCGGGAATCGAACCCGGGAACCCGGGCGTGGGAAGCTAGAACGCTACCGCACGACCACGAGATGCGGGCAAGGAATAAATAACCGACTATTACCGACGGCTGTACATGTCAGAGCCCACGAATGACGAGGCAATTACGACCATGAAAAACTACCTTACAGCGACCCTCGACGACACGGACAGACAACTATTACTGAGTGATGTCATTGAGGAAGAACTTCGGGAGGATTTGAGGAAGGCTCAGGGTAATAAGTCGCCCGGGGAAGATGGACTACCCATTGAATTCTACAAACAATTCTGATGCTTACTCGAACATTGCTTTCTGAACATATGTTATGAAATTAAAGCAGGTCGACAACTACCAGCAGGATTCAGTGATAGTCTAATTGTACTCGTCCTCAAAGAACACCCACCAGATGATGTCAATAAATTTCGTCCCATTTCCCTCCTCAACTCCGATTATAGAATTGTCGACCGCGTTCTAGCAGCGAGAATTAAACATGTTTTACAGAAAATCATACATGACAGCCAGACAGCAGCCGTCCCTGGTCGAACGATCTTAAAAGTCTCGCAGATTATAGGGAGATCATCTCCTTTAGTGCTATTACCCAACCGTAGGCAGCAATTTTAGCTCTAGATCAATGCAAAGCCTTTGACAGGATCTCGCACAGCTACCTTTTTCAAATTACGAAACATTTAGGTTTTGGTGACGGTTTCATTACGGTGGTCAAAAATATGTACACGTCTGCTTGCTCTTGGATCGTCATCAATTGGCAACTCTCACGGCAAATAACTATTTAGCGATCTCTACGACAAGAGAGCCACACGTTAATGCCTCTTTTTGTCATTGCCATTGAGCCACTTGCCCGTTTCCTGAACCGTACACTTGAGGGCTTAACCTTGTATTCGACGACTGTAAAATGTGTGGCATACGCGGATGACGTAAGTGTCATCGTACGTTCGGAGCGAGACCTACAAGAAGTCACTAATAGTGTACGGGAGTATGAATGAGCCTCATGCTCAAAGCTCAACTATAGAGAGACTAAACTAATGCCGATCGGCAGAGGGTTTAGAATCGATGACAACTGCCCATATGTATTACACGAGAGTATCAAGCTGTTGGGAATACGAATGAGTCGCTGCCCTCAGAAAACTACTACGGACAACTGGCAGGAGCTTCTGGCTATGTCTCCAGCAAACTAAAGGCAGGGAACAGGACCTCATACAAAGAGTACGGTTTATCAATAAAATGATACTTTCGAAAATATGGTATGTAGGGCAGACACTACCTGTGGTCAACAGCATTTCCAAGCAAATAATGACGGCAATCGGTTAGTATATTTGGAGGGGCGAAATATTCAAAGTGGGAATTAATGTTATTACTCTCCCACCAGAGAAAGGGGGCCTAGGGCTAATAGATGCTGAAATTAATTGCAAGGCTCTTCTTATACGGAGAACTATTCAGCTGTGTCATGACTACCCAGACAGCGCGCTCCAAATGGCCCTACGGACGTATACACCTACTGATATGGCAATACCGATAAACCTCGGGGAAACCCACTACAATGCCAACCACATCAGGATGTTTCTGATCGAAGTTAGTTACCTCCGAGAGAAAAAGAGCACACCACTACAGGACCTTAAAACCGCCCAACTACACCGGATAATGAATACTGGTGAAAGAGTAAACCGCATGGAAACGAAATCTCCCCCACGGGATTGGGCTCAAATCTGGAAGAACATCCACAACAAAGTGCTCGCAACAAATATCAGATCAACGTGGTATAAAGTAGTTAATGAGACCATACCTACGAAAGAGAAATTACACAGACTACGATTGTCGGCAACTGACAGATGTGGGGAGTGTGCCCTCATAGACAATTTACAACACAGATGTGTCTTCGGAGAAAATAAATTGGTCTGGGAATGGTGCAGAATGAACCTTGCCTCTATCTGCAGGACAGCTGGCCAGACAATCTCCATCACATCGGTGTTGCAATCTGATGGCACTTACTATCCCATCACGAAGGAAAATATATGGACGTGGCTGACAGAACATACTCTGCATTACCTAATTCAAGCCGAAGATGCGCCATGTTACCGGGGCTACAGAGTATATCTAGCCATACAAGCACAACTGCTGACGAAGGATGACAAATACAGACAGAAGTTCGCGAACTATATACCAGCATTGAGAATAACGACACTATGAACGACAAAGACGATGAAAAAAAAAAAAACGAACAAGGAACGATGAAGTTGATGTATGCACTGCGTCCGTCTGTTAATAACGTTGATGGCAGTGTGTTATGTATTTCTTTTTCACGTCCATATACTCCACATCACAACCAGTGTGTGGCTTCCTGGCAATTGGGCACTCAGTGCTAAGAGAAGACAACTGCTGACATAGGAGATAACATACAAATAGGGAAAATGAAACGAGACCAAGTTATATGCTTGGGGTATACCATAATAGGCAACCCTCGAGAAGACGAGCGTTGAGTGCCGTCAATAAGCCGAGATATATCACGCAAAGAATAATGGGAAAAAAACAATTAACAAGAAAACGTTTTTTGTATATTAAAAAAAGTTAAAAAACATAAAAAGAAAACAACAACAAAACAAAATGAAAATATAAGTTTTACAACAAAGAGTCATCGACAGGAATGAAACGTTTCCTTTGCTGTAAAAGCAACGCACCTTGAAATTTCCACTGCAGTGACAACACTGTTTCTTCTCTTGATGCAGAAGAAGCATCGTTTGTGTTAAACGTTCTTTTAACGGCATAGAAGCCAGGCCGAGAAGGCAGAAATTGGCGAGCGTAAGGATGGGTTGAAAGGGAGGAAGGAGACCAAAAGAAAAAAGAAAACAAGAGATGGTACAGCACTCGTCCACGAAAGACAAAGTTCCCGAGTTCGAGTCTCGGTCCGGCACACAGTTTTAATCTGCCAGGAAGTTTTATATCATCGCACACTCCGCTGCAAATTGAAAAGCTCATTCTGGAAAATTCCCCCACGCTTTGGCTAAGCCATTTTTCCACAATGTCCTTCTTTCAGGAGTGCTAGTTCAGCAATGTCCGCAGGAGAATTCTTTCAAGTTTGGAAGGTAGGAGATGAGATACTGGCAGAAGTAAAGCTGTGAGGACAGTGCATGTGTTGTGCTTGGGTAGCTCAGATGGTACAGCACTAGCCCGCAAAAAGCAAAGATTCCCGATTTCGAGTCTTGCTCGGAAACACAGTTTCATTGTGCCAGGAAGTTTCATATCATCGCACACTCTGCTGCAGTGTCAAAATCTCATTTTGGAAACATCCCTCACGCAGTGGCTAAGCCATGACTCCGCAATATCCTTTCTTTCATGGCTGCTAGTTTTGCAAGTTCCCAGGAGAACTTCTGTAAAGTTTGGAAGGTAGGAGACGAGGTACTGGCGGAAGTCAAGCTGTGAGGACGGGTCGTGAGTCGTCTTGTCTAGCTCAGATGTTAGAGCACTTGCCCGCAAATGGCAAAGTTCCCGAGTTCGAGTCTCGGTCAAGCACATTGTTTTAATCTGCCAGGAAGTTTCATATCATCGCATACTCCACTGCAGAGTGAAAATCTCATTCTGGAAACATCCCCCACACAGTGGCTAAGCCATGTCTCCGCAATATCCTTTCTTTCATGAGTGCTACTTCTACACGGTCCGCAGGAGAGCTTTTGTAAAGTTTGGAAGGTAGGAGACAAGGTGCTGGCAGAAGTAAAGCTGTGAGGAAGGGGCGTGAGTCGTGATTGGGTAGCTCAGTTAAGTCTGCCAGGAAATTTCATTTTGCAATTTCATTTATTCTGTATTTAGCTTAGCGAGTGATTTCTGATGCCTTGGTATGTATCCAATTGTTGTTTTGTTAAAAGTAAAGTCAGTTGCCCATTCGCTTGGAGTAAATCAGTTCAATCTTTCAATAACCAAATGTAAAATGTTCACCTTTTTCTAAATTTGGCATTACACTGAGGTCATTGAAAGTAATTTTTTATATAACGATGTTTAAGTGAAGCCAGTGATTTATTTAACTCGTAACTTCATTAACTGTACTTTCAAAATTTAGTATTTCAGAGTAAGTAACTGCAAATTCAGTGCTTTGTAATTCTATTTATTTCTCGTAAAGTGTTGTGTTGTGGAAAAGCTCAACAACATTGTGTTGCCATGCCAGTCATTATTGCTCCAGTTTATATGCCATTACCCTTCTTCAGATTCTGGAGGTTTATTGCTCTGGTGGACTGACGGCAGTTTAGTTATCCCCTTTTTTGGCTAATCAGTATTTCTTTATATTATTAGCATTTTTATATTAAATGCTACGTGTTACCATTTTCCTCACTGAGTCGTTCACGAGCTATTGCACTATATTCCACACCTTTGAAAATGATCATCATTATTTAGATTACGTTTGGTAAATATTCTTCCTTCAGAATGGTCTCCAACTAACCGGTGTTATTTTCATTCGTTAGCGATAGCGTTACTCACTGCAGAATTTCATTTGCGTGTACGCGATGCCGATCAGCTATATCGCAACCCAGTAGGCCGATTAGGAAGGAGCTGGCGAGAGGCGACATAACTCGAGAGCGTCGAGCCTTATCTTGCTTGTCAGAACCCTTCATTCACATGAAGAGCCTTACAGTTGCTTCTCTTTAAAGTAAGCTGATATAAGCGGAAATTCTGACGGGAAGTGGCACAGAAGAGAGACTTCTTTTACCCGAAAGCCTGCTTATTCTTAACAGTTTACCATTTGACTTCAGAGGTGTAGAGTTCCTGGTGAGCTTATGTTATGGTATGATCGTAAATAAAGCACAAGGCCAGATGCTGCGTGTTACGATCGTGGACCTTGGTGTGTGTAGTTTTTCTCACGGCAATCTCGATTTACAAGTCTGGAGCAGCTTCGGGCACCCTGTGTTATATCCACACTGCCTTCAGAGTTTCAAAGAGAGTACTCCACTCAACGTTGTCAGCAGATTTCTGTAAACAAGAAAAGCGCTATAAGCATTGATTCAATTTTATTTGCTTTGACTTGTAAGACACATCACAGGGTTATTATTGCTTCTTGTCTTCCTTCATTTGTCTTGAACCCAAGCTAATCTTCTCCAAGGTCGGTTTGCACAATGCTTTCCTTTCGACTTTAAACAATTTTTGTCGATATGTTTCAACCATGAGCTATTAAAATGATATTTACAACAGGAAAAAAACAGTTCTGTTACGACACGCATAAAATATGGATACAGAAAACGGCACATTATGTCTTAAAACGCGACCAAATGCTTTCCAGGCACATACCAATCATATGTAACTTCATTTGCAAGAGGTGTTCATAAAGGTTCTACAAGATGAAACTACGTCTTTGAGGTCATACTTAGGAAATGGGAAGTACATACTGATTTCAGCTCACGATATGAGTTGCGTTATGTGACAAAATATACTACCAAAGTGTGCTATACATTCTCAGTGTCAGAATATAGATGTGATTGGTCCTAATCTTCTCTTATCCGATGTTCTGCATTAATCTGCTTCATAAATACTGCCTTCGGTACTTAGATTATGTGGAATAGTGTATGATTAAACATTGCAGACTTCGTTTTATGCATGTTTGCTGTCCAGGTGAAAATCTGTTGTAGCATTTATGCAAACGAATTTTAAGTTGCTCACTGCAAAGCTTGTATTTATTCAGGCGAGATATGCAGCGGCTATTTGCTCGTAGCGCCTGTTTTAGCGGTACCGTGGAGCTAAAGCGGATTAAATGCCAGACAAGTGCCGCCCGAGTCGGATACATAAGCAAAGGAAATGTTTCTCACAGGGGAAATCCGTGGCCTGGATCACTGCCAGGTACATCGAGTTACTCCACGAAGGAAAAAGAATAAAAAGGGAAAAAAACCCTACATCAATGAGGATGTTAAGCACCTGAGAGGTGAAAAACAGACAGACGTGATCCGAGTAACTTAACAGGAGATTTTCAGATCTTTTTTTCTCTGTAGGGCAGTTTCCTTTTACGACGTACAGTCTGCTTCGCCTATATTTTTGCTCCATAACGCAGTTCGGGCTTACCGAGACTGTAACACGCACCGCTGGTTTTAGCCCACCACGAACCCCATAAAAAATCCAGGCATATATAAAAGTCCTAAATCTTCGAACATTTTCCGCGTTCTGTGGTAGCGTAATACCGATAATGGTACGGTCAATCGCTTTCCGAGCTTCTGGTCTTCTCCCTTTGCAGCAGGAGGAAGCCAACAAAGTGAGAATGACGGTGCAGGAGTTTCTAGGTTTTTCTTTTTATTACTGCTGCGAGGTGCCAGGGGTGGAAAAGTGTGTGTAACACTTAGATTCAACAGAATTATCGAAAGAGCTGCTCATGCACTCAACCTCCACCCCACCCCCCCTTTTAAATACCGTTTTAACTTACGCACAATAGGGACATGAACGCTAAATGAATCAATAAAATGCCCCTCTACATGAGTAGTAAAAATGGTTCCACAGACGATATAATTTAATGAAGTTACAACTTTGAACATGGCTGACGTTTGCAGCAACCGTATACACAAATTTGAAAAATATGTAAAAATCAGCCAACCGGTTGCATAGGTTTTCTATATACGTTGCCCAGGTTTCGTCACCTCTAAGGGTGACTTCATCAGAAGGTGAGATAATTTTAATGTATGACTTGAGCAACTCAGCTCTCAAATCGGTATACATCTTTGACGATATGTTCTTCATGTAAGTACTATTTGTTTTACACTCGTTTACATTAATGTAAACTTTTATTAGATATTTAATCTGACATACTCGTTTTAGGTAATTACCTCACCTTCTGATGAAGTCACCCTTAGAGGTGACGAAAACTGGTCAAGGCATATAGAAAACCTATGCAACCGGTTGGCAGATTTTTACATATTTTTCAAACTCGGAATGTTATTTTCCAGAAGTGAAATCGGAAGTAAAATTCAATGTTACTTCAAAGTTGGAACCATTTTCTGATGACGATGTAACTGAAGCTGAGGTGAAAACGGAAAAAGTAGAATTAGTATAGCTATTAGATAATGAAACTGACTTCAGTATTTCTGATATTCAGCCAAGTCATGGAATGCTATAAATTCCTTTAGAATCTATTGAAATACCAAGTGGCAAGGTAGAGGCACCAAACAGGATGCAGTTACTGTTTTGTAAACTTGATTTGCATCATAAAGAACTCAACAATTAGATGGAATCCAATAGTAAACAGTTAAGCAGCAAGATTGAGTCTAGTAATGAAGAACAGAATCGTAAGGTCGGATCTAGTAGTAAAGAACTGGAGGGTAGTAGCAAAGAGCTAAAGGTTGAAATCACCTCTGAACTGAATAGCTTCAATTGTAAAAGTGATTCTGAACACCATGATCAGCAGTTCAAAGTAGGGCAACAGCTAACTAAATTGCATAGTATTTTGAAAACCGAAAGTAGCGTAGTTCGCAAAATTTTCAAAGCCGCAGATGAACTAATGGAGAGAAGGTTGTCGTAAAGAACAGACAATGAGTCAAAACTTTGCTCTAATCAATTTAAATAAGTAGCTACTAAAGTAGACGCTTTTCAAAAAGATATTAAGAATAAAATCTGACTGTGTTAAATTATGAGGGTGTTTATTAAAAACTTTCTGTCAGAGTGTAAGCAGAACAACTACAAATAGAGGAATTACGTACTAGTATTACTAATATGGGTAATAGAGTGACCTCTGGTGGCGCTCGTAATAAGCTGGTACAACATGTTGCTTCAGCTGACGCCGCTTTCATCGGACGTCGTCAGTTTTTACGTTTTGATCCAGACAAACAAATTCACCCATTAGAGCTCTGGAATATTTTGAGAATGTTTTGCCAAATGCATCGTCAGAATGAGAGGAAATTTCTTTCATAAGAAGTCATTTGTCATGAGATACTTTGAGATAGTCAGCTGCCTTAACGATTAAAAACAAAGCTATTTCTGAATTTTAAACTGCATTTCTTAATTAGTACTGGTCTCACGACAAACAAAACGATGTTTTCAGGGAATTTTGAAGCGGTAAAAAGTTTACTCCAGTTAAAGAGTGCTCTAGAAAGTGAGTTTCACGGCTGTTACATCTGACAGGAAATATGAAGCCGGAAATGATTATCATGGGACTAGAAGATAAGCTGCCTTGGTACTGGCAGAAAACAATAAAAAATTGGTTCAAATGGCTCTGAGCACTATGGGACTTAACATCTTAGCTCATAAGTCCCCTAGGACTTAGAACTACTTAAACCTAACTAACCTAAGGACATCACACACACCCATGCCCGAGGCAGGATTCGAACCTGCGACCGTAGCAGTCCCGCGGTTCCGGACTGAAGCGCCTAGAACCGCTCGGCCACAGCGGCCGGCAGAAAAGAATCATTTCCGCACCTAGGGGTAATGTGGATAGGTTCATTGGATATCTGAAGCCAGCAGAAAGAGTAACTGTTGTTGAGGAGCAGGTGCAAAATAATTACAGGCATTCTAACAATCATATAAACAACCGAAATGATGACAGTGGGAATGTGAATGTTAGAAGTATGGAGATTCAGAATTCACGACCGAAGGTCGTGGTCAAGGCCGTGGTAGGGGACGAGGAGAGAGACAGCCATCGCGCTTTCGTAATAGTTATTATAACGGAACCAGAACTGTAAATAATGTGCCGTTGAGACAAGACGGAGGGCAGAATGCTTCCCTATCTGATTCTGTATCAAATGAACACAACAGTCCGCGTGTGGAAAACGATGTCCCTTCTACGAGGAAACTGGCACTCACAAGGCGGAAACAGTAACACAGCCATTAATTGAAACTTCGAGGCTAAGAGGTCGTGGTCGAACGGCAGAAATTCTTCCTCTTCCTCTGGGACACACCGACAAATCGGCTATAGCGGAACGTGTTTTCGAATACGGTGATCATGAAATAAAATTTAGTGAGAAAAGCGTGCTAGCTAAGACATCGCATCGTTATACGCATTTGAACAGACAAGTCATAGAGATATATAAACACCACAACAATATAAGAAGGAAAGAAGAAGGCTTGAAGTTAGAGAAGACATGGCGGACGACTTTGTATCAACGATGTCACAATCGATTACCCGTGATCGAGATTAATAACGTTAGTCAGAGATAGTTTCACTGTCGACAGCACGTGACGATTGGTATCGCCTCCTATGTTCTCCGCATAAACGGGACCTCCACGGACCATAGCATGGACGAAGCAACAGTAGTGAGGTCAAGGAACCCATGAGCGGCACTGACTTGTCACAGACTATAAAAGCCGACGACAGTGTTACAGATAGCAATGTTACGCAGGGACGCAGCAGCTCAGAGATAGAGTGTACTTCAGAGACGTGCTGCAAACGAAAGCAGAGGAAGTCGTCAAGAACTTTGATTTAAATTGGTGGACATTTTGGAAAGGGCAACTGAGAACGTAGAGATTGATGACCCGATGAATCTAAATGTGAAAGTACTTGAAACTGAGATAATTACTTCAGCTGGAAACAGATTGAAAAGGATTTATTAGAAGAGTTTTATGAGGTACCCGTTCAGACTAGAATAACTCACCCTATTATGAAAGGCTAACGTATCGCGAGTGACAGTGCGTTGTCTTCTTGATAGGATCACTGAACCAAGTGCTTTGTCCCAAGCATTCATTAATTCTACTCATAATAAGAATGAACTAACTGTCATGAATGTACGTGGTTTAAGAATAACAGGCGCTACTGGAAAAGTCTCTACACCAGTACAGCATGAAGCTTTTCTACCAGTTGCTACAGGTGACATAACAATAGATCATCCTCGTTTAATCGTCCTCAGTTAGTGTGGAGATATTAATTGCCAAAGACGTCTTAACAAAATATCAAGAAAGGATTTATTTTGAGCAGAACAGCTTAGTATTAACCTTACCTGATTCTCAAGTAATTAAAGAAGCTTTTTTAGGAAATTACATAGGAGTAATAATGAAGCATGGGAAGTCGCTATTAGAGTAATAAGGAATAAGGGAGACTCTCAGGACTACACTGAATTGAGTAACAATGTGCAAGACGCTAATGCGGAAGAGAACTATATCCTGGAAGAAATAGAGGCATAGAAGCATAGAGGCAAAGGTACAGCCAACAAATCAGATTTATGATGAACAGAGAGGGATTAAAGGAAATATTAACCACTCCTCACAATGTGTTCTCCAATACACCTTGGCAGGTTTTTTCAAGAAACCTCTTTAGATACATGTCTCGAGAAAGCAAGCGGTTAAGAAAGAAAATCAACGTATGTTGGCACAGGGTGCCATTGAGCAAGCAATTAGTGAATATAATTAAAAAAAACATTTTTGTTGTGCCTCATAGTGATGGAAGCGTTAGATTAGTTCTGGACACGGACAAACTAAATGAAATTGTAATAAGAGAGAGTGACGGTCCCCAAAATATGCACTAACTGACACAAGGGGTTTATCTTGCATCTATGGACTAACTTGTGGATACTGGAATTTGCCCCTGACGAAACAATCAAGGAAATATACAGCCTTTTTGTATGATGGAACGTGCTACCAAAATAAAGTAGCTACATTTGAATTACACATTTCTATGTTTGCTTTTGTAAGAGTGATGGGTCATGTGCTAAGGCAGGAATTATTGGATCACGTAGCTATTTATGTAGATGATATACTGTTGGCAACTCCCACATGGGAATAACATATCTGCCTATTTGAGAGGGTGCTAGGAGCTATAGAAAAAGGAGGTAAGATTAAAAATTAAAGATGACTATGTGTGAAAGAGATCCTTCCAAATTATAATCATTGCAAAGTTAGAACCGCCCAGAAATAAAAAGCAGCTCAAATTAATGTACAGTTTACTCGGATTTTAGCACCGTTTTGTTAAAGACCACCTGTTTAATGCACCTTGTTTACTCCACTTGTTGAAGAAGAATACCCCATGGGTTTGGACTGAAGAGTGCCAGGCTCCTTTTGAAGAATTAAAATACTGTGTAGTCCGCTATTACACCATCCAGGGTTTTGGAAGCTCTTTTGCATGTCGGTTGACTTAAGTGGCTGTGGGATTGCTGTAAAGGTGTTTCAGATGGAAACAGGAGGTAACTAAGAGATTCATAAGAAACTGTGTTGTTGAGTCGTTCACTGCAACCTGCCGAACGAAATTATAAAATTTCGGAGTTAGAGGCAATGGTTATCGCTTACGGTATGCGAAAGTTTGTGCATTATTTGTTAGTCCAGAAGGTAATAATATATAGCGATCGCAAGTCACTTATGTTTCTAAAAACTAGCAACCAGGACTAACCAGGTGGGCTAAGTACCTTCAGCTGAAATGAAAATGAAATGTGTGGTGATGGCCTTCCGTCGGGTAGACCAGTCGCCTGGAGCGAGTCTTTTTATTTGACACCACTTCGGCGACTTGCGCGTCGATGGGGATAAGGAGATGACGATGAGAACAACGCAACGCCCAGTACCTGAGCGGAGAAATTCTCCAACCCAGCCGGGAATCGAACCCGAGCCCCTTTGCATGGCATTCCGTTGTGCTGACCACTCAGCTGTAGACGCGGACACCTTCAGTGGATTGTTCTTCCCCTGTGTGTATTTAACCTCAAGTGCGGAAAGGAGCAAAATGACAACGATCAGTTGAGGTTAGTCACAAGTCACTAAGGGCCCCTAATTATCCAAAAGTAGCACAGTACTATTGCTCACATAACGGAATTTTATTCCGACGAAGAAAGTGAGATTCAGCACCTACGATATGGCTATTTTAGGGCAAGAAATGCATTACAGAATGAGATTTTCACTCTGCAGTGGAGTGTGCGGTGATATGAAACTTCCTGGAAGATTAAAACTGTGTGCCAGACCGAGACTCGAAATCGGGACCTTTGTCCTTCGCGGGCAAGTGCTCTACCAACTAAGCACGACTCACGCCCCGTCCTCAGACCTTTACTGCTGCCAGTACCTCGTCTCCTACCTTCCAAACTTTACGGAAGCTCTCCTGGTTCGCAGAAGAGCTTCTGTAAAGTTTGGAAGGTAGGAGACGAGATACTGGCAGAAGTAAAGCTGTGAGGAGGGGGTGTGAGTCGTGCTTGGGTAGCTCAGTTGGCAGCCGGCACGGTAGCACAGCGTGTTCGGTCAGAGAGTGGGTTGGCCTCTGTAATAAAAAAACTGAGTGAAACGATTAACAAACGGACTTGACCGGATGTCATGTGACGTCCGCAACGAACTAACACGTCGATCAACAATGAACAGCCGGCCGAAGTGGCCGTGCGGTTAAAGGCGCTGCAGTCTGGAACCGCAAGACCGCTGCGGTCGCAGGTTCGAATCCTGCCTCGGGCATGGATGTTTGTGATGTCCTTAGGTTAGTTAGGTTTAACTAGTTCTAAGTTCTAGGGGACTAATGACCTCAGTAGTTGAGTCCCATAGTGCTCAGAGCCATTTGAACCAACAATGAACAAAATGGAGGAAAAAAAATAGTTGGTAGAGCACTTGCCCACGAAAGGCAAAGGTCCCGAGTTCGAGACTCGGTCCGGCACACATTTTTAATCTGCCAGGAAGTTTCAAAAATTTTATTTTTAAATTAACGTAGAATGTGTTTTTCTACAACATGCATCGTAAAGTAGCAAGAAGGTAGTATATCGCAGGTAGATACGCACAATGTAGAACCCAGATGACCCCTGGAATTATGTGCTGCCGACCTTTTTCGCCCCCTCCAGACATTTAAAGGAGGATGACCGACGTTTTTGATGTGGCTGATCGTATTAGCAAGTAGGTCAAACTATATACAATAGAGAGAGCTAATGACAAAACGCTGGTAGACAAGTTAGAACAGGACTATTTTGTAAAGACCGGCAAGTCTAGGAGTGTCTTATCAGATAAAGGTCCCTAGTTGGTATCTGGAATACTTAAAGTATGTCTAGAAAAGGCCGAAATTCTCCATATAAGGATCTCGGCGTATTTGCACAGTGAAATATAGCGAGAGGGTTATTCGTAAGCTAAACAGATTGTGTAGGACTTACTGCGCCAGGGAGCATTCGACTTGGGAAGATCATATCAAAAACTTTGAAGAAATTATCAAGAAATTTAAACGTGATGTAGCAGACTTGTGAACTAACATTTAATCAAGATCACCATCAGATCATTTCAAACGTTGTTGATTTTCTAGTACTATCTCAGAGCTCTATTGACGAGAAGAAGGCACAGGCTAGGGTAAACATAAGTAAAAGAGCATTGGAAAGAAAAAAGAGGCATGACACAAAAGTTTCACTAGTTTCAGCATCGATGAACCAGTGGAAGTCACAACTAAAGACAAATCTAAGAAAATTTTAGCGGAAACAGAATTTTTTGCATGTTTATCAAGGAGCATTCGCCATAATAGGTAATCCTCATGCAAAGGCATACCGTCTGGAATACCCGACAGGCAAGGAAGAACTAAGTCTACGAAACATTGTAGACCTGAAGCGTTTCAAAAGTGACGATAACTAGATTCTGTAGGGAGTCTGCAACTCTTTGGCGGTTACACAGTTTGGCCTAGTGTGCGGTCCCAGCTGGATGAAACTTTCCCTTTCAAGTTTCATTCGCTTCTTATGTCCAACCTATATTAAGTAACGAATATATACCTTCAAGTTGTGCGTATGCTATTAGATTGCAGTATCTTCATAGTAAGTAGGAGTGATTCCTGAAAGTGACTATGCCGGAATGAAAACCTACAAGAGAAATTGAGAGGTAGTCCTAAATGTTAAAATAACAGTGAGGGACGTTCGAGCACCAATGATAGAAAAATAATTACTGAAGTAAATAAAAAACAAAAAATATCAGTAAAAAGGATTATTAACAGTGAAATACAGATATTTTGCGGTAAGAGAAGTCCTTAAAGCTGAAAATTTCTAAAACCTGAATTAATTAACTATGAATAAATCAATTTTTTCCATTGCGTGCAAGGTTGTCTGTGGGTAGGATAGGATAATAAAAAGTTGCCGCTAGAGAAAAGCCAAAGCGTTTTGATATTAATTAAAGGAGATTTGTGTAAGTGGTGTGAGAATCACACCGACAATACATGTAAATAAGGAGGTCAGTATGCTGACGAAGATAAAAAAGAGAAAGAAGCGTCGAAATATATGAAAAAATGAAAGTAGAGAGAAACAAGAAAAATGAAATTTGTAGGATGATGTATATGGTAAATGGTGGAAAATTGGTGTGTAATTCCCTCACGTCTCCAAAGAAGGGTTGACAAACGCGTACTTTGCTAAAGGCATATGGTCATTTAACAGATAAATATTGACACATGCAGACAATAATACAGGTAAACGAATGTGTCAAGAAATGAAGATCGTAGAGTACTGGTATTTTATAGTAAAAACATCTCTTAGATTACGTGTGTGACAAAGCAAAGTAGCTGCTGTCGAACAAACAACTTCCTTAGCATATACTCCGTACGATAATTGAGCCATATGAAGATACAACTTACAAAGGTTACTCGATATTCTAAGTAAATCACGATCTAAAGTAACAAAGTGAACTGCAAAATAGCCCAAAGTGTGACTATTTTAAAAACCTATGTCGACTTTCAGAGCCGGGCGGCGTGGCCGTGCGGTTCTAGGCGCTACAGTCTGGAACCGCGAGACCGCTACGGTCGTAGGTTAGAATCCGGCCTCGGGCATGGATGTGTGTGATGTCCTTAGGTTAGTTAGGTTTAAGTAGTTCTAAGTTCTACGGGACATGACCACAGCAGTTAAGACCCATAGTGCTCAGAGCCATTTGAACCATTTCGACCTTCAGAGCATAATAGCTATGCTCAAAACATATAATGGCAAAGTTTGTGATTGAAGCTTAATTATGAAGTAAAATGTCTCGATTTTGTGAAGTAACGTATTGTCAATAATCATTTAAAAAAAATAATAGTTTCCCAACTAATAAATCTAAAAAAAAGTTGAAAAATTCTTTGTCATAACTTCTCAAGCTTTTGCTTAAATTATGCAAGGAAAATAGGTTATAGATTGTGTTTTGTCCTCCCTTAGATGTAAGTTGAAAAGAAAAGCTTAGGCTATGTTATCTGTTCCTCAGGGTTGTGGCAGCTTCGTTAAAGGCAGCCAACATGCTGTATTAATACAGAGGAGAAGTATAATGCAGAATGCCATCAAGTGACTTGCACCCTCTACCTTAAATGTTTTGATGAAAGTGGCTCATATTCGTGCCTATGATGGTGATTAGATGAGTGCATACTGAAAATCAAAAAGTTTTTGTGTGTTTCTTTGTCAGCTGAAGACTGAAAATTCAAAATCACAAAATTAATTTTGTAGCAAATGAGAATTTTTTCATGTTTTTATGTTATTTCATGTACATGATATGTAAAAAGACATTACGATTCTTATTGTGAGTGTAGTATTAAGGAAAATTTTGCGAAAATCAATTTCATTTAAAAGAGGTCGGCTATAGTAACATCATTTGTTCTAATATTTAATTTTGCCCAAAAATAAATCTTTTCACAAAAATAAATTGGGAGTAATATGGTGCAACAAGTGATGTATCCTTGTGTAAGATATAGAGACAAGTGAGGATGCTGGGAATTAAACTAGATCACTGCTAATAGAGCCACGCCATCATAACGCGCCTGAGCGTAGCGTACCAAGTGTTGCACCATAATAGTGTATTAATGTTAACATTGTTAAGTCTCAGAATGATCAGATAAATAAGTTTTGATAGATTATAGTATGACTATTTTAAGAAAAAATAAAGTGGCGTTAAATAATGCAGCCAGAAGCTAAAAATTGCTCAGAATGTAAAAATGTATGCCACAAACAGAAACGTCATTATCCATAATAGATTGAGTACCTTTTGCATATATGATCTAAGTTGTAATTGCAGCACTTGTTTACATAATACAGCTGTACTAAGTTTCAAGGCTTTAGAGTAAGTAACAGTCAATACAAGGACTCTTTAAAAGTGGTAGATCAGAGAACATGTTTACTGTTGGTTCCGTTGGAAAAATTCTGATCAGCAAAGTTTAAATGCAAACGAGCTATAACATTTTCATTAACTAAAACTAACTTAACTTTAATTATACAAAAATTATGAAAATTGTAAATTATTACACGAGGAAGGGGCCATTTAAATGTTGGTACCTGTGTCTACAGCAGTTGATAGATGTTCCGTTCGGCGGTCCACTGCGCACATATATAAAAACGGCAAGTGAGGCAGTAAAAGAGACACTTTGCACAGAGCTATAAATCTGTCCGCTTCTGCCCTATGTCGGTATTCGCTCTAAGATCGCTGTTCTTTGATGATGCTATTGGATGTGTTAATACTTATAAAGGAAAGTGATATGTTTGAAGAATTGTGGTCAGAGAAACAGTTGTTAGGCAACAGTAACTGTGCCTGCGATGGCAGCACTGTGGAGTCAGTATCTCTGACGGTCAGCTGTGGATGGCTGCCGTGTGCAGTAGACGCGGTTTCTTTGAGTGTACAATGTAATGCATGGACGGACACTTGGAACTGTGTGAGTTACAGATTTATTACGAGACGGGATGATTCAGAACAATGGTTGGATAGGATAAGGACATAAAAAAAGGTTTGGATATGAGGAACAAGATATTATTTGATGAGGGAAAAATTTTATTTAATTTTTTGTAGGCTTGTATTGTTGGTCCACTTCAGCCTCGTCACAGTCGAGTTTTCGATAACTATTCTACTGATTACCTTCTAAGTTACTGTACCATGGAAGTTATTAGATTAAATGAATTTACATATCAGTGTCTATACTTGTTTTGACAAGTTCCTTCCTAACTGAAATTTTAGATGTTAAAGGTTGAGTCATGTGTGTCTTTGGTATTCTGTGTCAATAGTATGAACCCAAATTCCTCTGGACATAGTCTAGTTAGTTTTCAGCAGTATTTTTGTAGCTGTTGCGGAATCTTTCTGTGTTGCTTTTTCTGGCAGTCCTTCATTTTGTACGCGAATTTCATGACACGTGATTGTTTCGTTTCCTTTGCGCAATGTAGGTTCTGTCAGTTTCTTTACTTTATCTGGACCATATGTCAGTGCAGAAAAATTCGTGTGTTTCAGGTTACATTCTTATATAAGTCGACATTGCAATTTGGTTGTTATATATATATATATATATATATATATATATATATATATATATATATATATATATATATATATACTTTTTTTCAAACAGTTCGTAATCACCAAGGGTACTGAACATGAAATTATTGCTTTGCTTATGTATTTGCTTATGAATGGGATCAGTCTTCACACACATTGGATTCTTTTCAACTTCATGTGGGTGATGTGGCTTTAAGCGCAGTAGCACATTTATATTATCAGTTCACATTCGCAGTTTTGTATTTACGATAACACATACACAACAAATTGAAGATGGCCCCCAAGTGGGCTCACAGATATTTTCCTCGTCTGCTAAAAGAACTTTTTTAAGAGGAAATAGTGTCAAATTTAAATTTTCCTTCTTTCGTATACTTGCTTTAGTGTCAGTTTTTGTCATACAACTGAATATTAGCGTCGCAGCAGAGCTTGTTCTTGAAAGAACTTCATGTTATCTGAAGTCCAGATAATCGCGACATAAGCCGAAATTTTGCGTGACATAAACACAAAAAATTCTTTATCAAAGCTAGACATGATTGTCTTAATGGGTTTGCCGCGATCGTTCTTTAAATAAAAATATGGCATTTCAGTCTTTCATCGCTATTTTTTATTTTCAATGACCAGTTTCAGGCTAGCTGCCCATCTCCAGATCATATATTGCAGTTACAGAGTAACTTGTCAGTACAGAACAATCGGTTTACTGTCATAACAGTTACGACAGTGAACCGATAGTTCTGTACTGAAAAGGTACGCTGTAACAGCAATACATGATCTGAAGATGGGCAGCTAGCCTGCAACCGCTCATTGAAAATAAAAAATAGCCATGAAAGACTGAAATGCCATATTTAAAAAAAAAAATTGTATTCAAATTTTCTTGAGAGAGTAAAATTCATTTAAAAAAGACAGCTATTAGTTTCATCAGTGTCTATTGCCGCAATAAAAGTCTAATTAAACCTTTCTAAATCGTTTTTAACTAACACATTACGTACTGTTTACTAGTCAGGTAGACGCGATCTAGGCCTAAATTTTGCGAGTTATAAATGTTTAAAAACCTGACCAAACACGCTTCGTAACGTAAATTCTCTAAAGGCAAAATAATTACTAATTCATTCTTCTGTCATTGTATCTCTAAATCAGTACAAAACAACAACAACCGCACATAAGACGCTTGAGTCGTTTTTTGTTTACATACAGCCAATCTCGCGTCCTTGACAAATTTAAAACATTCTTTAAAGTTAATTATTCTTTAGAAACTGACCTGAGTGAGAAATCTGGGAGCTGTTATAGGGTAGTGATGGAGGGATTTGTTGCCAGTCTTGTGGGAAATATTTTCCCTGGGGGGGGGGGGGGGGGGGGGGGAATGCAGCGGGGAGAATATTGGAAGAACAGAAGAGGCTCTCTCCTGAAACTGCAGAGTATGCAGTAGGAACATTTTGATTGGGGAACAGGAAAGGAAAATCTATGCCCTTCAGGCACAGTTGGAGGAAGGAAGGAAGGAACTGATAGGGATCAAAGGAGATAGAAGGGAACGTAAAAAGTGTTTGGAAGAAGAAAGTGCTGCTGCCAGGTAGTAGCCGTGGGCGAGGTGTGGGCCCTCAGTTACAAGAAAGTTTAGGGGCAGCGTACCAGGTGTAGTGTATATTCCCGTAATATCGTTACGTGTTCTTCCCACGTTTTAGTGGCTACCAAAATATCGTCTACATATAAAATAATCTTTTGTAATAATTGCTGACCCAAAGCAGCACCTAATGCCATAATAAAAGTTGACACTGATATATTAAGTCCAAAAGGTAAAACTTGGAACTGATATAATCTGCCTTCAAAAAGAAAAAGCCGTATATTGCCGTGAATCCGGGTGTAATATTACTTGATGGTAGCCAGCAGTTAAATCCATTGTACTCATATAACGAGAACCAGCAATCTTACGAAGTACGTCCTCCATAGGAATAGGTCTGTCTCTTTCCATCTCTATAATTTTGTTTAATTCACGGGCATCCCAGAACCAGTCGTACCCCACCAGCAGCTTTCTTAACTACCCACAAAGGACTGTTAAAAACCGCTACATGATCGTTCGATAATGTTTTGTTCTAGCATCTTACTTATTTCTCTACTAGCCGGTTCTTTGAATTATACTGGAATAGGATAAGGTTTCTTAAAGAATGGTTTTTTGATCATTAATCTTAAGTTTACAAACGTAATCTTTAATTTTCCCCGGTTAATCTGAGAAGACGGCTCTAAATTCTAACAACAAAGATTCCAACTCTTACTTTTCTTGTTAGGATAGACAATTCGTAGAATAACATTTTTCTTTCACTTCGGTTTTGATACTATTACCAGCCTCACATCGGTATACTTCATATTCAGGATCACTAGAATCTGTTAATAGGTTCATGGTCTGTGTGTACTTAATCTGTAAGGATTCGTAGCTATTTTCAGGTACTCGATTACCAGAAAACCTCACTTTAAAAGCACATGCCTCCTTATGGATGGCTAAGGAAGAGTCTTTAAAATCTAATATAGCTTTATATTTACACAGCCAATCTATACCTAAAATTATGGCCACATTTAAGTTGGCTACGACGAGTACAGAGTGAGCAATTAAATGTTTAGCAATTTCAAAAGTTAAATAAACTTCCTCAGTAATATTTTGACTTCTTTTACCAGTAACTCCTATAATTTTCACCCCAGTTACAGGTAACGTTGGGAAATTCCAATATTTTCTTTTAAGCTGAAATAATTCTTTAGATAAAATACTTACTTCGCTACCCGAATCGATTATAATATTTACTTCGGTATCTTTAATATAACCTTTAATAACGGGTTTATAAGTTATATTCTCCCTTATCTGATTGTCTTCCTGAAGTAAATCTTGTTGCCAATCACCTTCCTTTTGGCAGCTAAATGATAAATTGCAGTTGGGTCTTGTATAATCTCGACTAACAGTTCCCTTTAGTTGACCCGTACTAAAGGACTTTACTAGTTTTCCGAACTTTCTATGATAACGTCACCTACAACTTGACCTTCATTAACTACTTGAGGATGATTTACCTCATTATCGTTATTGCGTAATTTCCGCATTTTAGAGTTATTACCATGATTTTGTTGGCTCTCTGTATCTTTAGATTGACGTTTTATATAACAAAACCGGCTATGATTGTTGTTGCTAAATTTTCATGGTTCTGAATTATTATTATTTCGAGGATTGTCATTTCTACCAAATCTAAATTTCTCGTCTTCCCTTTCTCTGTTAAGTGTATCTAACTGTTCTAAATATCCTAATAATTCGCAAGGTTGTGACCATTCTCTTTCTATCATTCTTTCCTTTACATAATACGGTAACCTACTAATTAGGACTTGTATTAGGTGAATTTCAATAATTGGTTCTTCAGTTAATTTAGCACGGTTTAAATGCCATTCGAAATAATTCCTATAACCTCCCCACCGTTTAGAATATGGAGGAGGGTCTAACAACTCTAAAGTTAAGTGTTGTTGTTTTCCTCTTGTCCAATAATTTTGTTTAAACTGCTTAACAAAATCATCCCAGTCCCTAAATTCAGTTCTATGCAGTACTGCCCATTCCGCAGCTTCTGCTTCTAAATGTCCTATTACAAATTGAATCCGTTTTTCATTACTCCATTTAGGAGATAATGAAGTTTCAAAAGCTTTTAATAAAGATAATAGGGTGAAGTTCGCCTCCTGGTTTGAACACAGGAAATCGACTTGCTACATTTGAATTTGCCGTTATAACATCCCAACATTCTGCGAGAGACATAGTTGGATTTTGTTTAGATTGCAGAGACGGAGTTGCATCGGATTGGCTTGCCGTGATTTCTTTATTTGTATTGTTGTCGTCCGAGCTAGCAAACACGATGCGACTGTTGTCTCTGATTACGTTATTGCTTCTACTGCTTGAAATGTTTTCATTATTATCTAATTCCGATAACCGTTTAGTAATTTCCTGTATTCTCATTTCTGTATTGGATACGCGGTTAGCTAATATCGATTCTTCACTGTGTTCACGATGTGAACGCTCTGTACCTTCGTCAATGTTATTATTTTTGGAGGTCTCAAGGTTACTGCATATTTCAGTAATTAAAAATTTCATGTTTTCTATTTCGGTATGATCTTTTTCTACTCGATGAGTCAATATCTCTAATTCCACATTATCTATTCAAGAAATCTCTGCAGGTTTGGTAGAAACCACTTTAATAGATTCTAATAATTCTCTACGAACAGTTTCTGTTTGCATAGAAAATTCATCTCGTAACTTATCGTTATTTCTCTCTATTTCATTTACAACTAAGACATTGACATTATCTAGTCTCTTGGTTAAGTCAGTAACATCATTTCGCATGCGAGCTTTTTCCTCGCGCGATTCCTGGATATGTTCTTCTAACCTTTTACAATTATCTGCAATCTTATTACTAAGTCCTACTAGTTTTTCCTGCATTTCAACTTTAGAAGCCTCTATTTTATCACTTAATTCTCGACTGGTTTCATTAAGATGTTCCTGTAACCTATTTGTCGATTTTGCTAGCTCCCCTTTATGTTCCTCTTTTAATCTAGCCGTAGATTCTTTGTTAGACTGTTTTAATTCCTGTTTTAGTTCCTCTTTTAATCTAGCAGTAGATTCTTCGTTAGACTGTTTTAATTGAGCTAAAAAATCTCCGTTAGAGTGTTTTAATTTAGCGATCGCCCTAAAAAGGGATCTCATGCTCCTATCGGACATAGACTGCTCTTCGTCTGACATTTCACTTCCCGACATTATTGTAAGATATTAACTAGTTACACACGCAGACTTGTAATCAACAATCCTGTAAAAGCACACTCCCTATGTACAACACTCCACTTCCAACTTGAAACATACTCACCGGAGACTAATATTGTAGTTTGTAGTTCTCGGTGATCAGTGTGCTGCTATGGGCTGCAGAAGTAACAGCCGTCGATGCAGCCGCTGAGATGCTGCGACCCCGCTTCCGCAACTGGCAGGACGCTGAGTCGAACAGCGGAGACGTCACTGGCTGCAACCATGCCCGGCCCACGTTGACAGGCGAAGCCCTCAGCAACACCTCTAATACCAGCCGGAGGAACGCCCCCCAGCTGACGTACTGGGCCTGTTAGTTTAGGAGAAAAAGGTTGTCGGGGTTTGCAGCGTTCAGCTGCTGCCCAACAGATGCGCCTTCTCGTGGAAGAACTGCGTGACCGTACTGCTTGGCTGCGCTCCGTCAGATACCCACACCCGCGAAGTCGCCGCTGGCTGGTAAAGGCTCCACGAAGACTCGCGTTGACTTCCGAAGGACTCTTGATGTTTTAATTGTTTCGTACCTGTGTGCCTTAGTTGCACACAAGTCCTGTCACGGTCGCCACGGTGTAGTGTAACTACGTATAGATTTGGTTAAATGATTTTCATTTGACATATGACCATGTGTAGACTTCGTCACCTACGTCAGTTACAACCAACTTCAAAATTATTTATATTCTTTTTAAATTGTTTCAGAATGGTTCTTGAACGAAACTGTAAAACATCATTTGAGTCATTTGCACAGAATTACGTCACTCGGGCCAATTGGTTTGCGTAAACTTTTTTAATTTTAGATGTCGTTTGTTTCTCCTCCGAATTTATATTGATACACGTTACCAGATTTAATCGATAATAGAACCACATTGAATAAACTTTTTGAGATTCAAAGTCGCGATGAATGCTGTCAAAATTCAATCATCTTGTCAAATATATTATTAATTCAATCACATAATTCTTCATAAATAAATCCTCGGAACACGTATTTCAACTTTAATAGCATCCACTAGTTTATTATCTTCCTACATACAGACGTGAACCTGAGCCTTGACAAGACAAAAACTAACAATATCAATAAGATTAAACTCTCTACGACGTCATTGTTGTACAAAACATTACAAATTATTCACTTCCAATTTTTAGAAGCACGACGCAACAAATCGGTTTCAGAATCTTCTGTCGCTCTTTGGCTGTCGACCCGCGACGTATAGTGGCCAGCAATTTTCTCTCCGGTCCCGGTAACGAAGAAGCTGTCTCCGTTTGTTGCGCCGCCCTCTCCGTACATGAAACATAAAAAAAATACAAAAACTTTAGACACTTCACAACAATTACAAATATTACAAAAATACATAAACAAAACTAAATTAAACTTATATTCACCTGCAAACTGGGCTGACACTGGTGGATGGGTGACGCTTCTTTTTCGTCCCACTACACATGCCACCGGTATCTTCAAACCAAATGCAGGGTTAAGTAATGTGTTAGAGGGCTTAGGGTCTTCATGTAAGGACTTTACAAAAGTGGACCATGTAGAGATAATGGGTGGGGTGGGAAACATTTTGGACAGGGATGGGGCATATGACATATGACCTGGACAAGATATCTTCCATGACTCATGGAACCAACGTGCACTTTGTTGAGCTGTTCTGGCGTCATGATAGACCACATCTTGATGGAGTTGTGAGGCGAATCAATGTGGGGTTAGGGATGGCTCTCAGGACAGCCAACTTTGCTCATGTCTCTCTGGTGGCTGTTGGGACTATCAACAGATGGGGTTTCAGTAGGCATGGCCTAAACCTAAACAGGACTGGGAAGGGTAGACTGGTACAGCTGATACATGGAAGTATAGGTATTGGGTTTCTGGCCACACATGGTAAAATACCTGTTGTCATTGGTAGGAAAAGTAAGTCTCTTTTAGGACAAATCCTGGCAACAGATTCCCCTGCTTAAACTCTCCAGCAGTCTAAAAAATACTAAAACAGTCACTCAAAAGATTGTTTTTAATACTCCAAATATCACACATACCAGATGTCACAAAGAAAAACAAACCATTGGAATGAGTAGCACGGGGTATTTCACAGACTTGACGGTCCTTCATCAAAACATGCCTTCAATTAAAAATAAAATACAACTATTGGAAGTTGAGCTCCAATCTCTGAACTGCACTGTGGTTTATGTTACTGAGCTCTGCTGTAGAGACACACAAATTCAACATGTAGTATTACCATTGTATTAAAGAGCAAACTCTTACTGTAGAACTGCTTCATAGGATGGAGGATCATGCATTTATATCACAAAAGGAACACAGTTCAAATCAAGACATGATATCAGTACAGTAAGTGAAGACAAACACATTGAAATATCAGCTGTTGAATAAACAGGGCTTGATATCACCAAGAAATTAATCATTTTGTGTGTGTATAGATCTCCCAGTGGTAGTGTGGACACTTTTTTCAGTAAATTAACAAAAGTTCTATATAAAGTCTCAAGTACAAAGGTCAACATAATTCTGTGTGGGGACATTAAAATCAACACTAATATTATAAATCAATACAGCAGCACCCTCATAAATATCCTTAAAAGTTTTGGAACGTCCCTGTTAGGCAATAGTGCAAAAGGGGGATTACTACAATGACTGCATCAAAAATTGACCGCGTGGCCACAAACATTGATAGGGAAAAATGTGACGTAGCTGTAAAAGATCTCGGACTATCAGACAATCTCTGTCAAATAACAACAGTAAAATCAGGCATCGAATCATTCCCTAAACTACAAGCCTACAATTACAACTATCAGAAATCAAAATGAAAGATTTTACAAGCGAACTAGCAAAACAAAGCTGGGATGAACTGTATAAGGAAACCAATGTGAATATGAAATACTCTGAATTCTCCACATTATTTAAATTGATCTTTGAAAAGGCATGTCCTAAAGTATGCCTGTCTGTATCAACATCTCACAAAAAGACGGATAACAGCAGGTGTTAATAAGTCCTCCCAAACACCTAAATACCTCAGTTTTATGTAAAAGAGTCGCAGTAATACAGAATTCTTAAATTTATATCATAGGTACAAAAATATCTAGAGGAAGGTGCTGATTGTTGCAAAGAAGTCATGTAATGACAAAATAATACACAACGCAGAAAATAAAAACAAAGCAGTATGGGATGTTGTAAGAAAGGAAACAGGGAGAGACAAACGAACACAGATTAACATACTCCTAATGGAGAGGGATAAAGTAATAAATGATCCACAACGCTTCGCAAACTATCCAAACGATCGTTTTTCAAATATATCAGAGAAGTTACAGCAAAAATTCCCCAAAAGAAATATAACACATGTAAATAATGTTGCACTAAATACACTGATGTTACTTCCAACCACAGAGAATGAAGTCAATAAAACTGTTCAGAATCCAAAAAATTAAATGTCAGTAGGCTTAGATGAAGTACCAATATGTGTAATGAAACAATGCATAGAGATTATAAAAGGCCCCGTAACAAATATAGTAAATGAGTCCTTCACATGAGGGACATTTCCAGAGCAATTAAACAGGCAAGAGTTGTACCTTTGCTTAAGAAATGTAATACTGAAGACATAGAAAATTACTGCCCCATTTCCCTGCTGTCACCATTCTCAAAAATAACAGAAGCAGTTATGAAAGACAGATTAATGAATTACCTTAATAAATACAATATTTTAAGCGAATCACATATTGGTTTCCAAAGTGGCAAAAATATGGAATGAGCCATAGTAGAATTTATAAAAGTGTATTTGATGATCTTGACAGAGATGAGTGCGCTACAGGCATGTTTTTGGATCTTTCTAAGGCCTCTGACACAGTCGACCACAAGATTCCATTAAATATATTAGATGTATTAGGAATAAGAGGGGTAGCTAATGACTGGTTTCGATGAAACCTAGCCAATAGGGTACAAAGAGTAGAGATAACACATACTTCAAATGGATCCAAACGTATAGTAAAATACTTATCAGAACCAAAATACGGTAATATAATGGTTCCACAAGATAGCGTATTAGGAACGATACTATTCCTGATATACATCAATGGCTTTCCTAGTAGTGTTAGTCATGATGAAAAAATTCTCTCAGCTGATGGCAGCAGTATTACAGTAACTGAGAAAACAAGAGAACTCCTTGCAGAGAAAGCCAATGAAACTTTCAAGGAAGTTTACGATTGATCAGTAAGCAATGAAGTGACATTGAACATGAAGAAACTGAATGCCATGAATTTCAGTTTGACAATGTTAAATTAAATTTAAATGGCACCTTTATAGATTGCGTGACAAATGCAAAAATCTATGAATGAATATTGTATCTTAGTTGAAGTGATGTGAACACACAAGGATACTTGCAAACAGAATGTTATCAGCATGTTATGCTCTTAGAATCCTATCATCAGTGTGTAACATGCAGTGTCTTTTAGTTACTTTCTATTCAGATGTACACTCAGTTCTTAGCTGTGGCATTCCTTTATGGGGAACGAATGCACAAAATACGAACTTAATATTCAAACTCCAGAAAAGAGCAATAAGAATAATTGCCGAAACTAGCAGTCAAGCTCATTGTAAAGATCTGTTCAAAACACTGGGGATTTTAACTGCTGTGTGTGAATACATTTACCAGTCAGTTGTACACATAAAAATGACATTGGTAACTACCGTACAGACAGCTCTGTCCATGACCATGGAACAAGAGCTAGACCCAACCTACATTTACCAATAAAAAATAAACATAAAACTAAAAACAGCGCTTTCTACGAAGGAATAAAACAGTCGAATGAATTAACAAAAGAGATTAAAGAAAATTCCAAAATACACTTATTTAAAAAGGCAGCTAAAAGTACCTGTTATGCAATACATTTTATACGTTGAAGGATTGCTTAGACAAACCAGAGTAGGAGTCTGGTTAAAAAAAGGTATACAAATAAATAATAATAATGATTTTAAGATATCCAACAGTCCACATAACAACTTCTCACTGTGTTTTTCTCCTTCTCTTTTTCTTTTCTAGAAAAACTCACCCACAAGCTATGCAGAGCACAATACTAACACATCTTCCTCTTTCGGAGATCAACATCTCACTCATTATAGACGGATGCTGACTCAGTTTTTCAGGATAGCAAATGGGAAGTTGCACTACAGAAAATGGCCCAGAGATCACGAACGCGCGCGCGCGCGCGCGTGTGTGTGTGTGTGTGTGTGTGTGTGTGTGTGTGTGCGTGTGTGTGTGTGTGTGTGTGTGTGTGCGCGCGCGTGTGTGTGTGCTTGTAGTGAGTGAAGTGTTATGATAAAAAGTATACCAGGAGTAAACGTAATGAGTGTCTCTAACTGCACTGTAAGTGTATGTGTATATAAATTAGCTTATTTTAAATTGGTCTAAACTTATAAATACGATGACATGTCCTGTATCCTTGTAAAAAGAGATCTACATATGGATAAAGCTACTATTACTACTACTACTAATCAGAGACTACTCACTTACAACTCTCTGCCTCGGCTCACGTCAGTGCTAGGCACCTGCGAAGCTCATTTTCCGTAAAAGTAGGAAGTGAACTCGCGAGGACTGTACACCGACGGGGATCACTTATATTTCACGGAAATAACCGTCTGTCTGACGCCTGTCGTATTGAGAAAAGTGCGTAGCAAATGGTGTGATTATTTTCCACTTTTCTGGCGAGCAGTTAACTTTGTTTATTAGAAATCAGGGCGATAGACCATTTCGCTTGGCACTTAACGCAGAGGTCGCCTCTGAATTGCTGTTTTACATAGGGAAATTGTTATTACTATCAGGAATGTTATTATGTTTTTGGCTGTGAACTTTTACTGAAAATATTAGTTATAACTCAAAAACCTATTTATAGTCATAGTTCCTGATCCCGCTGAGTAAATAACAAATAGGAACATTTTCTTTCAGTGAGCACAAGAATAATGTGGACTTTCACACTGCAAATTACAATCAGTGTATTCTCCACCTACCCCCATGAACCATGGACCTTGCCGTTGGTGGGGAGGCTTGTGTGCCTCAGCGATACAGATGGCCGTACCGTAGGTGCAACCACAACGGAGGGGTATCTGTTGAGAGGCCAGACAAACGTGTGGTTCCTGAAGAGGGGCAGCAGCCTTTACAGTAGTTGCAGGGGCAACAGTCTGGATGATTGACTGTTCTGGCCTTGCAACACTAACCAAAACGGCCTTGCTGTGCTGGTACTGCGAACGGCTGAAAGCAAGGGGAAACTAGAGCCGTAATTTTTCCCGAGGGCATGCAGCTTTACTGTATGGTTAAATGATGATGGCGTCCTCTTGGGTAAAATATTCCGGAGGTAAAATAATCCCCCATTCCGATCTCCGGGAGGGGACTACTCAGGAGGACGTCGTTATCAGGAGAAAGAAAACAGGCGTTCTACGGATCAGAGCGTGTGTAACGCTGCGCTTTCGGGGCACACGATACTCCTTAAAGCCTGTACTATGGTAAGTTGACGGGCTTCACCTTATGAGCAAGGATTTTTGTATAGAAATAGACCGCGTGTACCTGAACGGAGGTAAATCCGACTTACACCCACTCGGTAATAACAATGACACGTCAAGCAAGTCCTAAATGCAACTACACGTCAGGACGGACAAGAAACAACACAGAAGATGCTACCAATTTGTTAATTATACGGTCGCCAGCCTAATTAGGCATTAACTGAGTTTCTTCCCTGTACAAGTTGATGTACGTTCATGAAAATCCACCCGTAATAACACTGCATAATATGGTAAATTTTAGAACCAGAAAATCTACTGAACTGATAATTTCACTTTCTGTACTAATATGGATAAACCATAAATACATAACATTACACTATAATGTTTACTACAAAACTTCATACTGTCTATTGATCTGATTAAAATCGGGCATAGGTTATCCTAGAAATAGCACTTTCGAAACACACACCCAATGTCAATTTTGATAAAGGTAAAACACTGATAAATTTTGGTTTCTATTTTGGCTTTGACTTTGCTGGTCAAATCAGTTTAGAACACTTCAGAATTCAAATGAATAAAAATACGGTGGTGGGGGGGGGGGGGGGGGACCCTGAAACTGTTATGATCACTGTATAAAAAATTTGATTACTGAAATCATTGTGTGCTCAAGATTTCCAGTATATAAGTTACTGCTCTTTTTATCTTATTTCCTGCTCATTTAAATACCATTATATCTGTCTCGAAATGATTAAACTTCACTACTAAATCAATATCAAAATGATCTTCCAACTTTGTCAGACCTTTGTTATTCGTCTATTAGTTCATTAACAAAAAAGTTCTTCAAACATCATTCTAACATAGCTAGGTCTGCAGGTAATTATTATCAACATAAACTTTAATTCTTCATTCCGGGACACTCGGATTGCACAACATTTGGAAAGGACCCTGGCTTGGTTAGTTGTGAGGATAAATAATGATAGAACAGTTCTGGTAAAATTTAAGTTGTTATTGAACAGTATGGAACAAAAGTAACACTGGTCCACACGAATACAGTACTAAAAGTTTCAACCTGTTCGTATCGATGCGGCGGTTGGCGGGCGGCGAGATGGCGAGGCACGGAGCACACATACAACCACAGCAATGGCTCTTGATGTATCGGCACTTTACTTCTTCATAGCGTCGCAATACTTTTCCATTTAGTGCCTATGGAATTTTGCCATGCTGTATATCCGAGGCTCAATGAAACTACGTCTTCCAGGAGAGCCTCCTCGATCCAGAACGTGTTGCTGAGACCAATGCCCAACTCCGACTACTACTGCTGAGCCCGTTATGCCGTGCAGCGCCCGTGTGCATTTTCCCGCGCTCACCTGCCATCCACCTTTTACCGCTCCCCTACAGACAGGGTATTCACCAGAGGTTTTGCATTCTACATATGCTAACACATTGCCTACGTATGGACCAGAAGCACAATTACAATTTTAAACATGTTACAATAGATTCAACGTTTCTTACATTTCAATTCTGTTACAATATTGTTTGACATTTGACATAAACGTTAATATTCATATTGAAAATTGTTTACAGTTTTCTTAACACAATGGCATGAAACAAGAAAACAAATGAAATCAGAACATCGATTACACTAATTTATCGAAAAATCAGAAGAAAAAAATATTATATGTACAACAGTACAGCGTTGTTGTTGTTACACATGGAATGTCAGATCCCTTAATCGGGCAGGTAGGTTAGAAAATTTAAAAAGGGAAATGCATAGGTTGAAGTTAGATATCGTGGGAATTAGTAAAGTTCGATGGCAGGAGGAACAGTCTACTGACTGGTTTGATGCAGCCCGCCACGAATTCCTTTCCTGTGCTAACCTCTTCATCTCAGAGTAGCACTTGCAACCTAATTCCTCAATTATTTGCTTGACGTATTCCAATCTCTGCCTTCCTCTACAGTTTTTGCCCTCTACAGCTCCCTCTAGTAACATGGAAGTCATTCCCTCATGTCTTAGCAGATGTCCTATTATCCTGTCCCTTCTCCTTATCAGTGTTTTCCACATATTCCTTTCCTCTCCGATTCTCCGTAGAACCTCCTCAATCCTTACCTTATCAGTCCACCTAATTTTCAACATTCGTCTATAGCACCACATCTCAAATGCTTCGATTCTCTTCTGTTCCGGTTTTCCCACAGTCCATGTTTCACTACCATACAATGCTGTACTCCAGACGTACATCCTCACAAATTTCTTCATCAAATTAAGGCCGGTATTTGATATTAGTAGACTTCTCTTGGCCAGAAATGCCTTTTTGCCATAGCGAGTCTGCTTTTGATGTCCTCCTTGCTCCGTCCGTCATTGGTTATTTTACTGCCTAGGTAGCAGAATTCCTTAACTTCATTGACTTCGTGACCATCAATTAAAATGTTAAGTTTATCGCTTTTCTCATATTTACTACTTCTCATTACCTTCGTCTTTCTCCGATTTACTCTCAAACCATACTGTGTACTCATTAGACTGTTCATTCCGTTCAGCAGATCATTTAATTCTTCTTCACTTTCACTCAGGATAGCAATGTCATCAGCGAATCGTATCATTGATATCCTTTCACCTTGTATTTTAATTCCACTCCTGAACCTTTCTTTTATTTCCATCATTGCTTCCGCGATGTACAGATTGAAGAGTAGGGGCGAAAGGCTACAGCCTTGTCTTACACCCTCCTTAATACGAGCACTTCGTTTTTGATCGTCCACTCTTATTATTCCCTCTTGGTTGTTGTACATATTGTATATGACCCGTCTCTCCCTATAGCTTACCCCTACTTTTCTCAGAATCTCGAACAGCTTGCACCCTTTTATATTGTCGAACGCTTTTTCCAAGTCGACAAATCCTATGAAAGTGTCTTGATTTTTCTGTAGCCTTGCTTCCATTATTAGCCGTAACGTCAGAATTGCCTCTCTCGGCCCTTTACTTTTCCTAAAGCCAAACTGATCGTCATCTAGCGCATTCTCAATTTTCTTTTCCATTCTTCTGTATGTTATTCTTGTAAGCAGCTTCGATGCATAAGCTGTTAAGTTGATTGTGCGATAATTCTCGCACTTGTCAGCTCGTGCCGTCTTCGGAATTGTGTGGATGATGCTTTTCCGAAAGTCAGATGGTATATCGCCAGACTCATATATTCTACACACCAACGTGAATAGTCGTTTTGTTGCCACTTCCCCCAATGATTTTAGAAATTCTGATGGAATGTTATCCATCCCTTCTGCCTTATTTGACCGTAGGTCCCCCAAAGCTCTTTTAAATTCCGATTCTAATACTGGATCCCCTATCTCTTCTAAATCGACTCCTGTTTCTTCTTCTATCACATCAGACAAATCTTCACCCTCGTAGAGGCTTTCAATGTATTCTTTCCACCTATCTGCTCTCTCCTCTGCATTTAACAGTGGAATTCCCGTTGCACTCTTAATGTTACCACCGTTGCTTTTAATGTCACCAAAGGTTGTTTTGACTTTCCTGTATGCTGAGTCTGTCCTTCCGACAATCATATCTTTTTCGATGTCTTCACATTTTTCCTGCAGCCATTTCGTCTTAACTTCCCTGCACTTCCTATTTATTTCATTCCTCAGCGACTTGTATTTCTGTATTCCTGATTTTCCCGGAACATTTTTGTACTTCCTCCTTTCATCAATCAACTGAAGTATTTCTTCTGTTACCCATGGTTTCTTCGCAGCTACCTTCTTTGTACCTATGTTTTCCTTCCCAACTTCTGTGATGACCCTTATTAGAGATGTCCATTCCTCTTCAACTGTACTGCCTACTGCGCTATTCCTTATTGCTGTATCTATAGCGTTAGAGAACTTCAAGCGTATCTCGTCATTCCTTAGTACTTCTGTATCCCACTTCTTTGCGTATTGATTCTTCCTGACTAACGTCTTGAACTTCAGCCTACTCTTCATCACTACTATATTGTGATCTGAGTCTATATCTGCTACTGGGTACGCCTTACAATCCAGTATCTGATTTCGGAATCTCTGTCTGACCATGATGTAATCTAATTGAAATCTTCCCGTATCTCCCGGCCTTTTCCTAGTATACCTCCTCCTCTTGTGATTCTTGAACAGTCTATTCGCTATTACTAGCTGAAACTTGTTACAGAACTCAATTAGTCTTTCTCCTCTTTCATTCCTTGTCCCAAGCCCATATTCTCCTGTAACTTTTTCTTCTACTCCTTCCCCTACAACTGCATTCCAGTCGCCCATGACTATTAGATTTTCGTCCCGCTTTACATACTGTATTACCCTTTCAATATCCTCATACACTCTCTCTATCTGTTCATCTTCAGCTTGCGACGTCGGCATGTATACCTGAACTATCGTTGTCGGTGTTGGTCTGCTGTCGATTCTGATTAGAACAACCCAGTCACTGAACTGTTCACAGTAACACATCCTCTGCCCTACCTTCCTATTCATAACGAATCCTACACCTGTTATACCATTTTCTGCTGCTGTTGATATTACCCGATACTCAACTTACCAGAAATCCTTGCCTTCCTTCCACTTCACTTCACTGACCCCCACTATATCTAGATTGAGCCTTTGCATTTCCCTTTTCAGATTTTCTAGTTTCCCTACCACGTTCAAGCTTCTGACATTCCACGCCCCGACTCGTAGAACGTTATCCTTTCGTTGATTATTCAATCTTTTTCGTATGGTAACCTCCCCCTTGGCAGTCTCCTCCCAGAGATGCGAATGGGCGACTATTCCGGAATCTTTTGCCAATGTAGAGATCATCATGACACTTCTTCAATTACAGGCCACATGTCCTGTGGATACACGTTACGTGTCTTTAAAGCAGTGGTTTCCATTGCCTTCTGCATCCTCATGTCGTTGATCATTGCTGATTCTTCCGCCTTTAAGGGCAATTTCCCACCCCTAGGACAAGAGAGTGCCCTGAACCCCTATCCGCTTCTCCGCCCTCTTTGACAAGGCCGTTGGCAGAATGAGGCTGACTTCTTATGCCGGAAGTCTTCGGCCGCCAATGCTAATTATTTATCAAACTTTAGGCAGTGGCGGCGATCGAACCGGGGACCGAAGACGTTTTGATTATGAATAAAAGACGCTACTCCTAGACCACGGGTTGTAAGATACAACTTTCATAATGACGTGGAGAATCAGAGAATACGAGGGCTTGGAAAGGAAGATTGTAATCTAAAATAGGAATGAGTTGGTTGGTTAGTTTGGGGGAGGGGACCAAACAGCGAGATCATGAGTCCCATAGGATTAGGGAAGGATGGGAAAGAAAATCGATAGTGGCCATTCAAAGGGACCATCGCGGCATTTGCTTGAAACGATTTAGGGAAATTACGGTAAACGTAAATCAGGATGTTCGGACGCGGATTTGAACCGATAGGAATGGGAAAGGGGGGTAGGGGGAATGTCCATCATGCAGGGTTATAAATACAAAATGAAATAGGGGTAATGCTGGAGTAGGTTTAATAGTGAATAAAAAATAGGAGTGCGGGTAAGCTACTACTAACAGCATAGTGAACGCATTATTGTGGCCAAGATAGACACAAAGCCCATGCCTACTACAATAGTACAAGTTTATATGCCAACTAGCTCTGCAGATGATGAAGAAATTGAGGAAATGTATGATGAGATAGAAGAAATTATTCAGATAGTGAAGGGAGACGAAAATTTAATATTCATAGGTGACTGGAATTCGAGAGTAGGAAAAGGGAGAGAAGGAAACATACTCGGTGAATATGGATTGGGGGAGAGAAATGAAAGAGGAAGCCGTCTTGTAGAATTTTGTACAGAGCATAACTTAATTATAGCTAACACTTGGTTCAAGAATCATACAAGAAGGTTGTATACGTGGAAGAATCCTGGAGATACTAGAAGGTATCAGATAGATTATATAAAGGTAAGACAGAGATTTAGGAACCAGGTTTTAAATTGTAAGACATTTCCAGAGGCAGATGTGGACTCTGAACACAATCTATTGGTTATGAACTGTAGATTAAAACTGAAGAAACTGCAAGAAGGTGGGAATTTAAGGAGGTGGGACTTGGATAAACTGACTAAACCAGAGGTTGTACGGAGTTACAGGGAGAGCATAAGGGAACAATTGACAGTAATGTGGGAAAGAAATACAGTGGAAGCAGAATGGGTAGCTCTGAGGGATGAAGTATTGAAGGCAGCAGAGTGTGGGGAGGCAGGTGGAATTACTTGTTTTATATAAAATGTAGAATGTAATGTAGAAAAGATGCATTTTCCGGCCGATTAGCAACATATGTGGGGCGGCGGGTGGAAATATTGTTGTTATAAATTGTTCCTATTATTTATTTAATACTGTTGTTTGCCGTTCTCAACACTGGTTCTCTAACTACAATATTGGCAACCTGAAAGTGATTAGCAAAACGTGAAGCCTGTAATTAGAATTCCTACTGCCCACTTCATCTGAGAAATACACTTATAGCTACAGCTTATAGCTCTGAGGAATTAGGAGATTGTCTGGGATTCATAATCAAACACGATTCTCTCTAAAATGTTCACTATATTCTGAAAGTCACAGCCCAAAAAAGAATCCACACAATCCAGTTACCAGAGCAATTCAGAGTCTAATGCGCTGATGCAACTATAACTGTTCAAATGAAAGGTTTAAGTGAATGCTCGCCATAATTTGATGATAATGTTCATCAAACGCCACGGTAAATAATGGTAAAATGTCTGTCCCGCGGCGGCACGTGAAAATACGACATACGCAAACTGAAGATAGATCATTAAAGTCATCCCAGAATTAACACTTCACTCGAAAATGATTTCATGGTTACGCGTATCCCGAGTAACTTATTACGGCATCCGAGGCTGTTTGTAGCAATGATACCGACGCGACGCGAAGCGACGTGACTCCCGGCACAGGTGGTGTGCTATTCAGCGTCTGGAGAGGACTGGGGCCTTACTTCTTCGCGCAACGTTCTGATATATAAAGCCGCGGTGCGGACGACTAAAGGAACGCCTGATTAAATCCGCTCTCCCGACTAGCCGCTGGGCTAGTAATGCACCACTTTAAGTTATTGAATAAATCATTGCTTCCTTTCCTGATGGCCGATGAAGCTCTCAATTTAAATGAGCATTCAGCACACATGTAAGTAATCATAATAAAAGTCTGACGTGGTTAAGTTTAATATTTTGGGCGACAGAATTAATTTAATTGCAATAAACGCAGTAGATGAGTTCTGAACTTGCCCTTTGGAGATACGCTATCACTATAGTTTTATAGTTATTCAGTTGAAAATTCTCACATCTTTAAGATTATAGCGGATCTCCCTTCTACTTAAATTTAAACATCCTAGCCTTATTTATTCACCTACTTAATCTATCTTGCATCCATAATTTTTAAGACAAAAACCAGAAAATTATGAATTTCAGCTAAAATTTTTAATTTGTGTGATCCAGAATACTGTTTCTACTAGATTATTATGAAAAAGGAATCTAAATATAAATTTTTAAGTTTCTAGCTCATTTCTGTTGCGCCAACAATTTTTACAGAAAAACGTCCAAATTTCGAAAATGGTTCAAGTTATTGAACTGCTATTCAACACATATTGGTTTAGTATTACTCCAGACATGCTAGAAACGTTTCAGGTTATTTACTTGATTTTTAAAGTATTGCGCAACATTTATGACGTCAGAGCTAGTTACAGCGGACTGGCTGGCACACAATGGAAAGACTGATGTGAATTTTATATGGCGTGAGTAGGCTGCTTCCCTACAAGAGGATCAAGTAGGTAAAAAGACGAGGGCTAGTAGAAATCCTTGGATAACAGAAGAAATATTGAATTTAATTGATGAAAGGAGAAAATATAAAAACGCAGTAAATGAAGCAGGAAAAAGGGAATACAAACGTATCAAAAATGAGATCGACAGGAAGTGCAAAATGGCTAAGCAGGGATGGCTAGAGGACAGATGTAAGGATGTAGAGGCTTATCTCACTAGGGGTAAGATAGATACTGCCTACAGGAAAATTAAAGAGACCTTTGGAGATAAGAGAGCCACTTGTATGAATATCAAGAGTTCAGATGGAAACCCAGTTCTAAGCAAAGAAGGGAAGCAGAAAGGTGAAAGGAGTATATAGAGGGTCTATACAAGGGCGATGTACTGAGGACAATATTATGGAAATGGAAGAGGATGTAGTAGAAGATGAAATGGGAGATACTTCAAGAAGAATATAATAATTCCTATCCCAAAGAAAGCAGGTGTTGACAGATGTGAAAATTACTGAACTATCAGTTTAATAAGTCACAGCTGCAAAATACTAACGCGTATTCTTTACAGACGAATGGAAAAACTGGTAGAAGCCGACCTCGGCGAAGATCAGTTTGGATTCCGCAGAAATGTTGGAACACGTGAGGCAATACTGACCCTACGACTTATCTTAGAAAATAGATTAAGGAAAGGCATATCTACATTTTTAGCATTTGTATACTTAGAGAAAGTTTTTGACAATGTTGACTGGAATACTCTCTTTCAAATTCTGAAGGTGGCAGGGATAAAATACAGGGAGCGAAAGGCTATTTACAATTTGTACGGAAATCAGATGGCAGTTATAAGAGCCGAGGTGCATGAAAGGGAAGCAGTGGTTGGGAAGGGTGTGAGACAGGGTTGTAGCCTGTCCCCGATGTTATTCGATCTGTATATTGAGCAAGGAGTAAAGGAAACAAAAGAAAAATTCGGAGTGGGTATTAAAGTCCATGGAAAAGAAATAAATACTTTGAGGTTCGCCGATGACATTGTAATTCTGTCAGAGACAGCAAAGGACTGGGAAGAGCAGTTGAACGGATTTGACAGTGTCTTGAAAGGAGGATATAAGATGAACATCAACAAAAGCAAAACGAGGATAATGGAATACAGCCGAATTAAGTCGGGTGATGCTGAGGGAATTAGATTATGAAATGAGGCGCTTAAAGTAGTAAAGGAGTTTTGCTATTTGGGAAGCAAAATAACTGATGATGGTCGAAGTAGAGAGGATATAATATGTAGACTGGCAATGGCAAGGAAAGCGTTTCTGAAGAAGAGAAATTTGTTAACATCGAGTATAGATTTAAGTGTCAGTAAGTGATTTCTGAAAGTATTTGTATGGAGTGTAGCCATGTATGGTAGTGAAACGTGGACGATAAATAGTTTAGACAAGAATAGAAGCTTTCGAAATGTGATGCAACAGAAGAATGCTGAAGATTAGATGGGTAGATCACATAACTAATGACGAGGTATTGAATAGAATTGGGGAGGAGTTTGTGGCACAACTTGACAAGAAGAAGAGACCGGTTGGTAGGACATGCTCTGAGGCATCAAGGGATCACAAATTTAACATTGGAGGGCAGCATGGAGGGTAAAAATCGTAGAGGGAGACCAACAGATGAATACACTAAGCAGATTCAGAAGGATGTAGGTCGCAGTAAGTACTGGGAGATGTAGACGCTTGCACAGGATAGAGTAACGTGGAGAGCTGCATCAAACCAGTCTCAGGACTGAAGACAACAACATTCTCCACCGCTTTCTGGCTGACCGCAGAATTAGTTTCCAAGTTCTTGTGGAAACGGCGAAGAGGAGTATTTAACCCCACGTCCCACACTGAGCTACAGTGAGTGATTATGAAAAACGTAAGATGTAGGTTCTTAAGATTAAGTTTCTGAAGGGGTTCAAATGGATCTAAGCGATTAATGTAACATACGTCTGTATAATTCTCACGCGGCATATCAATGTCCCAGCATATGAATCACTGTTTAACACCAGAAATGCACGTAGTGGTTAACCTAGAAAGTATCTAACATAAATGACGTAGATCAACTCACAATATTATATCAAATACCTCATACACTCGGCAGTTCAAATATGAACTTTCGTTTGCAATAAACAACTGCGAGAACACTCCTGTTCTTTTTTTTTTTCAACGATTCTGTAGAAATAATGTTTGATCACTGCTACAGCAATTTCTCTCAACTATAGTCCGACTAAAATGAACTGATAGTTTTGGCATCTGTCACTCGCTGCCACGGTTTTCCCACATCCGCTGCCTACTACCACTCGGTTGTAGACGACACACAAACATCGCGGTTCAGTTCACAAATGCTGTTAATGTGTAACGACGAGCAATGTTGGAAGCGGTGGGCCCGAGTTATGATAGAAATAGGAGATGATCTGTCGGCAGTGGATTTCAAGTGACCAGTAACTCTACAGCGGCGGACGACCTGCTTTGTAGCCCTGGATCTAAACTCGTATCTTAATTTAACCACAACCTCGTGATGTATAACGTATCCGAAATAACGGCCATCAAGAATCTGCGGCAGTACTAAAATCACTATCGTTTTGTTCATGGCTTTTAAGGGCAACCCCTACAAGGAAGCTCAGGACAGACATTGGAAGCAGAATTTCAGTTTTAGCGGTAAAAGCAAACTGTAAATTCTTGCTTTCATTGGTCACCTGAAACTATTTTGACACTGCCTACATGAGATACAGTTTTATCAACCGATGAGCAGCCCGGCACATCACTTGCTTGCAGATTATAGGCGACACAAGTACGTTCCAAACGAGAAAAGAAAGGTAAGAAGAAGATGCGAGCAATATAAAAGTCAAAACGACGATGAGAATGCATAGCAAAGTGTTAGAAATAAAAGAAATTACATTTAAATCAATTAACTGAATGAAAATAATAATGCAAGTCTTTTGATTAGAATCCGGGAAAAAATTCTCCATGTTTTGGCGAGATTTGAACTAACGACTTTCTAAACGTGAGATTTAAACGCTAGCCACTAGATTACGTCATTGCATTGTAGGCCTATAACACTTTTGGGTTTCTTTGATTAGTGTCCCAGTCAACGTATAGCTGCGGCTTTCAAATTTTGGGCTTCACGTTATGTCGTGTGCAGCTTACTTATTGTAAGCCGAGCTCAGTCATTATAATTATTCTATAAAAGACTATGAATCGCGACTTGTGCGGAAGCATCCAGTAGTGTTCGGCCAGTGTTGTTTATGAAACTTTCGTAATTTGTTTGCATCTGTGTGGGTGTTGTGACTACGAAGGCTTTCCCGGCGTAATAATTGATAATATTCTTCTCGGGTATGCAGCCGGATCATAACGTCTTCATGACACAATATTTCCGCGGTCCAACTGGCCGCCATCTTCAGGTGAGAGCGCTGGTGCACAATCTCGCCGGAACTGACTTCCCAGCGTAAGCGGCAGCCCCTATATAGGCCGCAGAAGACCCACAACGTGTGCGCGAGAAGGTGCCGTAACTGCCCTCTAGCGCAGTAAACATGCCGCGCCGCCAGTGGTGGAAAGAGGCGAAATCGAGATATCGCTGTCAAAGAGAAAAGAAAAAAAAAAGAGCTCTTGACCGCCTCCTAGATCATTTTAATTCCCTGCATCCTAGCATCAAGTTTACCATGGAGGTGGAAAGTGATGGAAAGCTTCCGTTTCTGGATGTTTTGGTGTACAGAAAGGAGGATGGGACACTGGGACACAGTGTTTATCGAAAGCCTACGCACACGGACCGTTACCTGCATGCTTCTAGCTGTCATCCATCGTTCCACCGTACGGGGGTCCTGCGGACGTTGGCGAGAAGAGCTTATGCCATTTCAGATGGAGAAAGCTTGACACAAGAATTGGACCACCTTAAGGTTGTGTTCAAGCAGAATGGCTATACAGATAAACAGATCCGTTCTGCTTTCCAGTTTGGACCATCGCCTGAACCACCAGAAGATACCTGCAAATCGGTGGATTTGCTGCCTTTTGCTGTGAGCATTTCCTCGAAGATAGGAAGAATTCTAAAAAGATATCATATCAAAAGTATTTTTCGTCCGCCAGCCAAGATTAGAGCGCTTCTTGGCTCTGTTAAGGATGACTTGGGTTTGAGGAAGCCCGGTGTGTACAAGATCCCTTGCCACTGTGGGAAGGCTTATATTGGTCAGACAATCCGGACCATTCAGGACCGATGTGTTGAGCATCAGCGGCACACACGGCTGCTTCAACCTGAGAAATCCGCAGTGGCGGAGCACTGTCTCACCGAGGGACACAGAATGCTATATGATGCGACACAAATGGTTGCGCCTGCATCTCGCTATTGGGACTGCGTTTTAAAAGAATCCATAGAGATTCGTTTATCTGACAATCTTATTAATAGAGACAAGGGTTATCTTTTAAGTAAGATTTGGGACCCGGTGTTATCTGACATTAAAAAACAACGGTCTGTGCTTCAATCGTCGGAATAAAAATTTTTTGTTTCTTTTCTTTCTTTTATTTTTGACAGCGATATCTCGATTTCGCCTCTTTCCAGCACTGGCGGCGCGGCATGTTTACTGTGCTAGAGGGCAGCTACGGCACCTTCTCGCGCACACGTTGTGGGTCTTCTGCGGCCTAAATAGGGGCTGCCGCTTGCGCTGGGAAGTCAGTTCCGGCGAGATTGTGCACCAGCGCTCTCACCTGAAGATGGCGGCCAGTTGGACCGCGGAAATATTGTGTCATGAAGACGTTATGATCCGGCTGCATACCCGAGAAGAATATTATGTGTGGGTGTTGTTTATAGTGGGTTAGCGTGTGTGATGAAATACGAAATAAAAGGACTAGGGATCCAAATGCTTCAAGAAAGGAAGTCGGATAAGGAATTGAAGTCGCACTAAGTGATGTGGCAGTTCGGCAACGGCACATTCCAAAGACATGTGGATCTCGAAGCTCCCTTACCGCATGTTAACCAGCCTGATGATGTCGCTATACCTTCGTTGCTCTTTTATCTCACAGAGATGGTGTGACGATTTTATTAATATTGGAGGTCGTTAAAAGATAGTTTCCAAGAGTTTTGGGACGAGGGACTCGTAGCCTCCAGTAGCTCATTAGAGAGTGATTTCTTCCCTTACCCCTATCTATCGTATCTGTATTTTAATACGTCCACAACAGTGCAAATGTACTTTTTGGGAGCAAACTTGTCTCATTCAGTCACGGCTCTTGCTGTTAAACAACAGTGACGTCCTCTTTACGCTTCTCCCTCGAGTTTAAATTCGGTACAGTTTTAAGTGAGTCTAATATTTTCCTAACAATCCTTCTAATTTATCTACATTACAGTTTAATGGTAGGTATTCGCATGCTTATAGACGTTCTGTCTTCATTACTGTACTGTAATGTCTTATTTCCGTATTTCCGTACATTCATTTATTGCAAAGGTCATTAACTGTACCACATGACCTTAACATTTTTCGTACCCTTTCTTATACAGTAGCTTTTCCAAAATCCATTTTCCTGGATTGTCTCCCCAAGGTATTTAAATGTATTAACCTTCTCTGTTTGGTCATTATATGTTTTCCGTGCATTTTTAGTGTTTTTAATAATTTCTTTCCTTCTTCTTTTCTGCAGAAATCCGTAATGCCGTCCTACTCGCTATTTCTTTACAAACATTTTTTATGTTGCAGCAGACGTCACATTTTCAAGAATTATGTCAAATTCTGCTAGACAGATTATTCCTCTACTTTTGTTTCCACTTACCAAACGTTTTGGTGAAATCTTTTATTCATTCACTTCTTCATCCCAAATTACCATTGATTTTTTTTTCTTGAACATACTGAAATGGATAAGGCATACGTCATCAACCCGCCGTACAACTATGTTAATTTCGAAGTGCTGAGATGTTTCTCCCACAGATGTCACTGGAGACACTGTTTCTGTGTTTTACGAACAAGATTTGCTAATTTATTTGTTCATAAATGTAAAGCATAAAGTGAAAATAGTGTCGCTACTAAAGAGGTTCCAACCAGCGACTAAACAATTACCAGATTATTACACTGTCAGATGTCAGTGCTTGCATAAATGAACTGACTCATCATGAATATCCCCACAGAATATTGTCCAGATGAGGATGCCATCTCTTCTCCCTATATGTTGATCCATATAATAATTTTGAATTGAGATATGGGTTCACGAGTAGTTTTAACGCGGCCGAAGCTACTTATTCCAAGCGTTAATCGGACATTTGAAATTATTTATTACTTAAAATGCATAAATTCCTTCTCACAGAAGCTAACATGTGTACCACTAAATACTTCAGGTGTACAGAGCAACCTAGGTTCCTGCTTACAATCCAGAATACACTTCAACACTTAGGTCTAGAAACATATGTTGTCAGCGCTAATTGCATGGAGCTAGTGACCACCACTTCTGGTCCGAAGTTCTCTAAGTTAACTTACCTTGTGGTATCTGTAATAAATATAACAGAGTATTGCCGAAAATCTTTCGCTTTTGGGAACTCAATGCTGCAAAGTAATTTTTACTGAAATAACGGCCATGCTGATGACGAAGAACAGAATTCATTATCGCCATCGCAAGATGAAGGTCAATTAGCTCAATCTACTACAAACACAAATTTCAGATAAAAACTGTTTTTTCATGTTTGATCTGCTGAGGGATCGGCATGTAAATAAATGGTAGAGCTTTAGTTTTAACGAACGATTATTGAAAAAGCCATCAGAAACCTCAACTTCTACAAGGAGAACCATAGTTCATAACACGTGATGTCCATAGCCACGATTCTAACAGTTTTACCTACAGAGTACTTACGAATCCAAAAAACTGCAAGAAAGCTGCAGTAAATGAAAAGCTATGCGCTCAACTCGATTTTGAACGAAGTACACCTAATTATCGTGACTGTGAGAATCACTATGCTTACCACACATCCTCAGGAAACAAGAGGTATTCCTCTTCTAGTATGGCCTGCCAGGTTCGTAATAATAGGTTAACAGCAAAAGAAAAGAAAAAAAAAATCATGGAGCACATGAAATGATTACAGTTACAGGTCAACAGCACAATCAGTTGTGAGGTATCAAGTGGCGATCCATGCAGAAACACCCATTTAGTATATGGTGTAGCTTCCAAAGACGGCAATGCAGGCGCTAGGAATGGTATCCAGTCGATCGCACAGATGGCGAATACTCTCCTGGGATACGTTACGCCATGCCTACTCTAACTATTCATATAATTCTGTAAGAGTTGTTGTTTGCCGGGTGCACTGTCTGGATCTTTTACGAGCACCAGTGTAGAATGAAAAAATGTTGACCATGGTATGGTCCATTCTTGTGACACTGCCCGAGCACCAGCACTATCTCGCGCAAGTGCTGCATGGTCAGTTACAGCAACAGCAACCTCGTCAATAACTTCCCTCGAGATAGGATGCCTTCATCTCCCAGGTGCACACCAGGATCATCCACCTTTCCGAATTTCACTGTCACTTTATTTCCATCATTTAACGACATCGGGTCTGTCTTCCGACACTACTTCGACAATACTCTCTCAATGGTTGGCTGGTTAATTGGTTGATATGGGAAAGGGGACGAAACAGCGCGGTCCTCAGTCACACCTGAAGTCAGAAGTTCCGTTTCCAAAGGAACCATCCTGGCATCTGCATGGAGCGATTTAAGGAAATAACAGGAATCGTAAATCAGGATAGCCAGACGCAGATTTGAACCGTCGTCCTCCCTAATGCAAGTCCAGTATGCTAACCATTCCGCCACCTCGCTCGGTTTCTCTCGATGAAGCACTGTAATTGCTGCCGTTCACATAAAAATGTCTCACTAACAGTGCACGGTCTTTCTTCTAGATAGACATACGCTCACTCACGTCACAGTCAGTTAAATGACATGGTGGGTGTCACACTGTCATACAAACTGTTTTTGGATATTTGTGGTAAGGTCTTATGGAACCAAACTGCGGAGGTCATCGGTCCCTAAGCTTACGCGCTACTTAATCCAACTTAGTTTCTTACGCTAAGGACAGCACACACACCCATGCCCGAGGACTCGAACCTCCGACCGGGGGAGGCGCACGGACCGTGACAAGACGCCTGAAACAGTGCGGCTACCCCGCGCAGCTCATACAAACTGTCCAGAGCCAGATATGCACCTGGTGACCAAATTTGGAAGTCTTTTTTCTCAGCGAAAATCGGTTACACATTAACTTGTTAGCATTTCTATTAAGTTTCACTGTCATACGTGGAAAAAAGAGCACATTGACACCGGTGTGTCAGACCCACCATACTTGCTCCGGACACTGCAAGAGGGCTGTACAAGCAATGATCACACGCACGGCACAGCGGACACACCAGGAACCGCGGTGTTGGCCGTCGAATGGCGCTAGCTGCGCAGCATTCGTGCACCGCCGCCATCAGTGTCAGCCAGTTTGCCGTGGCATACGGAGCTCCATCGCAGTCTTTAACACTGGTAGCATGCCGCGACAGCGTGGACGTGAACCGTATGTGCAATTGACGGACTTTGAGCGAGGGCGTATAGTGGGCATGCGGGAGGCCGGGTGGACGTACCGCCGAATTGCTCAACACGTGGGGCGTGAGGTCTCCACAGTACATCGATGTTGTCGCCAGTGGTCGGCGGAAGCTGCACGTGCCCGTCGACCTGGGGCCGGACCGCAGCGACTCACGGATGCACGCCAAGACCGTAGGATCCTACGCAGTGCTGTAGGGACCGCACCGCCACTTCCCAGCAAATTAGGGACACTGTTGCTCCTGGGGTATCGGCGAGGACCATTCGCAACCGTCTCCATGAAGCTGGGCTACGGTCCCGCACACCGTTAGGCCGTCTTCCGCTCACGCCCCAACATCGTGCAGCCCGCCTCCAGTGGTGTCGCGACAGGCGTGAATGGAGGGACAAATGGAGACGTGTCGTCTTCAGCGATGAGAGTCGCTTCTGCCTTGGTGCCAATGATGGTCGTATGCGTGTTTGGCGCCGTGCAGGTGAGCGCCACAATCAGGACTGCATACGACCGAGGCACACAGCGCCAACACCCGGCATCATGGTGTGGGGAGCGATCTCCTACGCTGGCCGTACACCACTGGTGATCGTCGAGGGGACACTGAATAGTGCACGGTACATCCAAACCGTCATCGAACCCATCATTCTACCATTCCCAGATCGGCCAGGGAACTTGCTGTTCCAACAGGACAATGCACGTCCGCATGTATCCCGTGCCACCCAACGTGCTCTAGAAGGTGTAAGTCAACTACCCTGGCCAGCAAGATCTCCGGATCTGTCCCCCATTGAGCATGTTTGGGACTGGATGAAGCGTCGTCTCACGCGGTCTGCACGTCCAGCACGAACGCTGGTCCAACTGAGGCGCCAGGTGGAAATGGCATGGCAAGCCGTTCCACAGGACTACATCCAGCACCTCTACGATCGTCTCCATGGGAGAATAGCAGCCTGCATTGCTGCGAAAGGTGGATATACACTGTACTAGTGCCGACATTGCGCATGCTCTGTTGCCTGTGTCTATGTGCCTGTGGTTCTGTCAGTGTGATCATGTGATGTATCTGACCCCAGGAATGAGTTAATAAAGTTTCCCCTTCCTGGGACAATGAATTCACGGTGTTCTTATTTCAATTTCCAGGAGTATATATATATATATATATATATATATATATATATATATATATATATATATATATATGCACGTACGTGCATGGAATGTTCAATAAAAACTGCCACTAATGCTCAAAGAACAATTTATTGTAAAAAATAACTCATACAGACTTCTCTTACCCTCAAAATATACTTCACCCTTCCCCACCATCACGCGCCCAATGTGATATACTTGTTAGATAGGGAACTACAGAGATGCGTTTTCGTGCCAGGAACTCGATAGCAGCGTAAGCAACACATGCCATGATACTGTCATAATGAATCTCCTATTGTCCAATGAGATTCCTAGTTACTCGTTTCTGATGGATGAGATCCTTTACCAATTGCTTCAAGAGTTTCTTATGTTAATCTGCAGTGACTTTAGTGTTTCTTGGAACTGTGTGACAGTACATCACCCCTGATACCCATGGACTTCGTGGGCGATTTCTGCGCTTGTGCCTTTTGTGGTACGTTGGACAATGTTGTACCTATTCTGTGCTGCTCCGCTACGTCTCCCGGTCGTATTAGTACCCCCTTTTTTCATCAGCAGCGATGATTATACCCCACGAGATGTTATTGAGTCTCCATAAGTCCTCTCCACATCGTCGTAGGTTTCGGCGCTTTTATTGAAGAGAACACAAAATTTTATTGCATAAAGCTGTTCAGGATAGTTAGCCATGACGATGTTTAGAGCCAATTATAAAACACGTTCACTCACACAGACTGCCAACACTCAACTGGCTGTAAAATTTGCAGTGACTAACGATACGGTACGTAGTTCAATGGCATTCGGAGAGATATCACGGGCAGACACTGAACGAAGGAAACTAAAATTTCACTGGCCGTCTTTACTGAACGTTTCTCGCAAACGTACGAAACATTTTTGAAGACTACTGTAATTTTATTTTAATATTCAATCTTGATTCAGTGAATGTCTAAGAATCACACACTTTCGACGCGTTACCGAGTCTGTGGCGACAGTACGAGAAAATAGCACTCAAGGATGAAATGTATTACTTAATGGTTATTAATTGTGGAAATACACTGACTGAAAAAGAAAACGCTAGACCAGAAAATAATTTATGTAGAGTAATGAAATTTCGGGATATATTTGTAAAGGGAACATACCACATGATTAAGACTGCATGATCACAGGTTAACATAAGCGAGAGATAAACCATTGAAAATGTGAAATACTGGTGCATTAATAACAGGGCTAACCGCCAGAATGTTCAATGGTAGCATGCAAGCGTGCATGCATCGTGTTGCACAGGTGATGGAAGTCAGTTTGTGGCATGGTGTCCCATGCCTGTTGCAGTTTGCCGGTCACTAGAGGGCTGGTCAGTGCTTGTTGTGGATGCGTTGGTCTTGTCGTCCGATGATGTCCCATATGTGCTCGATTAGAGACAGGTCTGGTAATCGAGACGGCCAAGTCAACACGCCAACAAATGTTGGGTTACAACAGCGGTATGTGGGCGAGCGTTATCCAGATGGAAAACACCCCCTTGAATGTCGCTCGTGACTGCCAGAACAACAGGTCGAATCACCTGAGTTCTGTAAAAAATTGCATTCAGAGTGCGTGGGATAACCACGAGAGTGCTCTTGTTGTCTTATGAAATCGCACCACAGCCCATAACTCCAGGTGTAGGTCCAGTGTGTCTAGCATGCAGACAGGTTGGTTGCAGGCCTTCAGCTGGCCTCTTTCTAACCAACACGCAGCCACCACAGGCAACGAGGTGGAACCAGCTTTCGTTAGAAAACACAACACATCTCTATCCTGTCCCCCGATAACAATGAAGTCACAAATGGCGGCGTTTTGGGGGCAGTGGAACGCACGCTACAGGGGGTCTGGCTGGGAGCTATACATGAAGTAACTGATCTGTAATAGCTAGTTGTGTCACTGATGTGTCAACTGCTGCTCAAATTGCTGCTACAGTGCTGCAGTGCTGCACGCCGAACACGGTGGTCTTACCTCTCTGTAGCGCCACGTGGTCCTCTGGACCGCAGTCCTCTTGGGACTATACATACTCGTGACGATCGCTGCCAACAATCATGAGCAGTGGCTTACATTCCTGCCAAGCCTTTCTGCAATATCGCAGAAGGAACATTCAGTTTCCCGTAGTACTATTACAAGACCTCTTTCAAACTCAGTGAGGTGTTGACAATGGGGCTTTTATCGCCTTAAAGACATTCTTGTCGAGCATCAAGTCACCTCGGACAGTCTCAATGCTCAATGCTCATTGCTCAAGATCGTTATAGCGTGTATTTAAAACAAACCTGATATGCCTCCTCAGACTGGAGCTGCTAACGGCACTCTTACACGACTGACGCGAATTTTTAATAAACATCAAACAAGCCTACCAACTTTCGTTTATGTTGCACAACCCGTTCTTGGTGCTGCGAGTTTCTTTTCGTCAGTGTTTCAAAAACAGCCCAGGAACGCAAGCTGACAAGCTGACATGAGCAAACGAATAGATAAGAAGCGCGACTTTTTGCTGCAGGGACATAACAACACTCCTTTGTGCTTCAGTTAGACATAATGCGAGTAGGAGGCGACCGGAGCGCAACTATTTCTCAGACTCGTTACACTCGCGGAACTATAGCGAGAAGGCGCACCCATCAAGCATCAGACTAACCAAAAGGCTTCTGGTTCGGACCGAATCTGTACCCCACTCCTAAAACGTCTTCACCTTCCCGCCACATCCTACCTAACAAAGTGTTTACATCGCCTACCTGAAACTTACATACTTCCCCCCAGCCTGGAGAACTGTGTAGGTCGTCACCCTAACCAGACCTAACAAAAACCTGCTCCTTTCCGAAAGCTACGTGCCCATTTCCCTCCTAACTATCGTGAGTTATATTCTAGAACTAATAATCTTTTCACCCCTCCGTCAGTTACTGACTGAAAACAATATCCCTATGCCTGAACAGTTTGGATTCCGCGTTGAGCATTCAACTATCCAACAATCGCTCCGTTTGGTAGAACACTTTTGTCTGGCCAGGGCAAGGAGAGAAGCAACTGGAGCAGTGTCCCTGGAGATAGAGAAAGCATTTGACAGCTTCTATCACGATGGCGTAATTTATAAGCTAGATGAGGTAGGGTGCCGAATACACCTTGTATCGATCATTGACTCCTTACAGGACGGCAGTTCTGCGCAAGGAAAGGAGACAAGTTGTATGGGCTCAACCGCCCGTTACGTATTGAGAATAATATACCATTGCCTCACGCAGGTCGCAGTAGGTACTATCGATCGTCGAGTGTTCAGTGCGCCAGAAAGTAGTCAGTGTTGAGACTCCGAGCAAGTAAGTTGTTGGCTGCTAAGTGAGCAGGGCGGATTTCGGTAGGACGGCCACCCACGTTTTCAATGGTTTAACAGCTGTGTGTGACACCCAGAGACGTGGGCCTCACCTCCAACATATACGTAACTGGAGTTAAGTGAGTGATTTGTTTGATGTGTTTAGGTGTTCATTTGTGCACCGTGATTACGCGACAACCACGCTGGACACCCACGATTTGGATTCCAGTGTGGATTGTATATTCAGTGCTACATGAAGAATATTGGCGAGTGACAACATTAATAAGTGACCGATGATACTTTGTCAGACGGAGGGAGTAACAGCCGCATTCGTGCTGTTTAGGCAAAAGATATATATCATTAACAACGAAGTGTGTACCGACTATTGCTACCTGACATCGTAATAAGCCTTGCTAGATTTGGTACGAAACAACGCCTGTGCAAATATTAACCGATAAGCCTTCATCAGTTGTACCCGGTCAAATTATTTTAAACTGTTAGTATATAATCGACTAGTCAGTAATGGCAGGTTTTACACAGGGAGTGTTTCAAGGCCCAGCTAGACACAGCAGACTGTGGCAGGAGTCTCCCAAAGATCGGTTTTGGGTCTCGTCCTTTATACCACATGCACGAATGACATTCCAAGGCAGATCGGCGGAAGGATTGCTCACTATGCCGACGATACCTTCATATACACCATATACACCGCCACCTACAACAACACCTTGACAATATTACACAGTGTTGTAATCTTTGAAAGATAAAAATCGACCCCACTAAGTGCCAGGCGATTAAGAAGCCTGTCTAAAACGCATCCGACCTTTGGCCAGAAAAAATGTTTCGAATACCTGACGTGGTTGGGACCCCAATCCCCTTCAAAGTATTTCACTTTTGCTTGTACACACTTAGCCCACCGATCCACTGCTGGAAACACTTCTGGAAGTCTTCTTTTGGAATGGTGTTAAGCTCCGTCATCGTGTCAGCATTATCTCTTGTCTACTCTCAAAACGGGATCCTTTCAGTGGATTCTTCAATTTTTGTAACGACCAGAAGTCGCAAGGAGCCAAGTCTGGAGAGTAGGAAGGTTGGTGAACGGCTGTAATTCCATGTTTGGCTAAAAAACTTTGGATCAAGTGGGATGAATGTGCAAGGACATTGTCGTGATGCAGTTGCCAGTTTTTCGCCGTCCACATGTCTGGTCTTTTGCCCTGAATTGCATCATGGAGTCGCCGGAGAACATCTTGATAGTACTCCTTTGTCACTGTTTGTCCTTCCGCTGCGTATTCGTAATGCACAATTCCACGGACATCAAAGAAGGCAGTCAGTATCACTTTGATTTTGCTTCGCACCTGCCGCACTTTCTTCGGCCTTGGAGACCCGGGATGCTTCTATTGCAACGACTGTCTTTTTGTTTCTGCGTCATACCCGTACACCCATCATCTCCAGTTATCACGGTGTTCAGAAACCCAGGATCAGTATTGGTGGTGTCCAGAAGGTCCCGTGCAACGTTAAAACGGAGGTCTTTTTGTTCCGGTGACAACAACTTGTGCACGAATTTCGCAGATACTAGGTGAATGTTCAAATCATCACAGAAAATTGCATGTGCAAAATATTAACTCATTCCAACGTCTTGGGCAATCTCTCGCACGATCAAACGACGATCTGCTATCACCAAATTTTGCACCCTCTCAACAACAGCTGCACTCCGAACAGTTTGGGGCCTGCCAGAACGTTGGTCACTACCCCCTGATGTGCGGCCGTTTACGTATCGGTTGAACCACTCCTTCATTTGTGTTGCAACCATCGCACCTTCTCCAAACACCTGCTGAATCTCACAAATTGTTTCGCTTTGAGAATCACCAAGATTTTGACAAAATTTTATGCAATATCTTTGCTCAACACGTTCAGTCGTCTTGACAGAATAGGTAATCTGGCGCACAAGTTGTGTAGCGCCTCAATCAGCTACCGACAGGCAGCGACTGACGAGCTGGAAGCGAGGACAAAATTCACACATGTCCATAGAGGTCTCTTCCTTTACTGTGCATAGTGACGCCGCGCTATCGCCTCTATTTTGCGCAGGAAAATCAAAGGTCGGATACTTTTTAGACAGACCTCGTATTTCACCCACAAAATCAAGCTCCCTGGTCTTCAACCAACCATTGACGGCAGAAACTTGAGCTGGAGAAATCAGTAGTTTAAATCAGACCTTGAAACAGATCAACACAACAAAGGCTCCACACTTTTTGCAGGTTGTATCCCCTCCTGAACGGTGACGGATTCAACATACAGTGCAAACTCCTCCTCTAGCGTCAGCCCATACTTCCGGTCATCTTGTATGACTCGGAGGTGTGGTCAGTGGCGTCAGACACAGCGGTAACCTGAGTGCAACGTCTCTAAAACAGTGTTTTCCGTGTCCTCTCAGGCGTTGGCAGATACATCCCCAACACACACATAAGATACCTGAGGACAAAGCCACAGAATTTTACGAAACAACTCAAACTTCGCCCCACGTCCTCATTCAAAATTTGCGTTGCGAACCACCAGAAGTTTCTCACAAATGTCCAAAATTAACCCTTAGCCGCCGATTTATGGACCAATAACAGGCACACCAAACACAAAACACAAACATACACACAACCCCAGTCCCTCATTTCCACGAAATTCCGCAGCGCAGTCTGAAGTCAGACGGCCAAAGCCTAGTGGTACTTCATACACAACATAAACAACCATAGCCTTCATGGTGACGGGAAGGGAGGAAGCCGGTATAGCACTGATTAACAGATCAAATGGTTCAAATGGCTCTGAGCACTATGGGACTCAACTTCTGAGGTCATTAGTCCCCTAGAACTTAGAACTAGTTAAACCTAACTAACCTAAGGACATCACAAACATCCATGCCCGAGGCAGGATTCGAACCTGCGACCGTAGCGGTCTTGCGGTTCCAGACTGCAGCGCCTTTAACCGCACGGCCACTTCGGCCGGCACTGATTAACAGTGGCGCATTAGATTCTAACGTATGTAGCCCTCAATATTATGCTCATTTTCACTCTGTTTCTGATTTCATAGTAATAATGTAACACTAGGTGCTTACAACGTATCTGCCAACATCTACAGACAGTGGAGGCTCGTGAATGTACATTCCAGGTTTTCTAAAAATTTTATATTTAGATAAATATGAGAGTGTGAAATAAATAGCATTTGTTGTATAACTGTTATGCTTGTCAACATATTTGTACAACTACACCCACATAGCATCTGTCGTGTAACAGTTATGTTTATGAACATATTCGTACAGCTAGAGCTACTGCCAATAAAAATACTACTAATAATAATAATGATAATAATATGGTACATAACTTGTCTTAAAAGAAGAAAGAATTGTTTCTGTAGAAATTTGTTGCTTTCTACATACTTAAGTACAGTTTAAGACAAGAACGAGACAATGTTTAGCTTTCGCTACTCTCCGTCTCGCATTTTTCTGCAACTGGGAGTTTTCGTGCTTTTTTTATTATTACGGACAAATGTACAAGACCCCTAACACGTGTTACTTAGCGAACTAACTTTCTGACTAAAAGTCAGATATTCTTACTTTGCTCCTACACAACAGCTTAAGCTTGTTATACACATATTTGTTAAATATTCGATTGTAGTCGCGCTAATTTGATTTCGTCACTTTCACAGTCAACAGATCTGCTCTGGGGGACCCTAGTTCCTTTGCTGCTAACTTTAGCTGGTAATTTACTTTCTGTTAACACTTAAAACAGATTCAACACAGATCATGCCGACTCTTCACACGAAAGCCGATTCCTGCACAGTAAACAACCAACTGAAACACAAATTACTGTTTGTGGAAGTGATTAAATTCACGTAGTACTGTCTACCATATGGTCACTTGATTAGAACACAAATCATACACTAAAAGGCGTCACCGATTCCACATTTAGGTGAATATCAGAGAAACCAGTGAGGCAGCATTTTGTGAATACAATGTGGGCCTACAGAACAGATAAACCTGAACCATCATAAGACCAACAGATGTCATAAGCGTTAATAAATGCTACCGTCTCACAATCGACGATGATGTGCTTTCGGGTTCTGTGTGATACAATCCGAAGCTTGTAACCTCCCCGCACAGAAATCTTAAATGTCAATAAATGTGAAATTGTAACCTCCCAGCAAGAATAAGTAAGTCAATGTGAAGTGAAATGTCATATTCCCACAAAACTGCATAATAATAATGAACCAAGCGTAACCTGCTTCCAAAATTAAGAATAATAATGGCCCAAATGTAAACTCCCCACAAACATTAACTAATGAAGATTGCTCATTAAATCCACAATAAAATTAATTAAATAATGAAGCATAAACTATGTGTAACATCTGAACACAAATAATTAAAGCTGACAGATTTTATAAGGGCAGCGGCGCTGACCTTCGGCCCTGTGCAATAAATAAACATGAACACAAATACCAAATTCTTACATCAGTAAACTCCATCAATACCTGCTCTTATTTTTCGGCACAGCTCCGTGCAATGCTGGCCCATGTTTAATTTTAATTCTTGGAGGGAATGCATAGGAAGTATTACTTGGCTTGAAATGAATCTTTTTGTTTAAAACACTTACTTTATAAGAAAATTATTATTGGGGCAATTCTTGAACAAATTAATTACAATTAACATGTGTCATTAGCTGAGCGCAATGCTGCTTCATTACCTTCTAAAACAATTTACCTCGTCCTGAATCGTGACCAGAGATGGAAGGAGAGCACGCCGCCGACGCATGCCGACGCCCGCTCAGTACAACCGACCACTCGCTACATCTACTGCCGACTGAGTGTCACTCGCAACTGACTACTCGCAACTCAACACTCGCGCGGTCAAGCGCAGACTAGCAACGAAAAATAACTGTCTGGTCAGAGATTCTGTCATGCCTCGCCATCGCTGGTAATGAATACGTACGCGTTTCATAACCCTCCACTGGGGGGCAAAAAATTTGGCAGCGATGGTGAGTCATTTGGACTTGCCATGAGCGACAAATTTTTCTTAACTAATTGACTTTACAAACAGAGAATATACAGATGTAGAACATGAAGTAAATATAGTGCACATGCACGGAGTACAAAACATATTAGGCAATAACAAAATGTGAGTACAAAACATATTAACAAATGACATAAGTGCACACGCACTGAAAAATTCTTCAAAGTTTTCGCAACAAATAGACATAAAGAGTACAAATCTCATTGACAAATGACATAAGTGCACATGTACTGAAGTAGTGAACATATCAACAAATCAAAAAATGTACATACCATGAGTAGAAATCATGTTAGAAAAATGACAAAAGTGCACACGCACTATAATTCAGAATATATCAGCAAATCAAAAAAATGTATTGGTCATGAATACAAATCATATTAGCAAAAAAAATGATTTTCACTATGTTACAAGAATTAGGATAGGAAAGGGAAGGATTGCATCATGGTTGTAGCACTTTAGGTTGAACGCAGCTGCACTGAAAGTCCATATCTTTCTACTGGAGCACGACACCAAGTGAAACAATCTGAAGTTCTTTTCCCAGAAGTATTTATCAGCGTAGCCAAGACACTGAAATGTCGTAGTAGTATTCCATGTTATCATTTTGGCAGTACATTAGGTCCACCAAACAGTGGGACCATAATAACATCTCCCTCGCTTACAGTGGTGGACAGCATGTCGCGTCAACACGACGTTCTTGTAAGGTACACCAACGTTGAATTAGTGCAAAAACCAAATATAGTGCTCCATGATCAAGAGGATATACAGGACAAACGGATATTGCAGTAATTCAAGGTAGTTAGATCATAAGGTGAAGGACGTTAAGTCACATACTAGTCTTCACTGAGAATTACATAAGAAGTTTGCGGCATTCATTGCCCAGTTATTGAACATTTCTGTACCATGTATGTAGTATTCCAGAATAATGTTCATAAATTGGCGTTTTACAGAGAACATTGGCACTCATTGCCTAATTATATTACAAAATAATATTCATGTGGCATATTACAGAGAACATTGGCACTCATTTCCTAATTACAAATCATCAGAAGTCATTACTGAAAACAGGAGGTAGTCAATAACATAGTATTACAGAATAATGTTCATAATTAATCATTGGTCATCTCAATACAGTAATCAGTAGCATTCATTTCCCAGTTACAAAGCATAATACAGGGGGTAGTCAATAACATAGTATTACAGAATAATGTTCATAATTAATCATTGGTCATCTCAATACAGTAATCAATAGCATTCATTTCCCAGTTACAAAGCATTATTATTATACTGTAACCATTACTCAAAGTCTGTGGTTGGAAAACATCATTTAGTATTACTCATAACTCTTTTAAATAGGTAGCATTATTTGGGACTGGTAATACTTTCCTTTTTTGTGTTAGCAATGCATTGCTTTGGTTAATTACAGGGGAAAGAAAAAAAAATTGCTTTTTGGTTGTTGCTGTAAATGAAAATGTGTAACGTCCTTCGTCATGAGTCAGCTGAAGCAAGATTATGAAACAAGTAGAGTATATGTAATGACCTTTATAAATGACATAGACTTAATGAACAACTGCTCATAGCACATTAATTTCGTAAGTAATTTCTCCTGCAAAATATACAAAAATGGATTATTAAACTGAAAGAAGAAACGCATTTTATGCTGAAAAGTAGTGAACTTCGAATTAACAGGTAATGAAATGTGTATAAAAAAATTTGTTCCATAGCTGTCCCTTCCAAAACCTTCAGTCATCATACCATACGATATAAAACATACTGTCAAAACGACCTGCAACAAATACTTAAATAACTACATAGCATAAATACATAAACTTCAACATTATCCTCATCTGTAAAGAAAAAACTTCATTATCCATCACTTCATTATCTATATCATCATAACTCCATTATTATCATCACCTGTAAAGAAAAACTTCATTATCCATAGTAGCATATTCTTCATCATTATTCATCAGCATTCATTATCATCTGAAAAAAATTACTTCTTTACTCATTATACAACTATTCCTTATTTCTATCATATTTTATCACTAAAACTAAGATGTGTAGTTCTGTCTGGCAGCCTGCATCAATCACCTTGTATTCTGAAAGAAAAATTAGTTAAGACTGCTATTCTACGATGTGTATAGTATATTCTTGTTAATGCTTATTAATTCTGATCCATTTACTCTTCATCACGAAGTATTGCATTGTCTTTCGTTCATTCCGAAGGTGAAATTCCCATTTTGTTTAATTTATTTCTTTCACGCATCATTTCTTTCTGAAATTGATGAACAAAGATTAATGTCTTGCGTTTACATAATATACTCACTAGATAATGACTGGTTTATGGTAACATAATTAAGCACACAGCATAACATGACAGAAAACGTAATATGTGAAAAAAATAGATAGTGTTCAGAGGCAAAAATGTACACAGAATATCACAAAGCAGCAGCAAAAAAAATGTAAAACAGTCACGATGTTGAGATATCATATGGCAAAATGTCAAAGTCAACTGGTGTTTGCTATATCTTAACTATTTCATAGTGCATACAAACAAAATATGAAAACAATCGTACAAACATAAAATAAATGATGACAAGAAATGTGACCTTCTTTGTGTTCAGCTTGTATATTGTGTAGTTAATAGAGGCGAGAATTGAAGACTTTAATAGAAAAAATTTTATAAAATTAATATATCACTAGATAGAATTGCATAATTATTCGTAACATACGTAATTTTATCTGGAAAATGTGCACTCTCTAATGTGTAACAACAAGAAAGGCGACCTGCTAACCTTACCTTGCCGGGCACCTGCCAAGAAAAAATACGATATTCATCAGTAAGTAGTCATGTGAATATAATTGCATAAGTGATCATAAAATTAGCAAATGGCATTATAGCATGTTGAATCATAAAGTATCTTCATTCAATAAAAGGTTTGACGTTTGACCAGTGGTGGTTTCCTTTCGATTTTCTGGTTCTCAAAGTTTCGACGTGTAGAACATTAGGGTGAGGAATGCTGCGAATCCGATATGGACCTGCGTATAGAAGCTCAAATTTACTGCATCTACTCTTTCCTTTGTTGGATAAATAGTGTGTACGTACTAATATCTTCCGTCCAATGTGAAAGTCACGGCGTGTACAAACCTGTTTTTGCTGTCTTCTCCGGCGCTCTGCGGCACGTTTGTTGTTGTTCACCGCAATGTCAATTATTTCATGGTGTCGTAGTCAACGAGATGTGGGAAATGTTACTAATTCTTTAATTTTCTTAGGTGGTTCAGCATTTTTCAGTATAACAAACGGAGATAGCATAGTGGATTCATTTGGTATGGAATTAATTACATCCTGGAATGAGTGTATGTGTGCGTCCCAATCAGTATGTCTTTTGGGGCAGTATATTCTACACAGTTTACCAATTTCTTTCATTAATCGTTCACAAGGATTCGAAGAAGCATGGTACCTGGATGTATAGATCGGAGAAATGTTTCTAGCTCGTAACATACGTGTCCATATAGCAGATCGAAGTTGTGATCCATTGTCGGAAATTACTTTCAACACATCCCCTACATGAAATAGAAAATGTTTTATAAATGCTTTCGAAACAGTTTTAGCAGTAGCTTTGCGTAACGGAGTGAAGGTAACAAATTTTGAAGTGAGTTCAACAGCGACAAAGATGTAGCAAAACCCTCTATTAGTTCTGGGAATCGGACCAAAAATGTCTACAGCGGCCATGTGTCTTAATTTAACAGGAACAATGGGATATAATGGAGGAATATGTGAAGTCGTGTCTGACTTAGCTTTCTGGCAGATTTTACATGACGCTAAGACTCGTCGTATACGTTTCTCCATGTTGGCAAAATAACAGTTCTGTCTCAGTACAAGAAACCATTTTCTAGCTCCGTAATGTGCATAACTTAAATAAGTATACCAGATTAATTTGTTAACAAGTTCATCAGGAATGCATAATAACCAGTTGTTGTTGTCAGGATGAGAGCGGCGAAACAGAATGTCATTGCGTACAGTGTAATGGTTTCTAATGGTAACATTATTCCTATCTTGCCAAAGGTGTTTAATCTCTTTCCATACGTTGTCTTTACTCTGCTCTTGTGCTATGTCTTGTAATGACGACGAAATAAAATTTTCAAATGCAACTTGTTGAATGTACATGACGCTGAAAGTTGCTTTGCAGAAGTTGGTTGCGATGTCTTGCTGATTGCTGCTGAGAGAACGAGATACTGCGTCTGCTACAACATTTTGTGTGCCGGGAATGTGAACTATTGTAAAATTAAATTCCTGTAGATAAAGTTTCCATCTGCTTAATCTGTCGTGTGTAAATTTAGCCGAAAGTAAAAATTGTATCGCTCTGTGGTCTGTGTAGACGGTGGTATGTCTTCCATAAAGGAAATGCCTAAATCTCGTAAAAGCCCAAACAACACATAATGTTTCCAGTTCAGTAACAAAATAATTTCGTTCAGCAGGTGACAGAATGCGACTTGCAAATGCGATGTTTTTAATTATTGTAGAACCATCTTCTTCAATTTCCTGAAAAATATGTACGCCTAAAACGGTGTTAGAACTGTCGGCGGCAATGAAAAATTTTTTAATAAGATCTGGGTGCGATAAAAGTGGTCCATTCAACAAAGCATGTTTCAAATAACATTCTCGTGAACAAGATTCTGCGTGTCAAAATTATTGCTTGCGTTACTGGAATATACAACCTGTACTGTATTTAATCAAATTCTATCTGACGTGTTATTATTTTCGGGAGGATGCTGTGGCAGTTCCACTATTTGTACTGTTCTGTTAATTCTTCCTGACGTCTTACGTTCTGGATGATACCTACTGTCTGGTTCATTCATGATTATTTGTTGTGGCGGATGTTCTTGCTGCTGATAAGATAGACTGTTATTAAATGTACACTGAAAATTGTGCTCATTACTTTTACGTCTATCATGATGGTCATTCCTATACGGTGCATTCCGATAGGGATTGAAATAGTGTGTTTTCTGCACGTACTGATTTCCTTACTGCTGTGCGTTACTATTTGTTGGAGCTGAGACTATACGTGCACGCGGCGAAACATTAAAGTTTGGTTGACCTTGTAGACTGCATTGTTGGTTAGGTATGCTAACCGGCTGGCTTTGATGCTATTGCGGTGAAAAACCTCTATTGTTACCAAAATGAGTTTGCAACTGCTGAAAATTTTGTACATACTGATGATTAAAATTTTCTGTGATATTAAAGTTCTCGTAGTTGTCATTTCTGGAGCGTGTAGTAAAAAAAATGCCACTTTCGGTAAAACTTGTCATATCGGGTTTTCTTTACTCATTTTTCTTAATACTAGGTAGAGCAATAGTTAAAGAGCTGTTTTGATAGATATAATGGATAGTAGAAGAGAAGGCAGCAGTGCAGAAAACTAAAGATGAAACAGCACTACTACAGCTCAGGGCCCTATGCACGCTGCGGCACATATTCATTAAAGCGTAATGAATCCCCTGAGGTTAATTACTCCCTGCAAATAAACTTCAGCTTTTGTGTTACAGGCAATGGCGTTAAAAATTCAAACAAAAATTGCTGTATCCATGCCAATGCCAGTTTCTGCATTATAGGTAATGCTATTGAAAACACAAAAACAAATTGTCATATACGGTTCAAAGCGTGTACCTGTGCTCTGTCATTATTAAATATTTTAAATTTTCTCACTGATAGAAAATGTTTGTAATCAAAATTATCGTCTCTGTATGACGGAACAGGTTCAGGATTGTATGGGAATCTGTTTGACTGTGACTGTTCGGAATCTAACTCACGTACTCTCTGTAGATTACCTAAATTATACTGGTTGTGTGAGTGTGAGAAATGTTCGGAATTCGCCGTATGCTGGGACGTGTTATACGCTGAAACCTTTTTCATCTCTGTTACTTCTTGCTGTAAACTTGACAAGTTTCTACGTAATGTGTTATTAGACGAATCGATCTCATTAATTGTCTGCTGTAAATTTTGGAATTCAGGTGTTTGGTTAAACAAAATCGGTGCAGAATCGTCTGATTTGCTGTCATAATTACTTTCGATGACATCAATACGACTGGCCAATTCGTCATATTTTTCAGTCAGTATTTTTACCTGATCATCGTTTTTACTGTCACAAGCATTAATCTGTTTTTGTATTTTACGTGTGGTTTCGTTCAATTTTTTTAACGTCAGCTTTGATGACATCGGAATCCTGTGTTAGTTCTAATTGTTCGAATCTGTCTGTCACTGTCTGAATATCTGCTGTGTGTGTATCTGTTTTTGATTTAAGATCAGAAATTTCATCACGTAATTCTGTGTTCAACCGCTTGATGGTATTAATTTCGTCGGACACTGTAGCAATATTGTTGTCTACGTATGTTTTTGCTTTTGGGAACAATTTACGTTTGTCTTCTTGTCTCTGTGCAGTAATTGTTTCCATGATTTGTCGCTTTACTTTATTCTGATCCTGTATACATTTACGGAAACGCGTATCACTGTTTTGTAGGTGAAGATTAAAACGTTCGTCAATTTGAGTGTTCTGTTGGTCGAATTTCTCGTCTATCTTTGCATCCATTGTGCTCGAAAGTTCTGCTGCCATTAGCTTAAACTCGTCGCGTAATTGTGTTGCTTTTTCAGAGCATTGTTTACCGACTGCACTAATTTCGTCTTTAAGTGTTTCTGTTGTAGCTGTTTGCATATCCCTTAATTCTTGAGCAACAGATCTAATTTCTTCGCTACTTTTCCTAGCACAAGCCTCAATTTCCTCGCGTAACTGTTCTTTAGTATCATGACACTGCGCGGCAACGGCTTTAATCTGTTCACTAAGCTGTCTGGAGTTGTTGTCTAATTTTTCATTTAACTGTCTGGAATTGTTGTCTAATTTTTCATTAAGCTGTTGTTTGAGATTTTCGCTATTTTCATTAAGTTGTTGTTTGAGATTTTCACTAAATTGTTTGTGATTGTCGTCTTGTCTTTCATTCTGTTGTTTGGAATTTTCATTAAGTTGTTGTTTAAAATCTTCTTTAAGGTTGTCTTGTTTTTTATTAACTTCATCAAGTTGTTTGAATTTTTCACTATATTGTAGCAATACTGCCATGATTTGATCCAAGCCAATATTACCTACTCTATTCTCTGTACTGTTTGATGGCGTACCAGCAATTGTCACGTTTTCTGTAACCATTTGGTTATTCAGTGATTCACAAAAAGGTTTGCTTATCGGATGTGTACTGTTAGACACTACCTCGGAATTAAATAAATCCGACGCATTCTGATTACACTGTTCGTTTTCATTAAAAAAATTTGTCTGTTCGTCACGTGAATTTTGCAAACCGGTTGAGTTAAGCTGGGCAGCGCTCATTGCAACAGAACGCCCCGCGTCATCAATTGTCGTCAAATTAACAGAGGACACAACTGAATTCGTCTGTTCATCACTAGTATCAAAATCAACATTAGTGGTCGGTACCCACTGATTGTCCGCAAATGGGGAACTGTCATTATTACACCGCATGTCGCAAGTACTATCGGTCAAGTTATTTAACTCGGTTATTTCACTCACTATACCTCGCGATATACTGTTAACAGTTTTTCGCGGCATTTTTCTCAAAACAAATTAATCACAAATGAAATAAGCACAATGCAAAAAGCAACAAACACAAATACAACAAAGAGCAAACAAAATTGTCGATGATCTGTGGAAGAGAATGACAAAGTTAATAAAAGCGTTGCGGCAAATGCTAATTGTACTAAGTAAATAAGAGCAGATATCTGACTACTTATCAGAAGATTCTCAAAGAAATACGATCCTAGTCCAGATGTCGCCAAGTGTAACCTCCCCGCACAGAAATCTTAAATGTCAATAAATGTGAAATTGTAACCTCCCAGCAAGAATATGAAAATCAATGTTAAGTGAAATGTTATATTCCCACAAAACTGCATAATAATAATGAAGCAAGCGTAACCTGCTTCCAAAATTAAGAATAATAGTGGCCCAAATGTAAACTCCCCACAAACATTAACTAATGAAGATTGCTCATTAAACCCACAATAAAATTAATTAAATAATGAAGCATAAACTATGTGTAACATCTGAACACAAATAATTAAAGCTGACAAATTTTATAAGGGCAGCGGCGCTGACCTTCGGCCCTGTGCAATAATTAAACATGAACACAAAAACCAAATTCTTACATCAGTAAACTCCATCAACATCTGCTCTTATTTTTCGGCACAGCTCCGTGCAATGCTGGCCCATGTTTAATTTTAATTCTTGGAGGGATGCATAGGAAGTATTACTTGACTTGAAATGAATCTTTTTGTTTAAAACACTTACTTTATAAGAAAATTATTATTGGGGCAATTCTTGAACAAATTAATTACAATTAACATGTGTCATTAGCTGAGCGCAATGCTGCTTCATTACCTTCTAAAACAATATACCTCGTCCTGAATCGTGACCAGAGATGGAAGGAGAGCGCCTCGCCGACGCATGCCGACGTCCGCTCAGTACAACCGTCCACTCGCTACATCTACTGCCGACTGAGTGTCACTCGCAACTAACTACTCGCAACTCAACACTCGCGCGGTCAAGCGCAGACTAGCAACGATAAATAACTCTCTGGTCAGAGATTCTGTCATGTCTCGCCATCGCTGGTAATGAATACGTCCGCGTTTCAAGCTTAATATACTATTCCTCACTCAGAACCCCACAAACGCTTTCCTATCAGTCTAACGATAACATATATTGATTTCCAATCTAATTTTACTGTATAGCAAGTGAATTGGCACATCTGAGGCGTGTGATACTGCCTAGCTGATTTTACGCCAAGTGGACGGGGGTGAAAGTCTGCTGAACTGTGCTGCCACCTGGTGGCATCGACGTATACATGTAGTAGAATGGTAAATGTGCACCCCGTGAACCTTGCACGTTGTTCATCATATCCGTTTGTATTTGGCCCAAAGTGAGGCCCACGAGAAGGAAAGGCCACGGCGCATACGTTACAGCACGGGACACTGCAGGTCTTAAAAGTGCCTGCAGTCGTCTCCGGCGTGGAGCGAGTAACTATTTCAGACGAATTTAAATTCTTGAATGCGTGTTTAAACGCTTTCAATTTCTCTACAGCACACGACAAAGTTAAGACCTTTAGTCGTCATCGTTTCAGTTAAATATGGATTTCCTGTGGGCCCTGCATGGAGGGTAGCGTTCCTGAAGTGTGACGGACAAGCCTACTTTATTTATATAATGTATGGCTAATACAGACTTATTATAAAATTAGATTACATGTACATATGTACATATTTATACACAAGAAACTTAAGTTTGGCTTTACAACTGATTATCCAGTCCTTCAGTCCAGCGCACTGCATCTGGAGTTGCTAGCAGGAAGTCCTCTTCAGCACAGTGATAGGCTCGAATCCTGCTTTCACTGACAATTTGGTGAACAGTTGTGTGGAGCCCCGCAGTCACAGGCTGGATTAGGCAGCTTTTTACACTCAAAGAGAGCATCCCTGAATCGGCCATGGCCGGTACGGATTTTGTTGAGGGTATTCCAGGTCTTGCGTGGTAGGTCGAATCCACTTGGAAGTTTAGCACCTGAGAAGGTGATATGCAGGCGCCCATGTGTCATTGCTTCCCACCGGCCTTTAAATTCTTCAAGAGGTTTGAAATCCTTAGCAACCATGTTAGCAGCATAGCAAGGAGTTGGATGGCGTGATTTCAGTCTCTTACGATTTAAAAGTGGCAGGTCGCTATGCACGGCTAGGTTAGAATTCCTGAGGATCTTGGGAAATTCCCTTATAAGGGCAGTACATCTGCGTAGATCATGGGGCATTGTACCAGTTAACAGTGGAAGCCAAAAAACTGGAGTAGATCGGACTGCGCCAGATAGTATGTGCATTGTCTTATTCAGCTGTTTGTGAAGAAGCCTTGTATGAGGATTGTTCATCCAAACAGGTGCACAGCACTCAGCACTTCAGTATACCACACGCAGAGCTGAAGACCGCAGGGTGGTTGCTTAAGACGCCTAAGTAGTTCCGTATAGTTTATGGAGGATGTTGTTTCGAGTCCTCAGCTTTTGAGCTAAGTTCAGAAGGTGTTGTTTGAAGCATAATGTACGGTCCATTCGCCAACCGATTATTTAAATGGAAGCAACACACTTCTGTTTTACTTACACTGGGTTGGAGTCTCCAGATTTTGATGTACTTGTCCAATACAGACAAGTCATTGGTTACTAACTCTTCTGTGGTCTTCATTTCCTGGTGTTGTACAGATAGAGCCAGGTTATCGGTATAACAGAATTTTCTGTGCGAAGTGTCAGATGGATCACATAGATATAGGTTGAACAGTAATGGTGAGAGAACTGGTCCTTGTAACACTCCGTTGTTTAGCTTCCTCTCCTTACTTATGTTGCTTCCAGTGATTACCTGGAACTTCCGATCGCTTAGCATGTTGTTAACCAGTCGAACCATTATACTGTAGTGTATGATTCGGAGGAATTTATAGATAAGGCCTTCCCGCCATACGGTGTCGAAGGCGGCAGTTAGATGAACAGATGCCGCAGATGTTTTCTGCTTCATTTGGTATCCTGACTCTATTAAGGATGTGAGAGACAATACTCAGTCACAGCAGCTACGCCCTGGTCTGAAGCCTGCCTAAACAACTGGAACATTCTCTAGGGTAGCGCTACTTCTTCTGTTATATACCAGCCGTTCAAAAAGCTTGTAGCAGCAGCTAAGTAGGGAAAGGGGCCAATAACTTTCCACCATGTTGCTGGGTTTGCCAGGTTTCAGAACAGATGTTATCTGCGCCTTTTTAAACTCCGACGGAAGTTGACCACTCAACAGGATGTCAGTGAATAATTATGCCAACCGTTTCTTAGCTTTTCCTTCCATATGGATGAAGTAATCTGGATGGATACCATCGAATCCAGGTGCCTTAAGAGGCTTGAGGTCCTTCAGGCCAATGTCTGAAACTGTGAAGGGATGCCCACACTCAGATGAGGGAGATGCCGTCTTTTCCAGGTCATGAAGTTGTCGTGTGATATGTCTTGTATGTTTCTTGTCGGGAGGCACTCTTGAGGTAGTAATATTGTGGAAAGCAATTTGGTCTTGTGTTACTTCATAATTTATTTCTGCATGCTGGTGCACTTCCTCCCAGTCTTCTCAGAAGCATCCATGCTTCCTTGCTAGAGTAATTAAAGTCCATATTTTTGACTGTATCTGCCCATTTCTGCCTCCAAGACATGTCCTGGATGGTGCTAATTGAACAACAGTGATTACAGGCAGTCAGACTATCCATAGGATCTCCTGGCAATGACATATCAACTAAATAGCAGGACAAGCCTACTAGTGTGACACCACAAGTTCGTTTCAGGGCCAAATATCTAGTTAGCCCCGCCTGTAAGGTAATTACGTCACGCCAGTTGCGCATGCGCAAAAGCTCTCTAAAAAGTGTCCAACTGAAGGTGTGTTCACGGCCCTGATGTCAAGTTTCACGGAGTCTAGAGAAGTGGCAATGTAGCATGGCACAATAAGTGTATTTCAGATTACGGCATCAGCATCACGTTTAACAGCATTCAAAGAAATATAATTAATTAATCAGCCAGGTGTCGAAAGTTAGGATTCACTTGCTCTCGTGCTCTCACGCAACAGCCGCCACTGTCTACGAGGGTCACTCCAAAAGGAATGCACATTTTTTTTGAACTCCATCTTTTATTCTACATGTTTAAAAGTTTTACAGTGTGTAGATACATGCTTTAGGAACTATATTTTCATTTCTCCACATAATTTCCGTCCCTCTCAACTGCCTTACGCCATCTTGGAACCAGCGCCTGTATACCCGCACGGTAAAATTCTGGACCAACCTTTTGGAGCCACTGTATGGCAGCGTGCACAGGGGAGTCATAGGTCAGGACTGTAAGGCGGGTGTTTCAGTGTTGTCCATCCGAGCTTTGTGATCGCTTCCATGGTTTTTTGACTGACAGGTGGCCGTGAATTGTCGTGCAACAGCGAAACATCCTGCTTTTGCAGTCGAGCTTGAAGTTTCCTCAGTGTCGTCACATATGCATCACAATTTATGGTGGTTGCACTTGGCATGATGTCCACAAGCAAGAGTCCTTCGGAATCGAAAAACACCGCAGCCATAACTTTTCCAGCAGAAGGTGTGGTTTTGAATTTTTTTTCATGGGTTATTTATTTCTCGTTCAGCTACAGGCAAAGCGTGATACACTTACAAACATCAACATAAAAATTTAAATTAACATTAACAATGATTTACAATAAAATTTTCAGGGTTTCCAGCCACAAAAGTGCTTGGTCACTTATCACATGTATGTCCATCAGATTTCCTCCCTTAAGTCCGTGTACGTCGCACTCAACTATATGCTGCATGGTTTGACTCTCTCCGCACTCACAATTGGGGTCCTGGGAGAAACCCCACTTTTTCAACAAATATCCGCACCGACCAACACCTGTCCGCAGACGATTTAGAGTTACCCACACTCTACGTTGGAGTTGGAAGCCTGGAACTCGTTGAGATGGGTCCTCAATAAGGAAACTGTTATTCACTTTGCTTTCCTGCCATTGCTGTTTCCACAGGTTATCGATATCAATCTGTTGTTTGAGTTCTTTCCAGAAGGGATTTCTTGACATCAATCTGTCAGGGGGGGGAGGTAGGTCCCTGAACTTTTCTTTGTACCTCTGGATTGCTCTTTCACGTCTAATCGAGGGTGGTTCGATATTGGCAAGGACGGGCAGCCAAGGTTTCGGGGTGGGTCTTACTGTTCCTGTTATGAGCCTCATTGTCTCGTTAAGTTGCACATCAATATATCTGACATGCCTACTGCGGGCCCAGACGGGTGCGCAATATTCCGCTACACTATACAGAAGTGCCAGTGCTGATGTGCGTAGAGTTTCAGTGGAACATCCCCAGGTTGTTCCTGCAAGTTTCATTATGATGTTGTTTCTTGTTTTCATTTTTTGGGCGACTTCGTACAGGTGGCTCTTATATGTGAGAGTGCGATCTAGCTTAACACCCAGATATTTTGGCGTTCTATCGTTTTTCAACAATTTACCTTTTATTTACACTTTTAGCTCACGATTTGCATCTTTGTTACACAAGTGCATTATTGATGCCACGGATTTAGTCGGATTTACTTTGAGGTGCCAGTTGTCATAATATTGTTGTAGTCGTTCCAGATCCCTGTTTAAAATTTCTTCCAGTTCTTCGAAAGTGTTGGCGTGAGCCGCGATAGCGATGCCATCTGCATACATAAAAGAACGAGATTCCAGGTTTGGGATGTCCGCTATGTATAAATTGAAAAGGCATGGAGCCAGCACAGACCCTTGGGGGAGACCATTTTGTAGTGTCCTGTAGCTGCTTGTTTTCCCATTTCATGGGTGAATTTGCATGTTGCTACTCCACTGATTGCCTCTTCTTCTCTGGTGAAAAATGATGGAGCCATGTTTCATCACCTGTCACAATTCTTCCAAGAAATTCATCTCCACCATTGTCGTACTGTTCCAAAAGTTCGCTGCATACCGTTTTTCTTGTTTCTTTGTGAGCCACTGTCAACATCCTGGGAACCCAGCTAGCACAAACCTTTTTTAGCGCCAACACTTTCAGTATTCTGTAAACACTTCCTTCCCCTATCCCAATGTAGTGTGACAATTCGGTCACTGTGATGCGTCTGTGAGCAGTCATCAATTCGTTAACTCTCTGCACATTGTCTGGAGTGTGTGCAACACGAGGCCTGCCACTGCGAGGATAATCCTCAATGTTGCCGCTCCCTTTTTTATCACGTAACCTGCTTGCCCACCGACTAACTGTACTGCGATCGACAGCAGCATTTCCATACACCTTTTTCAACATCTTGTGGATGTTTCCCACAGTATCGTTTTCACAGCATAGGAATTCTATGACAGCACGTTGCTTCTGACGAACGTCAAGTGTAGCAGCCATCTTGAAGACATGCTGTGACGGCGCCACTCACGGGAACAGGTTGAACTAAGTTTGAAAACAAGCGGGAAGGATGTACCTATACACTGTAGAACTTTAACACATGCAGAACGAAAAACTGTATTTTTTCAAAAATAGTGTGCATTTCTTTTGGGGTGACCCTCGTACAGCGACGGCGCAGTGAGCTATTGGCCAGATGCGGCAAGCCAGCCAGCGTACCGCGCTTTGTACCAGCGGGCTACCTCTGATGTCCCAGGGCGTCCCTAATTTTGCACGATGTGTTCCGAGACGTGAAAAGAACCACCACGCGCCCCTCCTTCCGCGCAGGCCGGCCGCTGCCGCTGCCGCTCCCCTCTCCTCGCAGCCCGCAGGCCCCCAGCTGGGGAGTCGTCGTTCCCTGCCGGGACGCTTCATATTTGGCAGCGCCGGTCTGCACAAAAGAAAATCACGGCCTTATTCAGCCGCACCCACCTGCCAGGAGCCGCCTCTTTTTTAATACACAAGTGAGCGATACGTGCCTTAATGAAATCCTGGCGAGTTTCTCCCCTTCCAATATGCTGCGAGAGGTCGATCTGTACCGCCCGGTCGATCGGCATTATTCATCGCTCGCTCAGTCAGGTACTGCGCGCTCGGTTTCTCAGTTTTAATATTCAATGAAGAATTTCTCCTCTCGGACGTGACCTCCTTCCCTCCACCCCGCCACCTTGGGGTGGGTCCTCGCCGACTACAAAATAAACCCCCGCGCTGCGCCTCCGCCGGAGGGGCACATCTCATTTCCTGTGAAAATGCCGCACCCCTACCCCCCACTCCGTACCACCGCTCTCCCGTATTCTTCCTTTCTCTTCCTCCTCACGGTTCCCCTGCAGTAAACGACGGCAATAAACAGCCGGTTAAGTGCGACAATCAATGGCAGACGACTCGAAATAATGAGGCGCACGCGAAAACCCCCGTCTGGAGATTAAAGGAATTATTTTCTCAGAGCGAGGGCACATTCCGTTGTTGAGGCTCTAAATCGTCGGCTTTATTGGTTGACAGCGGTGTTGATCCGATGCAGAAAACTGAGTTGGTGAGGACGGTGCGCTTTGTGCTCCAAGAACGAAGCCTGCAGAGATGATCTTCGTAAGACCACTGCACGGAGATGAAATTGAGAAAATAGCGGAATGGATTGAGAAAACGAGAGTAATAGCACTACTTCGATTGTGTTTAAAGCACCATTGTTGTTTATGTAGTTTTCAGTCCGAAGAATGGTTCGATGCAGCTCCCCATTCTCCTCTACCTTACGTAAGGTTATCTCCAGATAAGTACTGCAACCCTTCATCCTTCTGAATGTGTTCGCTGTATTCATCTCTCGGTTGGTTGACTGGCTGATTTGGGGTGAGGGGACTAAACAGTGAGATCACTGGTCCCATCTGATTAGAGAGGGTTGGGGAAGGGTGTCGGCCGTGCCCTTTCATAGGAAACGTCGCCGCATTTGCCCGAAGGAATTTAGGGAAATGTCGGAGAACCTGAATCAGGATAGCCGGAGGCGACTTTGAACCGTCTTTCCCCAAATGCGAGTGCAGCGTCCTAACCGTGCTCCACCTCGCACGGTCATTCTTCGTCTTGCTCTACGATTTCCTCTAATACTAAATTGGCTATCCTTTGATGTCTGAGAATGCGTCTTATCAACCGACCCCTTCTTTTAGCCAAGTCTGCCACAAATTTCTTTTCTCTCTATTGTGTTCAGTACCTCCTCACTAGTTACGTGATCTTCCTATCTAGTCTTGAGTATTACTCTGTAGCACTACATTTCAAAAGCTTCTATTTTCTTCTTGTCTAAACGGTTTATCGTCCTTGTTTGACATCCCACTTGGCTACACTCAAATCAGTACTCGATGTTAGCAAATTTCTGTCGTCAAGAAGCGCTTTTCTTGTCATTGCCAGTCTACATTTTATACCATCTATACTATGCCCATCACCAGTTAGTTTTCTGTCCAGATCGGTAAACTTAGGCCCCATTTTAACTGTTTCGTTCTCTAATCGATTCTCTCAACCATCGCCTGATTTAATTCGTGTAAACTACATTATTCATGCTTTACCGTTGCTGATGTTCATCATATGTCGTCATTTCAAGACACGGTTCATTCCGTTCAGCTGTTCATTCCATTCAGCTGCTCCTCCAAGTCCTTTACAATGTCACAAAACTCAATGATTTTATTTCTTCTCCCTGAACTTAAATTCCTGCTCCAAATGTTCCTTCGGCGTCCTTTACCATTACTGAAAGATTTTGAACATTGTAATCAATTGTCAGATTACTTTATGAGTTTATTCAGCAGTATTAAAACGTTCGAGCTTAGCCATTGACTTAATTTACTTTACTTCCATGTTCCAGTAGGTATCTTTAGATTTGTTTAGGTGAAGTATCAGATTATTCCCATAAATGCATTGCCGAGGTACTTTGAAGGGGCAAAACAGCGTGACCACTGCCCACTGCGAGAACGAATGGCGCCTGGCGGCTTTGCGATTACGTGTTGCGTTACAGAAGGTATACAGGGCTTTCCAAAAATACTTTTACAAACTTCGTGGACAGGTTACTTACACCAAAAAAAGAAAAAAATGTTCATAAACATGGACTCTCAAATGCATACCTTAAGATCTATGGGCACCTGTTCATCTTAGATACTGTGAAACACATATTTTCTATTGCAAGCTCTTGGCTTTCCGTTATTTGGAGGAGGGCCTATGGACCACAACAATAAAAAATGTTCCGTAAACATGGGCTCTGAAGAGTTATGAAGACTTGATCAATAGAAGAATTGTGTTCCACAACAGAGAATATGAGCAACTAATTATAGCTCTATAGGTCTGCATTTTAGAGCCCATGTTTACTGGATATTTTTTTCTTTTTAGTTCCATGCTATCTCCTTCCAAAATGCGTAACAAAGAGCTTTCAATAGAATAGACGTATTTCGCAGTATCGAACATGAAACAGAGTGTTGTGTCTAGACAAGACGGCCTAGACACAATGAGAGGAAGCCGAAAGGCACGCGCTACGCTCACGCAGATGGGCGTGAGGTCTGAAACAGGATACGTAATGAATGCTATAAAGAAAAGTACATAGCTTCTGGAATACTTAACTTTAATCCATCCTTTTGGTACATCTGGAGATTGTGGCGATATAAGTGAGACTTTAGATACATGCAATGTTACTAATGGCGCTTTGCTAGGTCGTAGCCATTGACTTAGCTGAAGGCTATTCTAACTATCTGCTCCGCAAATGAGCGAGGCTTCGTCAGTGTGCATCGCTAGCTACGTCGTCCGTACAACTGGGGCGAGTGCTATCCCGTATCTCGAGACTTGCCTTGTGGTGGCGCTCAGTCTGCGATCACACAGTGGCGACACGCGGGTCCTACATGTACTAATGGACCGCGGCCGATTTAAAACTACCACCTAGCAAGTGTGGTGTCTGGCGGTGACACCACAAAGAGCTCATAGCAAGGTATGCATTATACAGCCCATGTTTATCAGACATTTTACTCTTGTTTTGGTGTAAGGAATCTGTTCTCAGCGTTTGTAGAAATTTTTGAACACCCTGTGTAAACGGAGGAGAGACGAATTCTAACTTATGTATGGACCTCAAGTGGATAGTTCACTGACGTCAAAGACATTGTCTAAATGTGAATGTTGCGGCCCGCCGCCTGTAAACGAATATTACATCTTGTTCGCGTGTTACTAAGTATCGCGAACACTATGTGAAGTCGTTGTAGTACGGTGACACCACGAGTATGTGACAGGGTGTTGGACATCAGGGGGATGCCTGCTCTGGAAAGCAGGATAGGCGACGAACTGTGTCTGACATGATGATATAATGCAATTGTGGCACATCACAAGTGTTTCGGAGCCTACAATTCAGTGCATATTGTCGACCATGTAGCTCCATAGCTGTCGAGCCCTATGTGTTCATGTCGATATAACTAAATCGTCAGTTATAACTGTAATGGGCAGGCGATCATTGAAATTGAACGGTGTTATAGTGGTAAAGTGTCTTATGGTCAGATGAATCACGATTCATATTACACCAGATCGATGCTTGTCCGCATACGTCGTCATCCGGGCAGCTAGTTACTGGAAACATGTGCCACTCCAAGAATGCAGACCGGTAGGGGCAGTTTTAGGCTATGGAAGACACTCACCTGGGCATCCATAGGTATTCCCTTTATTTTAATCCGACTGGTTTCATGCGATCCGCTACGAATTCCACTCCTGTGCCAACCTCTTTATTTCGGATTAGCAGTTGTGGCCTACGTTCTCAGTTATTTCCTGGATGTATTCCAATGTCTGTCTTCCTCTACAGTTTGTGCCCTGTACACTTCCATGTAATATCATGGAACTTATTCTGTGATTTCTTAACAGATGTCTTACCACTCTGTCCCTTCTTCATATCAGTGTTTCCCTCATATTTATTTCCTCTCCAATTCTGCGCAGAACCTCCGCATTCCTTACTTTACCAGTCAACGTGATTTTCAAAATTCTTCTGTAGCACCACATCTCAAACGCTTTGACTCCCTTCTTTTCCGGTTTCCCAATAGTCCATGTTTCACTACCGTACAACGATGTGGTCCAATGTACATTTTCAGAAATTTGTTCTTCAAATCAAGGACTACGACTAATACTAGCAGAGTTCTCTTGGCCAGGAATGCCGCCAGAGCTAGACTGCGTTTGATATTCTCCTTGCTCAGTCCGTCGTGGGTTATTTTGCTGCCTACTTCACGATCACCAATCCTGATGTTCAGTTTCTCGCTGTTCCCATTTCTACTGCTTCTTATTATTTTCGTCTTTCTTCGATTTACTCTCAATCCATATCCTGTGTTCATTTGACGGTTCACTCCATACAACGGACAACCTAATTCTACTCCATTTTCACTGAGGATTGCAATATCATCAGTGAATCTTATCATTGATATCCTTTCAGCTTTCATTTTAATTCCTGTCGGGGACCTTTCTTTTATTTCATTCATCGTATCTCCGATGTACAGATTGAACAGCAGGGCCGAAAGACTGCATGTCTTTCTTACGCTCTTTTTAAATCGAGCACATCGTTTTTTATATCCTCCCTTATTGATCCCTCTTGGCTTTTGCACATATTGTATATCGCTCATCTTTACGTTTAGCTTACCCCTATTTTACTCAGAATTTTGATCATCTTGCACCATTCGACATTGTCGAGTGCTTTTCCCAGGTCAAGAAATCCTATGAACGTGTCTCCGTTTTTCCTTAGTCTTGCTTTCGTTACCAATAGCAACGTTAGCGCTATCTCCCTGCTGCCTTCACCTTTCCTAAAGCCGATCTCATCGCCATCTAACGCATTCCCTATTTTCTCTTCCACTCTTCTTTATATAATTCTTGTCAGAAACTTGGATGCATGAGATATTCTGCTGATAGTGTGATAGCTTTCGTACTTGTCGGGTCTTGCAGTCCTCGGAACTGTGTGGATGATGTTTTCCCAAAGTCAGATGCCATATCGCCAGACTCACACTTTCTGCACATCTTCGTAAATAGTCGTTTTTTTGCCACTTCACCCAACGATTTCAGAAATTGTAATGGAATGTTATCTGTTTCTGCTGCCTTATTCGACCTTAAGTATTCCAATGCTCTTTTAAATTCTAATACTGGATTCGCTTTGCCTTCTACCGGGTGATCAAAAAGTCAGTATAAATTTGAAAACTTAATAAACCATGGAATGATGTAGATAGAGAGGTAAAAATTGCCACAAATGCTTGGAATGACATGGGGTTTTATTAGAACAAAAAAAAAAAAAGTATTGCTAGACGCGTGAAATATCTCTTGCGCGCGTCGTTTGGTGATGATCGTGTGCTCAGCCGCCACTTTCGTCATACTTGGCCTCCCAGGTCCTCAGACCACAGTCCGTGCGATTATTGGCTTTGGAATTACCTGAAGTCGCAAGTGTATCGTTCAAAAATGGTTCAAATGGCTCTGAACACTATGGGACGTAACTTCTGAGGTCATCAGTCCCTCAGAACTTAGAACTATTTAAACATAACTAACCTAAGGACACCACACACGTCCTTGCCCAAGGCAGGATTCGAACCTGCGACCGTAGCGGTCGCTTGATTCCAGACTGTAGCGCCTAGAACCGCTCGGCCACTTCGACCGACTAAGTGTATCGTGATCGACCGACATCTCTAGGGATGCTGAAAGACAACATCCGACGCCAATGCCTCACTATAACTCCGGACATGCTTTACAGTGCTGTTCACAACATTATTACTGGACTACAGCTATTGTTGAGGAATGATGGTGGAAATATTGAGCATTTCCTGTAAAGAACATCATCTTTGCTTTGTCTTACTTTGGTTTGCTAATTATTGCTATTCTGATCAGATGAAGCGCCACCTGTTGGACATTTGTTGAACTTTTGTATTTTTTTTTTTGTTCTAATAAAACCCCATGTCATTTAAAGAACGTGTGTCAATTTGTACCTCTCTATCTACATTATTCCGTGATTTGTTCAGTTTTCAAATTTATACTGATTTTTTGATCATACGGTATATCGGCTCCTGTTTCTTCTTCTTTCACTTCATCAGACAAGTCTTCTCCCTCATATAAGCGTTCAAAGTACTCTTTCCACCTTTCCTCTGCGTTGTATTAGTGTTACCAGCCTTGCTTTTAATTTCAATGAAATTTGTTTTGACTTTTCTATATGCAGAGTCAATCCTTCCGATAATCCTTTCCTTTTTTCGATTTATTCATATTTTTCATGCAACCATTTCGCCTTAGCTTCCCAGGATATCCTAATTATTTCAGTCCTAAGTGACTTACATTTCTGTATTCCTGAATTTCCCTAACCATATTTTTACTTCCTGTAGTATTTATTATGTTACTCATGGCTTGTTTGCAGTTAAATTCATGTACTTACGTTTCTTGTTGTGTCAGCTACTGTGGGAGTCAGCATCGACACAAACGAGGGAGAAAAGAAGTTGCAATGGCCGGCGGCAAGAATCCAAAATGATCTGTACGTAATACTTGCAGTTTAACAAAACACTTCACTTCTAAAAAGGAAAGAAACGTAACTTAACTTCTCGTTGTTAGGTGGCTTGATACGTTTTCTGTGCCTTCTGCATGCAGTTTCTCGTACGCACTATTACTACTCGCATCTTATTCCTATTACACAGTACTGATGCTGCCGAAGTCTGTAACCGAACTGGGCCTGTTGAGCGATGGATGGCTGGTTAAGTCAGTGTTCACATGGAGCGCTGAACTCTGTCTTCCTGGAGGTGCGGCGCTGCCTGCTCATTCCATCAGCGCCTTCTTGATGCCGGTTCGTGGCGCTGCGCTGGTTGGTTTGCAGTCGATGCTTTAGGACTCCACATTTCTCCTTCCAACTTCCACCATTGCCCTTTTTAGAGATGCCCATTTCTCTTCACCTGAGCTGCCTATTGAGCTATTCTTTATCACAGATCTATAACCTCAGAGAACTTCAAGTGATTCGCTTCATTCCTTACTTCTTCGATAACCCACTTATTTGAGCATTGATTCTTCCTGACTAGTCCCCATTCTTCAACACTGCTGCTTGGTACGCCTTACAGTCCAGTATATGATTTGGGAATCTCTGCCTGACGATGTTGAAATCTAACTGAAATCTTCGCGTATTTTATATAGCTGACATAAAACTACCTTTGATAATGACGGAATGCTGAAACAAATAGGATGTTTTTTGGAAATAATAAAAGTGTGGTCAAGACATAAGGAAAGTTATTAAAAAGCACCGAAGTTGCCGCTTCGGCTCAAAACATTTTCATGAAAATTGCAGCTTCGCGTATCTACCGGCCTTTTGCAAGTACACATCCTCCTCCCTCGTTCCTGGTAAGAAGCTCATATTTTTCTCTACCCCTCTTCTAATTCTCCCCCTACAAACGCATTAGAATGCCCCACGGCTGTAAGTTCGTCACCTTTACGTACTGAATTACCCTTTCAGTATCCTCATATTCTTTCTCTGTCTCTTAATATTCGGCTTTCGATGTCGTCATCTATGGCTACTCTATCTATCTTGGAATAGAAAGGACTCAATAATGTTTGCCAAATTTTAAGATAAGCAACACCCGGTTGGCGAACATGCCTGGAATAGATTGAAAAGGGCTGTTTATGGACGACGTGACCCACCAACGACTCTGAGAAATCTACGCCGACTCGCCGTTGAGGAGTGGGACAATCTGGATCAACAGTGCCTTGATGAAATTTTGGATAGTATGCCACGACGAATACAGGCATGCATCAATGTAAGAGGACGTGCCACTGTGTATTAGAGGTACAGGTGTGTACAGCAATCCGGACCACCACTTCTGAAGATCTCGCTGTATGTTGGTACAACATGCAATGTGTGATTTTCATGAGCAATAAAAAAGGGCAGAAATGATGCTTATGTTGGTCTCTATTCCAATTTTCTGTACAGGTTCCGGAACGCTCGAAACCGAGGCGATGCAAAACTTTTTTTGATGTGTATATTGTTTTCTGTCGCATCAAGATTACTAATGATTATAACGCCGTACACATTCGGTTAATTTCAGCCATGTGGAGTCCACCGGCCTGTCTGGAAGACGTCAGCGTGTTGTATTTCACAATAAGTAGAGGCCCTTGTCAGATAAATCTTTTAGAGATTTCCATCACGTGTTTGGCCTGCATCTTGGGGACAGGAAATATTTGGGCCGTATAGTACGCATTTCTGAATATATAACTGCTGAGGAGTTGTATGATTTGGAGAATGTCAACGGACCGCCAATTGTTTTCATAGATGTCACCTTGCATTTTATTGGTGATCTGACTGCAATTTTTTGCATTCATTTTTAGCGGGCATTTCTCAATAATCATCCCCAGAGTGTTGTGGGCTTCGACACGCTTCGCCCAAGGTACGATAACTGCGTCGAATCTCCGAATATTGCCAAAGGTGGATTTATCGGCGTTGATTTTAGCACCGGAAACACGACAGTACTCGTCCACTGTGGTCTTGAGGTTTGATGCGTCTCCGTCGTTGCGCAGTAACACTCCGACGTCGTCGGCGTAAGCACGAACCACGAAGGACCTCCCGGCGATCGACAGGCCTGCAGTTCCTCATGAATGGAGCGTAAGAGTGACTCGAGCGATAAAACAAATAACATCATGGAGAGGGGGCTCCCCTGCGGCACTCCTCTTGGAGTGTCGATGGGCTTGAGCAAGCTGTCCATATACGCTGACTTTGGTTGTAATGCCTGTGACGAAATGTTGCACGACATTAATAACCCGTTGATCAAAACCACACCGCTGCTGTAGCTGTAGGAGGTACTCGTGACGGACGCGATCAAATGCCTTTCAAAAGTCGATAAACAGTAATTCGAGATTCACGTCAGTGACTGGCGCTGAGGCTGTTACATCTCTATATTCCGAAAGGGGCGTCATAATAGTGCGAGCAGGGAAGCATGATTGATGGTTGTTAATTATTTGCTTCATTAATGGAGACAATCTGCTGTTGAGTGCTCTGGCAAAAGTTTTGTAATCAAAATTGAGTAAAGTAACCGGTCGGAAGTTATCTAAGGTTTTTCGGTGTTTGCTTTTTGGTATCAATACAATTCGACCTTGCTTCATTTCGGCCGGCACGTCACTCCCTCGCATCACTTCATTGAGAACATCTGTAAATGCGTGTCCGATTATGGGGCAGAAACGCAGATAAAATTCCCGTGGAAATCCATCAGGCCCAGGGGATTTATTCGACGGTGGGCCAGAAATCAGTTCAAGGACTTCGTCTGGAGCAAAATCGTGTACGACCGCCGAGTTCTCCGAAGGCGGAACTACGGGGGACAGAGCACGCACGGTCTCGCCGCCGTCATCACCATGTGTATCGCATTTCAAGTACAGATCCGTGAAGACTGGTAAACTGCAGTAAGAATATCACCCTGCCGGGTCAAATGGAGTCCATCATCTGTGTCCAGCTCCCTGATAAAAGCTCGTTTGCAATTGGCACACTGTCTTATGAGGTGATACAGCGACGCAATTTCTTCCTCTTGAAGCGATTTTGCTTTAGATCTGATCTTCAGTCTTTCAAGCTGCGTTCGCTTTATGCCTATAAGCTTAGCCTTTGTTTGTTTGATGGTCGCCAGGTGCGTGTGGATCGGTGACATAGTCGCATATATCTCCCGCAGAACTATCTTGTAAAATTCAGTCTTCCTTTTGACATCTTGAGCCCGTTGCCAACTGTAGTTTTTTTAAGGATAATCGCATTTTCCGTTTGACCACAACATTCCACCAGGCTATCTTGCTCCGATATTGCAGCATTGCTTGAGGCAATCCGCCCATGTCGCGAGATGACATCTCGTAGCGCGGCACCGGCGAGAATAGGCTCTACGGAATCCTGTGCCTTTTAGTATGCTGTTTGGCCAGATTTATCGTGGCGCAGAGCAAGCAGTGGTCGGAGAAACTAGCCGGAATGGTTCAAAAAAATGGCTCTGAGCACTATGGGACTTAACATCTGTGGTCATCAGTCCCCTAGAACTTAGAACTACTTAAACCTAACTAACCTAAGGACATCACACACATCCATGCCCGAGGCAGGATTCGAACCTGCGACCGTAGTAGTCGCGCGTTTCCGGACTGAGCGCCTAGAACTGCTAGACCGCCGCGGCCGGCCGGAATGTTTCAAAATGGCTCTGAGCACTATGGGACTTAACATCTATGGTCACCAATCCCCTAGAACTTAGAACTACTTAAACCTAACTAACCTAAGGACATCACACAACACCCAGTCATCACGAGGCAGAGAAAATCCGTGACCCCGCCGGGAATCGAACCCCGGAACCCGTGCGTGGGAAGCGAGAACGCTACCGCTAGCCGGAATGACATCGGCGTCCTGAACATGTTGGCAAATGTTCTCAGAGATGTACAAACGGTCTAGACGGCTACATACGGTGGCGGTTAGGTACGTGTACTTTACCAGGGTAGGAAATTTTAGTTCCCACGCATCCTTCAGCTGCAGATGATGCACCAGATCATGTAGTTCCCTACAGTAATTAAAGTGTGGCGACTGATCTTTCATGTGGATCACACAGTTAAAATCACCACTAATTATCAACTGGGTTGCGTTGCGGCGTAACAAGTACATGATGTCTTGTTTAAAGAAGTTAGCTCTTTCTGATTTTAGAGTAGTTCCAGATGGAGCATAGAGATTGACGACGGTGACCTCAACAATTTGGCAAGCTATGCCTCTAACGGACACCAAAATTTCGATATCGCTCAGTGGGATTCCGTCTCGTGATAGAATGACCGTACCAGTTCCCTCGACCGCAGCGGTGTTTACGATTGTTGCAAATCCTGATACATGAAAAAAAAGTTCAAATCTGTGTAAAATATTACGGGACTCAGCTGCTAAAGTCACCAGTCCCTAAGCTTACACACTATTTAACCTAAATTATCCTAAGGACAAACACACACACACCCATGCCCGAGGGAGGACTCGAACCTCCGCCAGGACCAGCCGCACAGACCATGACTGTAGCGCCCTAGACCGCACGACTAATCTCGTGCGGCCCCGATACATTAAAACTTAAGACGTACACTTCCTGTAACAGTACTATATCAGCTTCGGACTCATAGATAAACTGCCGTAGCATTTTTAATTTTAAATCTGTCCTAACTCTATTAATGTTCAGGGACATATAAGCTTGACTCATGATCAGCAGAGACGTGAGGGTGTCGGGAAGCGTTGGAAGCCCAGTCCATCTCAACGTCGGACTGTGAATCACATCTGCAGGTTTTGTACCAGTTTTTGCGCTGAATTTACTTTTTGACTTACTTTCAACCACGGAGTCATTTGGTTTAACTTTATTTTCCTGTTGTGCAGTCGTCTGAAGTGTCATAGAAGACGGCGAGTCGACCATTCTTCGTTTTTAATCTGGCGGATGTCACCGTATTTGGCAAGGACATCTTAAAGAAAACAATTCTCAACCTCAGGTGGTGAACTGAACACATGCACTTGTTTATATTCGATGTCAGCGTTAGTAATTGTAACTGTTCTCATTGACTGATCACGATGTCGGAAATCTGCTTTCCCACCAGTATTTACCAAAATTTTACAATTGAAATAAAAACACCCTCGGTCACTATTTTTAACGGATTAACCGGTTCAACACTGATAGGAGTGCCTTCCTCAGAATTTAAATCAAAGAATGGTCTATATTCTATAACATGGTCACAGAATTATGACTAAAAACGTATGATAGAGCATAAGTACGGAATCATCGTGAAAGACTGGCAGTACTTATACCCTATCATACGTTTTTAGTCGTAATTCTGTGACGATGTTATAGAATATAGACCATTCTTTAATTTAAATTCTGAGGAAGACACTCCTAACAGTATTGAAACCCGGTTAATTCGTTAAAAATAGTGACCGAGGGGTGTTTTTCTTTCAGTTGTAACTATTCACGGTCTGTGAACGTGCAGCCATGTACAAAAGTTTACCAAAATTTTCTCCATTTGTACCTTATGTAAAAACTTCACAAAGAAACAGTATTCCACCATGTCATAATATGCTATGTGGACCTGGTCGAACGTGATGCCAATAATATCTACTGTCCAGTCATGGATTTCTAGAGAACTCGGTTGCATATTCCTGGAAGATTTCTCAAATGCAAAACACAGGGTATTTTTGTGGGGTACACTGTGAGCCATAACTGCACTTTATGAGCGGTCGGGACCGCTGTGAGTTAATAAATAAGCGTGTGTACGACGCTAATGAAGAGGCACTGAGAATATCACAGGTCACAATCCAAGAATTTCCATAAATACGGCTTGCGGCACTACGACTACGCGGAAATACCGGCACTTCCGGTCGCTCTCGCGTCCCAAGCAGAACTGCCACTCAGCTACAGTAGAACGGATAACCAATGAGGTGAAATTGTGTCAGATTTAGAGAATAGAAATTTGTTGTATAACGTTATTAAAAGATGAGATTGGTTGATAAGGTAGTCAATTCTAAGACATCAAGTGACAGTTAGTTTGATAAAGCGTAGGTGAAGAGGGGGTTACAAATTGTGCAGACACTAAGGCTTGACTACTGTAAAAAAGGTTGTATGGATGTAAGATGCGGTAGTAATGTAGAGATGAAGCACCTTGAATTGGATAGATATGTGTACAGAGCAACATCAATCCAGTTATTTTGTAGCAATGCACAGAGGTGCTAGAAGGGGTACTTTGTCTCCAAGTGTTGGCGGTTGATGATAGCGTCACTGTTCCGTAAAACTAGTGAATCATAGTTTGTCTTTGTCACGGAAGTTATTTTAGATGTGCCTTTGATATGTACCTTTCTCTGTATACAAGAGCTCAAAATATGTGTGATGAAAATGAACTAAATAGTGCGTGATATCTAAACTCATTGAGAGCTGAATTTTTATCTGTGATCGCGGCTGTATTTGGTAAAATCAACTCCGGCCGAAGGAGTCCCGTAAGACCCAGCGGTTCCGACTGATCACCGTGTCGTCCTCTGCCGATAGGCGTCACTGGATGCGGATATGGAGGGCTGGTGATCAGCATGGAGAGTTCCATCAAACCAGTCTTCGGACTGAAGACCACAACAACAACACCATGGTCAGCACACCGTTCTTCCGGCCGTCCCCAGTTTTCCTGACAAGAGCCACTACCTGTCCATCAAGTAGCTCCTCAATTGGCCTCACAAGGGCAGAGAGAACCCTGCTCACCAAAAGCGCTCCGAAGACCCGGACGGTGGTCCATCCAAGTGCTGGCCAAACCTAACAGCCCGTAACTTTGGTGAACTGACGGGAATGGGTGTTCCCACTGCGGCAAGGACATTTCGGGCAATCATAGTTGCTGGACAATCAGGCATAGGCACAAGGAAGGTAACTGTGAAGTAAAATTAGGTAACAGAACAACAGAAGAAATATTTCAATTGACAGGAAAGTTGGGGAAATACAAAAGTAGGGGAAGTATAAAAACGTTCAAGGAAATTCAGGAACACAGCAAAATAAAGCAATTAGGGCAGCCAAGGCGAAATGGCTCCAGGGAAATAGTAAGAAAAATTGAAAAAGAAATGATCGTCGGAAGGACTGACTCATCATATAAATTTAATTGAAAGTAAGGGTGGTAACATTAAGAGTGAAAAGTGACTCCACTATCAAACGCAGAGGAGAGAGCAGATAGAAAGAGTAGGTCAAAGGCTTGTACGAGGGGAAGGGCTTGTCTGATCACTTGACTGAAGAAGAAACTGGAGGCAATAAGCCAGACGTAAGGAGTCTAGTATTAGAGTCGGAATTTAAAAGAGGTCTGGAACACTTGGGATCAAATAATGCAGAAGGAATAGATAACACTCCATAGCAATTTCAAAAATAGGGGGACGGCAACCAAGCGACTGCTCAGGTTGGTACCTAGAATGTGTGAGACTGGCGGCGTACCATCAGACTTTCGGAAACATACCCGCCACGCAATTCTTTTTGTCAAGTTGTGCCACATACTCCTCTTATCCCCAATTCTATTCAATACTTCATCATTAGTTATGTGATCTACCCATCTAATCTTCAGCATTCTTCTATAGCACCACATTTCGAAAGCTTCTATTCTCTTCTTGTCCGAACTATTTATTGTCCACGTTTCACTTCCATACATGGGTACACTCCATACAAATACTTTCAGAAACGACTTCCTGACACTTAAATCTATACTCGATGTTAACAAATTTCTCTTCTTCAGAAACGCTTTCCTTGCCGTTGCCAGTCTACATTTTATACCCTCTCTACTTCGACCATCATCAGTTATTTTGCTCCGCAAATAGCAAAACTCCTTTACTACTTTAAGTGTGTCATTTCCTAATCTAATTCCCTCAGCATCAGCCGACGTAATTCGACTACATTCCATTCTCCTCGTTTTGCGTTTGTTGATGTTCGACCGGTTGGTAGGACACGTTCTGAGGCATCAAGGGATCATAAATTTAGCATTGGCGGGCAGCGTGGAGGGTAAAAATCGTAGAGGGAGACCAAGAGATGAATACACTAAGCAGATTCAGAAGGATGTAGGTTGCAGTAGGTACTGGGAGATGAAGAAACTTGCACAGGATAGGGTAGCATGGATAGCTGCATCAAACCAGTCTCAGGACTGAAGACTACAACAACAACGGTGTTCATCTTATACCCTCCTTTCAAGACACTATCCATTCCGTTCAACTGCTCTTCCAAATCCTTTGCTGTCTCTGATAGAATTACAATGTCATCGGCGAACCTCAAAGTTTTTATTTCTTCTCCATGGATTTTCATAGCTACTCTAAATTTTTCTTTTGTTTCCTTTACTGCTTGCTCAATATACAGATTGAATAACATCGGGGAGAGGCTACAACCCTGTGTCACTCCCTTCCCAACCACTGCCTCCCTTTCATGCCCCTCGACTCTTATAACTGCCATCTGGTTTCTGTACAAATTGTAAAAATTTTGGTAAACATTTTTGGAATACAGTGATCAATTGTTATATTTAGATTAAAGTTCAGTCTTGATCACGTCTGTTTTAATGGGTAACCGGTTTCGGTTTTTTTATAAAACCATCATCAGACCCATTGGCTCCCTTGGGTTGGTAGGTGGAGCTCACCTTGCTGCTGTGCAGTCAACTGATCCACCTACCAACCCAAGGGAGCCAATGGGTCTGATGATGGTTTTATAAAAAAACCGAAACCGGTTACCCATTAAAACAGACGTGATCAAGACTGAACTTTAATCTAAATTGTAAAAAGCTTTTCGGTCCCTGTATTTTACCCCTGCCACCTTCAGAATTTGAAAGAGAGTATTCCAGTCAACATTGTCAAAAGCTTTCTTCAAGTCTACAAATGCTAGCAACGTAGGTTTGCCTCACGTGTTCCAATATTTTTACGGAATCCAAACTGAAAAGACTAGCACTTGCAAAACGGGGCATTCCTGACCTAGGGAAGTTTTACTAGTATCAAATATAGACCCGAATTTGAAGAAGAAAGTTCTGAGAATGTCCGTTTGGAGCACAGCACTGTTTGTTATTGAAACGTGGACTGTGGGAAAACCAGAACAGAAGGGATTCGAAGCACTTGAGCTGTGGTGATTTAGACGAATTTTGAAAATTAAATGGACTGTCAGGTTAAGGAATGAGGAGGTTCTGCACAGAATCGGAGAGGAAAGGAATGTGAGGAAACCACTGACAAGGAAAAGGGACAGAATGACAGGACATCTGTTAAGACATCAGGAAATGACTTCCATGGTACCAGAGGGAGCTATAGACGGTAAAATCTGTTGAGGAAGACAGAGATTTGAATATACCTTGCCAATAATTCAGGACTTAGGCTGCAAATGCTACTCTGGAATGAAGAGTTTGGCGCACGAGAGGCTTTCGTGACGGGCCGCATCAAACCAGTCAGAAGATTGATGGCTCAGAAAAAAAAAAAAAAAAAAAAAAAAAAAAAACCTGTTTGAGATTCTGTGAGATTCTGAAGGAAGCAGAAATAAAATAGAGGAACTGAAAATTTATTTACAGTTTATATCGTAAGCCGACTGCAATTATAAGACACGAAGCCCGTGAAAGGGGGTCTGATGGCTCTCGATCTTCCACCATAACCGAGTCCATGAACATGAGGTAGCAAATATGAGGTAACCAAGAAGGTGCTAACGTGGTTTTTACTATGCCAAGACTGCTTGGTTGCTACAATAGGAAAACACAATTAATCAGCAGGAGTACAAAATAAGAAAGTATTTATTACTTAACTATGTTGTAGTCCATGATCTGTTGGTTGAGAACTATAGAAGACGGGACTAGACCATGCGTCTGTAGAATGACATAATTTAGAAGTCACAAATCTTGCAGTGACGAATTAATCTCTCGTAATCTTGAATGTCTAATCCGGTGAATCTGAAGACTAACTTGGCTGTCGACATGACAGAACGTAGAATTGTTTGTAACTGCCAACTTAGTACTGTTGACTGTACTATTATGGAACTTTACAACTGAGCTAAAAAGACTTGATGGCAGCAATGACTGAGCTGCAGACGATGACTAACATCGGCGCTGGCTGACCACTGAGCGCGGCTACGAACTGTAGACTGGCACAACTGCACTACACTCCTGCTACACATGAAGTGACATAGTGGCGCCTCGCGGAGAGCATAAGTACTGCGACTGGCTGTGTACTCTTTGGCTAGCACAGCCGTTCTTCTGTTCCGTTGATAAAGAGAATCGCATCCGGCGGATCGATCTCTCAGGCGGCGGTGTGGTTGCATGACTGACGCCGTCACAGATTCAATGGTCAAGAATGGACTGGGAAAGGCTTCTTGTCTTCCACCAATATTTTTCAACCTGTACATAATACAAGCATCAAAGAAAACCAAGGAGAAATAAGAAGAGAGGTAAAAGTTCGCAGAGAAGAAATTCAGACTTCAGTGTATGCCGATGGCATTGTAATTCAGAGACTATAAGGGAAGAGCAAACGAATGAAATGGGCAGTCTCATTAAAAGGGCTACAAAGAGAAAAGCGACATTACTAAAAGGAGTTTGATCCAATGTAATCGAATTAAATCAGGCTATGCTGAAGCAATTAGAGATTACTACATGATCACGAAAAGTATTAGACGATTTCTTGTACCAAGGTGCCAATATAACTGATGGCGGCCCAAGTAAGAAGGATATAAAATACAGACTGGCACGAGAAGCATTTCTGAAGAAGAAGATTTTGTTAAAATGTAACATACGTTTATCTGTTAGCAAGTGTTTACAGAAGACATTTTTCTGAAGTGTAACCTTATACAGAGGTGAATAGATTATAAGCTTCGGAAATGTAATGCTACAAAATAAATCTGTAGAACAGATGACGATGTAGGGTAACTAATAAGCAATTACTGAATCGAACAGGAGAAAAACAATAAGTTTATGATACGACGTCACTAAAAGAAGAAATCGGTTGATAAGATACGTTCTGAGGCTTTAAGTAATTGTTAGTCTGGTGAATGGAGTGAAGAGAGGGACTCAGAAATCGTAAAGGTAGACCAAGGGATGAAGACAGTAAACAGGTTCAAATGGATGCAGCTTGCGGTAGTTATTCGGAGATGAAGACGCTTGCACAGACAGAGTGGCCCGGAGAGCCGTACCAAACCAGACTTCTGACTGAATACAGCATCAGGATCCCGTAATTCGTTGTTTCACAGGGATGCACTTTTCACGCGCTATTCTCGTACCTAAGTTGAAACCACAATAACAGCGGAACCACACATGTGTATCGAGCACTTTTTCAAGAGTATTATAAGGTTGTTTCTATCGCCACAGTTGCTTAATTCATTTCGCAATATCGCAGTGACGTTTTCTCTGTTTGCCTAAAACACACAGTACGGTTATTCTAATGCAACAGGTCGCTGTTCAAACATGTTGCTCAGTATGCGCAGTATGCCATATGTATACGAAAATAAGTGGGAACACCAGAGAAAATTTTACCATTGTGCCTTGAAATGTATCTCCTGTACTGTTTAACAGCGCATGTGTACACGAACTACCAAATAAATTCTTTTTTAACGCGTAAATAAACGTTTTAACATCACGTTCCACGCCGTGCTCCGGCGCGCGATCATGTTTTTCCATCTCTCTCTATTTCCAGGAGTTCCGATAGCGAGTCGTCACCGGTCACGCACCAAAGAAGCAAACGTGACATCGACAACAGCCTGTCGGTAGCCGCATGTAACCCCATGCAGCATACGCAATTCCATTGTGAGATACAACTTTCGTAATGACCTGGAGAATCAGAGAATACGACGGCTTGGAAAGGAAGATTGTAATCTAAAATAGGAATGAGCTGGTTGGTTAGTTTGGGGGAGGGGACCAAACAGCGAGGTCATCAGTCCCATAGGATTAGGGAAGGATGGGGAAGAAAATCGACCGTGCCCTTTCAAAGGAACCATAGCGGCATTTGCTTGAAGCGATTTAGGGAAATTACGGAAAACCTAAATCAGGATGATAGGACGCGGATTTGGACCGATAGGAATGGGAAAGGGGGTATGATTCTGATACACTGCGCATCCTCTTCCACACATCGCATAGTTGCTTGTCGAGTACAAACAGATGTGAGTCTCTAGATCCTGGAGGTATCGGAAACACTCACATATGGCCTTTTCGAAAGAGAGAAATCTGCATTCTGAAGTTGTTATGGAGTCTTACAACTGAGTCATATGACCCAGAAGGGAATTCATAAGGAGGCTTAAGAATGCGTCATATGACCCAGTAGGAATTCGTGGTTATTTTATTTCTTCATTTGCCATGTGGCTTACAGGATAATGTCGTACGTACAGTTAAGTTGATACGAGATAAAATGATATGACGCCTTTTATATGAAAGTTGGAGTACCAGCAGTAACTAAAAGAATTTGAGATATCCATTTGCCATCACCATTGGGTTCCCAAACACCCCAGCCAGTTGAGTGACTCATATGTTGTTTCTACGAAGTCTTTCAAGGTACCATGAATGTAAGTAATAAGGAACCTGAAGTAGTTTCAGTAGCCAAAATAAGTTGAAATATCTATATTCTACCACAGTTGGATATCCAAAGTCTCCAGGCAGTTAAATGCTGCATGTGTTACGTCTAAAAGGTCTTTCTGTGTACGGATGAATATGCTTTAAGGGTAGTAGTGCAAAATGAGCTCAATTGTTTGTGTCGATGTTCTGCAGTTGCATTGGCTATAATCGGTAACTCTCCACTAGTGTAGTATTGTTTCCGACTCGGCGTGGCCAGTTTTTTTTTTTTTTTTTTTTGTGGTTTAGCACTCGGTAATTTATAGTTTTTTGGGGAGATTTGGTCGGTGTTTACACAGACTTGTTCCCTAGATTTAAATCCGATGTGTGTTAAGTTGTTCAGTGTTCCATGAGTTGGTAAGTCTCTGGTTCTTGCGAGTTTCATCCATTCATATATTAGCCGGCCGGGGTGGCCGAGCGGTTCCAGGCGCTACAGTCTTAAACCGCGCGACCTCTACGGTCGTAGGTTCGAATCCTGCCTCGGGCATGGATGTGTGTGACGTCCTTAGGTTAGTTAGGTTTAAGTAGTTCTAAGTTCTAGGGGACTGATGACCTCAGAAGTTAAGTCCCATAGTGCTCAGAGCCATTCATAAATTACGACATGCTGTCATCGGAGATTTCGAGGAGCTATATTGGCGAATTCTGAGAGCCATGGTTTTGTTGTGGCCTTAAAAGTTCTTGTCGCAATCCTCATCGCATCGTTTATGTGGATATGTACATTGTTGACATGATTGCTTCTACTCCAAGCAGGAGAACGGTATTCGGCGCATGATAAACAAGTGATTGTGTTGCAGTTCTTAAGGTGTTCGCATTACACCCCTAGCTAGCACCAGCCCGTTTCCTTAATATGAGATTCCTCGAATTTGGCTTTGATACTGTAGTCCTAGGCGTTTGCTGAATATCAGGGATCTGTCGAGAGTCAGACCCCAACATTGCGAAACATTACATTCAATTTTCAGTTTGCTATTCTGTTACTTAGGTGGAATGTGTTGACTTCTGTGTCATTAGGTTTCGAGCTAAGTCTCCAATTTCCGTAATACTGGTCGAGCTTTTGCAGATCGTCAGTAAGTATTGTGCACCTTCTTAGAATGTGTGTCTTTGCTATCGCTAGGTGGTCGGCATAGTTAACCTTTACAGAATCAGTCGTTCCTATGTTGATCGTATACAAGTTAAATAAAAGTGGGGCCGGAATCGAGCCCTATGGGAGACAAATTTTTGTAGGATAGGATTTGCTTATGGTTTCTCCTAGGTTAACTATTGAAGCATGTTTTCCATTTCTGCTGTGTTCAAAATGGAACAATTTGAGTTATCAGATAGGTTGATCCATCCAGCCGCACGGAGCCATACTCAGGAGGTCAATAAATTCCGAATTAGTGACTAGTCTACCCGCATCTTACAGGGTCACCAGTAAAGACGATCCGCCGGTCCGCCCTAGCGGTTCCCGTCTCCAGCCATTGCTACGCATAGCTGGACTCTGCTGCATCCCGCAATGTGCGCCGGCCCGTATTGTCCCGGATACAGGTGTAGGCTATGCCAGGGTCCCCCAGATACCGCCCCCACCTCCCTCGCTCCGCCCCCCTCCCGCTGTGGTCGGCATTCCGCCGCTCCCTGCCCCTCGCCCCCGGGCGCGCGCCCGAATTGCGACCATTTGCCACGTGCCCGGCTCGGCCGGCCACCCCTTTGGCATTCTGGCCCGTAATTGCGGTCTTCAGCGCAGATGAGGCTCTCCGCCTCTGATTGGTCTGCGGGCAAGAAGCGCCGGAATGCCGTTCCCCGTTCTTCCCAAGGCCGCGCCGCCATAATGTTCCGCTCGAACGAGGGATGTGCACGGCTTTACGACCCTTCCTGCATCCATGTCTGCGTCCGCAGACTAGACATATCGTCCGACTCGGAAAAAAGGAGCAGCGCGACCACTTCCAATCTGCTCAGAACTATCATATCTTTCTCTCCAATGGTCGTATTCCAGTCCAACACGAGGAGATTTATCCCTCTAGTGAAACACCTTTCTTTCCTACTTTCCCCTCCCACTCTCTTTCTCATTCCATCTTCTCCAATTCTATCTTTGTCACCTCGTTGTCAACATTAACTAACCCTCTGTTTTGCGTAATTATAGAAAACTACTCCTTTGCTTTAGCGTTCTTTAATGGTTTAGTAAATTAAATGACCAGAGAAGGTTGCACAGTCACGTTCAGCGACCACGATTTGAATTTTTTGGCTTTCTTAGATCACGATTATCTTAAATGAGTTAAAAGTAACGAGAAGATTACTTGTTTCAAGTTACCATGTAACGAAGGACTGCCTCCAAGTGCACACTGCCTTTTCTCCAGAAAAAATAAATCCTCACACCCGAGGAGGAATCCTGCCACACCAGGCAGACAGACATGTTACTGAGGACTCATCTGCAGAACGAGGCCCCATGCGAGAGTTGGTATCCCATCATGGCGCCGCAAGTAAGGACAGTCGCTGCCAGATTCATCAACGAAGTGGGGAAGTCTACAGACACACGCACCCGCGGCCAGTGAGTTATTTCTGTCCGAGCACAGTTTCCGCTCAGCCCAGTTTGTATGTAATTAGCAATCACTTACAATCATCGCTCACGACGACAGTATCATCTTAGCACGAATCCACCTGAATGCAACAAAACACTGACCACTGTTCTCTGATATTCTGTAATGAACGTAGTGCTAAATGTTGCAGTGCCAGCGACAGTATCAAATGCATGTCATCTGTGAGAAGGATAATTGTTTGCAAAGTTAAATACTTACCATACTCAAGTTTTAACAAATTAAATGGTTCAAATGACCCTGAGCGTTATGTGACTTAACTGCTGAGGTCATCAGTCCCCTAGAACTTACAACTACTTACACCTAACTAACCTAAGGACTTTACACACATCCATGCCCGACGCAGGATTCGAACCTGCGACCGTAGCGGTCGCTCGGCTCCAGACTGTAGTGCCTAGAACCGCTCGGCCACTTAACAAATTACTTATAAACTGTGTGTGTGTTGTAATGTATGTTCCAGGATGGTATCAGGAGCTCAGTTGGGCATGCGGGGTGTTTTCCCTATACGTAAAATGAGACATGCCAGGTTTCAGAGAAAAATCGGTTTTATTCTCAAGAACTGCCACAAGGGGGTAAAATACTCACAAAAACTCGCTACGGCTGCCGAGTGACTCGCGCAAGGTACGAAAACAGCATTTCGCCCTCAATGACAAGGACTGGTGGACATGTCCAGAGGGTAGGAAGGCTAGCTGTTACGGCAGCTACCTAGCTGATCATCTTGCGTATCACACGTGACGACACCCGTTAGTCCAATTGGCGGTTTTGTGGCAGAAAGTTGGCGTCCCTGACTCAGCAATACCGCTGTGGCGTCCCCAGCTCAGCGTAACAGCGCATGGGAGCCGGCCAAAGTACTGCGGAGTAGCTTACGTAACTGGTCACGCCACTGCGTGACGCCAAGTTAAAGTGACAGAGACAGATACAATAATAACTTTTACCATTATTTCCCGTTACCATGTACAGTAGTGTCTGCTCGACCTCCTTTTGAAATAATCTAGAGCTGCTAGAATACACCAATATTACAGTACCAATCTGGAGGGCGCTAGAAGATGTAGAGGATTTATGGCGTGCTCCCAGATTCACTGTCGATTTGTTGCATCGATTTAATGCACAGTATTTGGACGAACAAACCAGAGCTGTCTTCTTCAGGTACTGCGAGGAGTCCCATGTCAGCTCACATTTAGTTATATTTCATCACAGAACGTAGTAAGGATCACACACTGCCGTAAAGCAGCAAGCAACTGAGATCGTTTTTTTTTTCCCCAGCAGTCCTCTGGCTTGCTTGATTTGATTCGGCCCGCCACGAATTCCTCTTCTGTGCTAATATCTTCATCTCAGAATATCTGTCTTCCCCTACAGTTTTTACCCTCTACTGTTCCCTCTAGTACCATGGACCTTGTTCCCCGACACGTTAACCCATGTCCTGTAATGTTGACGTCCGCAGCTTGTGGTCTAGCGGCTAGCGTTGGTGCCTCTGCATCACGGGATACCGGGTTCGAATCCCAGCAGGTTCCCTGCACGGGGACTGGGTGTTTGTGTTGTCCTCATCATTACATCATCATTCTTAATAGTCGCTAGATTGGACTGTGAAAGAAATTGGACTCTGTAAAAATTGGGACTTTGTACGGCCTATGATCACCGCTCAGTTAAGCGCCCCACAAACCAAACATCATCATCATCTTGTCCCTTCTTCTTCTCAGTGTTTTCCTTATGTTCTCTCTTTGGCCGACTGCAGAGAACCTCTTTATCTTGACACTCCATCTCATTGTCAGCATTCTTCTGTACTACTACATCTAAAACCCTTCTATTTCCCTCTGTTCCAGTTTTCCCACTGTCCGTGAATAACTGGCATTCAATGGTATGCTACAGACGTACGTTCTCGGAAATTTCTTCCTCAAATTCGTATGCATCTCCAAACCACACTTAAGTGCCTGGCTGTCGGTTCATCGAACAAACCTCGTAATAATTCTCTATTATTCCATCCTCGAACAGCGCGCGGAAAAACCAAACACTCATATCTTTCCCTTATTATATTATGATGATCGCGTCTCCCTATGCAGGTCTGCATCAATAAAATATTTTCGCATTCGGGAGAGAATGTTGCTGATTGCAAATTCGCGAGAAGATTCCGCCGCAACTATAAACGACTTTGTTTTAATTGTGTCCATCCCAAATCATATTTAGCGATAATACAAAACGTCTGCTCGTCTTTGAACTTTCTCTATGCTCCGTTAATCCCATCTGTCAAATATCACAGACCGCGCAGCAGTACTCCGAAAGAGAACAGACGAGCGTAGTGTAGGCAGTCTTTCTACCAGATCTGTTACATTTTCTAAGTGTTCTGCCAACAAAACACAGTTTTTGGTTTTCCTTCTCCACAACACTTTCAATGTGCTCTTTCCAGTTTAAATTGTTTGTAATTATAATTTCTTGGTATATAGTTGAATATACGGCTTTTAGATCAGGCTGATTTATCATGTAACCGAAGTTCAACGGATTCCTTTTAGCACTCATGTTGGTGACATCACGTTTTTCATTACTTAAGGTCAATTACTACTCTGAGCTGAAGAGGTTAGCGCAGGTGAGGAAATCGTGGTGGGCTGCATCAACTACCTTAGGAAACACCAGAAAGCACTTCTGTTTTACTCTATGACTTTCCGACAGGCAGGGAATCACGTATCCTGTCACATATCTGAGACGATATTCCACAAGTGCACAATTTCACTACAAGCCGCTTGTGCGGCGCTTTGTCAAAAGCTCTTTGGAAATCTAGAAATATGGAATCACCTTGAAATTTAAGGCCAATGTTTGGTATAAGTAGACACCTCGTGGCCAGCAGTGCCCTCTCTGCTTGCGCCATCTTATTTTTTTTTTTTATGTCATCCTTGCTTCGTTCGTCAAGCGTAATTTTGCTTCCAAGGTATCTTAGTCCGCTTTGTGATACCCAATTTCGATGTTAAGTTCCTCGCTGTTCTCATTTATGCTACATCTTATTGCCTATATCTTTCTCCAGTTTATTCCCAGTCCGTATTGGTACTTACTAGATTGTTCACTCCGTTCAGCAGATCTTGTAATTCTTCTTCACATTCACACTAACTGATGAATTGTTTATATACTCCTACAGTTAGATTGTCATCATTACCAACACTAAAAGCTACTGAAAAATGATTTCAGAAACTTAACAGTTAAGCTTCAATATTATTTAGAATTACATGTAATGTCGCTAGTCAGGGGCCGTCTGAAGTGACCAATCAGGAACACGTCGCGTGCAGGCAGGTACGAAACACTGGAACTAGTTCACACACACACACACACACACAATTCTGGACTATCATCAAAGCAGTTTAGAACTAAGTTTCATGCTGACACAACGTACTTATAGCAAGTGGATATTTGTGTTATTCAACTCAAGTTGAAGTGTTACTCTGCCTTGGTAAAACTTTATATCCTGTCTCGCTTGAGTACGATCTCACGTGGGAACTAAAATTGTGTGGAGATTTTTGTGAACTGTGATGGTAAACGATAAGTGAAGATTACATTCCGTGAACGCAGGTTCAAGTACTGCTGTTAGAGTGGCTCTGAAGACCATTTCTTTATTTGTTTTTAATAAAATAAGATGGCATCCTTGTATTTAACGACTTTCATTGGTGTGGCGTTGAGACTTTCCCACTTTCTGTTCCATCACTCACTGTCTGGGTATTAGAACCTGCGAACTTGTGGGCAACGGAGAAGGAATCCTATGGGACCAAAGAGACAACTAGACAAGCTAGGAGACAGGCAAAGCTTCTCTCGTTGAGCTACAGAAATTGCAAGAAATTTCCCGTTACGAGTTGGAAAGACTAGTACTCCATAAGTAAGAGTTAGAAAGAGCAAGTTGCGTGCGTGCGGTCGTGTGCGCCGGCCGTCTGCGACGTGGAGACTGGGCCTTCCACCGAAAGTTCTGACGCAGGAAAAGAAGCACGTCATACAGAGAAGCCACACTCCGCATGTATTATCGACTATCGATTTATTTGTTTTTAATTAACAGTCACTACTTCGTTAATTACCTTACAATTATGTTTACGGTAATTGATCTGTCAGGCTGGGAGATTTTATTTTATGGATGTATTTTAATCTTATACTTTTAATACTGGCTTTTATACAATTGTATGTTTTTCCTTGCCATTATTCGTATTTGCACTTTTTATGTGGATTTTAAGTATGTATCTAATTCCACATATACTATGTCAGTACCTGTTTTATTGTCAGACGCTAGTTTTGCTTTTGTATTAGCAGAAGAGCCAACACCGTGGTACGAGTGGACGCCGAAATGCACGCGTTTTAGGTCACGCAGGCTGGCGTGAGGAGGGAAGAACTATACTGACGTGAGGTCTGGAAGATGACAAGAAATGAGAATTCAGAAAGCGGACGTAATTAGTTTAATCCTTAACTTTAATCCATTGATGATGGACGTCGCTCTTGACGGTAGATGATTCACAATATCTGTTCAGAATACATTATTGAAGATAGTTATTGTAGTAAATGAATATGGCGCCTTGCTAGGTCGTAGCAAATGACGTAGCTGAAGGCTATGCTAAACTGTCGTCTCGGCAAATGAGAGCGTATGTTGACAGTGAACCATCGCTAGCAAAGTCGACTGTACAACTGGGGCGAGTACTAGGGAGTCTCTCTAGACTAGACCTGCCGTGTGGCGGCGCTCGGTCTGCAATCACTGATAGTGGCGACACGCGGGTCCGACGTATACTAACGGACCACGGCCCATTTAAAATCTACCACCTAGCTAGTGTGGTGTCCGGCGGTGACACCACATTTGCCATGTGAAGTAATTTTAATTAATGACTACGCATACTGCATTTTAACAATTAAATTTATGATACTGGTTAATCATGTACCCTAGCTATAGTGCTCTCTACTGGCCTCAATTCCCTTGTATAAATGCCAGACACATTCTGGTCATCACGAGTACTTACTATGTACCTACACGTCTAGTCTGACGTTGATACTACATCAGAATATTTTATGATATGTATGGCTGGTATACATGGATGTTAATCATGTAAACACTTTTTATCTTTCTTATGTAGGACCACTCCTTTTATAGATTTAGCGTCAGCAAACTGAATTAAGTTGGTTACACACTGTTTCTCTTTGTAACTGATCTGGAGATGGCAGCAGCCGAAACCGGTGATAGTGAAGTGTAAAAAATTGTGTGATCAAGACGGACCTGTAAAATAGAGTGCAAAAAATATGATCACTCACTCATTTTCAGACTTTATGTCTTCACATGATAAGTTGCGTTGCCAACATAAATGTATCACGGCACATATCATCCTAAGTCGTTGATAAGCGAGGCAGGGGTTCCGTCCGCTACGAGCTGAAGAAGTGGTGGAAATATTTTGCATGAAATGCAAAGAAAAACTCGATACAATACCCGGAAGAATACTATTAGGTAATCATGCCTTGAAAATCTGAGAGACTACAAATGTAATCGATAATGGCTAATACAAATTGTACCAGGACCCATTAGTCCCAAAATCTCGTAAATTGTTTCCTCGTTCACTGTTAAACTAAATTCATTTTTCCTTCCTCCTCCTCCCCTATCCTATCTTAGATTCATGTTTCATTCTATATCACTCTGCAACTCTGCAATGACACTGATTTCCACAAAGTAATACATTGTATCGTTCTCACTGCTCGTAATTTACATGGATCGATTTAAATATCAACTGCAGCAGCAACACTCGAGATGGAATCTTTTACTCTGAACATCCACAAAGATCAAACATTTTTGCCTCGCTTGGATTGGAAGGGAAATTTGATCGCTCATGAAATATACGCGTTTCAGGACGAGAGGCTCAACTTACCAAGATCTCTCTCGTACAGTTCCATTTCGGCACGCGGAATAGCCGCTTTATGTCAAGTTTCGAAAGCAGAGAACACACAGTGAAACGTCAGAAGGAGCATTGCCCACAAACGCCCAATGCCCGGGCTGCAAATCTGTTTCGCCACTCCGTTCAAAACTTTGAGAAAGTTCCATAAGACAAAGCTACGTATATTTAATACACCCACACAAAACTGAAGGTTATCGCTCCCAGTCAAAAATCTCAACTACTACATCTGAATTGAGCAATTTATTCTACTTCACTCCATTCTAACAATTTCACAACCTTCAGTTGCATTGTTAATGAACATTAATGTTTAATTCTGTTGACCTAACGCAGCCATCCTAAAAATTGAAGAGAACTACACGATTTTTTAGTGACACGCTGTATTTTATCTGTTGTAGAACTCATAAGGTATGCTTAATGTATACAGAGTGAATCATCTGAAAATTGCACTGAAAATATTGTGGAAATGGAAATTGCTATTGATCTACGGTTTCAACAGAGTGGATTGGTACTCAGAGGCTCATACTGTTATAGTATGTTATATATGCTATATACATTGGTAATAACACTTTGTTATAACATTTAGAGAGATTATTTTTGTGAACATATACTTTTTTAAAGGGAACAGTGCTTATTGACATTAACAGAGGGAAAATAGGGTAAATCACAATGTCACTGTTGTTTAAGGATTTTAGCGCGAGTTGTTTAATAGACATCGAATTTTGAAAATTTTCCACACCGATACATGTTTGTGCCCTTCAACCCGCGTAGTTGCTAGGTACGATTTTGTTATGTTTGCTTACAGTGTGCTTGTGTATTCCTTGAGTACACTGCGACTTCATAATCGGTTAGTATGTGATAGTTCGCCGGCCGGAGCGACCGAGCGGTTCTAGGCACTACAGTCTGTAACCGCGCGACCACTGCGGCTGCAGGTTCGAATCCTGCCTCGGGCATGGATGTGTGTGATGTCTTTAGGTTAGTTAGGTTTAAGTAGTTCTAAGTTCTAGAGGACTCATGACCTCAGAAGTTAAGTCCCATAGTGCTCAGAGCCATTTGAACCATTTTTTTGTTCAAAAGTCCGCAGCTCATGGTCGTGCGGTAGCGTTCTCGCTTCCCGCGCCCTGGTCCCCGGGTTAGATTCCCGGCGGGGTCAGGGATTTTCTCTACCTCGTGATGACTGGGTGTTGTATGCTGTCCTTAGGTTAGTTAGGTTTAAGTAGTTCTAAGTTCTAGGGGACTGATGACCGTAGATGTTATGTCCCATAGTGCTCAGAGCCATTTGAACCATTTTGTTCAAAAATATTCAAATGTGTGTGAAATCTTATGGGTCTTAACTGCTAAGGCCATCTGTCCCTAAGCTTACACACTACTTAACCTAAATTATTCTAAGCACAAACACAAACACCCATGCCCGAGGGAGGAACCTCCGCCGGGACCAGCCGCACAGTCCATGACTCCAGCGCCTTAGGCCGCTCTACGTTTGTGATAGTTCAAGCAGTATGTCGTGAGTGGACGATGTGGTTTACCAATGCAAAGAAAGCCGAAATGCACTTGGTGCATGGAGAGTGTAGGAAGAATACAATTCGTTCTTGTTCATTTTATGCTGCAAAATATCGCAACAGACGTCAACCTTCTCGGCAGTTATTTATCAACTTCTTCAATCAGTCACGTGAAAGTAGTAGTGTAATACCTAGACAACGTAACAGAAGGAAACAAAAGATAACAGAAGAGGGGGAAATTAACGTTCTTGCTGCTATTGTAGTTGATCCGCACATTACCTCCCGCGCAAGCGCACGAGGAAGTGGCATGAGTCGCGCAAGTGCCCCTCGCATTTTCTATCGACATACAGTAAGTTCCATCCCTGTCACATATCTCTCCATCAAGAGCAGCATGGAAACGTCTAAGTGAATCGTGTAACTTGTGGATGTGGCCATTAAGACAAGGTCCGCAAGATGTGTCATGCTTCTTCTTTAGTGATGAAACCACATTTACCAATCATGGCCAGCTAAACCGCCGAAACATGCACTGTTAGTCTGTTGACACTCCCCTTTGGCTTCGTCAGATGGACCATCAGCGTTTTTAGGGTGTAAACGAAAGGTGTGGGATACTGACCCATCAGCTCATAGGCCACATTTCATATACAGATCACTGAAGGCACACAAGTACCGTAGCCTCCTACAGACCATCTTCTATGGATGCTAGTAGATGTTCCTCTGCAGACTAGGAAGGGAACCTATGATACCAGCATGATGGCTGTCAAGCCCATAGTGCACGAAGTACTAAGGTATGTCTTCACGAATTGTATCCAAATCGTTGGATTGGATGCAGAGTCCCGTTCCCCGGATTTGATACCTGTAGAATTTTTTATATGGGGAAAGTTGAAAGACGCTGTCTGCAAGGACATACCAACTACACCCGATGATGTGCGTCGACCTATTACTGCAGCCCGCTCGGACATCTCCGCTCAAGTGATGTAGATATTCTGTATTACCCATCTTTCCATATAGCTTACCCGTATTTCCCCAGACTTTCGAACACGTTGCACCATTTGACGTTGTCGCATGATTATTCCAGGTCGACAAATCTAATGAACATGTCTTGATTTTTCTTCAGTTTTGCTTGAATTAGCAACCGCAACGTCAGAATTGTCTCTCTTGTGCCTTTAGTTGCCCTAAGGCTAAACTAACCGTCTTCTAGCATTTTCACTTTTCCTTTCATTCTTCTCTACATTAGTCTCGTCAGCAACTTGATGTATAAGCTGTTAAGCTGATTGTTATATACTTCTAGCATTTTTCGGCTCTTACTACCTTCGGAAATGTGGTGGATGATTTTTTTCAGAAAGTGAATAGTCGTTTTGTTACCACTTTCCCCAATGGTTTTACAAATTCCGATAGTATTTTATGCACCCCATTCCGACTTATTTGAGTTTACGTCGTAAAAAGCTATTTTAAATTCTGATTCTAATACTAGATCCTCTATCTGTTATGACTTTTCTGTATGTTGATTTCATCCTTCCGAGAATCATTTCTTTCTCAATTACATCACCTTTTTCATGCAGCCACTTTCCCTTAGCTTCTCCGCACTTAATGTTTATTTCGTTCCTAACAGACTTGTATTTCTGTAATCCGGAATTTCCGTGAACACTTCTGTACTTTCTTCTTTCGAAGGTCATCTGAAGTATTTGTTCTGTTATCCATGGTTTCTTCGCAATTACCTTCCTTGTTCACACGGCTTCACCTGAACTGCCTACTGAGGTGTTCATTATCACAGTATCGATAGCGTTAGACAACTTGAAGCGCTTCTCTTAATCCCTTAGTACTTTCGTCTCTCACTTCCTTGCACGGTGATCCTTCCGTTCTAGTCTCTTAAACTTTCTCTTCTCTGTTTCGTACTAACAAGCCCATATTCTTCTGTAACACTTCCTTCTATTACCTCCCCTACAACCGCATTCCAACGCCAATGACTATTAGATTTTCATCTCAGTTTACGTACTGAATTACCCGTTCAATATCGTCACATATTTTCTCTATCTCTTCATCCTCTGCTTGCAACGTCGGAATTTATACCTGAACGATTGTTGTAGGTGTTGATTTGCTGTCGGTTCTGATGACAACAACCCTACCACTGAACTGCTCACAGTAACTCTCTGCCCTCCTTCCTATTCATAACGAATCCTACTACCAGTAGCCGGCCGGAGTGGCAGTGCGGTTCTAGGCGCTACAGTCTGGAACTGAGCGACCGCTACGGTCGCAGGTTCGAATCCTGCCTCGGGCATGGATGTGTGTGATGTCCTTAGGTTAGTTAGGTTTAATTAGTTCTAAGTTCTAGGCGACTGATGACCTCAGAAGTTAAGTCGCATAGTGCTCAGAGCCATTTGAACCATTTGAGCCTACTACCATTATACCATTTTCTGCTGCTATTGATATTTCTGCTGCTATACTCGGCTAACCAGAAATACTTATCTTCTGTCCACTTAACTTCACTGACCCCCATCAAATCTGGGTTGAGTCTCTGCATTTCCCTTTTCAGATTTCCTAGCTTCCAAATCACATTCAAACTTCTCACATTCCACACTCCGACTGGGAGAACGGTACCCTTTCGTTGTGTATTCAGTCTTTTTTTCATGGTCACCTCCACCTTGGCAGTCCCTTCCAGCTGATCGGAATGGGGGACTAGTCCGGTATCTTTTGCCAATAGAGAGATCATCATGACAGGATACACGTCCCGACGATCAGTCCACACGCCCTGTAGATATACATTGTGTGCCTTTAATGCAGTTTCTTTCACTCCTTTCAGCATCTTAATGCCGTCGATCAATGCTGATTCTTCCGCATTTCGGGGGAAGTTTTCCACACCAGAGGAAAAAAAGTTCCCTGAACCGCCCTCCCTCTTTGACAAGGCCGTTGGAAGAACTAGGATGACTTCTTATGCCTGAAGTTATCTGCCGCCATTGGTGGTGATTTTTCTTCATAAACTAAACAATGATTTGATTCGAACCGAGCACCGACGGCTTTTTATTTCTTTTGAAGGACGTTATCCCTAGACTACAAGAGTATCTTTTGGAAATGGGAATAAATTTCTGAATTTTTGGTTGCTATTAGGGAAACAAAATTTTGTAGTCACGGGGGACTGAACTGCGTTTGTAGAGGAAGGAATAGAATGAAGGTGAATGGGGAAAATGGTCTTGGTAGTAGGGAAGAGGCGGGAGAAAGATTGACTGAATTCTGCAATACATTTTAGCTAATAATAGCAAATACTCTGTTCAAAGATCACTGGAGGAGGAGGTACACTTTGAGAAGGCTGGGAGGTAGGGGAAGATTCCAGTGAGAATACATCACGGTCGGGCAGAGATTTCGAAATCAGAAATTGGGCAGCAAGGTGCATCCAGGTCACCATTTAGTAATAATGATGAGCAGACTGAACTTCAGAGACTAGTCATGAAGAATTAATGCGCAAGCAAGTGTGATACTGAAGTACGAATGAATGTAGACCAGACAATCGTGATAATTATCGCGCAATAAGGTTAACAGCACTTGCAACCAAGTTGCTGACTAGAGTAATACGCAGAAGATTGTAAAATCAAATGGAGGATCGCTTCGCTGATGACAAGGCTATCCTCACTGAAAGTGAAGAAGAATTATTGGATTTGTACAATGGAATGAACAGTCCAATGAGAACAGAAAAAGGATTAAGAGTAAATCGAAGTACGACGAACGTACAAGGTAGGGGAGAGTGGGTAGTCACTGTGATTAGTGAACTTTTTCTATGATTTATCTCTGCAGGATATCCGGATGGATTAGTATGTTGTACTACGGAGTGCGGTGCTACTGCCAGAAGTAGTTGAGGCCTCAGGAACCTGTTGTGACTTCATCTTCTTAGCTCCACAGTTTCCTATCCCGACCCACGTCCTTTACGTCTTTCGGTATATTTCGCAAAACTTTTTTCCGGATATCTGCCTGTTTGCCTTCTGGTTGCATTCTCCTTCCATTTCTTCTTACAAAAATCGACTTTATTTGTTTATTTCAAGTGTTTCAAACTCATTTACGCAATTTTCGCCTCGTAAAACATCAACCTACTTACATTAACTGATATGAGGAATTTCGTTTGTGATGTCACTATTCGATTAATATATTCCTTGTTTGCTACCGAGGCTTCAGATACGTAAAGCACCAACGTTACTGTTAGTATTTTATAGAATTGCAATCGTGTTTCTTAACCAGTGCTTTTGTTTAACATCCTTTTAGTTGTTCAATATACACTCTGTCATTTTGTTATTTTATTCTTTATAGGTTTATTATGATAAAAAAATAATGACGCATCCCATTTAGTTAAAATGAATTAATTGCTCAGCTATTTTGTATTTTTCCTATTATTTTTGTTCGCACGAGTTGCTTCCTCAGAATGCTTTTAATTTCTTCTTTTTGCAGCTATTTCGCAATCAGAATTTTGGCCATGTTGGTTCACTTATGAATTACCCGCCAGGTTAGCCGAGAGCGCTAACGCGCTGCTTCCTGGACTCGGGTAGGCGTGCCGGCCCCGGATCGAATCCGCCCGGCGGATTAACGACGAGGGCCGATGTTCTGGCCAGCCTGGATGTGGTTTTTAGGCGGTTTTCCACATCCCTCTGGGTGAATACCAGGCTGGTCCCCATGTTCCTCCTCAGTTACATGGCCCGCAGACATCTGAACACATTCGCACTATTCCATAGATTACACTCGATGCAGGCAGTTGGGATACAGTAATTCCATCCCGGGAGGAGGGGGGGGGGGGGGGATGTACGAGGTGGCGGCAAGAAGCGCAGCCGGCCAGCCCTTAAAACATTAACATGCCAAATCCGATTAACGTAACTGCGGGACAAGGCTCAAGCGATAGAAATAGGTTCAGTTTTCAATTATTTCTCTGTAATTATTCTTCTGAAGTGGCTGTTATAGCCTGGTAGTGAGTAAACTTCAATGTTTTTGTATAATGGTTTTTATCTAGTTTCATTTCTTTGTGGCAGAGGTCCTGCTGTAGGACCCTAACCAGGATTATTTTGGATGCTGCAAGGCTAGCCGAAGTTGTGGTCATGGGCTAAGTTGGAGAGTTGGTTTGTTGCCATGGACTGAGGTAGAAGTTAAGATGGATCTTGGTGTGCTGAGGAGGTAGGAAGTGCTGCAGTCATCGGTAAACAGGGGACGTGGCCAAACTGTCGTGGATATCCCCTACAAGGAGGGAAGAAATGTCTCTACCCAGTAGACAGTGAAGGTGCAACCACAGTGAGACATAGAGAGCAGTGGTTTTGTGTTTGCTGTAATGTACGGAGCAGTAGGAAAGTCCTTTAATGTTTGATGGGCACCTGGTAAGTTGTGGGATTGAGATTATTGTACGGTGGGTACCGCGTACAGTGAACACAGCCAGTGGCTTGCGTTATGTGCTTTCAATATGAAATATTTGTTACAAGTTCTGATATTTCACGGCGTGGCCTAGGTGGCGCAACATTGGACATTCGAATTGCGTCTCATCTCCACACCGGGGATAGTTAACCATTGTACAAGAGAGACTTTTGTGATCTGTCTATAATCACGCTGAAAGCGTGTTTAGCCCTTATATGTAACTGTAAGTTTTCTGGATTATATGTTACTGTTGTTGTCCGTATATTAGGTAGCCTTGATATCCTTGATATAGCACAAGTAAGTTGTCGGTGGAGGTCCTTGGTAGTAGAAGTAGACACTTTGGTGATTTTTATTGTATTTATATGACTGCCCTGTTGCAGCATAGTAGAGATGAAGGGTATGAACAATGAACCATCCATACTGTTGTCTTAGTTCCCATCTGTGTGTCACAGGGGCTGTAGCCAATTTGACTTGAATGAATAATGTAGTCCAGATTGGGTTTTCCACTATGCAGCTGTGTGTGTGCGCTGATACGAAGCTTCCAGACAGTGTCTGCTGGAATGGGACTCGAACCTGAGACCATTACCTTTGGCGAGCTAACACTCTATCATTACCTTAGCGAAACAAATACTATATGGACTGAGGTATTCAAGTACCACTCACGACTGGTCCTCAAGTTTTACATCCGCCAGTTCCTCATCTCCTACCTTCCAAAGGTCACAGGAGCAACGCAAAAATGATTCAAATGGCTATGAGTACTATGGGACTTAACATCTGATGTCATCAGTCCCCTAGAACTTAGAACTACTTAAACCTAACTAACCTAAGGACATCACAAACATCCATTCCCAAGGCAGGATTCGAACTTGCGACCGTAGCAGTCGCGCGGTTCCGGAATGAAACGCCTAGAACCGCTCGGCCACGCAAGTTACGCAGAAGAACTTCTGTGAAGTTCGGAAGGTAGCAGATGAAGTACTCGCCGAAGTAAAACTTGAGGAGGAGCAGTGAGTCGTGGTTGAGTAGCTCAGTTATCAGTGCGCTTGCCGACGAAGACAATGGACCCGTGATCGAGTCTCGGTCCGGACTACAGTTTTAATATGCTAGGAAATTTCATGTATGGTATTGCTTAGGAAGCTTTATAATTAGTTTACTGTTATGTTACGCTCATTTTTACATAAGCATTAGCTCTGGACAAAATAGTATTGATCTATTATTAACGGTGTAATATTGCAGTGATGCCGTTTGGTCTGTATGATAATACCTGTGTCGTCAATAAACGATTTTACAAAATAAAGTCATTCCCGCATACGCCCCTCCCCAAACCGAATACCACCCAAAACATACGCTACAGAGCAGTTCATGAAGGTAAGTAGCTCCATAACACATGAGAAAAGACGTAGGATTGTTGTTTCTCATCCGACATCTCATCAGTTTCAACATCAGACCATAAAATATGTGTAAGAAGCTTCACATAATTACCTCTGCGATTCCTGTCACATACAAGGCTTGAAATTTTGTTTTGATAACCAATAATGTAAGCGTCTAAATTATGTAATGGAGTGATATCACACTTGCCTGATAACGAGAGTAAAATGAACAGCGTGGAAAAGTTCCTTACAGAATATAAACCTAGGCTGGGAATTTAGGAGGTCCTAGGAAGAAGCGCTCAGAAACATCAGCTAATTGATACTCATAACTGAGATAATCGGGGTTGCATCGCGCAGCTGTCCACTGAGTAAATAAAGTAAACAACGAAGGCAGGACGTTACGGATTCAATGTCCTGTCGATTCGAAAGGAATCACAGGTTCTGATTACAAAACTAGCGGTTTCCTTTTCAAAGGAACACTTCCGGCTTTTCTTTAAGCAATTTTGTGAAGCCACGGGAAACTTAACTGTCTGTGGCATTACAGGTCTTTGAACCGTCATCCTGCTGTGTCTTACCTCTGCGCCACCGCGCTGAGAAGTAAGTTTAACAGAATAAAGGATCCAGGTCGTGTGTTGGGGACTCCGGGCATTGACTGGAAGAAGGAAGTACAAGCCGAAACGCTTATTGCGCCGCCACGATAATATCAAACTAGTGGCAACCGTGTTGTGTTAATAAAAAAACAAAAAGGGAAAATGTTTAGGAAACTGGAATTAAAAATTACTTCTACCTAGCACCAAAGACAAAGTCACTGTTTTAATTATCACCTTCAACACGAGAAAATTCGCGGCAGTGCACTTTTACAATGCTAAACGCCGAAGACAACTGTGATGGCGAACATTAACGGATGTTATAGAGGTAAGGTGTCCTAATATTGCTCGCAGTGTTATTCTAGAGTGGAACCTGGTATTTCAGTACACGAGTGAGTCTGTATGTGGCGTGTGTGTGTGTGTGTGTGTGTGTGTGTGTGTGTGTGTGTGTGTGTGTGTGTTTGTGTGTGTGTAAGACGCAGGCAATAACAATGGTAAAGTTTCCGTGGCACAGTAGTACTGAGAACACGCGAACGGCTAACTTCACGTCTGGCGTACTCCCTTAATGAACTGAACTGTGGCGTAGCAAATGTCTCGCAGTTTGCTCCTCTCCAGTTCTATCGGAGATTACAGCAGAACGTCCACGAGAAACTTCATAACCGTAGTAGAAGGCCATTCAAGAGGGACTGAAGCATCGATTCGCCGACAGCATTCACGTAGACACGTGGGCGAGGACGCTGCTGCTGTTCCAGACGTACACCGAAGCACGAACCGGAGGTAAAAAGACGAGCTGCGCTGGCCCGCCGTGTGCTAACGGTACCCCAATTAGTGGGGCGGTCAAAGCGATAGCAGTGCGTGGCAGCCCTTTGTAGCGTTTTTTCCCAAATCTAATTTCAGTGGTACACTCTCATGGTTTCGTTCGTCGGAGCAGAAGTTTCAGCCGGTATACCAAGAATAAGCAACAGAAACAACTGTATATCTGTAGCAGAGTTCTGACACCTATTGCGCTCTTGTCTGCGTGACGGACTGTGCAAGAATATTTCATGGAGACGTAGACCTCTAATTATTTGAATGGAAGAGGTAAGGTTCCCAACATAGGCTCACTGCTGCCAATCGGTGTAAGCTTTATCAGACGCATTAGGCGTCACAGCTTACTGACAACTTTTGCTTCATTGACAGTACTGCTCTTTCTGTCTCACTTTACCTGTCTGTCATACTCTTTTTTCCCACTCTAGTGGACTGAGTTTCCTTGTCATACGAATTTCGGAGTACTATTGTCATCAACCCTACGCGATCCTTCCACTTTTATATAGTATTTCGCAACCGCATGATTACCCTTAAACTTCCTGTCTGTAGGTCCACTGTTATCTGTGTTTCTTTTATTGTCTCTTCTTTAACTTTCATTTCTACCGAGCGAGGTGGTGCAGTGGTTGGCACATTGGCATCACATTCGGAAGGACGACGGTTCAAGCCAGCGTCCGGCCATCCTAATTACGGTTTTCGGTGTTTCCGTAAATGGCTCCAGCCAAATGCTGGAATGGTTCCGGCCGATCTCTTTCCCCGTCCTCATCCGAACTCGTGCTCCGTCTTTAACGAATCCGTTGTCGACGGGACGTTAGACACTAATCTTGTCCTACACCTACATCCTGTTCCCCATAAAAATTCATTTCTACCGCCGACATCATTGATCCTTCTTATTAAATATATGCACGACTGTCATGCAACAGAGTAGCAAGGACCAATGTTTAGTACAATATAACAATCTTATCTCTGTCGACTTTATTTTTCAGATTTCATTATAATGTTCAGCTGAGATAATTGAAACTAACACAGAGGCATAGCGACAATCTTTCTTTCCACGAACAATAAGAGACTGGAATAGAAGGGAGAACCGATAGAGGTCCTCAAGGTACCCTCCGCCACACACCGTCAGGTGGCTTGCTAAGTATGGACGTAGATGTAGATGTACTTTCTGTCCAACGTCCATTTAATCTTTAAAAATATAAAAAATGCCAAGTAAAAAGTAAATAGCATGGCTTCCGTTAGATTACTGTTACTATTTCCCATTTAATGTACAAGGTGATTCCACGATGATATTACTAACCTTCAGGGATGATAGAGATGAATAAATACGTCGATTTGATTTAAGGGGCCTTGGTCTCAAAACGACAGGGTCCAAAATCAAAAATCGTTCTAGTGCGACTCAGTGCAGTACATGTATCGGTTCTGTTCTTGCTAAGACTGCTGGATAGGCAACTTTCAGAGGTGCTAGTGTGCACCAGAACAAGAAATATGCCTAGTAAACATGAGCTCTACAATATATACCTTAAGAGCTATAAGTACTTGTTCATTTTGCAGACTGTGGAACAGCTCTCTTCCACTCTATTTTTGGAGGTGACAGTATGGTCCCAAAACAAGAAAAAGTGATGATTGACTGTGGTTTCTAAAATGCATACCTTAAGAGCTATGAGCACTTTTTCATCATCGCCACTGAGAAACGTATCTCCTTCTGCTGAAAAAGTGCCTATAGCTCTTAATGTATGTATTTTCGAGCTCATGTTTACGAGTGTTGGTTGGTGTTATGGCGGACAGTTTCCGCCTAAGATGAAATGATTGAGCCCATTGACTGAATTGCCTCACCGCATATTACGCATGATTAGATTCCATACATTTATACGTCTGAAGATGGGATCTTAGCATCCCGAAATCGGGAGTGGATTGAATAAATAATTAGTACCAGTGAACCTAATTTCGTTTAATCATGCCTCTCAGTTACAGACGCCCTACATATCAGATCTTGTGCAAAAGCTTTAAGGTAATGTATTAGTTCGGGATGAGTTCACTTTTATAATGTTAAGACACTTCTCTTTTTCCGATAAGGTTAAAAATTTTATTTCTGCTTTCTTTTCCTTTGTGAAAACCAGTTTCATCTTGCAGCAAAATATGTCCTGCTACTTTGTTTCATCTTTGGGTTTTAATTTTTTAAAATTATAGCAAGGAATTGTCCCGTTAGCCTTTCGATTACGTTCATTATTTATTAAGCAGGATTAAAGCTTTTATCTCATGTTTAATTAGTTCTGCTTTATTTCCATCTCTTCCTGGAGATCTTATGTTTTTATCTACTTCACTGGTTGCTATAACTCTTTTATCTGTATCAGTTCTAATGATCTAGTCTTACTTGCTCACTTTCCCTCTGTGAGTCAGTTGTCGATTGTTCCTTTTTTTCCATGATCATTCAATGTTTTTTGAATAAGTATAGTACTGCACCCGATATAATATTTAACGATTTACCTCTTTGTGTAGCTTAGCTCATAATGACTCTTTGTGTAGTATAGCCTCGGGATAGTGAGCTATTTGTGTAGTAGCTGGTTTCCTTATCCACCCGAGCTAGACGTCAGGGATGACTATTAAATGGTAGCTGGAGGGTTGGGAATCAATTTATCAAAATGTATACTTCAACTGAACTGCTGGACGCCAATACATTTTTTAGCACAACTGATATTTTATAAGAAGGTTAGTTAAGAAATTTGACAGAAGTGAAACATTTGCTAGTTAATTATATGAGTCTATCCAAAGCAAAAAAAAACAAAGATTAGAACATACTGAAATTTCCTTTATCCATTAAAAGAAAACTGATACCAGCAAGCATAAATATATATAAAAATATGGCGCGAGTTTGGTATTCCGTAGACGATTTCACCTCCTGGTCTTTTAGCTAGCCTTGGGTTGTGGCTTATAAGCGATTGGCGTTGCAGTTACGGTACAATTATGCGGAGGCCGTTGGAAAGAATGTTACGACCAGTATGCGTCCGAAAGTTTCATCGGCGTCTTTAGTGGTTGTGACCCACTAAAGGGAATCGCTTCTGGTAAAGAAAGGAGCCAATGTGCACGCAGGAAGAATGCTCTTTTCTGCAGGCGGCTGAGCCCACCCTATGGGATATCCCAGACAAAATTGTCATTGGACATTTAACTTCAGTCACTCATGTTGCATCACTGTTATCATATCAACGGTCTGTCGGAGAACGAAGTATGGTGCCATGTCCTATGAAAACTTTAGCGGCGTTGGCGACAAATTGATGAGACATAAAAAGCTGGAACGGTATAAGCGCAAAGGTAGCTTGAAAATCGAGACACAGTTTTAACATCCATGGTAAAACATCTTACTCTTCCAAAAGATCACCTTGCTTCTTCTTACCGTCCTAAGGACGCAGTGTTTATGTAGTCTCTAATTGTAGACCAGGTTAGAGAATGTTCCTCACAATTTTTGGGTCTCGACTTACGTATTAGTCGCGCCCTTAGTGAAGAGTGTCGTCATTATGAGAGATTTAATAAAGATTGCAACCCTCCTTTCCGATTTTTGATAAACGTCTAACCTATCAGGGCTCGTATGTGTAGTCGAGAGCACGCTCCTCTCTTCTGGTGGAAATTTACATACCTTTGCAGACTGGTAGTTGTACGTTGTTGTTGTGGTCTTCAATCCAGACACTGGTTTGATGCAGCTCTCCATGCTAGTCTATCGTGTGCAAGCTTCTTCATCTCCCAGTACCTACTGCAACCTACATCCCTCTGAATCTGTTTAGTGTATTCATCTTTTGGTCTCCCTATACGATTTTACCCTCCACGATGCCCTGCAATACTAAATTGGTGATCCCTTGACGCCTCAGAATACCTACTACCAAGCGATCCCTTCTTCTAGTCAAGTTGTGCGACAAATTTCTCTTCTCACCAATTCTATTCAATACCTCCTCATTAGTTATGAGATCTACCCCTCTAATCTTCAGCATTATTCTGTAGCACCTCATTTCAAAAGCTTCGATTCTTTTCTTGTCTAAACTATTTATCGTCCACGTTTCACTTCCATACATGGCTACACTCTACATCTACATCTACATCCATACTCCGCAAGCCACCTGACGGTGTGTGACGGAGGGTATCTTGAGTACCTCCATCCAAATATCCATACAAATACGACTTTAAGAACCGACTTCCTGATACTTAAATCTATACTAGATGTTAACAAATTTCTCTTCTTCAGAAACGCTTTCCTTGCCTTTGCCAGTCTACGTTTTATATCCTCTCTACTTCGACCATCATCAGTTATTTTGCTCCCCAAATAGCAAAACTCATTTACTATTTTAAGCATCTCATTTCCTAACCTGATACCCTCAGCATCACCCGATTTAATTCGACTACATTCCATTATTCTCGTTTTGCTTTTGTTGATGTTCATCTTATATCCTGATTTCAAAATACTGTCAATTCTGTTCAGCTGCTCTTCCAGGTGCTTTGCTGTCTCTGACAGTATTGAAGGGCAGCGTGGAGGGGAAAAAATCGTAGAGGGAGACCAAGAGATAAAAACACTAAACAGATTCAGAAGGGTATAGGTTGCAGTATGTACTGGGAGATGAAGAAGCTTGCACAGGATAGAACAGCATGGACAGCTGCATCAAATCAGGCTCTGATAGTTTTATAACTGGACTCAATCCAATGAAACAGCGGTCAATGAAGCTTTCGGATTTTTCTGTCGACCAACTAGAGGTTTCTCTCCTAAAAATTGGACACATGTATTCGCACCTCCATAGCGTCCATAGCGTCAGATTAGGTCTACTGGTACAAAACATGTAGGAACAGCATAGATGGTTGAAGTATAGCCTATTTTATCACTCAGTGCTGGCAAAATTCGAAAATATGCCGAGGCAACCGTAACTCGAAGGTCAGCTAGTGAAGTTTAGTGGTGGTTATAACTTAACTTTCGATAATTGAGCAGGTGTAGGCGGAAAACTAATTATCATAAGGGGCCCCTAGGGAAGACGTTCAGGCTGTATGCTGTAGGATTTGCGTTGTTAATACTGTTAGTGATATGAGTTGCCGCTAGGCGCCGGTACTGGTACGGCAGCGTAGGGCTGAAACACAAGCATCAGTGTGCATCTCAGATGCACACAGCTAACCTGTGTCTGGACAAGCTGAGCAGGACTTTAGTCACCAAGTTGTTTTCACAAAGCAACAGCAATAGTGCTGACACTCTTCGCGACTATCGACGCATTAAAGGAGACCGAAGAGGTCGTCTTTTCACACCGTGAGAGAAGAACATGATACGGAAGTTCGAAATAATTAAAATTTTGGGAAGTTCTCGTGGGAGAGGTCGACTCCCATTTGGACTACAAATTTTTGAAGTTACTATTGACATGCCTGAGAATGCTGGACACTGAGTGCGATATTCAAGTAGCCCACGAGATATTTTATGAAAACTGAACATTCCATCGTTCACCGTTCGAAAACTGCTGTGAACAATCTCCAGCGCCATTTCATGCTGTGTTGGCTGCAGATCGTCGTTACACTGAGTAACGATTGTAACCTTGAACGTAAACGTGGCACGCAGTTAACAGTTAATTTTCCCCCTCATGTGGAAATTAAACTATTTTTCTTTCAATAGTTTATTCGTTATTTCTCTTCCGCATGTCTTTACAAATGTTTTTACAATGTTTTATTGTCCTACGATCATTTGTAATTCGAGGGGCTCTCTGAATAACTAATGCAACACCTTTTTTCTTGGCAAATTTCGGTCGGAAAAATATAGGTATTTCCTGTGGAAAATCGCGGAATATTCCTGCTTCAGCCGCTATAGTTTCATGAAGTTCAGATGCGTGGCGGCGCTTTACATAGCCTTCAAGGTGGCGTCTGTAACGGAGGTGCGTTCTAGGCAGGGAGGTGTCACTGAGTTTCTTTTGGAGGAAACCCAGAGCATCGCAGATATTAAGAGAGTCTTGCAGTGAGTCTACGGAGAACTGGAAGTGAACAAAAGCACGGTGGGTCGTCGGGCGAAGCTTCCGTCATTTTGGCAACAAGGTCGCGCAAACCTGCTCAATCTGGCGAATGCCAGCCGACCACACACAGCTGTAGCTCCTGCAGTGTTGGAACGAGCACACTCTCTCAATCGAAGTGATCGACGGATCATAATCAAGCACCACGATGCCCAACTGCTAGTCAAAGTCGGGTGTCCTTCTTCATGGTGCCACAATCAACTCGAACGTGTGTTTTACTACCCTCATGAAACTGAAGAAATGGCTTCAGCGTGTTCGTGACCACAAAAACGAAAAGCAAAGCCTCACATAAGTCTGGGCATCTGAGAGGAGTTCACAAACTTCATTGGAATGTTCATCCTCGTCCACTCTACAGCACGGAGCTCGCAACTTCCATCATTTTGGGCCACTTAAGGATTCACTCTGCGGGGAGCAGTAGCTTGACGATGGGGGAGGTTATGGATGAGCAAGACGTTGGCTGTCCGACCTAGACCAGTGGACTCGCATCACGCGGCCTACACGCTCTCTGATTCAGACGGCACAATGCTTTCGCATGGAACAGAGAGTATGTTGAAATATATGGTTTTGAAACCAATAGAGTGGGAATAGTATTGCGTACTAGAATGCTGAATAAAACCGACCTACTTTCAGAAACCATGTGCTACATTACGTATAAAACACCTCGTAACCAATCTGTACATAAGAAGTAATATAATACATTTATTTCTTTTATTTTTGTTTCATTATTTTCTTCGTTTTATATTCTATCTATCCAGTAATGTGTTTTTAACTGCTGTTGTTTTAAGTCCGAAGACTGGTTAGATAAAGCCCTCCATGCTATTCTGACCTGTGAAAGCCTCTTCATTTCTGCGTAACTGCCGCTATTTACATGCTATTGAATCTGCTTACTCTATTCATGGCTTAGTCTCTCTCTATAATTTTTACACCCCCAAACCACCTTCTGTAACCAAATTGGCACTTCTTTGATGCCTGATGTTGTACTGTGTCAACCCATTCCTTCCGGTATGTATGGTGTGCCTTAAACTTCTTTTTCCCCAATTTCATTCATTGCCTCTTCAGTTGTTATTCCATCTGCTTATCTAATTATAACATTTACCTGTAGCCCACAATTCAAAATCTTCTATCTACACCTTACGTGAGCTGTCTATTATCCGCATTTCACTTACATATAAGCTTACGCTCCAGACAAATACAATCAGAAATGTCCTCCTTACATTTAAATGTATACCAAATATTATCTGATTCCTCTATTTCAGAAATTATTTTCTATTTGTTGCCAGTGTGTATTTTATATCTCTGCTACTTCAGTCTGAATCAACTAAAGTCATCAAAAAATCTGGCAACTAAGACCAAATTTAAAGCTTACAATGCACTGATAGTGTCAGTGTTGTTATATGGGTAGAAATCCTTAGCACCGCAAAAACGATCTAGAGAGCCTGATCTTTGAACGGACCAATCTCTGAAGTGAACACCTGGAGGCGTAGAAAGAACCAGAAACTGTACGACCCGATGAAGCAGCCAAACATCGTTCAGGAAAGGAAAACGCGGAGAACATGCCTAGCAGTGCACACTGCCAGGAAGCCAGACCATTGCCGGGCCAACGCTTTGCTTACAAGAAAATCTGATTGATCCCGTCCTACTGGAAGATCAAGGAAGCGATGGGAGGATACACTGCTGAAGGATCTTCGGCAGCTGGGTGTCCATTAGAACTGAATTCAAAGTGCACAACATCACCAACTGTGGAGGAGCATTGTTGATCTTCAGGGTCTAAGATAGCCGATATATACGAGTATATATACTGTTTATATTGCTGTTATATTGCTGCCCAGATAACAAAACTCATCTACTACTTTTAGTGTGTCATTTCCTGATCGAACCGCCTGATTTAATTCGACTACGTTCCATTATCCTTGCTTTACTTTTATTGACATTCATCTGATAATGTATTTTAAATACACTATCCGTTTAACTATTGTCCCGAGTCCTTAGCCTTCTCTAACAACTACAGTGTCATTGGCAAAGCATAAGATTTTTATTTGTTCTCGATGAACATGAATTTGATTTCCAAAAATTTAACTTGGTTTAATTTTCGACTTGCTCAATGTACAGCATGAGAAACAATGGCGATAATTTACAATTGTGTCTTGCTCCCTTCTCAACTAATGCTTTCCTTTCATGTCTTTAACTCTAAACTCCTGTTTCTGCACAAGCTATAAATAACTTATGAGTCCCTGTATTTTATCCCTGATAACTCCAAAATGTCAAATAATGTAGTCCAGTCCGGACTATGAAAAATTTTATTCAAATCAACAAACGCTAGAAACATATATCTTTAATTTATTCAGTCTGTCTTCTAAGATAAGTCGTAGTAGAGTGAGTACTGCCTCGCATGTTCTGTACTCAAACTGATGTTCCCCGAGGTCGACTTCCATTTTCCTATTCTTCTGTGTGTAATTCATGTTAAAGTTTTTCATTGCACTAATGATTCGGTAGTATTCACACGTATTAGCACCTGTCTTCTTGGGAACTGGAACTATCACATTTTTCCTGAAGTATCTGGATGTTTTGCCACTCTCGTACATCTTGCTTACCAGACTGAATAATCTTGAGGAACTTAGTATCTCAGTATTGCGTTATTAGAGTTAAGAAATAAAATACAAAATGCTAAATACAGAGTTTTCGCATTTTTCTTCTTCTTTCTTTATTCCTAGGCAAAAGCCAGTATTCTCCAGTACCCCACCGTCTAAGACAAAATTGTCACTGTATCTTTGCTTTGGACACACCATATTTTTCTTAACAGCTGATAATTTATTTCTTACGATTTTCTGTCTGTTCATCATGCCTATGTGTTCTTTCCATTCATACTTTCTATCACGTACCCACTCATTAATGGAGTCCATTTCACGTCCATTCCTAATGCTTTCACTTCTCTCTCTCTCCCTGTATCTTCCCCTGTAACGCTCTGCAGAATTTTCGTTTCTGTGAATCCCCAAAGTCTTCTAGTCTTTGATGTTTCAGGTCTTTCTCAGGTGTGTATATCATAACTGCTGTCACTATTATCTCCTATATTTCTACCCTTGCATTTTTTACTATTTGTTTATTTTTACTAACTGTATCATTTAAACACACTGCCACTTTGTTTCTGCTGTTTATTCTCTAACCTCATTTCGACATTTATACTAATGGATAATTCAGTATCAAGTTTTTTAAATATAATTACCTGTAGAATGACTTTTCCATCTGCTTACAATTTGCATCTAATTGACTCCACAACTACAATCACACAGTTGGTTTTTTGACCATATTTAGGTTTTTAGATGTCGCTTTAAATGTATGTGAAATTTTTGCTAAGACTTTATTTCTTTGTCCTCAATCTGTATCCACTACCAATCAATACATTCTGTAACACCTCGTCCATGACTACATTAACAACAAGCGGGCTCAAAGAGACAGCTTGTCGAATACAGGTTAACTACCCATGACCAATTTTCGCCCGGACAGTGTTGTTGTTGTGGTCTTCAGTCCTGAGACTGGTTTGATGCAGCTCTCCATGCTACTCTATCCTGTGCAAGCTTTTTCATCTCCCAGTACCTACTGCAACCTACATCCTTCTGAATCTGCTTAGTGTATTCATCTCTTGGTCTCCCTCTACGATTTTTACCCTCCACACTGCCCTCCAATACTAAATTGGTGATCCCTTGATGCCTCAGAACATGTCCTACCAACCGATCCCTTCTTCTGGTCAAGTTGTGCCACAAACTTCTCTTCTCCCCAATCCTATTCAATACTTCCTCATTAGTTATGTGATCTACCCATCTAATCTTCAGCATTCTTCTGTAGCACCACATTTCGAAAGCTTCTATTCTCTTCTTGTCCAAACTATTTATCGTCCGTGTTACACTTCCATACATGGCTACACTCCATACGAATACTTTCAGAAATGACTTCCTGACACTTAAATCTATACTCGATGTTAACAAATTTCTCTTCTTCAGAAACGCTTTCCTTGCCATTGCCAGCCTACATTTTATATCCTCTCTACTTCGACCATCATCAGTTATTTTGCTCCCCAAATAGCAAAACTCCTTTACTACTTTAAGTGCCTCATTTCCTAATATAATTCCCTCAGCATCACCCGACTTGATTAGACTACATTCCATTATCCTTGTTTTGCTTTTGTTGATGTTCATCTTATATCCTCCTTTGAAGACACTGTCCATTCCATTCAACTGCTCTTCCAAGTCCTTTGCTGTCTCTGACAGAATTACAATGTCATCGGCGAACCTCAAAGTTTTTATTTCTTCTCCATGAATTTTAATACCTACTCCGAATTTTTCTTTTGTTTCCTTTACTGCTTGCTCAATATACAGATTGAACAACATCGGGGAGAGGCTACAACCCTGTCTTACTCCCTTCCCAACCACTGCTTCCCTTTCATGTCCCTCGACTCTTATAACTGCCATCTGGTTTCTGTACAAATTGTAAATAGCCTTTCGCTCCCTGTGTTTTACCCCTGCCACCTTTAGAATTTGAGAGAGAGTATTCCAGTCAACATTGTCAAAAGCTTTCTCTAAGTCTACAAATGCTAGAAACGTAGGTTTGCCTTTCCTTAATCTTTCTTCTAAGATAAGTCGTAAGGTCAGTATTGCCTCACGTGTTCCAGTGTTTCTACGGAATCCAAACTGATCTTCCCCGAGGTTGGCTTCTACTAGTTTTTCCATTCGTCTGTAAAGAATTCGTGTTAGTATTTTGCAGCTGTGACTTATTAAGCTGATAGTTCGGTAATTTTCGCATCTGTCAACACCTGCTTTCTTTGGGATTGGAATTATTATATTCTTCTTGAAGTCTGAGGGTATTTCGCCTGTTTCATACATCTTGCTCACCAGATGGTAGAGTTTTGTCAGGACTGGCTCTCCCACGGCCGTCAGTAGTTCCAATGGAATACTGTCTACTCCGGGGGCCTTATTTCGACTCAGGTCTTTCAGTGCTCTGTCAAACTCTTCACGCAGTATCATATCTCCCATTTCATCTTCATCTACATCCTCTTCCATTTCCATAATATTGTCCTCAAGTACATCGCCCTTGTATAGACCCTCTATATACTCCCTCCACCTTTCCGCTTTCCCTTCTTTGCTCAGAACTGGGTTTCCATCTGAGCTCTTGATATTCATACAAGTCGTTCTCTTATCTCCAAAGGTCTCTTTAATTTTCCTGTAGGCGGTATCTATCTTACCCTTAGTGAGATAGGCCTCTACATCCTATGTCCTCTAGCCATCCCTGCTTAGCCATTTTGCACTTCCTGTCGATCTCATTTTTCAGACGTTTGTATTCCTTTTTGCCTGTTTCACTTACTGCATTTTTATATTTTCTCCTTTCATCAATTAAATTCAATATTTCTTCTGTTACCCAAGGATTTCTACTAGCCCTAGTCTTTTTACCTACTTGATCCTCTGCTGCCTTCACTACTTCATCCCTCAAAGCTACCCATTCTTCTTCTACTGTATTTATTTCCCCCATTCCTGTCAATTGCTCCCTTATGCTCTCCCTGAATCTCTGTACAACCTCTGGTTCTTTTAGTTTATCCAGGTCTCATCTCCTTAAATTGCCACCTTTTTGCAGTTTCTTCCGTTTTAATCTACAGGTCATAACCAATAGATTGTGGTCAGAGTCCACATCTGCCCCTGGAAATGTCTTACAATTTAAAACCTGGTTCCTAAATCTCTGTCTTACCATTATATAATCTATCTGATACCTTTTAGTATCTCCAGGGTTCTTCCATGTATACAACCTTCTTTCATGATTCTTAAACCAAGTGTTAGTTATGATTATGTTGTGCTCTGTGCAAAATTCGACCAGGCGGCTTCCTCTTTCATTTCTGTCCCCCAATCCATATTCACCTGCTACGTTTCCTTCTCTCCCTTTTCCTACACTCGAATTCCAGTCACCCATGACTATTAAATTTTCGTCTCCCTTCACAATCTGAATAATTTCTTTTATTTCATCATACATTTCTTCAATTTCTTCGTCATCTGCAGAGCTAGTTGGCATATAAACTTGTACTACTGTAGTAGGCGTGGGCTTCGTATCTATCTTGGCCACAATAATGCGATCACTATGCTGTTTGTAGTAGCTTACCCGCATTCCTATTTTTCTATTCATTATTAAACCTACTCCTGCATTACCCCTATTTGATTTTGTGTTTATAACCCTGTAGTCACCTGACCAGAAGTCTTGTTCCTCCTGCCACCGAACTTCACTAATTCCCACTATATCTAACTTCAACCTATCCATTTCCCTTTTTAAATTTTCTAACCTACCTGCCCGATTAAGGGATCTGACATTCCACGCTCCGATCCGTAGAACGCCAGTTTTCTTTCTCCTGATAACGACATCCTCTTGAGTAGTCCCCGCCCGGAGATCCGAATGGGAGACTATTTTACCTCCGGAATATTTTACCCAAGAGGACGCCATCATCATGTAATCATACAGTAAAGCTGCATGGCCTCGGGAAAAATTACGGCTGTAGTTTCCCCTTGCTTTCAGCCGTTCGCAGTACCAGCACAGCAAGGCCGTTTTGGTTATTGTTACAAGGCCAGATCAGTCAATCATCCAGACTGTTGCCCTTGCAACTACTGAAAAGGCTGCTGCCCCTCTTCAGGAACCACACGTTTGTCTGGCCTCTCAACAGATACCCCTCCGTTGTGGTTGCACCTACGGTACGGCTATCTGTATCGCTGAGGCACGCAAGCCTCCCCACCAACGGCAAGGTCCATGGTTCATGGGGGGCGGCGCCCGGACATAGCTGCTGGAATAAATGTCGTCAATGATTTATATTAAGTTCGGAGCAATACCTCGGTTGTACGGAAGGTTTACCACATCCGTTAGCAGAATTATATCGAAGCGTTCTGTAAATCAATAAAACAACGATAAACTGGTATCCGTATTCAATTGACTTATCAACGAGGGGGCATCGAATAAATAATGCAACAAATTTCTTTTGACGGCCAATTGCAGCTTAAAAACTGCGGAACGTGTTGAGGGACATCCTGGAATACTCCTGCCTCAGCTCCTGTAGTTGCACTAAGTTTCGTTTGGTGGCAGCACTACGCGTAAGTAGAAGGTAAGGATGGCACTATCCCGCTTTTGATATCAAATTGACATGACAATTAATTATCCCCACACAACCCCCCAGATGACATAATGTGTTTTCTTCTGCTGGCACATGAGTCCCCACCCCCTCGACCTGCCGGCCGTAGTGGCCGAGCGGTTCTAGGCGCTACAGTCTGAAACCGCGCGACCGCTAAGGTCGCAGGTTCGAATCCTGCCTCGGTCATGGATGTGTGTGATGTCATTAAGTTAGTTAGGTTTAAGTAGTTCTAAATTCTAGGGGACTGATGACCTCAGAAGTTAAGTCCCATAGTGCTCAGAGCTATTTGAACCATCTGAACTCCCTCCAGCTCACCTTCCTCCACCTACCTTATTGGTGGGAATTTCGAATGTCGGCGTGAATTTCGAGCTTTGGCGAGAATTGCATTGTCCCAGGACTGTGCTGAAGTACCGCCACCCGGGAACTGACGGGAAATTAAAAATAGCGATGCTCTTCTGCGACTCAAACGCTTCTCCTCTCTCCCCCCCCCCCCCCCCCCCCAAGCCTGAAAACATTAAAACAGCCTAGATGGAGGAGAGGAAGCTTAGGCTAGTGCTCTTAATTTATTTTGGTTAGAACCTGAAGTAATCACCGGTCCTAATTATGTAATTAATCACAAAGATCAGCCCTAATTACAGAACAACATGCATCGGACTACGCATGGACTGCCTAAATCGGTTATTGGTTATTCCATTCAACTTGTGTATAGTGCTTGGAACAAATTTCACAATATGAGTCGAAACTGATGGCAGACGTCCTAAAACTGTACCCTTCACTTAGTAGCTGGCAGGAAAAAGGCTAGGGTGTAAGGTATTATCCTTATTTCATTTTTGGGTGGGAAATATATTCAACAGATGAGATGCTGTTGTTGGATGGATAGGAGTTTAAAAAGTGTTACCTGTAAGTATACAGCTGAGAACTGTATTTATCACTGTTTGATGTCAAAGTTTGCTACAGTCTCCTGCTTGACAGTCACCTTGCAGCCCAGGTAGTGTGGGCCACTACATGCAGCTGCAGCGGATGGAAAATGCTTCACTGTTCTAATTACACATCGAAACTGTGGTGAAGAGAAACAGCACTCTGTTTAAATGAACAGCTCACAGTGCAACACATGTACTGGGGAAAATCATCATCCTAAATGACTGCAGAGGGCTGGTAGTTGAATGTGCACTGTTATCTATATACGATTACAATCTGAGGAAATTCGAAGCCCTCTTACCGCTCCTCCCCTCTCCCGTTCCCCCTCCTTCCCACCAACTACAGGGAGGGGTGGGGGGGGGGGGGTGACAGGCTTTTACAAATGTCCACTGCTTGGAAAAAAGGAATCTCTCCTCCTCAACCGACCTAAGAACCCTGGAGCAGCCTCCCATCGATATGGTATCAGAGTCTTCAGTACATTGCATTCCGAGTGAGCACATGGATGGGTGGTCAGCGTTATTGACGACGACAAATGGTTCAAATGGCTCTGAGCACTATGGGACTTAACTTCTGAGATCATCAGCCCCCTAGAACGTAGAACTACTTAAACCTAACCTAAGCATATCAAACACATTTGTGCCCGAGGCAGGATTCGAACCCGCGTCCGTAGCGGTCGCGCGGTTCCAGACTGTAGCTCCTAGAACCGCTCGGCCACCTCGGCCGGCGACGACGACAAAAGCAATGCATACAATAGAGCGTGATGTCAGCCTCCTTCAGAAAAAAACCAGATAAATGATTGCAATCCCGACCGCATATTGTTTGTCCAAAAGGACAGCAGCAACCTTCTATGGAACTCGCCCCCATAACTCTAGTAGCCTAGCCAGCAAGCGGCCGCCGTTCTGCGATAGAGAACCATTTTTTTAACATTAACGCATTCCTATATTTAAGCATCTTCTAAAATGAATACACAATCGCGATGATAATAAATGTCCTCTTCACGAAAATTGGCGCATCCCAGTTCCTTTTACCTTATGAGCAAAATCGGTATAGTTTTTAGATTCAACAATTCGCATCTCAGTATTTTGTGACATACAACAAAGTGCACCACCAACGATTACAAATGATGAGACTGTAGATGCCTATTCATGTTCATCCTCCATAAAATAGGGAAAAAAATTTCCACTATTTTGCTGTGAAATCTACCGATCACCGCAGAATGTTCTCGTTGTCTATAAAATATGATTGAAGGAAATAAAAAGCGAGAATTTAAACTTCAAAGAAGAAACATCTATGTTAAGCAATTTCTCTTAGCTTTATGGGCAAATTACACGAACTGATAGCGTCTCTCGCGTTCAGATCAGAGTCTGTAAATAAACTGCCAAGCATGTGTGTATTACAAATATTTTAGACACTTGACATTAGAGAATACAATCTGCCACTCTATTAAATCACTTGTCAGAAAAAAACACAATCATTTTATGTTCAGCAAAAACAAGCTATAATTCAAGAGGATGTTGTGTTTTCTACACTATGGCAAGTCCTATTTTACCACTGCAAAGCAATAATTCATCTGCGCTTAAGAAACAAATCGTCAAAGATTATATTGTAATCGAACCTCCTATAAGGTTTACGTATCTCTCTCCCTTCCGTCACATCGAAGCCAATTACCACCTGCATACTTACATCTGACATTTTTGCTCCATAGTTCCCCTCTGCCGACATATTTGTAAAGTTTCTATCACACAGCGGATTCCTTCGTTCTAGTTTTTTAAGCAATTTCATCATCACAGCTTGTTTCCCGCAATCTGCTCACATGTCGGGAAAAATACTAACATGTCTAGGTTCCATAACGAGGTATAATCCAAGTTTTGTTTACTTTATAAATAGAGGTTATGAGGTATAAAATAACACAGGACCTGCGGCAACATCAATTTTTTAAACATGCAGTCACGATTCCACGAGAATAAATACAGCAAGTTTCTATTAGTTTTGTGAGCAAAATGGGTGTAGTTCTGAGAGAACTATCTGCACCCAAACTTTAACCAGTTGTTCCACTCCTTGTAATAGAACCTCTTATAAGATTTTACCGTGTTTCTCTTTTCCAATACATCGAAAAATCAAATACTGTCTGAGGGTTGACATCGAGCATATTACATATACATGTATCACTCCATTGGAACAAGTGGCCATTGCTCGAAGTTGCTTGCACAGATCTGCATAAAGTTTTGTCGACTGTACTGGAGGAAGACCGTAAACAATAACTATCAATCACAAGAAAGGGTTCCCTTTATCGGGCCTTCAAAAGCATTGTTCTTTTGGCTGTAACACATCCAACCAGTGTACCACTACAGCTTGTACACTGCCACACACTTTGTTTTTCTACCATGAGCTTGAGGTCTGTGTCAGATGGTAAACCGACATTAACGCGGTTCAGTCCTTTGGTTCTCACAACAATCTGAACATTGCATGGTGTAAAATATCCAGAGCTGTCTCTGCGTTTTTTTTTTGGTGGAAAACCAGAGCATCGCAGGTACTTGCAGAAAGTCTGTATAGATTTGGAAGTGAACAAAAACATTACCATTGGGCGATGCGTCTGTTGTTATCGCAATAAATCGTGGAAACCTGTCCGATATCCTATGTGTTCATGGCCGCACACAACTGTGACTTCCGTAATGTTGGAACATGCGACCACACTAATTCTAGGTGATCGACGAATCACAGTCAAGCTACACACTGTACAACTAAATGTCTCTGACACACTTGTTCCCCTGTTGGGGTACTCAAAGATTGTGCCCATTTGGTTTCTCACTGCGAGACAGAAGACCATAAAAGAGCAACGAAGGATCATCTGTGCCGATCTGCCTGCGCGTTACGAAACTGATCGTGAACATCGTCACAGGCAATGAAACGTGGGTTTATCAGTTCAAACCGGAGACATAGTGGCGACCCATGGAGTGGTGCCTCGCCAACACTTTGTAACAACAATGACGTTGTACTATTGTACATATAAATAATATTTTTTTCCATCAGATTTTTCGTTAAACTTGAGTAATTGGTGTTCTGATTTCATTTGTTTTTTGTTTCATGTCATTGTGTTAAGAAAACTGTAAACAAGTATCAATGTGAATATTAATGTTTATGTCAAATGTCAAGTAATATTGTAATAGAGTTGAAATGTAACAAATGTTGAGACTGTTGTAAGATGTTTAAAATTGTAATTGTGCGTCTGGTTCATACGTAGGCAATGTGTTAGGATATGTAGAATGCGAAACCTCGGGTGTATACCCTCTCTGTAAGGGAGCGGTAAAAGGTGGATGGCGGGCGAGCGCGGGAAAATGCACGCGGGCACTGCACGGCACAACGGGCTCAGCAGTAGTAGTTGGAGTTTGGCATTGGTCTGAGTAACACCTTCTGGAGCGAGGAGGCTCTCCTGGAAGACGTAGTTTCACTGAGCCTCGGGTATGCTGTTCCAAAGCCCACACAGCATGGGAAAGTTCCATAGGCACTAAATGGAAAAGTATTGCGACGCTAAGAAGAATTAAAGTGCCGATACGTCAAGAGCCATAGCTGTGGTTGTAAGTGTGCTCTGTGCCTCGCCATCTCGCCGCTCGCAAAACGCCGCATCGATACAAGCAGGTTGAAACTTTTAGTACTGTATTCGTGTGGACCATAGAGTGAACAGTCCAATAATAACCTAAATTTTACCAGAACTTTCCCCTCATTTAATTATCCTCACAACAAACCTAGACAGGATCCTTTCCAAATGTTGTGCAATACGAGTGTCCCGAAATGAAAAATTAAATTTTGAGTTAATAATAATTACTTGTAGACCTAGGTATGTTAGAATGGTGTTTAAAGAACTGTTTTGCTAATAAACCAGTAAATGAATAACGAAGGTCTATCGAAGTTGAAAGATAACTTTAATATTGATATAGTAATGAAGTTTAATTATTTCGAGACAGATATAAAGGTATTTAAATGAACAGTAAATAAGAAAAAAAAAGAGTAGTAACTCCTATACTGGAAATCTTGAACGCATAATAATTTCAGTAATCAATCTTTTTATACAGTTTCAGAGTCCTCCCCCTCCCCTTTTATTCATTTGAATTCTGAAGTGTTCTAAATTGGTTTGACCAGCAAAAGTTAAAGTCAATATAAAAGCCAAAATTTATCAGTGTTTAATCTTTATTAAAATTGACATTTTGTGTGTGGGTAACCCATGCCCGATTTTAATCAGATCAATAGACAGTACGAAGTTTTGTAGTATACATTATAGTGTAGTGTTATGTATTCATGGTTTTTCCATATCAGTACAGAACGTGGAACTATCAGTTCAATAGATTTTCTGGTTCTAAAATTTTACTATATTATGCAGTGTTACTACGTGTTGTTTTGCATGAATATACACCAACTTGTACAGGGAAGAAACTCAGTTAATGCCTAATTAGGCTGGCGACCGTATTATTATCAAATTGGTAGCATCTTAAGTGTTGCTTTTGGTCCATCTTGACGTGTAATTGCATTTTGAACTTACTTGACAGATCATTGTTACTACAGAATGGGTGTAAGTCTGATTTGTCACCATTCAGGTACCCGCGGTCGATATCGATAGAATAATCCTTTCTCATAAGGTGAACCCCGCTCACTTACCATAGTACAGGCTTTAATGAATATTGTGTGCCCCACGCGCGCGTTACAACTTCTCAGAAGAAAAAGTTCGAACCGGCACCCTCAGCTGGTAAAGTCTTCTCGACCCCTGAAGGAGTTATTCTGTCTGATGTCCTCCCTCATGGTGCAATGATCAACTCTGATCCGTACTGTACTACCCTCAGGAAACTGAAGAAACGACTTCAGCATATTTGTCACTACAAAGACACAAACGAACTTCTCCATCTCCATCACAACACGAGTCTGCGCACCCAAGAGGAGCTCACAAAACTTCATTGGACTTTTCTTCCTGATCCACTCTGCGACCTGGATCTCGCATCTTCCCACTTCCACCTGTCTGAGCCAGTCAAGGACGCACTCCACATGAATCAGTACGTAGATGATGGTAAAGTTATTGACGCCATGCAAACAGACCCTCGTCTATTGACAGAGATTTTATAGGAAAACAGGATTTGGTGGCCGAATGGGTGGGGAATAGCATGGTGTACTGGAAACTTCAATGTAACCAATTTAGTGTCAAAATGTGTAGCATTATTTATTGAATGCCACTCATACAACCTAAAAATAGATGCTGCATCTGTGCGTGACCTACAGGTTCTATAAGAATACTGCTCTGCTATTATGAGCTAGCCGTGGCGCGGCTGGCGCCAGTGTTCTGGCACTTAGAATGGCATAACTGCCATCGATTATAAGGTACCACCTTTGCCTTCCACGATTCAGGCCGGTGGTCGGGTGGTTAACGGGGAGAGAAAAGAGACAGCGAAGTGGATTCGCAGGGGGGGAGGTGGCTTGTTGACGTTTACCGTGAGGCCTGTGGTACGACGCCTGTATGCTATGGGAAGGGTCACCGAGAGATCCCGGCAGTGACCTGATGGGACCTCGGGTTTTGTATCGCGGTGGTGCGCTGTAGTGTTTTGGGGCTTTTCCGCTGCGAAGGCATGTATAGGTTCTTGTTGCTGGCCATTGAGGTGTGTCTATGGCTTGACGGAGGAAATGTGTGATGCTCGCCGCTGTTGCATGTGAAAACGCTTCGTCTGCCTTGTGTCTGTGCAGGAAATTTTGTGAAGTAAATAGCTGATACCACGGCGACGTCTTGCTCTCACGCGTTGTTAAATATTTTCGCAATTACTGAATGGTGAAGATACCACACGAGTAAAGCAAATGAAGCCATTTGCGCCATACTAAGGTACTGTTTTATTCTGCTTAAATCTGTTTCAGTTATGTGTGCATTTATATGCCCTTCTTTAGTTGCAAAAGTTATAGAAATGTGTAAACAGAGAGCTATGTGGAAAGGGATGTAGAGTTGAAACCCTCCCAATAAGTGAATGCACTCGAACTCTGTACTACTAAATGTGCCTTTCGATACCACCACCTACCCTGAGTAATAAGTGTTATTCAAGGTTGTCATGGTACTGTAAGTAATTATTATACACAAAATTGTTTATTCTGATTATACTAAATTGGAGATGTCAGGTCGGTTGTGTGCCGCTGTAAATTACTATTTTCTCCTCTGTGTGGTAGCCTAGCATAGTCAGTGGCTTCAATCATCATTCCTGTCATATTCCGACTTTTGTAATCGCGGGTTTCCTTAAGCTGACATTGTTGAGTTGTAAGACCTATAAACAGGCAAGTCAAACTGAGTATTCTATGAGCTCAAGACGATATCCTATTACGTGGTACGTTAGTTTGTTATAGGTTGGAAGTATTTTACATGTTATTAATATTCTGATATCTGCTTTGTCTAAGGAGGAGCTAGTTCTGTGAAGTAGTCGTTTATATTTTATTAGTGTTTTACGCGTTGTGCCTTGTCATGTTAATTGTTTTTAAGAAGCTACAAATGATTCTGTGTACGTTGCAGGTAGCTGAAACTGACGTGTTCACGGGGGTCTCGTCCTGACAGGGTTGATAGCGGCCCTTTTTACTACGGCACATCTGTCTATCCGCCTTCAGTACATTTGTATCGCTTCCATCGTTACTACGTTTGTCGAGTGGAATTAGGGCTTACTGCAATCACCTTATATGTTGAACTTAAGTATCTCCCTTGCCAGGGCGCGAACCTTCGTGGATATAGTCGTATTCTCATCTATGAAGATTGATAGTATTATTCATTTGTTCTCGTCACATGTATGATTATTTATCTTGTTATATTTCATGTCAGTAAAATGTGTTAGCCAGGTCCGAATTGGGACGTTGTATTCTCCTCTTGTGGAAACAAATTCAAGTGATTTTATTCCTTTTTTAAGTAGCCTTTAGATGCGTACATTTTGCCTCCATGTTTGGTGTTTTTATGGATTCCACGTTAATTAAAATTACAATAAAGGTTATTTGGCAACGGAGGCAACGGAAGGTTTCGTGTATTTATTAGTTTCTAAGTTGATCCTAAGTTAAGTCCAGGAACCCTACCAATGAGTTTGGGAACTGTCTTTCTTACTTTCAATGTGTAGAAATTATTGTTCAATGTATTGTTTCGACGTGCTTTAGACACACAGGCTGGCAGGTTTTTTGATTGCAGTTAACAAATAATAACTAATAACACAGTGGAGTTCCCTTTTTCTTCTTTCACGGTTTAAAAGTTGTTCGATCAAAAGTTGTGTGCATGTGGCTGTCTTTAAATTACATGAAGTGTCAGAACCTCCCAATTACTGAATTAGTAATGCCTCTCCGCACTACTGCGAATCGGTGGACTGTGGGACAATCCTGAAGTTAGGCAGAAGGTTTTAGTGGCTACTGTCGGACGTTTCGCGAGACAGAAGCGATTACTCCGGCCGGCTCAAGTTGGCGGCAGACTCAGTAGGGGAAGATCTGGTTTCCGTCCGCGACACGTGCACTGCAGGTAGGGAGCGAGACTGAGAACTGGCAGGGTGGAGACGGGCGGTGACTTACAAGTGCCCATTTGGCGGTCTGGCCGGCGCAACTTGGCCGAGAGATGGCGGAGCTGCGATAGCCACGGAGCCGGAGCCCAGGAGAGGACGGCAGGGACGGTGTCTGATTCTGCAGTCAGGGCGCTGCCGGTGGCGGCTGCTGACCCGGAAGGACGAGCGAGTGGCGCCGGCCGGCCGGCTAGGAGACGCTGGCGGGGTTCCTACGCTCGCAGGTGGAACGGCAGGACAGCTGGAACAGCTATGCCGATACCACGGGTAGTGAAAACAGAGCTTCACAAAAGAGGCACTACTGTGTACACCAGGGCCGGCCAGAAATTCTGCACGAGTGCGGTGCCCCTGCACATGTGCAACTTACGGGTCACAGCGTGCACGATGCAGCCGTCAGCGTTCATGTAGTGCATGTTTCTACGCACAGATGTCGCTTTATCCACTTGCTGGGAGTCTCTGTACCGGCGCGTTCTAGTGCTCTTTCACAGCTTGCAAGCCAACCATGGGAAGGTATACTGTCACAGTCTACTCATTGAGATGTCTACTTTTATGTTAACAGTTTAACCCAGTAAGACAAGTAATACAGTTAACATCCGTGGGTTTTTATTATAGCAGCTTGACTGACGGCACGTAAATACGCGTAACGTTTTCGATTCAGTATTTAAGAAAGAGAGCACTTAGCGACTTCCAACGAACCTTATTCATGATTTCAAATAACATTAAACTAATGTAAGGTTTACTATAACTAATTCTCGGTGCCCTCAGTTACACCCACATAATTTCTGTCTCACTGACCTCTGAACGGAATGATAACCGCAGACCTCTCGATGATCACCTGTTATTTCAATACCATTATTGCTACATCTTTCATCAGTTCCGTCTGAAGTCTGCGTAATAACCGACAATTAGATGAATGTTACGTTTTATCGACTTCAGCTGAGCGTAGCCCTTCACACATTAAAAAATACCTAAATGTAAGTGTACATTGGAACAATCGGTTTAATGACCAACTTTCCTGATAATAATGTAACATGGAGCAGAATGAGGCAATAATGCACAGTTAGCAAACAATAATTTTTAATTATGAAAGGAATAAATCCAAACACGTTTATCATTGGTAATGAGAAATGATAATCGAGTTGATGTGTCTCATCCATTTTCTTAAGGACATTTAGTTTTGCTTGCCGTTCTTCACTGTTGAGTACACTACACTCGTCTTTGTGATATGTACTGTAGTGTCTCTCAATTGAAAACTTACGCTGGCCGCCTATTATTCGGCGGCATAGCAAACGCTGTGACTTTTCACCAACGGCTAAAAAAAAGAATTGCAGTTCCCAGTCATTTTTAAACGACTAAGAACATAGATCTCCCGTCCTTTGCTTTTTCACAGTACCTGCCATTTCTCAGTACTTCTCTGTTAAGGTTACGGTTACCAGGGGTAAACGAGACTGTGTGTGTTGCGCTCTTGCTTGTACCACATAAACAGGGAAGTGGAGCCGCCGCCGTTCATTTAGGACACATGACTAATAACAGATGTCGCTGTCACTCGCTGTCGCACACGTGCGCACATGTGCAACACTTCCGCACGTCTGCACACCGTGCAGCATTTGGCCGGCCCTGGTCTACACGAAGGATGCGGGAAAGATATGCATTTTATCTTGAGTGTGGTTTCATTGCCACTGGATGTATAGAAGTGAAGAAAGCTACGGATAGGAAGATGGTAGATAATACGAGAGGATATATCTAGACAAAATTACTCATCAAATGCACGTTTAATGAGGTTTCCAACGTAAATAATGAAATAAAATAGACGTAAATAACCAACGTTTCGCACAACATCTGGCATTTAACCAAACTCGAAGAGGAAACTTGGCGAGAAGTCTAGAACACAGACGAATACAACTCATTCGGCAAAACTTCATCACTCTCTTTGATAGTCTTTCCCATTGAAAGATTTCATCAATACATCACAGGGTGTGCCAGCCGGTGTGGCCGAGCGGTTCTAGGCGCTTCAACCTGCAGCCGTCCGACCACTACGGTCGCAAGTTCGAATCTTGCCTCGGGCATGGATGTGTATGATGTCCTTGGGTTAATTAGGTTTAAGTAGTTCTAAGTTCTAGGGGACTGATCACCTCAGCTCTTAAGTCCCAAAGTGCTCAGAGCCATTTGAAACATTTAATTAGAACATACACAGGGTGTTCGGGAATTCTAGTCACAAACTTCCTGAACTTGTAGAGGTTAGTGCGTACATGATATTTTTAGTAGGAACTCTATCGAGGTGCGTACAGTTTCCATTCTACGACGGTTCCAATTCAGATGTTCCACTCATTCACTTCTGCCTGAGAAACTGAATTAGACGAGACGCAATACAGTTACTAGGTAACAATTCGAAAGGAAACATAACGAAACATCCATTTATCACCAAAGCACATTTGTTTTGAATTAACACTTAAATATTACGTGTTTACACTATTTTAAACATAAAAAGAAACCAGCATACTGTACATACATTATATAGTGTTTAAGGGGGGTAGAACGTCAAACGGGCCGACTTGGAGCAGGAGAGGCACCACAGGACATTTTATTTTCTACTGCCTATACATTTACAAATAAATTCATAAAACTGTATCAGCATGACCAGGAAGGATTCAGTGTTCACACTCATTGCAGCGGAAGTGCAAAAACATAACAAAATAATTTTTTTTTAGATATGGAATTTCATCATTTTTTCGCTTACTGTTGGCTGCATTTGTTGCTATAGGTACATTGTTTTTCACAAGTAAGAGAGATTCTTTGATAAATTTTGCACACCATACAAACCATATTTACAAGTGTATGAAACTCTAGAATTTTCCAAGTCTATTAAAACTGTAGTAAAAATTTAGATAATTAACTACAAAATTTGATTTTTTTCTAAACATAAAGTTTAAAACGTAACAGCTCATTCATTTTTTCATAAATTAAATAGATTCTACAGTTTCATACACCTGCAAGTATGGTTTGTGTGCTATGTAAAATTCATCGAACAGTCTCTCCTACTTATGAAAGAAAGTGTACCTATAGCAACAAATGCAGCGAATATTAAGTGAAAAAATAATGAAATTTCACATGTAAAAAAATTATTTTGTTATGTTTTTGAACTCCCGCTGCTAAGAGTGTGAATCCTGAATCCTTCCTGGTCATGCTGACAAAGTTTAATGAATTTACTTGTAAAAGTATAGACAGTGGAAATTAAAATGTTCTGTGGTGCCTCTCCTGCTCCAAGTCGGCCCGTTTGACGTCCTACCCCCCTTAAGTGTTAATGGAGACAAGTGTGCTTAAGTGACAGATGGATGTTTCGTTATGTTTCCCATCGAATTGTTGCCTAATGACTGTATTACGTCGTGTATGGTACAGTTCCTGAAGCCGAGGTGGATAAGTTAGACATCTGAAAGGAAACTGTCATAGAACGGGAACAGTATGTTCCCAGACATGGATTCCTATTCAGAATATTATACACTTTACATTAAAACTTGCTCCATAGATCATGAATACGACATTTCATAATCATGTGGAACATGTCAGTTTAACATAAGTTTTCTTAGCGATATAATCCTCCTTTTAATCCTTCTTTTTTAAATTACTGCTTGATATCTACATATTTATTTATTGAGGAGAAGGGGTTGTCATTCAGAAATTCTTTTAATTGTTTTTAAGTGCTGGTTTGCTATCTGTTAGATTTTTAATGCTATTTGGTAAATGACCAAAACTTTTTGTGGCAGCTTAATTCACCCCTTTCAGTGCTCAAGTCATATTTAACCAAGAATAATGAAGATCACAATTTCTTCTAGTGTTGTTGCTATGCACTTTGCAATTACTTTTGAATTGGGACAAGTTATTAATAACAAACTTCATAACTGAAAATAGGCACTGAAAAGGTACTGTATACATCACGAATTCCCTAAATAAATGTCTGCAAGGTGATTTTGGCAGACTCCAGCTACACGCTTTTTTTAAGTGAATACTTTTCTTTTAATGATGAATTACCCTAAAACATGACGCCATGTGAATGCAGTGAATGAAAATAGGCATAGTAGCCTAATTTTCTGATATGGTTATCATCAAAATTTGCAATAGCTCTAATAGCATAAGTAGCTTGTGAGTTAATGAACATTTAACTCTCGTTTAAGTATATGGCCGAAACAGACAGCCTTACAGGAATTGTGAAACGAATCCTGTCGTCGAGAACTGTGTGCCACAAAGAGCGCAGATCCGCCACGAGACGGGGAAATTCACAGGCGTCTGTTGTGCTGAATGAGGCCAGGCTGATCAGGCCTAAGCACTATACTGTGTGAATGAGACAGACGAGAACCTACATCACAGGGAAACCCCGTAGAAGCTGTTTGTGCCCAGAGAGGCGTAGCAGTGTTAAATATGGCGGAGCTAAGATTGGCCATAAATTGAAACATTTATGAGAACTATTTAATTCTGTAGTATATCAGGGAACGAATCCACATTAACCTACCATCTTTCTTAAATTCTCATGGTGATCCCAATAAAGCTTGAATATTAATGATATCGATAATAGTTTAGGATTTACTGTTAAAGTGAAACTAACATGTTTTGTAACCGAGATGTGAATGATAAAATCTGAACGCTTTGGTCGACCTTAACCATCGACATTTGATATAAAAGAGCACCATTAAAACGGCAAATGTTGTAAATAGAAACTTTGTAACTTCATTTGTTTAAAAGATCTAGTAAATTTAAATTATCAGTATAACATCAGATCATCATTTCCTCCACACATAACACATTAAACTATGACAGCATGACACCCTATTGAATCATTAGGTAATAGAATATTTGTTGTAAAGTTTAGTGCATAATAGTTACTTTTGTTCTTTACTTATCACAAAGCACATTGGTGCAAGGCTACTGCCCGTGACTTTCACAGTTGAGAAGGAAATTCAATTGGTTTTATTTAAAAGAGTTTATTATGTAATGGACATTATTGCTATTTTATTTAGAACGTGAAAGTGTTCAAGCTTTGATTGTTGATATTGTTAAAATGTAAAATAATGTAGCATAAGCCGTAGCCAATCTGATGGACGGCTTCAGGGAAGGGAACTGCACTAGTCAGTTGAGCGACGATGTTCAGCACGAGGGAGACTTGGCCGGAGTCGGGCAGCGGGACTGTTACGGTCTAGATGCGAAAGTGGACATTCTTTGGGTTCCAAAGAAGTGAAACTATTTAGAAAATTTCGCATTGTTAGGTATCGCGGGTCCCTCGGTCCCGCGGCTGCCGAACATCTTTGGGATGTTAGCTCGCAGTTGGGGGGCCTCTCTGCCCCTGGTAGCTGAGTGGTCAGCGCGACGGAATGTCATACCTAACTACCCGGGATAGATTCCCGGCTGGGTCGGATATTTTCTCCGCTCAAGGACTGGATGTTGTGTTGTCCTTATCATCATCATTTCATCCCCATCGAGACGAAAGTCTCCGAAATGGCGTCAACTCTAAAGACTTTCACAAGACGAACGGTCTATCCGACGGGTGGCCCTAACCACACGGAATTTACAATTGGGGGCTCGTCTGGGACAGGAATTTGGAAAGTGTTAGTTGAAGGATAAGAATCTAGTAAAGTGTTCGAACAAGATTGGGTTTTGGAAAGTGTTAGTTGAGGACAATGAACTCTGGAAGGTTTTACAACTGGATTTGAATTCTGCAAAGTGTTTCCAAAAGTATTATCTGAACTTCAGTAGGCAGGACATCTCGCAAAAGTTAAATTCGAGATCGGTTCAGAGTAAGCAGACAAATAGTTTTCAGAGTGGAAATCATAGCTTCAGTCCGAATAACTACTATGAAAGGCATCTGGAAAGTTATCAACCGAATGCAAACAGAAATTTTGATAAGGGAAACGGTAACAGGAATATATGCAATTAGAAATTTCAAACGGGTAATGGGAATGGCTACTTTCGTGACAGGGACCAACACCAAGAACGCGGCACCTGGTGAAATGAACCAGCGTAATACGAGATCGGGAAACTAAGTTCCGCCGCATCTCAGGTCCGGAGATGGCAAGAAAACCGGCCATGAATAGAATGCGAGTAAACGTAAATGTGATAGGTGTGAATAAACCAGTAGAAAGACGCCAGAATTTTGAAGTGAAATTAGTAAGAGATGAGAATCAAATAGATAAATTTTCAAATCAGATCATAAGTAAAAGGCGTAATCCTATGATAATGAAGGATGGCGATAAGGGCGATGACGATGATTTAGGGCTAAATGATTTGTTTTATGGATGTGAGACGAAAGAGTGTGTGAATGTTAATACAATGACAGATTCTAGGTGCCAAAATGGGGCTGAGGTGCAGCTGAATTTGGTGGAGTTGAATGGTATAGAAAATTCTGAATTGGTACTAACAATCGGTAACTATTATAGTGATGAAGGTGATGATGTTTTTTGTGATATTGTGACGGCAAAAGTTGTTAAGGAGGTTAATAAGGGCGGCGTAGCATTAGTCTCGTCAGATGTTGATGAATTTGTGTGTATCGGCGGATATTGGTGTATTATTTTTGAAGGAAGATAATAATGATGTTTTATGTGCTGAAGTTACGAATGTTGAGGCTGCTGGTATTGATGCTTCAGAGGACGAAATCTGTGCTTTTCTTTCTACTAATGGAGGTGAATCCCAAATTCTGGATGGGTCTGTGAATCTTGAATGTTTGTTTGAGAATGAATGTGGATCTGAATTCGATGTGTGACCAGAAATTAGTGTGGCGCAGGAGCATGTACGAGCGGAAAATGTATTATGCTTAGGTTTAGATCAAAATGCAGCGGAATTTAATGGTACTATTGATTCTGAAATTGCACGACGCTGTAGCAACAATTTATGTGATGTAACAGCAGAGGATGGTGAAACTATGAACGGTTCTTGTATTGGTGATTTGTCAACAGAGGTAAATGAGGTTTTATGTAGCAAGTGGAATGATGTATCAGCAGCAATACTTTATTTCATGATAATTATGTTGTAGCTACTAACATCGATGATTGTAAGGTAGAATAGAGTGAGTTTGATTCTAATATAGGAAGCGATGTTTGGACAGAATGGTATCTTAAGGAGGAATGCGATTTTACTATAACTGATTGGCGATGGTACGGTAGAACATTATGATCGTTATTGCCTCATTTGTGGACTCGGGAGAACTTTAAGATAGCGAGAGGTCTAGTAGGGAGAAAAATGAAATCGGGGCGAAAGAACATTTAATGAATTATTTTTGGACGAATACGAAACTGGGGGGTGAATCGAACAGGATATGTGTACTCTAGAGATGGAAGAGAAGGGACGAGATGTAGAGAATTATTTATTGGGGGAACATGTTTAGAGCGAAAGGCAATGATTAATGTTCAGCCTATCATTTAAATTAAAGTCAATGGTTCAAATGGCTCTGAGCACTATCGGACTTAACTTCTGCGGTCATCAGTTTCCTAGAACTTAGAACTACTTAAACCTAACTAACAAGGACATAACACACATCCATGCCCGAGGTAGGATTCGAACCTGCGACAGTAGCGGTCGCTTGGTTCCAGACTGTAGCGCCTAGAGCCGCTCGGTCACACCAGCCGGCCTAAAGTAAATGACAAAAAAGTAGACACACTGCTCGAGTCTGGAAGTAATGTGTCGGCGTGAAAAGTAACGCAACTGGATATTCGCCTTTGTAGGTGATGAAGTCAAACCGAAATTTCTGTTAACGGACACTGTGGAGCTCCCGCAGCGCCTAGCTGACTCGGCTGTAGAGAGGGAGCAGGTGGTAAATGTTGTGGTTGGCAGGAGAGCCAACACCGTTTTACTAAAGGAGGCCGAAATGCACGCGTTTTAGCTCACGCAGGCTGGCGTGAGGTCTGGAACATGACAAGGAAATTACAATTTAGAAAAACGGACGTGGCTGGTGGAATACTTAACTTTAATCCATTAATGATGAACGTCGGTCTTGACGGTACATGATTCACAATATCAATAGTAACTGATAATGGCGTTTTGCTAGGTCGTAGCAAATGACGTAGCTGAAGGCTATGCTAAACTATCGTCTCGGCAAATGAGAACGTAAGTAGGTAGTGTATCATCGCTAGTAAAGTCGGCTGTACAACTGGGGCGAGTGCTAGGAAGTGTCTCTAGACCTGCCGTGTGGCGGCGCTCGGTCTGTAATCACTGATAGTGGCGAGACGCGGGTCCGACGTATACTAACGGACCGCGGCCGATTTAAAGGCTACCTCCTAGCAAGTGTGGTGTCTGCCGGTGACACCACAGTAAAATCCTGTATGGAGAAGTTGGCAGCGGAAAGGAAGAAATGGCACGATGGGTGGTACAAACCAATTAAATACAAAATAAGAGACGAAGTCCTAGTATGTACGAAAGAAAAGTCCAGCGAAGCCGTTGGAGAAACAAAAAAGTTGTTGAGCTGTGCTATGGGCCATTTGTAGTGGCAGAATGTCCGCACCCTAATGCCTACCGACTCAAACACTCTGTTTCAGGAAAACCTCAAAATTGAGACTCTACATTAAAAATGGGAAGTAGGTTAAGAGATAAGTGTATCCGTGTTTAGGTTGTAAGAATATTTGGAGGGGTAATTTGCAATGTCTTATTTCAGGATTTATTGTAACTTGTTTGTTATTTCGACGCATAATGATTTTTCTGGCACAAGGTCTGTGTGATTATAAAGAGATAGCTTAGACGCACATTAGGCTGGGAGGGGGTGGGAGAACTCGAGTATTTGGTGAACGGTACCAAGTCCAAAATCAGTGCACAGTGTGTGTATAAATTAGGTTTTTGGGGGTATATAAGGGATTTAGGCTTAAGTTTTTGGGTAGTTTTATGTCTGTTGTAGTTTCCAAAATTATAAACGATGGTTACGCCAGTTTGGGTGCATGGTGGTCGGAGAAATTTGGAAAATGGAAATTAGTAATGCTTATCAAGGAAGACAGATGCATGTTTATCTACTTATCTGAGAATATTTGGGTGAATAATTTATTGTAGTATGGAGTAACAATTTCTGTGCGCAGCTTCGCTGCACGAAAAAACGAGGGCTGAGATTTGTTCATATATGTTGTTAGTTTTGAGTCTAAGGGAGTTATGTAAATTAAAGAAAATATTAATTTGTCGGTGAAGTCGATTGGGAATCTGTCACGAAACGCATGTCTCTAATAGGACTTGAATAACGCGTCAGAATCATTGAAGAATTTACGAGTATCTTACAAACGTTGTAAATCAGTTGTTTACTGTGTACATTTGATCGTTTTGTATCGATTCCTCTGGGGGAAATGAGCAGTGCAGATCCTGGGTGGTTTCGAAAAGTGTTTGTATTCTGTTTTGTACACCAGATTCCAATTTCAACAAATTTGCTCCCTCAAAACGAGGGCGTTGAAATGCAGAGCAATACAGAATTTGCGGGGGGGGGGGGGAGGGGGGGGGGGGGAATCGGCTCCGAATTCGTGTGGCGCCGCTGGAGACATCGTTGTGACGAAAGCGTTCTGTGAAAGTGAGCGCAGTGTCATTGTTATTTCTGCGGCATTTCAACAGACAGTTGGTTGTGATAAATATGTAGTTCTATTTAACGAATCCTGTCGTCCAGCACCGTGTGCCACAAAGAGCGTAGATTCGCCACGAGATGGGGAAATTCACAGGCATCTATTGTGCTGAATGAGGCCAGGCTGATCAGGCCTAAGCGCTGTAGTGAGCCAGTGAGACAGACGAGAACCTACGTCACAGGAAAACCCCGTAGGACCTGCTTGTGCCCAGCGATGCTAGCAGTGTTGAATATGGCGGACGTAAGCTCGGCCGTAAAGGATAACATTTATGAAAACTATTTAATTCCCTAGTAATTCAGGGAATGAAGCCACAGTAATTTTAATCTACCATCTTCCTTAAATTTTCATAGTGATCCCAATAAAACCTGAATATTGATCATATCGGTAATAGTTTAGGATTTACCGTTAAAATGAAATTAACAAGTTTTGTATCAAAGATCTGAATGCTAAAATCTGAACGCTTTGGTCGATCATAACGATCGACATTTCATATAAAATGCGGATCATTAAAATGACAAATGTTATAAATATCAACTCTGTAACTTTATTTGTTTTAAAAGATATAATAAATTTAAATTATCAGTATTTTCAGTTAAGCATCAGATCATCATTTCGTCCACACAGAACACATTGAACGATGACAGCATGACACGTTATTGAATCATAAGGTAAGAGAATATTTGTTGTAACGTTTAGTGCATAATACTCACTTTTGTTCTTTATTTATTTATCAGAAAGCACATTGGTGCAAGGCTACTGGCTGTGACATTCAAAGTTAAGAAGGAAATTGTATTGGCTTTATGTAAAATAATTTATTATTTAATGGATATTATCGTTACTTTATTTTCAACTAGAAAGTGGTCAAGCTTTGATTATTTGAAAATGTTAAAACGTAAAATAACGTACAATAAGCCGCAGCCAATCAGATGGTCGGCTTTAGGAAAGGGATCTGCACTAGTCATTTGAGCGACGATGTTCGGCATGCGGTAGACGCGGCCGGAAACGTGCCGAGGGACAGTTCTGGTCTAGATACCAAAGGGACAGTTCGAATTGAGAGGCGAAAGCCCACAGTCGGTCTTTAGGTAGCTGGGAAGCGAAACGACTTAGAAAATTTCTCGTTGTATTGTATCACGGTACAGTCTCTGAGCTATGAGTAGCTGTGGGCCTGGTGTGAACTCGCCTAGATAACGAGGTGGAGTATTGGACTTGTATTTCTCGATGAGATTGTGAATGATAGAACTGTGTCAAATGGATATGCGCTCGAGTGTAACAGTAACACTAAGTACAACCACTTTCGCTACTAGATTGTTTCCCGAGTAAACACTATTCTAACCAGTTGCAACTGTGTGGCCTACATCATTTATGGAGCGTTAATTTAGCTCCCGATATTATTATTACTGTTATTAAACGTTATATTAATTTCGAATGTTTCATACAATTTCGAAAAGTTTCCATCAGCCAGACAACTTAACTAAAGGGTCACAAGTGTCTAATTTATGGCGTGTAATGCGACACGTGCGTTTCAACCCTAGACGAGTCTGACGAAAGACATTTCGACGAAGAGGAACCGCCAAGCTTCCAAGCTGACCCTAAACGTTTCACCAGATCATCAATGCGTCTCTTCCAGTTCAATTTCTCATCAAGGCACACACCCAGAAATTTTGAATATTCTACCTTAGCGACAGACTTCTCTTCAATTTCGATATTTATCTATGGTGTAATGCTATACTGTGCACAATTCTGCATGTATTGCGTTTCTCAAAATTTAAATCATATCCATTTGGAGATAACCACTTAATAATCTTCTGAAAGACATTATTTACAATTCTGCAGGTAATTCTAATTTGTTGTATTCTTGTATCATCGGCAAAGAGAACTAGATTTACTTCTCTATGAATATAGAGTGTCAAGTCATTAATATTTATTAAGAATAATAAGGGAATGGACAGTGTGATGAAAGGAGGATATAAGATGAACATCAACAAAAGCAAAACGAAGATAATGGAATGTACTCGAATTAATTCGGGTGACGCTGAGGGAATTAGAGTAGGAAATGAGACGCTTAAAGTAGTAAATGAGTTTTGCTATTTGGGGAGCAAAAAAACTAAAGACGGTCGACGTAGAGAGGATATAAAATGTAGACATGCAATGGCAAGGAAAGCGTTTCTGAAGAAGAGAAATTTGTTAACATCGATTATAGATTTATGTGTCAGGAAGTCGTTTCTAAAACTATTTGTCTGGAGTGTAACCATGTATGGAAGTGAAACGTGGACGATAAATAGTTTAGACAAGAAGAGAATAGGCGCTTTCGAAATGTGGTGCTACAGAAGAATGCTGAAGTTTAGATGGGTAGATCACGAAACTAATGGAGAGGTATTGAATAAAATTGGGGAGGAATTTGTGTCACAACTTGACTAGAAGAAGGGATCGGTTGGCAGGACATGTTCTGAGGCATCGAGTGATCACCAACTTAGTATTGGAGGGCTGTGTGGAGGGGAAAAATCGTAGAGGGAGACCAAGAGATGAATACACTAAACAGATTCAGAATGATGTAGGTTGCAGTAGGTACTGGGAGATGCAGAAGCTTGCACAGGGTAGAGTAGTATGGAGAGCTGCATCAAACCAGTCTCTGGACTGAACACCACAACAAACAACAGTAAGGGACCCAAGAGAGAACCCTGTGGGACACCACTCTTAATATCTCCACAGTTAGAGGACTCTGCTGACTTTTGCAGACTATCTGTACTGTTAATTTCAACCTTCTGCAGTCTTTCAGTGAAATAGGCCTATGAATGAAACCATTTGTGCCCTGTCCTAGTCACACAACAATATTCAAGCTTATCTAAAAGAACTTCATAATTCACACAGTCAAAAGCCTTAGAGAGACGACAAAACATCGCAGCTGGTGATGTTCGGTTATTCTGGGCATTTAATATTTGACCAGTTAAAGCACATACGGCATTTTCTGTTGAAAACGCTTTCGGAAAACCAAACTGACATGTTAGTAATTAATTTGTACAGATAAGTGAAGCTACTCTTGAATACATAATCTTTTTCAAGAATTCTGGATGTTGTCAGAAGTGTGTTTGGGCAGTAGTTTTTAGCATCAGACCAATCCCGTCTCTCATGCGACTGTTTAACAATAGCATATTTCACTCTATCTGAAAAAATGCCCTGTTTCAGTGAGCTGCAACATATGTAACTGCGAATCCTACTTATCTTGTGTACTCACCCCCCTCTTCAAGTCCTAGAAGTTTGTAACAGAATTTTCGAACACTCTGTATACGTCGTCCAAACTCCTATGGGAATCATGATGTGCGATTAGGAGTGTGACGGACGTGGGACGCTGCAGCGCAGTGTGCAGTAATTGGAAATCTGAGTCAGTTGGGGACTGTGTTCTGATGGACGAAGTGATTAAGTCAGCCGCTCATGAGAAACGGTAAATCCGGTCAGACATATATTTTCAGCTTTTGCCACTGCTTTACAATAATGCCCTGCACGGCGAGCCTCCACAATTCCCCACCCATCTTTTCCCATTTCTTTCATTTCCTAGCCGGCCGAAGTGGCCGAGCGGTTCTAGGCGCTTCAGTCTGGAACCGCGCGTCCGCGACAGTCGCAGGTTCGAATCCTGCCTACGGCATGGATGAGTGTGGTGTCCTTAGGTTAGTTAGGTTTAAGTAGTTCTAAGTTCTAGGGGACTGATGACCTCAGATGTTAAGTCCCATAGTGCTCAGAGCCATTTGAACAATTTTTTTCATTTCCTACATTCCATGTTTACTTTTCATGAATATATGCAGTAGTAATAAGCAACTACTTTGGATAACTGATGTCATTAGGATAATATGTTGGATTAAACTGGCACTATATCTGAATATGAAGGACACTAAGAGTCCAGTAATAAATAATAGTGAAAGGCGCAAAGAAAATGTCAACAGATACGCAAAAAGACTACGTAACACCTTGAGAATAGAGTGAAATTGCTATCTGCTCCATTATGAAAGAGGTGTGAGATTAGAATATCGGTTCTTAACACACGAGGACGTCCTGAAAAGTAATATCTCCGAATTATTTATGAGGAATCTCTTAAAATTTTTACAGAAACAAACGATACTAACATTCAGCATCTTTATTCCTCATGTCTACATGTTTATTTATGAACGTACTCATTCTGACAGCGAACTCATGTCTACCAACAGGAAGCTAGTTTGTTGAAACCACCGCTGTAGAACGTTTGACTATGTTGATGGAGCCACAACATCACTTCTGCCTGCACTGCTTCAACATTGTCAAAGTGAATCCTTGAAAGTGTTCTGTAAGTTTTGAAAACAGATGAAAATACGATGGGGCTAAGTCGAATCTGTTTAGAGATCTATCGATGGCAGTGAACGCAACGCGTCGGACTGTAAGAGATGTCACTTTTGTCGTGTGTGGTCCTGCATTGTCATCCTAAAGGAGAGAATGCCCAATGTGTTCAACAAAACGTTTCAGAATATATAGTGAAATGATAGTTTAATATATTGAATGTTACAGAAACAACCCATGCCTATGTGATCAGTCATAAAAACAGTTTTGGAGAAATCTTTAAAAATTGCTTGCTAATAATATTTGCAGATAAGAACACATTAAATTTCAGACACTCAGAGTATCTGCTTGTTACCAAAAATCGCAGTTACACCTATGTACTTGTCCAGTGGTTTGACTATCTTATTTCGGTAATTTGTTTTACTATTCCTTCTGTGGATGTTATATAACCTTCAAATTGTTGAAACAGAAGGTGATTTAGTATCAAACAGCTTTAATCAGTTGCTTTTACAGGTGTTCATTTTTCCACGAAGAAATTTCAATATGGCTGGTATCCCATTTACAGATGTTTACATTTATTGCACCTTGTGAATATTATTTCTTTGGCGACGGCGTTGCAGAAGTTTGCAACGAAAGTTTTGAAGACAGCTTTTGTAAAACGTTTTAATTAAAGAACAATGTTCACGATGCGTCAATGAGTGTAAACATGTGAACATGTGGTGAACAGAAAACGAATGTACTCTCGAAAACGGATCTTTTGAGGCAAAGTCTTTTGGTGCGGTCTCTCTAGATGGGGTACTATTCATATCAGTGCGTTACCTTCTAAACCTTAACGTCACGGGCGCTATAGTTTTGACTATATACACTAGGAACTCTGCTGCCGCATCACGTGACAAGGCGGCACACTAGCTTGAGCAAGTGTGCGCCGTAGGCTCTTGAGTCTCCAATGGTTGCCCTTGCCTGCTCTACAGCCACCCCTAGTAACATAGAACTGATTACTTGACGTCTTAACACAGTTTGTATCATCCTGCCTCTTCTTGTTGTCATTGTGTCTTTTTTTTCTTCCCTTTTTTTTTTTTTTTTGGAAATTTGTCGTAAGTTCTAAGGCACCATACTACTGAGGTCATCGGTCAATAAGCTTACAACACTACTCAAACTATCTAAGTAACTTGCGCCAAGGACAACACACACGCCCATGCCCGAGGGAGGTCTCGAACCTCCGACAGGGGTACAAGGGGGGGGGGGGGGGGTGGGGGGGGGAGAGCTGTGAAATGGAAATATTAGTTGAGTAGAATAGGAGGAGTAGCAATGGTTCTCCCCAAAGTAGCTCTTTTCGTCCTGACAGCCTTACACGTTATAAAAGTGGGAACGATTTTCGCCGAACTTCGTGCATATATCACTGTCTGCAAAGAACCACTGTTGGGGTAAGAACTGTTCTGAAGGGGGTGGGGGTTGAGGTGGAGGTGAAAAAGAAGCTAAGTCACAACCCCTAAATAGCGATACTATAATGATTCGGTACTTGACAAAGAGAACACTTAGTGACTTGCAAAATACTTTACAAGCACTTTGGAACCTTAGCGAGACTTTTTTCTCTCTGTTCCTGTCCTGTCCCCCCCCCCCCCAACCGCTCCCGCTCCACACACACAAGGACACAAACAATAGGATGAAAGGAAAAAAGTTTATCGCTTACTACATTTTCGCTGTTCGTGCAGTAAAACTGCCGCGTCAGGCATGAACTTTTAATTTATTACTTCTCTGCTAACAACTCTGTTCGAATCAATTTTTCAGATGGTATTCACATGTACCACTGAATGTTCCTGTATTAATAAGTTATTGAATGACACATAGTTTAGGAAATATGACATCATGAACATTGAGCAGAGTGAAAACGAAACTGCAGGACGAAATTCACTAGAGATACAGGTGAAATATGTGCACCTGTATGTGTGAAATATGTTAAATACTAATGAAATATATGTGGCATGTGCGTATTTGGATACAGCCGTTGAGTAAAGAGGAACTTCTAAACCTCTGGATCCAAGCAAATTTGATTCACGTATTACTCACCGTCTGGAAAGAAATACTATGGGGGTAGGATCCAGAAAACTCCTGTTGGAGTGGGGGTGATAACTCTGATGGGGTGAGCCCCAGAGTGGGTGGAAGAGATGAGCAGAGAGGTGAAGGAGGAAATGGACACAGATACGGGTATGAGGTGACAAACATAGAGAGGGCAGAAGAAAATAGGTGGAGAAACGGATGAGGAGGAGATGGATAGAGAAAGGACATTGAACCAGATGGTCAGAGAAAGAAAAAGCAGGAGATGGACAGAAAAAGGCGGGAGGTGAAGATAGACAGAGAATTGGGCGGGAGGAAATTGAGAAAGGGAAGAGGATATGGACAGAAAGAAGGGAGAACGAGATGAACTGAGAAAAGAAAGAGGAAGAGATGGGCAGAAAGAGTGTGAGGAGGTGGACAGAGAGGGGGAAAATGACAGGGGGAGGAGTCAGATGGCCAGAGGGGGCAGGAGAAAAAGGACAGCGAGAAGGGAGAGGAGCAGACGCAAAGAGAGAGAGAGAGGAACTGGCAGATTGACAGAGGGTGGGAAAGGGAGTGATGGAAAGAGATTTGGGGTGGAGGAGGTGGGCAGATAGATGGCAGAGAAGGAGATGAACAGAAAGGGGACAGGAGATGGGTAGAGAGCGATAGGTGGAGGAGATGGAGAGTGTAGGAGAAGGAGGTGGAGAGAGAGGGGAAGGAAGAAATGGGAGGGGCCTGGGGGAGTTGGCCTTAATAGAATTGGAATAAATACATACCCAGCCAAGTCTGGGTATAGAGTAATCTAGATGTAATTGTCGTTATTATTAGTTTTAGGAGACTAGCACCAGTTATTATTGTTCACGCACTTTACAGAAGTATTCAGCAGTGTTTGCTTCTGCCTGTTGATGTTAATTGGTCTCATTTCACAACCGTAAAAGCTCTCCTTCACGATGGGATTTAGATGGAATTTACGGGACACAGTGTGTGAATGGATGAATCACTGCCTGAATGAATGAAAAGCACGAACAGTTAGTTAAGACCATCACCATTCCTCGTTATTCACACATGATTGCTAACTTTAACCCAATGAGCTGTTTTTAACCAAGTTACTACTTTTTTAATAACTCCACATCGTATGTGTCTTCACTCAGGCATCAATATTCTGCCTCTCTCCTTATTTCCACTGTCTTAATCGTTGTCTACATTAATTTCACGTTTTAAGTTCACAACTAAGCAACAAACGTTCACACCATTACTCAAAACTCTGACTGTCCTCTGTCGATTCAAACGACCCACTGACCTAATTTTATCGCAAGTGCACTCGAGGAAAAGCGACTACACATTGTCCTACAGTGGACTATTAGACAGTGTACCAAAGAACTATGTCTCTGTAGATATGCTAGTTTACCAAACGAAATCATTTAGGCAGCATTGTTCCATTCGTACCGGACACTTTTACGTCAGAGAAATCCTACATTCTTCGCATTTGGTGCGTTCAGTAACGACGGGAGCAGGACAGGAGCAACGCATGTAGCTGAAATCGGCACGCGAGGCGGAATACATATTCACCAGCGGCGCCTGTCGCTCAGCGTCAGAACGGAATCTCGTTGCGACCATAAATATGCATACTCGCTTATGCTTCGAGCGCGTGTGGCCTCTGTGCGTCGCTCGGTATTCACGCCCTACATGTTCGGCCGTTGCCGTTTTGCACCAGCGGCACCCGTTCCGAATGTTTTTGTACCGTTTGTGATAAACTGCGGCTGTGCGGAAGCGAGGCAGTAGCCATCTGGCGTGCCGGATGTTCGTCAGTACCCTGCCAAAAACTCCACTACCCTTTTTGCCTGACACGGAAGCGTACTTCACTAGACAGTTAGTGGCTATTATTAGTCTTATTAGCGACAGCTGGAAACCACCACATACCATCGTAGAAAACAGACTAATACGCTTCATTTCTGCCGGAATCTTACCCTTCTCTCATTCGGATCTTTACCAAGAATTGTTCGTAATTGAAACTTCAGCTAAAACTGGACATAAAATTTACTACCGAAACCTTGCACAACCTGGTTTCGGGGGACTGTGCCACATATTCAGATGCAGCTAAAATCAGTACGAAGTGTAGGTGCCCAAGTTAAGTTAAAAGGCAGCACATCTGCCGCACCCGTTCCGTAGGTGGACGGGACACACTGGTGCATTTTAGGAATAACTGTTATGTCTATTTGCAGTTTGCGTCAGTGACAGCTCTGTGCAAACTTGGCATTGGTCAGCCTTCCACTCTAGGACCTCGGCGCTTGCTCCGGCGACAGGACCCTCCGGTGTATGATTCTTGTGGCGTGCCGACCACTTTGCGCCACATTTTATTGCGCTACGGTGGATTTTCTGACAGATCTGCCCTCTGTTTTAAGTAAAGTTAAAAGAATGTGCGGTCTAAAGCGCTACAGTCATGGACTGTGTGGCTGGTCCCGGCGGAGGTTCGAGTCCTCCCTCGGGCAAGGGTGTGTGTATTTGTGCTTAGGACACCTTAGGTTAATTAGTGTGTAAGCTTAGGGACTGATGACCTTAGCAGTTAAGTCCCATCAGATTTCACACACATTTGAACATTTTTTGAAAAGAATGGTGTCCAACATTTTTCCCAAGATTATAGGGAGATGGTTTTCATTTGTTAACAGGGTGACTGGCTCACCCAAGTTTTTGTAAGAGGTCAGCCAGTCACATTTCCCGTGCTTTTTTTAAGAATTCTTCTATGTTTTGTTTTCTTTGTGTTTTGATTTCATGCATAGCTACTTTTCCTCTTTCTAAGTTGTTTTGGCGTATGAGAGATAGAGTGACAGTGTGGTCATTTCGAGTGCCTGAGCGAGCAACAATTTTAGAATTGAAACTTCCTGGCAGATTAAAACTGTGTGCCCGACCGAGACTCGAAAAAATGGTTCAAATGGCTCTGAGCACTATGGGACTCAACTGCTGAGGTCGTTAGTCCCCTGGAACTTAGAACTAGTTAAACCTAACTAAAGGACATCACAAACATCCATGCCCGAGGCAGGATTCGAACCTGCGACCGTAGCGGTCTTGCGGTTCCAGACTGCAGCGCCTTTAACCGCACGGCCACTTCGGCCGGCCCCGAGACTCGAACTCGGGACCTTTGCCTTACGCGGGCAAGTGCTCTACCAACTGAGCTACCGAAGCACGACTCACGACCGGTGCTCACAGCTTTACTTCTGCCAGTACCTCGTCTCCTACCTTCCAAACTTTATAGAAGCTCTCCTGCGAAACTTGCAGAACTAGCACTCCTGAAAGAAAGGATACTGCAGAGACATGGCTTAGCCACAGCCTGGGGGATGTTTCCAGAATGAGATTTTCACTCTGCAGCGGAGTGTGCGCTGATATGAAACTTCCTGGCAGATTAAAACTGTGTGCCCGACCGAGACTCGGAGAGCACTTGCCCGCGAAAGGCAAAGGTCCCGAGTTCGAGTCTCGGTCGGGCACACAGTTTTAATCTGCCAGGAAGTTTCATATCAGCGCACACTCCGCTGCAGAGTGAAAATCTCATTCTGGAATTTTAGAGTTTATATCCACGTTCGTTTCTTTTATTCAGTGTAAGGGCGCTGATGACCTCGCCGTTGAGCGCCCATAAGATGCTCACACACACGCACATACACACACACAGACACACACACACACACACACACACACACACACGCACACTTTCGTTTGCAATATGTGGTTGACTTACATCTGAGACATCTGAAAGGTGGTTTTAGCGTGGTCACTTTTCCATACTCTGTCTCTGATGAAGCATATACGACAGTTATGCTGCCTTTTAGCTTAACTTGGATATGTACGCGTTGTACTGATGAAGTGGCCGAGTGCTCGAAACCATCTTGCGTGAGACTTCAGTAATAAAAATTTCGACAACTGTAGAGGAAGTTTCAGTCATGGACAATTCACATAACTGCTGCAACTGCTGCAGACGTCCCACTAACAGAAATTTCCTTATCGGGTGTACTCATCTAGCCTAGCTACCATTCATTTACGTTCACAGCAGGGATTCTAAAGACACAATTTAAAGACAAGCGTCGCTGAACAGTGGTAATTTTTGTTATGAATTATATAAGTTTTAATCGAAGCCTTTCAAAGATCCAACTATGACCACAGCCTGGATGTATGTTTTGAAATAGCCACGTGTGGTAGCGCACTCAAAATTAGGCCTCTGTGATTTGTGTACGCTGTGTACACCACATGGAACCTACTGGTGCCTCAAAAACGTTCAAATGTGTGTGAAATCTTATGGGACATAACTGCCAAGGTCCTCTGTCCCTAAGCTTACACACTACTTAACCTAAATTATCCTATGGACAAACACACACACCCATGCCCGAGGGAGGACTCGAACCTCCGCCGGGACCAGCCGCACAGTCCATGATTGCAGCGTCTGAGACCGCTCGGTTAATCCAGCGCGGCACTGGTGCCTCTGAAATTACATTTTATCTGAAGATGTTTTCTAAAGCATTATATCAGCCGTAATTGTTATAACAAATGTGACAGTTGAATGAAGTAGGAGTCATTACAGTAATGGAGGGTCCTATGCCAGAGTGAACCAACTACAAATTTTGATATTTTAGGTTAGCTATTGATAATGGTGCAGAAAATTATAAAGACTCATATGGCAAAACGAACCAGGACTCTTGAGGGACACTGAGCGATTTTTTTTTTTTTTATGTTTGCATTTCTGGAGTGTCTCAGATCTACATTTATCTCTGGTGCCAGAGTGAACTAAATCCAGTAACAAGTTGCATACAGGAGTTCAGGAGAGTCAAATGACAGTAATGTTGACATTGAGTGTGGTTCCAGCGATGAATATGTGCCATCAATTCGTAATGATATAAGTGGAGAACATGTACGCCATAGTTTTACATTAAGAAACAGTTTTATTTTTTACAGAATCCAAAGAACCAATTAGGGTGAAGCGCAAGAAATGCAAAAATGTAACTATTAAAGCACTTTTATTTCGTCACACATGTTATGTTTATAGCAGTCTTGTTTCATTCTTCAACAGAAAACGTCATATACTATAAGGAAACTGTGTCTGGTACATTTTCGTGAATCTCATTCATGTTCTGATAACCCATCTTCACTGGAATTTCCAGCTATCTCTGCATCACTTCGCAGGTTCTTGTAAAAATCATAGTAGATAGGGGGGAAAAGAATGTTCGGAAGACTCGCAAAAACAGCGGAAACGCATTTACGTCATCGACGGGACAAATAGTAATGCGAAAAACGTTAAAGGACTACCGCTGTACATGTCGTCGCAAATGTTATGAAAAAGTCTCACTGCAGGATCGACAGTTATTCTTTGATATGTATTACAGTGATGGACGGTATGAAACACAAACAGCTTTGATTGGACGGTCTGTAAAGTCATTCATTGTGAAGGACAAAAGATCAAATGCTGAAGATCCCCTAAGAACATTTACTCGACTTTACTTTATTCCTACCGCATCAGGTGATGGGAAGGTTTGCAAAAATATGTTCCTAAACACACTCTGTGTTCACAGTGCAAAGATTCACAGAGCTCTTCTGAAAATGAAGTCTGGTCAACTACAAAACAGAAGAGAAAAACATGAGCCGCATAATAAATTTCCTGAAGAAAGAATTCGTCGCATCAGAGATCATATTAATTCATTTCCATGCTATAGGAGCCACTATTGTCGGAAGGATAATCCCGATAGGAAGTATCTCTCCTGTCACCTCAATTTGAGCTTCATGTACAGGCTGCATAAAGAGTTCAACCTCTCATTTAAATTGCCACACAAAGACACATGAAAGAAATGAGATATCTTTCAAATTAAAACCAACTCTCTAAAAGCACTAGAGAACACTTCTGACAATGTGAAAGCTCTTGAGCATGTAAACATGGAAAGAGAGCTGCATCATCGACAGGTTGACCTTGCAAGGGCAACACTACGAAAAGACAAAGAGAAAGCAATAAATGGTGAATGCACAGTCCTCGCGTTTGATCTGCAAAAGACAATTTTGCTCCCAAACGTTCCCACCTGTGTTGTGTATTACAAACGTCAACTTTCTTGCTTCAATTTGGGTATCCATGATATGGGTACATCCAAAGGAACTATGCACCTTTGGCATGAGGGAATAAAAGGTCGAGGACCAGAAATGAGATAGGATCGTGTCTTATGAAACATCTAAATTCTAAGCCTACGAATGAAACTCTTGTGTTTTCGTCAGACTCATGTGGTGGCCAAAATAGAAATTTCAAACTGGTAACAATACTAATGCGTATGGTTCAAGATCCTGCTCAGCATGTCAAAGAAGTCATTCAAAAATTTTTAATCCCAGGCCACAGTTATCTGCCCAGTGACACTGATTTCAGTCATATTGAGAACAAGATGAGATGCAACCAAAACATTTACCATATGCATGAAATCCAGAACATAATGAAAACATGCTGAGTCAAGAAACAAAAGTTCGGTGAGGTGGAAATGAAACGTGATGATTTCTTCAGCTCTGACAGCTTAACATCAGTTTTAAGAAACAAGAAAAAAGTTGATCGACTAACTGTAGTTTGGATGAAAATAAGATGCATCAGAATAAGCAAAGAGAAACCCAACGTAATGCAGTTCAAGTACACACACAATGATGATGTGGAGTAGTATGAAGTTAGTTTCTCTAAACGAGCTAGAGGTCGGACACCCAATCTTCACCACATAGCACTGAATCTCACGTATCCCAGAGGAAGACCACTTACGAGTGCAAAGAAAAAAGATCTTGAGTCTATGCTGTGCTTCATTCCCCCTATCTACCATGATTTTTACAAGAACTTGCGAAGTGCTGCAGAGATAGCTGGAAATTCCAGTGAAGATGGGTTATCAGAACATGAATGAGATTCCCGAAAATTCTGTATAAAATGTACCAGACACAGTTTCCTTATAGTATATGACGTTTTCTGTTGAAGAATGTAACAAGACTGCTACAAACATAACATGTGTGACGAAACAAAAGTGCTTTAATAGTTACATCTGTGCTGAGACAATGTACTTATTCAAACTTTATTTCACTTCCTTACAATCACCATCATTTTTCATACCTGTAATAGGTGCATTTTGATTGAAAAGCCAATAAATAAGATTCAGTATATATTAGCAATCTGTTGAAGGTCATTTACTGTCCTCAATATCTCATCAGATTTTTTTTCTGTAGTTGAACTTTAGAGCTGAATATCTCGAAACATGTAATTTGTAGTTGGTTCGCTCTGGCATAGGACCCTCCAATTCAAAACACAATATCAAGAGGACGTCGGTGCTTAGACAGAACAGTTTCTTCAGTAAACGAAGCGAGACGGGAAGAACCAGCTCTGACGCACTTCGTGATAGCGATGCAGCTGTTAGCAATGAGTCTGTATGCTCTGAATCGTCATGGTTTTGCGTTATGCATATTACTTAGTTTTTTCTTGCCTTTCTCTGTAAGTGACACTTACAAACTTCCTTTGTAAGTACATACCTTAAGTTCTTAGCTGCCTCCTCTAGAAGTTTTACGGAATGTCATTACGCCTAAAAATTCTGAAAAAAGCGAATTTTACGCGTTGCAGATGATAGAATAAGAACTGATTATTTCACGTTTAGGTTCCTTAATAATCATGAAATATGTGGTATTATACAGGGTGATTCAAAAAGAATACCACAACTTTAGGAATTTAAAACTCTGCAACGACAAAAGGCAGAGCTAAGCACTATCTGTCGGCGAATTAAGGGAGCTATATAGTTTCATTTAGTTGTACATTTGTCCGCTTGAGGCGCTGTTGACTAGGCGTCAGCGTCAGTTGATGCTAAGATGGCGACCGCTCAACAGAAAGCTTTTTGTGTTATTGAGTACGGCAGAAGTGAATCGACGACAGTTGTTCAGCGTGCGTGGTGTTAAACCTCCTGATAGGTGGTGTATTAAACGCTGGTATAAACAGTTTACAGAGAATGGGTGTTTGTGCAAATAAACGCTGGTATAAACAGTTTACAGAGAATGGGTGTTTGTGCAAAGGGAAAAGTTCTGGGGTATGTTAAGGTTATGGTGTTTCGGCCACCTCTCCCAGCCACCATTGATGCTTTGAAACGAGAAATAACAGCAGCTATCCAAACTGTTATGCCTGATATGCTACAGAGAGTGTGGAACGAGTTGGAGTATCGGGTTGGTATTGCTCGAGTGTCTGGAGGGGGGCCATATTGAACATCTCTGAACTTGTTTTTGAGTGAAAAAAAACCTTTTTAAATACTCTTTGTAATGATGTATAACAGAAGGTTATATTATGTTTCTTTCATTAAATACACATTTTTAAAGTTGTGGTATTCTTTTTGAATCACTCTGTAATATTACGTTATTCTGAAGTAGATTGTGAAACGATCTATGTAGGAAGATGCTTAGGAAAGATTTCAGGAAACACCTGTATTTTAAATTTTTTTGGTTCCAAAATTTCTTTTTCAGTACATTTTCGAACGTAAGTTGTAAAGTTACATCCCTGTCATAGCGACAAATGTAAAGTTCCTTGTCTCTCTCGTTAATGTCTTTTCTACTGTATCTTCTTGGTTATCAGACTATCGGAGCTTTATATAGAGATCACTCTTCGTTTCGAAATGAACCTGACCATGTGAATAAAACGAATACGTGGCTCATATATGTTGCAAATAATTAACTTATTTAATTCATAAAGGTGTGATAAAAAGTCACGTAGGACGCCAGCTACTATTCTAGTAAATATGCGTAGATCTGTAGTTACGTTGGTTAGGTTGCGCGTCAAACTGTAGGTGAACAATAAATTTATTGATCAGAAGCGTCTCGGAATTATTTCTATCTCAGATCTTTAAAATAGAAATATAACAAACGAACTGACGTACAAAAATACATCACAATAACTTTTTAGATAATAATAACTAAGAAACATTATACAAAATTACAGACACACTCCATTCATACCTACCCAAGTGCAAATATGTAACAAAGATAAGAGCGTAACAGTTGTGTACGTAACATGAACTGACAGACTACTGAGCGGGTTACCATAAAACCGCGACAGGAAGACAAAATTGCCACTAGGTGCCAGCAGGATAAACATGGTGTTACCAGGTCATATATACTGTGATAATAAATTGCATAAAATGACAAAATTAAAAGTGGTACAACAATGCACGTGGAAATAATAACATCTTATTAAAATAACTCATTATATTTTGTTTTTTGTATGGGTATTGATGTACCACTTTTAATTTCGTCATTTTATGTAATTTTTTATCGTGGTATACATGACAAACTGCCATCGTGTTTACCCTGTTGCCACCTAATGGCAATTTTATCTTTCTGTCCCAGTATTATGGGAACTCCCTTACACAACTGGTAATGCTTTGTGCGACCTTTGCACTTAGGTAGGTATGAATGCACTGTATTTGCACTTTTATTTAATGTTGCTTCGTTGTTGCTATCTAAAAAGTTATTGTAATCTATTTTTGTATTCTAATTGGACTGTTGTATTTCCATTGTAGGTTTTTGAGGATGAAAGTAATTCCGAAACCCGTCACGCGTAATTTGTTATTAATGAAGTCATTCTTCATCTGCTGTATTTCTTTTTATGCGACTTAGCCAGCTGAACTACATATGTACGCTCATTCGCATGCTTCAAAAATGAAAAACGTCGCTTTGAAATGATAATAGTACAAGTCTTATTATTTTGGTTTTTTGTTTCCTTTGCTCGTAACGCACTTCCCTAACAATGCTTATGGTCATCCGGACTCGTTTAATAGTTTATTTCACACTCATACTAAAGAAAATGTTACTGCGCTGCGTTTACATATTATTTTAGCAGGGAATCACTGATAACGGGAGCCCTTTTCGTTCCAGTTCTACCGACAGTATGTTTCACCACGACAGTTAGTGATTCTAAAACACGATACTGCTTCTACAATGAACCTCTCTGAAACTTCCTGGCAGATTAAAACTATGTGCTGGACCGAGACTCGAACTCGGGACCTTTGCTTTTCGTGGGCAAGTGCTCTACCAACTGAGCTACCCAAGCACGACTGACGTCCCGTCCTCACAGCTTTAATTCCGCCAGTACCTCGTCTCCTTCCACATTTCACAGAAGCTCTCTTGCTCCCTCTTAGTAAAGGTGCGCTAGGCTCCGGAAGTTCCAGCATCCAAAGATAAGTAAGGAGTACATATGGGTACGTAATGAGATGACAGACAGCAGTTACAAGATCTTAGTAACGTATAGTCACCTGTGTAGGGGAGGTAAACGCATCTCAGTGCGGCTCAGTAAAGTGTGCTGTATTACAAAAAGCGAAGTGCACAATGCGATTTCTGCACAGTGTTCAGTGTGTCAAGACACTTCGAAGGATCTTTTCTTATTTAGACGGTGCAGTAGTCATTTGAAGGGAGAAAGTATTGCATCATGACAGGATGATCGTCGAATTGAAGTATAGTAAAGCGACGTCTTTCTAATGTTCAGCCGTAGAGGTCGCCTCTGACAACACCGGCAGTTGATGAAATGATCGTATGGTACTGTTGGCCAGAAGAAACCACCTGGGGTCATCGGCCACCTGATGCAGGCGTTTCGGTTTGACGTCAGTTCGGCGATAGAACTGTATAAATTTGAATGATGTTTCTTCTGTCAGGATGAGGTCGCAGCATTGCAGCGTGCAATGATTTTGAAATTCGAGTAGGTCAGGACCCGTGTTCGGATGGCTGAAGCGACTAAGGCAACCGCTCATGAGATGCGGTACATTCGGGTTCCAGACCCGGTCCAGCACAAATTTTCAACTGTCGACTTTGCATGGGCACAGTACCCTGTACGGAAGTCACGGATTCCCAGCCGTCCGTTCCCTTTCTTTTCCCATCTTGTGCTTCATGTAAACCTCGGTGACAGTTTGGCTCGAGAAGCCGCGCAGCGCGGACGTGCTGTTCACGTCCCTGCCGTGGAGCACGCTGTGGGTGTTTGTAAACACAGACACCCATTCCCAAGCGGTCATCGAGCCTGGAGCTCCACAATCTAGAGGCAGCAATGCTAACCCTTAGACCATTACTGCCGTCAACAGCTGATGACCGCCACCCACAATTTATCTCCAAGGTACCCTACTAAATAAAACTCCCCGCTCTCTTTTTGGAGGCAGCTGGGAAGTTTTTGTCGATCGAGACATAAACGTCTCCCTGCAGTCAATTTGGCGTCTAGGCTTTCGTTATGGACAACAGCACTGACTGCCGTGCATCAGTGTGCACGGCGCATATCAGCAGGGAACATGAATTGAACCTAGGTCAGTGGCGTAGGGAGCTTTTCACTAGCGAGTGTGGGTTTGTTTCAAGACGGAAGACTGCCGCAGAAGAGTACAAATACCATCTTGCAGCACTGTACACAATGCATATGGCAGAGAACGGGAATCGAACCTAGGTCATTACCGTAGGTATCTTTTCGCTAACGAGTTGGGAGTTGTCTGAAGACTGAAGACTATCGCACAAAAGTAGCGATGCACGTCTTCGGTATGGAGTAGCACGCGTTTCACAAGGAGATATGTCAGTCAGGTTTTGGACAGGTATCACTTCACAATTTTTGGCCCTGTGATCGCTATAGAGGGTCATTTCAGAGCTTTGCAGTGTAGGGAATAGGTTGCTAGAAATGTATGGAGTGTATGGACAAGTTGCTACAGCCTTCATCCCTGTTGTACATCCCTGTTGTCAACATATAGCTTACTGGTTCGTCTTTCGGTAATACATAGGTCTGCCAGTGCAGTTCTTCCCAGACACCAGCTCCCCCTAGCTACAGTCTTCAGCACAGACTCCTGCGGTAAAATGCATGAAGTCATTCAAATTCTTCGATTTATAGCACCATTTATGCAGCTTTTTTTCCTCGTTGCACTTTCTCGATATTCCTTACTTTACTAATCTATCTGACTTTCTAGCCTCGCCTGTGAAATAGCCCTCCAAGCTTTCCAATATTGTCTTCCCAAATGTCTGCCATTTGCATGCATACGTTGCAGATATAACACACACCCTTTGTCATGTCATACATCTCAGGAAATAGCTGGCCATTAGTGTGGCTCTCTCACCAAACTAAGATATTTTTCTGTGTGTCGTTTCTAGCTTCGATACAATGCAGAAGAGCACTGTATAACTTTGTCTCAACTATAAATGGGACGGGATGCGCAATTCAACGCAACAATAAAAGAGAAAAGAAAGAAAAAAGCAATAAAAATTATTTTTATCACACAGTTCATTAATCTCTAACGCAGCTACATACAACACAATTCACACACAGCTTTTGTCTCCTTTGCACATAGTAAGTTAAACAAGCGAAATTTGTTTAAAATTTACAATTTTTAATGATTAGTGTACTCTTTCCTTTTGTTTTCACACATATTTGTGTGATAGCCTTGTAATATAAGTACCCTGCTTCACCCTTTCCTCTTCCAAGCCGTCTCTGCCTGTTCAAACGCTGTCTTTTTCAAATAAATGGCGATAGAGTACATCTATGGATCTTGGGTCTACTTTCAACGATCTTCTAAGGATTAACATGTCGCTGTTTTTCTTTAAATTAGTGTTTTGCTTATGGCTTATGAAGCTCTGACAATCGTCCAACATGTATTAGTAGTAACCAAAGCTTCCTAATTTTAGTATACTGTTCTCACCTCCTGTGTCAGAGTTTGTGCGTCTTTCCAATAAATCTTTACATCTCAAACAACTAGTATTTTACACATCTTCAAACTGTTAAGGGGTTACATTAATGTTTGTATGGCAGATGGGAGTTAATCTCGTGAGTCCGAAAAGATTCGAAGCTGAATTAATAAAAAATAGAGAAACGTTAATATGATGATTTTATTGCCTGAAATGTTCTGCGCAGCCTCCCCATACTGAACTACTAGAACCGTCAACTCTATCTTCCTCGCTCACTTACTTGAGCACAATGCACAGATCATTCACAGACTCATGTGGAACTTTCAGAAAACTCTCTCTTTGAGATGCTGTACAAATCGCGCATGATATTGTCTTGAATGTCGGTTATCTTGTGAAAGCATTGGACCTTCACGTGAATTTCTGCACTTTGTTGTTTTGTTAAATGTTCGAACTGATAACACCGCGTCTCGTCACCGGTGACTTTTTCCAGGAAAGAAATGTTTGCGTTTTGGTACTCATTAAAGTCGTGGTCGACGCCCACGCGTCGTTGTTTTTGTTTGGGAGTGAAGGACTACGGAACAAACGGTGTTCACACTTTGCTCTTCTTAAAAACACTCTGGAGTAGGTTTTGAACTAGGATTGTTGATATTTTAAAAAATACCAGGTATCCGATAAATCGATAATTATTGAAATATTATTAGTAGCCCTAGGTGTAGCAAAAAATTTATCGATAAATCGTTATATCAACGGAAGAAATATCAATGTACCGATCCATAAAAATATCGGCTGCACATTGAAAATATATTTCCACATTTAGAGGTGTATATTTAAGCATTGACTTATTATCAGATATTCTGTACATCAACAAGCTAGCAACCTGCTTATCCCCCTTTGAGCAAGACTGAAAGAAAAACGATGCATAGTCATGCTTGGCTACACCAGTTTACTAACAGTCTTAACTGTGGATAATTGGCACAATAAAAGGTATCCGATGGTTCTGTCATTCGGGTTCGTCACATATCGGATTTGTGCGGAAGACTTCATGTTGACTTCTCTGTTTTTTCATTTCTGCAAACTCCAGTGACCTAGCGGTTCCAGTGTCAACATTGCGTGGTGAAGCTAAACACTGCAGTCTCTGATGGTACCGCAGAGCACTGAAAACGTCTCTTCCCACCGCAAAAACCAATCTTGTTAATCGCCTTAAGCAACTGCTTTTAAAGAGTGCCGATGAGAAGAAATAGCACACAATATGGGGTAAAAATTGTTTCTTTAACGTAACTGGTGCGCTATTTCTCCGCATCGGAAATTTTGTTGTTCTAGTCACCCCAAGACCCCTCCAGTGAAATCGGTCTTCTTCTTTGTGCCAACTGTACTTGCTTCACAAAGTCGAATAGAAAGACTGGATGTGATGAAAGCTCACGCTCCTTCACACAGCGATAGTAAAATAGTCTTCTAATAAAAATTCAGAACGACAGTTTCAAATATTTACCGAAAACTGCCAAAAAATATAATCTAAAATAAAAATATCGGCACAGGACAATGCCATATCGATAACCGTATACCAATATACGGTACAAAATGTTATCGCTCTGCATATATCGACATAAAATGGCAAAATGTAGGTTTATCGAAATCTTATCGATAGCCCCAATTTAAACACAATTTCGATTAGTGCAGTGGAGGATACATATGGGGGACGCTCGGAGCACGCGCCGCCCCCTTACGGCGCCGCCCGCATTACCACCTGTGCCGCCTCCGCCAGTCAACCCGCACGCTATTCGTTCGTTTCTTTCGTCAGTCGACTGGGGTTAATCGAGTTATCGAGTAGTTGTACTTTCCTATGTTGCATGCGCGTCCGCGTAATCGTATTTTATACGTTTCTGTCTGACACATAAATAGCTAACACATACTTATGAGAAAAGTGTGGCCATTCTAGTGATCGCGATGCGTTATCCTGTTTGGCATCTGCTCTAGAAAAGTCGAGAATATTCTACTGTTTTGGATTAAAAAGAGACTAATGTGGCAGATTCTTCAATAGAAGCAAACGAACATTAACGCCCTTACTGATCGTGATTCTGTTACGCAAGCGTTGTCTGTTTTTTCTAGATCTGACTATCCTAGCCGGCCGATGTGACCGAGCGGTTCTAGGCGCTTCAGTCCGGAACCACGCGGCTGTTACGGTCGCAGGATCGAATCCTGCCTAGCTCATGAATATGTGTGATGTCCTTAGGTTAGTTAGGTTTAAGTAGTTCTACGTCTAGGGGACTGACGACCTCTGATGTAAAGTCCCATAGTGCTTACACCCATTTCTGACTATCGTGCTTTGCACACGCTGTACGAAATATTTGCTTGTCTACCTGCATCTGTCGCAGAAAGAAGTTTTTGAACATTGCGGCGTACAAAGATATAGCTGAGATCGACAGTGAAGGAGGATCGACTTAATGGCTTAGCTCTGTTGAACACTCACCCTGACATTGATTTTCCTATTGATGATGTATTTAACCAATTCGCCAGGAAGAATAGGCGCATATAATTCATTATTTAAGGAAGAGAACCACAATTGTAACTTTTTACATCACGAGATGGCATGTCTTGTGTATGTGTATAATCTGTTTAAATAAAACTTTTTTGAACTTTGCATGTGAGTTAATCATTTTTTATTACGGTAAAAGTAAAGGTAGGTCAAGATATCTTTAGCGCCCCCTCCTTGAGGTTTTTCTGTATCCGCCATTGGATTAGTGGCACAACGACGTTGATCCACTGCGCTGCATATCCAGAAATTAACACTGCCTGCTCCCAGCTGAAAGGTCGAATGCACAACTGTTGTTTATAGATATTAGTTCAAGCTGCCAGCACAGTTACTACGTTGAATTCGCTTATACAATAGCAATCAAATCAGTCGTGAAATTTTTCATACGGACGGTGTATTTTCAGTTATTTCCAACGAATGATGTCCGATAAAGTATATTACCTCCCGTTAAAGTACTGACGTCGAAGACGTTGTATTTGCTACCACGATAACCTTCACTGGACAGTTAGAGACTATTGGCGTGGCTCGGGTTGGACAGTAAAAGTAACGGCTCGCCTCACTTTGCTCTTTCTCTTTTTCCTCTCTCTCTCTCTATCTATCTATCTATATCTGCCTGTCTTCGGCGACACCAAACCTATACACCATGTCACCAACGTGGCCTGCAAATTGCGACCGTATTAAGAACACTAAAACAACCAAGCTGCCTTCATTACGTAACAATTAATTTATCCTGTACTAGTAATGTTTTCCGAATTTGATTTCTGATTCTGAATGTCAAAGTACACCTTTCTCCCTTATCAGTCCGATTCGTAGTTTCACAATGTCCATTCTTATATGGGATGAAACAAAATTGAGGGTTCAAAATGGCTCTGAGCACTATGGGACCTATCTTCTGAGGTCATCAGTCCCCTAGAACTTAGAACTACTTAAACCTAACTAACCTAAGGACATTACACACATCCATGCCCGAGGAAAGATTCGAACCTGCGACCGTAGCGGTGGCGCGGTTCCAGATTGTAGCGCCTAGAACCGCTCGGCCACTCCGGCCGGAAAAATTGAGGGGAGCACATGGATATTATCACATCAAAAAAGGCCATGTACACCATCTAATCAAAAGTGAGCTACACTTACTAGTGGACTTTTATGTGGTGTGTGTCCACCTTTTGCCTTTATGATGGCTTCAGTTCTGCAGGGAACACTTTTCCGCGAGGTGTATTTGTGTCTGTGGCGTAATGGGAATCCATTCTTCCTCAAGAGTCGAAGCAATAGAAGGCATTCATGTTGAACGCTCGAGTCTGAAGTCAAAGTATGTATTCCACGGGAGTTCAGGTCATATCCCAACGTCGAAATTTTGGCAACTACATCATCCTTTTGGGACTCGATAGTGAAAGAGGCAATTGAAGTTCGCTTGACGACGAATTTAATTAATAGAGATAGCGGTTTGAATCTTGATAAATCCTGGAATCCGGCTCTTGCTGTAATAAACTCGCAAAGACGTCGTCACAGTGCAGCTCACAATGATATATCGATATGCCAACACAGATCAACTGCGGAGTCATAGATACAACTCGCGCATTATGCACGCCTCTGCCGCCCAACGTCTCTGGCGCATTTGCATCTGTGGCCGCATGCGCAGTCGCGCGGTGAACAAGTATAAAGGGACGAAGCGAGCACTGGAGCGGTAGTCTTGCGGCTCACTCTGAAGATGGCTGAACGTTACAAAGCCGAAATATTAGAAGAAGAAGGAGATTTATTGCGGCTGCACACCCGAAACTTAATGGAACAGGCTATGCAATTATTTGTTGTAGGCAAGTCGCTTACATAATTGGTGACCTCCGATTAAGGAACTCTAAATCTTTCGTTAGCTACGTCGAACATTAACTGCAAAAGCAATGAACGACAACGGCAAACGATATGGTTCGATAACGGAAGAAATTCATAGGCTTCAGAATGAGATAGAAACTTTACAGCTGTATATTTCGAAAGTTATGAACTTAAAGCATATACCGGACCAAAGGAATGACGTTGGTTCAACAACCATGGCAGCACAACCTTAGCAAGTAACAGCAATGGAAGTACCCGCTGGTTTCAACGCTTCACCAACTCAACGGTTGCAATTACGGGCGCCCCCACTCATGCCTTCTCAGCCACGCACATGGTTCGCGGTAATGGAAAATATATTTCTACAACAAAGAATAGTAAGTGATCACGAGAAGTTCACCTTGGTGATAAGTAATTAGGACCATCAGACCTCGGTTTTGATATCTGACATTATAGTGAACCCGCCTACAGAAGGAGCATACTGTAGACTGAAAGAAGAATTAATTTCTCGGTGTGTGAAGTCAGTCGACATCAGGGTCAAACAAGTACTGTACCAAGAGAAACGGGGAGATAGGACCCCGTCAGGATACTGGCGTCATTTACGCAGCCTGGTAGATAGATCGACAGTCTCTGATAGACTGTTACTTCACGTATGGCAACAACAGCTACCAACGCAAGTAAGAACTACACTAGCTATATACGACGAAAGATCAGTTGACAAACTGCTACTCGCTGCAGACAGAATCTACGAGACGCACAAGCCTACTGCAACAGTAGCAATGACGTCGACAGATGTCACGTACGGTAGCTACCATTTCCAGCAAGACCAAACTAACGATATAACAGTAAACTGTGTCGCGGTCGCAACGTGACAAACAACAAATAGTCCAAACGAAATTAGAGAGTTAAAAACTGCAGTAGAGGATTTGCGAGCGCAACTACGCACGCTACAGCGACCAAAAGTTATCTTTACGCGCAAGAGAGACCGGGCTGGGCGTGAAACACGAAGTCAATAAGAGGACGAGCGTAAGGTGTGTTGGTACCATAAACTACTGAAATGATGTCACTTGTTGGTGTCTGCACCTGCTCAACATTGCTGGGTGCAACTGATGGACTGCTTCTACTAAAATGATGTCACTTGTCGGTGTCTGCACCTGCTCAACATTGCTGGGTGCAACTGATGGACTGCTTCTACTGAAATGATGTCACTTGTTGGAGTCTGCACCTGCTCAACATTGCTGGGTGCAACTGATGGACTGCTTCTACTGAAATGATGTCACTTGTTGGTGTCTGCACCTGCTCAACATTGCTGGGTGCAACTGATGGACTGCTTCTACTAAAATGATGTCACTTGTTGGTGTCTGCACCTGCTCTCAACATTGCTGGGTGCAACTGATGGACTGTTTCTGTTGAAATGATGTCACTTGTTGGTGTTTGCACCTGTTGACCATTGCTGGGCTGGAATTATCAACTATTTGTTGTTTTTTTTTCTTGAATAATTAAAAGTATTTTATGTGAACATTTGTATAAACTGATTTATTATGTATTGTGTAAACTATTATGTAAAGCCACATGTATGAAAAGAATTTGTATTGCCTACTGTATTTTATATATTAGGTTATTGAAAGGTCAGTGCAAAGCCAAAATTTTAACTAATTATGTGATATTTAGGTATTAATATTATCTTTTATTTTTGTCTGTATTTTTCTGGACGAATTTGGTGGTATTTTCACCACCAATGCTGGCAAAAATACCATCAAATTCTGGCCTGTGGAGGAAGGGCATATGAAAGGTGGCTACACTGAGCCACTGCGCCAGAGATTGCGCCAAAGAGTATTATTAAGCCGCCTCCACAGTGCCTGTTAAGAACTCGTAGAAGTCAGTGCTTGGAGAGAGCTCGTAGTAGTGAGTGCCTGTCGAGGTCTCGTGGTAGTCTGTGCTGAGATGTTGTAGCAGAGAGTGTTTGTTGAGATGTGCTATTAGGCAGTGCTTGCTGAGATGTGATATTGGAGAGTTCTGGTTGAGATATAATGTAAGGATTAGAATGATTTTCATCAATATAAATGAGGTAACTAACTCCGTTTGTTTTTAATTTCAGTATCCTAAATAATGCGTCATTACAGGTTCAGTCAACAAAGCATCTGGCGTGTGTTCTTGTATTAGAGTGTAATTCTGCTTTCCTTACGCAATTATCGTATTTCTAATTTTCTTTTATCACGTCAGTATAATTGGTATTTAAAAATTCTTGTCTTGTTGAAGAAGAACCGTGCCAGATGTGTACGTTGAGTCACACTCCCACACACAGAACAATTAGATTTGTGCTTGGGTTTTGTAGGTTTTATAGTTGCTGGGGACTTAATTAATTAACTGTGTTTACGAAAATTTTCTTACATTGTTTGTTGCAGTCAGATAGCGTAAATATACTAGTCAGGGCCAACCGATTACGAGACACTGCGTAATCGGACATACAGCTACTAAAAAGAAAAATTATTTTCAATCTTTTATTTAATTAAGCCCCCATGCACGTGGCGACTCTGCCAGGATCGTCCCTTGGAATCTTCTGATTGTAAAAATAGTAGACCGTAGTATTGTTGTAGTGATTTGTAGTTTAGTAATTGTAGTCTATATTGCATGTGTAGATTTGGTAATTAGCATTCTTCTAATGGTATTTTTCAAAATTTAATTTTTATTGCCTTGTATACGCATTTGACGATTTAGTGCAATAATTTCAATAGCCGGCCGAAGTTGCCGTGCGGTTAAAGGCGCTGCAGTCTGGAACCGCAAGACCGCTACGGTCGCAGGTTCGAATCCTGCCTCGGGCATGGATGTTTGTGATGTCCTTAGGTTAGTTAGGTTTAACTAGTTCTAAGTTCTAGGGGACTAATGACCTCAGCAGTTAAGTCCCATAGTGCTCAGAGCCATTTGAACCATTTAATTTCAATTGTTCGTTAATCGTGTTTGAGGGAAACATTTCGAGTGAATGGTATTGTTGGAGATAAAGAGTCATTGTGTGTAATTTCCGTACAGTGACGAGTTCTGTATGCTTTGCAAATGATTACGCGATCGATGAAAAAGGGAAAAATGATGAATAGTGAGAATGACGAAATTGTTGACATGGCGAACTCGCCAACAGAGGAAAACAGTATGATGGATAATGAAGGGGAAAACAATGTAATAAGTCGGGAAAATAGTCCGGAACCATTTCAAAATTTTTCTCAATCAGAAAATTCACAGAATACGAGATCAACGATAGAAGATTCTGAAGTAGTATCGGACACAGATAGCCTTACAGCTATGACGAAGGAAACTGGTTTTGCGGGAAATGTTAGGCGCGAAAAGAATTGCGAACCGGTTACTATGGAGCAGTTGATGAGTGCAATATTAAATTTGGGATCACAAATAGAAACATTTGGAACTGAGATGGAAGCAATGACAACACGGTTATGCTCAAAAATAAGAACAATTGGAACAGAAATAGGAACAACTAAAACCGAGATGAAAGCAGTGGGATCACAGTTACGATCTGAATTAGAAACTGATAGGGGAACAATGGAAACTCAGTTAGGCTCACGAACAGGGACATGTTTCAAATACATGAAAGACGAATCAAATAAAGAAATTAGAGAAGAAGTACAACCGATTTTGAAGGCTCACAATAATAGCTTAATTTCAACAGAAATCAGACAAGAGGAACAGGACAGAGAACAGGAAGAAAAAGATCGCGTGATAGTACAGAAATTTTCAGAGTTAAATTTACAATGTGCAAACGATAAGGAAGAAATAATTGAAAGAATCGAGGAATCCGTACCAAATGACTTAACGCAACAGTGTGAACACTTAACTACTAAAAGTGACAATACTGAAACCCGAGTCGCGACATTTACAGAAGACGTAAATAAAGTGAAAGAACAATTAAGTGACTCATCGGAAAGAGTCGAGGAGATCTCAGATAAATTGACAAGTGTTAGTTTAGCAGAGGGGTTTGAAGAAAATAATTTATTTCATTTACGAGAAGCAACAAGAGAGCGCCAGGCGCGTGAACTTGACAATAATCGACATTCGGACTGGGACAGACGCGGTAGGTCTTTGTCGCCACGAGGCGAAAACTTTGACTATAAACACTTTTTGACTGTTCGGAAATTTAAGATCTTCCGCAATTCTAAGAATGAGATACATCCATGTTCATGGCTAGATCAATTTACGTACGAACTTCCGCCAGATGTGCCACTAAGTCACAAACTGGAAATTATGTGCAGTTATTAAAGTCCTCAGGGGATTCACTACTCTAAGTGAATATGTGCCGTAGCGAGCATAGGGCCCCGAGCTGTAGTGGTGCTATTTCTCTTTTAGTTTTCTGTACCGCTGCCTACTCTTTTACTATTCTTTGCATCTGTCAAAACAACTCTTCGACTATCAATCTATCTAGTGAGTAAGTAAATAATAACCTGATATGACTAATTGTACCTAAAAGTGATTTCGTAAATTACCAATTGGACTTATTGTACCTTCAGCAGCATTCATTCGTAGCTTAAATGAAATTTTACCTGTTTGTCTTCGTGACAATATTACTTCTTATGTTGACGACATTCTTATCGCTAAACGTTCTTGGAGTGAGCACAACAAAATTTTGGATTCATTATTACGTATTTTTGCACGAGTTGGCATGACAGTGAACTTGGAAAAATCTGAATTTGGTCGTTCTCAGGTGAAATTTCTCGGCCACATTATTTCTACAGAAGGTATTCTTCCTGATCCAGAAAAATTAGATGCTATTCGTAATTATGCTGTTCCTACTACAAAACGTGATGTTCGTAGTTTCCTTGGTGTCTGTAATTTTCTTCGACGCTTTGTTAAATTGGACGATTTGGCCACACCTCGTTTATGTGAACTATCCGGAAAGAAATCTAATTGGTGTTGGGATGAGGAAGCTCAGTCAGAATTTGAACAGCTTCGTGATGCTTTAGTTGCTGCTCCACTTCTTTCACATCCGGATTTATCTAAAGAATTTTGTTTGGCGACGGACTCATCATACAAGGGCCTAGGGGCACACTTATTTCAAGAGATAGAAGAAAACGGCGTTGTAGTACAGAAAACTATTGCATTTGGAAGTCGTGTTCTCTCTAAATCAGAAAAGAATTATTCGATTACGGAACTTGAAGCTTTGGCTGTTGTTTGGGCTTTTACAAAATTTCGCACATTTTTGTTTGGCAGACATACTAAGGTTTACACCGACCATCGAGCTCTGGAATTTCTTATGTCAACAAAATTAACACATGGAAGATTGTCACGATGGGCGCTGTACCTACAGGAATTTCATTTTAGTATTGTTTACATACAGGGTTCTTCAAATATTATTGCTGATGCTTTATCACGTGCACCTATGGGTTTGAAACAAAGTGCTGAAGAGGACTGCAAAGAAAACAATTATTGTTTGATGTATATTCAAGGTGTTGCGTTTGAGAACTCTATTTCGTCTTAGCTCCAGGACATCGCTAAGGAGCAAAATAAGGATCCTATCTGGAAGGACATTAAGGAGAAGTGGAGGAGAAAGGAAAGCGTAGCGATTAGACAGCATTATTTAGTCCGCAATGACATTCTTTTTAAACGAAAATCGGTCGACAACTCCGTTTGGTTAGTTTGTATTCCTGATGAGTGGGTCAATAAATTGATTTGGTATACGCATCTCAGTTATGCACACTTTGGTCCCCGAAAATGCTTTCATAAATTACGAGAAAATTGTTACTTCAGTAATATGGAAAAACGTATTCGATCTGTTCTTGCCAAATGTAAATTATGTCAAATGGCTAAGCCTCCAACGATTTCTCACAGAGCACCGTTGTTTCCCGTCATTCCAGCGAAATTAAAGGAGATGGCTGCAGTCGATTTGTTTGGTCCAGTGGTTCGTTCTACTAAAGGTTTTGCGTACATTTTCGTAGCAGTGGAGTTGACGTCAAAATATGTGTGTTTTACACCTTTACGCAAAGCAACAGCTCGTTCAGTTTCTAACGCTTTCATCAAACATTTTCTTAAAGAAGTTGGTCACGTTGATAAGGTTATATCAGATAATGGATCACAGTTTCGTTCTAAAATTTGGCTTCGTACTCTACAGCGTCGTAAAATTAAACCAATCTTCATTTCACTTTTTCACCCTCAATCTAACGCTTCAGAGAGATGGATGAAGGAAATCAATAAATTGTGCCGTCTTTATTGTCATCAGAATCACAGAACTTGGGATCAGTATCTTCATATTTTTCAAAACATTCTGAATGAACTCCCTAATGATTCAACTTCTTTACCACCTCTACTGGTATTAAAAAATAAGGCACCGACAAATCGCATTTCTGAAATCGTTCCTTTTCCGCCTTCACGGAAACTGCGGCATTCTGAAGTTGTCAACCTGGCTCTACAAAATATTGCGTCTGCGGCTGCAAGAAGAGAGAAATCAGCGAAACGTCCTGGTCGTTTAAAAACTTTTTCAGTTGGCCAAAAGGTATTAATTAAGTCCCACCGTTTGTCTCACAAAGGAAAAGGCTTGTGTCGCAAATTTTTTCTGCTTTATAACGGTCCATATAGAATTCGTAAAATTATTCATGATAACACTGTCGAAGTAGAAACTCTTAAATCTCGACGCTCTAAAGGAATACATCATATATCAAACGTTAAAATTTTTGTGGAATGACATACTTGTGAGAAACTAACAGCTACATGTAAACATGCGGAGAGTACAAGGATACCGCGCTGTGTTTTGGCGGCGGCACATACTCAAAGCAACAGTCAAGTCTGCGCGCCGCACAAGGCAGTCGTTGACCGCGAACAATTGCTTCCTACGTCACGCGCCTACAGCTGATCGAGCGCTCAGTGCGAATGCACTGACAGCCGTAAACAAATACACAGTTTAATTTCTCCGACTAAATTCAGTATAAAGCTATAGTGACTTGATGAATTATGTTATTAACATTCAGTATTTTTCAGGATACGGTTGTATAAAATATTTAAGACCTTCAGGTAAATTCTGTGCGTGTCCGACGTTAAGAGGACTTGCTATCGAGAAATTTTCAGGAAGAATGTAATTTCGAAGAAGAAACTAATAAACTAAAAAGGGTAACTATTAATTGAGTTCATTTTTCAGGTAACATATTTCCACTTAGGTACGTACTTTAGACGTAATTTGCTGCTCGCGATTACGTGATTCATACTTTGTGCTAATTTCATGTTCTATGAATTTACGTGTGAAGCCACGGGCTTGCGTACGTTAACTGATTTTGACAATGATTATTAATGAACTGGGTTGTAACTTGTGTATATTATGCATCGCTTGGCTGCACTGCTTTTTCACTGATGTCATTTTTTTTTAATTATGTGCCTGCTGTGCTTATTTATTTAAATTATAATTGTCACCTGATTAGTTGTGCTGATATGTATGTAAGTTATACTTTGTGATTTATCTGCTTGCGCCTTCATGTTTACTTATTAAGATGACATATGAACATTTATTTGCTTATGCTGATATGATGCTAATGACCTGTTTATTATGTTAGATAACATATGTTTACTGCTATGCGTATGGATTGCATATTTATACATTTCTGTTTGTCGTCACAACTACTCTTTAATTTGGTATATAGCAGTGCTGATGTACAGTGTACGAACATAGAGTTTAGGTTACACTATGGTATAGGTTACAGATTGTTCGCTTGGCAGAGCCTCGTTGTAAGGATTGTGCTGCATCCACTTGTTGACATTTTGTTCTCTACTGGTATATTTACTCGCTAGTGCTTGTTTTGCTTACGCTCAGTGCCTTGTATTTTTAAGATAAGAAAATGAACTGCTATAATTCGACGGACGACATTGGTACAAAGAACTTCGTTGAAGTCACATGAGCCGGAGGTTTTATGGAAGCTGTATAAATTTATGCTAATAGGAAGGAAGCTAACGACATGACATACCAAAACTAGGTTTAAACCATTGACAGTTATTACACTGCATTTTTCGTGAGCAATTGAAATAGGAAGTGACACTTGACACAAGAAATACTCCACATGTTTGCTTCTGTTTGCCATAATTCTTGAAGTGGTGTACACTCTGTGAAATATTATGATCATTCACATTCCGTAATCGTACTTAATTACTGAGAGTTATTCGAACTAAGTCTGTTAGAGGTCATGTATGCATTTCTTTGTTTATAATTCATAATGAGTAGAAGATTTGGGTCAGATGGATTACACAGAGGTTGTGTGTTGACAATGTGTCTTCGGATTGTATGGGATGATGAGGTTTGCATTAGGATTTTATCTGTACTTGTCCGAGGAGACTGACTAGAGGAAAGAGTTGTTATGGAAGTGAAATGATATTGGTAATAAGGTTTATATGTATCGACGCATTGAAGAGGTATTATTGAGGTATTATTGAGATTGTGTGAAGTTGATGATTATTGGAGTTTTGGTGGATAAGACGTAAAGTAAGTGAGGAGCATATATTGGCAATAAGGTTTATATGTATCGACATATTGAAGAGGTATTATTGAGGTATTATTGAGATTGTGTGAAGTTGATGATTATTGGAGTTTTGGTGGATAAGAGGTAAAGTAAGTGAGATGCATATTTTTTTTGTTGGTCTTATGGAACAAGGAGGATGAAGATAGCAGACTAGAACACTAAAGTAGAAGGAAGATAGTCTATACACACACTTTGTTAAATCACTAAGCAGTATATATTTTTTTTGAAGAGAGGAAGTATTTGCATATCTTGGCTCACTGACAGTTGTTCAACAACAGTACATTTGATCTGGCTTGGCAAACATTGGTCTTGACATGATGACTATGACGTTGACTTAACTATTATTGACTGTTATACATTGCTGCCACTACTACTTGATACACATTATGTACATCAGATTTTGACAGAATTGCATTTACACAGTTAACACTATTGAATTACACAGTAGTACTTAATGTGGATGAAAGATGAATGAGTGTGTTTTGTGTGTTTTCCTTTCCTAATCCTACCCACATATCTCCTAAATATTATTTTATTTGTTTGTAGTGGCTTGCACTGACACCCATAAATATTATAGGTTTACTGATATTTGAGTATTTGTAATAGTTAATATGAAAATTATCTGACATCGTTTGTGTGATTGTTATGATTTGTATGTTTAGTGTAAAAGCATTTGTATGTGCATTCAAACTATGGTTCATGCCTGAACCGTCTGATTAGTGAGGGTAAATATTATGAACTGTTACCTGCACTTTTTCAACATAATGTGTAACACTTAGGACATGTTTAATTTCTGCTGATGAACAGTGTGATCAGGGATAGTGAATATTACGGACTGTTACTTGTACTTTTTCTACATGATTGGTGCCACTAGGACATGTTTAATTTGTGCTTATATACTCTGATGAACAGTGTGATCAGTGATAGTGAATATCATGGACTGCTCTCTGGACCTGCTCATGATTGCTAGGTGCAACTGATGGACTGCTCTCTGGACCTATTCAACATTGCTGAGTGCCACTAATGGAACTGCTTCTACTGAAATGAAGTCACTTGTTGCTATCTGCACCTGCTCAACATTACTGGGTGCGTAGATGAAGCTACTTCTATGGAAATGATGTCACTTGCCGGTGTCTGCACCTACTCAACATTGCTGGGTGCCACTGATGGACTGCTTCTACTGAAATGATGTCACTTGTTGGTGTCTGCACCTGCTCAACATTGCTGGGTGCAACTGATGGACTGCTTCTACTGAAATGATGTCACTTGTTGGTGTCTGCACCTGCTCAACATTGCTGGGTGCAACTGATGGACTGCTTCTACTAAAATGATGTCACTTGTCGGTGTCTGCACCTGCTCAACATTGCTGGGTGCAACTGATGGACTGCTTCTACTGAAATGATGTCACTTGTTGGAGTCTGCACCTGCTCAACATTGCTGGGTGCAACTGATGGACTGCTTCTACTGAAATGATGTCACTTGTTGGTGTCTGCACCTGCTCAACATTGCTGGGTGCAACTGATGGACTGCTTCTACTAAAATGATGTCACTTGTTGGTGTCTGCACCTGCTCTCAACATTGCTGGGTGCAACTGATGGACTGTTTCTGTTGAAATGATGTCACTTGTTGGTGTTTGCACCTGTTGACCATTGCTGGGCTGGAATTATCAACTATTTGTTGTTTTTTTTTCTTGAATAATTAAAAGTATTTTATGTGAACATTTGTATAAACTGATTTATTATGTATTGTGTAAACTATTATGTAAAGCCACATGTATGAAAAGAATTTGTATTGCCTACTGTATTTTATATATTAGGTTATTGAAAGGTCAGTGCAAAGCCAAAATTTTAACTAATTATGTGATATTTAGGTATTAATATTATCTTTTATTTTTGTCTGTATTTTTCTGGACGAATTTGGTGGTATTTTCACCACCAATGCTGGCAAAAATACCATCAAATTCTGGCCTGTGGAGGAAGGGCATATGAAAGGTGGCTACACTGAGCCACTGCGCCAGAGATTGCGCCAAAGAGTATTATTAAGCCGCCTCCACAGTGCCTGTTAAGAACTCGTAGAAGTCAGTGCTTGGAGAGAGCTCGTAGTAGTGAGTGCCTGTCGAGGTCTCGTGGTAGTCTGTGCTGAGATGTTGTAGCAGAGAGTGTTTGTTGAGATGTGCTATTAGGCAGTGCTTGCTGAGATGTGATATTGGAGAGTTCTGGTTGAGATATAATGTAAGGATTAGAATGATTTTCATCAATATAAATGAGGTAACTAACTCCGTTTGTTTTTAATTTCAGTATCCTAAATAATGCGTCATTACAGGTTCAGTCAACAAAGCATCTGGCGTGTGTTCTTGTATTAGAGTGTAATTCTGCTTTCCTTACGCAATTATCGTATTTCTAATTTTCTTTTATCACGTCAGTATAATTGGTATTTAAAAATTCTTGTCTTGTTGAAGAAGAACCGTGCCAGATGTGTACGTTGAGTCACACTCCCACACACAGAACAATTAGATTTGTGCTTGGGTTTTGTAGGTTTTATAGTTGCTGGGGACTTAATTAATTAACTGTGTTTACGAAAATTTTCTTACATTGTTTGTTGCAGTCAGATAGCGTAAATATACTAGTCAGGGCCAACCGATTACGAGACACTGCGTAATCGGACATACAGCTACTAAAAAGAAAAATTATTTTCAATCTTTTATTTAATTAAGCCCCCATGCAAGCTTACCTGGTCTTTTGTGATAGCTGGTATATCAGAACCTACTTTGGGCGCTGATTTTCTGGCACATTTCGAGTTGGCGGTCGACTTACAAGGAAAACGTTTGTTAAATCTGACGGACAACAGTGCAATATCAAGCACTAAAGGGCATACAACTTGTGAGAAGCTACAGGCGTCTGGCAACTCTGTAGCCGAAGAGCTACATGACGAAGAGAGGAATCGGAGATGTTCTGACGGACAGACAAAAGAAGTTAAACACAGTACGGTTCACTATATTCGTACCACGCCAGGACAACCAGTTTCACAACGAGCACGTAGAATCGCACCAGAGAGATTGACAGAAACAAAGGCGATATTTGAGGAAATGTTACAGGCGGGAGTAATTCGCCGGTCAGACAGTCCGTGGTCTCCATTCCTACACTTAGTACGTAAGAAAGATGGATCATGCAGACCGTATGGGGATTACCGAGCATTAAACTCAAGAACCATTCCAGATAGGTACCCAGTACCAAATATACAGGACTTCACATGTGCTTTGGCCGGCGCAAAAATTTTTAGCGTCCTCGATTGCAAGAAAGCATACAATCAGATACCGGTGGCTGCAAGAGAAGTTCAGAAGACAGCAGTGATTACATCATTTGGATTATTCGAGCTTTTATTTATGCCTTTTGGCCTTAAGAATGCACCACAGACTTGGCAGCGTTTTATCGACGAGGTGATAAAGGGATTAACATTTTGCTTTGCTTATCTTGATGACATCTTGGTTTTCTCTCCGGACAGTCAAACACATGAACAGCATCTGTGTCAACTTCGCAAGCGTCTATCTGACTACGGAGTCGTTTTAAACGAAAATGAATGCGTCATGCACAAGAACCAAGTCACTTTCCTCGGCCATTCTGTGTCATCAGAAGGTATATTGCCTCTGCCAGAGAAGATCGCGGCGATACAGGCCCTTCCGAAACCGACAAACTACCAAGAGCTACGACGATACATAGGATTAATAAATTTTTATAGACGTCACCTGCCAGCAACGGCTGCGGTGCAAGCGCCACTCACTGATGCACTCAAGGACACGACGCCAAAAGTCGACGAATAGTTAAGTGGACACAAGAAATGAACAAAGCATTTAATGATTTCAAGCAAGCCTCAGCAAAGCAGTGTTGCTCGCTCACCCAGTTCACTACACACAGCTAGCTATTGTTGTAGACGCGAGCCAGTCAGCAATAGGGGCAGTGCTGCACCAGCGTGTAGAAGGGCAATGGCAACCACTACGATTTTTCTCTAAAAAGTTACAGACTGCACAACAGAAGTGGAGCGCGTATGACAGAGAATTGTTCGCGATATACGAAGCAATTCGATACTTCCGCCCACAAATAGAGGCTAGACCAGTGACTGTGTTTACAGACCACAAACCCATAACATCGGCTTTTAAAAACACCAGTGATAAATGCTCACCAAGACAGTTCCGTGATATTGAGTTCGTAAGTCAGTTCACGACAGATATATGCCATTTAAGAGGCGCAGAAAATTTAGTGGCTGACTATTTTTCACGAATTTGCGGGATTTCAGAAATTATAGACTATGATAAACTTGCAGTGGAACAGACCAAGGATGCAGAGCTACGACAGCTGTTAAACGACCCGTCTACATGTCTGAAGTTCGAGCAAACTCTGGAGCCTAACTCCAAGCGGAAGCTGTGGTGCGGCTTTTCTCAAGGCAGACCAAGACCATCCATTTCAGAAATATTGCGCAAGACGGCATTCGACAGTGTCCACACACTATCGCACCCAGGAGCCAACGCTACAATCAAGCTGCTCACAGACCGCTATGTGTGGCCTTCTATGAAAAGAGACGCGCGCCTTTGGGTACGTTCCTGCATTCCTTGTCAACAAAGTAAAGTAGGACGACATGTGCGTGCTGATATTGGAGATTTTCAAGGTACTTCTGCTAGATTCGCACACGTTCACGTGGACCTGGTTCGACCTCTCCCACAGTCAGAGGGTTACAGATATTTGTTTACGGCCATAGATAGGTGCACAGGATGGGCAGAAGCAAGTCCAATAGCCGATATTTCAGCCGAAACTACTGCTAAGACGTTTCTGTGTACGTGTATTGCCCGTTTTGGATGCCCCCTTCATGTCACAACTGACCAAGGACGTCAGTTCGAATCTACGTTGTTCCTCGAGCCATCCAAATTGTGCGGTTTCTAACGCCACCACACGACTGCCTATCACCCTGCCAGTAATGGTATGGTCGAACGATGGTACAGAACTTTCACAGCAGCATTGATGTGTCATCAAGAAAGATGGACGGAAGCATTACCATTAGTGTTGTTAGGCCGGCGGACAGCTCACAAACCCGATATTGGTGCATCAGTTGCCGAGATGGTTTACGGCGAGCCGCTACGGATTCCTCCAGATTACTTAGTACCAACCTCACTACCTGGATCAGAAGGCCTCACACACTGAGTGCAGCAGCTAAAACGTCAATGCACAAATATGCGTTGCCCGCCACCTTCTCGCCATGGCAACCGTAAGGTGTTTGTACACAAAGACCATATACGGGCCCATTTCAGGAGCTGAGTAGAAATAAGCATACCGTGGACATAATGTACAATGGTGTTCCGACAAAGGTATCGATTGAACGTGTCAAGCCAGCATGGGTTTTACCCTCTCCGACCTCTGACACCACGCTTGTGCATCAACACATGATGGACGCAGAGCATACCGAAACACCGCTCAGTACATCGTCCGAGACAGGTGAATCACCACCACGAACAACAACGTCACCGCCCCCGAGACACCCGACGCACACCAGAGCTGGACGTCGAATAAAATTCAAGTATCAAGATATCCCTGGGGCTCCGCACTTTAAGAGGGGGCTGTGTGGTAGTGATATTTTTCATGTCTCGTGCAAAGTGATACCAAAGGTGCGCGAGAGTGTTTTTTTGGTAATGTGTTGTTTTTTATCTTTGCCGTAAGACTGTAGAATCTTCTAGTTTTTGTTGCTTCTCTGTTGTTCTTTTTAGTTTCTTCTCATTGTGAGTTTTCACGAATAAATATTTTTTCGTTAACTCATTATACCGGAAGGCTATGCAATTATTTGTTGTAGGCAAGTCGCCTACAAGCCACTCAATTGGAAACACTTCTTACCTCTCTTTCGAAGAAAGATGGTATCATGGAATTCAGATATCAAATAATCCTTAACAAGAATAAAAGGAACGAGAGGCAGGTAATCCGTTGTTTTAAAATCAACCTCTACTCGTTAAAACTGGCAATTCCACAGATGAGCTAAGCATATACACTAATGAATGGCACTTGATGTGTGATCGATCTACATCTACATCTACATGGATACTCTGCAAATCACATTCAAGTGCCTGAGAGAGGGTTCATCGAACCCCCTTCACAATTCTCCATTATTCAAATCTCGTACAGCGCGCGGAAAGAATGAACACCTATATCTTTCCGTACGAGCTCTGATTTTCCTTATTTTATCGTGGTGGCCGTTCCTCCCTATGCAGGTCGGTGTCAACAAAATTTTTTCGCATTCGGAGGAGAAAGTTGGTGATTGGAATTTCGTGAGAAGGTTCTGTCGCAACGAAAAACGCCTTTCTTTTAATGATTTCCAGTCCAAATCCTGTATCATTTCTGTGACACTCTCTCACATATTTCGCGATAATACAAAACGTGCGATCTTTCTTTGAACTTTTTCGATGTACTCCGTCTGTCCTATCTGGTAAGGTTCACACACAGCGCAGCAGTATTCTAAAAGAGGACGTACAAGCGTAGTATAGGCAGTCTCCTTGATAGGTCTGTTACATTTTCTAAGTGTCCTGTCAATAAAACGCAGTCTTTTGTTAGCCTGCCCCACAACATTTTCTATGTGTTCCTTCCAATTTCAGTTGTTCGTAATACCTAGGTATAGGGTCAACTGCCACTTTTAGCACCATTCAGATATGTTTCTAAATCGTTTTGCAGTTTGTTTTGATCTTCTGATGACTGTATTAGTCGATAAACGACAGCGTCATCTGCAAACAACCGAAGACAGCTGTTCAGATTGTCTCCAAAATCGTTTATATAGATAAGGAACCGTGGTGAACGCCAGAAATCACTTATGTTTTACTCGATGACTTTCCGTGAGTTACTACGAACTGTGACCGGTCTGACAGTGAATCACAAATACAGTCACATAACTGAGACGATATTCCATAAGCACGCAATTTCACTACGACCCTTGTGTAGTACAGTGTCAAAAGCCTTCCGGCAATCAAGAAATAAGGAATCGATCTGAAATCCCTTCTCAATAGCACTCAACACTTCTTGTGAATAAAGAGCCAGCAGCTGGAGTCAATTTTCATAAAATTCTGCTGGGTCGTTATCACTTCTTGTTGCAAACTGCACCATTGTTTCGAAAGTAGCCTTTATTGAGATATGTAATACGCACTCTAATGAGGATCATTTCCAACAGTGACACAAACGTTAGTGCATTTTATAACATGACACGGTCTACGACTCATAAGAATTTTGTGAAAATAGAGCTAGTCTTTGACACATAAAGTACTCCAAAGAAAGAGGTAGTGTGTGTGCACTGATATTGCCAGTGCGTTCCTTGGACCGCTTCCTCTGGCGCGCCCAGAAGTAATCAGCCATCTCGGCACTCCATCACGCTGTTCTTCCCCTCTTGTCAGAGAATGTGAAGGAGACAGATAGTGCGGTGTACCAGCTGACGGGATTCGGCCGGAACAACACTGAAGCTGCTGTTACCAGAGTGAACGTCGTTTCTTGTCACCTCTAGAAGTTACAAGAGACCGTACAGTTAATAACTTACTCAGTAAACATAGGCCTTTAATGGAATCTCCAGTCGATGAATTTTTTGTTCATTATTTTAAGATCATCACGATATTTCCTCTATGCTATATTTATCGAGGTTTTCGAATACGCATAGGAGAATGTTGTACCTAGGTAGTGTACCATGGAACGCGCTATGTGGATTGATTAGTACGCCAGTCTAGTGACTGGCTTTAGAATAACATGGTGAAACTCGAACTAGAGACAGTTACAAGAAATTTCCAATATTTTCTACGGTATTTGCTGTTGGTAGACGTGAGGCTGTGTTCCGCGCTGTATTTTTACATATTTCACACTCTGCACATTTAAGAGCTGTATTTATCAAATAATTCCCCCTTATTAAAGCTGTTTTTAACATACTGCGAATTCTTCAGGTACAGAATTTTATACTGGGTAGTATTAGACCTATCAATAAGGCATGTACTTTGTTGATCGTGTACCATCTTGTACCATGACATAGAAGAAGGTGTTTTACCACGGGGCATTTGATACTTGCGAAGATACTCGTAAATGAACAGCATTTATTTAATGTGTTTAGAGGTTTACCTGCCTTGAATATGGAAATTTCTGTTTTCAACTGCCTCGCGGGATTAGCCGAGCTGTCTCGGGCGCTGCAGTCATGGACTGTGCGGCTGATCCCGGCGGAAGTTCGAGTCCTCCCTCGGGCATGTGTGTGTGTGTGTGTGTGTGTGTGTGTGTGTGTGTGTGTGTGTGTGTTGTCCTTAGGCTAATTTAGGTTAAGTAGTGTGTAAGCCTACGGACTGATGACCTTAGCATTTAAGTCCCATAAGATTTCACACACATTTGGACATTTTTTTTTGTTTTCAACAGCATTTCTTTCAATATATATTTCAATTGTAACTGGTTATTGTTAATACTGCTGCTTAACTTGGTTTCACTTACTGGTTATTGGTGTGTAGTAGAGGAATATTGTAACTGGTAAACAGTTAAATGGAATATCAATAAGATTTCCTCAACTGCAACTGCAGCTTGTCTTGAAACGTATTTTCATATTTGGGAAAAAAATCATTTTTATGGAGTAGCTTTTGTAACTGCAGAAAAATCCTACAACAGATAAAAAGTGACTCCTATCATTTATAAATGGAATGACAGAATACATTAAACTTCTGTTACAGGGATGGCTACAGATGAAACTCTCACTCTCTACTACGTTCCAAACAAACTTTAGAGCCATATGATGAGCTTGTCTTTTGCCTATGCCCTTTGGACGTCGCTTCTTATGTGAAATGATAGTTATGCTTACTACATAAAAGCACAATACCACAACTTAGCCATCTAGTAAAAAAGTTATTCTCAGTTCAGTGAAATTAATAACTGTCCCTTACTCAGTAATATTTCGTCTAGAGACAGCTGTCAATAACGCTGCAGCAGGTTGCTTTCGGGAAAGGATAATGTGAGAAAGGATCATCCAAAACCTAGTGGTTTGTCTTCTAAAATCATTCTTGTGAATTAAAATATACCTTTCCAGCAGAGAACTACGATGTGTTGTTTGAGAGCATCCATGTTTGTACAATGTCCAGTTTAGTAACTCAGAATCGTACAGTACCAGATCTGTTGTGCCCATTAGGCTTATTTCTTAATTGCTCACGCGAATTGCTCATTAATAGAGGCTGTTTCGGGTAAACAGGTAGCGATCTGATATGCTTAGGACGGAGAATAAAGACTAACAAGTCGGGAACTCAGAATTTCTACCAGGTCATGATATCTCTCGACAAGCCCTGTAGTCAGTGCCAGAAAAATCATACTCTCATAAGTACATCTAAAGATTAAAGTCACACAGCGTTAATTGGAAGATGGAAGTAGTCGGATAAAGAGAATTCTGGCGCACTTTTGACATCAAACTGATATGCTAATTAATTAAATATAACAATTAAATCACCCATTACCCTCTCCCTCCTCTTAACCTGTTGTTCTGATAAGTGGTTTATGACCCCCTGGGGGCTGAATTATGACCCTCTGGAGATAATCTGTCCTTCTGAGAAAGCCCCAACCTTCCCTCTTCACCTCCTCCATTCCCCATCCCACTGGGTAAAGGAATTTATCACAGCTTTTCCAGTTCAGTTCTGAACCTCTTTTCCCCCTTCTAGGAAGTTCCCCAGCACTATCTTCACCTCCCCCACTTCCCTCTCCAACCCCATCTGAAAATTAGTGGGTAAAAGACCCAGTCCGTGCTGAGTTGTTGGAGAGGAAGGATCTCAAAACACAAAATTCAAATCATTATCAGCTGACATAATAGTGTATCATGCAATTGAATTTGTATATTGTTTTTTCAATTTACAGGAGACATGGCTCCTCTCACCCCTCCCCAACTTTGGAGAGCTCACATCTGTTCGATGGAATGTAATGATGTGTTAGCCACCATTCCCACCATTCTGGGTCACCCACATATGTGTCAGTCAGCCAGGCAGCAAGTGCGCTGTCACCCATGTCTGCCAGCTGGCCGCTGCTGGCATCAGGCAGAGCTCTGAGCGCTGCCAACTCCACTCATTGCAGAAGCCTGCTAGCCAATGGCGTGTTCCTGCACAAACTTACATTTTGCATAAGGACCATGAAGATAAGACACGAGAAATTAACGCTCATACGGAGGCATATAGATAGTATTTTTCTCCTTCACGCTGCTTGCGTGTGGAATAGGAAAGGAAATGACTGGCAGTAGTACAGGGTACCCTCTGCGATGCACTGTGCAGTAGCTTTCGCAGTATGTATATAGATGTAGATGTAAATTTACTCTACCTATTACAACGCCAATCCATCCATTTATAGTCATGCAAAACTCATGGAAGAATGTTGTCTAGAATCTCTATTGTTGATCGAGAAAACACAAGATGGAAATTCTGCTCTTGATAGTCTCTTGGTAAAAATCTTCACATTAGCCCCTAATTTTCTCATTGCTTCACAAGATGTATGTGATAGATTGTAATTTGTTTGCTCACAACGCTTAGAACCGGTATTGATCTCACTTCTCAACTCTCCTTTTGTCAGAGAATCACTTACCTCTCACGAATTTTCCATTCTTCGATAATCTGTATGTGAATCCACCTGATTTCGACGAATAAGTGATGTCTCCCTCCAAGTTATAGACCCATGTTAATTCTCTGAAAACCCCATCGCATTCTGAGAGAACTATTCCTTTAGTTAGAAGACTGTCTAGTCCTTCATTCATCGCTCACGAGGTAGAAAGCTATCACGTTGAGGGAAAAGGCACACTAATGTACTTGATGATATTCACGACCATGGAGAGTATATGTGGACTCCTGAAAGAAATTCAGAAGCACAGCATCTACAATTCATCGATATCGAATGATTGTCTATAAACATCTCACTATATGTATCCTAATCCCATTTACCATATTCCTATGATTGCTAGTAGAAATACGACAGTGTACGATATCAAAGTCTTTGTCAACGGCATAGTGTTTCGTGAGATTCCAGCAAATGAATCTGGACCTGACATATGCATTCTACTTTCGTTCAATCCAAATGTTTACTGCTATCCCTTTTACTGCAGTTAACGCTTCTGATGACAGTGTATGGGATTTATAGTCCTATTAATGTGCAATAGATTTAGTTACATTCAGGTCAACTCACAACTCCGCCACAGGTCTTTCCACCCACTTGCAGACCACCCCATCACCTATAAGCGTTCTACATCTAAAACAAATACACTTAAAGTGGCTTGACAGTGAGTGGTGGAGGATACATCGCATCAGTATTATCGATTAATCATCCATACCAATCTCACATGCTGAATAAAAAATTGGCTATATATTTCCATATGTTCCCTAATCCAGCAATATGTTTTTGGGAGAAATATAACATCTTACCCAGAGATATTCTTTCTGACACATATTTCAATGGAGTATGCCAACCTATACAATCCTAGCAGCATCCAAAAGGTGCTTCTGCTTCATCAGTCATATAAAAATGAGCATATGATGGCTCACAGGATTGGTAGACAACATCTTTGTAGTGATGAGCTGCCAAATCGACATTATTGTTCAGAAGTATGTATCATTTAACCACAAATGAGTGTATGCATGTTAATTATGGGATAGCAGAAGACTGTACTCCACATTTTCCACTGCTAAATCCTTCTTCAGACACTACCCTGGGCATATCACAGGTGGATTCACCTTCAAACACTATCCTGTTCATAATGTATGGTTGATCCACACACAAACCCTATCCCAGCTCTAGTGCATGGTGGATCCACCTTCAAACAGTATCCTAACCGTAACGCATGGTAGGTACATCTCTGAACACAATCCCAACTGCAACATTTGGTGAATACACCTATGAATCCTTGCCAGCCATAATGAATGGTGGATCCATCTTTGAACACTATCCCAGGCATAAGACATGGTAGATCCATCTATGAGCTTCATTTTGACTGTATCCCAAACCTAACCTGTACCATAAAGGCCCAACGTGAACTGATAGACACACATATACATAAAAATAACGCATTTGCGCTAGGTGTTGACCACTTTACTGCATTTACGAGCAAATTTAGAAGGTTGACCAGAAGTGAAATCATGATCACATGAGCAGAATTCTCATGATACTGAATCTTTAGAGTGGGCTATATAAAACATGAGCTTTGAAAGCTGTTCACTTTGTAACATAGAGGGTGTTGGGATGCATATTGGTGAATCAAACTGTTTGTGTTGCATGATATTTGTAACATAATGGAGGTACTCACACAATCATCCTCTGAATTATCATTGTTATGCAGTTCAGTGTGTGATGTGTGGGAGAGTATGTTAGCTCACCTTAAATATAGAATGCTAGGTGCAAGTCTGGCACCTCTCAAAAGTTAGTCTTTAGCTATTAAAAATTGCCTGATAAGCTAAGCTTATTTCTTTCACACCAGTGGCAGAGATGAAACCACGTGTTTCCGTTGTGGTGAGGTTCTAAATATTGGGATCAAACAAATACCCCATGGGTTGACATGCTGTGTGGTTTTTCGACTGCTTGTTTGTGCTTCTACCGAGGGATAGGGATTTTGTGGATAATATCTGTCAGAAGAGAGAAGCAAAAATTACTGCAAAGTTTTCAGCTAATATTGAAAGTCCAAATCTTCTGAAAGCACCAACAGAACGCAACTTAATTGTGAGAGCTTCTGACAATGCTCACCTGTGCAAAATCTGTCTCGTGGAAAGGGTGTGAGTATTTTCTTTACATGCTGACACGCTGCTGCTCGTGTTAAAAGTGAACGTACCCTTTCCTTGCATGCCATGTGTCAGTGACCAGTTTATCTTCAGTGTGAGCGTTTTTGACAAAAGTGACAATATCGTAAGAGTTACTATTATTTTATGATGTATTTGTAACATTGCATAGAATGTGTGGCTCAGAGTAAGCAGTATCAATATTGGTCAGCTCATTTCCTATCCCAGTCACAAATGTGTCAAAGGAAAGAAACACTCTATATATAACTCCATATTAGCATTAATTTCTCCTATCTGATCTTCGTGAGTTTTACTTGAAATATACTTTGGAGGTGGTAGGTACCTTCTCAGTCAGCTTCAAATGTCGGTTCTCAATAGCGGTCCTCGAAAAGAACATCGTCTTCAATCCAGGAAATCCCATCTGAGTTACCTGGTGAGTGTAGTATGACTGCTGAGAAAAATTACTCGCCGTGCAAATGGGCTGTCATGATAAATTTAATTAACTAGTCAATAATTTGATATCAATGACATCTCACAGGGTGGGTGGAAGTGAGGGCAAGGGTGCCACAGATTTGATTCGAGAATGGGAGTGATAAGCAAATGTTTTCTTTATTTCGTTGGTGCGAGATCTTTTAATGAAATTTCAAACTCTCGCCTACACAGTGTGATATCGCCATCGTAATAACACCAACTATATTACCGAAAGCAGCTATATTACCAAATTTATAAGATGATAAATAGTATTATGATAAACTTGTAGTATTATGATAAACTTATAGTAGAGCCAAAAATTACTTTACTATTCAAGTAATTTGATGGATGATGTAACAGATATTAAGCTGACAAGAACAAATTTTTTAACTGAATGAGAAGATAGTTACATAAAATATAGCCTATGCCATACTGTTGTACAGGATTTTTGCAACAAATAACTATATTTTAGCATTGTGAAAACCCATGTATGATCCAGTTTCTTCTCTCTTCGAAAGTAACTCCTATAAAAGGGAGGAATCTATGATCTGAATGGGAAATTGGAGGTGTATGGACAACAAATTTCCCATTTAGGACTGGGTGAAGTGAATTTATTACATTGCGGATTCTATGTCGGGCATGAAATTGCAGTTAGAACTTTACATCCAATTCACACCTGCTTGTCCCGCAGTGTACTATGGCCAATGGTAGGACTGATCACAAAGCTTCAGTTGACTGGTTGCTGTGGCTTAGTGTTGTGCAACTGGTGACTACAAAGGTTCCAATTAATCGGCTCTCTTACACAACAGTGGGGACAAGTCCTGGGTGGCAGTACTACCAGTGTCCTCTGTGAGACTGAATAGCAAACTAACTGGTTGAACAGTGGCAGAAGCAGACATGTCTGTTGCGTGCATCCACCGATTTTACTTGGAAATTTGAAAAGATCCCATGTAGCAAGTGTTTGCAATGGACAGTTATTCTCCCCGCTCCCCTACGTAAATTGATTGGCCGATGGCTGGGCAGTCACAGCAGTGGCCTTTCTGGCCTCTGAGTGTTTGGTGTGGCTAGCTTTTTAGTTGAAATGATGTATTGGGGCAGTGTGCTCATGTTCTCAAACATCGATGGATACAAGACTTCGTATATGTTTTCTGTAACAATCTATTTATGGAGGGAATTTAATTACTTGATTTTCAAGACGAAAGTGTGTGATTCTTAAACTTTAAAAGCACATTTTAATACAAAGAAGAATCATTGTTAGGTGGTAGTGAGTGAATTAAGCAATCTAATTGAAACCTGTAAACTGCTGAACAATACATTTGATAAGGCAGCACAAATGCACCACTGCCCACCATTTTTGATATTACAATTGTGCTAGCTCCCCTTTTGTCTGTTATGTCATAAGAGTGTGCTACTTCTCCCACCCATATAAACAGAACCAGTGCACAGTATTCCCCACTAATTTAAATAATTAATTTAATTAACATTTTAATAATTAATTTAATTAGCGTTTAAATAAAAAAATAATATATTACTCGAATTTATTCCCCATTTTGTGTCATCTCAGTCCAGCAGCTCAACAGAGACTGAGCTTTTCCCATTAATTCAAAAGTGAGGGAGGGGAGCTGACAAACAGCAAGTAACCACTTGAGAGAGAGAGAGAGAGAGAGAGAGAGAGAGAGAGAGGAGAGAGAGAGAGAGAGAGGGAGGGAGGGAGGGAGAGGGAGAAGAAACGAGTGTGGAATTTCTCAAACAAAAAAATCAAATTATCCCCTTAGAGTAATAAATCAACATATTGGGTGCATAAACCGCTAAGGGAACAATAGGACAAGGCGTGGGGCATGGGTGGTTTAGTTGATATGATTAATTTATGTAGCATATCAATGTGATACCAAAGTACGCTAGAATATCTTTTGTCCCGCTACTGGTAGAATCAACTGTCTGGCAACGTATGTGGAAATAATTGTGAAATATGCTTTATAAGAGACGCAAGCCCCTAAACAAGTGAGACATTTTGTAACGTTTCACTATTCTGTTAGATAACCAGTTTATAACAATTTACTTTCCAGCCGGAGTGGTCGAGCGGTTCTAGGAGCTTCATTCTGGAGCCGCACGACCGCTACGGTTGCAGGTTCGAATCCTGCCTCGGGCATGGATGTGTGTGATGTCCTAATGTTAGTTACGTTTAAGTAGTTCTACATTCTAGGGGACTGATGACCTCAGATGTTAAGCCCCATAGTGCTCAGAGCCATTGTAACAATTTCCTTATCTGTAACTGGCTGTAATGCGCATCAGGAACAATCTACTACCAAGTTGTTTATTGTTTACTGTGCCATTATGACCTACAGTTAAAAGACAGTTTCATTTGAGGAATGACCGAAACAGAGCTGAAAACAATGCTGAACATAAGCTACAAATAACCCAGCTAGATGGGACAAGGAATTAATTCACCCAGTTTGTTTAAATGAAGTCTTTCAGTTAGAGAGGCATGAAAAGGTGCCAGCTTTTCTGTTGCTTTGCGTAGGAAAGTATTTTCTACTACCCCAATGGTTTCCAATCATAGCTGTCTTCATTAGCAACTGAATTAATTGTAGCTGTAAGCGAATTTTAGTCTTGCTTGCCAACTACGAGAAATGGATTATTCACGTAAAAGAAGAAGCAAATCAGGAAAAGTACACAAAACAGTACCGTGGTAGGCTTGAGAAGAACCGTTGTCACAACTTATCAAAAGAAAATGTTGCTGCAGAGCAGTGACACTTTGACGTCAATCCTAAACAGTTTAAAGACCTACATTCTCTGATATCTGGCATTTGAACTATCGTGGGTAGGACAAACAAAAGTATGTCGGAATCATTATGGACTGCTGGCTGCTGAAATAGTCTTGGGAAAGCCAGCCATGAGAAAATTATTCCATCTGGTGCGCAAGATGCTTGAGACAGATGAAATACCTTCAGTCTTCAACAACAACATAATAGTAGGTGTTGACTGGTGTGAATATTACTGAAGTAACTACCTAAGGAGACATGATTGCAAAATATTAATATGAATTCCTTACAGAAGAATGATAAAGTTGGTGGAATTTCTCAAATGGAAGATTGGTTTGGTTTGCGGCAAAATGTAGAAACTCGCGAGGGAATACTAACCCTTAGATTTAGATTATAGGTCAACGAAATTCAAACCTACGTGGTAAGCACTACTGGCGTAAGGTTACCTAGGAGTGGGAGGACCTGGCAAAATAAAGGTTGAATATCATTCGTATCAAGATTCCTTTTAACACTCATCAGGAAAAGTAACTTTACCAATTAGGTCAACAGGATCTTGACATATCAAGACAAAATTATCTAATTAAATAAAACAATTTAAGAATAATTACTGATAATCGCTAAAGCAATCTTGTCCAAGGTTCTTAAGCGGTTAAGTACTAATCTCAGGTACACCCAAACATGAGCGTTTTATAACAAGTATAACAAGACAGGAAAACAGTCTTCAAAATAGGAAATCAATAAGCATCTTTAAAATTTGTTTGACTAAATTACAGCAAACAGTACAGATTTACCTAAAAGGAGTTCATTAAAAAGAAATAAAAGCAATTAAAGCTGCTTGATTTGAAACTACCACTCACTGGGCAGTGTAGTCTACACGAACGCCCCGAAACTGCCTGGGGCAGGCCCGATCCATTACTCACCACTCTCCTCCTTTTCTAAGCAACCAGTGGGAACAAGCCCCTAGACTCAAACATACTATGATTGCCTGATGAGCAAAGAAATAACTTTTAAATACAGCGAGTAAAAACTTAAGCCATCATATTACAAGCAGGAAGCATAGACAAACAGTTGTGATAAGTTGCTAAAAGATGAAAATGTAAGAAGCCATGGCAAACACACCCACTTACACCTCATTATAAATAAGTTCAGTGGACAATCGAGATTTAAGTCACGCCATGAGGCGGAAACGGTAAATGGTTCAAATGGGTCTGAGCACTATGGGAATTAACATCTGAGGTCATCAGTCCCCTAGAACTTAGAACTACTTAACCTAACTAACCTAAGGACATCACACACATCCATGCCCGAGGCAGGATTCGAACCTGCGACCGTACCGGTCGCGCGGTTCCAGACTGGATCGCCTAGAACCGCTCGGCCACACCGGCCGGCGGAAACGGTAAATACTTAACTGTCACACGGGATGGAAAACATAGGCGGAAAGGGCGACATAATCTGTTGCCTGGTGACGGTTGGCTTAGAAGTATAACCCACCAAAATATTTACAAGATTATTCCCCATAAGGCGCATAAGCTTGTGGGTTCCAAGTACCGAAGGAAAGCGATTTGGTGCAGAACGTACCGGGCCCAAAACAAGAAAAAAATTATGAACATCACCTAATAATGCAAAATACACAATCAGATCACAACTCTGCAATTACCAGATTGAAACTATTACGTTCTCATACAAAGAACGCGCTCTCAGACGCCTGGCCAGACATATAAACAGGGAACAACAACATTAGGAGGCTGAAGCGAGTCCGGTGTAGAAGCAGCAAAACCCAACCAAGGGCAGAAACCGAACCACTCACAATTATAACGCTCAGGGCGGCGAGAATGTTCAGGTTCTGCCATCGCCGCGTGCTGTGCTGTGCTGTGACGAACAGTGGGAAAGCTTGGAGCCACAACGAGATGCCTGTATGACGGCGACCTACCACCTACTTCCACATTTGTTCGGCCAAAGGAATAATGTTTCTTCTCCTGTTTCCTTTCCACGTCTCTCTTTTCCAGAAGATGCTCAGCCAGACAAACTTGCAAGTCACACGGGCGGGAGAACAAAGAGCCAGCCCTTTGTCCAGCAGACCTATGCGGTCCGTGCTGCTTCACTCAGTGCCTGTCCCAAAAAACGGCACAACGCCTAAACGTGCCACGCCCACTTCACACCAAAGATCGTGTTCCAGGAGAAGTGGCGCGAGCTATCGAAGGTAGGAGGCGAGACACTGGCGAAAGTAAACCCGTGAGTCGTGTTTGGGTAGCTCACTCTGTAGAGAAAATGCCCACGAAATGCAAAGTTCCCGACTTCGAGCCTCGGTCCGTTACACAGTATTAATCTGCCAGAAAGTTTCAGTATACTAGGATACTGAACAGGTGATTCAGTACCTAAAGGGAAGTGAAAATCTAAGATTCATGGGGGGATTGGAATACGGTTACAGGGGAAGAAGGAGAAGAAAATCCGACGCGAGAAAATCGGCGTGGTGCTATAAAAGGGAGAAGATGAAGACTAACTAGTTATGCATTAAATTTCAGCTACTAATAGAGAATACTTTGTTCAACAACCACAAGAGGAGGAGCTATACTTGGAGAAGGCCGGGAGATGCGGTAAGATTTCAGGTAGATTACGTCAGGGTCAGGCAGAGGTTCTGAAATCAGATATTGCTTTCTAAGATGTAACCAGTAACAGATATAGATCCATATCACAATTTAGTAATGATGAAGAGTAAACTGAAGTTTAAGAGGCTTCTCAGGAAGATTCAGTGCCCAAATAAGGATACTGAAGCATTTATTAATGAGGAGGTTCTCTTGAAGTTCTCTGACACTGTGTATACTGCGAAAATGAATAACTCAGTAGGCAGTTCAGGTGAAGAGGAATGAACATTTCTAAAAATAGCACGACGGCAATGTGAAGAAGCCATGGGTGAACAAAGAAATACTTCAGTTGATCGATGAAAGAAGCATTAAAAATATGTTCCAGGAAATTCAGGTATACAGAAATGCAATACACGTAGGAGTAAAATAAACTGAGTGCAGGAAAGCAAAGGCACAATGGCTGCATGAAAAATGTGAAGATATTAAAAAAGAGTTGTCGGAAGGACTGACTCAGAACGCAGAAAAGTATAAACGACTTTCGGTCAAATTAAAATCAATAATGGTAACATTTAGTGCGTAACGGGATTTTCACTTGTAAATGTAGAGGAGTGAGCGGATACAGGGAAAGAGTACATCGAAAGCCTCTGTGAGAGGCAGACGCGTCTGACGACTAAATATAAACAGAAAGAGGGGTCGATACAGAAGAGATACCTGACACAGTATTAGAATCAGAATTTAAAAGAGCTTTTGAAGACTTAAGATGGAATAAAGCAGAAGGGATGCATAACATTCTATTGTTTCTACGCACTTGTCTAATATAGGACGCCTAGGAAGCTGTTTTCTCGGATCGATAGATAAAGATTCAAGCAAATCGTATTAGGGTGTTTGTTAAATGTTAAATTACAATGCTTAACTTTCCGTATTCACAAAGATGTGTCGCAAGAAAATGGTGACATGCAATTAATCAATATATTTGGTATATACAATTTCAGTGCAACAAAAACATTATAGTTCATAAGTCACTGCTGTAGCGTTTGTATGATGGCTCGTCTTCCACTCCCCCCGCAGCTAGGCGGCTCGGCGCTTATATTCTCTTCGTGTAGAGGCCGCTCCTGTCTCGGTGTCGTCCTAGAGAGAGGTTCGTCAGCGTACTATTGGCTGTCGTCGTCTCACAGCCCTTGTAGTGTGGGCGCTTGTCGTTACACCGGAATACATGCCATCAGAATTTCTAAGATCATTGGGGGAAGTGGCAACAAAACGATTATTCTGTTTGGTGTGCAGGGTGTGTGACTCTTGCGACATGCCATCTGACTTTCGGAATATCATCATCCACATAATTCCAGAGATTGCAAGAGAAATATCGCATAGTCAGCTTAACAGTGCACCCATCCAGGTTGCTGACAAGAATAATATACACAGGGAAGGAAAAGAAAGTTGAGGATATGTTACATAGCGATCGCTTTGTTTGTAAGAAAGTTAAAGACACGAGAGAGGTAAGCCTGACGATAGGAAGCAAGACTAACGAAAAATCAAGACACATTCACAACATTTGTCGACCTGGAATGAAGCGTTCCATAGGGTCAAACATTGCAAGATGTTCTAAATTCTGAGAAAATTGGGGGTAGGCTACAGTGAAAGACGGGTAATATACAATATTTACGAGAGCAAGGGGGAACAAGAAGAGCGGAAGATCAAGATCGAAGTGATGGAATTAAAATATGTGTACGAGAAGGGTTTAGTCTCTCGTCCCTACATTAATCTACACATTGAAGAAGCAGTGACGGAAATAAAATAAAAGTTCAAGAGTAGCACTGAAATTAAAGGCGAAAGGATATCTATGATAAGATTTGATGAGGACATTGCTATCCTCATTGAAAGTAAAGAGGAATTACAGGATCTGCTAAATGGAATGAACAGATAATCAGTACAGATTGTGGATCGAGAATAAATCGAAGAATGATGAAAGTATTGAGAAGTAGCCGAAGTGAGAACAGAGAGAAACTTGCATCAGCATCGATGATCACGAAGCACACAAAGTTAAGGAATTTTGCTACACAGGCAACAAAATTATTCATGACGAACGGAGCAAAGAAGATATAAAACGCAGACTACCACTGGCAAAAAGGGCATTCCTGTCCAAGAGAAAAAATGGTTCAAATGGCTCTGAGCACTATGGGACTTAACATCTAAGGTCACCAGTCCCCTAGAACTTAGAACTACTTAAACCTAACTAACCTAAGGACGTCACATACATCCATGCCCGAGGCAGGATTCGAACCTGCGACAGTAGCGGTCGCGCGGTTCCAGACTGTAACGCCTAGAACCGTTCGGTCACTCCGGCCGGCTGTCCAAGAGAAGTCTAGTAGTATCGCACATAGGCCTCAATGTGAGGAAGAAATTTCTGAGTTTGTACTTTTGAGGCACAGCGTTGTGTGGTAGCAAAATATCGACTGCGAAAAACCGGAAATTAAGATGATCGAAGTATTTGAGATGTGGTGTTACAGAATGATGTTGACAATTAGGTGGACTCATAACGTATGGAATGAGTAGGTTCTACGCAGAGTTGGCGAGGAAAGGAGTATGTGGAAAACACTTACAAGAAGGAGGCACTGGATGACAGAACATCTATTATGACATCAGGCAATAATTTCCACGGTACTAGAGGGAGCTGTGTGTGGTAAAAACTGTAGAGAAAGACAGAGATTAAGATACATACAGCATATAACTGAGGACTTAGGATGCAAATACTACTCTAAAAAAAATATGGTTGTTTGGTGACGATCCTTCTAGGAGATAGGTGTGAGTTGTGAGTGTACTACATTAAACGACGCGACCTCTTTCAGTTCTGTAGGCAGTAGCTGAAAAGTATTTTAGAAGTTTTTGGCAATCTTACTACTATCTTGACACAAAAAATAAGAGGAAATGAAACTCGATTGTCTAACCGTCATGGATACAACCTTAAGACGAAATAGATAGAAACAAGCTAATGATTTAATCGAAGCTTACATTTCTTCTTTCCCGATTTATTTATTCTGTCGGGAATCAGCATCGTTCATTCGCGGTAATTCGACAACATGACTTGTTATCTTCGTCATGTGCTGCCTGAGACAGGTTGTCGAGTAAAATGGATCCCGAATTTGTAGCTAAGTCTTCTCTCCTCCATCGTTGGTTCCTGGTGTTCTGTTTGCAGTCAGCTCCCACTAGCAGCGTCCCTAGGCGATCGCTCTTTGGTCCGCTCGTCTGCATGCTCCCTATCGTTTCGATTTCGGTCGGGTGCGGTCCCAGGGGTTCCTTCTGCGATCAGCTCGTACTACAAACTTTATAATGTGAACTCTTCTGTCCGGTGTGCCACCGCGAGCGCTGGTGTTTTGTTTTCGGTTCCAGTCGAGCCGTCTGCGCTAATCTTCTGTTTTCAATCCGGTACGATTCCAGGTGTTCCCTTTCCTGTCTGCATCCGCTAGAAGCATCCTGCGACGTTGAATCTTCGGTTTGGTATGCCTGGTGCTCTTTTTGCGGATCGTTCCTCATGTCCCTACCTCAGCTCTTCTTTTTCTGTTCTTCTCCTGCCCTCTTTGCTTTTACAGCAACTCCAGTGCAATATCCCATGCTCTACAGAGTTGATACTCAGTGCCATGATTTATGAGGATTTCCGTCTTAATTATCTCTACAGACTCTTTCGTAACCTTGTCCCATTATCTGTGGGTCTGTGTCAGAATACACGTTTGATCATAGTTCATGGAATGATTGAGTTCTAGACAGAGCTCAACAATGGCTGATTTACTAGTCTGTCTTTGTCAGATGTTCCCCTGACGTTCTTTGTATCTGATATTTACTGTCCTAGTTGTTTGGCCAATGTACGATTTGCTATATTGGCCAGGTATATTATAAATTCGTGGTTTTTTAGTTCCAGGTTATTTTTCAGGTTTTTCAGTAGTCTTGTATTCTGGTAGGAGTATAGAACACGCACTTGTTGTGCTTACTGAGAATCCTGCTGCTTTTGGCAGAAATACATTCCGCATAGGGCTGGTATACCACAGTCTTCGCCTCGTCTTCCTCTTCTTCCAGATCGTGCAGCGGAATAGCTGGTTGTAGGGACTTCTTAATCTGTTACGCTGAGTACCCGTTGATACTCAAACTCTCGAATTACAGCGTTCTTGGAAAATGAACACCTATAAAAATCAATATGCATTCCGCAAACAGGGATCCTGCGAAACTCAGCTCGCTCTGTTCCTCCATGAGATCCACAGCGCAGTCCGGCACTGAGGCTGACGTCGGGTTCCTTGACTTCAGTAAGGCATTGGACACCGTCCCGCATTGCCGTTTAATGAAAAAAATACGATCTTACGCAGTATCGGAACAGACCTGCGATTGGATTCAAGACCTTCTTGCAGATAGAACTCAACGCGTCGCTATTAACGGAACGAAGTCGACAGATGTAAAGGTAATATTCGGGATACCACATGGAAGTGTGATAGGACTGTTGCTGGTTACAATGTGTATAAATGATCTAGTAGAAAGCGTCGGATGCTCTTTAAGGATATTCGCAGATGATGCAGTTGTTTATACCAAAGTAGCAACGCCAGAACTTAGTAACAATTGGCAGAACGACCTGCAGAGAATAGATGAATGGAGCAGGCTCTGGCAGTTCACCCTGAACGTAAATAAACGTAATATATTGGGCATTCATAGAAAAAGATATCCACTTCTGTACAGCTACACTGTTGATGACAAAGAGCTGGAGACAGCGTCTGGCGCAAAATATCTAGGCGTATCTATCCAGAGCGAACTTACGTGGAATGACCATATAAAACAGGTAGTGGGTAAAGCAGACACCAGCCTCATATTCATCGAAAGAATCTTAAGGAAATGTAAATCGTCCGCGAAAGAGGTGGCTTATAAGGCGCTTTCTCACCCGATTGTTGAGTATTGTTCGTCTATCTGAGATCCCTATCAGATAGGAATGACAGAGGAGATAGACAAGATCCAACGAAGAGGAGCGCGTTTCGTCACGGGATCGTTTAGCTGGCGAGAGAGCGCTACGGAGATGCCAAACAAACTCCACTGGCAGACGTTACAAGACGTACAAGTGAGGCTTTGTGCACTACAGAGAGACTTACTAATGAAATTTCGGGACAGCACTTTTCCGGAGGAGTCAGACAACATATTACTTCCCCGCCCCCCCCCCCCCCACCCTTCCCCCCGTTACATCTCGCGTATTGACCACGAGGAGAAAATCTGAGAAATCCGAGCCAATACGGAGGCTTACTGACAAACATTCTTATCACGCACTATTCGTGAGCGGAACAGGATTGCAGGGATCAGGTAGTGGTAAAGAAAGTACCCTCCGACACACACCATTAGGTGGCTTGCGGAGTATGATGTAGATGTAATAGCAGATACATCAAAACATTGACCGTAGATGCTCTATTTCGGCTGGCGAATTATCTGGGTCTCTGAAACTGTGAGCCCTGTAGACCAATGTCTTCAGATCTGCATTTCTAGGTAGCACCTGATGAGCATGACGGGTCACGTTGTCGAGATATCTTCCATACACAACTCAGGGTGTCCAGATTTAGCATCTACAGGGTTTGCCATGGAATTTAGGTAACTCATCACAGAACGAAATTTGAAAAGCGGTTCTATCAACATTCTTTCAGGTAATACTTTAAGAAGCTTTCATTCCACCCTCCCTCTACAAGTATTTGCTTGATTTCTGACCTAATAGCGGCAAGAGTAAGTAAATGTGATAACATAAAACCTCAAAAGGTGTTTAGGTAAAAAAAATACAGTGACGAAAAGCAAATTAAGTCACGAAACGCCTTTAATATGACAGCAGTAAATCTGGAATGCCTTTGAGAAAGATCTGCACAGCTTGTATGGAATTCAGCAAGTGATATTCTCACCGATGTTGACACATTCTCGCAAACGATTGCCAAACTACAATCTACGCCTACATGTTGAAGTAACTGCGCAAAATTTAATGTGTTATCGAACATACACTACTGCCCGTTAAAATTGCTACACCTCGAAGATGACGTGCTACAGACGCGAAATTTAACCGACAGGAGGAAGATGATGAGACATGCAGATGATTAGCTTTACAGAGCATTCACACAAGGTTGGTGCCGGTGGCGACACCTACAACGTGCTGACATGAGGAAAGTTTCCAACCAAATGGCTCTGAGCACTATGCGACTTAACTTCTGAGGTCATCAGTCGCCTAGAACTTAGAACTAATTAAACCTAACGAACCTAAGGACATCATACGCATCCATGCCCGAGGCAGGATTCGACCCTACGACCGTAGCGGTCGCTTGGCTCCAGACTGTAGCGCCTAGAACCGCACGGCCACTCAGGCCGGCAAAGTTTCCAACCGATTTCTCATACACAAACGGCAGTTGACCGGCCTGGCCTGGTGAAACGTTGTTGTGATGCCTCCTGTAAGGAGGGGAAATGCATACCATGACGTTTCCGACTTTGATAAAGGTCGGATTGTAGCCTATCGCGATTGCGGTTTATCGTATCACGACATTGCTGCTCGTGTTGGTCGAGAGCCAATGACTGTTAGCAGAATATGGAATCGGTGGGTTTAGGAGGGTAATACGAAACGCCGTGCTGGATCCCAACGGCCTTGTATCAGTAGCAGTCAAGATGACAGGTATCTTATCCGCATGGCTGTAACGGATCGAGCAGCCACGTCTCGATCCCTGAGTCAACAGATGGGGACGTTTGCAAGACAACAACCATCTGCACGAACAGTTCAACGACGTTTGCAGCAGCATGGACTATCAGCTCGGAGACCACGGCTGCGTTTACCCTTGACGCTGCATCACAGACAGGAGCGCCTGCGATGGTGTACTCAACGACGAACCTGGGTGGTTGTTCAGGGTACTGATTTCGCAGGATCTATGCACCCAAATTGCGTGAAAATGTTATCACATGTCAGATCTAGTATAGTATATATGTCCAATGAGTACCCGTTTATCATCATATTATTTACGATGAGTATGGTGTTTTTCGCAATCAGTTCATACACGCCTAAAAACGTTTTTCGCCTTTCCTGCAAAAATTGCTTCCTTTGACTTGCAAGCTTTCCTACGCTAACGCCTCAACTGCTAGTACAGTGGTAGAGGACTGAGTGCTTCTTGTACCCTAAGGTAAGTTCCTCGCTTGTTTTGTTCCAGTCGCGTTGTGTCTTGTGACAATGAGAACTTCTGAGGGCCACAGCGCCGTGACGTAAGTAGCGCGAGCAGCGAGCACTCACCGCCAAGTGTTATGCCTCGTACAGGGGGCGTGCGACCCAATTTGCCGCTCTGAATAGCTGTACAGATGGGTCCACGCAGCAATCTCGTCTCACTGCCTAGCTCCAGCAATGACCACAGTGCGATGGGGTTGATGTTAGCGAGCAGTACCAAGCTTCTGGTAATCATAACAAGTTTCCTGTACAATTAACTAACAGCTTTCTGCCGTGAAAGCTACGCAAACGTTCCGGCACGAGCAGCTACGAGACTCCCACACTGTTCCGTATACGTTTGCTTGCCAAGAGGTGAAGTCTGACTTCCTAGCGGATGTGGCAATTCGTAACGTAATTTCTGGGAACGATCCTCGTAATTAATGGTAGTCTTTGGGGGACCGGGAAGATATTAAGCATACACTGTACGTACTAACGTCAGACTAAGGTACTACTCATAAGGTTTCAGTGTCTGAAGTCAATAATAATTAGAGAGAACAGGTAGTCTGCACTTTTAATGCCGACGGCGTGGCCGTAGGTGAGCGACCTCTGTCTGGAAAAGAGTAAGGTAGGATACCGGTCGCACCATTTCGAAAGAAACCATTCCCTCATTCTTTCCAGGAAAACTACAAATACCCTATCTCTTAAAGTATTTATTTACTACATGAAATAAGAATAAGATAAACCTTGTGTAAAATAACAATCAATTGCCCCGAGAGTGGTTCAAGCTCGGGTATTTATATACCACTTATTAATCTTACAAACTGAAATAACGAAGTTCACAAAGGCTGGAATGACTATCCGCGCGTAGTGTAATCCATGATAAATTTGACAGCTAACGATATTTATCTCAAGCATCGCTTCTAAGTGCAGGTTATCACCACGAACCAACAAATCATCCGAACTGGAAACTAAGTTTGTTTTCTTATAGAACTAAATAATATGGGGAAGCGCTTTTCTCCGTCACCTCTCACCTGAATTTATACTGTGGAATAGATACAACGATGAATTCCCCCGGATACATTGTCCCAATGCAGATTAAGGCAAATACCATTTCACAATAAGCATAATAATTGAATCATGTACGACTACTTTCGATATAATCTGGAGATATAGTTTCTAACATTCGTCATATTTCTAACGAATCTCATAATAGAAGACTTTTTCTACTCTTTCTCCCGAAAGGCACGAAATGAAGAGTAGATGTACATCAGAAATAACTCTGAGCACTATGCGATCAATTTCATTTCCGATGCATAGCGAATACGAAAATACCTGTTAAAATAGTACAATCTGGATGGGACGACGGGTCTTTGAAGCCAAGCTAGGTCCTTTCGAACATCCTTTGAACAGTTGGTAACGACGATGTCGATGAGGGTAATCATGAAGCTACCAGTTATGGTTCGTAAAACTTTTCCGAATCGCTTGGCTCCCCAGGGCTCACTTTATAGGTGGCTAAAAGTAATTTTTTCTTTAACAGCGTATGTTGTGGTAAAACATTATATGCAATCGATTTCAAAGCTAATAATCTCAATAAAAACGTACATTTGCTTCATCTAATTGAAACGTGCACTCATGAACATCTAGGTGTACCGGCATATGAGGCCGAACTTGAATTATACTGGGGGTATACAATAAATAGACTGTACCACACTGGGGTAGGAGAAGACGAGGGGAACAATTCGATAAAAGAAATTTGTAGTCAACTTAGGAAAACTATCTCAAAGTGGCCTATAGCGGCCATAAAATTTAATTTTAATTATCACGCTCACTTGACAGACTCAGTTTAACACAGACTACTTCGAATATTATCAAATAAATCCCTGAAATCATCTAGGTGCTGGCTTTGCACTTGTAACTGCGCTTGTTGCGACCGGGATAAACAACTTTGGTCTGGCCACAACTGTATGTTCTTTGACTGCTGGGCGAGCTGGCATATCAAACTAGAACACATGAAATGTTAGTTCACTTTATTACATAAACGAATGAATCATTTACTTAACTTTGACACACGTTTTTGCCACAGAACAACAAGATAGTTGATAACTGTGGTGGACTAGCAAAGCATCACGTTCATTAAGTTTTTTTCTTTATTTTTTTCTAGAACTATAATTTTTATTTTGGGTATTTATTATTTAAGGTGGGTAGGACGTCAAACGGACCGACTTGGAGCAGGAGAGGCACCACGGGACATTTTAATTTCTACTGTCTATACTTTTACAAATAAATTCATGAAACTTTTTTCAGCGTGACCAGGAAGGATTCAGGATTCCCACTCAGAGCAATGGAAGTTCAAAACCAAACAAAATAATGTTATTTTGTATCTGAAATTTCTTCATTTTTCACTTACTATTGGCTGCATTTGTTACTGTAGATACACGTTTCTTCATAAGTAAGAGAGACTGTTCGATAAATTTTGCACAGCATACAAACCATACTTAAAGGTGTATGAAACTCTAGAATTTATGTAATTTATGAAACAATTAATGAGCTGTCGCATGTTAAACTTCACGTTTAGAAAAACTCAAATATTATAGGTAACTATCTCAAGTTTTATCACAGTTTTTAATAGATTTGGAAAATGATAGTTTCTCATTAAGGAGTTTGTTTTTAATAAGCAGTGCAAAATTCATCAAAGAATCTCTTTCCTTATGAAGAAAAGTGTACCTATAGCAACAAATGCAACCAGTAGTAAGTGAAAAAATGATGAAAGTTCACCAGTAAAAAAATTATTTTTTTATCTTTTGAATTTCCATTGCCATGATTGTGAATCCTGTGTTCTCCCTGGTCATACTGACAAAGTTTTATGAATTTATATTTAAAAGTGTAGAAACTGGAAATTAAAATGACCTGTGGCTCCTCTCCGGCTCCAAGTCGGCCCGCTCGACGTCATTTCAAAATGCATAGCGCTATGATGTCTATGATAGTGTTATTTATTCTGCTACCGGTTTCCGCGTTAAACCATCATCAAAGGGGGAAAAATCATTGCAGACGTATCACATGTCACACACACTTTAACATGCACTACTTCTGAAAACCATAATTTCCAATAAGAATTAAAAATTGTAGTAAGATTACAATATAATGGTCCATTGACAAAAGGACAACATATTTAAGAAAGGGTTCGACTGAATACATGAAGAAGAAATAACAGCAGTATTTATTGTTAATAATGTTGAGGAAAGAGTGGGCGACAGCGGGAGCAAATGGAAAGAACATATTAACAGCAGGGATGAGTACATATTTTCGGAAGAGGTGAGACTTTATGAGCCTCAAGGAAGAGAAGAGCCAAGAAGACCGAGGAAAAAACGATAACACCTCTGATTGTGGAGGCGGAACAGGGATTTTTCTTAGAGTATGAACTGCAAAAGAAGAAGAAGAAGAATTCAAAATTATTTACGCGTTTTGTAGACTACAAGTGTACATAAATTCCAGGCATTCTTAATTTAACAGAAAATATGATTACAAAGATTATATCTGGTTTCTTCTTCAGGATACGGAGTGAAGCTATTGGCTGAATCGGAGAGTGGTCAGGCAATGTAATGTTGTCCATGGGAGGAACGTATCAATCTTGAATCTATTACGAAGCACTTTAATAGGCTATTCCTGTGGTAATATAGTTTTATAGTTTTAGTGATAATATCGTTTTAACACTACTATCGTCAAAATGTTTTCAAGCCATGAGTATTTTCTAGCCCTTCTTGCCTCGTAGTATTTGGTACTGTTTATACGTTAAAACGTTCATATGTCTCCACATAAAAGTCATCAGCAGAGAGACTGAACGGATTGAGGCTGGTACGTTAATGCCAAAAATTAATGATGAAAGTTTAGAAGTAGTCGCCGAGTTTGTAAACTTAACGAGAAACCAACAAAGGGACTTACACTAAAAATAAAAAAGAGAGCAAAAATCTCTTAAAGATCATTTTGGAAACAAAATACTATCCTAAGGAGAAGATATACAAACCGCTTTATACTCTACATCTATAGTACGTGTATGAAACCGACAAATGGATGAAGAGATAAATAATAGGGGTTTTTTTGGGGAAAGGAATACCGTATTGAGAAGCAAATTCCTCCATATCTTAAACTTGAAGGTACAAACAGTGTTTACTGACAAAACCTATGGTAGAGTGCAAGTTGCTTGTTAAATAGCCCCTTTCAATATTCATTGCTTTCTTTCTCTCGGTTGGGTCAGCGAAGGACGATGTGCCAATTTCATTTCCCTATTGTTTGTTCTTTACTTTTCTTCCAGTACTCTTTCATCTGTTCGCTATTTTTTTTTCTTTCTGTGTCTGACGATTTCAGACCATTTTTTTCACTCTTCTTACTTGGAATAGCTTCGTATTCAATGCTTTTCTTCCTGAACAATTATTCATTATTTGTTGCTTGAGATTTTATGTTTCTCTCTAAATTGTTTTCCACTTTATAGATCCAACTTGTTGTTGACTACTAATCCCTCAAATATGTGATGATCTTTTTGATTAATGTACTGTCTAGCATTCTATGAAAATGTGCAGAAGGACCAGCCTTCTTTATCTTATTACTTGTGCTATGTTTTGTGTTACATTATTTTATGTGTAATTTCCAATCTTCCATAGTTCTTTGTGGTCTTAACAGTATCCTAATGATTCACCTTCCAAGTGCTTCTAATTTATGTAAATTATAGTGTGATGTTGGACATTCCCTTGCGTGTAGACCTTCTGTCTTCTCTATTGTATTTTACTGCCTTATTTTTGCTGTTTAAAACAGGTATTTTTTGTTGTAAAAGTAGTTACTCGATTTGCTCTTTGCATTTTGTGTATTCTTTCCTCTGTAATACCTTTATCCATACCATTTTTGGATTATTGTTTAACCTTTTTAAGTTAGGTGATCTATTTTTTCAGAAATACTGATGCATTTTTATAGTTTTTTTTGTTTCTGCTGCAGGAATTTAAGCAAATCGAACTAGCTATTTCTTTTAATATATTTCTTTATGTTTTAGGATACGTCATATTCTTGTATTTTAGAAAGTGTTCGAAGTCATCTGCAAATGCGAAACGGTTTATTTCAATATTTTTGTTTCCTCTTCCCAACCTTGCTGGTGAAATCATACATTCATTAAATTTTCACTCAAAATTCTAACTTTTTTCCTAGAACACAACTAAAAAGAATATGAAACATGCCATTTCCGAAAGGATGAGATTTTGCTTCCATACACTTCACTTTTTATGTTGCGTCTGTAAGTGTTTCACGAGTCAGATTTCGTAATTGAGACATTACACAACATTCTTGGATTATTCTCAAAGATTAATTTTATTTCTTTTTTTCTGTTTTTGGTGTAAATGAGAACAGATATTCTGAAACCCAACGACTTTTACACACACATGACATATGAAGTTACCACACATTTCGCCGCTGCTGCTGAGACATTCGGGAATCTTCTGAGAAATCTTTAGGTTTCCTCACAACATTTTCTTTTGTGTCATCAGTATGTAGTGTACAGTACATTAACATAGTGGTGCACAAAGATGAGAACAATGTGACCTAACTTTGGGTGACACAGAAAACCGATGCACCCATAGTACGGTGTAAGGTGTCATATGTACCAGCATACACCATCCGGCGTGACGTTTTCAGAAATTATGAGGCAGGTAAACATTGACCGAAACCAAATGCTCTGAAATGTACTTCGTGATTACGTTGTTTTGCTTAGCTTTTCACACTGAAAATATATATTCCCAATGCAGCTATTTTAGTTACTTGTAATTACACAGTTTTCTGTTAATATACTAAACAGTACATATAATTTCTTCATTAGACAGAAGAGAGCTGCGAATTTATGTAGAGGAGAATGTAATCCAGGTATGGTAGTACGGAAAATATTAAGAAGACGGAAAATAGAATTAGCAACAAACTTGACATAAAAATTGGAGATGGTACGATGGAAATCCTGTGACAATGGTTCAAAAAAAAAAAAAATGTCTGATAGATGATGGAAAGTGTATGTAAAGAGAAACAGTACATGCAAAGCGACCCTTTTTCGTCAAAAAAGTGTACTACAATGAAGTAAAGGCCTTAATGTAAAAAAGAAATTCCTGTAAGTATACAGTGGAGCAAAGCAGTTTCTGTTGTAAATCTTGGACTGATGAGAAAATTTGAAAAGTCGGGAATTCAAAGTTTTCAGACATGATATCACAAATCATGATGAATACTGAGTGGACTTACATGAAAATGAGGTTCTGGACAGAAATGTTCAGGAAAAAATGTAGGAAATTGTTACTAGAAGAATTGACACAATGGCTGGGCAGGTATGAAGATATTAGGACGTAACTAGCTAAGAGGGACAAATTGTAGGAGAAGTCAGATCTTAGGATAAATGCAACAAATAATTGACAAAGTTAGGTGTAAGTGCTACTCTGATATGAAGAGTTTGGCAAAGAAGCAGCAACTTTGACAATGAACACCACACCAGTCAGAGGACTAATCATCCTTCGCCCAAAAAATGACGTAACGGGTTGTACCGTTCCGATAAAGATCTCCAACAGTAACGGCTGTCATCCGTAGCAATGATATACATGCCTGTTGGATGGCAATAAATCAGCTACAACAATATATATTCTTTGTTAACAGCGTAGCTATTTGACCAATTAATTTTGTGACATATAATGGTCCAAGCTAAAAATCTAAATCAAACATCTTGCCGCAAACGTTATTAACAAGTGCATCCGTTTAAATTTTCAATTGTTTTACTATATGCCAGTAACTGTTGAGCATTCTCATGTAGTTGTATGCATTGTTTCTTTAGTTTGATTGCATACTTGGGAAACCAGACTTTGTGATCACACTCAATCAGCGGTTCTCTGATTATATTCCTAATGACAAACTTAAATGGCATGCTTTGAAAATACGTACAGTAAAATGACTCGTGTTAGACATGATTGAAATTAAAATTTGTTGCTGATTTTCTTATCTATTACCCTGAATCACATCACCGTTAACGTCAGGCTAGTACAGTCCTATTGGAATCGAGGCGTAGGAAACAAATGGTGACACTGACAATTTACTCTCTGAGACTGTCGGTTGTTGTTGTCGTGAAGCAAGCTGTCTTGCGCAAACTTCGTGGCTCTGTTTGATACATATCTGCCTGCGAAATCATCAATAAATGCGTTTTAAAAACTGTTTGCCTCTGTTTGGCCGTCGTGGCCGATTGCCTTGCGGTTGACCCTGCAGGGAAGCAGCCTACTCACGCCTTATAAAATTCACACAGTCTTTCCTTTGTGTGCCAGCCTAGTCCGCTGTAACTAGCTCTGACGTCATAAATGTTGCGCAATACTTAAAAATCAAATAAATAACCTGAAACGTTTCTAGCATGTCAAGAGTAATACTAGATCAATATGTGTTGAATATCAGTTCAATAACTTGAACCATTTTCGAAATTTGGACGTGTTTCTGTAAAAATCAGTGGCGCAAAAGAAAAGAGCTAGAAACTTAAAAATTTATATTTAGATTCCTTTTTCGTAATAATCTAGTAGAAACAGTATTTTGGATCTCACAAATTAAAAATTTTAGTTGAAATTCATAATTTTCTGATTTTTGTCTTAAAAATTAAGGAAGCAAGATAGATTAAGTAGACGAATAAATAAGGCTAGGATGTTCAAATTTAAGTAGAAGGGAGATCTGCTATAATCTTAAAGATGTGAGAAGTTTCAACTGAATAACTATAAAACTATAGTGATAGCGTATCTCCAAGTCGCGTCGCGTCGCGTCGCATCGGTATCATTGCTATAAACAACCTCGGATGCCGTAATAAGTTACTCGGGATACGCGTAACCATGAAATCGTTTTCGAGTGAAGTGTTAATTCTGGGATGACTTTAATGATCTATCTTCAGTTTGCGTATGTCGTATTTTCACGTGCCGATGCGAGACAGACATTCTACCATTATTTAGCGTGGCGTTTGATGAACTTTATCATCAAATTATGGCGAGCATTCACATAAACATTTAATTTGAACAGTTACAGTTGCATCAGCGCATTAGACTCTGAACTGCTCTGTTAGTTAGATTGTGTGGATTCTTTTTTTTTTTTTGGTCTGTGACTTTCAGAATATAGTGAACAATTTTAGAGAATCGTTTTTGGTTATGAATACCAGACAATCTCCTAATTCCTCAGAGCTATAAGCTGTAGCTATAAGTGTATTTCTCAGATGAAGTGGGCACTAGGAATTCTAATTACAGGCTTCACGTTTTGCTAATCACTTTCTGGTTGCCAATATTGTAGTTAGAGAGCCAGTGTTGAGTACGGCAAAAGACACCGTAAATAATAGTAACGTTTTAAATAACAACAATTAATTTCCACCTGCCGCCCCACATATGGTGCATCGGCCAGGAAATGCATCTTTTCTATATTACATTCTACATCTAGTATAACAACATAAATCCACCAGCCGCCCCACAAATGGTGCATCGGCCGGGAAATGCATCTTTTCTACATTACAAACCAAACTTACAATAAAAATAATTCCACCAGCCGCCCCACAAATGGTGCATCGGCCAGGAAAGAAACTGACAAGGGAACCTCCCCATCGCACCCCCCTCAGATTTAGTTATAAGTTGGCACAGTGGATAGGCCTTGAAAAACTGGACACATATCAATCGAGAAAATAGGAAGAAGTTGTGTGGAACAATGAAAAAAATTAGTAAAATAAACAAACTGAGTAGTCCATGCACAAGATACGCAACATCGAGTAGAATGTGAGCTTAGGAGCGCCGTGGTCCCGTGGTTAGCGTGAGTAGCTGCCCAAAGAGAGGTCCTTAGTTCAAGTCTTCCCTCGACTGAAAATTTTACTTTCTTTATTTTCGTAAAGTTATGATTTGTCCGTTCGTTCATTGATGTCTCTGTTCACTGTAATAAGATTAGTGTCTGTGTTTCGACTGCACCGCAAAACCGTACGATTAGTAGACGAAAGTACGTGCCGCTCCAGTGGGAACCGAAAACATTTGATCGCAAGGTCATAGGTCAACCGATACCTCCACGGGAAACACGTCTGATATATTCTATACGACACTGGTGACGGCATGTGCGTCACATGACAGGAATATGTTGTCGACCCACCTAACTTGTACACTTGGCGAATGGGTAAAAAGATTCTTCTACCTTGCCCGATTTAGGTTTTCTTGTGGATGTGATAATCACTCCCAAAAAAGTGATGAAAATATGAGAGTTTGTCACATAAACTGAAAATAAAAAATTAAACTTTTCACTCGAGGGAAGACCTGAACTTAGGACCTCTCGTTCCGTAGCTATTCTCGCTAACCGCGGGACCACGGCGCTCCCTCACTCCCAGTGTCCTTGATGTTGCCTATCTTCGCATGGACTACTCAGTTTGTATATTTTACTAATTTTTTTCATAGTTCCACACAACTTCTTCCTGTTTTCTCGATTGATCTGTGTTCAGTTTTTCAAGGCCTATCCACTGTGCCAACTTATAACTAAATCTGAGGGGGGTGCGATGGGGAGGTTCCCTTGTGAGTAAAAGTGAAAGTGCTTTTTAAATATTCGGATTCGGGAGTGAAATGCGACACGAAACTGAGTAATAGAACAGTGACAGTGTTACGCGTGTATGTGGACGACGCAATTGGATTAACAACGCATCTGGATTGACGGAGCTGGCACTGAGTCTAGCGGCGCTGCCGGCATCGCGAGAAGCCAGTTTCGCCTCACCGCAGTCATCTGCCGGAGCAACCGGAGCCGCGCCTGCTGCTGCGGGCCACGCAAACACACAGCAGCCGTCGAAGTGCCGTCTGCAGTTCAACGCGCCGCGTCGCATCAGTAATCCTGGTACGCCGCGCTGGCAACGCCATACGTCGTGCAGAAGGAACTAAGTTAAGTGAAAAGCTGTTAAAAATTTTACTAACCTGCACTAAAAGACTGTAGGAGATGGAATTGCCAGAAGAAACTGAGGTTAAACTTAAATCAGAACCTATGTCTGTTGAGGGAACTGTAAATCCAGACAATGGTTCAAGTGTAAATATGCATGAAAATAGGAATGTTAAAGTGAAATATGAAGTATTGTCTCCTGACAGTAGTGTGAGAAGGGGCAATGATACAAAAATAGAGATCCCTGTAGTAATGCAGAAATCAGAAATTGCTGATTTATTGGATGATAGTTTATCTGATGAGTTAAAAACGAAACAGCCACCAGAGGTGGTAGAGTTTAAACAGGAGAAGTTGGATATGACTGATCAATCAGAATTTTCATTTCGTTTTGATGGTTCTGGTGTAGGAGCTAGATTTTCGTCACCTGAGTGTGATAAAAAGCCAGCTAGTGAGCAACCCAAAGATACTGGGGCTGCTGATTTAAATGTTATATTACAAGCAATAGCTGCCAGTAATGCTAGAATGACAGCTGAATTAAAGTCTGAAATAACTGAGGTCAAAAGCAGTAACGCTGAATTAAAGTATGAGATTGTGGTCAGCCAAACCAATTTTAATAAACGGTTTGAGGCAATGGACAATAAATTAGAATCCAATAAAGCTGAATTAGAAACTTCCTTCAAGACTGGCTGCAATAAGTTGAAAGAGGATCTGGACAGTTTGAATTATAAAATTGATTACAACTATGAGGATATTAAGAAAAAGGTTGCTCAACAGTTATCTGAGATGTATAAAACAGTAAAATCCGAAGTTGCTGAAGTTCGCAGAGACTTCCAAATGGAAGACGCGAAGCTGGAGCACAAGTTAACAGAAAATATCGAGGCGGAATCTGAACTGTGCTCAGATGGGTTTAAAGATGTTAATATAAAAGTAAACATATGTCAAGCAGAAGTAGATGCAATCAAGACTGATACTACTCATATCGTGCAAAGAGTAGATAATGTTGAAAGGAGAGTAGAAAATATTAGTACTAACATTGCTAACATTAAGAGTAAAGTAGCTTCAGTAACTTCTGGTAATGGTAGTATGCAACAAGTTGTAGCTGCAAACGCCGCTTTTATCGGGTGTCGTCAGTTCTTGCGGTTCAATACAGATAAAAATATCCACCCGCTATATTTCTGGAACGATTTCGAAAAGGTGATTCCACCAACTTGGTCTGAATGAGAGAAAATCTCATTTATTAGAAGCCATTTAGCAGGTGACGCCATGCGTTGGTCAGCTGATGTTATGTTGAAGTGTAAAACATTAGCGGAATTTAAAACAGCTTTCATTAATGAGTATTGGTCTAGTAATAAGCAAAATGAAGTGTTGAGAGAATTTTGGAGTGGAAAACGCTTCAAAGTAGGAAAGGAATCTATAAAATAGTTTGCTAGGTCATGGATCTCACGTTTGTCACATTTGGCCGAAATCTAAAACCTGAAATGATAATACTAGGTCTTGAAGCCAAACTGCCATGGTATTGGCAAACTAGAATTATATCTGCCCCTAGAGACAATCTGGATCGTTTCATTGAATATTTGGAACGTGTAGAGCGTGTGGCTGCCAATGAGGAGCAAGCACGCAATAACAGAAATGCTAATAACACTAGTAGTAATTTTAAGAACGAGGAGAATGGCAACGTAAGCATCAGAACAGTAGGTGTTCGCCATCCTAAGAGAGGTAGGAATTGGAGAAATAATTATCAGAACCATCAATGGCATCCAAATGACAGTAATTTTGCTCCGAACAAAATTATGCAGGTAAACAACAGTGCGGAAAGCAATGCTGTGCCAATTAATTGTAACGGAAATAAAGGAAACAGTAGTAGGTCGAGCCAGGAAAACTAGTTCCCATCTATGAGGACACTGGCGCTCACCAGGCGGTTACTTTTCCTAAGCCAGTAATTACAGTAATTGGTAAAACAGATCAGAATACTCAGACTGAACATGTGGATGAGGGGTCGGTACCATCTAAGGATACAGTAGAAATAATAGATCACTCACAGTATTTGATAGATACCGTGTTAGAGACGCTTTCTAAGTGGGAAGAGAAAGAGAAGGCGCAGCAGTGTAACGGTAGGGAAGAGCTACAAAATACTGAATTGCCAGATGAAGAAGCAGAAGAAATTTATGCTTACATTTACGATGAGGATGATGTGCTCTTATCTACAGTGCCTGTGTAGAATGTTGATACTGTACTAATAGATTTAGGAAAGGAGGTAAGTGAGAATGTAGAGGATAGCCTGTTGGGGTCGATGAACCCAGTAGCTGTGACCAGTTGTCACTTGAGAAGGAACCCGACGATAATAGTGAATGTGGTTTAGCTGTAACTAGTGTTATGCCCGGTCTGGAGGCGCAGAATCGCTCAGACTACAGTAATTTGGGTCATGTTCAGCAAACTAAATGTAATTAATAAACCGACTGGAAAAGGCAGCTGAAAATGTAATTCAGGAAACCCCTACACACTTTGACCTAAATGTAATGAATACAGATGTCGATCACTTTAGTTGGAGACAAATCCAAAAGAAACTATTGGATGAGTTTCAGGAACCACCTGTACAAACTAGAATAAGCCACCCTATAATAATAGTGAGTATGTTGGGTATCAATGTACGTTGTCTCTTAGACAGTGGAAGTGAGGTGAATGCGATATCTCAGTCCTTCTTTGATGCATTACCTGGTAAAGACAAGCTTACGGTAATGAGGGTATCAGGACTAAGAATAATTGGTGCTACTGGCAAGGTGTCAAAAACGGTAAAGCAAGAAGCTTTTCTGCCATTTGATATTAATGGTAATTTAATTGATCATCCATGCTTAATTGTAAATAATCTCAGTATTGAGGTTCTAATTGCCATACATTTCTTGTCAAAATATCAGAGTGTTGTTGGCTTTGGAAGAAGCCAGTTAAAAATGGTCTTGCCGATAACCGGAGTAATTAAGGTACCTTTTATTGATAAACTTGTAGTAACTAATGATGAAACTTGGGAGCTGCCTATAGGAGATATTGGGACAAAGGTGTTAATTTTAGTAAAAGTAAGCTAAACACAGAAGAAGAAGAAGAAGCAATTATTTTGGGCAAAATAGAAGCTAAATTGCAGGAAATCGATAAAATTTCAGCTAATCAGAAGGAAGAACTGAGACAGGTTTTAAAAAGGCATCATAAGGTATTTTCAAATCGACCTGGCTTGATCAAAGATTATGAATGTCAATTAAAGGTGAAACCTGGCCAAGTGTTTCTCAGGAAGCCATACCAAATACATGTAGCTAGGAAGGAGGCGGTTCGAAAGGAGATACAAAGAATGCTAGAGTGGGGTGTGATTTTAAAAGCGTTCAGTGAGTACAATAATCCTCTTGTCGTTGTACCAAAAAGAGACGGGAGTGTCAGATTGGTCTTGGACGCTCGTTGATTGAATGAAATAGTGGTTAGGGAAAGTGATAGACCGCAAAACATGGACGAGTTATTCAAAAAGTTCCGGGAAGTAAAATTCTTAACTTCTATGGACATCACGTGTCGATATTGGAATTTGCCACTGGCGGAAAGTTCAAGGAAGTACACAGCTTTCTTGTACGAAGGAGTTTGTTACCAATTCTGAGTGGTATCTTTCGGACTTAATATCTCTGTTTGTGCCTTCGTACGTGTGATGTGCCATGTTTTAGGACCAGCCTTAAGTAAAAAAAATAACAGTCTACGTAGATGCTCTGTTAATAGCAACTCCTACCTGGGAAGAACACATAGCTTTATTAGAGGAAGTGTTAGAGGCTATTGAGAGAGGTGGCATACATAGCTTTATTAGAGGAAGTGTTAGAGGCTATTGAGAGAGGTGGCATGAAACTAAAGATTGAAAAGACAGAGTGCGTTAAAGAGGAAATAGGTTTCTTGGGATATATGATAAGTGGAAAAGGTATTCTGCCTGACCCAGGCAAGCTAGCAGTCATTGAAAAATTTGAGGCTCCCAGAAACAAGAAGCAGTTGAGATCGATGTTCGGTCTTTTCGGCTTCTATAGGCGTTTTGTTAGTGATCAGGCTTTTAATGCGCCTTGTCTTCACCTCCTGCTGAAAAAGAATACCCCTTGGGTTTGGACAGCAGAATGTCAACGGGCGTTCGAAGTGCTTAAACAGTCTTTAATTAATAGTCCTATTTTACATAATCCTGATTTTGAAAAACCATTCTGTATGTCTGTTGATGCTAGTGGCTATGGTATAGCTGTGGACGTATTCCAAGTAGAGAACGAACAAGAAGTGCACAAGACTATAGCTTTCGCAAGTCGATCTTTACAGGCAGCAGAGAGAAATTATGGCATCTCGGAACTGGAAGCATTGGCAATTGTATTTGGGGTACAGAAGTTTGAGCAGTATCTATTAGGTCACAAGATAATTGTTTATAGTGACCATAAGGCGTTGACCTTCTTAAAGACCTGTAAGTTGAGGAATGCTCGTTTGGTAAGATGGTCATTGTATCTCCAGCAGTTTGACCTTGAGGTTAGATATATTCAAGGGAAAGATAATTTGGTAGCTGATGGGTTATCTAGAAGTGCGGAACTCTGTGACGACGCGGGAATTACAGCAACAGACCTAAGTGAAGTACGGATGTTCGCGTTGCACGAAGTAAAGGAAGAAAGTGCATTAAAGAGAGTGATTAAGAACTTGAGACGTGAGCAGAATGCAGATGACCAGCTGAAATTAGTGAAGAGCTATTTAGGAAATGCGAACTATCCTAAGGTTTCGCAATACTATTGTCTGCATAAAGGTATTCTGTTTAGAAGGAAAAATGTAGGAGTTTCAGAGTGGAAGCTGTGATTTCCCTCACAACATGTAGATTTACTTATCGACTATGTACACCTGAGGTATGGGCACTATGGTGCAAAGAAGTGCATTGCAAAATTAAAAGAGAAGGTTGTGTTTGACAACATGTACCGCCGTGTTGCCAAGCGTCTAGCATCTTGTGTAGTGTGCCAGAAAGTCCGTGCTGCTAACACAAGAATACAATGGGATATGCATTCAGTAGAGCCAACTGAAACCCTAGAATTACTGGCTTGTGATTTGTTTGGCCCTCTTCCTGCTTCGAGAGGTGGGTGCACCCATGTTTTTGTTGTTGTGGAGGGATTTAGTAAATATGTTAAGCTATACCCAATTAAAAGAGCAAATGCAAAAACGTTGGTAGAAAAGTTGGAAAAAGATTTCTTCGTGAACGTTGGCGTTCCGAAGAATTTGCTGTCAGACAATGGGCCTCAATTTACTTCTGATAGATTTAAAGAATGTCTGGATAAGGCGAGAGTGAAACATCTGAAAATATCTGCGTGTTTCCCCCAAGGAAATATGAGTGAACGTATTATGAGAGAATTGAATAGGCTTTGCAGGACTTATTGTGCTCGGAAACACTCAAGTTGGGCAGAGCACATGAAGTATTTTGAGAATGTAATTAACAACTTAAGGCATGATGCAACTGGTTTTGCGAATTGATGTTTGGCCAAGAACCGCACAATGTGATTGCAGATATGGTAGAATTCCCTATTCTAACGCAAATAACCACAGACGAGAAGAAGTTAAAAGCTAGGGCAAATATAAGAAAAAGAGCATTGGAAAGGAAGAAGCGTCATGGCGCGAAAGCTGTATCCACCAGTTTTGAAATAGGTCAGTTAGTCCTTGTCAAAACCAAGGAAAAATCAAAGAAAATAAATGCAGAAACAAAGAAATTCATGTTCATATACCAACGACCTTTCCGGATCATAGGAAAACCACATGCCAATGCATATAGGCTAGAGTACCCTAAGAGTATAAAGCTATTAGGTCTCAGGAACGTGATCGACCTAAAGAAGTTCATAGGTAGTGAATGAATTCTGTAGGGAGGAGGTTGTTCTGTAACCTCTACACAGTGTGCCAGCTGTGCAGTCCCAGCTGTGTGAGATCTTCTTTCCATTTCAGGTCTCACTCATTCTTCATCTTTCCTGTCTACAAAAATGTTGACCTCTTCTTTCGAATACGAAAATTTTCATAAACTAATGAATTCAGTAGGGGGGAGGTTGTTCCGTAACCTCTACACAGTGTGGCAGCTGTGCTGTTCCAGCTGTGTCAGATCTTCTTTCTCATTTCAGATTTCACTCTATCTTCATCTTTCCTATCTACCAAAGTTTCGACTCCTTCTTTGCAATTCAAAAATTTTCTGTCATGGTTATCAAGCCATGAGTTCTGTAACCATTCTATCCCCCGATTAGTGAAAAAAAATACGAAATGTAACAAACCTAATAGTGACATAAACAACAGAGAAGTATGACGTAATTAAGATACAAATGTATTTGAGTAACAATTATGTATAGAACCCTGGTAATATTGTAAGTACAAAGTGTTGTTTTATTTGAAATGGTCCACCAACAGTAATTTAAAATGATATACGAATTCGTGTACAAGCAGGATCTGAAGTGGCAGTGAAACCTATTGTATGCTGTAGAGCTCGCTAGTTAATAGTAAAAGGGATTGCTTAGTGTTATGAAAAATATGCAGATAAGTTGTAAAAATGAACTCACCTTGTGTAGCAAGGAATGACAGTGTAATAGAATAGAGTAGTGTTTGTGGTTGAGACGTGAAGAACACGTCTCTGAAATATTTATAAGGTTGGAGCTGGCCATTATTTGGTGTAGTGTGTGACAGGGCACAACTACATGTATTGAGGTTATGAGTTGGAGGCGTGAATGCGACCATAGGTACCCTTATGTTAAATGAGACAGAGCAGCTCATGGTGTCCTATAGGTTTAAGGAATTTAGAATTACGTTCGTCCATAATTACTTAATCCACTTTAGTGGTAGGTCGAGAGAGACTACCTGTGGTTTCAGCGTCCGATCGAGTGGAAATGGATTGCCACGTGAGCAAACTGATCAGCTGCAATACACTATAGATATGAAATAAATGTGCTATCCTATGCTTTAAATTTTAATGAAGTGAGTATTACTTAAGTTCATACACTAGCAAAGTAAGTAAGTACATAATTGCAGATGTGGAACTGACACAGCAGCAGAGGACCAATAAGTGGATTTAGTAGTCAACTAAACGTAGTGTGTTTTGAACACTCAGAACTGTACTATTACCACAAGTAACTCACATGTAGAAAGAAGCTAAGAAGACAACTACTAATCAAATATACTCATACTATCTCTAAGAATAAGGTAATCCAAGATGAGTCAGCTAAGTGAAAAAAATACAAATGTATCAGGAATGTACCGAGCATTGGTTCAGTGTTCCGGCCCAGAAATAATGAATTGAAATTAAATAGGATTTATGATTGTATGCCTTGAGCATAAATTTTCTCCAGTACGTGACTAGCGGCGTTTTGAGCCATTTGTTTACCGATTTAATGACAGTTAAGTAACTGCAAGAGTAAAATTGAAAAAGTTCTGTCAACTTTGTTCCAGTAACATATTGAAAGATAAAATGTATATATCCCCATTTCATTGTGACCCACCCTTAGATATTAAGTGAACAGAGTCTGAGGCACTCTTTTTGTTTGTTCTACAGGACAAACCAGATAATGGCAGCCTGGTAGCTGCGTGAAAGCGTGTAGTGACTGGGACACAACTCACAGTGACCCCTCCCTTTTCCCCATGTAATTTAGAGTGAACGTGAAGGATGCACACCATAGCAACTTCCCCTCCTCTACCCTTGTGAATGGAAGTGTAGAACGCCAGCCAAAGCGGCTACAACCACGTGTGTAAAAATGAAGTTGTCATGATTTGAGAAATTTTCTTTCAGGTATAGAAAAGACTGCTAAGATATAATTATCTGTTTATGTATCATGAATATCTGTGTTATTTTCTTTGAATTTGTGTATGTAAACAATGTATTTAATGGATTTAAGATTTTCATAATTTTACATACTTTATGTGTTTGTCTAAGGCAATATGTATGCCAAAGTGTTTCATTGATTTTGCTTCAATTTTGAGTGACAATGTTGCTTAAGAGGCAGTGAACATGGCAGCAATTTAAATAATTGAAGTAGGTAATCAGTTTTCTTTTAATATTTCGATATGTTTACATTTAAATTTTAATTTTTCATAGGGAGTTAAGCTGTACTCTTGCTTCCCTTTTTGTAATTAATTTTTTTTTTCTTTTCTCCATTTACATAAAAAAATTAAGTAGAGGGTGATGTAGGGAAGCAGCCTACTCACGCCTTATAAAATTCACATCAGTCTTTCCTTTGTGTGCCAGCCTAGTCCGCTGTAACTAGCTCTGAAGTCATAAATGTTGCGCAATACTTTAAAAATCAAGTAAATAACCTGAAACGTTTCTAGCATGTAAGGAGTAATACTAAATCAATCTGTGTTGAATATCAGTTCAATAACTTGAACCATTTTAGAAATTTGGACGTGTTTCTGTAAAAATCATTGGCGCAACAGAAAAGAGCTAGAAACTTAAAAATTTATATTTAGATTCCTTTTTATAATAATCTAGTAGAAACAGTATTTTGGATCTCACAAATTAAAAATTTTAGTTGAAATTCATAATTTTCTGGTTTTTGTCTTAAAAATTAAGGAAGCAAGATAGATTAAGTAGGCGAATAAATAAGGATAGGATGTTTAAATTTAAGTAGAAGGGAGATCCGCTATAATCTTAAAGATGTGAGAAGTTTCAACTGAATAACTATAAAACTATAGTGATAGCGTAACTCCAAAGGGCAAGTTCAGAACTCATCTACTGCGTGTAGTGCAATTAAATTAATTCTCTCGCCCAAAATATTTGACTTAACCACGTCAGACTTTTATTATGATTACTTACATTCATGCACATTTAAATTGAGAGCTTCATCGGCCATCAGCAAAGGAAGCAATAATTTATTCAATAACTTAAGGTGGTGCATTACTAGCCCAGCGGCTAGTCGGGAGAGCGGATTTAATCAGGCGTTCCCTTAGCCGTCCGCACCGCGGCTTTATATATAAGAACGCTGCGCGAGGAAGAAAGTTCTCTCCAGATGCTGAATAGCACACCACCTGTGCCGGGTGTCGCGTCACGTCGGTATCATTGCTATAAACAGGCTCAGATGCCATAATAAGTTACTCGGGATACGTGTAACCATGAAATCGTTTTCGAGTGAAGTGTTAATTCTGGGATGACTTTAATGATCTATCTTCAGTTTGCGTATGTCGTATTTTCACGTGCCGCCGCGGGACAGACATTCTACCATTATTTAGCGTGGCGTTTGATGAACTTTTATCATCAAATTATGGCGAGCATTCACTTAAACCATTAATTTGAACAGTTATAGTTGCATCAGCGCATTATACTCTGAACTGCTCTGGTAGTTGGATTGTGTGGATTCTTTTTTTGGCTGTGACTTTCAGAATATAGTGAACATTTGAGAGAGAATCGTGTTTAATTATGAATTCCAGACAATCTCCTAATTCCTCAGAGCTATAAGCTGTAGCTATAAGTGTATTTCTCAGATGAAGTGGGCACTAGGAATTCTAATTACAGGCTTCACATTTTGCTAATCACTTTCTGGTTGCCAATATTGTAGTTAGAGAGCCAGTTTTGAGAACGGCAAAAGACAGCATAAATAATAGGAACATTTTAAATAACAACAATTAATTTCCACCTGCCGCCCCACATATGGTGCATCGGCCAGGAAATGCATCTTTTCTACATTACATTCTACATTTTGTATAACAACATAAATCCACCAGCCGCCCCACAACCCGAGATCGAATCCCGGTACTGTCACAGTTTTATCCGTATTGAGAGGACAGGGCCAGGGTGCATTCAGCCTGGTGACACCAGTTGAGGAGCTACTTGACCGAGTAGTGGAGGCTCCAGGTCACGAAAACACACAACGGCCGGGAGAGTGCTATTTTGAGCCCACTCTCCTGTATACGGCATCCAATAAAGCTTTTAGCGGAGGATTACACGTCGGCAGGTCGTTATTGGTAGGCTCGCGAAGTCCAATGGGGTGTCATTCGCGTTTTTATGTTTGCAAAACCCGAAAATGTTGATAACGTTCACCTAAGGTCGACTCCTCATATGGACAACCTCAGCTCTACTCCGTAGAACTGAAATTTCGATAACTAAAGGCTTTTCACTGCTACAGATGATAACTTAGTCTAAGAAAATTCTCTACCACAATAGGAGAACGATTGTATGGATGTATGATGAGCCCTTGAGGATGGAGCAGCACAACTGAATTAAGTTTGGAAAAAGACGAAGACAAATGCAATGCAAAAAGATAAAAGTGGTAGCATATCAGGTGTTTGTATGGCGCTCACTCATAGTTATTCTGGCTTTCAGAGGTTGGTACACTACGAAATATTAATATCCAGTGTTGATTCTCCAGCTACGCTACTACACATATTTCCGGTTTAGCTCCTAACAGAGGTGCAAATATGTGCCGATACGGGAACAACCTGGAACAATACCACGACCTCCCTAACACTGTCGGAAACGTATGGATTTTAATTTTGTAAAGCCGGTCAAATGCACTGAGGCAACACAGAGGCACACGAAGTTCCGCCGAAGCGTGGAGGTTTTGTATCTGCTCTGTAGCCAGCGAGTGTGCAAGGCGAGATCTTTTGCCGAGAGCGTGGTACCCGTTGCGGAAGAAAACGCTTACAGGAGTTGGCGGAATGTGGTCACTAGCGTATTGGAAGCAGCGGCTGAACGGGTCGTTTGGCCAGAGATTGTCAGCGACAACCGCTGGGCGGAACTGTGCGCCGATTGTGACCGAATTAGCGGAATCAGGGTCGGTGCGGCATGAACTCCCGTGCTGCAGCGCTCATTTGCAGTAATCGACTTGCCGCGCGGACACGAGTTGCGAAAGCAGAGCTGCGCTTGGCGGTGGTACGCTCAAACGTTGCAGAGTTCGGACTCAGCTCTTTGCTGAGTGACCTCACCACAAGGCGGAACTTCTCATAATAAAACAACCCGCGTCTTGTGTGGCTTTCTATTCATGGACAATTCACGGCCACTTTCTAATTAAGCCAATTTCCCTACCCTCAATATTGTCATAGTAACAACCAATTCACATGGTACAACGCCTCCAGAGGTTGCTGCGTCTCCCCCCCCCCCCCCCCCCCCCACCTCGCGCTGACGTCAGACGATGACCAACTGTGCTAAACCCGGAGATCTCTGGATCTCCGGATGTCTTCGTTCGATTCTCTACACGTGTAATTATCCTGCTGCTGTCCTCTGGATTCTGAGATGTATTTAATAATTTCATCAGATAACTGCGTATGGCTTTATCTGACAGTTACGCTGTTCCCTGGATCCTGAGATACATGTCATACATTTATCAGAAAATTGCGCTGTCCCCTAGATCTCAACCTTGGACCCTAGGCATTGGGACATGGAGCCTGAAGTAGTACTTACCAGTATGAAGACGATGAACGTCGTTTGCACTGCAACGTTTTCATGAAGTCTTCATTGTTCAGAACATGTGTAATTGCCATACAGTTGTGCTGCATAGTTTTTCCATGCTATTGCATTAAATCTTAGGGTTTTGAGGTCATCCACGCCACAGAGAGGAATATAAACCGTACAGTGAGCTCATATTGACAGTTCATTTTAGAATGCCACTCTTTACCACAACATACCTGTTAAGAGCATGTGATTCAAATCGTGTAAGTTTTGGACTTAGCCGCTGATGTGAAATTAGAATAAAAGTTGAGAATATTCATCGTAATGGTAAAATAAAATTTAGAGAGATGAAGTAGGGAAAGCTATGTAGGCAGATGAAGCGCATCAAGAGGCTAATAACAACAGACTAGATCCATCTCAATATCCTCCTGGCATCAACATTTGTAGCAAGACGACCATCACTGGCATGTATGAAACTCTAACATTACAGTTATCATCATCAGAGGACCATTCACAGTGTGTTTATTAAAAACTCTCAGTGTTATGAATTTGTACTGGTTTACAGTGCAATTTAATTCACTTAAATATTAAAATTACAGACCGAGTATCGAAATACGTCGTTCCTCCTATACGCTTGGACACCATGCAAGTAGACTTTATGGCATATAAAATGAATTATTTCAACATTATTGCAGGGACGTAAGGCGGAATGAATGATAAGAAATGCGTAAACAATATGTGTTTTTATTTTCTTTATGCATAAAATGTTGATAAAATATATACATTTTCTATTAAAAGAGTTCAAAAAGTGATATGATCAGCATCATCAGGATACATAAATAATATGCAAGCGATTTACAGGTATCATAAACAGGTCATACCACTCCGAAAACATACACACATACATACAAAACATACGCTCACTCATCCAGTGAATAGTGCGATTGTGCCAGAGTGTCGATAGCATTCTCGCAAGTGCTTCTTTTATCATCATGTGGCGACAGTCAGATTTTCAGTTGTGATACAGTGTGCACCACATGTTTTCTTGATTCAAAATGCGCTTGGCATATCATATGTGGAACAGGTGGAGGAGTATCACCACCAACACCCCTATACAGACACTTAAAGCAATCAACCATAAAATGTTTTGTAACTGCACAACTCACACCCTTAGCCTGTCTACGGGCTGCACTTGTGTCTATCCGATATTCATATATTTTCGTTTGCAAACCAACAAAAAATCCACAGTGATCGCCCCATTCGGCTCGTCTTTTATAAGACTGATAACCTTGTTGTTTGCAGGTTTTAGGCCACAAGGGTTATCGGCTGCATAGCTGGACGTGTTGAATTCATCAGGAGTGTACATTATCAGTTCATATGGATCACAATCTTTCACCAAGTAAATGGAACTGTCTTCTAAATGAGGTTTAGCAAACTCATAATGAGTCCTGTATGTGTGAAGTTTATGCGGATCTAATATACACTTAAATACATAAAGAGGCCCGTTGAACTTTATCAAAATTTCACTCCACCAGAGCAGAAAATTCTTTATTTAAGATGGCTACCTATTTAATATTCGGTTTGGTGATCAACTGCCTTTCACCAGGGCACCCATACCATTTCTGAACTAAACAAATATTGCGTAGATTTTTCATTGTTTAGCTGAAGATAGCGTTATTCATGAGTTTGTCGACAACTTTGCAGAACCTCTCTGTTAATTAAACCAATGTACTTCTTCAAGCATGAAGACTGAAGTTAATAACGTGGTAGACTTCATCCAGTCCATTCCAAGGTTAAAGCATTGTAAAAACTTTCTGTAATGTATGCCATATCTTTTTCTTCCTTTCACTGTTTCCTTCAACTTGGTTTGAGAAACTTTTCGCGTACCTCGACGTTCTCAAGACAGAGGTAGATCACTGTGGGTGATATGCCAACTATTGGATATATCGTATCTACCTCCAGTACATACAGTCCTTAGAATCAGCCACCAAAGATGAGAAATTCATTAGCAGATGGTCAGGAGATGATTTTGCATGGTGTATTTACATGAACTGTTATCATTTAGCTATATTAGATGGTTTGAATCAATACACGGTGTTTCCTCACTCATTCATGGATTCTGTGTTTTTGCATACCTATGCAAACATTGACATAAATCGCCATGAATTCCACGTTCAAGAAAATAGCAGCATGCCAACATCTGGTTAGAGTTCTAATGAAACATTGGTACATATCAACATTGTATCCTATTAAAGTTCTGCTGCAGTAAAGTAGAAAGCGTGTTCAAGCTTATATGTTTGCATGCACACATTCCTGAACTGTTCAAAAGTATTTGTAAAGAGAAGCACGTTCGTATGCATACAAAGATTTTCGTACTCCCCTACATTAAAAGTATTCAATTCGTTCCAAACACGTACTGCATATTCGTACTTCGTATTTGTAACATCACTGCCAGTAAGCTTGCTGTAGAATGCGGTTACGTCAGAGTGTGCTGTTTCATTAAGTTTTTCCTCCGAATCTAAATATTCGTACGGGAAATCTTCTCTTATCATGAGCTGAAATCTTTCATCGTCGTGGTATATGCTCGTCTCAGTTGTAAATCTTTGGGATGCATAGTTTCAGAAAATTTTTGGAGTGGTGCTTGCATGAGTCTTAATGAATCCAAGAAATGTAATGTGATATTTTCTGCTATCCTCTACGAGAACAAAATGCATTTCTTACAGTTCTCTACTAAGCGAATCGTTATGCACACCTCATTTATTCAAGGGTTCGATCAGGAAATGCACTTCATACCCTCAAAGTATTAAAAAATGTAGTTAAGCGTTGGGAAAGTTTGTAATTCAAATTACACGAGTTGTGTCCTGCACCACAGAATTTAGCAGTTAAACGACAGTGATCCCAAACAACTTTTTCGGCTGTTCTATCTAAAAGGTGACTGAAAATGAAACAATTAATCGCAGTCTCATACAGTGAATGATTTTGAGATGTTTGTTTTATTTGAAAAGGGGAATTACCAAGATCATCAACTCTCATTGCAAGTTTTTCAAGCCCAGAGAGCAATTATCTTGCACGATCTTTCCCAGTGTACGGTTCGAAATGGTTAAGAGATGAATCATAACGAACAAACAACTCGGAATGCTGCTGTAAACAGTACATGTTGTTCTCTGATGGTAGGATATTGAATTTTAGGGACTGTTTCACACTGTATCACAGGTACGAGCAGATATTTCAGTTCTGAGTACGCAGCGAATGGTACTCGCTATCTGCGGGGAAAATTTCCTGTAGGAACATCTATATGAACAAAAGGTTTTATAGAACAGTTTTGCCGATGCTCAGATAAATTTTCACTCAGGCGAAATGCATCAAACATTATTCCACGAGATTTCGGGATTGCAGCCGGATCTCATCGACTTCTTTCCACGATATTTCGGCTGACAACCTTACAGCCATCTTCAGGCGAGTGTTTGACACTCGCCTGAAGATGGCTGTAAGGTTGTCAGCCGAAATATCGTGGAAAGAAGTCGATGAGATCCGGCTGCAATCCCGAAATCTCGTGGAATATTCCATACGCCGGGAAAACTTCAAGAATTGCATCAAACATCTTCAGTAGATATGCTGTGCACCAGTATGTTTACTTAATCATGGTGAAATAAGACCGCAATTTTCTTTATGCAAAATTAATTCTGCTTCTTATTGTTTTCATCAGAGATGAGGAGCAAATCATTTTTTCCGACTGCCCGGCAGAATTTGAAAATTGGAGAGGGTCGACAAGTTTATGAGCAGTGTTAGCATCACAATCCTCGCATGTTGCCAAGGTGTGTACGTACATAGAGATATGCAGATTCTGATTTTCATATATAACAGTGTCTTGAGTTTTCGTTAGATAATCAATGTCTTCATGTTTATAATGACTGGGAACATCAAATACCTCATATTTACCAAGATGCTCCAGACAGGTTTCGAAATTATTCTCGCAGGCAAAAAGGAATCAGAATTTACCTTTCCAGAATGAAATTTTCACTCTGAGTCGAGTGAGCGCCGATATGAAACTTCTTGGGAGATTAATACAGTGTGCGAGACCAAGACCCGAACGCGGGACCTCTGCCTCTTGTGGCGCCTCTATCAGCGCCACTCCGCTTCAAAGTGAAAATTTCGTTCTGGAAACATTCCACAGGCTGTGGCTAAGCCATGTCTCCGCTTTACCCTTTCCTCCAGTAGCGCTAGTCTCGCAAGATACGCAGGAGAGCTTCTATGAAGTTCGGAAGGTGGGAGACGAGGTCGTGAGTCTTACTTGGGTGGCTCTGTTGGCTGAGCAGTTGCCCACGAAAGGCAAAGGTCCCAAGTTCGAGTCTCGGTCTGGCGTATAGTTTTAATCTAACAGGAAGTTTCAAAATTTATCTTCTTTATTTATGAACTTAACAACTGTGTGTTTTGATGCTATATCCTTTGGAAGTTTTATATAGGAGGAACCACACTACATGGGATAGATATACTCATAAGTAAGAACGTCCAAATACAGCACTTTGCCTAATGTTTTCCCTGATTGTCTTTCATTGAATTCTGATAACCACCATTCAGTGGGTGAGGTACTTTGTGATATTACATTTATTCTACTCCACAAATATATGACTGCTATCTCAGTCACACTGTGACATGTAGGAGCAGCAAACTCATACATAGCATTGCATAACACTTAATAGAAAGGTACTGAGGTTTCTTTAAAGCCTTAGAACCGTCTTATCTCCAAACAGGTTTTTACACAGTTAAAAATACAGGAGGTTCTAGATATCCAACGGTATTCTCAATTCGAGTTTTTGTAATTCTGTTTCTGACAGCACCCCAGATCACTGAATAATCTATGTGATGCGGCTTATCTCAGGCATCTGGCCATTATAATTACAGTTGCTGCTGGTACTGGTGTACCTGCTCCCGAAGTGACAATATTTGCCAAAACGATTCAGCTCCAGCACAGGTCAGAGTTGGGGGTGTCTCCCAGTGTGAAAATCCAGTTTGAGGTGATGTCACGCTGCTTCTGCCACCACTATGTTACATAGGTAATGGGGGTGTGTTGTCAGGGGCCTATCGCTGACTCCATATTGCTGCCTTGTGCAGGAGGTGGTGACGATGGGGCATCTGTTGTGTTGGCTGTTGAGAGCAACCTGGCTGGGGAGACGATGATGCTTCCCATCCCGAACAGCTCTGCTAGGATCATCCATTCACTGATGAGAACAAAGGAAAGACACATTAGTACCATGTATTCTTCCTAATTAATAATTGTCATAACATTATCGGGAGCATTACTTACTCTCAAATGCTGAAGAATTGTTGGTATGTGTTGTATTGTGAACAGTTTGGTTGTGGGAGCTGGGACCAGCCCCTATCTCCTGAGATGGTAAAGAATCCTGTGGATGCAACGGCTAGCCTCTCACCTCTGTAAACATGAAAACAAAATCTCATAACGTTAAAAGGAGTGTTGCTTACCCTGAGAGAATTGTCACGTTACACCACGTACAGGCAGAGGTGTTTGTAACGTTTGAGTAAGGATAAGTTCTGTAACAAACAAAGCAAAGCTAACATATTGTACAAAAAAGAAACATAAGTTATCATTGGCAGTGCTACTCACGGCTGCCAGCATTCCAGTGAAGGGTCGAAATGTCTCTCTGCAATACACACAGACAATCTTCATGCATATATACCTTCTCCTACGAATCATCTACCAAAAGGCGTTATACTGAAATATGTTTTAACATGTATAGAAGCATGTACACACTAGCATCTCTTACTGAAGACAGAGCCGAAAACTTCTTTGTTTTACGCTGTTGCAGTTTCGCGAAAAGTGTTAGCAATACACTTCATATGATCAGCATATATTTTTTCAGTCGAGCGGCTACATTGTTGTCATGACACGTTACGCTCACTGGAATTTGTTAATCTATAGCAAAAATTAGCGGTAAATAAGTAAAAGAAAGAAAAGTACTCAATAGAATGTTAATATACTACATACCAACAATTGCAGGAGACAATTGTGGTGACTATTAATTATATTTAATAGAACAAGGATATAAACATCATACTTTACACAGAAAAATAGTTATTAATTTGATGTAGGAACAGTACCTACTCATAAACAAGGTGTCGGACAACTGAAACTTTTGCAAGTTGTCTGGAGTCCATAAATGGCTTTCTAATTTCTGACCATCTGCAACAACAACAATAACGACAACTAATGAATTTTTGAGTTACAGTACTTATTTAAATACTATTTAACATAAACATAAAGTAAATGTGATACTTACGGAGAACAACTTAAAAATTTCGTTAGAATCCGTCTGCTACTGACGAAAATATGTGTCAGTTCCAGTCGTTAAACTATTATCGTCATCCACTGCTACAAAAAGGCAGAAAACAAAACATGTACTGATTAATGATAAAAGAAAATTACGAGTATATAAAATTCGTGGAGGACATATACCGAATAAATAGTCAGTAACGGAATGCATCCAGTCAAGTTTAGAAGCATCATTACCATTTATAATATAGATCACACTTCTTAGGATGAAATGTCTACGTAGCACGAGTACAAATTATGAAATAGTGCTTACCAATATGACGACGATGAGGGTCGTTAGGGTTCTGAGATACGTCTGTGCTGTGTCGTTTCATGGTGAGAAACACTTATTCACTGCTTCTCCACCAGCTTTATATACACTTAGTACTGAAGGCCTGAAGCAATTTCAGCTGCGTTGGAAGGCGAACGTTTTACGTTACATCTGTATTCACACAAAAAAAGAGTGCTATGGAAACAGATGAAGACGTTGTAGTATTTGAGTACGTATAATAATAAAAAAAATCTCTTACAAATCATACCGATACGAGTGTAGAGCTAAAAGAAAAAGCGTGATCCAAATACATTGTCAAGTTCTTAAGTAAACAATCGTACTTAAAAAATATGGAATGATACCTTGTACCTTCTCCGGTATAGAGAAATCTATTAGGCTAAGTAGTGCATCGTCATTAGAAAGTTATGGGAAGGGGTGTGGGAGGGAAAGTGAGTTGCGGACTATCATACTTCTGTCAGTTAGCTCTAGGATGGGACAGGACGTGGAGTGTGCGGACTGTAGGTTACGTATAGTGAGTAAAAAATGTTAACGAAGAATATTTACTTTTCTACCAATTTAATAATGGTAATACTCTGTCACAGGTATTCGAAAATTTATCACTTTTTGTCGGCTTCAAACTGCCTAGAGAGAGACCCGTAGTCTTCAAGATTGAGAACTTCTGCTTGTTCAGATATAGCCTGTGTTCTAATATCTTCTCATTTCCCTTCACATAAATAACATAGTACGTATAATCGTAAGTTTTGTGCGTTGTTAATAAGGCTTTGTGCTGAACGGTTTTAGCTTTCCATTGAAATCTATGGACAGTGTCTGTGAACGAGAGAGCTGTACGACGTGCTTTTGCATACTTTATTTCATTAAGTAGTGTTTTTGAATGTTGTAATCACATTGTACTCGTATGTCACGGTATGAAGTCTTTCTTTCCTAATTGCTACGAAAGCACCATCTTTAACCAAGAACCTCACAGTTTCGTTGTGAAATACTTGCATGTCTAAAATCAATATAACACTTGAACAGTTCAGCTATACATAAAAAATTACGGCTGTTTTACGACCAGGACACCAGACTAGAGATAAGTATTTCAAAGAATAATTGGCACCTCCGATCGAAATCACTGAGTACGTGTCACAGCTCATCCTGATGCTCTTCAATCCCGCGAGCTGTGTCACACGTTGTGTTGTCCAGCTGGTAGATGCCGTCATGCTGAGGCAAAGAAAACTGCAAGTAGGGGTGGAAATGGTCTCCAGAAATAGATGCGTACTTTTGTTGATTCACTGTTCCTTCCAGAACGACGAGATCACCCAGGAAATGTCACGAAAACATTTCCCAGACCGTAACGCTCCCTCCTTCGGCCTGGACCATTCCGAAGACTCTTGCACGGCGGTAACCGCCAACGACCACCTGTCCGATTGAGCATAAAATGTGATTAATCTAGAAAGGTCCCTATCGCCACTCAGTGGACGTCAGGTTATTCTACTGGCGTGCTCACTACAGCCCTCTTTGCCAACAAACAGCAATCATCATGGGTTCATGGGTGCATGAACTAGCCGTCTGTTGCTGACGCTCATACGCAGCACCGAAGTAACGAACATTGGCGTGCATACAGACCTTCAAAATAGACTGTCCCAGACCACACAACATCACTGACTGCACACCTCTATGTACCAAACAGTAGTGCACAAAATAAAATCGCTTAGAATACTGAACCCGTGAAATTCAAGCAAGTTTGCAAAACATGTTAGAAGGCAGTACGCAGAAAGCAATACCAAATGTCGCTTTTATAGTAAGTGTCAATCCTCGCCGTTAACAGAAAAATTCACGTTTTTAAATTAGAAATTAGAAAGCTAGTACATAATAACGAGGTACTTCTAGTAGTGTGTAGACACCTTTGTTAACGTGGCTACTAGGGCATCGAAAATGCTGATAGACCCATAGAGAATATTTACGTAATTCACTCTACTCTTACCACCACCAACGTGTGCAATGTCGTAATGAGATGGACCTAGGCTACAGAACAGACATTTTATAAGTGGAAGAATAAGCTGAATTCCACTCTAGCCTTTACGCTAGCATTCTATTAACCGAAAACCCAAGGTTAAATTGTGTTTTCTTAATAATAATTGTTGTGATTTTTTCAGTGTACTTGCTCAAACTCAAATGTATCAATAAATCATCACATTAGCAATGTTTCTCATTGATTGTTGGTTACAGTTGCTGCCATTTAGAGGGGCCATACCTTCTTCTATAAAAATAAAGTGGACGAAACAACTTTCGGGATTTGCGCTTTATCTTTCAAGACTGTTTGAGGATGTTCGCTTACAGCAAACTTAGAGTATATGATATGGTTGCTAAGACTATTTCAGTTTAATAGCATGCTCTCTCAACTGCTTTGTTTCGTGTCAGTCTTAGTACACCCTGTTTCTATCATATGATGCACACAAAAGTACGCAAATCCTAATTCGATTAGGCCAACCACAAAATCAATATTCCATTGCGTACTATTCGAGTTTTGATCGAAATTCATAGGATAAACCACTCAGAAACAACGCGTTGTGCGACGTATGTTCATAGAAATACAGTACCATACTTCGTTTTAAATCCGGAAGTTACAACATCACACGACGTATTTTATAGAAGTTTTTTCTACTTCACACACATATGTGTGGAATGTTGTTGCTGTTGTTGTGGTCTTCAGTCCAGAGACTGGTTTGATGCAGCTCTCCATGCTACTCTATCCTGTGCAAACTTGTTCATCTCCCAGTACCTACTGCAATCTACATCCTTCTGAATCGGCTTAGTGTATTCATCTCTTGGTCTCTCTCTACGATTTTTATCCTCCACGTTGCCCTCCAATACTAAATTGGTGATCCCTTGAAGTCCTACCAACCGATCCCTTCTTCTAGTGAAGTTGGGCCACAAATTTCTCTTCTTCCCAATTCTATTCAGTACCTCCTCATTAGTTACGTGATCTACCCATCTAATCTTCAGCATTCTTCTATAGCACCACATTTCGAAGGCTTCTATTCTCTTCTTGTGCAAACTATCCACGTTTCATGTGCGAAAAATGTGATGCTGTATGCTTATACTTTTTTTTTTTTTTTTTTTTTTACTGTGCTTCAGTTAACAGGTAGCTTGAAAATTCTCTAGAGGGTGAAATTGGCTTAGAGATAAATCACGAAATAAGGTGATTCTTTGAACATAACCCCGTATACGCAGAAACATGACCTGCCTCAAGAAATTCACAGCAGCCGTGGACCCACATATAGAAAAAAAAACAATTATTACTTTCGAAATACCTAATACATTTTAACGTGAATGCACGATTCGCTTCTGGATCAGCAAAAAACCTGATTTATTTCCTCGTTTTCCGCTATAATAGAAATATGGGATCCGTTTTTCAGATGCTTCATAGTCCAGTCCAATGTAAAATCAGATAAAAATGATAGAACTCATTATGTTTTCAATTCACACTACATGCCAGCAAACGCAAACGTATAACTTCTACTTTATGTGCCAGTGTTACCCGCAACATTAGAAATAACTGAGGCACTAATATCTTTTACACCTAACAGCCACTAGGTCACATTTTAAACATAACTTGTCTGCCAAACATATGCATGTGGAGAGCAGCGGTCGCAGAACGTATTACCGTTCACTGAATTTAACCTCACCCAGTGGACGCCCCTGTCGTTTATTTCATTAATATGTACCCGATCTGCTGTACCATGGGGTATTTGCTTGCGGCAACTGTATAACATATAAACGTTACAAATGTCCCAGTGAATGGATGACAGTACTTTAATTCAGTTTACACGGAATTTTTTCCTGTTCGTATTTAGTGATTTATGAGAACAACGCGGGCAGCCCCTAATTCGTTATTATCGGACACACGACTGCTCTGAACTGCATCCACACGTGTTACTCAGTTTTTTCGCTGTATTTTACGTACAGTACCAACATATGGGCTAAAGTGATATATAAGCGCCCAATCATGTAGCAACAGACTTTCGGAAACAAGTCATTGCATGTCTGCGACAATGATCAACAATATAATCACTTCAGCCTTTGATTTTCCAAGTTTCTGTCATACACTTTCAATGTGAATTTACTAAAGAAACCCCACACTTATTCTAGAGCCACTCTAAATAAATACTTTTTCAAGAAATGGAATATGTAAACTGCTAGTAACAAATGAGGGACAACCATTAACATGGAGTGTCGTGTTATGAGACGAGGAGGATAAAATGAAGTACAAAATTTCGCATGAAGTGCATTACAGGAGTGTGCGAAGTGAGTGACGTGATTAAAATAGACGTTGTGACTAACAAAATCCCCATCCACGGATTCACTCTGTCATTAACTGCCTTACAGCCTAAATTCTGCACACATGTTACTGCTCTGATCGCAAAGCTAGCACTCTTTGACGGCCCACTTTCAGGTAGGCGCTTGTTTCACAGATTATGGGTTTCAGGGAGCTCTATTACAGCGTATTTTAGGTTACAGAGCCGACAAATCCTTCTGCGAATTATGAGTCCCTCAGTGTTTGAAACACATTCATCGACACCAATGCTGGACTTGTCTCAAGCTACGAGGCGTGTTCTTTAATGAAGTACCGTTCTGAAATTAAAGAAAGACGTGCTAAGATATCTCAATAAATTTAATTTTACATGAAAGCCTGTACCTTAATCTACGCACTGACGCCATTACAGTCTGATTATTCCTTCGTTACGTTGTGTATTGAGTGTTTAAGATGCCTCCGATAATCGTGAGTCCCGCCGACTGTGAAGTACGGGCTGTTATATGGTTTCTTAGTGCTTAAGGCCTAAAAGCGATCGGTATTCATCGTGATGTCTGTGCTGTTTACGGAGAAAACATTATGAGTGATGGAATGGCAAGAAAGTGGGTGAGAGCATTTATAGGTGGCCGCACAAATGTGCATGATGAACAACGGAGTGGGCGTCCTTCGGTCGTTAATGAAAGTTTGGTGCAGGAAGTGGGCAATAAGGTGAGAGAAAAAGGACGCTTTACGATTTCCACCTTGCGGGATGACTTTCCTAATGTTTCTCGTAGTGTTTTGTGTGGCATTGTGACCGAGCACTTGAATTATCGAAATTTGTGCTCACGTTGACGGATGTGCACAAAATCCAAAGTTTAGACAGTGCATAGACTTCCCTTGAGCGGTACCACAACGACGGTGACGATTTCTAAAGCCAAATTGTTACGGGCGATGAAACATGGCTGGCCTACGTCACACCAGAATCAAAGCAACAGTCCATGGAAGTTGAGCAAGATCATCGTTTTGATGCAACACAATGCCCGTCCGCGTGTGGCGAATCAGACCAAAGATCTCATCACATCTTTTCGATGGGAAACTCTAGATCATCCACCGTACAGCCCCAATCTTGCGCCCAGTCTCTACCATCCGTTCCTGCACTTGAAGAAACACCTGAGCGGTCATCGTCTTCAAGACGATGACGAATTCAAAAGAGTGGTGATGCAGTGGTTGACAAATCAGGTGGCAGACTTCTATGAGGAGGGTATTCAAAAAATGGTACAACGTTATGACAAGTGCCTCAATATTGACGGAAATAACGTAGAAAAGTAGATTAAGGTACACGCTTTCATGTAAAAATAAAATTATTGCGATATCTTAGCACGTCTTTTTCTAATTTCAAAACGGTACATACTTAAAAAAACACGCCTCGTATATATTTTTAAGCACTGGTAATGTTATAGTAGTAGAACGTGAATTATTAGAAGAGTGAATATTGAACTGAAGCTTGAAAATCTGAAAATGAAATCAAATGTGGTAGGTTCAGTGAAAAAAAGTAAAGAAGATAACTTAGGTTTAGCACTCCGTCTTCAGGCCACAAGTGGCCCATCGGGACCATCCGACCGCCGTGTCATCCTCAGTTGAGGATGCGGATAGGAGGTGCGTGTGGTCAGCAAACCACTCTCCCAGTCGTTATGATGGTTTTCTTTGACCAGAGCCGCTACTATTCCCCAATTGGCATCATGAGGCTGAGTGCACCCCGAAAAATGGCAACAGCGCATGGCGGCTGGATGGTCAGCGCTTAACTTCGGTGATCTCACGGGAACCGGTGTATCCACTGCGGCAAGGCCGTTGCCTTAACTTAGGTTTAAGTGAAACGAATTTAAAAACACTACAACGATTGTAGAATCCGTTATGGATAGGAATTTAGGCAAAAGTTTCAATATATGATTAAAGAGCCAACGGTTGCACGCAAATGGATGAAGCGTCAATGCAGTAGGAATATTTGCAGTATAATATAATTGCTGTAGGTGGTCTTCGCAACTAACAATTCACGAGAGAATCCTAAAAAGTAGTGTCTCCGAATGTTTTATATGAAAACTCTTTAAAGATTTTTAAAATTAACATTCGACATTTGTAATCAGAGATTCTCCGCAATTCTAATCGCTCTGTTCCTCCATGAGGTCCATTGGGCTGGAGACATTGTCGCTCAGGTTGATGCAGTGATACTTGAGTTCAGCAAGGCATTTGACATCGCCCCACACTTCCAGATAGTGAAAAAAATACGAGCTTATAAATTATGGGACCAGATTAACGACTGGACTCAAGAGTTCGTTCCGGACATAACTCAGCATATCGCCCTTAAAGAACAAAATCGTCATATATAAAGGCAGTTTCCAAAGTACCTTAAGGAAATGTGGTAGGACCGTTATTGTTTAAAATGTAAGTAAATGGTCTAATAGAATACGCGGGAAGCTGTGTCAGATTGTTGGCAGATTTATTTATTTTTCGAGTCCAGGACATAAATTAATTACAAAAACTAATAAGTATTGATTCACATAATAAATTTTTGCAGATTTATATGTATACAGTAGTATTTATGACACAGATTCAATAATATATACAAACAAGCAGCAAGATGATTATATTTTTTGACGGGCCCAGTATTCGGCGGTTATCACAGGAGTTTCGCTGTCTGCAGCAAGATAACAGATAGTGCATGCAGCCGGTAGGTTCCTGCAGCCTAGAAGATGTTCGTTCTCTACGTCACCACACTGACAAGTTCCCTCCTCATTACTGAAGCCCCACTTCCTGAGGTTGGCTTTGCACCTTGCCACCCCAACTCGCAGTCTATTCAAAGTCTTCCAGGTCACGTATGACAGGTGTGAACCTTCGGCTATTTCTTCCTTGACCGTTATGTGATTGTCTTCAGCTAGGGAGTCTCGCCAAAGCTCCTCTCTGCGAGTTCTGAGAGATGAGCGAATTGCCATAGTTTTCTGTAGGAGGCTTTTTCTTGACCTCAGTCTTGGCTGTTGGGTGTCATAACCGAACAAACAATGTCTAGGGTCGATTTCTTGTTTTTTCTCCTCAACTTCTGTTGCAGCTTGCCTTCGAATACGTGGCGGTGCTATACCCATAATTTGGTACAGCTCATTGACAGGAGTAGGTCGTAAGCAGCCTGTAACAATGCGTCCTGTCTCGTTCAGGGCTGTACCTACATGATTAGCTTGAGCAAAGTTTTGCCAGACGGGTGCTGCGTATTCTGCGGCGGAGAAACATAGTGCCAAGGCAGATGTTCTAAGCACTTTTGGCTGGGCACCCAAGGTGGTTCCTGTAAGTTTGCGGATGGTGTTGTTCCGCGCTTTTTCTTTGAGGCTCGTTTCTTCACCTTGGGCTTTGAATGTGAGGGAACGGTCCATCTTCACCCCAAGGTAAGTAGCAGTTCCGCAGTGGAGTAGTTGTTCTCCTCTCCAGTGATGTTCAGGTTCCTTTTGGCTTCCCTATTTCTAAGATGGAATGCACAGACTTGGGTATTTCCAGGGCTCGGTTTCAGTTGGTTTTCACCGTAATACTTGGCCAAACTTTCACCTCTAATTCCTCAAAGGTCTCACCTTGGGCAGCGAGTGCTGTATCATCTGCGTATGTGAATGCCTTAGTTGAAGAGTTAATTGGCTGGTCATTTGTGTAGATATTGTATAACAGTGGAGATAGCAAACTTCCCTGAGGGAGGCAATTTTTCTGCATTCTCCATCGACTCTTCTTGTTTTGGAGGGAGACGAAGCATCTCCTGTTTTGCAGCATACACTGAAGGATCTGAGCTAGTCGGTAATCCTTTGTAGCTAAGTACACTTTTCTAAGCAGCTTTCTGTTGTTAACAGTATCATAAGCCGCCGTAAGGTCGCTGAAAGCCACACCTGTTACTTCGCCTCTCTCATACCCACCCATCCTCAATATGCTGGGTCAAATTAAGATGATTGTAGGAAAGTAGCAACCTTAGAAGACAGAGTCTATTTGCAGAATTTCCTACAGAGGACTGATGAATGGTGCATGCTCTTGCAGTCGACGTGAATAAATGTAACATACTGTGTATATATAAGAAAGGAAATACACCACTGCACAACTACACTATCGGTGACAAATTTCTGGGAACAGTATGCACTGTAAAACATTTAGGAGTAACTATACAGGGCAACCTTAAGAGGAATGAGCACTTAAAACAAATAGTAGTGAACGCAGATGCCAGAATCAGATTCGTAGGAAGAATCTTGAGCAAATATAACCCTTTTTCGAAGGAAGAGGCTTCTAAGGCGCTTGTTCGACACGATTCTTGAGTACTGCTCATCAGTGGGATCCTTACCAGGTAACACTGATAATCGAAATAGAGAATATTCAACGAAGAGCGGCGAGTTTGGTCGTTGGATCGTTTATCCGTCGCGAGAGCGTTACACAGGTGCTCAAAAAGCCAGTGGTATACGCTACAATGGGGGCGTTGTGCATCACAGAGAGATTTGCTACTGAAATTTCGAGAGAACACATAGCAGGAAGAGTCAGATAAAACATTACTTCTTCCCACATACATCTCGCGAAATGACCTCGACGAGAAAATTCGAGAAATTAGAGCTTACACCGTCTTACCGACAATCAATCTTTCCACACGCCATTTACGACGTGAACGGGATGCGGGATCAGTTAGTAGTACCACAAGTACCCTCTGCCACGCATCGTTGGTGTGATATAGATAGATGTAGGTGCACATTTCCAGCAGTCTTCCGCTAGACGAATATGAATTGTAGTGTGTAACACGGCAGAATGTAACGTAACTATTTCGGTGTGTGAGAAAGAGCGTGCTACAATCGAGTTTCGAATTCGATGAATTTGTCCACATTTGAAGGAGGTTTTCCTTCAGCAAGGCAATACCAGACCACACATCAGCGCTGCAACATTTGTAACAATCGGAAGGTTTCGTTTCATTGTCAACAACCATTCTTCATATAGTCCTGACTTGGCCCCATCCCATCGTCTGTTTTCAAACCATAAGAAACACCCCCGATGACTTCACTTCGATAGTGAGGAAACGGTGCAACAAGATGTGATGTTAGCTTCTTCAATCAAAATCATTCTCCAGTAGCGGCATCAACAAACTGGACTCTCCTTAGGAGAAATGTGTTAGTCGAGTTGAGAAATGAATATGTAGGCATTACGTTTCAGCGCGCCCTTCTGACTATTAAGATCAGCTCTTAACAATACCTACAGGTCTGTAACTTAAGTCTGCCATACAGCATGACTTGGACATCGCGACTAGAATGTGTAGGGGACTGTTCATGTATGAACCATCGTCTTCCACTTATTGGTTACAAACGACAGTCGTTGGATTGTACCTCAAACGCACGAAACGTAAATAATCAATGTGGTTCTTGTTGTTGTAGTGTTCAGTCAAAAGATTTAGTTGATGTAACTATCCACACTACTACGTCTTGTGCACCTGTGCTTCTCTGCATACCCACAGCAACTTGCTTCCTGTATTGATGTTGATGCTCAACATTGTCAATGCTGGAGTCGAAATTTTCATGTTGACCACTAAGGCAATCTGGCTTTCAGTAAGCTTAGGGTGCGAAGTGCAATATTCTGTAGCAGCTATAAGAGAGGGCTTCAAATCAGTGATCCAGAAATATTTGAATTCCGTATTTCCAAGAAATACATACTTTTAAAGTTTGCTAGCAGTGATCCTGTGGGCCATGGCTTCTACAACTCTTAGGTAGGTTTTCGGATGGATGTTACACTAAATATCTACATGCAGGTAATGCAGTTGCTGCTGATTACGGATCGGTGGTTGTGGGCATTGACCTGGTATACGACAGCGTCCCACATGTGTTCGATCGGGCTCCAACCAGCCGTATTTGGTGACCAAAACACCAGCGTGAGTTACCACGATTCTCAAACCGCTGTAGCACGATTTTGGCATTGTAACAGTCAGTTATAATCCTGGTAGCCATCTGGAAGACTTTAGGCCTGAAGGGAAGCCGGTGGTCCGTAATAATGTTCGCACTGCCCACAATTATCGTGGTGACTCCGAGTACTACCACAGTTCAGATGGTATCCCAGGTGAATCTCTTCCAAAGCATAATGCAGTCCGTAATTGCATGTCGTTCCCCTGGATGGCCAGGTATTGGGACACGATATCGCCTGTTACAAGAAGAATCGTGCTTCATGCGAACATACGTCATTTTTCCCATTGATTTGAGGTCCAGTCTCAACGACCTCCTACCCGTCGCAGTCGTAGTTGACAATTACGGTTGTTTAAGAGAGGAACACTCAGGGGTTATCTGCTGCGGTGCCACATATTCAGTGTGCTCCGATACACTTGTGCCTGCATGAACATTGTACTCTGTCGTCAAGTCGCCTAATATCCTGCTTGAGAGAGTGGGCAGAACTCCGACTTCGACGTTATGAGATGTGAGGGCGCAACACTTTTTCGTCTTCTCGTGGCTTCATCGCTCTTCACCTGTTTTCCGTACACGCTCACGGCAATGGCACCTGATGCGATCGGCTGGCATACTAGAGACACTCTCCAACACATTAAAGCAAAGTTTCATTGTATTTTCACTGTGCTGAGAATTCTTTCAGGTTGTATGGCCGTGGTCCATGGAACTCTTTTATCCCTGACGTTTCGTCCAAAGCTACGTCGGCCATCTTCGGAGGTGCTCTTGGTTGTGCTGAGTCTTGCCGACTGACGAGTCGGACGTCGAAGAACATCCTAAATACCATGGAAAGTGGGAGTGGTCTGGATTTCACGTGGTAGCAGAGATAAACCTTGTTGAGGATAAAATATAACTATCGATCATAGTACGTACTTCGTTCCGTTAAGGATAAACGCCCCACTCTGTCTGCGAGTGACGTATACAAGATTCCGCGTGCATGTGGTAGGGCCTTCATTGGAAATACAAAGAGAAGTGTGAATACACGGTTAAAGGAACATAAAAGTCTTTGCGACTAGGGAAAACAGACAAGTCAGACGTGGCGGAAAATGCTTTTCAGTCGGGTGATCACATAGTGAAATTTTCGTAACTGAGGTTTTATGTACTATGACGAACTATCATCCATGGCTATACAGAGAAGCAATCGAAATATATAAACATGAGGATTATTTTAACAGGAAAGAAGAAGCTATGAATCTCAGCGATATATGGACAGTGGCACCACAGAATCTCTGAGAAGTTTTTATCTTTGACATACAATGATCGATAGTTATATTTTATCCTTGACAAGGTTTATCACTTGAAATTGAGACCTCGCCCATTTTCCATGGTATTTAGGCCATTCTTCGACGACCGACTCGTCAGTCGGCAAGACTCAGAACAATCAGGATCACCTCAGAAGATGTCCAACGTGGCTTTGGACCAAACGTCAGGGATAGAAGAGTTCCATGGACCAAGGCCCTACAACACGGAAGAGTTCTCGGCAGCTGAAACGTCCGGTCGTGAAAGCCTTCATTGTACGATTTTCACTGTGGTTTCCATTTCGCAATCGCTCGCACTTTGCTTTCCGAATTGCACTCGTGTATTCAAGTGATGTGGATTAACTAATTACCGAAATGATGTCCAGAGCAATTCCATTGCTGTACATTTATTTTACAAAATCTACACACATGCGAAAATGCAAACATGGCGAACGTCTTCCTTCAAAAATAACAAGCAACACATGACATATTAAAGTGACTTATTTACAAGTAATGCACGGCACTTGGAAATACCAAGGAATCGTGACTGACTCGATTTTAAATGGTGTGGTAGAAATAACTGTGCTATCCATGGTAATAAGAGGAAGTTAGTCACGAAAATGGTTCTAATGGCTCTGAGCACTATGGAACTTAACATCTTATGTCATCAGTCCCCTAGAACTTAGACCAACTAAACCTAACTAACCAAATGACATCACGCACATCCATGCCCGAGGCAGGATTAGATCCTGCGACCGTAGCGGTCGCGTGGTTCCAGACTGAAGCGCCTAGAACCGCTAGGCCACAACGGCCGGCTAGTTAGACATGCACTAGAATTAATACGTGAACCGGACCAGTTAACGAGTAAGCCATGGTAACTCAAGAATCAGAACAGCGTTAAGTCCTGAATTGGAAAAGAACTGAAATGAATGCTTAAGAAACATGACTAAGGCTTGATCGCAAGGTTACTTAACTTCACACTCCTAGCACCACTGCAAGAATACTCACCATTCTGGCTGACGCCCCGGATCTCTAACGACGACCGACTGCTCTCCATGCATCTCAGAGACAGTAAGCATCTGTTCTCCGCTACTCTTCCTAATCAGAATCCTCTCTCTAGCGCCCTCCGAAATACAGTGATCTCTCGACTGCTCTCAGGACCAGCATGTTCTTTCGTTTTTCTAACTCTGTCATTTCAACGAAATAATTCTGCCAAAAGTCTGCATCAGCCAACGAGGGCTCGTGTTTATTTGTTTCATGTATCGGACGAAGGGAAATTTTCCGCACGACTTACCTCCTCTAGTTGACAACTCTTAGAAAGGTCCAGGTCACACATTAATGAGAGCTCTAGTCCTGATGTTAGCCAATGAGACATGAGCAAATACTCGTTCTTATCCCCACTACACTTCTGTCTTCTTTTTTTTTTTAAGTGTCTCAACTCTTCCCGCAGTTTTGCTACATACCTATGGCCTCGGTATTTTTATCAGGGAAGTAACTTCCTACTTAATCAGCGGGCTGCCAACCTTCGACTGGTGCCTGTATTTCACCTGGGGTTGCAAATTGGCATTAGTTTCTGAGGTTTCGTTACAGGTTTGGGACCATCGCGTGTGTATGAGGCGTGTCTCCGTCGTTAATTAGCGAGGTTTCCAACTCGGAGCTTTCCGGCGATAACGTACCACAGTGAACCACAGCCGGACCTGTAAATCGACCATCCTGGCCAGCATCTCTTCTGAATACGTTACGCTGAGCTGCAGCGTAGTCCCACCGACACAAAGAGTACCTACCCTAAGAGGCGCACAACTCTCGTTTGAAACTCACCCACACGAAATTAAGTCAACCGAATGAAAACTATTATTTCAATAACGTTCCTCGACCTGTTAAAAGGAGTACAAAAATGGTCTATGTAAGTATGAATAACAACTGAGGATGTGGCTGCAGTTGCTTTGCTCTGTTCGCCTTGAAATTACTGGTGGAAACCAAACTTAATTTATTTTTAATTACCTACAGGCAGAGGTTTCTGTCAAAGAGCAAGTAGCGAGACACACGCAAGCATCTTCACATGTTCCTTTTATTAATCCAGCTCCTTGTTGTCTGTTGTCAGATTGGATTTCCACATTAGCTGGATACGGAAGAAAATGAGGACTGCTGACACAGTTTATCATTTAGCAAACATGTAAACCTAAAGAAATCAATGACCTACTTCTTTAAGAGAGGTTAGTTGTATTCGCAAACATTTAGCAAGTAGCAAAAGCCAGTGAGAGGGATTCCTCTCTACTATTTTGTACGATCAGCAGTAAAGGCTGCATCAGAGCTCAATATTTGCGCCAAGGTTCTATTAATCCTCAACGGTCGGGGTGACACTGTTCTTGTAACTTTTGTTCGTGTTTCAGCTGTTTTTTTTTCTGTTCTTCAGAGGCACTCGAGCTATCCTACTGCTCTCTTGTGGTGAAGAACCTTCTGGAAGGACCAGCTTCTGCACATTTTGTTTGGAGTTCATCTTGTCACCATTCGTTATGAAGGCATTGTACTGCGACCAAATGTCTAGGGGCCCCTTCGGTATGATATTCCCTTTGGCACTCACGACAGTGATTCGATATTCCACAAAATCCGTAATTTTTCGATAAGCTGCATACACACATCCACGTGAAAGGCTCCAGTAACACACCCATTAACCATCTTCTATTTACACCATTTTGCACGTGTAGGCTTAGCTTTTGTATGTACCGAACGTACACACAGTGTACATAACATACTTCCTTTTGCTCCTTTTGGATAATCCTGTACTATTCTGTCCATTTCGTCTGAGGGCACACGTGTCCACAAACAACACATGGACAGTGTCCAGGTACCTCTGTGGCTGAAACCCTATTACCGTAAAGTAACATTATTTGCAGTTCAGGTAACTTTGCAGTATTTTCCTATAAACTGTGTTCTACGAATATTTGTGGCAATAGATGCCATAGCGACATCTTCTCGAGGTGCGCTGCACCTGCAGTCTGCCACAGACAGTGGAATGCACTTTCAAGACACGTGACGAATGTCATGCATGGTGGAAACAGGGTGGATCGTTGCGTCGTAGTTGTAACTCGGTTTTTGAGTCCAAGAGGTAAGTAATATGGATTTTAATTGTACACAAAGATAACACCAGACCTATAGTGCTAAGTAAACCATTTAGTTGAAATTTCTTAATTAAATTTTTACTTCAACTGCTAAGTGATATTGACCATACTCTCTCTTTCCTTGTCTTTATCATTTCAACACTGACCCACAATATTGTAGCACAACGCAGTCTGAGTACTCAAAATATGATAACCTGACTTCAAATAATTAATTCAAAAGAAGAAACCCTAACAATAACCCGTAGATATCAAAAATCACTTACCCCACAGAAAATCTTCGTGACACGAACTACAGCGATACAAGCGCCAATACTGCCAGCTAAGTAAGAGATTCTAACTACTGAAGGCTCTGACTACTAATAGGCTTATGGTTAGCAAAGGAAAGATTTTGTTGTAGAGCAAACAATGTATTTATCAGATATTACCTTAATCAAGTTACAACCAGGTCAAAAAACTTATATAATAATCAGTAGTAAATCTCCATGACGTATACACATTCAGCCGCGCGGGATAGCCGAGCGGTCTTAGGCGCTACAGTCATGGACTGTGCAGCTGGTCCCGGCGGAGGAACGAGTCCTCCCTCGGGCATGAGTGTGTGTGTTTGTCCTTAGGATAATTTAGTTTAAGTAGTGTAGTCCGATAAGATTTCACACACATTTGAACTTTTGGTACACATTGAGACCGTCCGCTGGCGCTAATACTGCAAAACTCCAACACTGCTAATTATTAACCTCTAATCTCCATCACTGCTGACTACTCACTCCCAAGTGACGTCACCGCTGACTGTCAACTTCCAACTGCTAGTCTGACAAGCTATAGAGTGTCTGAAGAGTGCGCACAGCACTGTCAGAGTGATTAATGCAGAACGCTAGATAGTGCTGCCAACATACGAACACATAAACAGCTTACGTTACATAGCCCCCCTGCTCCTCTCAGAAAAATTTAGAAAACAGTTTAGGAACTGGTCAGGACTAATTTGTTAAAAAAATTTTCATATTAACAATACCAAATGGATCAAATGCACACAATTAGTAATAAACTCTCGGTCAAAACCAAAAATTGTCCTCACACTCCCTAAAGACAATCCTAATCATTCATCAGAAAAGTAGTCTATAACAGTTTTATGCACAAAGTCTGAGCAATAAAAGAAAATGCGCACACAAGTAGTGGACCTTCATGCAGTCTTGAAGAAGTAGAGTTGTCCTCCCATCAGAAAAACAGTGCTGACTCTTGACATGAAGACTGGTAATAGGCCACAACAGAGCACACCCATAGCAAAGTCAGTCGAGATCTTGCAGAATATTGGTAGAATTTGTAGGTCACCACAGAGCAGACCCACTGTACTCCTCGTAAAAATTATTGTAATAATGGGCCACCAAAGGTGTAGACCCACTGTCGTCCTTGTAGAGAAGGCCAGCAGCCATCCATTGCGACTATGGGGGTGCACAGACACAATTGAAGAGTCTTGCAGTTAATACAGAAAGTCAATGAACCACCACTTCTGCACTTACTAAATCTTTTTTGCAATATCCATAGAACCAGCAATGCTGTTAACCAATCCCTTGCTGAATTATCAACACACATGCAAGCACTAACACAGTCATATGACCTCTGACATTTTATACGTATACTACGACCAACAAACGTGTGCAGTAAAATGAATTTACACTATTTACTTAACTTGAAGAACTGGTGCCTGTACAAATACAATTTTACAGCATAAGAATACAATTAGAAAGGTAAAGAAAACAACATTACAGTAAAGAACATGATAACACAAAAAATGATCAAATATGTGTGAAATCTCATGGGACTTAACTGCTAAGGTCATCAGTCCCTAAGCTTACACAATAAACCTAAATTATCCTAAGGACAAACACACACACCCATGCGCTGGGAAGGACTCGAACCTCTGCCTGGACCAGCCGCACAGTCTATGACTGCAGCGCCTAAGACCGCTCGGCTAATCCCGCGCGGTCATGATAATACAGATAGCATTTGTAGTAATACAGGCTTTACAAAAGAATAGAAATATACATATACATGAATATTACACGAATTATGACATATGTAAATAAATAAAAAATGAGAATATCCTTTGAAACATTAACTTGACACATGAGCATTAAAAGAAACCCTAACAGAATAAATAATGTCTGAACATCTTTCCAAAGTAAAAAACAAGTTACATTTGAGGATAACAGAACTCCTCATCATAGTGAATGCAGTTTAATATTAGAAGAAAAGAAGATCTACCAAATTTAGCTTATCAGGTAAATACACAGAGACAAGAAGAACACAGACACACAAGGGAACGCAAACACATAGAGGAATAACACAAATGGAAAGGATAGGGTTTGTTTTAAGTGTAACATTTAGTACTGCAGTACTTGTGGTACTTCATTTCCAATTGAAATTCCGTTTTCCCGCGGATATTTCTTCTTATTTTAACATTTGTTCCCACAAAAAAGTCCTGTTTATCTGTATTTAAACTTTAACATATTTCTTACCTCATCATTTCTTTCCAATAAAATTGTACCTAAACCTGTTATCACTATATCCTACTTACATCTGCTCATTTCCTCTTTCAAAATAGTTATCCTCATTGTGCAGTACTTTTTGGCCAAATTTTTTTCATATAGCTTCTCAATGCATTTCTTCCTAACTCATTTTCTTGTATAACATACCCACTCTTAAACTAACTTAAATCTACTGAGCTCAGATACAAAAATGAGGCAATGCAGCAGCACAAACATTAACACAAAGAAGAACAACAAAAAATGCAAAGTGGAAAAGCAAGTAGCAACATATTAAATTAGCATAGCAGATGCAAAATCAAAACTAATATAATGTAACACGCACCAAAAAAAAAAAATAATAATAATAATAATGAAATAAAATAAACTGTGGTAAACCTGGCTTAATACAACGTAAAATTTAGTAGTACAATCCCGGACAAATAGCAGCAGCAAATGCAATAACTTTTACCGAAACATGACAAAACACAAGCAGAAAAAATATTATAGTAAAGACAGCACTGCATATGAGGGAAATGTCTATTCACATCTTAATGCCTGTGTCACACCTTAACACTGGAGTGGTGCAGCACAACAACTTATTCTACCAAAAAATTACCAAGTCCTTGAAAATGAAATTATGTATGTAATTCCTCTTACTAGTCCCTGCTCCTTCTTAAGCTTCTTTCCTTTCCAAATGGTCTTTTTTTCTAAAATGTGGCTCATAGAATTATTATTTAATAGATCTGTTGACAGAAAGTGTATACATTAGCATATGTATTAAAAAAAATTTATTTTATAAAACCAATGCTACAGTGCAGCTATAAACTAGATATAAAATAAAATAAACAAATAAGTACAAAGCAAAGCATAAAAACATCATTCACAAGCCATATGGCATTTCATAAACAGTCAAAATTCTCTAAACTTTCCTAGAAAGATATTTATCATAATCAGGTGTGAAGACATAAGAATATTTCTCATCTCTTCATAAGCATTTCAGTAAGTAGTACAAAGTACAAGTTCAACAGTGTAATCATATGTTTTCAAGTAATAGTGTGTCATATCTGTGGTGCGTTCTGCAAAGAAATGTCAATAGTGAGCTCAATGGCCTCTCTTTTCTGCAGCTATGCGAGCACTTGTGGGAAAGCGGCAAGCTTCAAAGTTGTTGAAGGGGCATGAGGAAAGTAGAAACTCCACACAATAACAGGTATATTTCAAAGCAGTTAGCGCGAAGCCCAGCACAGCGTAACGTCAAGGTAACATACACTTTTTACCAACATATTTACAACAGAAATTTCAGCTACAACGATAGTTCGATAAAGAATAAAAAATTTCACAGGTTGAAAATTTACGTTAGAAGTGTATAGAAACGTAATCTCATGAATAACAGCGTCCAAAAAAGTCCGTCAGCATTGTGGTCCTCACATTCACATATATACTCTTCCTTCATAAGTCTTTAAGTGCGATTCTTGGTTTCCAACATTTTTTCCACAAACCAGAGTCCCTAACCACTAATCATTACTCCTTACCATATTGCACATATACATATTCATCATATGAGGGCTAATTTAATTATACCTCAGATGTTACAGATTAAAACTGCAGAATGAAATGTATCGCCGAAAACCTTCTCTGTGTCATTGTAGTTCAAAAATATTCCAAATACAAAAGGTAATCGCTCAAATGCGTGTCATGTAGCGCTAAACTATAGTTGTTGCTTTAAGATAATTTCTGGCATTGGCTAACGATAAATATGTGCCAAGTGTAGTTATCGACGTCCATAGGCAAAGTTCCCCAGAAGTCAATATACTTACCTCGTCATTTACAAAAGTAAATGTCGTAGTTATTACATTCATTGCCGTGACCTTGAAAATACCTTTCTGTAACGTATTGTTGTGTTATGAAAAATACCTGTCTCGTAGCTAAGCCACAGAAGTCATTACCAAAACATGTTTTACCTTTCAGAAGAATGTAGAAAAACTGTGCAGTCAAATACAGCATGAAAGCAATAATAAAAACGTCATAGTCAAATAAACCAAATACTGTGTCATCTGTAACCACTAAGATACTACCTTAATTAAAAAATGTCTTTACAGGTGAACCAAAATGTTGCAGCTAAACCTCATTATCAGAATGTGTTCCAAGAATGCAAGCCTTATAGTCGTTACATAATCCTGCAACCAACAAGCAAAAATGAACATACAATAACATTGTGTCGTCTGTTCCCTATAAAAGTGAACTCGTAAAATTACTGTCTTAATAAATTCCATAGGTTGTTGACTGGATAGCTGACTTCCAAACATGGCTGCATGCGAAATGTGACAAAGTGTAATAGTAACCTGTAGTGAAAACTTTTATAGCAATGGCTAACTCAGAAAGAAAATTATTTCTCAAGAAATAGTTTTACATGAGAAATGTGGTGTGATCCTTTACTTTTCTTAGTACCCAGAGTTTGAACTTCAGCGCAATTATCGTGCAGTATACGTCGGATCCTATGAGGTCCATTGTATATCAGAAAGAATTTGTGACTCAAATGTTTCTTCTTATGTGACAACGAATAGGCTTTAATGAGAACTTTCTGACCTGTATGTAACTTCTTTGCATTTGCCTTACATGTAGTTTTCACCTATTTTCTGGAGCAGAATTTATATTTTTACTAGCCAAATCAATTATGTCTTTATGTCGAAGTTTATGTGTATCTGCAAAAGGTGCAAGCTCTCTGAAGCTGTTCGGTGGTTCCTCATTCTTCAGTACAAGGATAGGTGGTAAAGCAGTCCGGTCATGAGGCATTTCACTCAATACGTTTTGAAATAAGTGTAAATATCTGTCCCAATACTGGTGCTTTCAGTGACAATAAACTCTGCAAAGCTTATTGATTTCTTTCATAATCCATCCAGATGGGTTACAATGTGGAGAGTACAATGTTATAAAAACAGGCTTAATTTTATGATTCCAAAACATGCGTGACCAAACAGAAGATCTGAATGGTGCTCCGTTATCTGAAATGACTTTAGCAACGTGTCCAACTTCACATAAGAAATTTTTACAAAGGCGTCGGATACAGACCGTCCAGTGGCTCTGCCTACCGGTGTGAAAGGAACAGATTTTGATGTAAGTTCAACAGCGACTAGAACGTAAGAAAATGTATTCATTGTTTTGACAAGGGGTCCCAGAAAATCAAGAGCAGCAAATCTTTTAATCTAGTAGGAATGATAAGAAACAATGGAGCACGATGTGAGATGGTAGATGGTTTAGCTTTTTGTTGTGGCTTGGCAAGACAGCCAAGTCACTATGAGAGGAAGCCGAAAGGCACGCGTTTAAGCTCACGCAGGCTGGCGTGAGGTCTGGAACAGCTAAAGGATTTGAGTCTAGCAAATAAAGTACGTAGCTGTTGGAATACTTAACTTTAATCCATAATTGGTGAACATCGGTCTGACGGTACATGCATCACAAGATAAATAGCAATTGATAATGGCGCCTTCCTAGGTCGTAGCAAAAGACGTAGCTGAAGGCTATGCTAACTATCGTCTCGGAAAATGAGAGCGTAATTTGTCAGTGAACCATTGCTAGCAAAGTCGGCTGTACAACTGGGCCGAGTGCTAGGACGTCTCTCTAGACCTGCCGTGTGGCGGCGCTCGGTCTTTAATCACTGAGAGTGGCGATACGCGGGTCCGCCGTATACTAACGGACCGCGGCCGATTTAAAGGCTACCACCTAGCAAGTGTGGTGTCTGGCGGTGACACCACGCTTTTTGACAAAGCTTACAAATAGACAAGACTCTCCTAATTCTCTTTCCCATGTTGTTAAAATAACAAGTCGTCCAAAGAATATGATAACATCTTCTTTGACCAAAATTTGCCTAGCTGAAATGAGAGTACCAAATGAGCTTATTAACAAAATCATCAGGAATACAAAGTACCCATAACTTATCATCAACAGTCCAACATTTGAATAGTATGTTCTTTCCTACCACCTAATAATGACGAATCTGTGTGTGTGTCTTTTCATGCCATTTACTTTTGAGATCTTTCCAAATCGGATCTTTATCCTGTTCACAAGCAATTTCCTTTAAAGATTAAGTTTTCAAAGGCTACTTCTTGAATGTACAGAATACTGAAATTTTTCTCAAGGTTTGCTACTGTCTTACTTTCCTCAAGGCCAGCTGGTGCAAGTGAAAGTGCGTTCGCAACAATATTTTCTTTGCCAGAAATGTACACTATTATGAAGCGGAATTCCTGCAGAAACAATGCCCAACGTTTCAGCATGTCATGATTTAATTTTGATGACATAACAATCTATAATACACGATGATCACTGTACACTTTTACGTGTTTACCAGAAAGAAAGAATTGAAATTCGTCAAATGCCCAAACGATAGCTAAGGCTTCTAATTCAATGACAATAATAGTTTTACGATTTTGTTAGCACGCGGCTAGCAAAAGCGATGGTTTTCTGATCAATAATGTCATTATCTATGGTTTCTTGAAATAAATGTACGCCAAGAGCAACATTAGAAGAATCAGTGCTAAGGCAGAAATCTCGTGACAGATCTGAGTGAGCTAAGTTTGGCGCGTTAAGGAGCGCTTCTTTCAAAGAAACGAATTCCAGCTTCACCTGTTCGTCCCAGTTCCAAATAGTGTCTTTACCTGTGATAGAACAAACTTTTGGCGTTACAAGAATTTGCATATTCAGAAATCGACGATAGAAATTTTTGGGATGGAACTGGAATTTCTCTGATTGCTTCTCACTTTTCAAGACCCGTCTGAATGCCATCAGAAGAAATAACGTGACCCAAAAATTTCACCTTTGTCCTACGAATTCAGAATTTTCCAAGTTAACCTGTAATTCCAGATTCTGCAAAAATACGTAAAGCACAGTTGAGGATGCGATTATGTTGTTCCCAAGATGCTTCTGCTATTAAAATATCGACCACGTATGAGGTGATGTGACGTTATAAGAACTCAAGTATTGAATTTAGACCACGAATAAATCCTACCGAAGAATGGTTCAAATCAAAAGGAAGTTTCCGAAATTGATAAAAAACGCCGAAATAAAGAAAAGCCGTATATTTCCTACATTCTGGATGAAGTTCGATTTGATAAAAGCTGGATCTGAGACCAATAGAAGACAACCATTGAAATTTTGGAGAAGTTCTTCCAATGTTTGCGGCCTATATGTTTCAGGAATGTTTATGGTATTTATTTGTCTCGAATCTACGACAAGCCTGATCAATCCGTTTTTCTTCTCAACAACGTGTAATGGTTTATTGCATGAGCTTACTGTACGTTCAATAAAACCCTCGTCAAGCATAGATTGTATTTCCGTTCTAACAAGGTCCCTATAATGTGCCGGAATTACGTATGGTCTGACGCAAAATTTACTATGCTCACGACCACAAAACATGTATTTAAATCCCTTAATTGTTAATGATTTGTGAGTAAAAACTGTTGAATGTGCTTGTAAAATGTCAAGAAGGTCCTGCCTATCTGTGCCATTACAGTTCTCAACTGTCTGAATTTTTTCTGAATTAAAACATTACTATCTAATACGTCATGAAAATCAACCATGTCAGTACTTGCAAATAGATTAATAGTATCAAACTCCGTCGAAAGTTCCAAACTGTGATCTAACGAGAGGTAAAGCCGATTAATATCCTCGTCATGGTTTGAGAGTCAATCTTCAAATTTCAAAGCTATTGACTTACCTTCTTTCTCTAAGCTTATTTCACAGTCGAGAAAGTTTAAAATAGCTTTATATTCATTCAAAAAGTCTACACCCAATATAACTTTTGTCGACAATAATGGAACAACAAGAAAATTCCGAAAATCTGTGGCTTTTACAAATGAATTCTAAGTTAGCTTGTTGATGTACATCTACACTTTTTCCAAAAATTGCACCTTGTAATTTAATCTTATGTAAAGAAAGTGTGGAGCAGTGGTTCGATTTGTTGCAATTACTAAAAGCTGTTTCACTAATTACTGATATAGGACTGCCAGAGTCAAGTATTGTCGTAAATTTTATGTCATTTGCTATGATGTGAATTACAGGGTATGCAATATTCTGTTTCACTGTTTCATGTCATGTTCCTAGAGTAATATGTTTATAATGTCTTCCATTTTCACGTAATTGATAGTCACGGCAGCTACGTCATCAGCTTCATAAGTATGTTTCGTGGATGCAAGTGGTGCGAATTATTGTTTATTATCTCTTTGATGTCGTGCCGCGTTACCGGGATTTGGAGGTCTAATTTCTACTATTTCCACTTGACGAGAGGGCCCTGCCCCATTTGAATCACGCCAGGTCTGATTAAATTCAGGTCTGTCGTCATGACTACAGCGTCTGTCATCTTATTGGCCATTTCTGTAATTTCTTTCTTGTCGGTTAAGTGGTGGAGAATTTCTCCCAGAGTCGTAATTGCGAGGTGAACCGTTGCGTCTGAAATTATTTTGTCTCCCTTGATAATAATTGTTCTGGTTCCTATACTGTCTGTTTCTACGGTTATCTCCGTCGTATTCATTTCCACGGAGAGGTGATATTTCCCTGTAACTACTGTTATTCTGCCAACGGTGGTCATACGGGTGGTGTCTGTTTTGGTCACGATTTGCTTTATAATAACAGCTTTGTCGTGTTCAGTTGTTTCTCACGTCACAGAATTGTGACAGATGTGATTTGTAATTGTTGTTTTCCTGTTTTCGCATCATGCGATTGTCTGTGTTAATTTCCAGTTTTTGGAACAGTTCCTGAAACGCTTCGATGTCATCTTTACAACGACCAGCTAAAATAATGTGGCTTAAATGTACAGGCAATGTAGTTAAGCAAATGCGGATGAGTTCAGAGGGCCTGTACGGGTTTGACAAAACTGATTTTTGTGCAACGTATCTTCAAAATGTTTTACCAGGCTGGAAAATGTTTCATCATTATGATGGTGTGTTTTACTCCATCTTGAGTGGCCTGAGACCAGTATGCAGAAAGGAAGGCATGACAGAAACCTCCTTCATTATGACTGGCGAATAACCGATCGCATTCTTACAGCTGCTTCATTCTCTAAATAACCACACATGTGTTCTAATCCTTGCTCTAATGACCAAATGGGGGGAAAACAATTAGCAAATTTGTGAAGCCAAGCTTGTGGATGAATGTCACAATGGAATTCGTGAATGCTTCAAATTTGCGTGTCGTGATGAAGAGCTTATAGTCAAAATCATCGTGTCGGCGTCGCAAATCGGTCACTGTTACGTCGTGTCGGTGATTCCATCTCAAGATTCGCTGCACCTTGCAAACTCCTTTCAAAATCTCCTAAATACCCAGTGTTATTACTTTGTGACTTTCCCTTATTTCTAAATCTTTCTTTCCGTGTCGGAGCGAGAGCATCCTCTGAAATATGTAACTCTTGTATCGCCTGTGCCAATAGATCTGGTACTTCCCGCATTTCTCTTTTGTGTTGTTTATTGATTTGTTTCTGACTTTGTTTGATTATTCTATTTTTTTCGTACTCCTCTGTGTCAGTAACGGCCACCGGTCTTGTATTATTCAAATCATCATCTCCCTTCGTAGATAAATTTATTACCTGATCCGAAAGTTCGGCTACTTTCTCCGATAATGTGCTGATTCCCTCCGTGTATTTTTCTGAACCAAATTTTAGACTGTCCATTCGTCTCGAAATCGTATCTACTGTGTCCTTTAAGCTTTCCTGATCTTTTGCAAGTTGCATAACCGTATCGGTGGATGCAACTGAGTCGATTTTAGCCTGCAAGGTGTCGCGATTTTCACGAACAATGATCTGCAGCTCTTTTATGGCTGCTTCATGATTCTGTAACGAGTTTTTTAATCGCTAAAAAAATAGGCTGAAAAGTCTAAAAAATTTGTGTTTTCACATCTTCAAAATTTTTTTGAAGTTTCGATTCGATTTTAAGTAACTCAGCAGTTAAACTTTCACGTGTTTGTTCAAGTGTTTCTTTAATTTGTTTCGGATTTTGTTCCATGTGTTGCTGTGTTTGTTTCTGATTTTGTTCCATTTTTTACTGTGTTTGTTTCTGATATTATTGTAGTTGTTGCATCACCTTTGCGCTTTTCGGCAGTGCATTTGCACCGGCAACATTTCCATTTTGAAAAGCAGGGAGTGAGTCTTGACTTAATTGAGAAAAGGGTGATGGCGCAAAACCTGAATCTACGGTATTTGCAAGATTTGGTTCTCTTATTTCGAATTCCTGAGGCGAACTGTTACCGACAGATCGATCGCCAGAACTTCTGTGTTCACTAATTGTTTCACTGTCTACACCACTGTTTACTGCCTGGTCCATTCCCTATGAACAATTACAAAATTATTATGTTGAACATCTGTTCATTCATCACAAGGTGGTGCTAACACGCTACGCCCATCGTCACTGTCGTTTTTTCATTTTACTTTGGTGAATAGTGTTGCACTTTTCTCACACTATGATTACCACAGTATTTCACAAGTTAACAAAAAAAAAAAAAAAAAATTCGAAAAGCAAAAATAAGAAGACACACGAAAATAGCACTAAAAATAAGCAATTTTTAATTAGTTGCAAACGCGACTGCGAAATACTTGGTGCAAAACCACATGCATGCCACGACTGCTTTGATCATTACAATACCGTACAACAATGAGAGACTACAACTACAAGGGAAATGCCTCATACAATTACGCACTAGCAGTGAACAATAACTAATTTCGAATCGTGCATTAATTATTAAGACTAGAAGAAAAATCAGAAGATTCCAGTGTGGTATCCTCTGCTAAGGATCGACAGGTGAAACTTCTTAATTAAATTTTTATTTAAACTGCTGAAATTGACTATACTGTCTCTTTGCTTGTCTTTATGATTTCAACACTGATCCGCAATACTCTAGCGCAACGCAATCTGACTGCTCAAAAAATTATAACCTGACTTCAAATAATTAATACAAAAGAATGGCCCTGAATAAGAAGAAATACGAACAATAACTGACAGATATAAGTTATTTACCTCACAGAAAATCTTCATTACACGAACTACAGCGATACAAGCGCCAATACTGCCAGGTAAATAAGAGATTCTAAGTACTGAAGGCTCTAACTACTAATAGGCATGTGGTTAGCAAAGGAAAGATTTTTTTGCAGAGGAAACAATGTATTTAGCAGATTTTACCTTAAGCAAGTGACAACCAGTTCAAAAAAATTACATAATCATTTGTAATACTCGTATATCTCCATGACGGATGCATAATCAGACCGTTCGCTCGCGCTAATACTGCAAACTTCCAACACTGCTAATTATTAACCTCTAACCTCCATCACTGCTGACTACTCACTCCCAACTTCGACCACTGCTTGCTGTTCACCTCCATCTGACAGCACCGCTGACTGTTAACTTCCAACTGCTAGTCAGACCAACCACAGAGTCTCGGACACAGTATGCACAGAGCTGTCAGAGTTATTAATGCGGAGCGCTACATAGCGCTGCCAAAATGTAAACATACAATGACCCTGCTTACCTAGTTTATTCATTTTCTAAAATATATGAAGACATGGATCTTAGGAAGTCAACGCTTGGTGTTACGACAAATCTACACTCTAAACCTATCCGAGTCAAAAATAGTCAATTCTCATTCATTTCGATGTGAAATAAACGAATATGATGTTTAAAATGTTCACTTTGGTCTCATGCCCTTAGAAAACTAGCAAATTTTTTTAATGATAGAGAGAAATTTCGTAATGATAGAATTAAATACTTCCTAGTTGTAGAATATGGGATACCTAGGAAATCTAAAGATGGCAGGGGTAAAATACAGGGAGCGAAAGGCTATTTACAATTTGTACAGAAACCAGATGGCAGTTATAAGAGTCGAGGGGCATGAAAGGGCAGCAGCGGTTGGGAAGGGACTGAGACAGGGTTGTAGCCTATCTCCGATGTTATTCAATCTGTATATTGAGCAAGCAGTAAAGGAAACAAAAGAAAAGTTCGGAGTAGGTATTAAAAACCATGGAGACGAAATAAAAACGCTGAGGTTCGCCGATGACACTGTAATTATGTCAGAGACAGCAAAGGACTTGGAAGAGCGGTTGAACGGAATGGAGAGTGTCTCGAAAGGAGGATATAAGATGAACATCAACAAAAGCAAAACGAGGATAATGGAATGTAGTCATATTAAGTCGGGTGATGCTGAGGGAATTAGATTAGGAAGTGAGACACTTAAAGTGCTAAAGGAGTTTTGCTATTTGGGGGCCAAAATAACTGGTGATGGACGAAGTAGAGAGGATACAAAATGTAGACTGGCAATGGCAAGGAAAGCGTTTCTGAAGAAGAGAAATTTGTTAACATCGGGTATAGACTTAAGTGTCAGGAAGTCGTTTCTGAAAGTATTTGTATGGAGTGTAGCCATGTATGGAAGTGAAACATGGACGATAAATAGTTCGGACAAGAAGAGAATAGAAGCTTTCGAAATGTGGTGCTACAGAAGAATGCTGAAGATTAGATGGGTAGATCACATAACTAATGAGGAGGTTTTGAATAGAATTGGGGAGAAGAGGAGTTTGTGGCACAACTTGACAAGAAGAAGGGACCGGTTGGTAGGACATGTTCTGAGGCATGAAGGAATCACAAATTTAGCATTGGAGGGCAGCGTGGAGGGTAAAAATCGTAGAGGGAGACCAAGGGATGAATACTCTAAGCAGATTCAGAAGTATGTAGGTTGCAGTAAGTATTGGGAGATCAAGAAGCTTGCACAGGATAGAGTACCATGGAGAGCTGCATCAAACCAGTCTCAGGACTGAAGACAACAACAACAACAACAGGAAATCTGATTTGTTGGATCGCTAGACAACATTCAAACGAACTGTATGAATGAATATTATTACAAAAGGAAAAATTACAGTACTTAAGTTTGACTATTACACAGAAGTGTCGCAGTCAAAGGGCGTCATGCAAAATAATCATGTTTCTTCAGAATAACAGTTCCCAAGTCCGTGTTACATAGATTGTACAAGCAAAGTAACTAGTGACGATGCTGCTATAGAACTCACTAATCCTGAAGCTACTCTTCAACTGGGGCGCCACCAGTCGGACGCGACGTTCAAGGCCTCTTCGCCTAGAGACTGCTGCTGTCTCGTCGTCCCGGAGAGGGGTCGCTCAGCGTGCAATTGGCTGACGCCTTCTCACAACCCACACTGCTCTATCGTTCCCGACTTGCGCGCCGGCGCTTAACTCTATGCCGTAACAGATAGTAGATTTTTTTTGTGGCACTAATGAAGGCTGTCAACATTGAGTATGACATATTTTGCATTTTGAGAAGCCATCGCTTTTACATAAAAATCTGTTGTCCTTAGACAACCTATCTGCTCTTCTGTGTTTAAAGCTAAATTTTTATAGGTATGTAAGCAATGAAGCGTAAATTTTTTTTTATCTTGACAGATGCAAAATCCAGATTAATAACCTAAATATTCATAAACAAATATATTTTGTTAACATTTCAGATAAATTCAGCTTCAAATTGTCACGTAAATGTGTTAACCCTAGGACGCCTAAGGGGGGGGGGGGGTCGTTGAACTCACATTTTTTTTAAGTCCCCTGCTTTTGCCCAAGCAACCTTCATTCTACATATTCTCTTTGAGTTATTGTTTGTTGGCTATTTTATGAAACGATAGTGTCAATATATTTTATAGAAAATTCCAGCTTTGAAAGAAAAAATAAAAAAACTTATTATGGGTCCAACAAACCCCCCCCCCCCCCTTTTACGCTTCCATGCCATAGAAAATTTCCCTTAGTAGGATTTCGTATTTCTCATATCTACAACAATGCAAGTTAGTTTCTTGTTGGTTGGTATTCTTGATATTCACAACAATTAGTTTACTTTCAGAGGAATTGATTGCTGATGTCAGTCAGCTGTTATTTATCTTGTAAACTTGCAGTGAGCTAGTGCAGTTCCCAACATGTAGGCCTCCAGTAACTTCGGTGTCCTACACAGCAAAAACGAAACCAAGTAAAAACTTACTGATGTTGTCAACAATGCACGAAGATAAAGGCACTATTGGAGGAGATAAGAACAAAACCGAGATAAATGCATATTATAATTCCACTACAGTTGGAATTGATACCATTGAACAAATGGCGCGTATGTACACGTGCAAGAGGGGAACAAAGAGATGGCCTCTATCTGTATTTTACTCTCTCATCGACATTTGTGCTATCAATGCAACCACCATATTCATCCAGCAACATCCACGATGGAATGAAAAGAAACACAACAAATGGAAACTTTATCTTCTGCAAGCTGGGATGGGAATAGTTAAATTGAAGGTAGAAGAAAGAAGTGCCAATGAAAGGGGGTTATCTAACCAAATTGTTCAATCAATGGAGACTATTCTACAAAAGAAAATCAAAGAAGTGACAACAGAAGCACGTCAGCCTCCTGCAGGGAAAGTTCGGTGCCATATTTGTGTAAGAGAAGCTAAAACAAAGAAGCAGAAGTACAACAATCTAAGTAAACCAAAACACTATTGTGGACAGTGTCATAAACATGTGTGTAAATCACATTCAGAAAAAAATGTGAAGTGTGTCTCTTGCCTTGAAATTGAGGACTCAGAGTAGTCTATTGTGTATGAACACATCTGTATTTTGTATTGTAATATGTCAATTTTTTATTCATTCAATCCAATATTTATAACAATTAACAACATTTATAAACCGATGCCTTAGTTAAAATACATCAACCATTTTGAAAGTTGTAATTTTTCGTCAGTAAACTTATTTAATACCTGTGGGTTCGCTAAACCCCCCCTCCCCCCTTAGGCATCCAAGTTAGAAAAAAAGGCTTGGGCGTCCTGGGGTTAACAGTGTGTTTAGCTGTGTGTGCGATGAAGTGACTTCTGTTCTCAGAAACGTGAACTGACACTGAAACGCAGCCAATCGCTTGGTTGCCTTGGGGTGGGAACTGGGCAAACAGGGATTGGACACCATGCGTGGCAGAAGTAAATTTTAAATACATTTTATTACAACAACCTAAGTTCCTTGACAATATAAAATTAACAGTGCAAATGAATACTGTCAGCCGACATCACGGAGAATATGTTTGAGCTCCAACGCCTCCGGAACTCGAGACATTTCACAAGTTAGGCTTGTCAAGAAATTGACACCATCTCACTCTAAAACACAAATGTAAAATATTAAAATGCATACAATAGCAAGAGTTAACAAACTACACACTGCAATTGTCACAGGAGTCTATTTCCTTTAAAAACCAATTTGAATTCATCCTCCAAGGCAATCAACGCATTGCATTCAAAACGGGGCTCAGAATGAACACCTTAAACGGATCATGATTAGGTTCAGAAGGCCAACTGGATATGCACAAAGATTAATAGCAAAGGCATCAATAATTTGGCGAATGCATGTGTGCTCAAACAAGAATGAGAACGCTGTCTTGAGATTACTCAACAGGTCTGACAGGCAAATTGGATGCGTACTTGAAACTGATTTAAAATCCTACCAATTTTAATGAAACCAGATGCCCTCGCACTGAAAGTAGAGGGCACAGCCTCAATTAGTTTAAAAGAATACTATAGAGAAGCAGTTAAATAATGAATGCACAGGCTCCGAAACAAACATTAGGATAAATACGATGATTAATTACAACGAAATGAATACCCTTAGCTGCATACAGGTGTTGAAATAAGTGTGAACCGACCGGGACTCGAATCCATGATTTCCTGCTTACATGGCAGACGCTCTATCAATTTTATTTATTTATTTTTGCATTTTGTTTGTTGTTGATCGTTGTGCTTGGTCGTTGCGGACGTCGCATGACATCATTGTTGATGTTCATTGTTGATCCTTTCGCTCAGTTTTTTTTATTACAGAGGCCAACGAGCTCTCTGAAGGAACACGCTGAGCTACTCACACACACACACACACACACACACACATATATTATATATATATATATATATATATATATATATATATATATATATATATATATATATGTATATATATACAATGATTTAAATTATGAAATAAAAATTGGATACACTCTACCGCTTCGTCGTATTAACAACTTTTGAGATTTACGGCACTTTGAGTTACAGTGCCAAGTAACGTTTGTAGCTCCCACTGACGCCTACAGAAAGGGAGCAGAATTGTTCACGCATTTTTTACAAGCTACTCTGATTAAATAGTTCATTCAGTCGAAGTTTTATTATGATCGCAAAATTTTAAGGGAAAAAGTTCTTGCAAACTTAATAATTGCGGAAACCAGAAACACGATTTAAGACAACTTGAGATGCAACAAACGCAACTTTAACAGCTGAAACCCCACTTGTCCGGCACCGAAACACCAAATCTTTAACAGTCAGTAACACGAGGAGTAGACTGCCTAGCGCCGTCGGTTAAAGCCACTGAAGAGATTGAAAGAATTGGTCGCATAGCAAATTTCATGCCCCGAGGCCACAACGTGCGACACAACGAAATTAACAACAAAAGGTCTAAAATATCCTCAGGCGTAGTACTTGTATGGCAAGCTGCCAGAAAACACAGGCTGACGTCGGTACGAGAGAAGCCTTCACCCAGTGGTAGGACTCGCTCTCTGCTGGCCTCTGTGAACAAGAACGGTGCTACGTCGGTAAACGTCAGGCGGCTTACACCACGGAGCCGACGTAACTCTGATCCTTCCAAATCGCCACGACGAGCGCACCCCGCGAACACCAGAAAGGACTGCGGCGACGAACCACGGACCCAGAATAAGAGGCCACTCCAGCGAAAGAGGAGTAAAATCACTATAGTCGACATAATCGTCTTGAGACTTCAGCAACTGTGTTTCAGATAATATTCTCATTTATTGTTCCGTCCCAGTTGCACAGATTTTTAATTCGATTACACATTTCGATCACTCTGGATCATCTTCAGATCGAAGGACCTAAGTAATTGCATCAGCAACCCGTGTTGTCTACTCATAAGAACATACAGTACTCCGGTATGTTGTTCTGAGTACACAACACGGGTTGCTGATGCAATTACTTATATCTGAGGATGATCCAGAGTGATCGAAACATGTAATCGAGTGCAGAGCCGGTCGGGGTGGCCGAGCAGTTCTAGGCGTTGCAGTCTGGAACCGCGCGACCGCTACGGTTGCAGGTTCGAATCCTGCCTCGGGCATGGATGTGTGAGATGTAGTTAGGTTAGTTAAGTTTAAGTAGTTCTAAGTTCTATGGGACTGATGACCTCAGAAGTTAAGTCCCATAATGCTCAGAGCCATCTGAACCATTTAATCGAGTGTAGTGTGAAACTTAGACGGAGCAATAAATGAGAATTATCTTAAATACCTGCGGAGTAAAACTGTGACCTACTGCCGGCTCTACTACTGGGCGAACCTCTCTGTGCGACGGCCGAACATCAAGAGATCGAGCTGCCTGCCCGCGTGGCATTTCAGGTCGCAAACTACCCAATGATGAATACACTTGCGAGCTTCACACGACCTGTCGATTTCCGCCACGGCTCGGATTCCATTACTAACGAGAGGATATTAACATTACTTCGACTATAATATAGATGAGGATAAACTTCCGGTCCCAAGTTTTGTTTTAATTGATGTGCAGTAATTCTAAATTGTTGGTTAAACAAAACAGTACAGTCAATGCCATTCGCAGTTCGCATGAAACTTCAAATCACGTCAGTCATCTCTATTTTATGGTGCCTCCTCTCATATATGGATCCCGATATATCCATCATTGACATCTGCTATTCGACTAGCATCACATGCAGAAGGTCTGCCTGTTGTTATCCCTCCGGAACTTTGTCTCCCAGAAACCGATCAAGACGTACAGGTTCAAATGGCTCTGAGCACTATGGGACTTAACTGCTGAAGTCATCAATCCCCTAGAACTTAGAACTACTTACACCTAACTAACCTAAGGACATCATACACATCCATGCCCGACTGTAGCCCCTGCAACTATCGAAAAGGCTGCTGCCCCTCTTCAGGAACAACACGATTGTCTGGCTTCTCAACAGATACCCCTCCATTGCGGTTGCACCTACGGTACGGCTATCTGTATCGCTGAGACACGCAAGCCTTACCACCAGTGGCAAGATCCATGGTTCATGGGGGGATCTCATCCACACAATTTTGAAACTAATTAGGGGAGATAAGCGCGGTAACTATCGCACATTGATCTTAACAGCTCTTGCATCGAACGTGCTGACAAAAATAAACGACAGTAGAGTGCAAAAGAAATAGAGGATCTTCTACGTTAGGATTAACTTGGTTTAAGGTAAGGTAGAGAAAGGCACCAGGCAGGCGGTTCTCACGTTGTGCTTGATTACGGAGGAAAGGTTAATGAAATGTCAAGAAAGGGTCATAGGATTCGTCGACTGAGATACTAGGGTAAAGCATCTGACCGTATAAAATGGTGTAAGATGCTCCAAATCCTGCGAACAATGGGAGCAACAGACGCGTAGTACTTTAATTTTAGTTCGTTCGTACCTGGATCGAGAGAGTACAATGAATTATATTAATGAATGTTAAATATCATATAAAGTGTTGGAGCTTGAGCACGGCTTTTTCTTTTTTTTTTTTTTTTGTTAAAGGTCCGTTCATTTACTTTTCAATCGTGTTTATTCTGTCTGTTTTTTAATACAATCGGACTTCGTGATAAGACAGCACCCGAAGACGACGGTAGATCGAGCTGGACGACTTATTGCTTATAAGTGTGGAACCTTTTTCCATGCCAAGTCACCCAACAATCTTACAACGGCTGAAGATACAAACTTCGTTACCAGGAGAAATAAATCTGGCGTTCTGCGGAACGTAGAATATCAGAGCCCTTAATCGGGCAGGCATGTTAGAAAATTTAAAAAGAGGAGTGGATAGGTTAAAGTTAGATATAGTGGGGATTAGTGAAGTTCGGTGGCAGGAGGAACAAGACTTCTGGTAAGGTGACTACAGGGTTATACACACAAAATCAAATAGGGGTAATGCAGGAGCAGGTTTAATAATGAATAGGAAAATAGGAATGCGGGTAAGCTACTACAAACAGCATAGTGAACGCACTATTGTGGCCAAGATAGATACGAAGCCCACGCCTACCACAGTAGTACGAGTTTATATGACAACTAGCTCTACAGATGACGAAGAAATTGATGAAATGTGTGATGAGATAAAAGAAATTATTTATTAGTCATGGGTGACTGGAATTCGTCAGTAGGAAAAGGGAGAGAAGGAACGTAGTACGTGAATATGGATTGGGGGTAAAAAATGTAAGAGGAAGCCGCCTGGTAGAATTTTGCACAAAGCACAACTTAATCATTGCTAACACATGGTTCAAGAATCGTGAAAGAAGGTAGTATATATGGAAGAAGCCTGGATACACTGACAGGTTTCCGATAGATTATATAATGGTAAGACAGAGATTTAGGAACCAGGTTTTAAATTGTAAGACATTTCCAGGGGCAGATGTGGACTCTGACCACAATCTATTGGTTATGAACTGTACATTAAAACTGAAGAAACTAAAAAAAAGGTGGTAATTTAAGGAGAGGGACCTGGATAAACTGACTAAACCAGAGGTTGTACAGAGTTTCAGGGAGAGCATAAGGGAACAATTGACAAGAATGGGGGAAATAAATGCAGTAGATGAAGAATGGGTAGCTTTGAGGGATGAAGTAGAGAAGGCATCAGAGGATCAAGTAGTGAAAAGACGAGGGCTAGTAGAAATCCTTGGGTAACAGAAGAAATATTGAATATAATTGATGAAAGGAGAAAATAAAAAAATGCAGTAAATGAAGCAGGCAAAAAGGAATACAAAGTTTCAAAAATGAGATCGACAGTAAGTGCAAAATGGCTAAGCAGAGATGGCTAGAGGACAGATGTAAGGATGTAGAGGCTTATATCACTAGGGGCAAGATAGATAGCGCCTACAGGAAAATTAAAGAGACCTTTGGAGAAAAGAGAACCTCTTGTATGAATATCAAGAGCTCAGATGAAAACCCAGTTCTAAGCAAATAAGAGAAAGCAGAAAGGTGGAAGGAGTATATAGAGGATCTATACATGGGCGATGTACTTGAGGTCAATATTATGGAAATGGAAGAGCATGTAGATGAACATCAAATGGGAGATATGAAACTGCGGGAAGAGTTTGACAGAGCACTGAAAGACCTGAGTCGAAACAAAGCCCTGGGAGTAGACAACATTCCATTAGAACTACTGACAGCCTTGGGAGAGCCAGTCCTGACAAAACTCTACCATCTGGTGAGCAAGATGTATGAGACAATCGAAATACCCTCAGACTTCAAGAAGAATATAATAATTCCAATCCCAAACAAAGCAGGTGTTGACAGATGTGAAAATTACCGAACTATCAGTTTAATAATTCGCGGCTGCAAAATACTAAAGCGAATTCTTTACAGACGAATGGAAAAGCTGGTAGAAGCCGACCTCGGGCAAGATCAGTTTGGATTCCGTAGAAATATCGGAACGCGTTAGGCAATACTGACCCTACGACTTATCTTAGAAGCTAGATTAAGTGAAACATTGACGATAAATAGTTTGGACAGGAAGAGAATAGTTGCTGTTGTTGTTTTTGTGGTCTTCAGTCCTGATGCTGGTTTGATGCTGTTCTCCATGCTACTCTATCCTGTGCAAGGTTCTTCATCTCCCAGTACCTACTGCAACCTACATCCTTCTGAACCTGCTTAGTGTATTCATCTCTTGGTCTCCCTCTACGATTTTTACCCTCACCAATGCCCTCCAATACTAAATTGGTGATCACTTGATGCCTAAGAACATGTTCTACCAATCGATCCCTTCTTCTAGTCTAGTTGAGCCACAAACGTCTCTTCCCCCCAAACTTATTCAGTACCTCCTCATTAGTTATGTCATCTACCCATCTAATCTTAAGCATTCTTCTGTAGAACCACATTTCAAAAGCTTCTGTTCTCTTCTTGTCTAAACAATTTATCGTCCATGTTTCACTTCCATACTTGGCAACAATCCATACAAATACTTTCAGAAATGACTTCCTGACATTTAAATCTATACTCGATGTTAACAAATTTCTCTTCTTCAGAAACGCTTTCCTTGCCATTGCCAGTCTGCATTTTATATTCTCTCTACTTCTATCATCATCAGTCATTTTGCTCCCCAAATAGCAAAACTCCTTTACTACTTTAAGTGTCCCATTTCCTAATCTAATACCTTCAGCATCTCCCTACTTAATTCGACTACATTCCATTATCCTCGTTTTGCTGTTGTTGATGTTCATCTTATATCCTCCTTTCAAGACACTATCCATTCCGTTCATCTGCTCTTCCAAGTCCATTACTCTTTCTGACAGAATTACAATGTCATCGGCGAACCTCAATGTCTTTATTTCTTCTCCATAGATTTTAATACATACTCCGAAATTTTCTTTTGTTTTCTTCACTGCTTGCTCAATATACAGATTGAATAACATCGGGGAGAGGCTACAAACCTGTCTCACTCCCTTCCCAACCACTGCTTCCCTTTCATACCCCTCAACAATTATAACTGCCATTTTCTGTACAAATTGTAAATAGCCTTTCGCTCCCTGTACTTTACCCCTGCCACCTTCAAAATCTGAAATAGAGTATTCCAGTCAACATTGTCGAAAGCTTTCTCTAAGTCTACAAATGCTAGAAACGTATGTTTGCCTTTCCTTAATCTAATTCTAAGATAAGTCGTAGGGTCAGTATTGCCTAATGTGTTCCAATATTTCTACGGAATCCAAACTGCTCTTCCCCAATGTCGGCTTCGACTAGTTTTTCCATTCGTCTGTAAAGGATTCGCTTTAGTATTTTGCAGCCGTGACTTATTAAACTGATAGTTCGGTAATTTTCACATCTGTCAACACCTGCTTTCTTTGGGATTGGAATTATTATGTTCTTCTTGAAGTCTGAGGGTATTTCGCCTGTCTCATACATCTTGCTCACCAGATGGTAGAGTTTTGTCAGGACTGGCTCTCCCAAGGCTGTCAGTAGTTCTAATGGAAATTTATCTACTCCTGGGACCTTGTTTCGACTCAGGTCTTTCAGTGTCTGTGAAACTCTTCACGCAGTATCGTATCTCCCATTTCATCTTCATCTACATCCTCTTCCATTTCCATAATATTGTCCACAAGTACATCGCTCTTGTATAGGCCCTCTATATACTCCTTCCACCCTTCTGCTTTTCCTTCTTTTATTAGAACTGGGTTTTCATCTGAGCTCTTGATATTCATACAAGAGGTTCTCTTTTCTCCAAAGGTCTCTCTAATTTTACTGTAGGCAGTATCTATCTTACCCCTAGTGAGATAAGCCTCTACATCCTTACATCTGTCCTCTAGCCATCCCTGCTTAGCCATTTTGCATTTCCTGTCAATCTCATTTTTGAGACGTTTGTATTCCTTTTTGCCTGCTTCATTTACTGTTTTTTTATATTTTCTCCTTTCATCAATTATATTCAATATTTCTTCTGTTAACTAAGGACTTCTACTACACCTCGTCTTTTTACCTATTTGATCCTCTGCTGCCTTCACTACTTCATCCCTCAAAACTACCCATTCGTTTCCTACTGTATTTCTTTCCCCCATTCCTGTCAATTGTTCCATTATGCTCTTCCTGAAACTCTGTACAACCTCTGGTTTAGTCAGTTTATCCAGGTCCCATCTCCTTAAATTCCCCCCTTCTTCCAGTTTCTTCAGTTTTAATCTACAGTTCATAACCGATAGATTGTGGTCAGAGTCCACATCTGCCCCTGGAAATGTCTTACAATTTAAAACCTGGTTCCTAAATCTCTGTCTTACCATTATATAATCTATCTGAAACCTGCCAGCGTATCCAGGCTTTTTCCATGTATACAACCTTCTTTTATGATTCTTGAACCAAGTTTTAGCTATGATGAAGTTGTGCTCTGTGCAAAATTCTACCAGGCGGCTTCCTGTTTCATTTCTTACACCGAATCCATATTCAGCTACTACGTTTCCTTCTTTCCCTTTTCCTACTACCGAATTCCAGTCACCCATGACTATTAAATTTTCGTCTCCCTTCACTATCCGAATAGTTTCTTTTATTTCATCATACATTTATTCTATTTCTTCGTCATCAGCAGAGCTAGTACTACTGTAGTAGGCATGGGCTTCGTGTCAATCTTGGCCACAACAATGCGTTCACTATGCTGTTTGTAGTACCTTAGCCACACTCCTATTTTTTATTCATTATTAAACCTACTCCTGCATTACCCCTATTTGACTTTGTATTTATAACCCTGTATTCTCCTGACCAAAAGTCTTGTTCCTCATTCCACCGAACTTCACAATTCCCACTATATCTAACTTTAACCTATCCATTTCCCTTTTTAAATTTTCTAACCTTCCTGCCCGATTAAGGGATCTGACATTCTACGCTCCGTACCGTAGAACGCCAGTTTTCTTTTTCCTGATAACCTAGTCCTCTTGAGTAGTCCCCGCCCGGAGATCTGAATGGGGGACTAATTTGCCTCTGGAATATTTTACCCAAGAGGACTCCGTCACCATTAACCATACAGTAAAGCTGCATGCCCTCGGTAAAAATTACGGCTGTAGTTTCCCCTTGCTTTCAACTGTTCGCAGTACCAGCACAGCAAGGCCGTTTTGGTTAGTGTTATAAGGCCAGATCAGTCAGTCATCCAGACTGTTGCCCCTGCAACTACTGAAAGGGCTGCTGCCCCTCTTCAGGAACCACACGTTTGTCTGGCCTCTCAACAGCTACCCCTCCGTTGTGGTTGCACCCACAGTACGGCCATCTGTATCGCTGAGGCACGCAAGCCTCCCCACTAACGGCAAGGTCCATGGTTCATGGGGGAGGGGGGGGGGGGGGGAAGGGGGAAGGGGGAAGAGAATAGAAGCTTTCGAAATGTGGTGCCACAGAAGAATACTGAGGATTAGATGGGTAGATCACATAACTAATGAGGAAGTATTGAATAGGATTGGGGAGAAGAGAAGTTTGTGGCACAACTTGACTAGAAGAAGGGATCGGTTGGTAGGACATGTTCTTAGGCATCAAGGGATCACCAATTTAGTATTGGAGGGCAGCGTGGAGGCTAAAAATCGTAGAAGGAGACCAAGAGATGAATACACTAAGCAGATTCAGAACGATGTAGTTTGCAGTAGGTACTGGACGATGAAGAAACTTGCACAGGATAGAGTAGCATGGAGAGCTGCATCAAACCAGTCTCAGGACTGAAGACCACAACATCAACAACAACAACTATGTGATGACACCTACAATACAATCAAAATTTTTGTGTTAGACAATGGCAAGCCTCTGTGATCGAGCGGTTCTAGGCTATTCAGTCGGGAATCGTGGCTGCTACTACGGTCACAGTTTCGAATCCTGCCTCAGGCATGGATGTGTGTGATGTCCTTAGGTTAGTTAGATTGACGCGGTTCTAGGTCTAGGAAACTGATGACCTCAGATGTTATTCCAGATTGTGCTCAGAGCCATTTTTTTGTTAGACAATGAAGACACTGATCATCAACAAACGGAAAAGGTTAGGTTAGGTTAGTGTTGTTTAACGTCCCGTCGACAACGAGGTCATTAGAGACGGAGCGCAAGCTCGGGTTAGGGAAGGATGTGGAAGGAAATCGGCCGTGCCCTTTCAAAAGAACCATCCCGACATTTGCCTGAAACGATTTAGGGAAATCCCGGAAAACCTAAATCACAATGGCTGGAGACGGGATTTAACCGTCGGCCTCCCGAATGCAAACGGAAAAGCCTGGCAGGTTATTTGCGTTACCAGTACACTGAACGCAGGAAATCCAGAAAAGAGCCAATGAAACGTGGCCGTAACAGAAAAATCCTAAACCTCTCAACAGTAAATAATATAATTATGTATTTCATTCACATTCAGCGTAACCTTCCTCAGATAAATTCTGTAATCTTGGAACAATAAAATATGACTAATCTCTTAATAAAAAAAACTGTGACTCACTTATAACCTTTCAATAATTGACTGTCAATTTAACCTGGTAAATTTTGGATGTCAGCAGTGCTGCGCCATGGCTCTGAAAATTCATTCTGAATAAATTGAAAAATCTTACCTTAATTAGGTCGCCGGATAACGCGTATATATCCGTTCCTATAAGAAATTTTTCTGGCACAGCTGAGAGCAATGCTGGCCGATAGATTTGTCATGTATAAAAAGAACAACTGATTTTTCTTTTCAATAATCGAGATGACCAAGGATTGGAGAAATTAGTGAATTCATTACATTGAAATGAATGATTGTCAAAAGTTACTTTTTTATGAGAAAGATTATTATTAAGAGATTTTATTTAAACATTTACATGGGACTTGATTTACCAATACCACATATGCGGGAGGCTGCTTTTACCTTACATTATATCGCTGAGGCTCCGCCAACGCTCCACCACGACCGGCCCAGCCAACTCGATACACACGACTGCCCGCTAGCAACTACTTACTGCTACTGCTGACAACACTGCTCTCTGGTCTGAGATTCTCTTATACCTTAAATATCGCTGGCAGCGCGTGAGCAATACATTGAAATTACATCTGCTCGAGTGCGCTAGCAACAAATTTCTTAATCATGGACCTCTTACATAACCCTCCACTGGGGGCGGCAAAAATTTGGCAGCGATGGTGAGTCAAATGGACTTGCCATGAGCAACAAATTTTTCTATAATCTATTTAGTTTACTAAGTCTACAGGAACAGAGTATATAAATTACTGATTGACGAAGTATATACGCAATGAGTGTGAAAGATATTAACAAATTACATAAAGTGCACACTGTAAGGTGTCAGGCAAATCCAACACCTTCCATGAAAACCCTGACATGATAAGCAAATCCAGTAGTATGTCACATAGCTCCGAATAAATCGTGACATTAAATTAACCATAGTAATACGAGTAATGAGTGATCAAATAGAATACCACAGACTAACACAAGAATGCCTAAATGCATGTCATACCTTCCCACCGTGAGACAGACGCAGTTCCGAGGGGAGAAACGAGAACAGAAGCCGAGAGCAGAACCGTGTTAAGCGAGAAGACCCTATGATAAGGGAGGGACGGACACCCACGTCGCCAGCTAAACAGTACGACTACACCACCCGCAAGTTTTAGCGTGAGACTTTTTCGCGTCTCTGTTACGTTAGGACCACCCCCCAGCCCATGTTAAAAGCTAGAGCCCTACAGAAGAACAGTATAGATCTTGCGATAACGCTAAAAGGACCACAGCAGCTGCAAGTTTTAGCGTGAGACTTTTCCGCTTCTCTGTTACGTTGCAAACTTTAAAAACATTGCCCCACAATGATAAGTATAATGTTTCTCATTGGATAGACAGAACTTTTGTAGGCAGAGCTTAAGGTTAACTTTGAGACCCTGATTGGTCAGATGAAAACACAGCCAGATAGGTTTTTCTAAACCAACTTCGGTAAATTGTAGTAAGGTGAAGTTAGAGGAGAGTTGCTTCCAAGAGGGCGAGCTGGACGTAGTTGCGCCAGCCGCCGCCCCCTGACTAACACTGACAAGGTAATAAACGCACGCGATGCCGCATAACAGCGCATAAAGCTTCACTCAGAACTACAGAAGTCTCATCTGTTACATCACCTTTTTGCGTAATGCTAGTGTCGATTGTCAATTAAAGCTCATGGTGTTTACATTTGCCACTTGAAGTAAAAATCTGAAACGCGATGATTTTTCTGTTACATAGTTATTGAGAAGCCACATGAGCCACTGTAATTTACGACAAGTTAGATAAATAATTAAAGATAATTGAGGGTCACTGTAGACCATTTTGATAGTTTTCTCTTTTGTGAAACTTAATTTAAACCTAGATTATAGATGTGATATGGCATAGTTCATCTTTCGATCCATTGTAGAACTTGGAAACCCATTTAGGGAACATTCGCTCACATTTTTGTTGAATGCAGTTGGTTTTTACCATCCTGTATTAAAACATTTCCTTTTATCAATAGTGCAATTTATAAACAATGTTTTGTGAGTAGAATAAAATTTCCAATGGTAAACTTAACTGCTTTTTCTACGTTATTTTACCAGCTAACTAAAAATTGGAAAGCCTTGAACCCCTTCCACTAAATTTAATTAGTATTAAGATTCTTTTACAGGGAGTGCAGTGGAGCTGACGCTAAGATCATTAAATATTTGGTTATATCATCGCTAGTCTCACTGAACTCTTCTGAATTCTACATGTCATGTGTGGTCTGACGTCTCCTTACCAGCAACAGGTCCCAGGTTCAAACTAGTCAATTCCCTAAATAACACGCTCAGAGCGTCGTTGCGCGAAAGTGGTAGGGAGACACGATATAGAACAAAAAGACACCACACAGAATGTTTAGAACACACATTATAAAAGTCTTTAGCATATTTGAGACAACTAATCATATTAACAGATGAAATGAAGTGCACACACACTGTATAAGTCCTTAACCTTTTTATTACAAGAACTAGACATATGAAGGAGTGAAATAAAGTGCACACGCACTGAGTACAAAATATATTAACAAATGACATAAAGTGCACACGCACTGTAAAACTCTTTAGCATATTTATAACAATTAAACATGTCAAGGAGTGAAATAAAGTGCACATGCACGGTAGAAGTCTTTGGATATTTAGGACAACTGATCTTATTAACAAATGAAATGAAGTACACACGCACTGTATATGTCTTTATCATTTTACAAAAATTTAAATGCACTGTATAAGTCTTTACATTTTACAAGAACTAGGAAAGGAATGGGAAGGATAGCATCATGGTTGTAGCACAGTAGGTTGCACGAAGATGCACTGAAAGTCCACATCTCTCTACAGAAGCACAACACCAAGTGAGACAATCTGAAGTTCTCTTCCCTGAAGTATTAATTAGTGTAGCCAAGACACTGAAATCTTGTATTGACATTGTATGTTATCGTATTGTTAGTACATTAGGTACACCAAACAGTAGGACCATAATGACATCTCCATCGTTCAAGGTGGTGGACAGCTTTATTTGTCGGCACCACATTCTTGTAGAAACCGTACTCTCACGTCAACGGAGAATTAGTGCTAAAACCAAATATAGTGCTCCATGATCATGAGGATAGACAGGAAAAACGGATATTGCAGTAATTTCTGGTAATTAGGTCAGAAGGTGAAAGACATTAAGTCTTATGCTAGTCATCATTGAGAACTACATTAGTGTATCAATCGATTTGAATAATTATTGGCACTCATTGGTTAGTTACTAAACATTTCTATACTATGTATGGAGTATTACAGAACAGTATTCATAAGTCATCTTATTACAGTAATTATTACAGAACATTATTCACAAGTCATCTAATTACAGTAAATATTGGCACTCATTGGCCAGTTACAAACCATTTTTATGCATTATTCAGAAGCCACCATTCAAAGCAAGAGTTAATTAATGGCATAGCATTTATGCATAAGTCATTATATTACAGTAAACAGTGGAATTCATTGGTCAGTTACTAAACATGTAGCAAGTATTGAGTATTACAAAACACTATTCATAACTCATCTGATTGCAGTAATTATTGGCGCTCATTGGGCAGTTACAAAGTATTCATATAGTTTTACAAAACGTTATTCAGTATTATTCAGAAGTCATCATTCAAAACAGGAGTTATAGAGTGTAGCATCAAGCTACTGGTGTTTATATATGATATCATGTAAGTGACAAAATACATATTTAAATGTAAGACATTGGAACTATTATCAAGGTCGCTAGCCCAATAATACATAGACATAATGGAATCAATACACAGAAAAATTTGCATTATATTTAGGACTAGAAATATATCTTCAACTGGTAGCATTATTTAGTTATATACTGGTAATAGTTGGGACATGTATATATATATATATATATATATATATATATATATATATATATATATATTATTAGTCGTAAAGCTCCCAACATGGAAGACGCAAAGTAAAGATGGTTCACTTCTGGGGCTTCTTATTCTTCTTGTTTGCCCTCCAGGTCTTCATTCTTTGCGAGAATTCAGCTTTTCTTTCTTCGCTCCATTTTGTTCCAGTTCTCGGCGCTTTTGTCTCTGGTTTGACCTCCCATTTCTCAACTTTAAGTTTGAAATTGTTTCTTTTGTTCATGCCTTCAGTAGTAATGTTGGCTAATTCCAGATCTTTCTTTACATTTTTGATCCATTCTCCTCCATTAACAAGGGATGCTACGTATCTTACTATTTTTTTTGTAAGTCTGTGATCGGGAATTCTCATTATGTGGCCATAGAATTTTAGACGCCTCTTCCTCATGTCTATCTCTATGTTAGAATATTCTTCAATTTTAGAATTTTTCTGTAATCTATACCCCTCTTTGGTCCATCTTGGTCCCAGAATTTTCCTAATGATTTTCCTTTTCTCTTTCTTCAGGTTTTCCATATCTGTTTTCCTTTTAAGTGTCAAGGTTTCGCTGGCATATAGCATTATTGGTTCAATTACCGACTTATAATGTTTAATTTTTGTATTTATAGATAGACATTTTTTATTGTAAATGTTTTGGACCAGCCCTAGACCCCTACGAGCCTTTAATATTCTTTCTTGTTGTGAGTATTTTTCAGAAATTATCTCTCCTAACTATTTAAAGTATGGTACCCTCTTAATTTCTCCATATTTGGTTTGTAACTTAGAAATTTCTAGATTTGTTGTTGTAAACACCGTTTTCTCAAAAGATATTTGTAGGCTAACTTTTCCTGCACACTCTTTTAAGGTTTCTATCTGTTTGACTGCCATTTCACTAGAATCTGCCATTATTGGAAGATCGTCTGCGTAGGCTAAGTAGGGGATTTGTAGGTCATCTTTTTTGGTTCCCAGTGATATTGGTTTCCAGTACTTTTCTTTTTTGAGTTCTTTTTCCCATTCTGCCATGACTCTATCCAGAACTAAGTTAAATAACAGAGGTGATAATCCATCACCTTGTCTAACCCCAGTTTTTATCTCAAATGATTTTGAAAGTTTTCCCATTAATTTCACTTTGTATTTTGTATTTGTTAATGTCTGCTCTATGATGTTCCGTGTCTTCTTATCCAGTCCTTGTTCTTCAAGAATTTTAAATAGTGTGGGTCTGTGAATTGAATCATATGCCTTTTTAAAGTCGACAAAGACATATACTGTAGGCTTCCTTCGCATTTGTCTCATCCTTGTAATCAATTTCAAGTTTAAAATTTGTTCCGGACATGATCTGTTTGGTCTGAAACCAGCTTGGAAATCTGAGATTTTGGGTTCTAGCAGTTTTTGTGTTCTTTCAAGAAGACAAGCTGATAATATCTTGTATGTGACGGCAAGTAAGGAGATTCCTCTATAGTTGTTCACATCCGATTTATCCCCTTTTTTTATGTAACGGATGTATTAGGTCACATTTCCAATCTTCTGGTATTTCTTCAGTAACCCATATGTTTTGAATAATTTTAACTAGCTCATTTCTTGAGTTAGACCCTAGACTTTTGAGAAATTCGGCTACAATTCCATCTTCTCCTGATGCTTTGTTATTTTTGGGTTTGTTTATGTGTTTGATAATTTCTTCTTCAGTTGGCGGTACAGAGTCTTGCTGTTGCGGCGCTTTAGTGCTGGATATTGGAAGAGCTTCTGTTGGTTCTGGACAGTTTAATAGCGTTTCAAAATATTTGGCTAATTCTTCACAGTTTTCTTCGTCGCTTAGTGCCAGATTCCCATCTGATTTCCGAAAACAGACATTTTGAGGGATATACCCTTTAATTTGGTTTGCAAAAGTTTTGTAGAATCCATGCGTATTATAATTTTTAAAATCTGCTTCTATTGATTCCAGTTGCTGAGTTACATACTTTCTCTTCTCATGTCTAATAAGTTTATTTGAAAGTTTCCGTGTTTCTAAAAAGTTTTGAAGAGTTTTCTCATTTTTATTTGAACTGTACTTCGCAAAGGCTTCTGTACGAACTTGAATTGCCTTTTCGCATTCCATATTCCACCATGGATGTTTGTGCTTCTTCTTCAGTGGTATTTGCTCCTTCGCTATTTTTGTGATTTTTTCCTTGAATGTTTCCCAGTTGTTTGCGGAAGAATTTTCCCATTTTTTAATTGTTTCTGATTCTGTTAGTTTTTGTAGGTCAAATTTTGGGATTGCTGGTGGAATTCTCGGTGTTTTCCTTCTTGGGGTGAATTGGACCCGAACTCTTGTGAGATAATGATCTGAGTCAATATTTGCACCTCTCCTAACCTGGATATCTCTGATCTCTTTTTGGAAGTTATATGAGATGGCCACATGGTCAATTTGAAATTCTCCCAATTGGCTTATAGGGGATCTCCAGGTCTTCTGTTTTCTTGGTTTCTTATTGAACGACGTTGAGCTGATTTTCATGTTGAATTGTTGACAAAGTTGGATTAGTCGTATGCCATTTTTGTTGGTCAATTTGTGTGCTGGGTATAGCCCAACCGTCTTCCTGTATTTCTTTTCTCTGCCAATCTGTGCATTGAAATCTCCAATAAGTATTTTGACATCATTCCTCGGTATATTTGACATTTCAAGTTCTAATCGTTCCCAAAATTTATCCACATTGTCTAGGTCCTTTCTATTGTCAACGTTGCAGGGTGCGTGAACATTAATTAGGGTGTAATATTTATTCTTGTGTTTCAACCTAAGAAACATTAGTCTATTGCTAATAGTTTTTACAGATTTTACAAATATATATATATATATATATATTTATATTTTTTTTTTTGGTGTTAGCAATGGATTGCGTTGGGATCGATAATTAATTGCTGGGGCATGAAAACATTTGCTTTTGACTTATTGCTGGAAACAAGAATTAATAACATCACTCGTCATGTGTCAGCTGTACCAAGGTTATGAAACAAATACAGTATATGTGATCACATTCATAAATGATAGAAACAACTGGGTAAGAAAAATGCAAGCATTAGAACAGGTTTCATAACTAAGTGTTTATAGCATATTAATATCGTGAAAAGATTCTCCTGGAAAAAATACAAAATGGATTATTGAGCTGAAAGAAGAAATGCATATTATGATGAAAAGTAGTAAACTTCGAATTAACAGGTAACGAAATGTGTACATAATATGTTTGTACTGTAGCTGTCTTTCCCAAAGTCATTATACCATGCGACATAAGACTGTCAAAAGGAACTGCAACAAATACTTAAATAACTACGTAGCATCTCTTAACTAATAGTAAATACATAAACTTCATAATTATTCTCATCTGCAAAGAAAAACTTCATTATTCATATTATAATAACTTCATCATTATCATCATCTGCAAAGAAAAACTTCATTATTTATATAACCATATTCTTCATATAACTATTCGTCCTCATTTAACATCATCTGCAAAAAGATAGACACTTCATTATTCATTATTCATATTACCATTTACGTCATACTACTATTCATTATCATTCGTTAATTCATATAGTATAGAGTTTCTTACTTCTAGCATATATCATCACTAAAATTAACATCTGAAGTTCTGTCTGACAGCTTGCTCAGTCACCTCGTATTCTGAAAGAAAAATAATTAGTCAAGACTGCTATCATACGATGTGTATAGTATATTCTGGTTAATGCTTGTTAATTCTGATCCATTTACTCTTCATGACAAGTTATTGCATTTTCTCTCGTTCATTCCGATGGTGAAATTTCCATTTCATAGAAAACCACTGTGGTTTGTTTAATTTATTTCTTTTACGTGTCATTGCTTTCTGAAAATGATGAATATGGATTATTATCTTGCATTTAAATCATATACCCATTAAATAAAAACTTGTTTCTAGTGATATAATTAAGCATACAGCATAGCATGACAGAAAACGTATTAGGTCAAAAACATAGACAGTTTGCAAGTGAAAAAATGTACACACAGCATCATAATTTAGTAGCAAAAAATGTAAAATAGTCATGATGTTGAGATATCATAAGGCAAAATGTCAAAGTCAACTGGTGTTTGTTACATCTTAAAAGATTACATAGTGCATATAGACAAAAATTCTACTTTCGATAGGAAAACAATCATACATACAATAAAATCGAAAATGTGCACTAACTGATATATAACGACAAGAAAAGCGACCTGCTAACCTTACCTTCCCGAGCACTTGCCAAGAAAAAATATAATCATCATCAGTAAGTGGTCATATAAATATCGGGAAATGGCATTACAGTGTGATAAATCATGAAGTATGTTCATTCAATAAAAACGGTTTAATATTGGAGACATGGTGATTGCCCTTGCTTTTTCTGGTTCTCAAAGTTTCGACGTGCACTACATTAGGGTGAGGAATGCTGCGAATTCTGTATGGACCTGCGTATAGAAGCTCAAATTTACTGCATCTACTCTTTCCGCTGTTGGATAAATAGTGCGTACGTACTAATATCTTCTGTCCTATGTGAAAGTCACGGCGTGTACAAACCTGTTTTTGCTGTCTTCTCCGGCGCTCTGCGACACGTTTGATGTTGTTGAGCGCAATGTCAATTATTTCATAGTGACGTAGTCGACGAGATGTAGGAAAAGATACTAATTCTTTAATTTTGTTAGGTGGTTCAACATTTCTCAATATAACAGTCTGAGACAGCATAGTAGATTCATTTGGTATGGAGTTAATTACATCCTGGAATGAGAGTATGTGTGTATCCCAATCAATATGTTTTTTATGGCAGTATATTCTACATAGTTTACCAATTTCTTTCATTAGTCGTTCATAAGGGTTCGAAGAAGCGTTATACTTAGATATATAAATCGGAGAAATGTTTCTAGCTCGTAACATACGTGTCCATAACGCAGATCGAAACTGTGGTCCATTGTAGGAAATTACTTTCAATACATGCCCTACATGAAATAAAAAATGTTTTACAAATGCATTCGAGATAGATTTAGCAGTAGCTTTGCGCAACGGAGTGAAGGTAACAAATTTCGAAGTGAGTTCAACAGCGACAAAGATGTAGCAAAAACCTCTATTAGTTCTGGGAATCGGTCCAAAAATGTCTACAGCGGCCAAGTGTCTCAATTTAACGAGTACAATAGGATGTAACGGAGGAATATGTGAAGTCGTGTCTGATTTAGCTTTCAGGCAGATTTTACATGACGCTAAAACTCGTCGAATACGTTTCTCCATGTTGGCAAAATAACAGTTCTGTCTCAGTGTAAGAAAACATTTTCTGGCTCCATAATGTGCGTAACTTAAATGAGTATACCAAATTAATTTGTTAACAAGTTCGTCAGGAATATATAGTAACGAATTGTTGCTGTCAGGGTGAGAGCGGCGAAACAGAATGTTATTGCGTACAGTATAATGGTTCCTGATGGTAACATTATTCCTATCTTGCCAAAGGTGTTTAATTTCTTTCCACACGTTGTCTTTGCTCTGCTCTTGTGCTACGTCCCGTAATGATGACGAAATAAAATTTTCGAATGCAACTTGTTGAATATACATGACCCTAAAATTTGCTTGGCAGACGTTGGTTGCGATGTCTTGCTGATTGTTGATGAGTGAACGGGATAGTGCGTCTGCTACAACATTTTGTGTACCGGGAATGTGAACAATCGTAAAATTAAATTCCTGTAAATAAAGTTTCCATCTGCTTAATCTGTCATGTGTAAATTTAGCGGAAAGTAAAAACTGTATAGCTCTATGGTCTGTGTGAACGGTAGTATGTCTTCCATAAAGAAAATGCCTAAATCTCGTAAATGCCCATACAACATATAATGTTTCAAGTTCTGTAACACAATAATTGCGTTCAGCAGGTGACAGAATGCTACTTGCCTGGGCGATGTTTTTAATTACTGTAGTACCATCTTCATCAATTTCCTGAAAAATGTGTACGCCTAAAGCTGTGTTAGAACTGTCGGTGACAATGGAAAAATTTCTGGTAGGATCTGGGTGTGATAAAAGTGGTGCATTCAACAAAGCATGTTTCAGATTAGCAAATTCAGACTGTGCTTGGCTATCCCAGGACCAAATAGCGTTTTTACCCGTCAATTGGCATAATCTAGGGGTGTCTAAAGCAAAGTAATGAATAAATTTGCAGAAAAAATTAATCATACCCAAGAAGCTGCTTAATTGCTTCTTTGTCGTTGGAACAGTAATGTCACGTAAAGCTTGAAGTTTTTCCAGGTCAGGCGCAATGCCTTCTGCTGAAATTACATGTCCAAGAAATGTTATGGAAGTTTTGCCAAAGTGCGATTTGTTAAGATTAACTGTGAGTCCTTGGGCACGAAAAGTTTGCAACAGTTGTTTCAGAATCAAATTGTGTTCAGACCAGTTAGCTTATGCGATAACGATGTTGTCTACACACGTTGTGATTCTGTCTTTCATGCAAAAGTGTGTACCGGATGTCGTCAAAGTAATAACATTTTTGTGAACGAGATTCTGTGTGTCAAAAGTAGTGCTTACGTTGTTGGAAGATGCAACCTGTACCGTATCTAGTCAAATTCTATCCGACGTGCTGTTATTCGAGGGAGGATGCTGTGGCATCTCGACTATTTGTAATGTTCTGTTATTTCTTCCTGACATATTAGGTTCGGGATGATATCGACTGTCTGGTTCGTGCATGATAATTTGTTGTTGCGGATGATTCTGCTGCTGGAAAGACCTACTGTTATTAAATGTACGCTGAAAATTGTGCTCATTACTTTTACGTCTGTCATGATAGGCATTGCTATACGGCGCATTGCGATATGAGTTGAAATGGTGTGTTTTCTGTACGTAGTGATTTCCTTGCTGCTGTGCGTTACTATTTGGTGGAACCGACTCTATACGTGTAGGCGGCGAAACATTAAAGCTTGGTAGACCTTGCAGACTACATTGTTGGTTAGGTATGCTAACCGGCTGGCTTTGATACTGTTGTGGGGAAAAGCCTCTAATGTTGCCAAAATGCGTCTGCGATAGCTGAAAATTTTGTACATACTGATGATTACACTTCTGTCTTTCCTTAAAATTACGCTGGTAGTTCTGGAGTGTCTAATGAAAATTGTCACTTTCGGTAAAACTTGTCATATCGGGTTTTCTTTACACATTTCTAATCCTACACAGATCGACAGTTGAAGAGCTGTTTTGATAGATATAAAAGATAGTAAAAGAGAAGGCAGCAGTGCAGAAAACTAAAGATGAAATAGCACTACTACGGCTCGGGGCCCTGTGCACGCTATGGCACATATTCATCGAAGTGTAATGAATCCCCTGAGGTCTCTTACGCACTGCAAATAAATTTTGGTTTCTGTGTTACAGGCAACGCCGGTGAAAATTCAAAAACAAATTGTTGTATCCAGGCCAATTCTAGTTTCTGCATTACAGGCCAAGCTGATGAAAATACAAAGGCAAATTGTCATATCCAGTCCAAAGGATGTATTTGTGTTCTGTCATTTATAAATACCTTAGATTTTTTCACAGATAAAAATTGCTTAGAATCAAAATTTTCGTCTCTGAATGTCTGAACAGGTTCAGGATTGTATGACAATCTGTTTGTCTGTGACTGTTCGGAATCTAAGTCACGTACTCTGTAAATTACCTAAGTTACACTGGCTGTGTGAGTCTGACAAATGTTCGGAAAGTGGCGTATGCTGTGATGTGTTAAAGGCTGAAATATTTTTCATCTCCGTCAATTCGTGCTTAAAGATGGCAATTTTCTGCGCAATGTATTGTTGGACGAACCTATCTCACTGACTGTCTGCTGTAGATTTTGGATTTCGGGTGTTTGATTAAACGAAATTGGTGACGTATCGTCTGATTTAGTGTCGTTATTTTCGATAACCTCAATACGACTGGCCAATTCATCAAATTTTTCAGTCAATGCTTTAACCTGATCAACATTTTTAGTGTCACAAGCATTAATTTGTTTTTTGATTTTACAGGTGGTTTTGTTCAATTTCTTAACGTTTGCTTTAATAGCATCGGGATCCTGTATGAATTCTAATTGTTCAAGTCTGTTGGTCACTGTCTGAAAGTCTGCTGTGTGTGTGTCTGTTTTTGTTTTAAGATCGGAGATTTCATCATGCAATTCGGTTTTCAACTGTTTGATTTCGTCTGATACTGTAGCAATGTTGTTGTCTATGTATGTTTTTGCTTTCGTAAATAACTTACGCTTATCTTCCTGTCTCTGTGCCGTAATTGTTTCCATGACTTGTTTCTTTACTTTATTCTGTTCCTGTATAAATTTACGGTAACGCGCTTCATTGTTTTGTAGGTGGTGATTAAAACGTTCGTCAATTTGGCTGTTTTGTTGTTCAAATGTCGTATCTACTTTCGCATCCAGTGTGCGTGAAAGTTCTGCTCACATTAATTTAAACTCGTCGCGTAACTGTGCTGCGTTTTCAGAACATTGTTTAGCGACTGCACTAATTTCATCTCTAAGTAATTTCGTTGTGGCTGCATGTGTATTACTTAATTCTTGTACAACAGATCTAATTTCTTCACTACTGTTCCTAGCACAAGCCTTAATTTCCTCACGTAATTGTTCTTTAGTATCATGACATTGCACGGCAACGGCTGTAATCTGTTCACTAAGCGGTTTGAAATTGTTGTCTTGTATTTCATTAAGTTGTTTGTTCGATTCATTAAGTTGTTGTTTGATATTTTCATTAAGTTGTTTGTTCTGGTTGTCCTATTTTTTATTGAGTTGTAGTAATAATGACATAACTTGATCCAAGCCAAAATTAGCGACTCTATTTTCTGTGCTGTGTGATGGTGTATCTGCATTTGTCACGTTTTGTGTAGCCATTCGGTCATTCTCTGATTCTTGAAAAGGTTTGCCAATTGGATGCACGCTGTTGGTCACTACAGCAGAACCAAATAAATCTGACGTACTTTGAGTACATTGTTCATCTTAGTTAGAAACATTTATCTGTTCACTGCGTAAATTTTGCAAGTCAGGTGTGTCAAAGTGGGCAGCGTTCATTGTAACGGAAAGCGACACGTCATCAATTGTCGTTAAATTAACAGTGGACACAATTGAATTTGTTTGCTGATCATTAGGATTAAAGTCATTACTAGTGGTCGGTACGCACTGATTATCTGTAATTAGAGGATTATCACTATTACACTGAGTGTCGCTAGTATTATCGGTCAAATTATTCGAGTCGGCTATTTCACTCATTGCACATCGCGATGTACTGTTAACAGTTTTTCGCGGCATTTTCACAAATCAAATTAAGCACAAAATCAATCAAAGTCAAAGCAAAAACGGAACAAATACAATTACAACAAATAGCAATAAATTGCCGATGATCTGTGAAAGAAAGAGTGACAAATTAGTAAATGCGTTGCGCCAGATGCTAACTACATTTAATATTAAGTAAATAAGAGCAGATATATAACTGACTACTACTCAGAAATTCACAAAAATACAATCCTGGCCGGTTGTCGACAAGTGTAACCTCCCCACAAAAATAAAAAAAATAATATGAATTATATTCACGTTTAGTGTAACCTCAAAACAGAAAAATTCCTAAACCTCTCAACAGTAAAAAATATAATTATGTATTTCATTCACATTCAGCGTAACCTCCCTCAAATGAACTCTGTAATCTTGGAACAATAAAATGTGACTAACCTCCTAATAAAAAAAATTGTGACTCACTTATAACCTTTCAATAATTGACTGTCAATTTAACATGGTTAATTTTGGACGTCAGCAGTGCTGCATCATGGCCCTGAAAATTCATTCTGAATACTTTGAAAAATTTTACCTCAATTAGGTCGCCGGATAACGCGTATGTATCTGCTCCTATAAGAAATTTTTCTGGCACAGCTGAGAGCAATGCTGGCCGATAGATTTGTCATGTATAAAAAGAACAACTGATTTTTCTTTTCAATAATCGAGATGACCAAGGATTGGAGAAATTAGTGAATTCATTACATTGAAATGAATGATTGTCAAAAGTTACTTTTTTATGAGAAAGATTATTATTAAGAGATTTTTTTAAACATTTACATGGTACTTGATTTACCAATACTACATATGCGCGAGGCTGCTTTTACCTTACATTATATCGCTCAGGCTCCGCCATCGCTCCACCACGACCGGCCCAGCCAACTCGATACACACGACTGCCCGCTAGCAACTACTTACTGCTACTGCTGACAACACTGCTCTCCGGTCTGAGATTCTCTTATACCTTAGATATCGCAGGCAGCGCGTGAGCAGTACATCGAAATTACATCTGCTCGAATGTGCTAGCAACAAATTTCTTAATCATGGACCTCTTACAAGTTGTTTATAAATCACTGACCTTTATAATCAGCATCTTGTAACATTCCATCCCAATCATGGTGCACATTGTTTCATGGTGAAAATTCATCCTGAAGCATACAACAAAGTTAAATATCAAACAATGTAAGTGCATTTGAGGTTAAATACTCACCATTCTTACATTACTTGATTATCTTTCTCTCTTGCTTCCCGCTTGTTTCTAAGGTTTGGTTTGCAATGTGGGGATTAGATCACGTTTCTTCGCCTTCCTCGTTATTTAGGAACATTAAATATGCGGATCACGGCATAACTTCTACAGAAAAGTAGTACAAATGTAAAAAATATTCAGATGAGGCGCATAGTGTCTTTACAGGTCGATAGGAAACAAAGACCTCCGAGTCTGGGTAAAGCGTGAGTATGCGCGAGGAAGATTTACGTCATGCCAATATTTTCCTTGCCTTTCTGATGCAATTCTCTCTCTTTTACAGTAATTTTATAATCAGCAAATTAAATTAGACAAAAAAGTAAATTGTTTAGAAACTTGAGGATTAGCCTTACAAGAACATAGATTTAGTTACTGAAATCTTATTCGATTTTACAAAAGAATACTGCAGAACGTGAAATTTTTTATCACAAATAACTTGTCAAACAAATAATGTTTGGAAAAAGGAAACCGTTGTTACAAAACGAGGAAAGAAGAGTTCAGTTGATGTATGTCGAGTGTAATTCACATGTGTAGAAACTGTACGCAGTACATAGTTTGTAGGTTAGAAATTTTATCAGCATACTTTACCTCTGAACACTCGTGTCGTACATCATAAAACGTGTATACTGGTGCCTGTACGATGATTGCACTTAGGTGTACCTCTATGAAGCTACTAACTGGCCAAACTAGCTTTCTCATGCTTAAGTTAACACTATGGGAAACGGCGAATGTAGACGAAAGGAAGATTTACGCCATGCCAATATTTTCCTTGCCTTTCTGATGCAGTTCTCTCTCTTTTTCTTTTTTTTTTTTTTCCTTCACGTGAAGCTTGTAATCTGTACCACTCCGCCGTACGGCTGTGAGTAATGCGCAAGACAAAAAGAAACTGATGAGAGCATAAGTTGCTGAATCGCCGTTAGTGAAGCTTTGTCTACCAGACGAACTGTGTCAAAACTTTCTTCATTTAGCGTCTGTCCCTGATTCTCCTGTATCTTCTGTCGTTCTCCCCCCTCCATCCCACATCCCCTACCACCCACCCCCACACATCCGCCCACCACTGGCTTTCACACTCCGCTCTCTGTGTGTTTATGTGTAAATGAGTGATGGAGAGGAAGAAGTGAGAATAAGAGAGAAGAGAGGAAGGAGTGGGAGCTAAACACGTTACAAGCACTCCTGTGTGAACGAACGTGCTCCCACCTACGAAAAAATTCTGTGGAACGCACTAGGTCTGCTCTGCACGACGCCAGGAAAACGTGCTGCGCTTATACTAGGTGATGACAAAGTTGCGTTCGGGCGTTGCAGAAGGGCTCCCCCGTGACCCTCTGCCCTTTGTGTGTCTAACGGCAGCTGCTATGCGGAGTGTTTTTGCGTGGAGTACGGATACGGCGCGCAAAGCCCCAACTGACACCGCAGCTGTGTCCACAGGTCGCAGGAGTACACTGTGCAAAAACGAGAATTCCAGTGTGGCGATGAAGGTGTCGACAGGCAAAACAGTGCACAGCAGTTTTTGCTAACGAAATACTCATGTGGCGTAGTGCGCTGAGTTAGAGAAGATGTTGCGCAATATATCGTCATGACAAGGCAAGATCCATTCACCCTACTGCATCAATCCTCATCTTCGGAAGTGGAATGTTCACAACAATCGTCACACTCTTAGACAGTTTCCTTCGTCGGACATTTTTGGCAGCTGTCACGATATAATGTTACGCAAAGGTGCGTTGTGTCCATGATGCAACTGCCTTTTAGTTCACCCCGTGTGCGTAAGTCTTCAAGTGGACACTGTAACCTCCCACTTACTAAACGACCTGTGCTGCTTGCGATATAAAATATGACCGTGAAGCGAGTGTATACCTAATGGAATTTTTCTAATTCGATAAGGCTATCTGTCCTGAAAAAGTAATACCGAAAAGTAGGGGAAAGTGTCCAACTGATCTTTCTGATAAAAAAGTCTACTAAAAATAAAAAAGTAATTAAAACGAACAGGGTTACAATTTGGAAAAATGAAAGTTACTTCGTGTATTCACTAGCGAACAACACTGGACAGAAAAAGGGTGCCACTGGTCATGAATCCAAAAGTTACACTAATGAACGAAAAGGAAATAATTACGGTCGCCAGCCGACTAGGGCGAATTACATACAAAATCCTGTACAAGATGATGGGAAAGAACAACATTTATTATTAAACGCTGACGCAGCAACTGAAGGTTGTCACGTTTTTGACACTATTTTTATGAGAGTATGTAATGATAAAAAAAACTGAGGAATCACTTTTACGTTAAGTTTGTCATTAAATTTTGAAAAAGTCAATCGAGTAATGGTTTGAAAATATCCACTTAAACTGTATGTTAGTACTGAACTTAGTTACGTGAACAATGACTTTCAGAGACCTCAACATAACGTCATCAAAGAAATTTAGAGAAAGGCAAGCACTTTTTATTTTGCAGTGACTTAATTTTCAAATTGGATTTCGTATTATTGTCTAAACAACTGAGACTTTTTTACTGACTTGAATAGAATTAAATGCTACAATACGTACCAAACCAAGCAGCCATGTGCTCCAAGCTATATGTAAGATAAATAAAACTTCCGCACTCTTAATTTGTGCACTTTCTTTAGACTTGGATTTTTTCCAGTGATAGATTCTCAAACTTCGGTTGCATATAAGGGAAAAAGGGAACAATGACCCTGCTTGGTAACAATGTCTAGGGCAATGAGGATACAATCGCCCTGAATTTAACTGATTATAGTTTAAATAAAGTTCATTAATCAAATCACATTCAGTTGTGCTGCTGGGTTAGCCATTAATACTTTCTACCAATGAACAATCTTACTTCAGTGCTGTGCATGCGACGAAACTCAGAGCCGACGACGAATCTGTGTTGCTGGAACTGCTGCTGTTGTTGAAGACGGTAGCATCTTGTGGGGCCACGGCTAATTACAGGGACGGGCAATCGTAATTAATACAGCCTCTTCCGCTCGTCCACCGTAATTCCTCCTGATACTAGTCATCTGGCCGGCTCGCATACATGATGCCGCCGAAATGGTACTCTCTACTGCGAGAGCGTTAGCACAACACTTCCGCACACTACAGGCGCTGGAACCCGTCTCTCGCTATTTCCGCGCGCTCTGCGCGACCACCCCCTTCCCAAAGATTTTACAAAGCACATGCACTGCTATTATCGTTGCTAGTCGATGGAAATAACAATTCCTTTGGCTTTTTTCCCAGACCTTTTAAGTTTCACTGTAAAACACAGATAAATACAACGAAACGTCAACAGACTTCTACCTAAATGTGCACAGGCAGTGAAGCAATGTCCTTACTTATTAAAAGAATGCATTTAAATTACAAATATTTTCGACATTTAAAAAAAAAAGTTATATGTATCGGTAGGAGATGCCATGCATCCTGAATTTTCGGTGTTACAACACCACAAATCCAATCGCCACCGTTACCGTTGCCAGGACGTTGTTGTTTGGTCACGAATTGCCTGCAGCTTTTTTGTAATTGTTCATAATTGTGAATTTGGACTGAAATCTTGGCTGCTCTCAGCTACCTTGGGATATTTGGTCAATGAATACTTTTTCCTCGTGTTCTGCTGCGGTGTTTTCTGGTTAGGCAGAACAGTCCCTGATCACAGACTCATTGGCCATTGAGGCAAAGCACACCAATAGATTCTCTGGAACTCTTATGCTCAAAGCTTAACGTTCTTTTAATTTTTACCGCCAACAGTTGCTAGCTATCGAATTTTCGCTATAAAACATATGCTGTCTTTCTCGGATTGCAGCTAAATCCTAAGGATAATCCAAAAACCTAATCTAGTGTCTCAACACCGTCGATAACAACACGATACTCTCTTTCCGGTGGTAATGCAAAAGGCCTGCCAGGTTTCTGCATTTGTTGATTTTCAGTGTCCTCATTGTCTAACAACAGCATTTTGATGGTATTATAGGTGTCGCCATGTAGTTTTGATACTTAATAGTTTATTCATATATTCATGTTTCACTCGTCACTCTGCAGCTAAGAGATCGGATGTCTGGTAGTTTCTGAACATTTTTCCTCTTTAAACTTTATACATTTCTTTAGGTTTTACCTTCCTAACATTTTCTTGATTTATCAGTATCTTTCTTCTTAGCGACCCTAATCCTAAAAAGTTTGATATAAAATAATTTAGCTAAACAGATTTTTTTATATTATGACACGGTGTAATACTAGAAAACATTTATGTCAACTGACCTTGGCCCGTTGAAGCGTCCCCAGTCAAAGTGCCCTAAGATGTACACCAGTGGAAAAAAGGAAGTTACATATATTCCTGATCTTGGAATATCTGTAAGACGTTTTCCCTGAAAAATCGAAGTTGAAGCTTTCTGTGATGCTTAGGATCCGAGCTCTTGGTGCGTCCGTTGTCTGGACCTACGTGACATCTTAGACATATAGTCATGGGTCCCATGGTATGAATAAAAAATTCAGTCTTCTTCAAATGTACACAGACGGACAAAAACAGCACCCAGAAGTCATAGTCGGATGTCGATGTAGCATGTACGTACTATCGATGAGGGTGTAAATGGTAAGTGTTGCAAGTCTCTGCGACTGGTAGAGCTACCATAATGGATTCTGTTGTTAGTGTTTGGAGCTGTTACCAGACCTAGTAGCTTGCATAAGGAGTGTGAACAGCCTCAGATGTTGAATGAGTATTTTAACGGACACAGGGACGTCGCAGAGTCACGCGAGACGGCGTTATCATACCCTGACAGTGTTTAAAAGAGGCATAATTTTGGGTCTCCACTTGGCCAGCTGGTCACACCTTTCAGTATCAAGGTTTGGTGGGGCTTTGTGAAGTGTCAGTGGCCCGATGTCAGACTGCATGGCAACGTGACGGCAGGCATACTCGTGGTTCAAGTTCCGGTCGAGCACATATGTTCACCAAAACCATCATTGAGCCGTGGTAAAAACTGCTGTTTCGAAAAGCGCGCCGCAGCGCGTAGTGTAAAACAGTCGCCTTCCGTTTCCGGCGGTGGCGCCGCCGTGGCAATCGCAGCTTTGCTCTCCCTGTAGTGGGAAAGGGGAAAAGTTGCCTGTTCACGTGCATTTAAGGGGCGCTATGAGCTCGGCAGTCAGTCAGTCTGTCGTCGGAGTGCTAGTATGTGTTAGGCCGCCGCTCTGCTCGAGTTGCTCGGGCAACGGTCATTGGCAGGTGGATCGATCGGTTGGTCGTTCGCGCACTGAGACACAAGATGACTTGTCCGCTTTGGGCGTCGGCGCATTTGAGGTCACCATGTGAGTCCACGGAGCGTATAGCGACGGGTTGTGACTTCGCGGCCGACACGAGAGTAACAGGATTCAACCCACGACATAGGTCTGGCCGGGGCGAGCTGCCATGCCGTGAGACTGGAGATCGGCGCGGCTTTCTGCGTCCGTTGAAGCGGCTGGCAGCGGACGGTTCGGGAGAGCGTTTTGGGGTGCTGCGCCAGGTCTTCGCCAGACATCGCAGATTTTTTTAGAAGTTAAGTGACTCGTGATATGTTGTTTCATTTACTTGCTAAATTCTACTTGTTTTCTTGGTTAGTCTCTCATCCCCAGCTTGCTCGTCTGTCCCCCGTCTGTATTTGTTAGGCAGTTAGTGTCTGTCTGTCGGTCTGTCGTACGTTGACAGCTGCCTCTGTCATGTTTGTCGGATTCGGTGTTAACGAATTCATCGCTTAAGGTGTAAAGGCCGAATTCCCGAAATATGTTTTTATCTTGCCTATCATCTTGAAAGGCGGTATATGTGTAATGTAGAGCATGTTTGTACATTTTATGTAAGACTGCATTTCATGGGTTTTTATTTAAATGGTCATTTTAGTATATAATGTTGCCACCCTTCCACCGTAAGAGTTCTTTCAAAAACAAGTTGCAATTTCGGTGGCGCATAATTTTTAATGTGAGTGTTTTGTACCATTTCCATCCCTCTTAAGGGGTGCATAGTTTATGTGTTTGTGTGAGTTGTTAAAATTTTTAGTTTAAAGTAATGTGATGTGTTGCAGATTTGCACCAGTGTAGTCCTTCAGAGGTTGTTGTGAACGGTCTTGACTACGGCCGTGTTAAAAGGGAGCGGCATGGTTCTCAGCCCGAAAGCTCGTACTATAAAAATAAAAAAATAAAAAGAAGTTATCTCTGCCTCTGAATAAATTGTAACTTGATGTTTACAGGGTGCTTTCTGATTACAATTTTAAATCTGTTTCAGGAAAAGGGGGCTTTAAGGAATAAAATTTCCATTTATTAAAAAAAATTAACTGGTTCATCAGTTACCCATTGGCAACTACTTCCACGCTCACATACTGTCATTAAATGTGTTAATGTTCTTGGTGAATCGCTAATAAATAAAGTAAATTCTTGAGAAAAGGTTTTGAAAGTAAATTCACGCTTCAATCATAACCACTTGAGATTTGCGTTTGCCTTCCAGCAACATGTAATGGACTCCCTAAAACGTTCAGTGGGCAAATGATGGTGAAAGTCATCGCTATAGCAAATATCTACTAATTCCAGTGATGCTGGCTCTTGTTTTGATCACAACCGGGATATATCCTTCCTACACGTCGGCCAGGGGCGTGAAGATGTCGGTAGCAAAATGCTAAAACTGGTGGCCAAATAAAATAAGGTGGGAAACTAAACGGCTGAAAGGTGTTTAATTTGACATCATGTATCGAACAACCGAGTCCAGCAACCATCTATAAAAAGATGTACATACAGAAGCTTTTAGAGACCTGTGGTAACTACGCTTCCCCTTTATACATTACGTATATATACGTATACATTACAAATATATATTGTCTATGTCCATTCAAAAAGATCATTTGAGTGTCGTTTAAAAATTCGTAGCATATCGGTTAAAAACTTTTCGAGATATTCGGTAACTACGTTTTCCCTTTATATATTACGTATTACACATATAGCTGTCATACTGATTTTTTTTTTGTATGAAAACATGTGAGATCAGAACTTGTGGCGAAACAAGCGCTGTATCATTTGAGAGACACAAAGGCGACCGAGTGTGCCTGGACCCACCCAAGTTCACTGCTATTAGCGCCGCGCCATGATAACGCGCCTCTACGTACCATGCAAAGTATTGCGCCAAAATCTAAGGATGGAATTAAAAATTAAAGCAGCTTTTCCAAACCTTGTCAATACATGCTTCAGTGCATTAATGTTAAAACGTTAATTTCAGAATGATCAGATGAATATGTTTCACTAAATATATCGTTTTAAGAAAAAAACAAGCGGCGCTAAATATTAAAGCTAGGAATCCAAAAGCTGTTCAGATTGTGCACATGTATGTCACAATCAACTGTTACAAGTCTCTACTGGATGGGAACAATATTTTGGTCAAAATCAATGTTTTTACGAAAAATTGATGGCGCTGAGAAGAAAATTCACATGGAGCTTCAGTTTGATATTAAAACATTTACTATGTGACCGCACTAAGCTACCTCTAATAGTTTTCAAATAATTTACTAGAAACCAATTTTTTTTTTACAGAAACGCCCTTATTTGTAATATATTAAGTGTCATTTACATTAATGATAGAAAGTTCTGATTACAGCACTTGATTACATCCATTAAATAATAAATCTATATCAAGTTTCAAGGCTCTAATATAAATATCAATACAAGGTCTCTTAAAGATGTAGTTCAGAGGTCATGTTCTACTCTCCGTTCCGTTCTAAAAATCCTATCTAGCAAAGTTTAAATTCTGTCAACCTGTAAGTTTTTCAGTAACTAAAGCCAACTCAACTTTAATCACATAAAAAAAAGTTGCGAAGACTATAAATTGATCCATGACGGTGTTTATAATACGTGTCCGAGACAGTAACGTTTACATGCTACTACCTGGACATAAAGCGGTTGACAGCAGATGTTCCGTTCGGCCGTCCACTGTGCACATATATAGACATTTCGCGCCTAACAATCACTCTGTCCATGTCAGTCAAACGTCAGATTACGCGCTGCATCGGATGACGTCATAGCCAGGCTGCTACGAAACGCATGTTTTCGGTACAAATTGGAAGTGAACGTGCAAGGACTGTACACTATTCTGGATCGCTTGGCTTTCACGGAAGTAATTGTGTGCGTGCCGCCCGTAATGTTTACAAAACCCCACGGCAAACGGTGCGGTTATTTTCCACTTTTGTGGCGAGAAATTGACTTTAATGACTAGAAGTCACGGTGAAAGTCCAATTTAATTGCAACTTACAGTAGAGGTCGCCTCTGAACTGATCATAGCGCTGTTCCTGATAAGGGCATTATAATCATTGTCATCAGAAATATTTCTATGTTTATGCGTGTGAATTTGTACTGAATATACTAATCAGAACTCAAATCTTTTGGATTATAGTTATAGTTCTTGATCCCACTGAGTAAATAGGAAGTAGGATGATTTCTTTCAGGCAGCATAAGAAGAATGCGGACATCCAGACTGGAGATTACGGTCAGTATGGTCTCTATCGCTTTCTGGCTGACTGCAAAAATAGTTTTCAAGCTCTTGTAATTGACGACTATTATTCTCATTTAACCCGCCGCCCCACAAACTGTCAAACTGAACGCAATTTGTTTATTTTCTTTTTCATATCGGAAATACCATTACCATCTACAATTATGAACACAAAAAGGGAAAGAACCAAAGCGATTGAGTCGTTCTCATGTCAGGTGATGATCTTTCACATTTGATTTTGATTTCCAACTTTTCCGGAGAATTTTCCAAAGATTTTCTTTCATACAAACCTTTTCCTGACAATTGTGAACACAATGCGTCATCTGATGATCTTTCAATACATGCGGCAACTGGTTTTTATTTGTATAGGTTTAGAAAATACTGTCTTCTAGGCCTGTGCACTCTTGTTTCCAGCTTGCATAGTCAATCACTAGCCTTGCTGATTTAGGTAAAGCTCTTATCATACTGTTAAAGTCACATTTATCTCAAATCTCAAGATTTTTGTCAAGTTGTAGTTTCATGCAAAATTCACTTCTTTTATTGGAGTTGAATGGAAACAATATTTCCTTATTCTGTTATTTGAGCTAATAAGCTCTAATTATTAGGGCTGTTTTATAAGTAAATTGATTAACAGCATCTTCATAATCATTTGTACTTTTGAATAAAGTAAGAATCAACTCTACACTCTTTACGGTTTGTTGAACAAGTCTGTCAACGGGGCAGTCACATATCGGAATTTCATCTTGCTCTATTTAATGAACCCCACTAAACTTGTTACGCGATATCGATTGCAATCCATCAATCAGTAAGACAAGTATTTACCCCAAACTTTTCCCAGCCTACTACCGCCTCCAACGTTTCCTGTGCCATAGTTCCGACAACTTTATCAGAAGAGGGCCCTTATTCTGCCTTCCACTGCTTTTGTTGCTCTAAGCCGGCCGAAGTGGCCGTGCGGTTAAAGGCGCTGCAGTCTGGAACCGCAAGACCGCTACGGTCGCAGGTTCGAATCCTGCCTCGAGCATGGATGTTTGTGATGTCCTTAGGTTAGTTAGGTTTAACTCGTTCTAAGTTCTAGGGGACTAATGACCTCAGCAGTTGAGTCCCATAGTGCTCAGAGCCATTTGAACCATTTTTTTGTTGCTCTAGCTTCTGTGACTGCCGACTGGAAAGCAAATGAATTTTGGAATAATTACACACTAGAGAATTTTAGTAAGCCATCGTAAATGATTAAGACTGTTTAAGATCAGTATACATTATCAGCATGTTGCCAATTTTTCGCCTGGAAAACGTACATTTTATAAATACAAACGGAAACACAAAATTAGTGATGTTCTACGGTAGGTCTACATCTACCTACATCTACATTTATACTCCGCAAGCCACCCAACGGTGTGTGGCGGAGGGCACTTTAAGTGCCACTGTCATTACCTCCCTTTTCTGTTCCAGTCGCGTATGGTTCGCGGGAAGAACGACTGTTTCAAAGCCTCCGTGCGCGCTCGAATCTCTCTAATTTTACGTTCGCGATCTCCTCGGGCGGTATAAGTAGGGGGAAGCAATATATTCAATATCTCATCCAGAAACGCACCCTCTCGAAACCTGGACAGCAAGCTACACCGCGATGCAGAGCGTCTCTCTTGCAGAGTCTGCCACTTGAGTTTTCTAAACATCTCCGTAACGCTATCACGAAACAACCCTGTGACGAAACGCGCCGCTCTTCTTTGGATCTTCTCTATCTCCTCATTCAACCCGATCTGGTACAGATCCCACACTGATGAGCAATACTCAAGAATAGGTCGAACGAGTGTATTGTAAGCCACCTTCTTTGTTGATGGACTACATTTTCTAAGGACTCTCCCAATTAATCTCAACCTGATACCCGCCTTATCTACAATTAATTTTATGTGATCATTCCACTTCAAATCGTTCCGCACGCATACTCCCAGATATTTTACAGAAGTAACTGCTACCAGTGTTTGTTCCGCTGTCATATAATCATACAATAAAGGATCCTTTTTTCTACGTATTCGCAATACATTACATTTGTCTATGTTAAGGGTCAGTTGCCACTCCCTGCACCAAGTGCCTATCCGCTGCAGATCTTCCTGCATTTGGCTACAATTTTCTAATGCTGCAACTTCTCTCTATACTACAGCATCATCCGCGAAAAGCCGCATGGAACTTCCGACACTATCTACTAGGTCATTTATATACACTCCTGGAAATTGAAATAAGAACACCGTGAATTCATTGTCTCAGGAAGGGGAAACTTTATTGACACATTCCTGGGGTCAGATACATCACATGATCACACTGACAGAACCACAGGCACATAGACATAGGCAACAGAGCATGCACAATGTCTGCACTAGTTCAGTGTATATCCACCTTTCGCAGCAATGCAGGCTGCTATTCTCCCATGGAGACGATCGTAGAGATGCTGGATGTAGTCCTGTGGAACGGCTTGCCATGCCATTTCCACCTGGCGCCTCAGTTGGACCAGCGTTCGTGCTGGACGTGCAGACCGCGTGAGACGACGCTTCATCCAGTCCCAAACATGCTCAATGGGGGACAGATCCGGAAATCTTGCCGGCCAGGGTAGTTGACTTACACCTTCTAGAGCACGTTGGGTGGCACGGGATACATGCGGACGTGCATTGTCCTGTTGGAACAGCAAGTTCCCTTGCCGGTCTAGGAATGGTAGAACGATGGGTTCGATGACGGTTTGTATGTACCGTGCACTATTCAGTGTCCCCTCGACGATCACCAGTGGTGTACGGCCAGTGTAGGAGATCGCTCCCCACACCATGATGCCGGGTGTTGGCCCAGTGTGCCTCGGTCGTATGCAGTCCTGATTGTGGCGCTCACCTGCACGGTGCCAAACACGCATACGACCATCATTGGCACCAAGGCAGAAGCGACTCTCATCGCTGAAGACGACACGTCTCCATTCGTCCCTCCATTCACGCCTGTCGCGACACCACTGGAGGCGGGCTGCACGATGTTCGGGCGTGAGCGGAAGACGGCCTAACGGTGTGCGGGACCGTAGCCCAGCTTCATGGAGACGGTTGCGAATGGTCCTCGCCGATACCCCAGGAGCAACAGTGTCCCTAATTTGCTGGGAAGTGGCGGTGCGGTCCCCTACGGTACTGCGTAGGATCCTACGGTCTTGGCGTGCATCCGTGCGTCGCTGCGGTCCGGTCCCAGGTCGACGGGCACGTGCACCTTCCGCCGACCACTGGCGACAACATCGATGTACTGTGGAGACCTCACGCCCCACGTGTTGAGCAATTCGGCGGTACGTCCACCCGGCCTCCCGCATGCCCACTATACGCCCTCGCTCAAAGTCCGTCAACTGCACATACGGTTCAAGTCCACGCTGTCGCGGCATGCTACCAGTGTTAAAGACTGCGATGGAGCTCCGTATGCCACGGCAAACTGGCTGACACTGACGGCGGCGATGCACAAATGCTGCGCAGCTAGCGCCATTCGACGGCCAACACCGCGGTTCCTGGTGTGTCCGCTGTGCCGTGCGTGTGATCATTGATTGTACAGCCCTCTCGCAGTGTCCGGAGCAAGTATGGTGGGTCTGACACACCGGTGTCAATGTGTTCTTTTTTCCATTTCCAGGAGTGTATATTGTGAAAAGCAATGGTCCCATAACACTCCCCTGTGGCACGCCAGAGGTTACTTTAACGTCTGTAGACGACTTTCCATTGATAACAACATGCTCTGTTCTGTTTGCTAAAAACTCTTCAATCCAGCCACACAGCTGGTCTGATATTCCGTAGGCTCTTACTTTGTTTATCAGGCGACAGTGCGGAACTGTATCGAACGCCTTCCGGAAGTCAAGGAAAATAGCATCTACCTGGGAGCCTGTATCTAATATTTTCTGGGTCTCATGAACAAATAAAGCGAGTTGGGTCTCACACGATCGCTGTTTCCGGAATCCATGTTGATTCCTACAGAGTAGATTCTGGGTTTCCAAAAACTACATGATACGCGAGCAAAAAACATGTTCTAAAATTCTACAACAGATCGACGTCAGAGATATAGGTCTATAGTTTTGCGCATCTGCTCGACGACCCTTCTTGAAGACTGGAGCTACCTGTGCTCTTTTCCAATCATTTGGAACCTTCCGTTCCTTTAGAGACTTGCGGTACACTGCTGTTAGAAGGGGGGCAAGTTCTTTCGGGTACTGTGTGTAGAATCGAATTGGTATCCCGTCAGGTCCAGTGGACTTTCCTCTGTTGAGTGATTCCTGTTGCTTTCCTATTCCTTGGACACTTATTTCGATGTCAGCCATTTTTTCGTTTGTGCGATGATTTAGAGAAGGAACTGCAGTGCGGTCTTCCTCTGTGAAACAGTTTTGGAAAAACGTATTTAGTATTTCAGCTTTACGCGTGTCATCCTCTGTTTCAATGCCATCATCATCCCGGAGTGTCTGGATATGCTGTTTCGAGCCACTTACTGATTTAAACGTAAGACCAGAACTTCCTAGGATTTTCTGTCAAGTCGGTACATAGAATTTTACTTTCGAATTCACTGAACGCTTCACGCATAGCCCTCCTTACGCTAACTTTGACATCGTGTAGTTTCTGTTTGTCTGAGAGGTTTTGGCTGCGTTTACACTTGGAGTGAAGCTCTCTTTGCTTTCGCAGTAGTTTCCTAACTTTGTTGTTGAACCACGGTGGGTTTTTCCCGTCCCTCACAGTTTTACTCGGCACGTACCTGTCTAAAACGCATTTTACGATTGCCTTGAACTTTTTCCATAAACACTCAACATTGCTAGTGTCGGAACAGAAATTTTCGTTTTGATCTGTTAGGTAGTCTGAAATCTGCTTTCTATTACTCTTGCTAAACAGATAAACCTTCCTCCCTTTTTTTATATTCCTATTAACTTCCATATTCAGGGATGCTGCAACGGCCTTATGGTCACTGATACCCTGTTCTGCACTTACAGAGTCGAAAAGTTCGAGTCTGTTTGTTATCAGTAGGTCCAAGATGTTATCTCCACGAGTCGATTCTCTGTTTAATTGCTCGAGGTAATTTTCGGATAGTGCACTCAGTATAATGTCACTCGATGCTCTGTCCCTACCACCCGTCCTAAACATCTGAGTGTCCCAGTCTATATCTGGTAAATTGAAATCTCCACCTAAGACTATAACATGCTGAGAAAATTTATATGAAATGTATTCCAAATTTTCTCTCAGTTGTTCTGCCACTAATGCTGCTGAGTCGGGAGGTCGGTAAAAGGAGCCAACTGTTAACCTAGATCGGTTGTTGAGTGTAACCTCCACCGATAATAATTCACAGGAACTATCCACTTCTACTTCACTACAGGATAAACTACTACTAACAGCGACAAACACGCCACCACCAGTTGCATGCAATCTATCCTTTCTAAACACCGTCTGTGCCTTTGTAAAAATTTCGGCAGAATTTATCTCTGGCTTCAACCAGCTTTCTGTACCTATAACGATTTCAGCTACGGTGCTTTCTATCAGCGCTTGAAGCTCTGGTACTTTACCAATGCAGCTTCGACAGTTTACAATTACAATACCGATTGCTGCTTGGCCCCCGCATGTCCTGACTTTGCCCCACACCCTTTGAGGCTGCTGCCCTTTCTGTACTTGCCCGAGGCCGTCTAACCTAAAAAACCGCCCAGTCCACGCCACACAACACCTGCTACATGTGTAGCCGCTTGCTGCGTGTAGTGGACTCCTGACCTATCCAGCGGAACCCGAAACCCCACCACCCTATGGCGCAAGTCGAGGAATCTGCAGCCCACACGGTCGCAGAACCATCTCAGCCTCTGATTCAGACCCTCCACTCGGCTCTGTACCAAAGGTCCGCAGTCAGTCCTGTCGACGATGCTGCAGATGGTGAGCTCTGCATTCATCCCGCTAGCGAGACTGGCAGTCTTCACCAAATCAGATAGCCGCCGGAAGCCAGAAAGGATTTCCTCCGATCTATAGCGACACACATCATTGGTGCCGATATGAGCGACCACTTGCAGATGGGTGCACCCTGTACCCTTCATGGTATCCGGAAGGACCCTTTCCACATGATTAGAATGACTCCCCGCGGTATGCACACTGAGTGCACATTGGTTTTCTTCCCCTCTCTTGCTGCCATATCCCTAAGGGGCCCCAATACGCGCCTGACGTTGGAGCTCCCAGCTACCAGTAAGCCCACCCTCTGCGACCGCCCGGATCTTGCAGACTGAGGGGCAACCTCTGGAACAGGACAAGCAGCCATGTCCGGCCGAAGATCGGTACCAGCCTGAGACAGAGACTGAAACCGGTTCGTCAGACAAACTGGAGAGGCCTTCCGTTCAGCCCTCCGGAATGTCTTTCGCCTCCTGCCACACCTCGAGGTGACCTCCCACTCTACTACAGGTGAGGGATCAGTCTCAATGTGGGCAGTATCCCAGGCAGACACAGTCGTCGTCCGATCGGGGGATTCGTGGGACGAGCTGGCCGTCCCCGCCAAACCCCCATCCGGACCCCCACAGTGATGCCCATTGGCAACAGCCTCAAGCTGTGTGACCGAAGCCAACACTGCCTGAAGCTGGGTGCGAAGGGATGCCAACTCAGCCAGCATCCGAACACAGCAGTATCAGTCCCTATCCATGCTAAAAACTGTTGTGCAAAGAACGTCTGAACTAATCTACAGAGAGCACAAACAATTCGACACAAAATTTAAACGGTTATTAAAATACAAGATTGCCTAGTAAATGCTGTAATGCTGCTACTTACGCACTGCTGACACACTGCTCGGCGGCGGAAGGTACTAAAACGCGATGCTACAACTCTCAAATACTATAATACGCCCGAAATTTATAAATTAAACAATGTAAATACCAAAAACACGCAAAGAAATTAAGAATTAAACTATGTAACAAATAAGTGAGCTAAGAGTATACGACTTGCTGCTGCAGCTGCTTATCCAACGGCGGCAGGGAGCACACTCCTGTTAATTTATTTTATTAACCGGTTTTCAGCTTGCAAGGCTAGTCTTATTAATAATGTAGAACATCTATATTTTTGCGACTTTCATTTATGTCTATGAAGTTTCTCTGCCCAGAAGCGAATGGAGAATCTGTTAAAATGTATTACATTTCTTGACTGACAAGCTTCATACAAAAAAAGTGTTATTTACTCTTAATTACACTGAAGCACCAAAGAAACTGGTGTAAGCATGCGTATTCAAATACAGATATATTAAACAGGCAGAATGCAGTGCTGCGGTCGGCAACGCCTGTATAATACAATAAGTGTCTGGCGCAGTCTTCAGATCGGTTACTGCTGCTACGATGGCAGGTTATCAAAATTTAAACGAGTTTGAACGCGGTGTTACATTCGGCGCACGGGTGATGGGACACAGCATCTCTGAGGTAGCGATGAAGCGGGGATTCTCTCGTAGACCCTTTCACGAATTTACCGCAAATATCAGGAATCCGGTAAAACATCAGATCTCCGACAAGGCTGAGGCTGGAAAAAGATCCTGCAAGAATGGGACCAACGACGACTGAAGAGAATCGTTCGCCTTGACAGAAGTGTCACCCTTTCGGACATTGCTACAGATTTCAATTCTGGGCCATTAACAAGTGTCAGCGTGCGAAAAATTTAACGAAACATCATCGACCTGGGCTTCCGAAGTCGAAGGTCGACTCGTGTGCACTCCATCACTGCACGACACAATGATTCACACTCCCCTGGGCCTGCCATCACCGACATTAGACCGTTGATGACTGGAAACGTGTTGCCTGGTCGGACGAATCTCGTTTCAAATTGTATCGAGCGGATGGATGTCTACGGGTATGGAGACCACCTTATGAATCCATCGATCCTGCGTGTTAGCAGGAGACTGTTTAAGCTGGTTGAGGCTCTGTAATGGTGTGGGGCGTGTTCGGTTGGAGTGATATGGGACCCCTGAAACGTCTAGATACGACTCCGACAGGTGACACGTACATAAGCATCCTGTCTGATTACCTGCATCCATTCATGACCATTGTGCATTCCGGCGAACTTGGAAAATTCCAGCAGGACAATGCGACACCTCACATGTCAAGAATTGCTACAGAAAGGCTCTAGGACCACTGTTCTGAGTTTAAACACTTCCGCTGGGCACCAAACTCCTCAAATAGGAACATTATTGAGCGAGCACATCTGGGATGCCAAGCAACGCAATGTTCAAAAGAGATCTCCTTCTCTACCCCCTCATTCTCTTGCGTATTTACGGACAGCCCTGCAGGATTCGAGGTCTCAGTTCCCTCCAGCCCTTATTCAAAGTCCATGCCACGTTGTGTTGCGGCACTTCTGCATGCTCGCGAGGGCCCTGAACGATATTAGGCATATGTACCAGTTTCTTCCCACTACCAAGAAGCTACTGAAGAATCTGTTAAAATGTATTACATTTGTTAACTGACATGCTTCGAATCAAAGCAACAGGCTGCAATTACGCCCATGGAACATGCAAATAACTAACTCAGAGCCAAATTTGTCATGGTGGGAACGACAGAGCGAATACGTCACTTTGCCAGATCCCAAAATAGATGAAGCGGTGAAAAGACTACGACGTAATGGGCTCAAAGATATCTGTAGGGAAAAACATAGCTTCGCAATTACTGGAGGTTGGCTGTGAGTTGGCTTACTGGCACACTATCCTCAGAGGAGACGAGCGTCTTTCGGTAACTAAATAATATGCTATTCTGCTTCTTATCAAAGAAGTTAGTTTTCTCGCTACCGGCCTAAGGACTTACTTTGAAGTACTTCTGTGTTACATACTGTTGGAGAAACGAATGAAAACACAGACGCCCAGTTTTAACTCTAGCTTGTTTGTGGCGTCGCACTCGACAGCGAGAAGCGGGATTCTACAACGCGTCTTTTGTCAGTTTTGGCCTCCGGAAAAAAAGTTGGAAACTAGTTAATTTAAACAGTTAGATATTACCTGCATACCGCGGTCCCTCTCTCGCGAATAGAATGAAACAAAATCGAGTAAATTTGAGCTGGGAGCCGAGACAATTCAGAGGCTAGTCCGATGCGCGCGGCGCGGGATTGGCGAACTTTTGCGGCGCTTCAAATGTTTGCACTGAAGAAGGGAGGGGGAAGTTGGCGCGCGCGTTGTTCCGCCACGGTACATATCTGCAAGTTCCCGCAAGTTGATGGAGGCGGCCGCCGCTGTTTGGCCGGATGCCGAGAACAGCCGAGTGTGTCCGACGCTAGCCGAGGCGGGCTGGCCCTCTTGCGCGCTGTTTGAGTTTGGTCGCGGGAGAGGCGGGTTCGCGGGAGTGTGGTGGTTGGATGAGGGTGAGGGGAGGGGAATGAGTAGGGGAGGAGAAGCGCAAGCGGGTGGTTGCAACGCAGGCCTGCCCTCGAGGCTTGTGCAGCGACACACGCGCTCTTGTTTACCGGACGCTGCTCTGCCGTAGGTGTGTCGACAACGCTCCTGCCCTAACATCGCATAAACACACGGCTGTTGGTTTACCGCATTTGCCGACCACAGGGCGAAATTTTCCCCCCAATTCGCCGTTCGAATACTGCATGGCGATTCCATTCTTGTATGAATCTTTGATACCAGAGATAATTATATTTGATTAGTGGTCTATTCTAGAAAGTTAACATTAAATTTCCTCACTATTACGTTTTCATTTTTTATTTGCTAAGTTAATATTAGGTATACCAGACGCAAGAGCCTATAACAACAAGTCGTTGTTCAATAACCAAGCTGTCCAACAACTATGACATTGAAACATCCTGCCAGATTAAAACTGTGTGCCGGACCGAGACTCGAACTCGGGACCTTTGCCTTTCGCGGGCAAGTGCTCCACCAACTGAGCTACCCAAGCACTACTGACACCTCTTCCTCACAGCTTCAATTCTGCCAGTGCCTCGTCTCCTGTCTCCCAGACCTCACAGAAGCTCTTCTGCGAAGCCTTACAGAACTATCACTCGAGGAAGAAAGGATATTATGGAGACATGGCTTATCCACAGGCTAAGGGATGTTTCAGAGTACGAGTCTCAGCCCGGCACAGAATGTTTCATATCAGCGCACACTCCGCTGCACAGTGAAAATCTCATTCTGGAACTATGACAATATGTCCTTGAGAGACTATACCCACAACACATCATTAACAATCTGGTGAAGTTAAGATATTAAAATATAGCTTTGTAGGTCCGTCCTTTTGACAGGAGGTCTTGGCAACGATGACTGTTTACTACTGTGAGAAAATGAAACGCCTACAGTCGTCCTTACGATTTTATTTATTTCGTAGGTACCAGTTTCGGCGCTTCAGTGCGCTACCTTTAGGCTGTAGTTGATGCAGAAGGGGTTGATACGATCTGTATATATACCGCAGCACTCCAACCATCAACTTGGCAGTTGACATCAAAGTTTTCAGATAGTCTGCGAAACCAGTTATTTTGCCCACTGATGCGGTATGTATAGGGATAGTGCCAACCCCTTCAGCATCAACTACAACCTGAAGATGGCGCAATGAAGGGTTGAAACTTTTTGCTACAAAATAAATAAAATCATAAAGACCGCTGTAGGCGTTTCATTTTCTCACAATATTAAAATGCTGTGTCGAAATGTGACAGCCCTTCACATATCATAGTTGTTCGACTGCTTGATTATTGATCCTGTGCATGTTGTTATACACTCTTGAGTCTGGTCTATTTGGTTTTAACGATTTTTACGCTGAAGTATTCTTATGATAGATATCGCTGTTTTTGTTAACTGTTAAATCGTACCATTGATGAGTTTTGTGACATTTCTCAATGTAAACCGTTTATACTATTTTATCAGTTACGTACAGTATTGAGTTCCTTCAGTATTAAATTCTTATTTTGAAGTTAACAAAAATATGTGCAAAGGTCTGTATTCCTCATTAAAATTCTCCTGGCTGTAGTCTTACTGTAGAAATCAGGAAACTCATTCTCCTTTGGGAACTAATTCACTGGTGAAGCGTTCTTGACACATTCATTTTACTCGCTCACCGTTCCTTTTTTATACGCAACTAGATGACAAACCCGGCATTGCGCAGGTATTCGTTTTAAAAATGTCCTCTTGGAAACTGAACCAAAAAAGAGCTGTTTTTCTAGCGTAACGTTTCTATACGCTGGGATCAGCTGCTTCACGTGCCTACGACGCCGTTTTGTAAAGTCTCTATGGTAACACCTCTCCATAGCTCTATAGCCGGCTGCTGTTTCCTTCTACAGTCGTTTGGGTGTCGCAGTTAAAAACTGTCAAAAGCGCTAACATATGTCAGCAGTTTCCTTGACTGTAAAATGCTTTAGTAGTCAAGACTAAATTATTAAAGATTCATGCATGATGCGGCATTCTTTCACGCATCTCAATGTTCATGACGTCATATTTCTTGAACCACGTGTCGTACAATGCTATATTTGTGTAGGTACACTTAGCTTGCGTATGCGGATACTGTCTAAGAAATATATTGCGAATAGAGTTAGCAGCAAAGAATAATGATTTAAACATCATGTATGATGCGGCAGTTTTTCACGCATCACATTGCTTATGATGTCATTTCTTTTGATCCATGCGTCATGAAGTGATATAAGTTTGCAGGTACATTCAACAACGTATGTGGATACTGTCTGTAAAATACAGGGTGACAATTATTGAATTACATGGAAAAAACTTAAATTATTTCCAAACTACTGCTAACACTTTATACAACGTGTAAACTTCACTTCACATGTTCGGATGTAGGTTATGACGTATTCGATATGCCTGCAATCATTGGCAACGATGTGGAGCAGACGAGTAGCAGAATTCTGCATGACGCGCTGAAGTGTCGGAACATCTATGCTGTCGATGACTTCCTGAATGACTAGGTTTAGGTCAGCAATAGTTTTGGGGTTTCTGCTGTACACCTTGTCTTTGATATAGTCTCACAAAAAGGAGTCGCATGTGTTCAGATCCGGAAAACTTGGCGACCAATTGAGGACCACAGCAGTGGCCTCTGGGTACCCTATGGCCAGAAGGCTATCCCCAAAGGGCTACTCCAATACATCAAACACTCTCCTGCTTCGATGGATTCAAACTACGTCTTGCATGAACCACATCTTGCCGAAATCAGTGTCACTCTGGATAACGGGGATGAAATCATCCTCCAAAACCTTCACGTCCCATTCTGTATTCACCGTGCCATCAAGGAATATCGCACCGAAAATGCCGTGGTTGGACATTGCACACCACACAGTCACCCGTTGAGGGATTCTCAGTCTCCTAAATGAGCCAATTTTGCTTACTAAGGAAACCATCAAAATGAAAGCGAGCTTTTTCGCTAAACCAAACCATGCGTGCGCATACTAATTCAATTCATGCTTTAGGAAGGAGATGTGGAACGTTCACACATACTTAACATCATTTTGTATAATGTGTAAGGATTGAAAAATGCTGTATGGGTTTAAAAAATGTCAAAATAGAAAATTAGATTGCATCGCGTCTGCGAAAAATGTGAAATGAGGAGGAAAATGCAAAAGTCTTTACCTCTAGTGTTGTACGTTAAAGATTCACTTGCTAGTGACCTCATCAAAGATGCCCTGTTTATAAAGTGAATAAAGCTCCAGAGCAAAAATTTTATTACTCAATCTGATTTCCCGCAGGCGTCAGTCGTCACAGACACATGTACATACATCCCACAACAGATATTAGTTGGCGTCTGGAATGATTTACTTCTGATCACTGACACAATTTCTCATTGTTAAACCTAACTTTGGAGCACATCAAGAACCTCTGCATTTAAATGTAAACAGCAAGATATACAAATCAAGCCGTGAACTCAGGTAACGATTGTTTTTAGTGGCGTGGTAACGCAACGTTATCAAGAAACATATCAGGAGTATGATGGAGCAACTGCTGCTCTGAAGTTCTCAAGGCAAACTTACCTTTCGTGATTTGAAAATAATATACTAAAGAAAGAGTTCTTATTCTCAGTTTGAATAACTCATGTGAGAGCATGACTGGGTCTGATGGGCTACTGACTGAGTTAAAAGCATGAGATTATTTCCCTCATTATTTAATGTCAAGGCATTGGTACTAGGCCTCATGGCCGCTCAGTGTCACCATCACAAAAAAATATATTTGTTACATGCATGTCTGAAAGAACAGACACTGTTGACGATCCACAACTTTGCGGAATATTTTCGAAAGAAATTCTCTGTACAGTGTGTAGATGTACTACCCAATGCAGCTTTTATCAAGGAATTCGCAGTCAGCGAATTAATTTCGGGGACTTATTTAAATAATTTGACGATGGGATTGAATATAAAGAAAGATATTCGATTCTGTTTAGCCTTGCAATTATTACTGGATCCCCAGAATACAAAGATTTTACACATAACAATACGTTGATACTATGTCCTCTAGTGGTGCCCTCAGTACAGTCGTAAATACATGCTCAATAAGTGTGACAAATACGTAAATTATGAAAACCTTTTGATGAATGAAATACCAGCTTGCTAAACCTGATTACAAATCAAGTATAGTCTGTAAACACAGCGGTGTCTGAAATATCCTGGGAGATTAAATTGGTGGGCCGGACCGAGACTCGAATACAGGGCCTTTGCCTTTCCGGGAATGCTAGTCTTGCAAAGTTTACAGAGCTTCTGTGAAATTTGGAGGGCAGGAAATGAGGTATTAGTGAAAGTCGTGCGTAGGTAGCTCAGTTGGCGAACAGTTGCCCACAAAAGGCAGAGGTCCTGAGATCAAGTCTCCGTGAGACATACGGTTTTCATCAGCCATGAAGTTTAATACCAGCGCACACACCGCTGCAGAATGAAATTCTCGTAGTGGCAACGATGTTTGACCCTCATCAATCATATCCACGAGTATCACTCTGCTGCTAAATCGACATCACAGCCTAAGAAACCTCACTATGCCAGTATAGGTCGTCAAGCATGTACTCGTAGAAAATTATCACATTTTGTTCCAGAGTAGAGACATGGAGGAGAACTCTGTGTAATTCCAACTTCACCCATACAAACCCGTAACTCCGTTCATACCAAATTCTTTCTCTTTCTCAGAGCAATTCAATGCAAGCACGCTCATTAGAACATTATACCACACACAGGTAAAAGCACACCTTCAAGCAAGAACGGTTCGAACAGACATGAAGAAGGATGCTTCGTTCCCATTAAAAACTTTCAACGTACGGGGGTATCCTTACTTCTTTAGTGCTATCCGACTTTGGCTCTGTTTTTACTGCGCGAATAATACCCCAATACTGTTTCCATAAATTCTGAATAATAGTTTCTGTTAATAAAAGCTCCTATTCTCAACAAGTGGTTTGCTACCTACGGAAATGATAGTAAATTTAATTATGGTATGCAATCAAATCAGAAATTTATTAATTAAAAACAGAGTAAGCATTGTTACTAACCTAAGGCATTACACGCAAATCAAATTAGCTCCCTAAACTAGCTAACCTACCATTGGCACAATGGAAACTGTATTCCTTGTCGAGTTCCTTTCCCTAAATTATGTTGGTTGATACTGGTAACGCACGTCGTTGTTCTACTGAAGCTCTACCTAGACTGATAGAATCATAGCGCTCAAGCAATGAGCTAGTGGCACATGCACTCATTTACAATTACAGTGCTGACTTTGCCAGTTATTTTCGCTGACATCACCGTAATTCAGTGTGGAGATCACGACTATCGTCTCAGGCACCGCCGTCCTGTCGCCTTTCCCCTGTGAAATCTCGACTTTATCTTCAAGCGTGGACGTGATTTCCGTCCGAAAACTCCTGACCATAAATTTCTCAACTGTGGAGTCCATCGCGAGTCGATACACAATCTACTGGCACAAACGCCTTGAGTATTCGGTAGACTTGAGTGCGCGGCAGCAAAGGAACACTTAATGTTGCAATCGAACGCCACAAGTGAGCACAGATCTGTTGCCTTTTCCCAGAGCAACAGATGATTCTGCTTTTGTGGAGATGTATGCACTACTTCTGAAAAACTGGAGAGGGATTACTGGTCGCAATGCTGGCAATAGCTCCAAACCTAACTATGTCTAGGGCTCCACTCGCAGACCAGACCCTCAGTGTCTGCCCAGTATGGATGGTGATAAATGTAACAGATAACTTTCAAGAGTATCCATGATCTCCACCAGGGAAAGAATCATAATAGTTTCACGGTGAACGGCCAAATATGAGCTTGGAACACAGATGGTTTTGTTTACAGTTCGTATTTTCTCTACATGGTGAAGAAGGAGTTGGAGGAGGGAAGAGTCGTGACGAAGCTGGAAACGCCATTGCCCTATAAGCATAGTTTAAAACATTACATAAAAATTATCTCAGAACTTTTGTAATTGAAAATTCATAAAATGTTTGTAACGATAACTATTTCTCTTGTTACATATACTTTATTCCAGTAAAAACAAGTATATACCAGGAATGAAATATAGCTACATGCTGAAAATTTTTATAAATCCGTTTTCTAATTATTATTATTATTAACTACATATATTTGAGTAATTCCTACCATCTACATTTTGCATATTACAATAACAGAAATTCTGCAGAATAGAAGGAGTTGGAAAGGAGAAAGTTTCGCAGTGTCTTTTCAGATGTTACTTCTGTCTGTCAGACTAGTTATTACAATGGGCAAGTGATCAAATATTTTATTTTCCGTATTGTGCATCCCTTTCTGTGCCAGAGACAAACTTAATGTGGGGTAATGAATATCATTTTTCATTCTGGTATTGTGGCTATGTACATCATTGTTCCTTTTGAACTGCAGTGTTTTATTTTCAACAAACTCCATGAGGGAATGAGTATATTGTGAGTAGTAGTCATACTTCCGAACTCCTTAAACACATGTCTGCAAGATGATCGTGGGTAAACACCACCTATTACTCTTGCACCAAGTTCGTGAGCAATGAAGCCTTTCTTTCTCAAATATGAGTTGCCCAGAAAGTTATTCTGTATGACACTATTGAATGATAATTTGCAAAGTATATCAGCTTCCAGTTTTGTCTATACCCATGATTTGCAGTAACTGTAAGTGCAAATGTAGCTGAACGAAGTTGTTTTAGGAGTTCCAGAATGTACTGTTTCCAGTTCGAATTGCCTTCGACGTAAATAACTTAGAGTTTTGAAGTTTCCACTGTGATTATAATTTTCTCACCATATGTTACAGTTCAAAATGGCTCTGAGCACTATGCGACTCAACTTCTGAGGTCATCAGTCGCCTAGAACTAATTAAACCTAACTAACCTAAGGACATCACACACATCCATGCCCGAGGCAGGATTCGAACCTGCGACCGGAGCGGTCGCTCGGCTCCAGACTGTAGCGCCTAGAACCGCACGGCCATTCCGGCCGGCTCACATGTTACAGTTACCACTGGTGTAGTACCCATAGGTGTGCAGAACGGAATACATTACTACTTTAAATGTGAGTGTGAGACCATTCGTAGAAAACCAGTCAGTGGTACTTTCAAGATGATCGTTTACTATTTCTTCTGTTTCTGTATGTATGCTTGGATCGGATACAGTACTAGTGTCATCTACAAAAGAACTTAGTCTGCTTTTTATGTGTCAGACGCAAGAAGGTTTTCAAATATGAAGAGCAACAGTAGAATTAAGATTGATGCTTGGTGAGCCCCACACGTGATCTCTTCCCAATGAGAATTACGTCCCTAGGCTATATTGGTTGAATTACTATGCACAACTTTCTGCATCCTTTTGATTCGATAAGACATTAAGCATTGGTTGTATACGCCGTCAGTTCCATGAAACCTTAATTCTCTAGCAAGACATAGTGAATCAGACAGTCAAATGCCTCATTCGGTCATAGAAATACCAGACTCTGCCGTTTTGTTATCTAACGCTTCTAAAATTTGGTGAGCCAACGTGTAAATGGCTTTCTTAGTAGAGCAACTTTCCTGAAACCCAGATGGTGATTTACCGACGATATTAATGTTGCTCACATGGGGAATTACTCTAGAATACATCACATTCGCAAAAAAAAATTTGATAAATGATGTCAGCAGTGATACAGGTCGGTAGTTAGTGACATCTCTCGTATAACCACTCTTAAAGATGCCCTTAACAGTGCCGTGAGCAAGTGATGCATTACATTTTTTACATAAGACACGGCTTCTTAAATGAGAACGGTCTTCAGTACTCTGTTGGAAAAAACCATCAAATCCATATCAGCTTTTATTTTTGAGGTAATATATACTTTTCTTAATTTGAGAGAAGTAGTTCGTGATTCATATCAAGTAAGGACAGCCGAAGCTTTTGAGGTGTGCTATTGAAAGATGCTGAAAATTGGATTGACTAATAATATATGGAATGGGGTGCAGAAAAGAACTACTGGAATACACGGACGAGAAGAAGGTATTGGATATGTTAAGACACCAGCTTATAACTTCCATGGTACTATAGTAAGCTGTGCAAGGTAGAGACTGTAGGTGAAGATAGAGATTGGAATACAACGAACATCAACGAGGGTGGTTCGAAAAGTTCTCGGAGTCACCACGAGAGGTCAGCGCTAGCGCAACGAGTTGTTCACGAGGTATTCGTTGTACTGCTGCCTGTAAACACGTGCCACGTCAGTGCTCTCGGAAGAGATCTCTGGCGGTGACTTGGCTCTGTTATTGTTCCCGCGTAGTGATTTACGAATACAGAAAAAAATCGAGATTCGATTAGTGACTAAGTACTTCGTAAAGAAAGGTATGAAAGCAATGGACATCCATGTCTATTTCCAGAACGCATTGGGGGACTGCTCCTTCATATTCAGCTGCTGCCAAGTGGGCAAATTAATTTAAATTTGGTCGGGAGAGCTTAGATGATGATACACGCAGTGGTCGGCCAAGATGTGTCACTACTCGAGAAGTCACTGCAAAAACGCACAAAACTGTCATGAAGGATCGCCGACTGAAAGTGCGTGATATTGTTCACACTTGCCAGATGTCATCTGAAAGGGTATATCACTTGTATACTGAAGAATTAGAAATGAAAAACTTATTTGCATGTTGAGTGCCGCGACTCTTGACGCTGGATCAAAATCGCATGACACTAGACATATCAGAACAATGTTCGGCCCGTTTTAGGAGAAACGATCAAAATTTATTGCGCCGGTTTGTGACTACAGATGAAACTTTGGTGCACTACTAAACACCAGAGACAAAACAACAGTCATCGCCGTGGAAACATGCTGATTCTCTGCCACCAAAGAAAGCAAAGACTATACCTTCGGCGGGAAAGGTCATGGCATCAGTGTTCTGGTATGAGAAAGGAATTTTGTTTGTAAATTATCTCCCCACTGGGCAAACAATTACTCAAGAATACTATGCAAACCTCCTGGACAAATTACAACAAAAAATATGCGAAAAAAGACCAGGTTTAGCAAGGAAGAAAGTTATCTTCCGTCAAGACAATGTGCACCCGCGCACATGTGCCGTCACCATGGCAAAATTACAGAAACTAAGGTATAAATTGTTTCCACACTCACCTTATTCACCTAATATGGCTGCGTCAGACTTACATCTCTTCCCAAAAAATGAAAATTTTTCTTGGTGGACGAAGATTCACATAAAACGAAGAATTGTTAGCCGAAATTGACAACTATGTTGCAGGCCTGGAGGAAACTCATTTTCGAGATGAGGTCAAGGCACTGGAACTTTGTTGCACCAATTGCATTAAAGTACAAGGAGACTACATTCAAAAATAAAAAAAAGTTTGTCAAATAAGTACTTTTTTCTTGTCCGTTCCTAGAACTTTTCAAACCACTCTCGTAATTGAGGACGTATGGTGCAAGTGCCAATCTGAGATGAATTTTTGACATGAGAGAGCAGTTCGTGATGCACCACGTCAAATAAGCGAAAAAACTGACGGATTTAAGAAAATTAAATAAGCGACTACATAAAAAATAACAATTAAATCCTTGGCTAGTCCGATTTTCTACGTGTCCCACACATTTGGATTATATTCCAGGATAAGTTTCCGATATAAAGCAAGTTGCCGATTCTTCTGCCACACTTAACTCTTAACAATAAGAATATATGCACATATCGTTTCAAAGGCGACGCTACAGGTAAGTGCAATATCTGTAAATGGTATGTGGTTGTTGTTAATATTTTCTGCTACAACATTGATATAAGTACATCGTGGACGGTAACAGTCCCAACACACTTCCTCGAGTCACACCTAGAGTTACATCTCTTTGTTTTATGACCCACCATACAAGATAACCTGCTGCAGGCTCCCTACTAAAATGCCATCTATACAGTCACAAATTTCGTATTATACCCCATACGATTAAAGTTTCAGAGACGTAACTGGCTGTTTGAAATCAGTATTTTTTCTATGCGTGTTACTTTATACTGAACGTCCATATTGTTTTAATTTCTTTGCAGTTCAGAGACTGTTACGTTAATACTTGAGTCGTCCCACTGTAAAGGATTTTTTAGTCGCGTGGAACAATTTCGTGATTTTTTTTTTTTCCCGAATCTGACCTCAGATTCTACCCATCACGTGGTGACTTTTAGCAATGGGACACCCATACACAACAGAAACTTACGGAAACATTAGTGACTGTAATACAAAGTGATTTAAATTTTGAATGTTGAAAAATATTTCGTCGAATCATAAAAACAAAATAACTCTTCATTACATGGGAACTGTGATTTTATTTCCTTTTACCCTCTTTCCCTTTCGTTTTTAAAGAACGGAGCATAGGTGGTTCTCCGATGGATTCAACGTTTTATGTTTTGTTGAAGAGATCTACAGTAGTCTACCATCATATTGCTATTCCTACGGTCGTGATACTATCTTTCTATTACATTAAAATCCAGAGCATAGTACTCAGCTTGTTCTTCGTTTACAACACTCAAATTTTACAACGAAAATTGTTCAAAAAGTGAATCTTGAGGCTCATCGAGCACCATAACACCTTGAAATTCTTCTACCGCCTTAGCTACAATACAATACTTTGTCCAGTTTTGCCTAAAATTTTTGGAACAGTGCCCTTGAATGATACCCAACCTTCCCCTCACTTAAAGTAATTTTCATTCGAAGTTCGTATCGATTATCCTTTTGGAAGGTCAAGTCTAATAAACACACCTTATTTCAGTTTCACTCTAGACAGAAGGTTGGAATTTCCTGCACAGGTACTTGAAGCATTCTCCAGTCACAAATATTTTAACTAGGCCCAAGTAAACCTGTAAACGTGGTAATAATTTTATCTTTTCTACAAAGTTCGTGTGCAAGAGGAACTAGTACCAAAGAGATTTTGCAAGATCTTTCACCGAAACGGTATCACGATTAATTGAAATACTACATTAAATACATATCAACAGAAAAGTAAAATATTCAGTTTTAAATTTTTAAATGTTAGTTGAAGAAAATAGTGGGTGACTGATTTATTCTATATTCATATTAGTATTAGGTCCATCAAAAGCGAGAAGAACATGTCACATTAACTAAAAACATGTCTCAGTGTTCACGTGCGTTAATTTTACTATCTCTTTATTGCATCTTTGTTGCCTCTTACAAACTTTTCTTTCGAACTGATAACTGCTAAGACAGTGACATCAAATAATTTTTACGGCTTATTATTATTTGAACTAAGTGTTTTGTGCATGAGGTACGAACTCCTATTTCCAAGTCAACGAAAAATAACGTAAGTAAATATCTATAAAGTCTTGACGACGGTATGGAAGTTGAGAGGAGACACTTCAGTTTATAGCATATCTGTGATTAGTGCGTTTATAATATAATGCCACACCTAGCTCTTATTGACTAACTAACACTGAGCAGTGCGACTGTTGTTCTGGAACTCCTACAACAATGGTAGTAGCCATACTATTAGCGCAATGATAGAGAAAAGTTTATGTACGTCTATACTCTCTTTCGATAGAAGCGCTATCGTCATTATTTGTTCCGCATTTCCCTGATTGAAGTAGGAGTTTTGTAGCCATGACTAATCTGCCTACTGTGAGAGGCAGTCTTATCGAAAATACTGACTTTTTCGCTAAATATTACGACCAAATTTTGTAGGCGTCTTAAGTATGTCATATTCATCAAAGTACAATACTTGGTGAACAAAAATTTTACGTCCAGTTTCCATGATGCAGATTATCTTCAGATGTTAGAAGCGTTACATCACGCGCTTAACGGAAGAAGGAACAAACATATCATACAACGAAAATCAAAACATTACCATAAATAATAGCGTGTACAAAAACCCTCTGGTATTCACAGCAGCTTCCAGTCGCCTGGGAATGGATAAACACAGATACTGTTTCGTTTTGAGGGTAATCTTATTCCATCGTTTTCCAGTTCATAACGTGGCTGTATACTGAGCAAGCAGTAAGGGAAACAAAAGAAAAATTTGGAGTAGGAATTAAAATCCATGGAGAAGAAATAAAAACTTTGGGGTTTGCCGACGACATTACAGTTCTGTCAGAGACAGCAAAGGACCTGGAATAGCGGTTGCACGAAATTGACATTGTCTTCAAAGGAGGATATAAGATGAACAAAAAGGAAAACGAGGATAATAGAATATAGTCGAATTACATCAGGTCATGCTTAGGGTACTAGATTAGGAAATGAGACATTTAAAGTAGAAGATGAGTTTTACTCTTTGGGGAGCAAAATAACTGATGATGGCCGATGTAGAGAGAATATAAAACGTAGATTAGCAATGGCAAGGAAAACGTTTCTGAAGAAGAAAAATTTGTGGACATCGATTATAGATTTAAATGTCAGGAAGTCGTTTCTGAAAGTATTTGTATGGAGTGTAGCCATGTATGTAAGAGAAAAATGGACGATAAATAGTTTAGACAAGAGGAGAATAGAAGCTTTCGAAATGTGGTGCTACAGAAGAATGCTGAAGATTACATAGGTAGATCACGTAACTATTGACGAGGAACTGAATAGAATTGAGTAGAAAAGGAAGATGTGGCACAACTTGACTAGAAGAACTGATAGGTTGGTAGGACATGTTCTGAGGCATCAATGGATCATCAATTTAGTATTGGAGGGAAGTGCAGAGGGTAAAAATCATAGAGGGAGATCAAGGCATGAATACACTTAACAGATTAAGAAGGATGTAGGTTGCAGTAGTTACTTCGAGCTGAAGAAGCTTGCACAGGATAGAACAGAATGGAGAGCTGCATCAAACCAGTCTCTGGACTGAAGACCACAGCAACAACAACAACAACAACGTGGTTGGTAAAGCAACCATTATGTATGATAAGAATAAACCCCAAAGACCCGTTTCACTTTCATTTAGGTATCTTGTGATAGGCCGATATTTGGCAGTGACTGGTGCATGATATACAACGCATAAAATATCCCACCAGATAAATGACTCTTGTCAAAGATTTAAGAACACTGCACGTTCTTATTACGGCATGTGGCGCATTTCAATGCAAACCAAACGGAATCAGGCCTACAGTAACGTGACTAGTACATTTTTAAGGCTTCAGAACCGCGCTATACTGTTACAGGCATTTGCATCACTGAGGATTGGCTTTAGAATACCGCCTCACCCTGCAGTACCCAGATAATGGGGCTGCCTTCGTGTTGTTTGGTGTATGAGCCGCTAGTGCGGCATTCAGTTCTGCGCTGATTTTGCGCAGCTAACGTCTTTTTGTCTGTCGTGGCAGTCCTCTTAAATGACCTTTGGTCGGGATCACTCAACACACACTTTCGTCCGGTTTGTGGTTTAGCAGCTGATGGTTTTTCAGCTTTTCTTGTACGTGGTATGAATCTTTGATACGGCGTCTGTTGTAACACGAAATGCTTCGGCTAACTTGGTTATGGAACCCCAATAGGCTGCCCAAGCTGGAATTCACTTAGCTCCGTTATAATGCAATCAGAACTTCACAGAACACTGGTCTGACCATGTCTGACACTTCCGACGTATTGAAGACATTGCGCAGGTGCTTCTCATGGTCAAATACAACAGCGCCATATGCAGTCTTCGTTAGCATCTGCATTAACGTTCAACCATTCATCTCTCGCGGTAATGCAATATTTTTGTCCGATCCCTGTATGTTACCAGTAATTAAAGATTGTTCGTGCTGGTCTGTTCTCACAACATGCGACATCAGAACTATGATAAGTCACATGCTGTTGATCAGAAGTTGTATAAGTTAAACCTGTAGTTCAGTCTTTGTAATCGAGAGCTCACGCAGGTCATGGCTGCGAAAATAACTGATCTTTTATTGGTTATACATATTATATAAAGTATCACAATTTGATAGTTTACAACATGGAACTATTAATTCTAAGTACGATAGCTTGTTATTTTATGCTATTTGGAGATAATATACAGCTTTGAAACAAGTATTAAGTAAAGTATTTTGTTGAAGCAGCAGCTTTCTACGCGGACAGGAAACGGGAACAGGAGAGAATCTCAGACTTTGAAATGTAATGTTACAGAAGATGGTTGAAAACTAGGTGACTGATGAGGTAACGAATGAGTAGGACCTATGCAGAATAGGTGATGAAAGAAACATTCAGAAAGTACTGACAAGAAGAGAGCATTGGATTATAGGACAATTGTTAAAACATCCTTGGGTAACTTCCATGATACTAAAGGATACTTAAGAAAGTAACATCGGGTGCGAGTGGTACTCAGGAACGAAGAAGCGAGTCTCATGAAAATATTAAGGCTTACGGCACACACACACACACACACACACACACACACACACACACACACACACACAAACACAAGCAAAATAAAGGATAAAACATACTTGAGGACTGATCATAATTAATTCTCTGGAGGTAAACTGGAAGCCTGCAACAGAAATTGGTGGTAAAATTCGAAACAAGTATGGACTAGTGCCCCATCTTAAAGAAAAGACTGTTGCTCGTGTTTTGACTACGGCAAGCACTTTTCTAAAGCGTTTGATGAACAGCTCATTGTCTTTCAACATCACAGGATCAATGCAGGTGCGGCGAATATTAGTTCCCTTTTTATATATGTCATTTGTTATCTGAAGTGAACGATTGTAACAGACTGAACGCATGGATTTGCTATATTCACATGCGCAGTGGTACTGTAGATAGTTATTTAGTAAAACAAACACTGATTAAAGGCTTAGGCTCACACAACCCCTAGCCAAATTCCACTCTCACGTGAAACCAGTGCCACAATCTATTAGGGGAAGAAAAAGCAACATAATTTTCAAGAAATATCTTCTGATAGAGGATGACAAAAGTTTTAGTTTGGAGCTGGAATCATATTGTTGTTGGGTACATGTGGTAGTTCAACACATCTAAATATTTCGAGAAACTGGTACCAAGCCCACATCTTCCCGTAACCCTTTTTTCTACTCCTTCCCCTATTGCAGCAATCCCATATGACTATTAGATTTTCATCCCCCTTTGGGTGAGTTACCCGTTCAACATCCTCATATATTTTCTCTATCTCTTTATCTTCCGCTTTGGACGTCGGCATGTATACCTGACTATCGTTGTTGGTGTTGGTCTGCTGTTGATTCTGATGTGGATAACCCTGTGAGTGAAACGTTCACTGTAACAAACCCTCTGTCATACCGTACTATTCATAATGAATCCTACTCCTGGTACACTGTTTTATGCTGCTGTTGATATTACCCTATTCTCATCTGACCAGAAATCCTAATCTCCCTTCCATTTCACTTCACTAGCGCCCACCACATATAGGCTATGCCTTAGTATTTCCCATTTCAAATTTTCTAGCTTTCCTACCACATTCAGACTTCTGACATTCCACGCCCCGACCCGTAGCGTTATCCCATCTTTTTCTCATGGTCAACTACCCTTTGCAGTCTCTTACCGGAGATGAGAATGGAGGACTGTTTCGGAATCTTTTGCCAATGGAGAGATCATCATGGCGCTTTTTCAATAACAGGCCACATGTCCTGGGGACACAAATTATGTGTCTTTAATACGCCAGTTTCCATTGCCTTCTGAATCCTCATGTCATTGATAATTGCTGATTCTTCCTCCTTTAGGGGCTGTTTCCGATCCTAAGGGCGAGAGAGTTCCCTGAACCTCTGTCCGCTCCTCCGGTCTCCTTGACAAGGCCGTTCGCTGAATGACGGTGACTTCTTATGCGCAAAGTTGCGGCCGCCATTGGCGTACGTAATAGAGTTTAAAAAAGTAGACGGTCGCCATTTACTCGGCTGCTCGAATCGTGTAGTATCAAGATTTACGGGGGATTCAAGTGCAATAGTGGATGTTGGATTGAAAAGGACGATGAGCGTATGCATACTCGTCGTCAGGATTCCGGTCTTCCTTGTCTAACCAACAAAAGGGGGCCTCATGGTATTGTGCATCAAGTACATCGTAACGGCTTCACATATGTGCCTCTGATCGGAGAACAACTAATGTATCAGTTCACTTTAATACATGAATGATAAAATTGTTTAGTTATCTTTATACGGTCCATTGCCACTACGATGTATCGAATATTTACAGGCACCTTTGAACAGTAAAGTATCAGAATGAAATTTTCACTCTGCAATGAAGTGTTCGCTAATGTGAAATTTCCTGGCAGATTAAAACTGTGTGCCGGACCGAGACTCGAACGCGAGACCTTTGCCTTTCATGGGCTGGTGTCCTACCATCTGAGCTACCGAAGCACCCCTCAGAACCCTTCCCCACAGCTTCAATTCCGCCAGTTCCTCGTCTCCTACCTTCCAAATTTCACAAAAGCTCTCTTACGAAACTTGCAGAACTAGCACTCCTGGACGAAAGGATTTTGTGGAGACATGGATTTGCCACAGCCTCGGGGATGTTTACAGAATGAAATTTTCACTCAGCAGTGGCGTGTTTGCTGATATCACACTTCCTGGCAGTGTACCGGACTGAACTCGAACTCGGGGCGTTTGCAGAGTGACAATTTCCAAATTTCTTTGGGAAAACATCCCCCAGGCTGTGGCAAAGCCATGTCTCTGCGATATCCTTTCCTCCAGGAGTGCTAGTTCTGCAAGTTTCGCAGGAGAGATTCTATGGATTTCGTAATTTAGGAGAAGAGTTACCGCTCGAACTGAAGTTGTGGGGACGGGTCGTTAGTCGTGCTTGAGTAGCCCAGATGGTGGAACACTAGCCCGCAAAAGGCAATGCTCCCGAGTTCGAGTCTGTGTCCAGCACACCGTTTTAATCTTCCAGAAAGTTTCAGCAAAGTATCGCTTACCCTGAAGTACAAGTTCAACATTTACAGAAGTACAGTTCCATACGAGACTCGAATAGCACTAGTGTCGTAACTAGATGATGTTGATTGCTTCATTCGTGATAACGAACTGGGCAAAGCGAGTCAACACTCGGCTCTATATCGATCTTCGTGCCATGGCGGTGCAGTGCTGAGAGAGAGGGCGTGTCTTCAGGAGCGCCTGTCATTCGTTATTCCGTATTTCAGCAAGACACTGCTTACGTCTATGGTACTAACGCGCGTTGCCGACTGGTGTGGCACCGCGACCTTTGGATGATGCCACAGTGTTATTTCGCGCCACTGATCGGAGGGCAACAGCACCCGCTGCTGTTAACACCACAACATAAACGGCTGATTTCGGAGCGGCGCAGTGACCGGGAAGCATGAACTGCTGATAAAGGCTTCGTACTGTGTTAATCGATGAATCGCTATTCTGCTCTAACCTGGACGACTATTACCGGCGTGTGTAATGGCGCCTTTGAAGAGGTCCCATTCTTCCAGTGTTTGGGATAGGACAGACAGTGTTATTGCTTACGCAATGGCGTGTAGAGCCAACGTGAATGACGTAAGATTACGGCTGGTGGTGAATGAGGGAAATCTGATGTCAACGGCATCCTGTGGCCTCATGAGTTTCATGTTATGTGGCTGCATCGTTACGGAATCTTTCAACAGTGCAAGACTCGTCCACACGTGAAACGTTAAGCTATGAACTGTCTACGGAGCTCACACGGCCAGCAAAGTCCCTGTCCCCTACAGAATGTGTGTGGCGCCAGTTCGGATATCAGCTACGTCACAGTTTCAGTATGCAGTATGACTGGTTACAACAGTTGCGAACAAGTTTGCCTCAGGAGAACATACAGTGGCTCTATAATACTCTTCCCAAGCCAATCAAAGCGTGCATTCAGGTCAGAGATGATAAAACTGTATTTTGATAAGATTGCCCATCTTGCCAAGTTCTTCACAAATTTCACTCTTTTCGATAACCACTGAAAAAATATCACACAGCCTCTTAACCATGAGTTTAACTCTGACTAAGCCACCCCTTATGGGTGCTTTATCTTTTCATAATTTTTATTTCTTTCTTATTTTTATTTTTTATTTTTTCAAATGCTGTAATAGGTCGAAGAGATCACACCAGGTTTGGAACAGTTCATAACAATAACAAAATGTCTGTTTTCGAGTTATTTCAGTGGAGTGGTATACACTGCGAAAGAGTAAACACGATGGGCGAAATGGTTTCTGTAGTTAAGAGCAATGTTAGTAACATAAAATTACCCTAAAATATTGTCACTTTTATTGGTGTTGTGAATTTTGCAGCTATTTTTTTCAGGCGGAGTAACAGGTGGAAGAGATCGCCCACGTTGTATACGTACTACTACTGTTTTCAAAAATACTTTCGGTAAATTATATGTATAGTCTTTCCAACTTCGATTACTTTTGTGTACGTAAGCAGCTATAACTCTGCAATTCTTATTCCCATTAAATATTCTGCTCCAACTGGTCCACAATACTGTACCGCGCAATATTTCCTTGCACCTGCTCGCGCTCTTGCTACATCATTCTATCTGTTTAGGTTTAATACCCTAGGGTGAAGTTCCTGTGAGTTTCAGATAATGGGTATGGTTCTTTAATGATGCTCCAATTTTCATAAACGATAATGCAACTTGAGTAGTCCTGTGACGTGCATGGAAGCTGCAGCTTAGAGCTTAGCACCTAATTATGCACAACTCACGTCAAGACCGCAACGCAAAGAGAAGTTCGTATTCCAGGTACCCCTGCAACAAAAGTGCACTAGGAAACACTCCGTTATATTGCGGGAATGTTTTAATTTCCACTGCAATTACGCTCGGTGGGTTTCATGCATTTTAATGTCGCTGCACCCGAAGGACGCAAACAGAACGTGCTACACCCCAGTTGTAGTATTCACAGTTTTCTCCTACACGAAATATTACAGTCATTATGTTCTCTCTATTTTTCTTGCTTTCTTTGCACACCTGTTTGTTGGAATGATGTGGATAACTCTGAGAGTGGAAGCTATGAAGGATGACATACAGGCCGCTCAACAAGTTGTAGGGCTTTATGATGTCGCTACAACATACCACATATTTCTGTATTCACATCCTTCTTGCGATGGAGCTTGAAGTCCAGACTATTTGGGATTCGTAGCTGGCCAATTTGCTCACTCTATCTAATACGTCCTCATTCCTCCTTTTCATTTCACTTTCTTTTAGTGTGTTAGATTCTTTTCCACCAGTTTGAGACCAGTGATTGGGATCAATATATTTAGAGCAAATAATGTTTATTGTATATAATACTCCCTTATTCATGTGTGCCTGACTAAGGACATCGTACGTACTGAGGTACATCACAATTGTCTTCCCTTACTTCTCTTCATCACAGTGAGCTTAATTTTTTGTAGAATGTAATACCAAATCTTATTACTATTCTCTCTCTCTCTTTTTCTACACACACACACACACACACACACACACACACACACACACACACACACACACATATATATATATATGTATATATATATATATATATATATATATATATACTTTATTTCCTTTCATTTGAACACTGAATAGCTTTTGTGTTCTGTTTTAGTACACTACTGGCCATTAAAATTGTTTCACCACGAAGTTGACGTGCTACAGACGCGAAATTTAACCGATAGGAAGAAGATGCTGTGATATGCAAATGACTAGCTTTTCAGAGCATTCACACAAGGTTTGCGCCAGTGGTGACACCTACAACGTGCTGACATGAGGAAAGTTTCCAATCGATTTCTCGTACACAAGCAGCGGTTGACCGGCGTTGCCTGGTGAAACGTTGTTGTGATGCCTCGCGTAAGGAGGAAAAATGCCGTTTATCGTATCACGATATTGCTGCTCGGGTTGGTCGAGATCCAATGACTGTGAGCAGAATATGGAATCGGTGGGTTCAGGAGGGTATTATGGAACGCCTTGCTGGATCCCAACGGCCTCGTATCACTAACAGTCGAGGTGACAGGCATCTTATCCGCACGGCTGTAACGGATCGTGCAGCCACGTCTCGATCGCTGAGTCAACAGATGGGGACGTTTGCAAGACAACAACCATCTGCACGAACAGTTTGACGTTTGCAGCAGCATGGACTATCAGCTCGGAGACCATGGTTAACGGTCACCCGTGACGCTGCATCACAGACAGGAGCGTCTGCGATGGTGTACTCAAGGACGAACCTGGGTGCACGAATGGCAAAACGTCATTTTTTCGGATGAATTCAGGTTCTGTTTACAGCATCATGATGCTCGCATCCGTGTTTGGCGTCATCGCAGTGAACGCACATTGGAAGCGTGTATTCGTCATCGCCATAATGGCGTATCATCCGGCGTGATGGTATGGGGTGCCATTGTATACACGTCTCGGTCACCTATCGTTCGCATTGACGGCACGTTGAACAGTGGACGTTACATTTTAGATGAGTTACGACCCGTGGCCCTACCCTTCGAATGGTTCGAATAGCTCTGAGCACTATGGGACTTAACAGCTACATCAGTCCCCTAGAACTTAGAACTACTTAAACCTAACTAACCTAAGGACATCACACACACCCATGCCCGAGGCAGGATTCGAAGCTGCGACCGTAGTGGTCGCACGGTTCCAGACTGTAGCGCCTAGAACCGCTCGGCCACACCGGCCGGCTAACATGGAAAGTAAGCGTTTCCGGACACATGTCCACATAACACATTTTCTTTCTTCGTGTGTGAGGAATGTTTCCTGAAAGTTTGGCCGTACCTTTTTGTAACACCCTGTATTTGTCCAATGAAGACCCGTTTATCATCTGCATTTCTTCTTGGTGTAGCAATTTTAATGGCCAGTAGTGTAATTTCTAAGTGTGTTAACTATTTGACATCTCTCTCTGGTGACTCTTTGTGGGTATTCAGGTCGAATCTCGAAGCTACAGCTTCCTTAGTTTTGCCGCAGGGATGCGTTGTGTACGATAATGTAAGGAAATTGGCGAACATCCCGTGAGTCAAGAACCGTGCTGTCATTGAATATCTTCATTTGAAGGGAATAACTACCAAGGAAATTGCGGAGCACATGCAGAATGTACTTATGGCTATCTCTCCGTCTTATGAAAGAGTGAAAATTGGGTGTCCGATTTCAAACGTGGATGAACGAGTGTGGAAGATGCGCCAAGGAGCGGAAGGCCTATCACCGTTGCCACTGATGAAACAGTGACTGCCATTCACTATACGATTTTTATAGGATCATCGAACAACGTCGCAGCACATTGTAACTGCATTTGGAATCTCCCATAGGCGTGCTCACGACATTGTTGTGGATATTTTAGGAATGCGGAAAGTTTCATCTCGGTGGGTCCCGAAAGACTTGAACACAGATTGGAGACGGGAGCGTGAGCAGTTTTGTGAAAAAATCGTCCTCGAATTTGGAGAGGATGAAGACGTCTTCCTTGCACTTATGTGACAGTGGATTAAAGTGGGATCGCCACTTTGATCCTGAGAAGAACAGTCACAACAAGGGAAACATCCTTCATCCCCTACCCAAAATAAAATTCCTGGTGCGAAAATCAACCGGTAAGGTGATGACATCGGTCTTCTGGGATGCAGAAAGGGTAATTATGGTGGATTACTTGCAACAGGACGTAACGGTCAATGCATCATACGAGTACTACTGCAGCCTTCTGCGACGTTTGAGAGAAGAGATTTAAGAAAAAAGTCGTGGAAAATTGGTGCGTGTAGTTCTTTTGCATCAGAACAAAGCACGGTTGCACATAGCCCTCGCTACACTGGAAACTTTGCGTGACTACGGGTTCATATTGTTACATCATCCTCTATATTCTCCAGCTTCGGCTCCATCAGACTTCTTTCTTTTCCCAAAACTAAAAAAAAAAAAAATCTCAAAGGATGGTGAGTTGACAATGATGGTTCAGTGACTGATGTTGTGAACGCTTGGTTGGCCTCGAAATCGAAGACCTTTTATTTGAGTGATTTGGAGAAGTTATCTGAGCGTGCCAGCGAGTGTATTAGTGTACAGGGGTATTAAATTCAAAAATAAATTGTTATTATGAAATTTTTCTCTTACTTTATTTTTTATGCTAGAAACTTTTTGACCCCCCCCCTATATATAAATAATAATAATATCTTCGTACCACCTTATCTTTTCTACGTATCCACATCTGTTACTCCAAATTAATTTTCGTTGCGATTTGCTTTTTCTTTAATACGTTCTTAATACCTTCAAAATACTGAGATATATTTTTGCTTCACAGGGATGGACACTTTCTCTAGAACCAAAGTACTTACCTTCTTGTTTGTTAATAACCGTTTTATATAAATTTTTAGTAAGCACCTCAATTTTTTCTTAAGTTGTTGAGGTACTGGAACATGTCTCCAATTTTTCACTGCATTTTTATTTGCATAATTACACTGGACAGTTTAAAATATTAGTATTTATTGTTTTTTTCTCTATATTTGGATAAATAAGGAACATATTTCACTGATCCTCTTACGTACGTCTCTTTTTTATATCCTAAGGCACTTTACAGTATAATAATGTAGCTGATCCTTCAATTAATCGAAATTGGCCTTTTCCAGTTAAAATAAAGTATTAATCAACTTAGCCAACGTAAAAATCTGTGTATATCCCTTATCCTCTGTTACTTTAACTACGATCCTCCTTGAGAGTTTATTTAGTTTGTCTTATCTTCGAAAAGCTTAATTTTTTTCCCTCGAATGGGATGTATCCTCAATGGAAATGAAGCATAATGTGATCTATTCCTAAGAAATAAAGCCAACACTGTTCTTCGATTACTAGCAAATAGGCATTTTACTTCCAATATCGAAAAACCTTGAGTGTCATGTCAAAGTCATGTATTCTGTACCTGAAATGTGACATAAATAATCACGAAGCCAGTACAGACATCGGTACATGACACTAATACTGTAAGTTGTGACGTTGGGCCCAGTAAACTGCCACACCTAAGACTTTCACATAGTGCGCTGAACTGGTTTGCAGGCTGCCTCAGAAGCAGACAGCAGGGTGTTGTGTGTGATACAAAAAAGTATTCGCAAGCTGGGATATCTCAGAAGTATTACGGACTGGATTTTAGAAAATCTCAGTAGTCGGAAAGAAACAGGGAAAGCTGCTTTTTGGTGCATTTATTCCCAATGATACGTTTTGGGTTCTGCCCCTCAGTAGACAGCAGTTTACTATTTCATAGGAAAAATAATTTGCCACCTTGTTCCTTACTCATACATTTGCGAACCAAAGGGGTGACACATAATTTAAACTTCGATAATGAGAATGTTGGTCGTAAGAAGGAGTACGAGAAACTCACCACCAGCATTTCCATTTTCCACCTTTTGGTTCGTGTATGTATGAGTAAGGAACAAGTCGTAATAGTTAGTTTTGGTATAAAATGGAAATCTGCTGATGGGCAGAACCCGAACGTTTGCTATCGAATAAATGCGCCAAGATCCAATCACTTATATTAATAATAATGTTCGGCTGGCCGGAGTGGCACTAAAGTCTGGAACCGGGCGACTGCTACGGTCGCAGGTTCGAATCCTGCCTCGGGCATCGATGTATGTGATGTCCTTAGGTTAGTCAGGTTGAAGTAGTTCTAAGTTCTAGGGGACTGATGACCGTAGCAGTTAAGTCCCATAGTGCTCAGAGCCATTTTTGAATAATAATGGTCGCATACCTCTAACGGCAGTTTCAGGCCGACATATGTGAAATCTCTCAGTTGTACCACAAGAGTTGTCTTTGGCCCATTATTATTTTCTTCATAAATTTATGAAATTGCACCTGTTCCGTCTGTTTTCAATGCAGAGGACCGCCAGTTCCATTTAAGCATCAGAAATTAACACTGTCTGGGTCCAGACAAACAAGGTCTGTATTGAGGGTTCAAACGGGTGAAACTGTAGGGACAAACTAGTTGCGAAAATGTCTCAAGCAATTTTAATTCTGTTGTGCACATAGTTCTGCGTAGTCAGCGTGTACACAACTTTCCTACTAGAGCGCGCCCTGCTAAGCACAACAGTGCAGGTGAATCGCTCGTCTGTCTCTGCACTACGAGATGGCGCTGCCTTAGAGACGGACCAAATTCTGCTTCCGCCGATCCGCGTATTAATATGTAACGCAGCCAGTGGGATTGCTGCTAACGTAGAACCTTTTCTCCTCGCGGATCACACTCGCGCAGTGATACCTGAACGTGCGAGGTATTATAACGAGTGTACAGACCTCCGATTAGTCAGTCTGCATTTGTCTGCACCAGTCTGTACCAGTCTGCATTAGACTGTACCACTCTATAGTCAAGTTTCAGTCTACACCTAATGAGATTATCATATTCTTGTACGTAGCCATGAAGATGAATGTGTAGACACTTTGTCAAGTATCAGAGACATGTGAGAATAAGATTAACGTACCAAGACCAAAGGAACTTCAGATTGTCAATTGTAAACAGCATCCAGAATCAAGTTACGTAATGTTCATGCTTGTTATTATTTTAATAAATGTGTGTAAAAATTAATCAAGTTCTGTTTAATGTTGGTCACCGTCAATCTGTTACTCTAAGCATACAAGTGGCATTTCTATCGTCTGACCTAATGGTGGAAGATAAACACGCCAAGATAAGACCACTAGACATATTGCTGACACTCGCCTACTTCGTTAGAGCGACAAGTCAAATAATCTAATGGTGTGTGTACCGAAGGTCTTACGGTACGCACACCACAAATTCATTACTAGACAAAAAGAAATGAAGCACTCAAAGAATATTGACTAAAATTTTTCCGGGTTTGTGACCACGTTCTCAATATATATAAAACTACCGATGTTTCGGTCAATTTTGTAAGCAACTGTCTTCAGGGTGGTTTCGTTTACTGTTGAATGAGAATTTTTTTTTTTATATACCTGCAGATATGGTTGTTATCTGAGGCTCTTAACGATGAAGGGGAGGGACGTTAGAAGTCTTTACTGGTGTTTTTATTATTTCTTTTCATTAATGGAAACCCGACATTTTGATTGGTATTTGCATTACTGCTTGTGACTGGTGGAAATCGGCGAATTGAAATCCAGGCAGCAGCTGTGACGTGACTTTGTTGTCCTGCTTTCTAGCGCAGACTGATGCGCGGTGGTACTCTATGTACCTGCGGCCGCTGCTGTCTCTCGCGCGCCTGTGTGTATTGCTTCACGTGAGCTGTTGTCCCGTAACGCTGTTATTGCTGGCAACCAAGGGCTCGCAAGCCTGTACCCGTCTTCTCTGTTCACCTTGGCGGGTCGCTTAGCTGTTTTTATTGCCTCTCTAATCTTCGTCCTGAACGTAAGAGGCTGTTTCGCCAGTACTCGAGCTTCACCAGAGTCAATCTGTTTGCCGCACTCATCCTGGTGTTCTTCCACCGCTGACTTGGTGCGCTGTCTTAGTCGGATATATCTTTCGTGTTACATATTAGTGTGGCGATGGGTCGCCCCGTCTCGCCTACATACACAAATCCATATTCGCACTTCATTTCGTAAACTCAAGCGGCATGTAGTTTGTCAACGGCATATTTCGTTGTGCGAGGAACATCTTTTATTCTGTTACTGCTTCCGAAAATAGGCTTGATTAATTTTCTGCGGAGAATTTTGCCCGACCTTTCAGTGACGCATTGAACGTATGGTAACAGAGCGATGTTTTGTGCTTCCTTCTGCTCTCCTCTATTGCCTTCACTCTTTGTCGCCATAGTTTAATCTATTATTCTCATTCCATAACCGTTGACACCAAAGATGGACTCGAGCTTTGTAGTGATCCTTTAGATGTTCCTTATCGCTGATTCTATGAGCCCTGTTGGTTAAAGTGTGCGGGGTGGATTTCTTCTGCGTAGGCTGATGATGAGAGGGGGTAGTTTTATATACAAGGTGATCAAAAAGTCTGTATAAATTTGATAACTTAATAAACCACGGAATAATGTAGATAGGTAAAAATTGACACCAATCCTTGGAATGACATGGGGTTTTATTAAAACCGAAAAAAAACAAAGTTCACAAAATGTCCGACAGATGGCACGTGAAAGATCTCTTGCGCGCGTCGTTTGGTGATGATCGTGTGCTCAGCCGCCACTTTCGTCATGCTTGGCCTCCCAGGTCCACAGACCTGAGTCCGTGCTTTTATGGGCTTTGGGGTTACCTGAAGTCGCAAGTGTATCGTGATCGACAGACACCTCTAGGGATGGTGAAAGACAACATCCGACGCCAATGCCTCACCATAACTCCGGACATGCTTTACAGTGCTGTTCACAACATTATTCCTCAACTACAGCTATTGTTAAGGAATTATGGTGGACATATTGAACATTTCCTGTAAAGAACATCATCTTTGCTTTGTCTTACTTTGTTACGCTAATTATTGCTATTCTGATCAGATGAAGCGTCATCTGTCGCACATTTTTTTAACTTTTGTGCTTTTTCGGTTCTAACAGAGCCCCATGTTATTCCAAACATGTGTGTCAATTTGCACCTCTCTGTCTACTTTATTCCGTGATTTATTCAGTTTTCAAATTTATACTGACTTTCTCATCACCCGGTATATTGACAATGCAGTCACAAACCCAGAAAATTTTTGTTGAATGTGACGATGGCCGTTGAAGCCTACTTTTATACCCAGAGATTGTGTTCAGATATCAATGTAACTTCCTACACCAGGAGCTCCCAACAAAATTTTCTCGAGGACCCCCTCATCGAGCATGATTGGTACCTTGTCATATCACAGTATCAAGTACCTAAAAAGCCAAATTAAGAGTCTTTTTATACGTTTTCTATTTTTGGTACTTAGAAAAAACATTGACGTATTGATTATTGAAAAAATATTGACTTAAAAATGTTCAATTTAGCCATCATTGTTATTGTTAAATTTTTGTTTATTGCTCAAAACCTTTGTCTTCAAGTCTGGGTGTTTAATATAACCTTAAAAAAATAAAAATTGAGTGTGAACTGAGAGTGACAGGGAAAAATTAAAACTGAGTCTATTGGTCTTTCAAGTGTACTACACTTGAGATTGCATTCAGTAGACATGTGTGAAAAATAAAAATCAGACAAAATATATTTAATATATTTTTTATTATAATAGCATCTTGCGTACCCCTCTGGCATAGCTAGCGGACCCCTGGGGGTCCGCAGACCACCTGTTGGGAACCACTGTCCTACACGTACACACAATCAGTGGGTATGTAACGGAGTAGAGTTAAAATTGTTTGTGGCAGGTAGAACGCCACCAGAGTGCATTAGTGTTTTCTGTGTTTAGTTTAGTTACTAGGCCTGGTAGGGTACAAAGGGAGCGTGAACAGGGTCGCATATTGACAGATCAGTGTGAAACACGAAGATGACGCGTAGTAATGTGCGACACCATTACGAAACACCTGACAGTCTGAATCTCATTTTGGGTCTCCGTTTGGCCAGTTCGTCGAATCGTGCCATATCCAGATTTGTGTGGCATTCCGATGTGACACTGGCTCGATGATGGTGGTGGTATGTTCCTATTGGACCACACCGCTGAGGTCAGCGGTCCCTAGGCCAACACACTACTTAATCTAACTTACGCTAAGGACAACACACACACACCCATGCCCGAGGCAAGACTCGAAGCTCCGACGGGGGAAGCCGCACAAACAGTGGTAAGGCTCCTCAGACCGCGCAGCTACCTTGCGCCGCGCTTGATGTTGGACTCATGGGAATGTCGCAGGAGACGTATTCGTCGTCAAGGTACCGGTGGACCACTTCTGGCCTGCACAAAGAAGGATCGCTGCATTGCGCTCCGAGCGCATCGTAAATCCTTCACTTTCGTGTCACCCCTCACTTTATGGTATGGGGAGCCATCAGGTGTGTCTTCCGCTCACGGTTGGTGGTGACTAAGTTGACTCTCACTGAACAACTGTACGTAACGGGCATTCTGCGTCCTCTAACGCAACGGCACGGTGGTGTCATTTTTCAACAGTAAATTCCTTGTCCACACAAGGCGCGTGGTCTATTAACTGTCTGGGTGATGATGAGATGTTCCTCGACCCTGCAGTATCCCCACATTTGTACCCCTCAGAACATGTGGACGACCAGCTCGGACGTCAGTCCCATCCGTACCAGCATCCAGTATATCAGAGACTGCTTCCCACAGTCGTGGGCCATCTTGCCCCGAAAGAGATACACTTACAACCTTGTCAGTGCACCCATCAAGGCCAGATAATACTAGTAAGTAGTATCATGCTCAATTCGATTCCTCCCCCCCCCCCCCCCCCACCAATCCCATCCCCTCCCCTGGACCTTTCAGTTTTGTGGTATAACTTTAGTTAAGAGTGCAGTAAAGAAACCAAGAACAAGTTTTATTTGGAACTATTTCGTTGAGATCAATGATATGAGTGCAAAATGTATATTAGTGATGCGACAGACCTCTGCTTCTGCTTCCGCAATTGCGGAAGCTCCGCATGTTTTTTCGCATTCGGTACCGCACCCGGTTCTGCATTTTTATATCGGAAGTTTATCGGAATGTTCTACAATGGTAAGATTGACGATGCGTACGCTTATTGGCTCAACAAACGGGTTGCTGCGCAGACGGGATTTCGTTGGGTGGGGCGTGTAGCATTCGGATGCGTGCCCGTAGTCATTGTTGCATTTGTTAGATTATTAGGCAGTGATTCCTGTCCATCGCCTCGGAAGAATAGCGTTTTCTCGCTTGTCAGTCGACTTTGTGTTGACCTCTAATAATACTATATTGTACAGCCCTTTTCAGTTTTGTGGTATAACTTTAGTTAAGAGTGCAGTAAAGAAACCAAGAACAAGTTTTATTTGGAACTATTTCGTTGAGATCAATGATATGAGTGCAAAATGTAAAATGTTTGGCAAAGTGTATTCGCGATAAGGGCGCATGTCCAACGCATTGAAGAGTCATCTTAAATCATTACATGACGACAAATTTTGGGAGAAATTAGATTAAACTATCAAACTGTCAGTTAAGGCGAAACACAAAAGTTTAGTCAATATTTATATGGTAATGTAGTCGGTACCAATAACATATTTCGATTATTACAGGGTGAGCTTTGCCGACTGCTGGTGCAAAGCTGTTTTATCCCAATGATTCATAATATGACTTGGCACAAGTCGATAGATAATGTGCCTTTTCTCGTTGTACAAAAAGTGGTTCAAATGGCTCTGAGCACTATGGGACTTAACTTCTGAGGTTATCAGTCCCCTAGAACTTAGAACAACTTAAACCTAACCAACCTAAAGACATCACACACATCCATGCCCGAGGCAGGATTCGAACCTGCGACCGTAGCAATCGCGCGGTTCCGGACTGAGCGCCTTAACCGCGAGACCACCACGGCCGGCTGTTGGCAGCACTGCACGAAACTTAAGCTGCTTTTACGTCCCTGCCTCTCATCCAATCTCAGGTGAGTTCTTTAAAAAGTTATCGCCTGTATATATAAAACGTTTCTAAAAGTTTTATCTTCCATTTATCTGTAGAAGAATTATGGTACCCACGTAATTGTTTATAATTTGCAACAATACGCATTACGTTGCATTTACTCAGGAGAATATTAATTTATTTGTTGCACTTTCTTTTCCATATTGCATAGCAGGTGTCGCTAACTTGTTTACCATTATCAGTTTTAAAATGAAAACTAATGACAGTAAATAAGTTACGAAACCAAGTATGCTATATTACAAATAAAATCCAACATTTTTAAATTAACACTCTACTGAGTGTGCTTTATAATTTGATTGAGAAACGTTTCATTTACGATTGTCACTTTACCTGGGAATGATGCGAATTATTGACGTGCTCTACTTAACACGGTGTAGTTTTATTTTTTTGTTACTTTTTACATATATAATTTTTGGGATATGTTACTACTTTTGTTGTATCTCTGTTATAGGTTTTCCTTATCCGGCCAATGATGCTAAACAACATATTACACTGCAACAAACACTGCCAGAAAATGATTATTTGGATTCCGCACACCTAAAAACTCAAAAAATGGATGGTGTGATTGCTGAAATTATTACCCTCCAGAACTTATCGTTTAATTTTGTCTAGGGTACCGGCTTTTGCAGAATAATGAATGGTGCTCTTCTAAAGTACAAGTAGAAAGTTTGTGCTTTTTTTACTTCGTATTTGTGCAATAACTTGTACAATAAGCTGACAAGAAAAATCCAAAATTTATTTAAAAAATTTAAAGAAATATCATTCACAGCTGACATGTGGTCTGATCTATATTCTAGAACTTTATAGTTTAATTTCTCATGGTATTTCAAACGATTTTCACGAGATGTCTATAATTTTTAAATGTGAAGTCATCACCGGCAGTCATACAGGTGACGTAATATTGACAAAATTTGAAACAACACTTCGAGAATGAGGCATAAATTGCCAAGAAGTGCGTTGTATTGTTCCTGATCGCAGATCTAAGATGATGAAAAAGTAGCAGTTGTCTGGCTTTTATGACGTGAATTGTGCAATAGTCAAATACACGTTTGTATTCGAGGTGCTGTTGAATCACAGCAATGGCTGCTACAACTTACAGTTAAGTTGGAAAAAAAAATTGCCACCCATTTCAGTCATTCCTTGGTCGCACAATCCGAACTGGCAAAAATTCAGAGGGAACGCCTTAATCAACTTGCTTTATCTGCTATTCAGGATTGCCCATTACGGTAAATAATGTTAAGTATATACATAAGTATATAATTTTATGGTATATCTTGAGTGTAGGTATTGCATGTTTTGTTTCTACGAAAATCCTATCTGTTTATTTAATTTCTTATATTTACTGCTGTGAAGGACGTTCGATATGATAGAAAGGCTTTCAAAGCTCAAGCATTCGCTAATTTTGTACTTCGGTTCAAAGCAAATCACGATGATCTTCACTGAAGAATGGATGAATGTTCTAAAACTTGAGGAAATAATGAAACCAATCGAAGAACTTACTAGAAATTTAAGAATTTCTCATGTGAGCATTTCATCAGTCATACCGCTAATTCCAGTTCTTGTGACTTCTTTACAGCAAGAAGAAACAAAAACTGATACTTTAGACTAATTCCAAAATTTTACAAGAAAATTACGTGGTGAACTGAATTCAAACATGAGATTTGAAGAACTGACCAAAAACGATATGTACACAATTGCGACGTATTTAGATCCGCATCAGTGGCATCATCACAGAGTAAGTTGAGTCCCAAATACGTAATTTGATGACGATGAAAGCCAGAGATCAAAATTTATCTCAAGATGGGGGCGTACTCACCAGGTCTGAAAGGTGCCGTTTTGAAATTGGAAATCGGCCCTCAACAAGCTGTGGTTTAATCACAGAATCTCAATTAGGAACATCGTTAAAAACCTTAGAATTCATGTAAAGTGTGAACGAAGATCAGCAAGACCTGACTACGACTAACGAAAACAACAACCTGGTTTCGATGCTACAATCATACCTATTGGAGTACAAAAGGGAGAAAAGACTTCCTCTAAAAGATGATCCACTACTGTCGTGGAAATCAAATGGGCACAAGGACAGCGCTCTCTATTGCCACTAGCTCGCCAGTATTTTTCGCCTCCTCCAAGTAGCGTAGACAGTGAACAATTATTCAGTGGAGCTCGCCTTATACTTGAAGAACTTTATCATACTACCCTCCCACACATCACCAGTAAACTTTCAGTCTCTTCATTATTTTCAAAAGCTTAGAGAGGTGTAAACACACAAAAAAATTTATTACTTATCTTAATTTTTTCTTTGTTGGCTGCAGTTCGTCAAGGGATAGATTCTTGAGGCTGCAATTTTGACTGTTTGGTTTCCAGTTGCATAATAATTGATGAAGTACTTTGTGTTTCTACGACCTTTTTTATGTTTTACCCAATTTTTCTATATCACACTGACTTCACAATCTCCATTTTCATAAAACCAAAAATTACATTATTATTGCCAAAAAGCTTAATCCATCAGAGGCATGCCCACCACTACTCACTCATTCTGCGATACTAACAATATCCCAAAGAGTTTACAAAACAAGCGTTTACAAACTTTCTTGACCAAAGAAGAATTTTCACTAAGTTAAATCATTATTTCGTAAATGAATCCAGAAATAAATTTAATAATTAACATTAGATTGTACAATTAATAATATGAATTTTAAGTATACCAGATATTTCGTAGTTTCAAATACTTCTAAAAGAAGATTGATTGTAACTGTGCATACAGTTCGTACATATCGCTTCTAATAAATTAATTTCGTTTTATACATTTTAGCCTGAAATATAATGCATCGTATTCACGATCCCGAAATCCATTTAGTTAAACAGGCGAGATAATGTTCGCCTATAAAAGATTCGAAAATATTCCTGGTATCAACTATTTCTATACAAAAAAGGGTAATGATAGAGGCGTGTGTCACATTAAAATACCGAAATAGATTACAGAGTGAAAAACCGGAAAAATTACTTTTTGTTAAATATAGTCTACCACTGATTAATTTTTAATATTGATATAATAAAAGTAGTGTTTGATAAGGAATTGTGCCACTTTTCTTGATATATACACTTCCGTTTCCGCATCCGCTTCCGTTTACGTTTCCGCTAAAATTGGCTTCTGACATCTGTTTCCGCTTCTGCTTTTGTTATCACATTTATATCCCATCCCTACTGTACATGATAAATTAATTTCTCCTGAATCGCTCGAATATTTACTACACGTTTCGTTTGGACTAAATTCCTGAACGGTACCGGAAAATGCCGAAGAAATTGTGTGTACCTTTGTACGGACATCTCAACTGCCACCACATGCAGAAGCAATTCAACTTCCTTCTGTGTACTCCAGATATTTCTAAAAATGCATGAACATAATGTGAAGCATGAATATGTGCTGTCATAGCACTTTGCCCCTGCTGTCAGAACATAATTCAAGCGGACAGTGACTCTTAGAACTAGATGTAACCTAGGTCTGAGACCCTATCAATAACCTCATACTTTCACTTGGGATGGTTGTGGACAGACACGTTACGAGACTGCCATAAGCTGTATCCGCGCCATCGGTTTCTCAACGAACGGGCCTAATCTCAACGTGGGGTCTTAGTTATCGTGTGATCCAACTGTGCCCATCGCGAAAACGAAAGAAAATCGTATTCTTTCTCCACTGCTGATACTCACCTCTAGCATGAGCTCCAAATTTCGTACTAATTAACTTATGCATTACCTGATGAAATGGTGCAGTACCCAGGAGAGGGAGAAACGAAATAAATCTTCAGAAGTTGTGAGGGTATGTGATATTATTTCAGTGATATCGAAAGCGAGTGAAATTTACAAAGACACAACTTATCAATATAACATTGGCGCCCGCCAGCACTCTGCCTGGATGCCTGTACTGACAAGAGTGAAATGGCATCATCAGGTTGGTTCAAATGGCTCTGAGCACTATGCGACTTAACTTCTGAGGTCATCAGTCGCCTAGAACTCAGAACTAATTAAACCTAACTAACCTAAGGACATCACGCACATCCATGCCTGAGGCAGGATTCGAACCTGCGTCCGTAGCGGTCGCTCGGTTCCAGTCTGTAGCGCCTAGAACCGCACGGCCACTCCGGCCGGCTGGGATCATCAGGGCCGGGCGATATGGCCGAGCGGTTCTTGGCGCTTCAGTCTGGAACCGCGTGACCACTACGGTCGCAGGTTCAAATCCTGCCACGGGCATGGATGTGTGTGATATCCTTAGGTTAGTTACGTTTAAGAAGTTCTAAGTTTTAGGGGACTGATGACCTCCGATGTTAAGTCCCATAGCGCTCAGAGCCATTTGAGCCATTTTTTTTAGCATCATCAGGACCAACGTTTAACTGAATACTTTGTTCCATTTAAGAAACAGCTGAACATTCATTTTTTTTCAAATTTCTTAATTTCTCCTCAAATTCTAACATGTATATGCTTTTCTTGCTCTGCCCAACAGCAAAACAAACACTCACTTTGTCACCAAGTTACGCCTCTGTCTTTTTTAGTCTCTTTCAGTGAGTCACACAACTTCTCCTCCTGTCTTCATTAACTGTGCTCTACCTTTTACCTCTGCTTCTTCATACCATACTGTACCTAGTCTCTCACGTCTGTTGCGGATACGGCTACAGCCTATATCCATCGGGATGTCACTGATCTTCACTGTTCTACTTATCACAAACAAATATCGGGTTTGTACTTTTTCTCCTGTATGTATTAAGATTTACGCTCTGTATGTCAACGTTATCTTCAAATATTGGGTTGCATGCTTGATGTAAGTTCTGTTATGAGATGCGTGCCAAAACAAAATGAGGAAAATTATAAAGAAGCCACTCATGTAAGAAAGGTGCTTATAGCCACAATGTTGCCAGGATAGATAAATAAATTTACCAGAAACTTCTGTTGAATAAAATTTTGGACAACGACTGCGTAATGTATGCGCGAACAGTTTTCAGATTAACTGTGGTATGTGAGGACGAAATGGTGGAATAATTTGTCGATAGTTGAGCATTTAGGGTCTTATCTGTTCTAGGGATATAGTCTATTCCCTCTAAGTAATATTTCTAAGCTTCACCCCACGTAGGTCAACAGGGTAGCAACGTATATTTGCACTGCTCAGCAGTAAAGTTTCAGGATCTTTAGATGAGTTCAAATGGTTTTACAGCTGAAATAAAATGGCGGTCAACCGCAAAGAGCTCCCAGCATAGAGCTTCGTCGCGCCAGCGCTGGCGGAGGGTTAACCGTAGGCTTCTTTCTCCTTTTAAAGAGCCTTTTAGACCAGCTCTTGAAAAAATACCTGCCTATCCTCGAGGGGTAGTGGAAAGCCTCTGAAGTAAATGTTCTTCCGCGCTTGAGTTTTGCGCCTTTTGAAAGAAAAGTTCCGCAGGTGAACAAACAGCCGAGGAGCGACAGAGACACCTTTACAAACTCGAGTTACGTATTCACCTCCACAGGACGTGTTTATATAGTGACATCACTATATAAACACTGCTAAAGGGCATTAAATCAACTACATTGCGGCAAGGCCTATATCAGTTTCTGAAATGTACGGTACAACAAACTAACACGCATAAGAAATTAAATCTTGCACATCGCCATCGTAAATTGTGACGAGGTACATAGTAGAGTAGTGTTGAACATATAAAGCTGTACTAGATCAGTAGTCACCCCATACTGTTTCAACACAACATATCTGTCTCTTCGATGAGCATGCCGCTAGCTTTCATGATGCTCGTAAGCAGTTATTCTGCACATAGATTTTCCTGTAGCACTTAGCCCACATCATTCTACGTCTACATCTACATGATTACTCTGCAATTAACAATTAAGTGCTTGGCAGAGGAATCATCGAACTACCTTCAAGCTATTTGTCTACTGTTCAACCAATATACATCTACATCTACATAGATACTCTGCAAGCAAACATAAGGTGTGTGGCGGAGGGAACCATGTTCCACTACTAGGCATTGCCTCTCCTGCTCTATTCGCAAATAAAGCGAGGGAAAAGCGACTGTGTGTATGTCTCCGTATGAGCCCTAATTTCTCGGCTCTTATATTCGCGGTGTTTATTCCTAATGTATTTTGGTGGCAGTAGAATCGTTCGGCAGCCGGCTTCAACTGTCGATTCTCTAAATTTTTCGACAGGATTCCTCGAAAAGAACGCAGCCTCCCCTCCAGGGACTCCCATTTGAGTTCCATAAAAATCTCCGTAACACTTACATGTTATTCGAGTCTAACGGTAAGAGCTGTAGCAATCCACCTCTGAATCGCTTCCTTGTCTTCCTTCAATCCGACCTGGTACGGATCCAACCACTATATACGGTCTCCTTTACATTTGAACCGCACGCCTCCAAAACTCTCCCAATAAACCGAAGTCGACCATTCGCCTTCTCTACCGCAGTCCTCTCGTTTTTTCTCCAATTCATATCGCTATTCAACGTCTCTCCAGATGTTTAATCGGCTTCACTGTGTCAAGCAGGACACTACTTATACTGTGTCCGAACATGACAGATTTGTTCTTACCAGCCATCCGCATTATCGATTCCATTGACTGCTACACTATTAGGACCTTTTCTAATTTGAATATAGCCTAAAACACGCAGTAATAATAAGGTTTAAAGAGCTGCTTCAATTAAAACACAAATACCCCAAAGAAAAAAATTGAAAATCAATGTAAATAAATAGCTGCAGAACTGGTTTTTATACCCACGTTGCCTTGGTATTTCTGCTACAGTCTACTCTGGGTAACAACTGGGTGAAGGTAATAAGTCGAATATTGGTAACCCGAAGATGAAACGTGATTGCTGAGGTTTTCTCCTCTTTCTTATTACTTTTTATCCAGTTGCCACTGTCTAATCCAGTCCTTTAACCACCTAATTCCAAATAGGCCATTTGGAATTCTGCCAGAAGGACAAATGTCTATCTTCCGAGTTGCACTATTCTCTTCTCTTGACTCCATAATATACAACCCCTTGGGAAAACCGCGTATGGTACTTTACATGGCACCTACTACATTGACCCCAACAATCATCAAACCAGAGTACAGATATGTTTCTTCCAGAGTGGCATAAAAACTATGGCAGTATACATATTTGTCACAGATGACACCACTTTGACAGTAAACCAGGAAACACTAACCTACACTTAAACTGCAGTATAGCAAGAATGAGTTAATACTGACCTTTCGATGAGTTGTACTGACAGCTTTGGGAACGTAAACAGAGAACGCTGACACCACATACACATTTACTGATCATAAGTTTTAGACTGCAGAAGATACGAAATGAATGAAAACTGCAAAACGCCCTATTTTTGTAACAAAATTGTAAAATAGACTGTGGGAGGAAATTATGAAAAGGACTGTAGTATATCCGAAAACGTAGCGTTCCGTACAGTTGCTGCTATGACAGAGCGCTTAGAGGCTCTAACTGACCACCACGGTTGCCAACTGCCAAACTGCCACGGCAGTTCATGAATAGCGTCTCGCATACGCAGTATACCAGCCCTTCCGTCAGTAGAACCAGAGTGAGTCCACTGCAGCCGTTGATGAAACGTCAATTTCCGATTATATCACGTCCAGTTACTCCGAAGTCGCCAGCTCCTACTTCACGACTTACAGTCAAAATGGTGGGAGAATTCCAAGATGGGAGATTAAGCATACTTGTCGTAAGAACATTTTCCAAGATGGTGAAAGTAGCCCCTCTTCCATAAGTTACAATGACGGAAATTTCAATTTTCTGAGGAAAAATGAAAAACGCGTCAAGCTAAAACCATATTATCAATTTATATACTCTACAAGCCATTGTATTGTCCAATGTGGGGGCGGATGAAGGGTGGGAGGTGGGGGGGGGGGGGGTTGGATTTCGTGATAGCACTATCGATTTTGAGCCTTATTGTATTCGTATGCTGAACGAGGCGAAACTGAAAGTCTACATGCTTCTTTACACGGATTGATGTTTCTTTTTACTATGGTGCCCAAGCGAGACATCCTCCAAACGTTTTCATTTAAGCCCCACAGGATATCTGTTACACTTTTATATGGGTTATGTCGAACTGTTACGAGCCTGGTACCACGTCTCTGAATTTATTAGATGTCTGGTGTCACGGGTATTTATTAGGGTTTTAAACACTGGATGAGTACACTGGAATTTTAGTACTAGAGCGCTACTTTCCGTTCAGTTCGCAGACGTATTGCATTTTCCCAAAAGGCTTACAAGAATCGTTACATTTTAGTTTCCTAATTCATAACACCAAACAGATTTAGAAGGATGTAGGCTACAGTAGTTACTCGGAGATGAAGAAGCTTCCCCAGGATATAGTAGCACGGAGAGCTGCATTAAACCAGGCTCTGGACTGAAGAACACAACGACAACAATTCATTATCTACTCAAAACCATTCAAACCTACAATGAAACAGAGAGCTGCAACTAAATGTCACGATAGGTGGTCCCTGAAACGTAAAAGTAGGCAAGGAGTCCGTTTTCAACATAGAACATTAAGAGCAGTCCAGGCAGCACAATGACTGTGGCGTAGAATTGTCGAGAAGTTCCTCATAACTCGCACATATCTGTAGTCAACGGTCAGTTGACGACTGGAAATGAGTGATTTGGAGGGTTGCGTGACGGATGTGCTCTGTGACAATGTAAAGGAAGTGTTTGTATTTGGCGATTGCTGGAGAACTTGCCATCACGTGAGGTGCCAACAGTGAAGTATAGAGGAGGTGGTGTTACGGTGCGTGGGTGTTTTCCATGGTTTTCTTAACGCAAAGTGTGATAAGATACGAACACATTACACTATTGCCTACCGCATACAGCAAAGGAACAGTTCAGAGACGATGATTACACTACCATATTACGATGAAATATACTCTGTTATAAAGCAGTCTATTTAATATTCAGGGTGTACATAAAGTGCGGAAACACTTTCAATTATTTATTGCACAAGAACCAAATATTGTACAGATATCATACATATGTCATTTTGAAGCGAAACCCTGAAAGTTTTTTTTTTTTTTCGTGTATACCGCCACAGCGTAGTTTGGTAATTTGCCGATGGGCAGCGCTAGTCGCAAACATGGCGAGTGCAGGCGTGCAGCGAGCTGCTTTATGAAATGGCCTTCTCGATCACCAGATTTCGCTCCGTGTGACTTTTTCTGTTGGGACACACCAGAGATCTGGTGTATGTACCGCCTCTACCACGTGATATAGCAGGAGAAAATACGGGAAGCGACTGCCACAGTCGACGATGCCATGCTGGGACGGGTATGGCAAGGATACGACTACCATTTTGATGTCTGCCGGGTCACTCACGGTTCGCATATCGAATGTTTGTAAAAAAAAAAAAAAAAAAAAAAAAAAAAAGTTTCAGAGTATCTCTTCAAAATGCAATATGTATGACATCTGTACAATGTACATTTGTTGTGTAATAAATAACTGAAAGTGTTCCCGGACTTTATGTACACCCTGTATGTTTTCAGTGTAACGTTTTTAGATTGTTGATTCGTCTTTATATGACACGACGTTTTTAAATTGTACACTATGTGATCAAAATTATTCGGACACCCTGAAAAACGCACGTTTCTCATACTAGGTGCATTGTGCTGCCATCTACTGCCACGTACTCCATACCAGCGACCTTAGTAGTCATAACACACCGTGAGAGAGCAGAATGGGGCACCCTCCGGAACTCACGGACTTCGAACGTGGGCAGGTGATTCGGTGTCACTTGTGTCACACGTCTGTACGCGAGATTTCCACACTCCTAAACATCTCTAGTTTCACTGTTTCCGATGTGAAAGGGAATTGGAAACGTGAAGGGACACGTACAGCACAAAGGCGTACAGCCCGACCTTGTCTGTTGACTGACAGAGACCGCCGACAGTTGAAGAGGGTCGTAATGTGTAATAGGGAGACATCTATCCAGACCATCACACAGAAATTCCAAACTGCATCAGGATCTACTGCAAGTACTATGACAGTTAGGCGTGAGGTGAGAAAACTGGGGTTTTATGGTCGAGTGGCTGCTCATAAGCCACACATCATGCCGGTAAATGCCAAACGACGAATCGCTTGGTGTAAGGAGCGTAACATTGGACGATTGAACGGTGGAAAAACGTTGTATGGGGTGACGAATAGTGGTACACAATGTGGCGATTCGATGGCACGGTGTGGGTATGGCTAAAGCCCGGTGAACGTCATCTGCCAACGTCTGTAATGTCAACAGTAAAATTCGGAGGTGGTCGTGTTATGGTGTGGTCGTGTTTTTCATGGAGGGGGCTTGCACCCCTTGTTATTCTGCGTGGTACTATCACAGCACAGGCCTACATTCATGTTCTAAATAGCTTCTTGTTTCCCACTGTTGAAGTGCTATTCGGGGATGGTGACTGCATCTTTCAACACGATCGAGCACTTGTTTATAATGCACAATCTATGGTGGAGTGGTTACACGACAATAACATCCCTGTAATGAACTGTCCTGCTCCGAGTCCGGGCATGCATCCTATATAACACGTTTGGGATGTTCTGGAACGCCGACTTCGTGCTGGGCTTCACCGACCGACATCGACACCTGTCCTTAGTGCAGCACTCTGTGAATAAAGGGCTGCCACTCCCCAAGAAACCCTCCAGCACCTCATTGAACGTATGCCTGAGAGAGTGGAGGATGTCATCAAGGCTAAGGGTTGGCCAGCACCTTACTGAACTCCAGCATTACCGATGGATGGCGCCACGAACTTGTAGGTCATTGTCAGCCAGGTGCCCGTATACTTTTTAACACGTAGTGTAACTACTACTATAGTACCACCTGTGGCTGGTTGTACTTGAGATTCTCAGTCTTCATTCCACTAATGTACGGATATGAGGTTGTATAATCAGCGCGATATGTTCGTTGTTTTATGTAATAGTTATTTTGTGGTTGAATTGCTGACATACTATTCTTCTCATGTTCACGAAATATCGTTCTCTGATATGATGCGATGTGTGAAATGATGTGATGTAAGGCTCAATAAACATAGAGTAGTTCGAAAATAGGTACTGAGGCTACTCCAGCTATAGATTATTGCATCTAATATTTTTTTAATGAAAACGAGTTTTGAAGTATGTCCGTTAACAAGTTGTGACATCGTAAGCAGATCACTGACCTCCATTATTCTATTACGAGTCTCATTAGTGTACACTGCACAACGTACGTTACGAGAGAAATAGCTTCAAGAGGCTTATTGTAAACGAACGCTTAATTATAGGGGAAAAGTATAAGCCAAACGAAGTGTTTTATTGCAGGTGCACCTATGTGAGCAGCCTAGAACAATAATTGTAACCATTCTTCGCGGAATACCAGTGATTGGTCAAGAGAAAGGAAGTCTTACAGTTTATAAGATGTTGTAATTGATAATCTTGTACAACTTGGTTTAAATTAAAGATGAAGCTAGAAGTGCTGAGTACCCAACCACCGAAGCATGCATTTACCTAACATCATTTTGGACTTGAAAGGCACTTGTCACCAGGAGACGTGTAAAGCAAATATTCTTCCAGTAATTTTCTGGTTTGCAGCCGGATCCCACCAACAATCTGCCACATTTCGGTCCAGAGTGGTCCGATCATCCTCAGGTGAGTAGATGAAGCATTAAGAGACCTGATGCAGTCATTGTATTTATAGCGAATTCCGCGCATACGAATTGTACTGGTGGTTAGGAGGTGACATGGAGGTGAGATGCGCGAGGCAGCCAAATTGTGTGTGCTGCCATCAATGGTGAAGTAAGAACAAACTTATCGCTGAGTATCGACTGAGCATGTCGATTCCGTTGTGACCGCATCATTTTAATAATAGGATTCCAATTTTTATGAAGCTAGTCGTGTTAGTGATGGGTCTTTGGGACATTTGGTGTACAGAAAACCCACACATACAGATCTGTATCCTCAGGCATCCAGCTGCCATTACCAGCACAAACCGCCTGTGTTCTCAGTACTTTAATTCATCAGGCACATGTAATTTCAGATGCTGATAGCCTTCATGAAGAATTAATGCATCTGGAGAAGGTTTTTAAAGAGAATGGCTATACTTCGCGTCACATACGGAAGGCCATGCACAATTATAACAACGAGAAGCAACGCTCTGAGGAGACTAATGACGACTATAGATCAACTGCGTTCCTTCCACATGCCGGGAACGTGTCTTCTAAAATAGGTAGATTGCTTAGGAAGAATAATATTAATGTCATCTTCCGTCCACCAGCAAAGAGCAGGGCCTTAGTGGGATCCGTTAAAGACGATGTCTTCTAAAATAGGCAGATTGCTTAGGAAGAATACTATGAATGTCATCTTTCGTCCACCAGCAAAGAGCACGGCCTTAGTTGGATCCGTTAAAGACGATTTACAACTGAGGAAGGTGGGTGTTTATAAAATTCCCTGGGAGTGTGGCTCTGCATGTGCAGGTAAGACGACACGAACGGTCCTGGAACGCCGTGTAGAACACAAAAGACACACCCGTCTGCGGCAACCTTTACAATTAGCAGTGGCAGGACATTGCATTTCCTTGGGACATTGAATGGAATGCAATAATACCAGAATTTTAGTACCGGTTTCCAGCTTCTGGGACTCTAATTAAGGAATGTGTGGAAATACGTCTTGCTGATAATTTGACGAATCGTGACAACGGCTTTCAGCTTGATAAAAATTGGAATCCTGATAATAAAATGATGTGGTCGCAACGCAATGGACTTCGTCAGTCGATACTCTGCGATTAGTTTGTTCTTACTTCACCACTGAGGGCAGCACACACAACTTCGCTGCCTCGCGCATGTCACCGCCTAACGAAGGCGCCGTAAACCGCCAGTACGATTCGCATGCGCGGAATTCGCTATAAATACCATGACTGCATCAGGTGTCTTCAGTACTTCGTCTACTCACCTGAGGATGGCCAGACGTCTCTGAGGCGAAATATCGTGGCAGGATGTTGATGGGATCCTGCTGCAAACCCAAAAATTACTGGAAGAGGAAATACGCCGGGAAAATTTTAGAAGTCCCAAAGCAAATATTGTAACTTTGAAGCACTCATCACTTACATTCAGAAAGGAAGAATGGTATACTAAAAGAGTGATGCACCTAGGGGAGGAGGAGACAAGACATCACGGGCTGAGAGGGTATGTGATGTTATTTCAGTGATTATAAAATCCAGTCAAATTTACAAAAAAACTGTCCGCCTGCTTAACGGTAGCTCAGCGTGTTCGTTCAGAGGGATGGCTACCCTCTGTAATAAAAAAAAGCTGAGTAAACGGATCAACGAAGAACCTGAATGTGTGTCATGGGACGTCCGCCCCGAACAAATACAAAGAGCAATATAGAACAAAAAACACTGAGTAGTTACGTGCTTGCTTACCATGTAGTGGGCCCGGGTTCGATTCCCAGCTTGCTTGGGGATTTTCAGCACCCGTGGTCTGGGAGTTGTGTTGTCCTCATCATCATTTCATCCCCATCACCGGCACGCGAGTCGCCCATTGTGGACTCGACTGAAGTAAGTCTCGCACTCGGCTGCCGAACTTCCCAGGATGGGGCCTCCCGGTCGGCAAAGCCATACGATCATTTCGTTTATTTTCTTTTTTTTGTTGTTGTTTTTTTTTTTTACAAATAACTTGGCAGACGAAATTCACTTACCTGAGGCACCCCTGTGGCCTAGATGAATGTACCGAGATTCCGTTGAGAAGAGTGTCATAAAGCCTTTTCATTACTTCTGATGACGTACTGGTGCACAACTGATGTAACTGATCCTTTATATCTGGATAATGGCAACGTGTTGAAATTTACGTCCGAGATAGTCCCACACACATTCTGTCAGGGACCGATGTAGGAATCTTGCTGGCCACAGGAATAGGTCATCATCACGTAGAAAGTTCATAGAGACACGTGCAGACGATTTTTTTTTTTGGCAAGAATTGTCATGTTGAAAAATCATACCACGATACTCTTGAATAAGAAGCAACGAATAGGAGCAGACGGCCCGGAACGAACAGATGCGCCGCCATATTTCCCTCTACATATCCCAGCCATGATGTGCAGTCGTACCTGATGGCTCCCCACACAGCTGAGCCTCTCCAAACCAATGGAAGAATGGGACATTCCACCAAGTCGCCGCCTTACTCGCAGACGATGGTCATCCAGCGTAGTGCCAGAAATGTGATTCTTCGCTGATTACAGTGTGAAGCCATTCATCAAGAGCCCATGCTTCGTGGCCACGCTACCACTTCAGACACAGCCGTTTGCACCACTGAATTTCTTCAAGAATTTCAACGGCTAACGAAAACTAAGAAGTATATACGGAAACTTAGGCAATGGACTTGTTCGAGGAATAGTCTAAAAACCGAATTAAGTAGACTAACCAGGAAACACAGCAAAAAAGTAAACGTTCACGAAAACGACTCAAAATGATATAAACTCACGTTCGAATTCCGTTTGGAACGTCACTCCGAAAAACCTAGCAAAGACAACCATTTTTCACCACTGAATTTCGGAGCTACTTTTGCAGTTGCACCAAGAGGAAACGTATATGATTTTGCAAAGGAAACTGCATCATTCCTTACTATAAATGCTGGACACATTTGTTACTCTTAATAACACTGTCACCAGTCACATCAAAGAAAACAAATATCTCCTTGATTTCACTAATCTGCAGGACATTAACAAAGTTCGGTCACAACTAAAATCTCACAAACTCCTCGCTATTGTGGAATAAGCGACATGAGTACGCAGCTTGCCTCCCAGCGCCAGAAGAATTTTGGTCACCACAGGTAATTCATTTTGAAAACCAAGGCACTTCTCTGCGTCAGTGGAAGCACGTCAAGGTAACTGAGATACCCAAACCAACCAAAGATGATACGTATCCCAAACATTAGAGCCTAATTACCGTCTTATTATCAACTTTAATTGTAGCTGACCGTATCACACTCCTTAGACTCCGCAAAACATTCAGTGACAAATCAGTCATACCAAATATACAGTTAGGATTTCGTTCAAAACATTCGTCTCCAATGCAGCTGGCGCGGCTAGTGTAATCAATCACAGGTGGCTGTAATGATGATAAATTCACAGCAGTCATACTCCTGGACATTGCTCAAGCCTTCGACAGAGTTTGGCCTAATGTTCAGTTTACAAGTTAATCAAATTAAAATTTCCATTCTATATTTTCCGATTAATTAGTTCGTATATTAAAGACTGTACGTTCAGTGAATTCATTGATAATCCTGCTTCTGATTTCTACCGTAAAAGAGCCATCGTGTCACAATCTTCTCTTTTGGAACCAGCACTTTTTAGGATATATTTATCCGACAAGTCGACTAGCATCTGGTACACTGATGATACAGTGATCTATTACTTCGATAACAACGTACAGAACATTCATGGAGATCTTCAATGGGCACTGTTACTGCTTGGAAAGTCGTTTCCGAAATGCCGGTTCAAAACAAATGTTGGCGAAAGTCAGGCCACGTTTTATATGTGAGCAAGATAGGATTTACAGTCCCCACTGACAGTATTCTGTGACTGAGTTCCTTTGACTGATTCCGCCAAATTTTTGGTGTTCACTTGGACAAACGCCTTATCTTTCAGACAAGTATACTTGACGTAGCGAAGCAAGCGTAAGGGAATTTTATTAGCTGCATTGTGTCCTTTAGTAAGCGGAAGATTGTTTCTAAATAGGAGAAATAGTATACTACATTATTAGTCGATAATACAACGAGTAATGATGTACATCTGTCTGATGCTATGTCTGCACATCTCATCAAACTTCAACTTCTCAAAAATAAGACACTGGTAATAATATTGAATACTCCATGGTTCGTTAGAAACACAACAGCACACAATAGCTTAAAAATGAGAACTACTTCAGAGATATCCACTCAATATATGAAATATTTTACACCAAACTAATTCCACGTTTGATATTAATGACAAACACAAACAGAAACGTCTAAAAGTGGTTCTAATACTACGTCAGTAAAACAAACTGAGCCGGACATGCTACACACTACGCCTTAACCAACGCATTCACATATTCGTGTATGTCACAGTTGAAACATCATTGCAAGCAGCGCTTTGCAATATCTTAAATTATCGTAAATTGGAAAAAAAGCTTTGTTCTTTTCAATAATAACAATGTTTGCTGCACATTGCTTATGCATAACGATCTTTGTAAGCCTGAAAATATTTTGTATAAGAATCTTATAAACCTACCATTATTTACTATTTAATTATGAAGTAACATCTGTAATACATACACTTGAATCCACGTTTATAATTTCATCTGTACCTTGTCATGTTATGGGGTTTTTACTACCTCCATGGTAAGTGCTTTGCCCTTTGTTGTGATGTTATACCAGTTAAAGAAATGTTGTAGTTCGATTAAGACTCTCTGATCGGAATCCTACACAATAAAATCCTACAAATCTATTGCAGGCTTCAGTGTAGTGATGAGGATGTCCCTAAAGTGCCTGAAGCACAACACCGACACAGCAGAAACTCACGCGGCACTCTCCATCATACACTCCAGTTGTTCTTGGAAAACCTTAGGAAACCCGTTATCAGTGAATGCATTATAGCTTAGGGAATAAGCGACAATTTTTTTTTTTTTTAAGTGATCTGTGCATCCACTGATTTGAAGACGTCCGCCATCTGTTCCGATGTTGCACTAATTTATTGTTCTCTACGTAACTGTTGCTTCCTGTGTTACACACTGTTTCCTGCGCTAATTAAACTATTCCTACATGTCAAAGCGGAAGTCCCCGTATCCCGTCCATTCTTCTGGGAATGGTGTCCGTGTGTGCTCCCTCGGAAAACATGTCGCACCGTCACCATCTGCTGTGAAATGCCTTGTGAATGCCGCCAGTCTCTGTTGCTTATAGTCATCACGCGCCTGAGCCACGACTGCCCATTGGTTGAGACGTCTAAGACTGATGTTGTTTGCAGATATCCAGAAGCTGGATACGGTGTACTACTGTATCACTGACACACTGAATCTTCAGAATTAGCTTTAATTCTATGAATTGGGTAGCCGTGTTTCAGAAAGCTAACAGAGCTGTTGTTTTCAAAATTTTATTAGTTTCCATAGGTTGGATGCAGTATAATAATTAACTCATTCGATCTCCTGAACAAAGCTTAAATTCTACACTCCTGGAAATGGAAAAAAGAACACATTGACACCGGTGTGTCAGACCCACCATACTTGCTCCGGACACTGCGAGAGGGCTGTACAAGCAATGATCACACGCACGGCACAGCGGACACACCAGGAACCGCGGTGTTGGCCGTCGAATGGCGCTAGCTGCGCAGCATTTGTGCACCGCCGCCGTCAGTGTCAGCCAGTTTGGCGTGGCATACGGAGCTCCATCGCAGTCTTTAACACTGGTAGCATGCCGTGACAGCGTGGACGTGAACCGTATGTGCAGTTGACGGACTTTGAGCGAGGGCGTATAGTGGGCATGCGGGAGGCCGGGTGGACGTACCGCCGAATTGCTCAACACGTAGGGCGTGAGGTCTCCACAGTACATCGATGTTGTCGCCAGTGGTCGGCGGAAGGTGCACGTGCCCGTCGACCTGGGACCGGACCGCAGCGACGCACGGATGCACGCCAAGACCGTAGGATCCTACGCAGTGCCGTAGGGGACCGCACCGCCACTTCCCAGCAAATTAGGGACACTGTTGCTCCTGGGGTATCGGCGAGGACCATTCGCAACCGTCTCCATGAAGCTGGGCTACGGTCCCGCACACCGTTAGGCCGTCTTCCGCTCACGCCCCAACATCGTGCAGCCCGCCTCCAGTGGTGTCGCGACAGGCGTGAATGGAGGGACGAATGGAGACGTGTCGTCTTCAGCGATGAGAGTCGCTTCTGCCTTGGTGCCAATGATGGTCGTATGTGTGTTTGGCGCCGTGCAGGTGAGCGCCACAATCAGGACTGCATACGACCGAGGCACACAGGAACAACACCCGGCATCATGGTCTGGGGAGCGATCTCCTACACTGGCCGTACACCACTGGTGATCGTCGAGGGGACACTGAATAGTGCACGGTGCATCCAAACCGTCATCGAACCCATCGTTCTACCATTCCTAGACCGGCAAGGGAACTTGCTGTTCCAACAGGACAATGCACGTCCGCATGTATCCCGTGGCACCCAACGTGCTCTAGAAGGTGTAAGTCGACTACCCTGGCCAGCAAGATCTCCGGATCTGTCCCCCATTGAGCATGTTTGGGACTGGATGAAGCGTCGTCTCACGCGGTCTGCACGTCCAGCACGAACGCTGGTCCAACTGATTCGCCAGGTGGAAATGGCATGGCAAGCCGTTCCACAGGACTACATCCAGCATCTCTATGATCGTCTCCATGGGAGAATAGCAGCCTGCATTGCTGCGAAAGGTGGATATACACTGTACTAGTGCCGACATTGTGCATGCTCTGTTGCCTGTGTCTATGTGCCTGTGGTTCTGTCAGTGTGATCATGTGATGTATCTGACCCCAGGAATGTGTCAATAAAGTTTCCCCTCCCTGGGACAATGAATTCACGGTGTTCTTATTTCAATTTCCAGGAGTGTATATATTGAATTTTGTAATCCAGTTTGAGTTCTTGACGTTATTTAGTGATATGGAACGTCGTATATACATCCACATAGATACTTTAATTGAAAGATTTCTTAGGTTTGGCGATGGTGAGTAACAATCGAAACTTGTAGCAACAATAAAAATTTTTGGGGACCAAATGACAGGAGTGGGTACTTGTTTATTTTTACCACGATCAGTTTCATCCCTCAATGTTACTTTGATTATCTGACCAAAACTGAAAGGCAAGGTACAATAGAAGAACTTAAATGAAGTACAACAAACGTTGTCAATACAGTCATAGTACATTAAGTTCAATAAAACCTCGGTAGTTTGAGCCCGTTTAGTCTGAGGAGGAAGATGGATGAATTTTACTTTTAAAAACATGGAATAAACTAGAAAATTCGCAGAGATTGAGTGTGAGCAGCCGCCAAGATGCACGCGCATACAATGTTTACAATCGCGTCTACTTGAACAACCATCGTATTTGTTTACGGTACAATGTTTTAGTGCAAACTAAAACATTATTTCTAAAACAAACTGTAAGTCATGCATTAACAGATGAAATAACTTTGTTTAATGTAATAACAGTGTGAACATCAAGTTCTGAATCTATTTTTAAATAAAAAGTCTCTAAAACTGTCACTCTTCTACTTTTCTCAAATTCGAGCCCTACTCGGTACTAACTACAACGTATTACCGAGGTTTGATGTAATGACGCACAGCAACTTATCACAGCTTACGAAAGTAAGATATGTAACATGAAATTCCATGTCTATCGTGGGAGCACGCGAACTACTGAGACATGTACAGATACGTACTTAAATATGGGAGGGCCTGCGTTACAGGAGAGTCTGCAAAGAGCAAAGAAGGTGAACAGGGGCAAGCAAAATCGATGACGTAAGTACAGTGCTTTAAAAATAAGACAAATATAGAAGTTCGGGGCATTCAAATGACTTCCAAAGACACATAAGAGAAAGATACGTAAAAAGGAGTGATTAACAAGGAAATAAAGACAACACAAAACTCTCAGAGACCCTAAGACGAAAGCGAGTGATGACAAACAAGTGGAATCAGCAAATGCGTCTCTGCACCCAAACAGTATGTTTGCACGATGTGAAGCCTGAGGTACTGTATGTGACCTGTTGTTTACAATAAAGATTTTAACGCCAGCTGACAGAGATACTGCAGTATTTTCGAAGAACGTAGGTAGGCTGTGGAGCATCAACTACTGAAAACACGTCTTTCTTCGGTTATTCTTTAAGCACGTCTTCATTTCGTACTGCCTACGTAATTTTTTTCTTCAACAGTACATTTCAGGTGCTTCTTGTAGAACGGTATGACAACACAAATGAAGAATCAGATTTATTTAGTTACTTTTTCATATTTCGACTGGGCAACGTTTTTCCATCGTAGAATAATGTGCTTCACAGAATGGTATCCCGTGCACCCACATGCGGAACGCGGAAAGGTAGCGCTTTGATGGTCGTGCGGCAATGACAACACACTGGATACCAGGGCGTAGCTCCACGCCTATGACGACAATTTGTGCGTCAGCTTTAATAGAGACAGAAGAATTTACTGGAAAACATGAAGTCACAAATAGAGGATTAATCATATGCTGTTTTGTTTGAAAAAGAACTGCAGCAGTACTACACAGTATGTGGAAGTGCTAGACTAGGGGATGGAGTACCTGACGGCTACGTGTGTGGAGGCGGCGGGGCGACAATAATCCGGCCGCCATAGCACGTCTGGAAACCGATGCTACTGTCAAGATACTAAAAAAACACCGATGTACACGACAGTCTCTGTGAGACTTGAGTTTTTTGCTATGTATACAATGTTCGTGTAGCTAACGGGAATGCAGCCGGGTGACGTCGTCGACAACCGCCGATTTTTCGATAGTTGACCACCGTGTTATTACCAAGACAAAATTGCAGCAAGTAATCTCTGTGCAAGGGAATTTTAAAACTCGGTTTGGAGAGCAGTTTTGCAAAGGTAAAGCAGACACACGCACACACACACACACACACACACACACACACACACACACACACACACACACACACAAACACAGTATACACCAGCGCCACCACACAAAGACGCCTAACGCCAGAAACCCAGTGAAGTGGTGCAGTGGGTAGCACACTAGACTCGCATTCGCGAAGACAACGGTTCAAACCAGCTTTCGTCCATCCTGAGTTGGATTATCCATGCTTTCCTAAATCGATTTAGCAACTGTCGGGATGGTTCCTTCGAAAGGGCACGGACGCTTTCCTTCTCTGCCCTTCCCTAATCCGAGCTTGTGCTCCGTCTCTAACGTCCTCTTTTTCGACGGGACGTTAAAAATTTATCTCCTCCTCCGACGCCAGAAATTACCAATAGTGACAATACTAAAAGAGGGTGACATAGAAATAACTCTGTCCCTTTAGTTTTTGCCAAGGGAGAGAGAATAATTTCATGCAGAATTTAAACTAAAACCTCCATCTCTATTTACAAGGTTACAAGGCGTCCTGCAGATTGTAAGATGGGTTCTCTGACATATCGTGTAACAAAACATTAGTTGAAACTTCCTGGCAGATTAAAACTGCGTGCCCGACCGAGACTCGAACTCGGGACCTTTGCCCTTCGCGGGCAAGTGCTCTACCAACTGAGCTACCGAAGCACGACTCACGCACGGTACTCACAGCTTTACTTCTGCCAGTATCTCGTCTCCTACCTTCCAAACTGTACAGAGACTCTCCTGCGAACCTTGCAGAACTAGCACTCCTGAAAGAAAGGATATTGCGGAGAGATGGCTTAGCCACAGCCTGGGGGATGTTTCCAGAATGAGATTTTCACTCTGCAGCGGAGTGTGCGCTGATATGAAACTTCCTGGCAGATTAAAACTGTGTGCCCGACCGAGACTGGAACTAGGGACCTTTGCCTTTGCCTGTGGCTAAGCCATGTCTCCGCAATATCCTTTCTTTCAAGAGTGCTAGTTCTGCAAGGTTCGCAGGAGAGCTTCTGTAAAGTTTGGAAGGTAGGCCCTGTGGTATTTGCCTTTTTAGTTTAAGAGGAATTAACCATAATAGATCCAGTAGTTTGCGTACGAGAGAGAGAGCTGAGTCCATGTGACGAAAGTTCAGAAATAATCTTTACCAAAGCAAGGTTGCGAAATGAGCGACGGAGAGTTGAGCACCAAGCAAGTAATAATAGCTAAACCGGTGCAGCACACACAAGAGCCACCGGCCGGAGCGAGTGTCACCGAAATATCAAAGAACGCTCACTATTAGAAGGGTAGCGGCAGGTCTCAAGCTCTGCGTTCGACCAAGCATGGCAAGCAAGCCGGGCAAATGTCCGCTCAATCCACTTATTAGAAGTCCGTCACGTCGCATTAACTGTCAGAGAACTCTGTACATACCACGCCAGAACACCGGGAAAGTTGGTTATGCTAACCTAAAACAAGCACGCTCAGCATCGTTCGCCGTCCTCTGCAGAACTCCTCCAAAGCCTCCGCCCGACTATCACCTCCACCGTCCCTCCGCCAGAGAGCACCAACTCTCCATAAAACCAAAACTGATGCTCAAGCTCACCGGGTACGAGGTATCGACCTCACCACATGGCTCAATGTTTATTGTTGTCGAAAAGAAATTTGCTTAATGTGAATGAGGAACAATTAGCAAACAAATGTTCTTTTGAAAAGACGTAGGTGTGATGTCAGTAACTCACCTGGAGCGGTTGTTATCAGTATTGCCCTGATTAACAACTGTAGCTTTTCTCCTATCAAGTAGTATGTAGGAAGATTTGAAACTGTCTGAAATTGCTAAATTCTTTAGCTCAGGACAAAGTACCTGCGACGGACGTCTAATATTTAAATCCCCATAATATGCACAACACATCATTAAACGGAACTGTTCACTTACATGCCCCACATCTCCATCTGACGGGCTTTTTTTTTAATTCTTCCTTTCCTAGTTGTATCTAAATTTTAGCTTCTCAGAGTTTATAACTGTTTCTAAGATAAATATTTTGCTCGGCTCATAATCGCAGTATCACACCAAAATGAAACCGTTCAGCATTTTAAACTTCCATTCAGCATCCAAACTGCAATACTTCCACTCAAAAAGTTTCAAGCTACCAGTAGGATGAAGAAAACAGCTGGAACAATCTTCGTGCGTATTTTCAAACAAGTTACACACAGTGCTCCTTGTATTTCCAGCCGGCCGGTGTGGCCGTGCGGTTCTAGGAGCTTCAGTTTGGAACTGCGTGACCGCTACGGTCACAGGTTCCAATCCTGCCTCGGGCATGGATGTGTGTGATGCCCTTAGAGTTCTAGGGGACTGATGACCACAGATGTTAAGTCCCATAGTACTCAGAGCCATTTGAACCACTTTTGTATTTTCCTATCTACCTTTCAAAGATTCAGTCATTTAAAACATTAAATTCAGGAAATAATCTGGCCTGGCGCTTTATAAAAGTATTACATGAGTCCTAGAACTATACAAAGCAATGACTGACGCGTTCAAATAATGCAGACGGGTGATGTTCCCGATAACGGCCGATCCTGTCACTTTCAAGGCAAAATTGCACCAAGTAACCGATGAGCAAGGAAAATTAAAACCTCTGTTCGCAGAGCAATTCCTTGAAGATAACACATACTGTAAAAACTCGTACCACTACACACGACAGAAGTTACCGATCATGAAACTACTGAAGTACGGGTGTGCTAAAAATAACTCTGCCCTTCTGTTTTATACAAGGGAGGAAGAACAGGATTCCATGCCGAATTTAAGCAAAAACCGCCATCTCTTCTTATAAGCTAATTACTAATTTAATTTCAACTGCTTGAAAATGGTTCAAATGGCTCTGAGCACCATGGGACTTAACATCTGAGGTCATCAGTCCGCAAGGACTTAGAACTACTTAAACATAACTAACCTAAGGACATCACATACATCCATGCCCGAGGCAGGATTCGAACCTGCGACCGTAGCGGTCGCGCGGTTCCAGACTGAAGCGCCTGCAACCGTTCTGCCATCAGCCGCCGGCTCAACTGCTTCCTTAGTAACACTATCTCAAAAGCTCCAAGTGCATGCCAGAACTGATAGGACGACCGGTGTCAAGGCAATGTGCAGTAATAGCTGATATGCACGGCTATTGTAAGCATGTATCCCGGTTATGCTCAGTACACCGGTCCTCCACAGATCTATGCGTATGACCACAATATGAGACGCCACAACTGCAAGGAATATAATAGACATCCGCCTTACGCAAACCATCAGTGGAAGGCAACTAGAAACCGCCACTGGAATCACTTCCCTAGACGCTCATGCGGTGGATCTCTCTGACGAGACTTCCCCCATGACAAGACCTGCCGTAAGGCAGAAGACAAAGTTTTCGGTTATGGAAAACAAGATTATACTTAGCGGAGCATGAAAGGACCCTAATCTTAGATGATTAAACACGTTTCACACCATATTCCCGCAAAATATGACCAGTATTGTTGGAGATGCTTCCTTTGTAAGGCAGAAAGGCAGTAAACCTTGGTCCCAACTCGCTATTATCATCACTCATCCGGTGAAAGTTTGGTAGATAGCGCAATGCACGTCTGATCTGCCTTCCGCTACATCCATTCTGACGTAAGATGACCCAAACATGGTTTAACTCTGCTGACAATCTCTCAGGGCCTGAAGTGACGTGAGCTCTGTGAACAAAGGTACGAAGCACCTAGCTTGACGCCTATGACGACAATTTGTACGTCAGCTTTAATAGAGACAGAAGAATTTACTGGAAAACATGAAGTCACAAATAGAGGATTAATCATATGCTGTTTTGTTTGAAAAAGAACTGCAGCAGTACTACACAGTATGTGGAAGTGCTAGACTAGGGGATGGAGTACCTGACGTGTTCAACGCAAATTCTCTATCCAATCATTTGTTCACAGTTGAGGTAACCCAGTAGCAGGTGCATCGTACCTTGAAAAGAGACCTTACGGTGTCTGGATCGCTTGATTAACTTCAATATGAAATTTTCTAGAGATAATGTTTTTGTTCTGATGCTGTTAAATTTATCATGCCGGCTTCTGCTCTAACCTTGAGTACAGTGCGTTTTGACATGGGCCTGTGAACTATTGTTTTATCCATGTTTTATTTAACAGATGTTTTATGTATGTTATACTTGAAACGGTGTTAACTTATGCCTTGTCGCCGCGGATCGGGTGCCCGAGGTCTACCTCGGAGTGTAATGTACCGACCGTGGACTTTCACCTCGATCTCGTACCGTGCCAGTTCCTCGTAATTTGTGGTCTAAGAGAACTTTTTCAGTCAATTACTTTGCTTGGAAGTCTGGAAGCATAAAGAGAATACACATATTGCATTGTTAAATAAGGAAAGGTTTAATGCATGAAACGAGTAAACTACTTTTCTAACTCTTTGGTACATAACACAATTTGATTTTTTAATGCAAACGAATCTTGTAGAGTTTGACTGTTTTAGTAAAAAAATATTGAATGCCTGAAATTAGTGACATGCTTCTTGTAATACATTTGGAACATAATGCAAAATATAATGGGTTAACCTTTACTAATATTACATTGTTTTAAAAGGTAAAAAATTTGATTCATGCAGTTAGCAGATGTTTACTGTCGAAAGATAGGACCTAATGAAAATCTGTAACATATTGTTTTGCAGTATTTTTGGAAATTTTTGGTAAGGACTATGGGATGTCATCGATACCTAGGCTTACGCGCTACTTAATCTAACGTAAACCAACTAACGCTAAGGACAATACACACACACACACACACACACACACACACACACACACACACACACATGCCTGAGGGGGGACTCGAACCTCCGAAGTGGGGAGCCGCGCGAACCGTGACAAGGCGCCCAAGACCGCACGGCTACCCCGCGCGGCAGGTTTGCATTATTGTAATAATAAATTCGTGCTGTTGACTACGTCCCCTCATTAATTAACGACCTTTCTAAACCTCCAGATCTGAATAGTGCAGAGCAAATAGGGGGTGCACTGTGATGAACTGCTGTCAGAAAGAGCCACAAAGGATCTTTGTAAACATCTGAAGTTAAAAGATCTGCAATTAGCTGTTCTGATGTTGAAGAGTTTTCCACTTCTCTTTATAATTTAAATTGTTTAGCTTCGTGTTCAGAAACTATTGCATGTTTCGCATCCAGTTTTGTGACAAATGACTACCTTTAGTTTTCGCCTTGAAAACGAACTAAAAAATGTTGTAATTTAATCTCAAAGATACAAGAAGAAAATTTGTTCGACTGTTATACCAGAGCAATACTCTAAAAACTTTTTTATCATTGAGAGACAGAGGACTAATTTTCGAGATTCTTTTATTACTTCTAGCATTAACTACCTTTTTGTTCTGATGTGCTGGCGTAAAGACGTACTGCATAGTCTCATGTCTATGTTTGTGTTAAATGAAGGTGTTAAATGATGAAAAATGTGTTTTATAATTTCTGTCAAGATCAAGCCTAAATCCCATTCCAATGGAGTACAAATTGTTCTGTTAATTCGAGAAGGCGAATTTTAGATGGAGGCGACGATCTTTATGACGGCGCTGCTCAACAATAGAGGTACGTGATTGTGCTCACTACTTTCCTTTGGTGGCCGCTAAGATTAATTTTGATGTGTTTTTGCCGAGACATTCAGAACCTGCAATCTTCCTTTTCGTATAAAAATAGGAGTCCGATTGAAAAAGAAATATTCTTAAATTTAAATAATTGCAATTCTTTTACCCAGGCCGCGGGGAATGATAGAACGTACGTGCCTCTACCCTGATTGTACGTTCGCAATCTCCGAGTGTGTTATGAAGTAATTATTTTACACACAAAAAATTAAGATACATCTTTCTCCTCAGACCGCAACCACTCGTACGTGAATGTACGTACACTCTGAATGCGTCTAGTCAGTCGTGCGCACTGTTCTAAAGCTTTTCTGTTAATATTCTGTGGATTGCATCTCCGCAATTAATTTTTGTTTATGCCACAAATCGCACTTCACGCGAAGTATTTATTACGCAAGTTTCAGGCTCCATTTAATGTCAAAAAAATCCGAAGTACGGCTGACTAAGCAAACCGCTACAATAATTTCATATCTCTACAACTACAATAACAAAAATAAAACAAAAAGAATAACAGAGAGGGTACGTTACAGCCTTTTGTATAACCAATGTCGCATAATCCTCAGAAAATAGGTTATCAATTCTGAATTTACCTACTTTTATCACCCTAGCACGTAAAAGTCTATTCGTCACTCTTATTCTACTTATATAGTTCATCACTCTTATTCTATTTATATAGTTCATTTGTTAGGACTACATATTTTCATAAACAAAGGCACTTATTTACAATGGTAATTCAGTCTGAAGCACCGAACGTCGCGATGTAGTTGGGCGTGGTATTCCAATAAACGCCTCATATGAAGCCCGCTATAAAACGGCAATGAACCCTGGGACAACAGCGTTATGGCGAAGGCAAAGAAGCGTCTTATTATACCCACGACGCAGTAACGTTTTCTTCCGATTGTTTCGAGGCTGTTAAACGTTATTACAACCCATGGAACTGAAACAATGAATGCATATTTTGCCTACATACAGCAGCGAAAAAGCATTTCATTGGTGTCGTGAAACGATATTATTGGTTCTAGAATTACTGTTCTGTGGCGTGAACAATGAAGAGGACTGCAGTAAAAGCCGGTGACGATAGGTGTCTGTTTTAGGACGGGTTTTATGGGGTACTTCTGCATACGGTAAACACGTTTAATGCCATTCATATTCACACTACTCATTGTCGTTCCAGTTGCGTTATCGACCTAGCGGAAGTTATCGTCAAGTTGACACTATGTCTGTTAGGAACGTTTTCAGTAGGTGTCTGTCAGGTACTCCGCATATTATGTACATGTATTTCACCTATTGTTATTTACATTTCAATTACGGTTTCTTTCTGTTGTGCAGTGTCTTCGGGTCCTGATCATGGTGTTTGTTGCTCGAACTGTCCACTGGTATACTGCCGGTTCATAGTTTCCAACGGGCACACCTCAAAACCGTGTTCCGAAAAAACGGGTACTCGAAATGGCAGATTAGACGCGCTGTCCGTCCCACCACCACAGCACAACCTGTGGAGACGGATGAAGTCACGGAAGAAAAGGTAGCCACTGCTTTTATTCCGTACAATGGTGCACTATCGGGGAAAATAGGTCGTATATTAAAGAAACACCGAGTCAAAACCGTCTTCTGCCCACCCAATAAAACACGGGCATTACTGGGAAGTGTGAAAGATGACCTCGGCTTGAGGAAGGCCGGCATATACCAAATTCCCTGTGAGTTTGGGAAGACTTATATCGGACAAACAGTACGCACCATCGAAGATCGTTGCCGAGCACATCAAAGGCACACTCGACTGAAATATCCAAATAAGTCGGCGGTAGCAGATCACTGTTTGTCCGAGAAACAGGAGATGGATTATGAGCGTACCAAGATCCTGGCTCAGACCTCTAAATATTGGGACAGCATTATAAGGGAGGCTATAGAAATTCGCACCAGGGAAGATCTTACCAACCGAGATTGCGGCTACAATCCCAGCAAGGCTTGAATGTAATTAAGAAAACTCTCAGCAAGAAGTACGAACTGGCGACCAGGGCGGACGTAGCAAGTACATCTACGCTACGACAGATTCCGACGCCCACGTCTTCGCGACCGCCGGCGCGCGGGCGCGGACGGCAAAGAGAGTGGCCCGCGGGGGGGGAGGGGATTTAAATCGGCCGCCCGCCCTCAGAAGTTCAGTTCGTCAGCGCACCTGACGATGGCGACACGTCTGATCGCCGAAATATTGTGCTCGTTGGACACTATGAACCGGCAGTGTACCCGTGGACTGTTCGAGCAACAAATACGCCGGGAGAAACAGAATCACATGGTGTTTGTTGTTTTCAAGTGACACACTTAACAAAGCTAGCAGCTGTAAAAGTCGGAGACCTTTCCTAAACTGAAAGGGCGCAGTGCAAATAGATTTCCACACAATATGGCTATCAAAAGCTTTGAAGAAAGTATTAATAGCCAAGATTGCATTCAAAATTATTTGCTCCTCATGAACGGTTTCAACAGTTAAGACTGTCATCTTCTTATTTTTTTAAAAACAAAAATGTTGCTGTTATACGTCCTGCACTATTTTGTATGTACCACACGTACCATTTTGACTTTATAGTGGGTAGTATCTAGCACATTCCTAAAAGCTTTGTTAAAAATACATGCTACATACTACCCACTATATTGTCAACACGGCATGTTGTCATCGTCGTCGTCGGCTGATACTCGTATCCGAGTTTTCATTTCTCTCCTGATATTTCCTTTGTAAAGGTTAAGGCGTGGAAATGTCTTTGATGGCTTAGTAGCCCAATCCTAGCGTGGAACATGCGACGACAGAAATTACAAATGATTGAAGGTGGCGGATGTGGATCGGCCTGGAGGAGTTTATGTCTCTGGCGTTTGTCATTCTCGAGTCTTCGACGTTCCCGCTCAAAGTTCTGAAGAGCATTTGAGGTAGTTGAGCGCAAGCGACTGCGATCCTCTGCTATGGTGGACCAGTTACTCTGATGGATGTTTAAGGTTTTTAGATTTTTCTTATACTGTCCTTATAGCGTTTAAGAGGGGCAACTCGCGGCCTTTTACTTGTGCTCACTTCACAGTACAAGATTTGAGGTGGAAGCCTGTCGTCTCTCATCTGTTACACATGACCAACCCATCTTAGTTGGTGTCCAATAATAATAGCTTCTATACTATCATCCTATTTCATGCTCATGATGTATCTTAGCTTCTCTTGGTTGAAGCGTTTTAGTTTCTTGAGATCGCGGCGATACAATGTCCAGCTTTCGCAACCATAGAGCAGCGTTGAGATGACAACAGCTTTATACACTATTAGTTTGTTGTATAGTGTTAGGTCTTTATTCAGGAAGACACGTTTTCTGAAACGACCAAATGCTACGTGGGCAGCACGTATCCTGTTCTCCACATCTTTTTCAGATGAGTAATTAGATGACAATATGTTTCCTAGATTAGGGAAATGGTCCACTTGTTCAAAGGGTGTATCAGAAATGGATGTGCTGTGCAATTACCTTTGTCTTTTGAATAGAGCCGGCTGCGGTGGCCGAGCGGTTCTAGGCGCTGCGGCCGGAACCACGCGGCTGGTACGGTCGCAGGTTCGAATCCTGCCTCGGGCATGGACGTGTGTGATGTCCTTAGGTTAGTTAGGTTTAAGTAGTTCTAAGTCTAGGGGACTGATGATCTCAGATATTAAGTCCCATAGTGCTTAGAGCCATTTGAATCTTTTGAAAATTTATGGAAAGACCAGATCGTTTGTATACCTTGCTGGAACAATTAACAGACTGCTCCATCGCTGCAGCTGAATGAGATGGAGAGGCACTGTCGTTACCATACTGCAGCTCTGTTACCCCAGTGGTACTTGTGTACTTTTTTGAGTGGAGCCTGGATTAGTTCAGTAATCCTCAATCGAACCTGTACTTTAGTTCTACCCTAGCGTTGTTCACAGATGTCTCACAAAGCATAGCTGCCAGGTACAAGGCAAATAATGCTGGTGCAAGAACGCATCCTTGTTTGAGCCCACTCGTTACTGGGAATTCATTAGGTGTTTCATTCTTGCAGATGACCTTCCCAGTCAACTCATCATAGAGAGCTTTAATCAGGCTAACCAAGTGTTCAGGGCAGCCCAGACATTTTAAGACCATCCACTTGACTTCTCTGGAAAGTGTATCAAAGGCCTTTTCTAGGTCGTAAATAAACTAATAATAAAGGCTTTTGTTGTTCTCTGCAATTCTCCTGCAGTTGTCGTGCACAAAAAATCATGTCAATCGTCCCTATTGATGTGCGAAATCCGCACTGACACGCAGGAATCACAGTCTCTGAAAGTGTCTGATGGCGATATAAAAGGATTCTGGCAAAAATTTTACCAGAGATAGAGAGCAAGGATATTCCATCGTAGTTACCACAGATGCTTCTATCGTCTTTCTTGAAGATGGTGACGATTGCTGAATTCTTCATGTAGGCTGGTACCTTGCGGGTTTCCCACAATAATACATGTGAACTATCAAAAAGTAACAGGACATATAACTCTTTTTTTTTCAAGGTCAGAAGATGATGGTCTTAATGATGAAACCGGTCATCAGGAATAAATAGTATTGAATACGACCTTGGTTATCAAAAGTTTCCTCAAACCAAATACAGATCGCTCGTTTCCTCCTCTAATTATCAGTAATTACAAGGTTGTAAATGGATTGGTGTAACGGTGTCTAATTGTTGATGCATGCTAAAATGCGTGTACTTGCAGGCGCATAAATACGAAAGTCAGCATTTTCCGTCACAATCAACGGGCTGACAAGGAGACCACATGGCAATCGGATTTTTGTATATTTTTGTTTGTATGATACGGGAAGTCCAGAAATCAAATATCGACTTCGCAGTTTTCAGGGTGTCATTCCTACTACAAATTACGACAGATATTGCGACAGGAAATGTGACCTTACTGCAAAGTGCTCGTTAACTGGACAGGCAATGTGAGACAGATCTCCGATCGATGAAAGTTTTAAACAAAAGTGCATATTCAACCAGCTTTCTGTGAAAAATAAAATACATAAAGGTGAAAATATTTAATTTGTAATGCTTCATTAACTTCATCGTTAATTATCACTAATCTTTTATACGAAGATCTATTATTAAGAGTTTATATTTGCCATGAAAATTGCATATTTGAGTGCGATATGTAATTAGAATTACATTTCTAATAAAAATGACAGTTAAGATACGTGTTAAAGAGCTTATATTTAATGAATTTTATATTTAAATGACATGGGTATTCGACCTGAATGACAACAGAAATGTTGAACGAAACAAGATTCGAACCAGCGACACAGCGATTATTAGTCTCGAGCGTAACCGATTATTTTTCATCTTCGTGTGCTTTGCGCTTCACAGATATGCTCGTAGAACATGCATATCTGATTGCAAATTTACATCTTCGAGGAATCCTCTACTGTGCCAACCTCTTCATCTCAGGGTAGGACTTTCAACTTATGTCCTCAGTTGTATGCTGGATGTATTCCAACTTCTGTATTCCTCCACAGTTTCTACTTTCTACAGCTCCATGTAGTACCATGCAAATTATTCTTTGACATCTTATCAGATGTCTCTTCATCTTGTCAGTGTTTTCCGTATGTTTCTTTCCTCGTCGATTCTGTGGAGAACTGCCACATTCCTTACCTTATCGATCCACATTCTTCTGTAGCACCATATCTCAAATGCTTCGATTCTCTTCCAGTATTCTCACAGACCAAGTCTCCCTACCATACGATGCTGTGCTCCATAAGCACATTTTCAAAAATTTATTCCTCAAATTTGATACTACAGTCTGATCAATATTACTTGATAGTCAACTATTTACGCGATGGAACTGGTTTCCGCCAATCAGAGCGCTCGACGTTACGCCCGAACCGTTCGCCGTTGCAACAGCCGGTCAATTAACTTCTAATTCCTCACCCAGCATGGTTTCTTGATGTGTTTGGATCCCGACTTATGAGTCAGTCACTTTTATTTCGTATTTCAAGACACATGGTAACCACACCAAAAACAACACACACCCAAAACGATGTTAATGACATACAAGCGTTTGATACGCAACACTAATTAAACGCCGGCCGGTGTGGCCGTGCGGTTCTAGGCGCTTCAGTCTGGAACCGCGTGACCGCTACGGTCGCAGGTTCAAATCCTGCCTCGGGCATGGATGTGTGTGATGTCCTTAGGTTTTTGTTGTTGTTGTGGTCTTCAGTCCTGAGACTGGTTTGATGCAGCTCTCCATGCTACCCTATCCTGTGCAAGCTTCTTCATCTCCCAATACCTACTGCAACCTACATCCATCTCAATCTGCTTAGTGTATTGATCTCTTGGTCTCCCTCTACGATTTTTACCCTCCACCCTGCCCTACAATGCTAAATTTGTGATCCCTTGATGCCTCAAAACATGTCCTACTAACCGATCCCTTCTTCTAGTCAAGTTGTGCCACAAACTTCTCTTCTCCCCAATCCTATTCAATACCGCCTCATTAGTTATGTGATCTACCCATCTAATCTTCAGCATTCTTCTGTAGCACCACTTTTCGAAAGCTTCTATTCTCTTCTTGTCCAAACTATTTATCGTCCATGTTTCACTTCCATACATGGCTACACTCCATACAAATACTTTCAGAAACGACTTCCTGACACTTAAATCTATACTCGATGTTAACAAATTTCTCTTCTGCAGAAACAATTTCCTTGCCATTGCCAGTCTACATTTTATATCCTCTCTACTTCGACCATCATCAGTTATTTTACTCCCTAAATAGCAAAACTCCTTTACTACTTTAAGTGTCTCATTTCCTAAACTAATCCCCTCAGCATCACCCGATTTAATTTGACTACATTCCATTATCCTTGTTTTGCTTTTGTTGATGTTCATCTTATATCCTCCTTTCAAGACACTGTCCATTCCGTCCAACTGCTCTTCCAAGTCGTCCTTTGCTGTCTCTGACAGAATTACAATGGCATCGGCGAACCTCAAAGTTTTTACTTCTTCTCCATGAATTTTAATACCTACTCCGAATTTTTCTTTTGTTTCCTTTACTGCTTGCTCAATATACAGATTGAATAACATCGGGGAGAGGCTACAACCCTGTCTCACTCCTTCCCCAACCACTGCTTCCCTTTCGTGCCCCTCGACTCTTATAACTGCCATCTGGTTTCTGACAAATTGTAAATAGCCTTTCGCTCCCTGTATTTTACCCCTGCCACCTTCAGAATTTGAAAGAGAGTATTCCAGTTAACGTTGTCAAAAGCTTTCTCTAAGTCTACAAATGCTAGAAACGTAGGTTTGCCTTTTCTTAATCTTTCTTCTAAGATAAGTCGTAAGGTTAGTATTGCCTCACGTGTTCCAGGTTAGTTAGGTTTAATTAGTTCTAAGTTCTAGGCGACTGATGACCTCAGAAGGTAAGTCGCATAGTGCTCAGAGCCATTTGAACCATTTTTTCTCTTTTCTGGAATAGTTTCTTTAATTTTCCCATAGACTGTATCTATCTGTTCCCTGGTGATATATACTTCTAAATGCTTACAATTACCCAGTAGCTATTCCTGTTTCGCCATTTTGCACTTACTGTCAATTTCACCTTTTTGGCCGTTTGTATTCCCTTTCTTCTTCTTCTTCTTTCATCAATTAGTTGTGATAAGACTAAAATAACGTATGATCAGCTCACCGAAAAGCATGGGGTGTTATCTGTAAGATAAATATGATAACACAGAAGCATTTGTTGAATTTTTATATTTATGGAAATTAGAAACAGCGAATGCATGGATTGAAAAATAAATAAACAGGAGAGTGACAGCACACTGGGGCGCTGTTGGCAAACTAAGAAACGTTTTCGTAGCTTAACTTCTTGTATGTGTAAAAAATGAAGCTTCACAATCAATGTGACTTACCAGATGGAATTTGACAGTGACGCACGTACTTTCAGTGAGTAAATCACGCTAAAACTAAAGCTCGCACCTCCAAGCATCGGAAGGAAAGCAGGCAGACTAACATTTAATATACTGTCGACATTGAGGTAATTAGAGGTTGGCGAGCAGTGTGGAAACGCCTGTTCTAAATTACTATGAGAAACAGGAAAAGCTAAGAAATGAATTAGGGAAAAGATTCGACTGGAAGAGGTAATTATGACTGTAATTAAAATGAAAGGGATACGTGCGAAACATGAAGCAAGACAAGTGGATGGTATTACTACGAGGAAGTCGTTTGCTTTAGTCGAAGAGACATGAAAAGGTCGAGATGAGGAGTTACAGAAAGTTGTGTCATGTAGGTGCTTTCCCACGATGGTGATAATGAATGGAAAAGTCCTGACAAGGCTTTTATACAGCAGCGGTTGTCAAATGGCTGTTTTACCTCTGCCGTACGCATAGCCTTTGCTCTTGATGAGTGAAATAACATTGACACCTGCGAAAGAGGTGAACCTGTTCTGCAAATCACTATCGCAAGCAATGAGCCCTGGCGATATCTGCTTAATACGTAATGAGTTAGGCTGTCATAAAAAAGATGAGTGTGATGGAACTATGCCACTGTCACAGATTCGATGGATATTTGTTTGCTTTACATCCGAAAACTTTCAAATACTATTTATGCCATTCATAAAGTTAAATTTCTCGAAAGTCCTGGCTAGTGGTTTCTCTCAGTATAATAAACACCGCCTGACAACTGCCTTCTTGCGACTACCGCAGCTGCTGTTGGGTTAGTTAAGACCGTTTCACAAATTTTAATAGAGGTCGAAAATCGCTGACGCAGGGCAGTAAATCTTCAGGTGTAACTAATGAGGGTGGTCAAAGTCAGTACTCTCCACGCACTGTCTATAACGCACCGATAGTAAAGGACTGTTATACCATCACCAGTACTTACATTTTTAATGAAGAACGAATCCTCTGCAAAACCATTTTCGTCATACACTACTGGCCATTAAAATTGCTACACCAAGAAGAAATGCAGATGATAAACGGGTATTCATTCGACGAATATATTATACTAGAACTGACATGTGATTACAGTTTCACGCAGTTTGGGTGCATAGATACTGAGAAATCAATACCCAGAGCAACCACCTCTGGCCGCAATAACGGCCTTGATACGCCTGGCCATTGAGTCAAACAGAGCTTGGATGGCGTGTACAGGTACATCTACCCATGCAGCTTCAAAAAGATAAGACAGTTCATCAAGAGTAGTGACTGGCGTATTGTGACGAGCCAGTTGCTCGGCCACCATTGACCAGACGTTTTCAGTTTGTGAGAGATCTGGAGAATGTGCTGGCCAGGCCAGCAGTCGAACATTTTCTGTATCCAGAAAGGCCCGTACAAGACCTACAATATCTGGTCGTGCATTATCCTGCTGAAATGTAGGGTTTATCAGGGGTCGAATGAAGGGTACAGCCACGGGTCGTAACACATATGAAACGTAACGTCCACTGCTCAAAGTGCTGTCTATGCGAACAAGAGGTAACCGAGACGGGTAACCAATGCCGCCCCATAGTATCACGCCGGGTGATACGCCAGTATGGCGATGACGAATACATGCTTCCAATGTGCGTTCACGGCGATGTCGCCAAACACGGATGCGACCATCATGATGCCGTAAACAGAACCTGGATTCATCCGAAAAAATGACGTTTTGCCATTCGTGCACCCAGGTTCGTCGTTGAGTACACCATCGCCGGCGCTCCTGTCTCTGATGCAGCGTCATGGGTAACCGCAGCCATGGTCTCCGAGCTGATAGTCGACGCTGCTGCAAACGTCGTCGAACTGCTCGTGGAGATGGTTGTTGTCTTGCAAACATCCCCATCTGTTGACTCAGGGATCGAGACGTGGGTGTACGATCCGTTACAGCCATGCGGTTAAGTTGCCTGTCATCTCGACTGCTAGTGATACGAGGCCGTTGGGATCCAGCACGGCGTTCCGTATTAACCTCCTGAACCCACCGATTCCATATTCTGCTAACAGTCTTTGGATCTCGACCAACGAGAGCAGCAATGTCACGATATGATAAACCGAAATTGCGATATGCTACAATCCGACCTTTATAAAAGTCGGAAACCTGATGGTACTCATTTCTCCTCCTTACACGAGGCATTACAACAACCTTTCACCAGGCAACGCCGGTCAGCTGCTGTTTGTGTCTGAGAAATCGGTTAGAAACTTTCCTCATGTCGGCACGTTGTTGGTGTCGCTCCGGCGCCAACCTTGAGTGAATTCTCTGAAAAGCTAATCATTTGCATATCACAGCATGTTATTCCTGTCGGTTAAATTTGGCGTCTGTAGCACGTCCTCTTCGTGGTGTAGCAGTTTTAATGGCCAGTAGTGTAATTAATTCAAAGGACCACATCTCCCTCTGAATGACTCAGCTTAACGTAGAATACTTCAAACCTGAATGAATAAACTTCTTGTAGTTACGTTTTCCCTCCCGACCTACTAGGAAATCAAGGCGGGATACTCATACAATCACATGTACTGTTACAAATGTGGAATATATACGTATATGACTATAAATACACATATAACAGATCGATGTAATATTTATGATTACTGAGGTCTACAATTACGTTGTTAAGTGTATTCGTTGTGTACGATGTAGTATTTTCCAAGCATCAAGTGAGTAGATATGTTATACCAATGTATATTACGTGTTCGGTGTTGCATGAAATTTTTAAATCAATTTTTTGTATGTAGATTGAAGTGGCGAGTGCAAATTAGTACCAAGGTCAGGAATGTAACCTGTGTTTCCTGCTGACTAGGCAGGTGCGTTAGCAATTAAGCGGTTCACACAACTGCATGGCTCACCCTGGCGCGCCTCCTTCGTCGATTCAAATTCTCACTGTCGCCCTACTCTAGTTTAAATTCCCCCTTACACACGGGCAGAACTGCTAGCATTTCCATCTCCTGGAACACCACCTCAGCATGGAGTGTAAATGGGAGATCCGGCCTGAAACCCAGGTGCAGGTACTTATAGAAATCAAATGACACAATTTCAGAGTCTTTACTGGTCCCATACAGATATGACTTAATATATATAGTCTGAAGCGTGAGCGAAATTTTTTTCCAAGACTGGGAATCGTGCCCAGATCTCCGGTATACTACGCAGATGCGTTAACCACTAAGCCACCTCACAACTGCTCGGGCAATTTGGATTGAGGAGAGAGGCATGTTGGGGTAGTCCGTGCAGCACTGTGAACCGTTGTGCCAAGTGGTTCAGTGGCTAACTCACCTGCCTAATAAGCAGGAGACCTGGGTTCGATTCCGGTCCTTGGTACAAATTTTCACTTGCTGCTTAAGTCTACATACATAATATCATATCTGCATGAGACCAGCATATCTCTGAAACTGTCTCATTTCATCTGTATAAGTACTTGCAGATGGGTTTCGGGCTTGATCCCCCATTTACGTTCGTTGATGAGGTACTATTCCAGAACATGAAGAGCCTCGGCAATTCTCTTCATGTCAGAGAGGTAACTGGGATCGAAGAGAGAGGCGTTCCAAGGTAATCTGTATAGATGTGTGAACCACTATGCAAAGGTGGCTTAGTGGTGAACGCCGACATCCGGCAGTTGGCTGGAGGCGGGTGTGGAGTAACATACACTCGCCTTCCTTCCCACCACGGCCAGGGCGCTGTGGTATGTGATAACTACTGAAAAATTACCCACCCGACAACGTTTACGTGTGATCCAACTTGCCGAGGATCCTCTCTGCCCCAGATGCGCCGCTGTCAACACCGACATGCACCGTTTCATTTGTGATACGGCTGCCAACTGCTGGCTCCTCGCACGGCGCATGTTGCATTGTTGCTGCGACGGACGCCTTAGTCCGTAGAGCCTACCGAACTGATCCACCCCGGCGTCACTTACTTCCCTGCTACTCGTCATAACGCCACGGTGTGGTTTACGGGTAAGGCATTGTCATACTTTATAGTGAGAGCGTTGCAGGTATGTTAGATTATTGGCATTGGCCCTCCAGACCATCGGATTGTACCGGGTGTAAGAAGAGACTGAGATATTGCACATGATGTACTGGGAGCGTTTATAGGCGCTACAGTCTGGAACCACGCTACCGCTACGGTCGCAGGTTCGAATCCTACCTCGGGTGTGGATGTGTGTGCTCTCCTTAGGTTAGCTAAGTTTCAGTAGTTCTAAGTTCAAGGGGACTGATGACCATAGTACTCAGAGCCATTTGAACCATTTGATGGACTGATGAGAGACATAAACGGTAATTATAGTGTGTTTCACCCTCGTTGAACGAGAAGTCGACCAGGACATCGCGCCGTCTGGCTGCTGTCGACACCTCCGAGAAAAAAAAAAGAAAAATAAACAATTACAATTAAAAACGAAATGAACGACAAATAACATATAATAAAGTATTGTACCCCTTCCTTTATCCTTTTATTCTTTTTTTTAATAAAATGTTCAGAGGTATATTTAATTTTTGTTCGTGGGCGGAACGTGAAGTGGTGGCGCACGGCCGTCCTGGTTAGCTTTAGGGTGGAAGTCGCGTTGGCACTAGCTTTGTTTTTGTTTTTAGGTTAGATGGTTTTTTTGAGGTAGTATGGGTGACAAGGAGCCAACTCCTGAAGAGGAAGAAGTCTAAACAGTACATTAAAATCTATTAAGTTAAAAAAATAAATAAATAATTAAAAAAATGTAAAAAAAGAAAAGAAATCGGCTACAGCGTCTCAAAGAAAAAGTGGCTAACATACCTGCCTGGTAAGCAGGAGACCCTCCTTCGATTCCCGGCCTTGGTACCAATTTTCACTTTATTCCTCAATCTGTAAACATAAAATTATGTATGTATGAGACCAGTGAAGTCTCTCAAATAGTGTAATTTCAAGTTAAAATGGAACGTAATAACAAACTGTTGAATACTTCAGATATTGTTTACTTACAACTGTCCAAAGCTGTATGGCAGTATTGAGTGACAATACACTGAATGAAAATACGCCTCAGGAAAACATATGATGTTGATTGCTGTCAATGTAACGTTTAATTTCGTAGTTTAAAAAAATAACTATTGGAATCTTTCTCTTACCACTCCCTCACCTATACTTAGGAAAACTATTTCAGTAATAACCAGGCTGTTACAAAGACGACTGTAGTTATAAAACATGATAGTTCATACACAGTCTTAATTGTTTACAATGTTTGGATAGTACTGTACTATTGCAAAATTCTAACTGCTAGATAGTTCCACACTGCCAATGAAATCATTAGCTATGAAATATAGTTAAGCACTTCTCTCAAGATATTTCAACACTGTTCTTCACAATTAGTCCACTCTTACTCAATGACTGTTAGAAGTCTCTGTTTTGACACGACGCTAAATGAAGATGGAGGCTGGGGGAAAGCTCTGAAGTGCGACGTGGCTCACCTTGCGTAGTAACCCACTGAAGGAAGCTCTTTTCTGCTGTCGTGACGCTGCTGTTCCCTGAAAACTACTGGTGCACAACAGAATGGCCTTTGCTATCTTGCCAATTAGAAATGTAGCTACCAAAATTCACGAAAAATCTCTGAGAGTGCTCTGGCATGTAATCCTGTCACAAAATTCTCACTAAAAAACTTTAAAATTGTATTTGAGCAAGGTTCTGGGCTGGGTTAGGTCTGGTTGGTAAATATTGCTGACACAGCTTTGAAACCTCAACAACGTCATCCGTGTGACTGCGTGTTCAAATGACAGATCTTCTGTTTTATTAATTTTAAATAAAAACCATTCTAACTTTAGCTCTTAGACTGTTAAAGCTCACTTTTGAAATATTTTTTAGTTAAAGAAACCAAACAATAAGTTTCCATTCGTATCACAACCTACAGAACAGGCAAACTTCAGTCTCTTTTCTAAATAAAGTAACAACGGAAATGTTGTTCGAAGAAATCACGGTGTATTTGATTCCTCTTGATGAGGTCTCTTTGGGTACTAGAACGTTCTAGATATTGCCTGATTCATTTTCTCGATGGATTCTGTGATCATATTGAAATAAATCTTCTCTCGTGTAACTTTCAATTCTTCTTTTTCTTCTCTTCTTGAAAATCTTCACCACTTACGCTGTCGTCTTCTGTGTGCAGCCTCGCAATAGTGATGGAGAAACACAGACTTCCTAAAGGGTTCTTAGTTCTTCTAGTCTCTCCTCATAAATTACTGCATTCTCAGTCTGGATACGCTGCACCTGAGATCTTCGAAGTTTCTTCGTTCTCCACTACTACGGAACATGATCTGCCTTCCAGCCAGCTAATTAATTTTTCCACTAATTAACTTCTTGCTTGTGCCCATCCGTCCAATTAAACTAGGGTGCTGCCGTAGATTCCTCTGCTCGTTAACTGTTACTTCTGTGCTGAAATTGTTCTACAAATATGAAACGTTTCCTGCTAAGCCAAAGCTCCCAAAGATACACAGAAGTTACAAATAATTAAACTGAAAGAATCATATAAAAAACTCGTACAATACTGTTCTGTAACTATTCTGTTACATAACCTATGAACTAATTGAAGAAGTAAACTAAAAATAAACTACTGACACTCTTGTGTGAATACAGGGAAGGCTGAAAATACGGCCATTGTCTGGGCCTCCCAATTACAAGAATAATTTGTTACTATTACTACAATTGCTTAATATAACATACATAGGCTACGTACATAGTACTATTAACATAGTTCGTCTGAAACACATGCATTCATGCATTCATTCTTTCATTCATTCCTATCGTAAAGAAAACTGCAGGGCACATCCACCTCTCGGGAAGCTGTCGGCTGTCATGTTTTTAAACTTCGTTTGACATGATCGCTCTCAGTTATTCTGGCTTCTCCGCAGTAGCAGGTGCTCCACAGGCCATGCTTCTTTGTTTAGAAACAGTCTTCCCGCTAATTCTTCTGGCTCTCCAATGCACACATGAACCAACTTCTACTCTTCAAACGTCAGGTCTGGATCTTCCCTGTAATCTCCAATATTCGTCGATGGACTGACTGTATTAAATGCGTTAGAGGTTAAAAACTCACCGATCTTCACTATTTTCTGACGTAACATTATTCCACTGACTCTCTACCATTCACATTGAGAAAACCAAAGTAAAGATGGATAAAACAACATTATAGAACACTTCTTTCAGAACAAACTTTCTAATAAATCTCACTTAATCACTTCCGTAATACTTTCTTAAATGAGTGACATTTATAGTTCCGGCTTCCTCACTGGGATTCTAACGATTTCGATCCAGAGCTCTCATCTCCGATTTGATTGTCTCGGTTTATCAAGGCAGCTTTTCCGTTGAGTGCACTCCTTCTCATATCTTTGCTTGACATCTGCCCTCAACTCTTTAGTTTGTTTTCTGCCTTGATGAGGTATTCACATTCTCCAAAAACAGTGCCCAATGTACTACTACAAGATCCTGCTCTGCTTCAAAGACTCCCGGACTGGTACTCTCATAGTGATGTGACATATATTGATTCCGCATTTGGCTTCGAGGAGTGTACACAGGGCGGTGGTGTACCAACATGTCGTTGCTTTGAGTAATCGTAGTAGACCAAGTGGAGTGGATGAATTTGAATAATTGTAAGAAAAGGTATAATCAGGGGCGTGTATTCTCCTGGAGTAATTAAGTTGGTTTACAACGCCCACGTGCATTCACAACAGGTCAATGCAAGTTTCTTAGAAAAATTAATAAAAATACATTCTCGCAATACACCACTTTCAACAAGACAATAACGCATTTATAGTTCAGGAGAGTATGAAAAGTTTTAATCTACGAAATGAGGGATTCAAAAGATATTGTTCGCTCCTGTATCCAGTTTCTGTACGACAAAAATTGAGCAACCTATTTACGTTACATTTCATCACGCGGAAGGGTATTTTCGGCAGCACGAACGCGGAGGAACGGCAAATTGTCTGTGCAGTACTTCAGCATAAACCTTTGAAATAATCTGTAGATTAATATTCACAGTTGTATCTAATTGATAAGATCTCACCCGATTTCTTCATCATAACAGAAACTTCAAACCAGCTTAGGACAAACCCAGACACTGCAGTTCTGCCTCCCAAATCAAGCAGAACTAATTCGGTGAAAAACACTAGAAGGCGAATGCACACTCGAAACTTACGCACCTTCCGAAAAACGCGAAGGCTTCTCATTGACTACTGCAAATCTAACCTCCAAAGATGCGAAATGCCGCAGTTAAAAGTTCCTATTTCGGCTAATCGAATGTGGCTATAGCAGAAATACACAAACGCAATGATAATATCGCGATTTAATGGAATCAAAAGTATGGTGAGGGAGAAAGTGTATTGATAATCAAGAGGCAACTGTAACCGTAATAGTGTAATGTTGTAACGTTACTTCACTAGATGTCCCTAAAGAATGGTAACAACTTTGATTTAACTTGAATAATACATGGGAACTAATTTGTAGACAGTCAGTTAACTGCGCTTCTCTTACTTCTGCGATTAAAAAAATAAAGTAGCAACACGTAAGCACCAGCAATAGGCACATTTTATGCAATTCAGTAACATTACATAAAACCTTCATGTATTGAAGTGCACCTAAGAGGAATTGAGAATCCCAGGTCCTTCGTCGGCAGTCATGACTGCTTATGCACTTAAAATCTTTGTTAGGTTAGATAAAAAACTTTATTTATACCACTAAAATCGTGAAAGAATATTTGTTTTGCTGCTATCACTAGCGGAAGCTTTTGAAATGTGATGCTACAAGAGAATGTTGGAAATTGGGTGGTGTAATAAGATAAGGAATGAGGAAGCAATCCGCAGAATCGGCGAGAAAAGGAACGTATGAAAACACTGATAAGAATAACGAACAGGATGAGAGAAAACGTGTTAAGAAATCAGGCAATAACAGTCTGATACTAGAAGTAACTGTAGAGGATAAAAACGGTAGAGGAAGCAGAGATTGGGATATACCCAACAAATAATTGAAGACGTAGGGAGCAAGCACTTCTCAGAGATGAAGACATTAGCGCAGGAGAAGAATTCGTGGCAGTCTGCTTCAAGACAGTCAAAAGACAGATGATTAAACAATAAAAAAATAAAAGACAGGAAAGCAAGGAGTAATGTTAGAAGGGAATTACAGTCCAGGAAGAAGAAATAAAAGCATTGCTGTTTGCCAATAAGATTGTAATTCTGACGTAGAAGGCAAAATTCTCGTAAGACCATCAGACCCCATGGGTAGTATCTTGAGAAGGGGTTAGAAAAGGAACAGAAACTAAAACTAGGCTAATGGAATGTAGTCGAATTAAATCATGTGACGCTGGTGGAAATAGATTAGGAAATATAAACTAAAAGATGTCTAAGAGGTTTGGTATTTGGTCATCAAAGTAAATGACGGTGGTCGAAGTGGAGAGGATATGAAACGCGGACTGGCAATAGCAAAATCGCTTTTTTTCAAAAAGAACGTGGAATACCAGTGTAAGCATATTTGTCTGCACTGTAGCCTTGTATATAAATGAAACACATATGGTAACCATTCCAGACAAGAATAGAATAAGGGATTTGAAATGTGGTGCTGCAGATTAGTATCGAAAATTGGATGGATGAAAGGAATAACTAATCAGCAGGTACTGAACCGAACTGAGGAAAAAAAAATTAGGACAGCAACAGTTTCCACTATTTATGTCATATCTGGAGGACTTGGATGTTTAAAACGGTGTTCACCAGATTCTAGGCCTACTTAATTGTAAAAGATATTACTCTTGCTTTGTAGAAAGGATGATGTTATGACTTGCTTAAATATGAAACATATTCCTCAGTAATGGGCATGACGAATACACCGTTTGTAATTTTGGCTCGCAAATGACATGAACTGGCGAATCCAGTTCCAGCTTAAACATTCTTTCAGCAACATTCATGCGGTACACATAACATGATTGTGTATGATTGCATTTGCCAAAATGATGGAAAATGTGGAAACTGTGATCTTAGGTGGCATATGACTTTTATCGGAATGTTTTATATTTTTTTTGGTACTACTTTGAAATGCTCTTTCAATATGAAGTCCATTATCGGCAGATAAATTAACTAATCTCACTTTCGAATGCGAGGTATACTTGGAATTTCATGAATGTTCATTATCATGAATTCCGATATTCCTTTCTCTTCATTTGAATGCATTTGTTTGCCTTACCTTTTATTACAAAAGCTTTGAGATATAAGCTCACAAGGAAAAATTAATAATAAACTTTATTTAATACTTGGCGAATATTATCGCTAGAGATAAATTTACGAAGTTTTGTTTAGAAGAAGTTGCTCTTATATCTTATGAATTTCTTACGACGCAGGAAGCAATTGAGAACAGAAAAAAAGGAGTGCTGAAAGATACAGACAGAGACAGAAAAGTCTCAGAACTCTGAACAGGCAAGCACAAATTTCAGTTTCAATTTCTTAAAAGTGCCCTTTACAATAACGTGTCATCCTATATAGGACTCTTAGCTTCCGATGTATTTCTTCCTTATTATCTATAAACTAATCCTGCAAGAATTGTTCATAAGTCAGGATATTTTCCAGCGCAGCATAATCATTCCTTTTCTCTAATTTTTCTATTCGTTGCTACTGCACAGGCATGATATGTGTATTTTATAAATTTGCACACTCGACCTTGTTTTGTCGGTTACAAAACGTAACGTCTGCTCCATCTCTTGAATCTACGTTCTCTTGCTATCTATCTTTAAAAACTTGAAGTTAATAGGTCTACAAGATAGAACAGCAAATCAGGGAAGAATCTTTCCAGATGTCAAATAGAATTTGATCATTAGTAACTGTTTTGGTTGGGTGTGGGAGGGGGATTAGATTAGTATCTGTTCCAAAGATCATGAATACGATACTTTGTAATGATGGGGAACGTGTTGGGTTAATAAAAGGTGTCTATACAAGATATTACATTACACAAAACTTACATGACACTTCAAATTTTTAATATTATTTGTGGGGTTTGGGGAAATTACCCACTTACTATATCCAAAAATTCATCTAATGAGTAGAAGGAGTTGCCATTAAGAAATTCTTTTAATTTCCTTTTAAATGCTTTATGGCTATCTGTCAGACTTTTGATGCTACACTCCTGGAAATTGAAATACGAACACCGTGAATTCATTGTCCCAGGAAGGGGAAACTTTATTGACACATTCCTGGGGTTAGATACATCACATGATCACACTGACAGAACCACAGGCACATAGACACAGGCAACAGAGCATGCACAATGTCGGCACTAGTACAGTGTATATCCACCTTTCGCAGCAATGCAGACTGCTATTCTCCTATGGAGACGATCGTAGAGATGCTGGAAGTAGTCCTGTGGAACGGCTTGCCATGCCATTTCCACCTGGCGCCTCAGTTGGACCAGCGTTCGTGCTGGACGTGCAGACCGCGTGAGACGACGCTTCATCCAGTCCCAAACATGCTCAATGGGGGACAGATCCGGAGATCTTGCTGGCCAGGGTAGTTGACTTACACCTTCTAGAGCACGTTGGGTGGCACGGGATACATGCGGACGTGCATTGTCCTGTTGGAACAGCAAGTTCCCTTGCCGGTCTAGGAATAGTAGAACGATGGGTTCGATGACGGTTTGGATGTACCGTGCACTATTCAGTGTCCCCTCGACGATCACCAGTGGTGTACGGCCAGTGTAGGAGATCGCTCCCCACACCATGATGCCGGGTGTTGGCCCTGTGTGCCTCGGTCGTATGCAGTCCTGATTGTGGCGCTAATCTGCACGGCGCCAAACACGCATACGACCATCATTGGCACCAAGGCAGAAGCGACTCTCATCGCTGAAGACGACACGTCTCCATTCGTCCCTCCATTCACGCCTGTCGCGACACCACTGGAGGCGGGCTGCACGATGTTGGGGCGTGAGCGGAAGACGGCCTAACGGTGTGCGGGACCGTAGCCCAGCTTCATGGAGACGGTTGCGAATGGTCCTCGCCGATACCCCAGGAGCAACAGTGTCCCTAATTTGCTGGGAAGTGGCGGTGCGGTCCCCTACGGCACTGCGTAGGATCCTACGGTCTTGGCGTGCATCCGTGCGTCGCTGCGGTCCGGTCCCAGGTCGACGGGCACGTGCACCTTCCGCCGACCACTGGCGACAACATCGATGTACTGTGGAGACCTCAAGCCCCACGTGTTGAGCAATTCGGCGGTACGTCCACCCGGCCTCCCGCATGCCCACTATACGCCCTCGCTCAAAGTCCGTCAACTGCACATACGGTTCACGTCCACGCTGTCGCGGCATGCTACCAGTGCTAAAGACTGCGATGGAGCTCCGTATGCCACGGCAAACTGGCTGACACTGACGGCGGCGGTGCACAAATGCTGCGCAGCTAGCGCCATTCGACGGCCAACACCGCGGTTCCTGGTGTGTCCGCTGTGCCGTGCGTGTGATCATTGCTTGTACAGCCCTCTCGCAGTGTCCGGAGCAAGTATGGTGGGTCTGACACACCGGTGTCAGTGTGTTCTTTTTTCCATTTCCAGGAGTGTATTAGGTAAGTGACCAAAGACTTTCATGGCAGCATAATTTACTCCCTTCTGAGCCAAAGTTAGGTTTAACCTTGAGTAGTGAAGATCATGATTTCTCCTAGTGTTGTACCCATGTACACTGTTATTACTTTTGAATTCGTTCTGTTTGTTAATAACAAATTTCATAAGTGAATATATATATTGTGAAGCTACAGTGAAGATCTCTAGCTCTCTAAATGAATGTCTCCAGGATGATCTTGGATGAGCTCCAGCAATTATTCTGATTACACGCTTTTGTGCAATGAACACTCTTTTACTCAGTGACGAGTTACCCCAGAATATGATGCCATACGAAAGCAGAGAATGAAAATAGGCTTGGTATGCTAATTTACTGAGGTGTATATCGCCAAAATTTGGAATGACCCGAATAGCATAAATAGCTGAACTCAAACGTTTCAGCAGATCCTCAGTTTGTTTTTTCCAGTTCAACCCCTCATCAACGCATACACCTAGAAATTATGAATATTCTACCTTAGCTACCGACTTATGTTCGAAGTCTTTATTTATTGATGGTGTCATTCCATTTGCTGTGTGGAACTGTATATACTGTGTTTTGTCAATGTTTAATGAGAGCCCATTTGCAGAGAACCACTTAATGATTTTCTGAAAAACATCGTTTACAATTACACTAGTTAATACTTGTCTGTTGGGTGTGATAGCTATACTTGTATCATCGGCAAAAAGTACCAGCTTTGCATCTTCGTGAATATAGAATGGCAAGTCGTTAATATACATACAGTATTCCATGATTTACACAATCAAAAGCCTTTGAGAGATCACAAAAAATCCCAACGGGTGACTTCCGGTTACTCAGAGCATTTAATATTTCATTAGTGAAAGTATATATAGCATTTTCCGTTGAAAAACCCTTCTGGAAACCAATTTGACATATTGTTGAAACTTTATTTTTACGAAGGTGTGAAGTTCCTCTACAATACATTATGTTACGTCAAATGGCCACTTGTTACGACTTCTGCAGTACTTGTTATGGCCGTTTGCTACTTGTTACGACTTCAGCAGTACTTGTTAGCAAGACTGAACCGGCGTGGAGTTTCATAATTATGTATTGAGCTTCCTTAACAATATCTCCCTCGTCGTCGCTGTCCAGCCCTGCGGAGCCTTCCGCCTGGTTGCTGCTGTGTAGATTCTCCGACAATGCGCGCAACGCGCGCCACCAGTGCTCCGCTCAAGCCAGGATGCCTTGTGGTCGAGATGAACTCGTCGCCGCTCGGCAGCCCAGTATGGCACCCCCAAGCAGCCTCGTCGCCGTGAGGTCAGCTGCCGACGCCTGCTGCACCGGCGGCTGGGGAGCCGTCAGTCGCGATGTCCACGAGCTCTCGTCATGGACGGACCACGCGCCGTGGGGCTGGGTTGCCGTGGAGTCCGGGCGTCAGTCCCCGGCGGCGCCTGTGACCAAGACCGCGCTGCGGCCCGTCCTGCTGAAGTTCTCTCTGTAGTTAGTCAGCCATGGTGCCGACCGAAGTCGGGCCGACCCCCAGAGCTGAAGTTGACACCTGGCGGCGAACGGATGACTCCTGCGAGCTGGAACAGACTTACGGAATCATCACCTACGAAGATTGAACATTCGGACACGGACCACGTCCGTCCTCAGATCCGAACTGTTTCCTAACGGCTTATGCCCGTTGCTGCCTGCGCTGCACTACTTATATCCGGCAGGAGGACTTTGTTTACCCTCGGTGGCGTTGTTATTACTCCCACAGTATATTGCAGCGTAACTTAGCGTGCTGGCCTCACTTCTCCTACTCAGCACTCTCCAGGCTTCGCTCGGCGCTCGTTCTGCGTGCGTCCTTGCGTCAGCCGGTTGGTAGACTGCAACTGTCATCAAGGCCATCTTGAAACGTCCCCTTAGAAAACTTATTGAATTACCGTGCTGATAAATCTCTTACGTTGTTTGATTTTCAAACAGCTGACCAGAACTGAACAAACTCAGACAGTTCGCTCTTTACCTATTCTGATCAACACTAAACTGATGAACAATATTTTTAGCGCAACGCAATCTGATTTTCAAAAATCCCTACAAAAGAATGACCCTGACTAACATTAACCTATACCTTTCACCTATCACTTACCTCACAAAAATCTTCGTTACTCGAACTACTGCAATACAGCGAGCGCCACTACTGCCGGCTAAATAAAAGATTCAAACTACTGAAGCCACTGACTACTGATAGCCACAGTTAGCAAATGAAAGATTTTGATAGAGAACAATGTATTTACCTTAATAGTGTTCAAAATTCATAATATATATATAGCAGTTCATGGCATCCAGTCTTACAAATTGACTGTCTCTGATGGACACACGTCCAGATCATCCGCTCTCAAAAATCCGCCATCTCACTTCCCCACATCCACCACTGCTGGCGGCTCACCTCCAACTGTCCAACGCTACGCACTGTTAACAGCCAACTGCCCAACACTACAATAGCCAACAACAATGCAAACCAGCCACAGACTGCACGCAGCACAGCCAGAGATTTTCATACAGAGCGCTACGTGGCGGTGGCTTTACCAATATAAGAACCTAAACAGCCTACTTACAATCTGTGCCGCGCCTACTTCGCAATGCCTTGATCGTCGGCTGCCTCTGTTTTGCCATTCTCCACTGCATGGAGCAACGCTTACTACACGTGGCCGCAGCAATTACTTTTTCAAGAATTTGGTATGAGGCAGTCAGCAGGGAGATTGGGCTTCAGTTGTTGACATCAGATGTATCCCCTTTTTTATGCAGTGGTTTACCAATGGCATACTTCAGTCTATCTGGGAAAATACCCTGCTTCAGAGAGCTATAACATATATGGCTAAGAATCCCACTTATTTCTTGGGAACAAGCTTTTATTCGCTGATAAAGGCGTAGAATCAGAGCAGAAGTTGAAGTCCGCCAGTGGTGACAAATAATTTCTTATGTATTTAGTTAGACGTGTAGAAACTGCACCGCCACACGAGGCTTGAGGCGGCCGCGGGCTGTGAACCTCATGCTGGGACGAGCTGGCGACGACGCGTCGGTGTTACTGCTTCTCGTCCACGCTGACGGCAGCGACCTCGCTATCAGTGTACGGCGGTGGCCCTCCCTCTCTCGTAACTGTGTACTAAGTTAGCCAACACCCGGCCAGAGGTAGTTGGTAGTACTGAACAGGCAAGAACCATGGCCCAGTGGCCGGAGAGCCGAGACCAGCACTGTCGGAACCCAGCGGTCTGGGACTGAGACGGCCTGCAGTTGACCCCCGGCCCATTGAAGCAGTACAGACGGTCCCAGCGAGATAGTGGAAGGACGATGGTGGAAACCAACACACAGCAGATGTCGATTCCAAGCACAGCTGTACAGTGTCTAGCCTGCCAGACGGTTATCCTGTCATGCACGACACACTGCAACTTCTTGAGTTTGAGGTCAAGTACGCGGCCTGCTAAGTTGCGCCAAAACGTCTACAGTGAAATCACCCTGTTGTACGATAACGCCCGCCCCAACACTGTCAATTGACTGAAGGCTAGGCTACATCCTCCATACCGCCCAGATCATGTGATTCTCACATCGGTGGGGAACTGAAGAAAGACATGCGTTCACACCATTTCCATCAGACGATTAAGTGTGAGAGTGGGTGCAGTTGTGTATCCTTCGGCGGCCGACTGCATCCTACGAAACTGGCACTGATCATCTCATCCCACAATGGCATAATTCTCTTCAAGCATGAAGTGATTATGTACGGACTGGAAATATTCCACTGTCCCATTGTGGAGTTCGTTCAGTTTTCATTTAACTGCCCCTTATAATTAACATCAACGTAACATCATTGTTCTTCTCAAACTAAATTAAATACAGTATGTTACTACTACCAAAAATAGTAATGTCAACCGAAAGCTTTGTTAACCTATTACCCAAATAAAATATCCTTTTACACTCCCTTGAAGTCCCCTTGCATAACACAAAGACAGATATAACCACACACATATATCCCAAGTAGTTAAAAACAAAAAAACACAGATAAAATTCACATACACTATGTGATCAAAAGTATCCGGACACCCCCAAAAACGTACGTTTTTCGTATTACGTGCATTGTGCTGCCACTTACTGCCAGGTACTCCATATCAGCGACCTCAGCAGTCATCACATATCGTGAGAGACCAGAATCGGGCGCTTCGTGGAACTAAAGGACTTCGAACGTGGTCAAGAGATTGGGTGTCACGTGTGTCTTACGTCTGTACACGAGATTTCCACACTCCTAAACATACTGAGGTCCAGTGTTTCCCATGTAATAGTGCATGGGAAACCTGAATGGACACATGCAGCACAAAAGCGTACAGGCCGACCTCATCTGTTGACTGACAGAGACCGCGGACAGTTGAAAAGGGTCGTAATGTGTAATAGGCAGACATCTATCTAGACCATCACACAAGAATTACAAACTGCAAGTAGTATGAAAGTTAGGCGGGAGGTGAGAAATATTGGATTTCATGGTCGAGCGCCTGCTCGTAAGATTCACACCACGCCGGTAAATTCCAAACAACGCCTAGCTTAGTGTAAGGAGCCTAAACGTTAGAAGATTGAATAGTGGAAAAACGTTGTGTGGAGCGAGGAATCACGGTACACAATGTGGCGATCCGATGGCAGGCTGTGAGTATGGCGAAAGCCCGGTGAACGTCATCCGCCAGCCTGTGTACTGCCAACAGTAAAATTCGGGTCGGTGGTGTTACGGTAAACTCCTGTTGTTCATGGAGGGGCTTGCACCCCTTGTTGTTTTGCATGGAATTATCACAGTACAGTCCTACATTCATGTTTTAAGCACCTTCTTGCTTCCCACGGTTGAAGAGCAATTCGGGGATGGCGATTGCACCTTTCAGCAAGATGGAGCACCTGTGCATGATGTACGGGATGTGGCGGAGTGGTTACACGCCAATAACATCCCTGTAATTGACTAACCTGCACCTGAATACTATAGAACACCTATGGGATATTCTGGAACACCGACTTCGTGCCAGGCCTCACCCACCAACATCGATATCTCTCATCAGTGCAGCACTCCGTGAAGAATGGGCTGCTATTCCCCAAGGAACCTCCGGGCACCTGATTGAACGTATGCCTCGAAGAGCGGAAGCTGTCATCAAGGCTAAAGGTGGGCCAACACCATACTGAATTCCAGAGTTACTGATGGAGGCCCCACGAACTTGTAAGTCATTTTCAGCTTGGTATCAGGATACATTTGATCACATAGTTTATTTATTGCATCGTAGAACGTTGCATAATTAGCTCAGAACGACGTCTTGTGACCTAAGGATGTACACATCCATCAAATTAGCCCCGGAGGTATCTCACCCAACGTTACCTTTCTTCCTTATTACTCCCTTCCCTCTATCCTAGGAAGTTCTGGCGGCGCTGACAATTGATTGATGGAGTGCTTCAGGAATGCTCTTAAATAGATATACTCAAACTACATCTCAAGCCGTGGTGTGATAGAGGATTTCTGTTTTATATTAATTGGAGATGTTATCTCAAATGTTTGATAAGCTCCTTGGTATCATGTGACAAACTTCTTTGTTTTTTATTTTTGCATACAGGAGTACGTTAATATTAACAAGCTGCCAGATGTGATACTTGAGTGGTATTGCTTTTACTTTTTTGCGCGCGGTCATACCGCTCCAGGGCTTTCGCAGCCATTTTCTAAGTCTGGCACCATATATCCTCCTAGCGGCATTCCGAATGCAGGGTATATTTTCTTAAAGCATAGTTAACACAGTTCGAAAGAGGATGGCATCTTTCACCCATAAACAACTTCAGATGGTGATACACCTGTTCTCTCACGTACTCTGAATTATTGGTTGTTACTGTACATCGTGGTCACCATGGTAATCAGTTTCTGAACATCAGCTAGAGCAAAAGTCATTTAAATTATGTTTAAATTATGTAAGCATGTGAGTCTGTGACTATTATATTTTATTAAATAACGTAATAGTTCAGACCTTTAAATAACTGTTCGTGACAATAGTTCAGTTTCTACAACGCGCACGCGCGCACGACACGCGCACGAACTTCTTATACATAGTATTTCACTATACATGGCATTTATACGTTATGCACTTGCTATGGACGTGTTTGAAAGGACATCAACACCCTTGCAATTAAAATGAAATTTTTTTATGTGCTCCTCCATATACATCAATAAGTTAGCATTTTTCTTCTTTTTCTGTATACCATCTCTGTCCTCCCATTGGCATCCAGAATAGGGCACTAGTCTGTAACTTCGGAAAAGTTGTCACCATTGTTTCATTATTGCGGACACAAAGTTAGTGATCTGATGTTTTATTCGAGTCTTGCATCCCAAACTTTAATAAACAGTGGTTAATAATTGTCCGTGCTGCTGTTTCTGCTTGTTGATTCAGTGCAACAATCAGGGATGTAAATCGTACGGTCCAAGAATGTTCTTACAGGTCATTTGGAACTATTTGCTGGCTTCAGTCAAACTTTGTAAAGGAATGTGTTGGCGACTGAGCACAGCTGTTTGTGCACACAGTATACAGTTTTCATGTGCTTTACCAAATCCTGCTCACGTGTTCTCCACCTACAATTTACTGATGTACGTCGTTCTGAAGCTCGTCAGACTTCATACCCAGCCAAGAAAGAACTACGAGCTTGTCTAAACACTTCAACACACAAACTTGCTGACATAACTAGCATATTGTTTGTTTTTATAATACTCTGTCGCCAGTGCTAAACAGAGCTTGCATCGCTAATTGCTGACAGTCTCGATCAGAGGGTGATCCTTCCCCCATCTATCAGCAGATACATCAATGTGCCCTCCAGAACTTACATATCTTGCGATTCGCCCTTCTGCATTACCATGAGTCTTCATAGGTCGGCGTGTAACATTAAAATCGAACTATTTTAAACATAAGGTCTAAGAAGTCAGACAGATAGTCCATTCTTTAAGGCCCAAAAGCAATTTCAGTGCTGCAATATCATTTATAACTTTGAAGCATCGACAGTATAGCTAGCAATGGAATTCAGTCGTTCCATAGAATAAATGAGCATCTCTTTTTTCAGCAGGTGAGTAATTTTTCTCCTCTTTACTTAGGTGTCTAGAAGCATCCGGTAGCGGGTGCTATTCTCTGTCCATTTCTTGCTTCAATACATATCCCAGGACATGCTTCCAGGCATAAATTAATAATATACACAGTGTCAGGAAATCTGGAAGTGCGAGGACAAGGCCGTGTCAGTGAATCCTTTAGTCACACAAAACCTTCTTCACATTCCTGTGTCCATTGCAATTTAAGCCCCTTCTTCAATAAATATGTCAGGGGTTGTACTTCTTCTGCATTTTTGGCGTAATTTTTTCTATAATAATTGGCTGTCCCAAGTTAAGACTGCAGTTCTTCGTCGGGATTGCATTGAGAATTCCTATATAGCTAGTAAAACCCAGGGATGAATTCAAACACCATCCTGTGCAATAACATGGTCCGAATATGTAATTTCCTTAATACAGTATAACACTTCCCCAAACTAGGTGTTAGTTGTGTCATGCAGAACCAAATAAAGACATCACATAATCATACCATGTGATCTTGGATATCCGCAGAAAAGACTATGTCATCCAGGTATATACACCACATTGTTTCGGCTGCAAACCATGTATAGTAGCATACCAGGCAGTAGGCGTTGGAATGTCGCTAACGCGTTGTTCAACCCACACATCATTCACTGGTACTAATAACAAGATGGAACTGTTAATGCCATCTTGGGTCAAACCTCAGGTAATATTTCTAACTGATGGTATCGACTCCACAACAACGTAATAAAGGCAGTGCCACAGGTTATTTAAGGTCTCCTTGATCTTAGGCACTGGGTAAATGTCCAGGAATGACCTTGGATTTAAATACTTATCTTGTTGTACTTGCTTCCATATACGATCTTTTTTGATAGTATGACTACCGCGCCCCAACGGCTGGTACTCTCATACATAGCCCCTTCACGGTGCCACTGATTAATAAATTCCTCCGTCACTGGTTGAAGATGATGTGGCATTTGGCATAGTTTTTTTATACTGTGACGGTTCATTCCAAGAAGGAATTCTGTGACTCATTAGTGGCATAGGCGACAATGCTCCGGGAGGGTTAAGTTAAACAGTTCTGCATATTATTCTAACAATCTTCCCATATCCTCCATATCACGTGTTTCCAAACGCAGCACCTTACCCCAGAGTGCAGCTAAATTGGCAGTCTGTTGTGACTTCTTCCTCCTTCAGTGCTTCTAAGTTAGTTATGAGTGCAACTCATGATAGCTCCACTCACATTAAACCCTAATTGTACACAGTTATGGGTATTACCCAGCTCCCATCATATTTCAGTGCCGAGCGGTTCTAGGCGCTTCAGTCCGGAACCGCGCAGGTTAGAATCCTGCCTCGGGCATGGATGTGTGTGATGTTCTTAGGTTTACGTAGTTCTAAGTTCTAGGGGACGGATGACCTCAGATGTTAAGTCCCATAGTGCTCAGAGTCATTTGAACCATTTGCATGTGATAAACCATGGTAAATAAAACTACCTTATCTAATCCTTCGTCTTCCGTGAGGGGCTCAACTCACATGAAGTACTAACTGTCAAGTCCACTCCTACGTCACCCAGACTATTTTACCCGCACCTTTCGGTATTTTATCCCATGAGACGAGTCTATGAGACTTTGTTCGTATTTAACGTGACTTTCCTGACATCTATGGTGTGCCTTGCATCATTTAGGTCCTCTCAGCAGTGAAAGCATGATGGAATGATGTCTTATTCTATTACACTTGTTACCTCCACCTTCCTAATCGGCCTACTGTATTGGGATATAACTGACCGTGATCGCCTAATATAATTTTACAGTGAGTAAGGCTACCGTTACCGAAGGAAAATAACACCGGTTAGTTGGAGGAAATTCTACAACAGACTCTTCTGGAGGAAGACTCTATTCTAAACTTAAGCTAAATACTGATAATTCTGAGATGGTTGGAATAGAGTGTAATCGCTCACGAATCACACAGGGGGGAAAAAGGGTACCACGTAATATTTGCCACAAAAATCACTCATAACACAAGGAAAAAAAACTGATTAGCGAGAAAGAAGGGATAATTAAACGGTTGCCAGCCCACTAGGGCAATGAAACTCCGGAATCTTAAGAAAGATAATAGCAAAGAAATTTAAGCAAATAATCACTAGCGTGGCCACACAATAGTTCACGAGAAAATAAATGAGTCAGGAAGCATTGCGTTTGCAGGTATTTATTCTGAAATATTAAACTTCAAAAGTGAAGTTAAATGGAGTTACTGCCTAAAGAAATGTAAGTAAAACTTTATTACCTAAAAAAAATACTTTCAGCAACCTCAGTGTAACGTAATGTAAAATTTAGAAAAGCCAGATAATTCGCCTTTGATTATTGAAGTATTAAATTAAATGTACTTTAAGCACTTTTAAAATAACAAAAAAATACAAACCAAGCCAGCAGAAGTCACTCGCTATGCTAAATACAGAATAAACGGAATTGCGCAATCTTAATTTGCGCTGCATCTTTAGTTATTAGTTTTGGCAGTGAAATCTTACGTCTCTTTAAGTGAATGAAGTTAATAATCAAAAATGCAAATTAGTTAAGCCTTTGCCGCAGTGAATACGTCGGTTACCGTGCGATCATCGTAGTTAAGCGCTGTTGGGCGTGGTCGGCACGTGGATGGGTGACCATCCCGGCCGCCATGCGCTGTTGCCATTTTTCGGGGTGCACTCAGCCTCGTGATGCCAATTGAGGAGCTACTCGACCGAATAGTAGCAGCTTTGGTCAAGAATACCATCATAACCACCGGGAGAGCGGTGTGCTGACCCCATGCCTCTCCTATCCGCATCCTCCACTGAGGATGACCTGGCGATCGGATGGTCCCGGTAGACCACTCGTGGACTGACGACGGAGTGCTTTGTTGAGCAATATAAGAATGAACAGTTACTGAGCAGAAAATTTAGAGAAGGAAAGAAACAAAACTGGCAGTAAGTAGTTAATGAGCTTTCATATATTTACGACACTCGGTGACTGCATGGAAAGCAAGTGGATCTTGCTTGGTTAAAATGTCTGAGGACAATGACAACACAGGACCTTAACAAGTTTTAACTGTTGCGGTTTATTATTAAAGTTAGTCATACTTTGTGTAAGAAATGTAAGTGGACAAAGCCTCTACATTCCTATATCTGTCAGTTAACAGTCTTATGACGTTGTAGCTGTGCGGACGAGGAAAAATGTAGCCGACGACAACGCCGAGCTGCCGCTGTTGCCACCGCTACTGTCTGAGAGCTCCAAGTCGCGTCCAGAGCCACGAATAATTATGAGGTAGGCAGTAATTAGAATTGCAGCTTCCTCCACCTCTCCACCCCTACCGTGCTCTCACTACTAGCGGGTTAACGAATCAGGCGTGCATACACCGGCGCGAGCATGGATGTCACCAACAGTTCCGCACTCTTTGATCACTGAAGTTACCTGTCTCCTCTCTGTTCGCAACGCGACAGCGACCCTCCGTACGAAAAGATAAACAATGTCACAGCTATGCTACCGATACATTTAAATAATGTTCACTTGGCTAGTACCCAGCAATTTACAATATTTTCATTATAATTACGATCAATTATATACAATCACAAAGAAATACACTATTACATCGATTACGTATTAAATATTGTGTCTGTAACAAGCTTACAGATTCAGAATCAGAAGTACAGTACAAGTTATCAACGGACATTAAAAGGCGAAAATTTTGGATGGTGCAGAATGTATTTTATCTGCATTTTCGTTGGTAGACACTATGTGCTCTTGTAGATAAACTTTGACACGAAGTTGTAACACGCCCGGGAGTACGAATAGGTGGGGTACTTTAAACTGACTACTTCTCGTTTCGTGACCGTGCGCCCTCTCCACGCCACTTACCTAGTAATCCCGCGGCGGTCGTACTGTTCTACTCCACACTGCTGCTGGCTTGCCTGAAATTATCCATCGAAATATGTAAGAGGGTTTAGGGGAGCCACTCAACTTTAAAACCCAACACTGTCCTATGTCTGTTTTTTCTTGTCATCAGTCTACTGACTGGTTTGATGCGGCCCGCCACGAATTCCTTTCCTGTGCTAACCTCTTCATCTCAGAGTAGCACTTGCAACCTACGTCCTCAATTATTTGCTTGACGTATTCCAATCTCTGTCTTCCTCTACAGTTTTTGCCCTCTACAGCTCCCTCTAGTACCATGGAAGTCATTCCCTCATGTCTTAGCAGATGTCCTATCATCCTGTCCCTTCTCCTTATCAGTGTTTTCCGCATATTCCTTTCCTCTCCGATTCTGCGTAGAACCTCCTCATTCCTTACCTTATCAGTCCACCTAATTTTCAACATTCGTCTATAGCACCACATCTCAAATGCTTCGATTCTCTTCTGTTCCGGTTTTCCCACAGTCCATGTTTCACTACCATACAATGCTGTACTCCAGACGTACATCCTCAGAAATTTCTTCCTCAAATTAAGGCCGGTATTTGATATTAGTAGACTTCTCTTGGCCAGAAATGCCTTTTTTGCCATGGCGAGTCTGCTTTTGATGTCCTCCTTGCTCCGTCCGTCATTGGCTGTTTTACTGCCTAGGTAGCAGAATTCCTTAACTTCATTGACTTCGTGACCATCAATCCTGATATCAAGTTTCTCGCTGTTCTCATTTCTACTACTTCTCATTACCTTCGTCTTTCTCCGATTTACTCTCAAACCATACTGTGTACTCATTAGACTGTTCATTCCGTTCAGCAGATCATTTAATTCTTCTTCACTTTCGCTCAGGATAGCAATGTCATCAGCGAATCGTACCATTGTTATCCTTTCACCTTGTATTTTAATTCCACTCCTGAACCTTTCTTTTATTTCCATCATTGCTTCCTCGATGTACAGATTGAAGAGAAGGGGCGAAAGGCTACAGCCTTGTCTTACACCCTTCTTAATACGAGCACTTCGTTCTTGATCGTCCACTCTTATTATTCCCACTTGGTTGTTGTACATATTGTATATGACCCGTCTCTCCCTATAGCTGACCCCTACTTTTCTCAGAATCTCGAACAGCTTGCACCATTTTATATTGTCGAACGCTTTTACCAGGTCAACAAATCCTATGAAAGTGTCTTGATTTTTCTTTAGCCTTGCTTCCATTATTAGGCGTAACGTCAGAATTGCCTCTCTCGTCCCTTTACTTTTCCTAAAGCCAAACTGATCGTCACCTAGCGCATTCTCAATTTTCTTTTCCATTCTTCTGTATATTATTCTTGTAAGCAGCTTCGATACATGAGCTGTTAAGCTGATTGTGTGATAATTCTCGCACTTGTCAGCTCTTGCCGTCTTCGGAATTGTGTGGATGATGCTTTTCCGAAAGTCAGATGGTATATCGCCAGACTCCCCCCAATGATTTTAGAAATTCTGATGGAATGCTATCTATCACTTCTGCCTTATTTGCCCGTCAGTCCTCCAAAGCTCTTTTAAATTCCGATTCTAATACTGGATCCCCTATCTCTTCTAAATCGACTCCTGTTTCTTCTTCTATCACATCAGTCAAATCTTCACCCTCATAGAGGCTTTCAATGTATTCTTTCCACCTATCTGCCCTCTCCTCTGCATTTAACAGTGGAATTCCCGTTGCACTCTTAATGTTACCACCGTTGCCTTTAATGTCACCAAAGGTTGTTTTGACTTTCCTGTATGCTGAGTCTGTCCTTCCGACAATCATATCTTTTTCGATGTCTTCACATTTTTCCTGCAGCCATTTCGTCTTAGCTTCCCTGCACTTCCTATTCATTTCATTCCTCAGCGACTTGTATTTCTGTATTCCTGATTTTCCCGGAGCATGTTTTTACTTCCTCCTTTGCTCAATCAACTGAAGTATTTCTTCTGTTACCCATGGTTTCTTCGCAGCTACCTTCTTTGTACCTATGTTTTCCTTCCCAACTTCTGTAATGGCCCTTTTTAGGGATGTCCATTCCTCTTCAGCTGTACTGCCTACTGCGCTATTCCTTATTGCTCTATCTATAGCGTTAGAGAACTTCATACGTATCTCGTCATTCCTTAGTACTTCCGCATTCCACTTCTTTGTGTATTGATTCTTCCTGACTAATGTCTTGAACTTCAGCCTACTCTTCATCACTACTATATTGTGATCTGAGTCTATATCTGCTCCTGGGTACGCCTTACAATCCAGTACTTGGTTTCGGAATCTCTGTCTGACCATGATGTAATCTAATTGAAATCTTCCCGTATCTCCCGGCCTTTTCCAAGTATACCTCCTCCTCTTGTGATTCTTGAACAGGGTATTCGCTATTACTAGCTGAAACTTGTTACAGAACTCAATTAGTCTTTCTCCTCTTTCATTCCTTGTTCCAAGCCCATGCTCTCCTGTAACGTTTTCTTCTACTCCTTCCCCTACAACTGCATTCCAGTCGCCCATGACTATTAGATTTTCGTCCCCCTTTACATACTGCATTACCCTTTCAATATCCTCATACACTTTCTCTATCTGTTCATCTTCAGCTTGCGACATCGGCATGTATACCTGAACTATCATTGTCGGTGTTGGTCTGCTGTAGATTCTGATTAGAACAACCCGGTCACTGAACTGTTCACAGTAACACACCCTCTGCCCTACCTTCCTATTCATAACGAATCCTACACCTGTTATACCATTTTCTGCTGCTGTTGATATTACCCGATACTCATCTGACCAGAAATTCTTGTCTTCCTTCGACTTCACTTCTCTGACCCCTACTATATCTAGATTGAGCCTTTGCATTTCCCTTTTCAGATTTTCTAGTTTCCCTATCACGTTCAAGCTTCTGACATTCCACGCCCCGACTCGTAGAGCGTTATCCTTTCGTAGATTATTCAATCTTTTTCTCGTGGTAACCTCCCCCTTGGCAGTCCCCTCCCGGAGATCCGAATGGGGGACTATTCCGGAATCTTTTGCCAATGGAGAGATCATCATGTCTGGTATGAACATCTATATTCCGAGATGCACTGTTTACACTCTAAGCCGTAAATGTTTATCCCAATTAAGAGTCTTGATGGTTATCAGTCCAAAATATCATTCGGACGAGCGTACGCGTAACCGACACGACGCGGGTGATTGTTGATGATGCGGAAGCCGAATGATCGAACGAAAGTTCTTACGCTCGTCACACATACAGATATCTGGTAATAGTCCTCCTTGTCACTAGCAATGATATAACACTGTTCGTAAAGTTAATTTTTCAGTTCTCAGTTCTCGCTTGTACGAGCGTGCGCGTAACCGTCGCGGCGCGGCTGATTGTTGATAATGCGGAAACGCGATGATCGAACGCACGTCCTCACGGTCGCTACAAGACACTGCCACTCTTTTATGGTAACTAATTTCTATTGATTCACATCAGTTCATTCTGGGAGACCGAACACAGCGCGGATGATTGATACTGTGCGACACGCAACGAGAGGATACACAAATACGTTATCGGCGGCACTGCTCATATTTAATTACGCACTTTCCTCTGAATTACTTCCATATTTAATCACTTTACTGTAATAGCACTTGTAGCAACACATCAACCTGAACACTAACAATGCTTCTTACATGCAGAGCTACACGCTACACAACATAGCAGTCCCGTGTCCCGCGCTCGACTCTGTAGACGCGGCTGCCCGCAAAGATACTCCACCACTAAACCAGCTATATGACAATACGCTTACAAAGTTTAATCCGGAACTCCAGCCCGACGTCGTAACTCACGTCGGCTCCCCGCCATCCAGAAATCCAGCAATGCCGAAGCGAGTGAGTGAATACTGCATCCGTCTACGCCACATAGCCTAAAACAAGATGGTTTCGTATTTATTTTATCAAGTACACCCTGACCGGTAACAGATGTCTGCAATCCAATATCAAGCACAAATTTAGCCGCTCTTCCTCTTCACAGTTAGTTATACAGTGGTCCTCTACTGACTCCACTCCGTGATGTCTCGTGCTGACATCCACTGGGTACGCTGCACTGGGTACACTGCACTCCATTGTTTTCTGTTTCACTTAGGTGTGAGTGCCATCTCCAGCCTCTGACGCTCTCCCACCTGTTTATGTGTACCTTCCCGGCGTTCCAGTCTGGAGTGTCCAGCCCGTTTACATTTGATATATTGCGGCTTTCTACACTATACCACTAATAAAACTGTTTAAGACTTCCCAGATTTGGTCACCGCGTCATTCTCACTCAAATCCGTTTCAGCTACTGCAGCCTTGTTTAAGGGTTGTGGAAACTCTGCACTTACCTTACGTGACATCTCAGCAGGCAAACACCGTAAAAATGCATCAAGTGCCCTTTATTCCGTCTCCTGTAAAATAGCCGTAAAGCTGCTGTAGTCATCTACTAACCGTATTAAATTTATTTTCCTGATGCTATCGACTAAACTTTCCACCTATTCTCTGATTTCTATTTATCCTATTAAATTCTTCGTAATGGTGTATACGCGTATTCATTCTTCTATAGTTTCCACTAGACTTTTCTGAAACGGATGGAAGCATTGAGCATTTCACAACTTTACAGTATGAAATTTTCACTCTGCAGCGGAGTGTGTGCTATTATGAAACTTACTGGCAGATTGAAACAGTTTTACTCTGCCAAGAAGTTTCAGTTCACAACTTCTCGTGAAGAGTCACGTATGCCTGACAGTCCCCTGTAATTTTCAATCCAGCAGCACTTGACGACTGCTTGTCAGTTCACTTCCCTGACTTTGCAGTCATAATTATGTAGATTATATAAAAGAAACTCATCTGCAGGAATGAGGTAGTACTGACATCTAGGACAAATTGGATAATTTGGGACCAGACCATTCCTTTCTTTCCTCTCTTAACCTGTCAATCTCCCTATGCAAATCGACATTCATAGTGAATAGAATTAAAATGAACTGCAAGAAAACTGTAATTGGTGATTTCTTTATTGCCACGACCAGTTTCTCTGCACTGAAACATCCTCAGATGAAAACAGTGTCAAATTTGCGCATCGAGACGATCACAGCGTTTGTAGCCGAGTATGAAACCTCTGAAGAGGGGACATCGTCAAAGTGAGAAAAGACGACGTCGGGGCGAAGAGTGCGGTGGCTCACATGTAGTGGTTGCGAGGGTGCAGCACGGAAGACAATCAGGTGTGTAGTCGTTCATTACGAAGCTCGGCGACTGTTGCTGCTCGTATTACTAGGTTGTATACGGCAAATCCACAGCCCAAAATTCAGATAACTGATCCTGAAACTGTTTTCTGAGTGACGAAATAAATCTCGGGTGAACAGCCTGGTATGAGTGTGCATAGGACACAATATTTCGGCAATCGACCACGTTGCCATCATCAGGTGCGCTGATGTACTGACCGGCGGTTGGCCGGCGCCATGTACAAATAGGACAATACCCTTCCCGCTCCTCCCTCAGGCGCTTCCTATGTGTCGGTGCGGTCCAGGTACAGCGTCCGTTCTCCCGCCGTCTGGGCGCTGCGTCCTAGGTCTCCTCGTTCAGGAGGGTATGCCGGCACCGCTCTCGTTGTTCTTCCCTCCTCCCCCGAAGTCGGTACACTCGGGGAAATAGCCTTTTTCTTCTTAATCCGGGTGATCGCGGGTTCCCAAGCCTTGCTAAGGATGTAACTGCTGTCACGATTTAGTTGTGGCTTGTGGCTCCCTTACTCTGATCTCTATGGTTCCTTTGATGACATAGTCCCAGTATTTCGAAGTCTGTGTCAGGACTCTGGTTTGGTCATAATCCATGCTGTGGAGTTCCGACAGGCAATGCTCAGCGAATTCTGAGTTAACACTTAATGACATGGTGCCATTTTGATCATCTATTAGTACTAGAAGCGTAAATATACCCCATAAAAGAAAACCAGGAAGCCCAGGGAACAATTATAAGGGCCCACGTAGAAATATTGTAATAAATTTTGAAACCAGCCCTGTGGCCTACTTCCACATTTTAGTTGAAAGCCAGTACTGTATTTCTACGGCCATCATAATCACTGCAACTTCTCATACCTCTTCTGACATCGCTCTAAAGAGGCCCCCACAAGCTCAACATTTATTACACTCTAATATTGTGTCAATACATTGTGCGAAAGTGGAGGTCGAGTAAAGGCACAATATTATAGCGCAATAATTATGTGGAAGAGGTATCAGTTACAACTCTGCCTCCAAAGCGAACATCTCAGTGCTAGGTGATGTGGCTCTCTCATGTAAAGCGATTGCAGTCGATATGTGTTGCTAAAAGTATAATAGGAGGAAGCGGTGATGTGCGGAAAGTGGCTTGGAATGCGTTCTAAGAAAGACCGTAATATCATGATCAGAGAACTTACAACAGAGCCGGATGAGTGTGTAAGAATTCTTATTAATATGATGCAGGAATCTTTCGACAAGTTGGTGAACCTCGTTAACCCTCGCAATACCGATGGAGGGGGTCGTATTGGTGGAGTAGGGGGGGGGGTGAGGGGGTTGGGTGGGAGTTGATGCTCGCTTTTGAAAATCTCGTAGTACAATCATTTACTTTATATTTTAAAATTTTGAAGACAATATACACTCCTGGAAATGGAAAAAAGAACACATTGACACCGGTGTGTCAGACCCACCATACTTGCGCCGGACACTGCGAGAGGGCTGTACAAGCAATGATCACACGCACGGCACAGCGGACACACCAGGAACCGCGGTGTTGGCCGTCGAATGGCGCTAGCTGCGCAGCATTTGTGCACCGCCCCCGTCAGTGTCAGCCAGTTTGCCGTGGCATACGGAGCTCCATCGCAGTCTTTAACACTGGTAGCATGCCGCGACAGCGCGGACGTGAACCGTATGTGCAGTTGACGGACTTTGAGCGAGGGCGTATAGTGGGCATGCGGGAGGCCGGGTGGACGTACCGCCGAATTGCTCAACACGTGGGGCGTGAGGTCTCCACAGTACATCGATGTTGTCGCCAGTGGTCGGCGGAAGGTGCACGTGCCCGTCGACCTGGGACCGGACCGCAGCGACGCACGGATGCACGCCAAGACCGTAGGATCCTACGCAGTGCCGTAGGGGACCGCACCGCCACTTCCCAGCAAATTAGGGCAACTGTTGCTCCTGGGGTATCGGCGAGGACCATTCGCAACCGTCTCCATGAAGCTGGGCTACGGTCCCGCACACCGTTAGGCCGTCTTCCGCTCACGCCCCAACATCGTGCAGCCCGCCTCCAGTGGTGTCGCGACAGGCGTGAATGGAGGGACGAATGGAGACGTGTCGTCTTCAGCGATGAGAGTCGCTTCTGCCTTGGTGCCAATGATGGTCATATGTGTGTTTGGGCCGTGCAGGTGAGGGCCACAATCAGGACTGCATACGACCGAGGCACACAGGGCCAACACCCGGCATCATAGTGTGGGGAGCGATCTCCTACACTGGCCGTACACCACTGGTGATCGTCGAGAGGACACTGAATAGTGCACGGTACATCCAAACCGTCATCGAACCCATCGTTCTACCATTCCTAGACCGGCAAGGGAACTTGCTGTTCCAACAGGACAATGCACGTCCGCATGTATCCCGTGCCACCCAACGTGCTCTAGAAGGTGTAAGTCAACTACCCTGGCCAGCAAAATCTCCGGATCTGTCCCCCACTGAGCATGTTTGGGACTGGATGAAGCGTCGTCTCACGCGGTCTGCACGTCCAGCACGAACGCTGGTCCAGCTGAGGCGCCAGGTGGAAATGGCATGGCAAGCCGTTCCACAGGACTACATCCAGCATCTCTACGATCGTCTCCATGGGAGAATAGCAGCCTGCATTGCTGCGAAAGGTGGATATACACTGTACTAGTGCCGACATTGTGCATGCTCTGTTGCCTGTGTCTATGTGCCTGTGGTTCTGTCAGTGTGATCATGTGATGTATCTGACCCCAGGAATGTGTCAATAAAGTTTCCCCTTCCTGGGACAATGAATTCACGGTGTTCTTATTTCAATTTCCAGGAGTGTATGTTGATTTTAATTAATTTAACTCAGTGATCGTCGATATAATTAGCATCCCCCCCCCTTATCAAAAGTGTGTTGAAACTGATGAGAGTATGCTAAAAGATACTTTCAGGTTCTGAGCCCCATTTACATATCAGTATCCCTTTAATACGTGTGTGCTTAATTTAAATCAATAACATACGACGAATCTAGTTTTTTCTTTAATCCCTTTAGAGTGGGTTTAAATTACCTCCCACCCTTGATAGTGCGCGTGATGGAAACCACGTTGGTATTTGTAGGATTAAACCTCATGTACACAGATAAGATAATGTTGATATACAAGTCGGTCTTCACTTTTTACAGTGCTGGAAAAGTGATGTATAAACGTGAAAGCAGTAGGATATGTTTCTGTAGAGGATAGATAAGCAATTCTGTTATAAAAATGAGCACCTAGTCCAGGCTATAACAGCCTCAGGGAAGTGTAGCTGCCTCTGTGTCAGCCTCTGCCTTACGGCGTTTTGCAGATACGATTTGGTGGGGTCATGTGACCACGGCATCGCTCTCGGGGCTGTTTCACATATTAACCAGGCAGCGGAGCCGCTACTGTCTGGTCAAGTAGTTTCTCAGCTGCCATCACGAGCCTCAGTGCACGCCGGAACAGTCCACCTAAAGGAAAAATGTTTGGCAAATACCCGTTCCTCTGCGTGGCAGCCATCTACACGTAGACCACTCAGCGATGGAGGCGGACAGTGCTGAGAAACATTTCTGCAGTAAGTAGTTCAAGCTTCTGAAATCAACAAGTAAGTCTCTGGTAATCCATCGAGGAAATTAGAACAGCAGGCGGACGTGAAGTGATGAATAATAAAAACTGAAACCAACAGCTGAACAGTAATTCAGACGTCACTTATTCAAAACTTCATAAAGAAGGCTATAGGGAAGTGCAGAAGGAAGCATAAAACATCGCCCTACTTCCGTCTCTAAACGTGTGGGTAAAATTCTCCATCGAACAGGTTTCAAGCCGCCTAAACAAAGCAGCAAAAGAATAAAAGATATTCTTGGCTCACGGAAAGATGCAGTTGACTAACTGCATCCTGTTGTAGTTTGCGAAATCGGGTGACACTGTGGGTTAGTGTATACTGAGGCGACAAAAGTTATTGGTTACAGCATAGTATCGTGCGTACTGTAACAGATCGACGTGGCATGGACTCAACAAGTCGTTGGAAGTCGCCTGCACAAATATTGCTATATAGCGGTCTAGCATTCTGTGCACAATCCGACTTCTTCATTACGTGCCAGAAATATTTGATGCGGTTAACGTAGGGCAATCTGGGTGGCCAAACTACTCGCTCGAGCCGTCCAGAATGTTATTCAGATCAATAGGGAACATTTGTGGCGCGGTGTCATGGCGCATCGGCACCCATAAAAATTCCATCTTTGTTTGGAAACGTAAATTCCATCATTGGCGGAAAATGACCCCCAAGTAGCCGAAGATAACCAAAGGACCTGGTCCAATCCATGTAATCACAGCCCACAACGTATGGAAGCACCACCAGCTTGCAAAGTGTCTTGTTGACAACTTTGGTCCTCAGTTTCACGCCACACTCGAATCCTATCACCAGCTCTTACCAACTGAATTTGGAACTCGTCTGACCTGGCCAGGGTTTTTCAGTCTCGGGTACAACCGATACTCTCACGAGTCCAGCAGAGGCGCTGCTGGCCATGTCCTGCTGTCAGCAAAGACACTCGTGTCGGTCATCTGCTGCCACAGCCCAAATTTCGCACCCTCTCCAGACGGATACAGCCATTATTTCAAGCAGTGTTGCTTGTCTATTAACACTGACAACTCTACGCAAATGCAGCTGCCTTCAGTCGTTCAGTGGCGACCGTTGGCCACTGCATTGTCCGTGTTGAGATGTAATGCCCGAAATTTGGCATACTCGACTATGTGTACCTCGCAATATTAAATTCCCTAACGATTTCCGAACTCGAATGTTCCATGCATATAGCTCCAACTATCATTCGCGTTAAAAGTCTGTCAATTCCCACTGAGAGGCCATAATCAAGTTGGACACGTTTTCACATGAATCACCTGAGTGCAAATGACAGCTCCGAAAATGTATTGCCGTCGTATACCTTGTGTACGCGATACTACCATCTGTACATGTGTATATCACTATCCCATGACTTCTGTCATCTCACTATATGTAGGAGAGACATTGCAACCCATCAACTCGCGGGTATTTGACCATGAAAAATGTACTCGACTAAGGCACCACATTAAGTCAGCAGTAGCACAATATCGGGATGAGTGCGGCAAACTGAAAGAATTTGGAGAAGAGCAAGTACTGGCGAAGCAGCCTCTTGCCTTCAGGCGGAAGATTAGAGAGGTTTTAAACATTCTGCGTGGTGTCTGTCTGTTCTGTATCGTGTCTCCCTACCACTTTCACGCAACGATTCTCTGAGCGTGTTTTTTAGGGAATTGACTAGTTTGAACCTGGGACCTGCTGCTGGTAAGGAGACGTCAGACCACACATGACGTGTAGAATTCAGAAGAGTTCAGTGAGACTAGCGATGATATAACCAAATACTTAATGATTTCAGCGTCAGCTCCACTGCACTCCCTGTAAAAGAATCTTAATACTAACTAAATTTAGTGGAAGGGGTTCAAGGCTTTCCTATTTTTAGTTAGCTGGTAAAATAACCTAGAAAAAGCAGTTAATTTTACCATTGGAAATATTATTCTACTCACAAAACATTGTTTATAAATTGCACTATTGATAAAAGGAAATGTTTTAATACAGGATGGTAAAAACCAACTGCATTCAACAAAAATGTGAGCGAATATTCCCTAAATGGGTTTCCAAGTTCTACAATGGATCGAAGAATGAACTATGCCATATCACATCTATAATCTAGGTTTAAATTAAGTTTCACAAAAGAGAAAACTATCAAAATGGTCTACAGTGACCCTCAATTATCTTTAATTATTTATCTAACTTGTCGTAAATTACAGTGGCTCATGTGGCTTCTCAATAACTATGTAACAGAAAAATCATCGCGTTTCAGATTTTTACTTCAAGTGGCAAATGTGAACACCATGAGCTTTAATTGACGATCGACACTAGCATTACGCAAAAAGGTGATGTAACAGATGAGACTTCTGTAGTTCTGAGTGAAGCTTTATGCGCTGTTATGCGGCGTCGCATGCGTTCATTACCTTGTCAGTGTTCGTCAGGGGGCGGCGGGCAGCACAGCTCCGTCCAGCTCGCCCTCTCGGAAGCAACTCCCTTCTAACTTCCCCTTACTACAATTTACCGAAGTTGGTTTAATAAAAACTATCTGGCTGTGTTTTCATCTGACCAATCAGGGTCTCAATGTTAACCTTAAGCTCCGCCTACAAAAATTCCGTCCATCCAATGAGAAACGTTATACGTTTCGTGGTGGGGCAATGTTTTTAAAGTTTGCAACGTAACAGAGACGCAAAAAAGTCTCACGCTAAAACTTGCAGGTGACGTGGTCCTAGAAGTTAGCTGGCGACGTGGGTGTCCGTCCATCCCTTATCATAGGGCCTTCTAACTTAACACGGTTCTGCTCTCGGCTTCTGTTCTCATTTGTCCCCTCAGAACTGCTTCTGTCTCACAGTGGGAAGGTATGACAAGCATTTAGGCAGTCTTGTGTTAGTCTGTGGTATTACAGTTGCTCACTCATTACTCATATTACTTTGGTTAATTTAATGTCACGATTTATTCGGAGCTATGTGACATACTACTGGATTTGCTTATCATGTCACGGTTTTCATGGAAGGTGTTGGATTTGCCTGACACCTTAAATATCACCACCCTCCGAACTTAATTTTTGCACTCAATTTAGGCAGTGATTGAATCGTTGTCTAAGTCAGTCAAAAATTATTTCTTTATCTAAATTTTGTTGCCTACTGTTCAGCCACATTATCTGGTTCTATGCTAGTTTGAATTACTAATTTATATTTTTATATTCTTCCAAATTATTCTCAAAATTGACAAGAGAAGAATATTTTTGTGCTATTATTAATTTTTAATTAATTTCTTTCTTTATTTAAGCGTGGAGATTGTTTTTTAAGAAGTTTGTTATCGAAAGTAAGGAGTCTTTCACATCGATTTTCTTAGAAATATATTTTTTTTATAAATGTAGTAATTAAGTAAAATCTATTCCTAACACATTTTCTAAGTATCACGTACAAATAAAATGTTTTTGTTTCTAGACACTCATTTCAACATTGCTACACTAACAAGTAAGAATTATTTCCAAGAATTGCTTTGACAAGGAAATATACATACATAAGTATTGAGATGATATCCCAACAAAAGGTACAAATGTTTAAAAAAAAGGAAAAACATCCAACAAGATAATTTTTTTATTCTTTGTTTTTATAAGAAGAAAATAAGCAAAATATAGTTATTCTCTTATTTTTATGAGGAGAACATAGGTGGCATATAATTTTAGTGTTTATTATGCCTTACTTTTGTTCTTTATATACTGTCCATTTCAGAACTAATGACTTATTTTTATCGATAGTCTATTTTTTATTTAAGTCCATAGTCAATGACTGTTATTTTGTAGTTTATTAACTGTCTGGTTTGCTTAAATTGTTTAGTTTTTCACACGTTTCTTTTGCACAATTCCTACATCACATAAATTTATTTCACACATTCACACAATCCTATGAATGTTTAAGTATGAGGTTGGCAAATGTTTTTGCACGAAGGTGATGGACTTGAGATGGATGTGGGCAAGTATTTAATGTACAGCTTCGTTCGTCGTTCCTTGTTGGCTTTGCAAGTGTGTGTTGCTGATGTGGAGGTCCCATAATGGAATGGAGCTGTGAGTGCAGAATCTCGTGGTTTACTGGATTTTTTGGCGTGAAAATCATCGTTATGTGTCGCTGAAAGTGGTCGTTTTTCGTTGTAATACTTCGCAGGCGACTAGTTTACAATAGGATAGGGATTTGGGAAGGTATGTCGTCTATTCTTCACCCATCTTCTTTCTTGGTCTCAATCTTGCGAATCTTCAACTTCTGTTCTTCCTGCTTTTTCTCTGCTTCTTACTTTATTCTTGGTTCTTCTGTGGGCAGGATATGGAAATATTTATTGATAACTAGTCGCTTTGAAGTTCTCCTCTTAGTAACAGTTTGATAAATTGTTTGGGTATGTCATTTTTACTTTGTGGACGTTTTCTTCAGTTTCGTGCATCAGCCTGCTGTTTAATAGCGGTAGTGTGACTATTACACATATTTGTTGCCAGTGGTGGCTTGCCCAAGCGGTCTTCTCATCAGGCTGATTTTTCGCTGACTCCATTCATTCGGGGCGCTCGGAGACCTTTCCAGCGTTCGGCATCCCGTCGTGTCACTGCAGGGTGTTCCGTCCCAGCAGGGTTCCACCTAGCGGGCAAATTTATTGACCACTCCAGTTACAAGGGCCTTCTGTTGGTCTCACTGTCCTTTCCCTTCTCTCGATGCTTCTGCCTTGTAGGAATCGTGTCTTGCTAATTACGTCCTTTTTTTTTCTTGATACTTCTCGCATTGGAATTTGTGGGTCGTTGCATCTGGTCTTTGCTGGACTTTTTACAATGGTTCTTACAAAAAGTTTCACTTATATTCATCTAAAATATGTCTAGTATCTAAATTATTTTACGCCTTCTTAAAAAGCTTTACAAATTTTGGCGCCCTTTCCATGTTACAATTCTAAGATATTTTGAATCTTAACTTCTACAAGAAATCCTAAAATTCGTTTTTTTTTGTGTGTAGTGTCGTGGTGTATAGCATTTTAGCATTTCATGCTGTTAAACTATCTACGCTTTATCCCTTCACCTTAATCTATGGTACTATTGGTGTTATTTTTGTTTTTGTTTTTACTGAAACTACTTTCTTTTTCCCACCTTCCTCTCTCTTCATTCTTCTTTCTCCTCACGATCTTTTCTGCAACATAATCTTGAAATATTGTGCTGATTATTTACCAGTAATAAAATTAATCTTCAAACTATTTGATATGGCTCACATGGTGAAGTCCTAAGGTTTTGCCTGTTTTTGGGTTCATTAGTTCCACAGCATTATCATGAGCAATTCGGCTAATTATGACAGGTCCTTTGTATGCAGCGTAAAACTTATGTATTTTGTGTTTCTGTTTGCTGGAGAGATGGTGTGTTTTTACAAATACTTTCTGGCCTACTGAGAATGTTCTTTTCATTGCTGTTCTATCTCCTCTTTCTTTTCTTTTAATGGTTGCCTTTCTGATGTTGGAGAGTGCTGTTGCTACGACTTGTTTGTGCTGTCTACATGGTACAATAGGAAATCTAATATTTTCTCTGATTATGTTTGGAGGTTCAATATTTTTAAGTACAGTAACTGTATGTAGTAGTGTAGTGCTATGTGGCATTTCATTTATTACTTCATGGAAGTTTTTAAGGTATATATCCCAAGTGTTTTGTCTTTTGCCTGCATATAATCGGCATAAAGTGCCTATGTCCTTCGTAGATCGTTCTGCTGGATTTACACTAGGTTTGTACTTAGATATGTAGATGGGTTTTATTTTGTGTTGTTTTAACGTGTTCTGCCATTGCACTGATTTGTATTGTGGGCCATTATCCGAAATTATTCGTTCCACTTGACCTACTTGTTTGAGAAAATCTTGTCTAAATGCTTTACTTATAGTAAGACCTGTTGCCCGTTTTAATGGTGTCAAGGTAACATATTTAGAAGTAAGTTCCAAAACGACAAATATGAAAATATATCCATATTTTGTGCGTGGGAGGGGCCGCATCAAATCTGTTGCAGCTATTTGTTTTAATATTTTAGGGATTATTGGAAACATAGGTGGTTTGGAAAGTGACGTGTTTAGCCCTCATACATTTTTTGCATTTGACTAATACTGTTCTAATTCGTCTTTCCATATTAGGAAAATGGCTTGTTTGTTTTATTTTAAAAAAGCATTTCTTTGACCCAAAGTGGCCATTACTTAAATGTGTATACCATATGTACTTATTAATTAGTTCATCTGAGATATAAATTAACCATTCATTCGTTGCAACATTTCGTCTAAAAAATAAAACATTGTGTTTTACGAGATAGTGCTTTCGAATGTCTGGAAAATCCTTACTTCTCCACTTGTGTTTGATTCCTAGTATTTCGGGATCTTTGTCCTGTTCTTTGCCTATGTTTTTCAATGCTGTCGTAATGTAGTTTTCGAAAGGTACTTGTTTCATATAGTACATTGTAAACTGGTCTTCTGCTGCTTCCAAACCTGTGTTATTGGATGCACCCTGTGGACATCATGATAAAGCATCTGCTAATACATTCGCTGGTCTTGGTATGTGTGTAATAGTGAAGTCAAACTCTTGTAGTATTAACATCCATCTGGCTAACCTCCCATGAGTTAGTTTGGTGGATAACAGAAATTCTAATGCTTTGTGGTCAGTGTATACTTTTGTTTTTCTTCCGAATAGGAAGTATCGAAAACGTTGGAAGCCCCATACAGTGGCGAATACTTCCAGCTCCGTGACTGAATAGTTTTTCTCGCTTTTTGTGAGTACCCGACTGGAAAATGCAATTGTTCTATATGATCTTAGCCCTGCCTGTTCGTATTCTTGGAATAAAACAACTCCTAAATCTGTTTTTGCGCTATCAATGGCTATACAAAAATGTTGTGTTAGATCAGGATGTGTTAAAATCGGTGCTGTTGTTAGTGCGTTTTTCACTTTTAAAAATTCTTCATTGGCTTGTTGATCCCATACCCATGGCGTGTTTTTTCCAGTCAATGCACATAGGCGTGGTATTGCGAGAGAGTCGATCCAAATAAATTTTTTGTAGGATCCGGTGAGACCTAGAAATCCTCTGAGAGTTTTCTTATTATATGGAGTACAGAATTCTTTGATTGCCGTTAGCTTTTCTGGGTCGGGCATTACCCCTTTCTCGGGAATTATGTGTCATAGAAATTTGCCCTCTCGCCTTCCAAATTTGGATTTTGTTATATTTACTGTGACCCCATGCTCTTTCATGATCTGTAAAAACTGATTTAATGTGTCGATGTGATGTTCCCAAGAGGGTTCTGCTATAATCACATCATCAACATAACAAGTAGTTTTTTGTAAAATTTCAGGACTGCGTATAGTAGTAAATCCCCTAATAAACGCTGCTGATGATATGTTTAAACCAAATGGCAATCGTTTAAACTGGTGACATCTACCGAATACGAGAAATGCTGCAAATTTTCTACATTCTGGGGCCAATTTTATTTGCCAGAAACTACTCCGTAAATCAGTTGAAGAAAATATCTTAGCACCGTGGAAGTTTTGTATCAATTCCTCTAATTTTTCTGGGCTATCTGTCTCAGTGATTATGATTGTGTTGATCTGTCTGGAATCAAGCACTAACCTGATGCTCCCATCTCGTTTTTGTACAATATGGAGCGGGCTGTTATATGTGGAGGTAGCTGGATCAATAATATCGTCATCTAACATTTTAGATATCTCCTGGAATACTTTATTCCTGTAGCTTAATGGGATTGTATAGGGTGGCACTCTAAATGGTTTGTGCTGTTTTACTTCAAACTTGTACTGAAAGTGCTTAATACTGCCAGTCTTAGCTAAAAATACCTCTGCTTTATCTCATAAAATACCCTCTAATTCTCTTTTACTGTGTTCCGAAATACCTTGAACTTCTTGCAATTTTCGTCGATTTCTTTATGGACTTCTAACATGAGTTGAGGTGATTCCCCCTTTTGTGCACACCATTCTAATTCTTCATCCTCTTTATCTCGCATCATTCTTAATTGTTTGTTTATAACTGGTATTTCTTCTAATTTTAGCTTATGCTCAAAGATAAGTTTGACATTCCAGAATGTTACGCTACCTTTCCCCATATCTATTATCGCTCGTCTCTCATTTAAAAAATTTGCACCTATAATCAAATCTACAGTTAGTTTAGGTACAATCACGAAGTTGGCTTCGACCTTTTGACATTGGCACGAAAGAGTTAACCTTGTTTGTCCCGTAACTTCCGCAGCATTGTTTCTAATAGGACCTCTTACTTTAATCTTACGTGTTTTCAGAACTGGCAATTCCTCATTGGCATTACACTGCATGAATAAATTTTCTGAGATCGCAGTCAGTTCACTTCCGCTATCAATTACAATATTGACTGGGATATGCTTTACCATGGCCTTCACAATTGGTTGAATTTGAAAGGGTTGGTTCTGTTCTTCTTCTTCTTGCATCAACGAATCCTCCACTGAATCATACATGAGTCTTTTTGGGAATTTCCCTTGTGAATTCGAACTTTCTGTAGGATAAGCATCGACTGCTACTTCTCTCTCTTTTATTTCCTCATCTCTCTTTCTTCTTTCAATTACGCTTTCTTCAACATCCCCTACTTTTTCCTCATCCTCGTCTATCTTCTCTTTCTTCGTCGATACTTCCACCTAATCGCATCTAAATGCTCTAACTATCGCTTCATAACTTCCTTCATTATATACGTTGGGTTGTGTGCCCACTCGTAACTTATTTTCAACTTCTGTTGACTGCGCATTATCCTCATTGAATTCGCTTTCCCTGGTTTCCATCTTAAATAGCTCTGCAATACTCATTACTTCGTCCTTTCCTCCTACATTCGTTGTGCATGCCTCTGGTAATTCATCTTCCTCGTCAGTATTCTCCCAATTAATTTCGTCACAACAAGATATTGTTATTTTCTTGTCTTCGTTTTCATCTGGTCCCTGCGGATTTGTTTTTTCCTTCTTCTCATCTCGTGATAAGAGTTTTACTTCTCTGTTCAAGGTGCTGCAATTGTCCTGGGTCGGTGCGTCATTCTCTTTGGCAAGGGCTCTTAGCTGTCAATTCGAACGTTTACCGGCGTTTGGTGGTCTTACCTCCATCTCTTCTATGTGCATTCTCTTTTCTTGTTCAGCTTGTTGATAGTGGTTTCTTTGTTGATAATTTGTCGGTCTATTGGTTCTCCAGTACCCGTTCCGGTTGTCGCCATTCCCTCTGTAATAGTTGTTGCCGTTCCTGGGTGAATTATAGTTATTGCCATATTCTCTTCTAAATCCATAACCGGTTCTTTGTTGAAACCTATTGTCGTTTCTTGGTGCGAAGTTATCACATGGTTCGTAATTATAGTTTCTTCGTACTGTGTCTTGTGGATTCCACTGCTTTTTGCTTTCGTTTCCAAGTACGCTCCGTCTTTTTCTTGCGTCATCTTCCGAATATATGAACTCTAGTTCCCTTAGAATACCTTTAAATGTTTCGACGTCATTGCCTCCGCGACCTACTAATGATTGCTGGTATTTCAATGGAAGCTTCATCGCGCATAATTTAATCAACTCTCCGTCACTGTATGGTACACCTAAACATTGATTTTTCTTTGCCATTAATTCGAAAAATTTCACGGGACTCTCCTCTCCTGAATTTTCAAAATATGGGTTCTGTAATAATTCGTACTTCACTCTGCTCTGTGCTTCGCTGGACCAGTATCGTGAGAGAAACTTCTCTCTGAAATCTTCGTACGAACGGCATGTCGCTGCAACATTCTGCATGGTTTCTGCAACTGTTCCTGACATATGTGCACATATAAAGTCTAATTTGTGTGCTAGCGTCCAGTGTTCTGGTAATTCTACTCGGAATTGATCAATAAAAGTTCGTAGATGTAATGAGTTTCCTTCTCGAAAGTGTTGAAATTTTCTGACTGTGAGGAAAAGATCGTTGTCGTACTTCATCATAGTTCCATATGAAATTCGCGATTCTTCGCCACTTTTGTTTCTGATCATTTCTCCCGTCGTTCTTTCCTGTTGTGGTAGATCCATTGGATATTGTCCACTGTAACTTTTGCCTACCCTTGCGTAGAATCGTTGGAGTGGTACGCAAAAATTTTCTTCCATCGGTTGTGAACGTGTAGCTGAATGCATTGTACTGTACTCTTCGCGACCTGGCTTTCCATTGTCACGTATTGGTTGGGTATCTTGTCTGGCTAACCTTTCTGTTTCATTGCACGATCCAAACTGTCTTGAAACATACATTTGTGGTTCCGCATGTGTTTGTGATGACGTTTGTTCATCAAGAATTTCGAAACGTGTTTGTTGCTGTGCAGGCTGTCTGATTTCACGTATGTTACTTTCCGCCTGTGATTGGAATCGCAAATGCGTAATATCTTTGTTAATTGCTTGTTTTTCCGGTGCTGTTACAGATACGGATGTGGTTGCAGACTATGTGCTTGTTCGATCCTGCTCACTACGCTCTTCAATGGTTTGCAACAACTCTGTTCGCAATTTCTGAAATTATCGCTTCGTTTGCGCTTCTATTTTGACTATGCGGTTATCATATCTTATCAGCGCTGCTTTTGTGATACGTTTGTGTAACACACTGTTTTCAACAACTTCACGCGCTGTACCTGCCGCTTGTCTAGTAATTACGTTTATCCGTTTCTCTAGTTTCTTGACTTCTCCCTGGGCGCTGTTACGTAATGTTTTGATCTCGTCCTGAGTGTCATTACGCAATGTTTGTACGTCCGCTTGTACCTTGTCAATGTCTGTTCTCAATTGATTGTGACCTGTTATTAAGTTTCCTATCACTTCTCGAGATTCTTTTGCCTCGTCTTCAATATGACTTAGGTGTTACTGAATTTTTTTGTTTTGTTCTTTAATCTCACGCATTTGTCTCGTGGTTTCTGCATTCTGAATTTGAATTTGGTTCGCTATGTCTTTATTTTGCCTTGTCATGGTTTCCGTAATTTGTGGTAATAATTCTGCCAGATTGGTGGGTCCTATTGCGTTTTCTTCCGACGTCCTACGCTCTGTGTTTTCGCCCAAGTGTTGGTTTGCAACCGATTGCATTAAACTGTGCTGTGACACGTTTCTGCTCGCATTTCTTGTACTCTGTGGTGAGGGAGCTCTGATTACTTATACTATGGGTTCTACGTATTCAAGACGCAAGTTAGAATCCTCATCGACTGTCTCTCTATTTTCCTGCTCCCCTGTCCTATGCTGACTTACGTTTTCTATGCCTTGACATACATTATCCTCGTTATGGTGCGTTACCTGTCCTATTTCGCGCGATACTGCATCGTCTGTTGTACTGTCCTCTATTTTCTGTCCATTTTCATGCTGGGTCTCTACCTCAATTCGGTCAAGGTCTCGATCCGCCATTGCTAATCTTTCCCAATCCGTATTTTCTGTTTTAAAAGCAATTCACGCGCCCTACTTCGCGTCAACATGCGCTCATACGATCTCACGCGTTTCATAAACTTTTTGTTCACACGACTTGACACTACTAAGACTGACAATCCATTCACTTACTTGTTGGGTCAGAACCAACTTGTCAATGATGTATCCGCCACCTGTGCGCTTGCATTGGAGAGAAAACTTATTCTAACAATATTAAAATTCATAACTTAATTATGCTATTGTCTCTGACAGACTCACTTTCTCTTGAATACTTTTACTATCTATCGCTGCGGCTACTGTTTTCGACTATGTATAACTTAAAGAAAAAAATTTTTTACTGAGAAAATTTTTCAGCAGTATATTTTTCTGACCTAGTTAGGCATGTGGTCGACCTTCAATCATGGTATTTTACCATCCTGGCAGGGTCGCCATTTTTTAAACATTCTGCGTGGTGTCTGTTTGTTCCATATCGTGTCTCCCTACCACTTTCGCGCAACGATTCTCTGAGCGTGTTTTTTAGGGAATTGACTAGTTTGAAACTGGGACCTGTTGCTGGTAAGGAGACGTCAGACCACACATGACATGTAGAATTCAGAAGAGTTCAGTGAGACTAGCGATGATATAATCAAATACTTAATGGTTCAAATGGCTCTGAGCACTATGGGACTCAACTGCTGTGGTCATAAGTCCCCTAGAACTTAGAACTACTTAAACCTAGCTAACCTAAGGACAGCACACAACACCCAGCCATCACGAGGCAGAGAAAATCCCTGACCCCGCCGGGAATCGAACCCGGGAACCCGGGCGTGGGAAGCGAGAACGCTACCGCACGACCACGAGATGCGGGCTCAAATACTTAATGATTCCAGCGTCAGCTCCACTGCACTCCCTGTAAAAGAATCTTAATACTAACTAAATTTAGTGGAAGGGGTTCAAGGCTTTCCTATTTTTAGTTAGCTGGTAAAATAACGTAGAAAAAGCAGTTAAGTTTACCATTGGAAATTTTATTCTACTCACAGAACTTCGTTTATAAAATGCACTATTCATAAAAGGAAATGTTTTAATACAGGATGGTAAAAACCTACTGCGTTCAACTAAAATGTGAACGAATATTCCCTGAATGGGTTTCCAATTTCTACAATGGATCGAAGGATGACCTATGCTATATCACATCTATAATCTAGGTTTAAATTAAGTTTCACAAGAGAGAAAACTATCAAAATGGTCTACAGTGACCCTCAATTATCTTTAATTATTTATCTAACTTGTCGTAAATTACAGTGGCTCATGTGGCTTCTCACTACCATATAACAGAAAAATCATCGAGTTTCAGATTTTTACTTCAAGTGGCAAATGTGAACACCATGAGCTTTAATTGACGATCGACACTAGCATTACGCAAAAAGGGGGTGTAACAGATGAGACTTCTGCAGTTCTGAGTGAAGCTTTATGCGATGTTATGCGGCATCGCGTGCTTTCATTACCTTGTCGGTGTTCGTCAGGGGGCGGCGCCCGGCGCAGCTCCGTCCAGCTCGCCCTCTCGGAAGCAACTCCCTTCTAACTTCCCATTACTACAATTTACCGAAGTTGGTTTAAAAAAAAGTATCTGGCTGTGTTTTCATCTGACCAATCAGGGTCTCAATGTTAACCTTAAGCTCCACCTACAAAAATTCTGTCTATCTAATGAGAAACGTTATACTTTTCGTGGTGGGGCAATGTTTTTAAAGTTTGCAACGTAAAAGAGAAGCGAAAAAATCTCACCCTAAAACTTGCGGGTGGTGTGGCCCTTTTTGTGTTATCGTAAGATCTATGCTGTTCTTCAGGAGGGCTCTAGCTTTCAACATGGGCTAGGGGGTGGTCCTAACGTAACAGAGACGCGAAAAAGTCTCACGCTAAAAACTTGCGGGTGGTGTCGTCGTTGCGGTTAGCTGGCGGCGTGGGTGTCCGTCCTTTATCGTAGGGCCTTCTCTCTTAACACGGTTCTGCTCTCGGCTTCTGTTCTCGTTTCTCCCCTCGTAACTGCGTCTGTCTCATGGTGGGAAGGTATGACATGCATTTAGGTATTCTTGTGTTAGTCTGTGGTATTCCATTTGCTCACTCGTTACTCGTATTACTTTGGTTAATTTAATCTCACGACTTATTCGGAGCTATGTGACATACTACTGGATTTGCTTATCATGTCAGGGTTTTCATGGAAGGTGTTGGATTTGCCTGACACCTTACATATCACCACCCTTCGAACGTAATTTTTGCACTCAATTTAGGCAATGATTGAATCGTTGTCTAAGTCAGTCAAAAATTATCTAAATTTTGGGATTATATCACATGGAAGGAATATTTCTTTTATTTATTTAAAAACAGCCATCGTTTGCGTAGTGTTCTTTATTAACTTAAGAACGAAGCGTTTCTCCCGGATACGACATCATCAGTGTATCTGAAAATATAAGGGAACGACGATATTAAAATAAATGCGGCGCGGTCCTACTCTGAACTAGAGTAAAAAAGCAAATAAGCTTCAAAAACTGACCGAATAAAATTATACAGAGAAACGAAACGTAATTCACATTAAAAGTTCAGAAATTGTTTGCAAAAAGCGTCCGTAACTAAGGCAAGATGCCGCTTATAACATACTAAAAGGCAACCTATATGGACTCATATTAAAAATTAATGAAATAAAATCACTGGGGTCAGGCATTAGTAGAGAGCAAAGGAGAAACAGAAAAATGAGTGTCACCTCATGGAGGCGCAGACAGGCGTGGCAGCGTAGACGGAACCTGGCGCAAACTGTTAACAGCCGCACATTACAACGGCCCTAGAGGCCCGGTCGTATTGTTCAAATGTTCAAATGTATGTGAAACTGCTGAGGTCATCGGTCCCTAGATTTACAACCAACTTAAACTAACTTATACGAAGAACAACACGCACACTTATGCCTGTGGTAACCGGTTGTATTCACGTAGAGCATACATCAGTTACAAGGAGCTATCGGCAATGACAGTCGCCATGCGGCGTTGCTTTCGGGTTTACAGTGTGATAACGGCGTAAAATTCAAATAGTAATGAATAAGTTAAGAAATAAATAAAACATGTTACAGCATATTGGAATATACACACTGTAGGACATGCCAGATCGACAGAGATGCACAGAGACATAGAAAATTCTGATGCTGAAAAAAGAGAATAATGGAATACAATATGCAGAGGAATAAAATAAAGATCATACTAAAAATCTTTGGCTAAAAGATGACAATGACAAAAAGATAAACTACAACTGCATACATATGACAAGCGTGCGATGCCCTGGTAACAAAATACTAAAAGCTAATAAACTGTTTGAAAACGTGAAACATGCAGTCATAGGCGACCTAAATCTTGCTTGATAACTGTTCATTGAGTAACGTGTCCTTCTTGGCGCGTGTGAATGTTGAACAATTTCGATCTGTTCAAGCGGATTGAGCCTCTTATCTTTGGGAGCGTGGTGCAAAAACACTTACGTTCCAGGGCGTAGGTGGCTGGTGGCTACTCGATTGAAGGTTTCCCAGCGAAGGTTGAATTATGCTTAACCTGTCCCTTCTTATTGCGCAAATGCTCAAGACACCTAATTTTAGAAGTCCTCTCCGTCTGGACAATGGAAACTGCTTCACAGTCACGGCACTCGAGCACATACACACATCACCGGCAGCAAATTTATCATCATGGGGACGCTCATTGCGAATGTATTTGGTTTTACATTTTATTGGAGGTGGAATACACTATTCTTAAGTTTTGACCACTGACGAGTTTAGCTATGGGATAGGACACATTACCCAAAAACGGAAGTTTAGCAAACCCGTAATTTTCAGGTGCAACACCGAGGGTGGATTGTCGATAGCGTGACGATCTTTTTGGAATGTATAATTTATCAATGATGAAGGACGTGTAGCCATTCCATAAAGAGATATGTTTCGAATTTTCCAGTTCCCTTGTTACGGATTCAGTGCTAAGTGGAATTTCAGTGCTACGCTGCATCACTGTTCTGAAGTGACTCATCTTGTACTTATAGGGAAGACATGATGTAGCGTGTGTAACTGACTCCTTTGCAGAAGGCTTGCGATAAATGTCAGATTTGATGACATTATTAGTCAGACAAAGCTGCAAATCAAAGAAGTTAAGAACAGCATTGCTATTCACGACTTCTTGCGTAAAGGGCAGATTGCTGTGAAGACTGTTAAACTCTTCGACTAGAAGCATAATATCCGATCCTTCACAGTCAAAAACAATTATTAAGTCATCGACATATAGCCTCTAAAAGTGATACCTTGGATCAATAACAGACCGTATCACTGAAATTCCACTATCTGTAACAATGAACTGGAAAACTTCAAACATTTTGCTTTCTAAAAGGGCTACAGCTCCTCGATCATTACCGAGCGAGGTGGCGCAGTGGTTAGACACTGGACTCGCATTCGGGAGGACGACGGTTCAATCCCGCGTCCGGCCATCCTGATTTAGGTTTTCCGTGATTTCCCTAAATTGCTCCAGGCAAATGCCGGGATGGTTCCTTTCAAAGGGCACGGCCGACTTCCTTCCCTGTCCTTCCCTAATCCGATGAGACCGATGACCTCGCTGTCTGGTCTCCTTCCCCAAACCAACCAACCAACCATCCTCGATCATTAACATATTATAGAAACCTCCCTCAGTCTTGCGTCACAAAATTGAAGGTTTTCTGTTCCCATTTTTAGGTAATGTATCCTACGCCACAGGTAACCTCTTCAGTGGTCAAAATACCGTAAAAGAATAGTGTAAACCACATCCAGTGAAATGTAATGTCAATACATTCACAATGAGCTTACCCAGAAAGATGAATATGCTGCCTCTGGTGTATACATGCCTCAGTGCTGTGAATGTCTAGCAGCTTATATTGGCCAGACTGGAAGGGCTTTTAAAATTACGTTGCAGGAGCACTTCCTGACTAAGAAAGAACAGGTTAAGGATAATTCTGCCTTCACTGTGCACCTTAAATCCAATGGCCACCAGCCCCCAAAGGTAAGACTTAATATGCATGAAGAGATTCAAAGTGTTTAACATTTACAAGCTAAGAATGATACGTCACACAATGACCAGTTATAAAGCAAGAATCAGGTTGTCTATGATTGCATGTTGCCCATTTTTAAGTAATTTATCAGTTTATAGCCATTTATTACCAGGGCCTTGGTCGCTTGTAATGTGTGTGCAGTTGTATTTTATCTTCTTGGCACTGTTAGCTTTTAGCCACAGATTTGTAGTCTAATCTTTATCTTATTACTCTACGTATTCTATTTCATTATTCTCTTACATCAGTTAAAAAAATAAGTGTTTTCTATGGCTTTGTGCATGGTTTTCGATCTGGCGTGTCCTGCAGTGTATATATTCCCATATGCCCAATTACCTTTTTTATTTCTTAATTTATGTATTACTATTTGAATTTTAAGCCGTTATCGCACTGCAAACCTGACGGCAGCGCCGCTCTGTGGCTCTCATTGCTACCCGCCTAATATTTTGCATCAGCTCCTATCACTCATACGTAGACTCCACGTGAATACGGACGGGCATCTGGGGACGTTGTAGCGTACGACTGTTTGCGGTTTGTGCGTGAGATCCTGTTCTACGCTGTTATGCGTGTCGTCGCCTCCATGAGGTAATACGCATTCTTAGGTTCTTCCTTCGCACTCTACTAATGCATGATCCCGGCGATTTTATTTAATTTATTTTTAATATTTTTCCGTATAGTTCACCTTTTAGTATGTTTTATGCGGCATCATGCCTTGTTGACGGATGCCTGTTGGCAGACAATTTCTGATGTTTTACCGTGAGTTACATTACTTTCTCTGTATAATTTTTTTCGGTCGCTTTTTGAAACTTGTTTGCTTTTATAGTAGTCTAGAACAGGAACTCACCGGATTTGTTGTAATATCGTCGTTCCCTTATACACACATCAAAAAAAGGTTTGCATCACCCCGGTTCCCAGAACTCCTGAAGATAGAAGTCGACTGTGGATATTGTATCACAGACACAGTCCCTTTGCCGGCCGCTGCGTCCGAGCGTTTCTAGGCTCTTCAGTCCGGAGCCGCGATGAAGCTACGGTCGTAGGTTCGAATCCTGCCTCGAGCATGGATGTGTGTCATGTTCTTAGGTTAGTTGCGTTCAAGTAGTTCTAAGTCTAGGGGACTGCTGACCTGAGATGTTAAGTCCCATAGTGCTTAGAGCCATTTGAACTAATTGAACAGTCCCTTTGACTGTTCACAGATGTCACTAAACCCGCCCAAAGATGTAAACAACCGTGCACGAGCAACCTATTAGACAGAGAGGATCCGACAGCCGATCAGTTTCAGTCATTCCACCAGGAAGGATGTACACGGCTCGTGTTGTCTGTAGTTCAACCGTGCCAAGACGGTCAATACCGTGGTTCGATGGCGTCCGCATTGTTACTTTGTGCCAGGAAGTGTCCAGGCGTCTCGGAGTGAACAAAAGCGATGTTGTTCGGACTTGGAGGAGATGCAGAGGGGACAGGAACTGTCGATGACATGCATTGCTCAGGCCGCCCAAGTGTTACTACTGCAGTGGATGACCGCTACGCCGGCCGGTGTGGCCGAGCGGTTCTAGGCACTGCAGTCTGGAACCACGCGACCGCTACGGTCGCAGGTTCGAATCCTGCCTCGGACATGGCTGTGTGTGATGTCTTTAGGTAAGTTAGGTTTAAGTAGTTCTAAGTTCTAGGGGACTGATGACCTCAGATATTAAGTCCCATAGTGCTCAGAGCCATTTGCACCATTTTGATGACCGCTACCTACGGATTATGTATCGGTGGAACCTAACAGCAACGCCACCATGTTGAATAATGCTTTTCGTGCAGCCACAGGACGTCGTGTTACGAGTCAAACTGTGCACAAGAGGTTGCATGAAGCGCAAATTCCTCCAGACGTCCATAGCGAGGCGCATCTTTGCAACCACCACACAACGCAGCGCGGTGCAGATGAGCCCAACAACATGGCAAATGGACCACTCTGGATTGGCATCACATTCTCTTCACCGATGAGTGTTGCATATGCCTTCAACCAGACAATCGTCGGAGACATCTTACGAGGCAACCCGGTCAGGCTGAACGCTTTAGACACAGAGTCCACCGTGTGCAGCAAGGTGGAGGTTCCCTGCTGTTTTGGGGTGTCATTATGTGGGGCCGATGTACACCGCTGGTGGTCATAGAATGCGCCACAACGGCTGAACGATACGTGAATGCCTTCCTCAGACCGATAGTGAAACCATATCTACATCTACATCTACATGATTACTCTGCAATTCACATTTAAGTGCTTGACAGAGGGTTCGTTGAACCACAACCATACTATCTCTCTACCATTCCCCTCCCGAACAGCGCGCGGGAAAAACGAACACCTAAACCTTTCTGTTCGAGCTCTGATTTCGCTTCTTTTATTTTGATGATCATGCTTACCTATGTAGGTTGCCCTCAACAAAATATTTTCGCATTCGGAAGAGAAAGTTGGTGACTGAAATTTCGTAAATAGATCTCGCCGCGACGGGAATCGTCTTTGCTTTAATGACTTCCATCCCAACTCACGTATCATATCTGCCTCACTCTCTCCCCTATTACGTGATAATACAAAACGAGCTGCCCTTTTTTGCACCCTTTCGATGTCCTCCGTCAATCCCACCTGCTAAGGATCCCACACCGCACAGCAATATTCTAACAGAGGACGAACGAGTGTAGTGTAAGCTGTCTCTTTAGTGGACTTGTGGCATCTTCTAAGTGTCCTGCCAATGAAACGAAACCTTTGGCTCACCTTCCCCACAATATTATCTATGTGGTCTTTCCAACTGAAGTTGTTCGTAATTTTAACACCCAGGTACTTAGTTGAATTGACAGCCTTGAGAATTGTACTATTTATCGAGTAATCGAATTCCAACGGACTTCTTTTGGAACTCATGTGGATCACCTCACACTTTTCGTTATTTAGCGTCAACTGCCACCTGCCACACCATACAGCAATCTTTTCTAAATCGCTTTGCAACTGATACTGCTCTTCGGATGACCTTACTAGAAGGTAAATTACAGCATCATCTGCGAACAACCTAAGAGAACTGCTCAGATTGCCACCCAGCGAATTTATATAGATCAGGAACAGCAACAAATTGCACATCTTGTGATTGACTTCCCTCAGGATAACGAAATCCCTCGAGTAGATTGGCCAACATGTTCTCCAGACATGGACCCTATCGAATATGCCTGGGATTGATTCAAAAGGGCTGTTTATGGGTGACGTGACCCACCAAACACCAAGGGACCTACGCTGAATCACCGTTGAGGAGTGGAACAATCTGGACTAACAGTGCCTTGATGAAATTGTGGATAGTATGCCAAGACGAATCGACGAAGACAGGCAAGCATAAATGCAACAGGACGTGTTACTTGGTATGAGAGGTACTGGTGTGTACAGCAGTCTGGGTCACCACCTCTTGAGGTCTGTGGTGGTACAACATGCAATGTGTGGTTTCAATGAGTAATAAAAAGGGCGGAAATGATGTTTATGTTGACCTCTATTCCAGTTTCCTACACAGGTTCCGGAACTCTCGGAACCGAGGTGCTGCAAAACATTTTATGATGTGTGTATTTCCACATAACCTGATGATGTCCTTTCTGGTTAGAAACGCTTCGTATTTAAGCTAATAAAGAACATTCTCCAGCCTACGACTGGCTTTTTAAATAGTATAAGTGGAAGAGTTCTGTACCACCACGTCAAGATGGAATGTAGTAATTTTTGTACTATATCTTTTGTCATTTGCTATATGACGTCAGACGTGAAATTAACACATTCTCGATATCTTACATTCCCGGGACAGATATACTGCCAGTATAGCGACGGATGATGTTCATAAACATAAATAAATTTACTGCCAGTATGGCGACGGATGATGTTCATAAACATAAACAAATTTGTTCTGAATTCTCAGAGAGCCATTCGTACTCGCACCTGACCGGTTTCATTATTTACAGAATGGTACTCCTTAAGTATCATATCTTTTAGCCACAGTCGTTCATTTCAAAGCTTTATCTCTTACGGTTTCTGTAGCGCAACTGCTGGCACAACTCGTAATATAGACTTACCGATTACAAACTGTGAGGAAAAATATGGAATATAATTGTGGTCACAGTTCTCCTTGCGCCATATATCGTCTAACATAACTCAAGATCTTCTTCTTCTTCAGTCCCCGCGTCCAGCCAGCTACTTTTCTTTACGTGCAATTACAGTTTCTTCTGCACTAAACCATGTGTGCAGTACGCTAGACGTTATAGCTGTCTCCAGGTTTTTTTTCTCAGTGATATATGGTTTCTGCTGTTGGCTACACTTTGATGTTCTGCTCACTGCGTCTTGGCGGCACAAAGAAGTATCCTGCAAGGTTCTCCTTCCATTTCGTTGACTTGGCGATTATGAACTCGTGGTCTGAGTACAGAAAAGATCTGCATTCACTAGGTGCGGAAGTAGCCCCTAGGCAGCGCGTAAAGAAAAGTTCCAAACAGAGATGTTACAAAAAATGGGAGTTATATCTGCCACTCTGCTCAGTTACAGACAGAAATGAATAGATGAGATGCAGAAATAAGGGTTCCGTACCTAAAAGAAAGTTCATATGCTCCGAATGCCAAGTACTCGTATATCTGTATATCAGTAATTTTGACTTCAACAACTGAAAAGTGATTGCGATGTACTATCAGAATTTCAGAAATACTGATGTCTGAAACTGCTGTTCTTGTCATTTTTTGTAATATTCTGTAAGTAGTGAATCTATATATGGTAATTAAATTCAAATAAACATAAATTTGTGCTGTTACTTTCATTGCCTTATTTCGTGAATAGCCGATTTGAATCTCGTTGTCAAGCCAGATGGACATAGAGAAATCTACATCTGCATCTACATTTACCTGAATACGCTGCAAATGGCATTTAAGTGCCTGGCAGAGGGTCCGTAGAACTACCTCTATCCGGATGCGCAATAACCGAAAACTATCATTACAATGGTCGTTTATGAGATCCATGTGCCACATTCTTATCAAGAACTTTTCTTGTATCTGAAGAGGGTATATATATATATATATATATATATATATATATATATATATATATATATACTCCTGGAAATGGAAAAAAGAACACATTGACACCGGTGTGTCAGACCCACCATACTTGCTCTGGACACTGCGAGAGGGCTGTACAAGCAATGATCACACGCACGGCACAGCGGACACACCAGGAACCGCGGTGTTGGCCGTCGAATGGCGCTAGCTGCGCAGCATTTGTGCACCGCCGCCGTCAGTGTCAGCCAGTTTGCCTTGGCATACGGAGCTCCATCGCAGTCTTTAACACTGGTAGCATGCCGCGACAGCGTGGACGTGAACCGTATGTGCAGTTGACGGACTTTGAGCGAGGGCGTATAGTGGGCATGCGGGAGGCCGGGTGGGCGTACCGCCGAATTGCTCAACACGTGGGGCGTGAGGTCTCCACAGTACATCGATGTTGTCGCCAGTGGTCGGCGGAAGGTGCACGTGCCCGTCGACCTGGGACCGGACCGCAGCGACGCACGGATGCACGCCAAGACCGTAGGATCCTACGCAGTGCCGTAGGGGACCGCACCGCCACTTTCCAGCAAATTAGGGACACTGTTGCTCCTGGGGTATCGGCGAGGACCATTCGCATCCGTCTCCATGAAGCTGGGCTACGGTCCCGCACACCGTTAGGCCGTCTTCCGCTCACGTCCCAACATCGTGCAGCCCGCCTCCAGTGGTGTCGCGACAGGCGTGAATGGAGGGACGAATGGAGACGTGTCGTCTTCAGCGATGAGAGTCGCTTCTGCCTTGGTGCCAATGATGGTCGTATGCGTGTTTGGCGCCGTGCAGGCGAGCGCCACAATCAGGACTGCATACGACCGAGGCACACAGGGCCAACACCCGGCATCATGGTGTGGGGAGCGATCTCCTACACTGGCCGTACACCACTGGTGATCGTCGAGGGGACACTGAATAGTGCACGGTACATCCAAACCGTCATCGAACCCATCGTTCTACCATTCCTACACCGGAAAGGGAACTTGCTGTTCCAACAGGACAATGCACGTCCGCATGTATCCCGTGCCACCCAACGTGCTCTAGAAGGTGTAAGTCAACTACCCTGGCCAGCAAGATCTCCGGATCTGTCCCCCATTGAGCATGTTTGGGACTGGATGAAGCGTCGTCTCACGCGGTCTGCACGTCCAGCACGAACGCTGGTCCAACTGAGGCGCCAGGTGGAAATGGCATGGCAAGCCGTTCCACAGGACTACATCCAGCATCTCTACGATCGTCTCCATGGGAGAATAGCAGCCTGCATTGCTGCGAAAGGTGGATATACACTGTACTAGTGCCGACATTGTGCATGCTCTGTTGCCTGTGTCTATGTGCCTGTGGTTCTGTCAGTGTGATCATGTGATGTATCTGACCCCAGGAATGTGTCAATAAAGTTTCCCCTTCCTGGGACAATGAATTCACGGTGTTCTTATTTCAATTTCCAGGAGTGTATATATATATATATATATAGGGTGACAAAAGTTGAACTATATGAAATAAAATCGTCATAACTTCTAAACTGTTAGTGTTAGGACATTCAAACTGCACGTTTGGCCGCGGGGCATGATGGGAATTACTATGCGAATTATAGTTTGATTTGCGACAAAGCCCACTATCATTTGCATGGGTTCGTCGGTAAGCAAAATTGGAGCATTTTGGTTACTGAGAATCCGCATTTCGCCATGGAGAAGTCTCTCCATCCTCAACGGGTGACTTTGTTGTGTGAAATCTCCAGTCACGGAATAATCGGTGCGATGTTCCTTGATGGTACGGTGACTACCGATTGCTACGTGAAGGTTTGGAACATAATTTCGGCGTAAAAGAGCATAGGTGACTGATATTTTCTTGGCCTGCTCGCTCTCTCGATTTGTATCCCATAGAGTAAGTCTCGGATGCACTAGGGAGACGGCTTGCATCACCTCAGCATCCACCAACCACTCTCCAAGATTGCGAGCAGCTCTGCAGGAAGAACGGCCGTTAGTGTTTAAACATGAGACTTATGACATCTTTCACAGCATATCCCGTCGTTTTCAGGCCTGCATTGCTGCCAGAGGTGGTCACACCCCATACTAAGTACATTAAGCAGTTAACATAATGTGTGTGCAAACCCGTTAAGTTGAAAAAACCGGAGGTTTTTTATATTTAATTGTCACCTGTTTATACTGTTTTGTGGCAAAATAAACGCAACCTTGCAAAATTTTCGTTTGTTGGTTTAATTTTGGACATCAGTGTACATTATTGCAAGTTCTCCGTATTTATAATTAGTTTTTTAGCTGTAATTATCCGTGTTCACAAGCTTAACATGTCACTTAGTGATTCTATTCACGTGTTAGTTGTCACTGATCGTACTAATTAAATATATTTTAGTATGATCGTGGAAGAAATGTAACTACTGTAAGCAATTGTTAAACAATAACTTACTGTTTCCCTTATCATTTACGCAAAACATAGTACACATTAAAAGTAAAGAGATTTTGAACGTTATACTGGATCTCCTTTTACTAATTAACATTTGGATTATTTGCACATAACTACGCCAAGGAGTAACTTTACAGTATATACAGACATTTCACTTTTTATTTTCTAAGATGAGCCTATAAGATAAGGTCAGTAGCTGTTTTATATGATTATTCTTCAGAATACCTGTATTTTAACAAGGAATGTAGGTAACGTCAACTTGTGGAAGAAGGTCCATTGTAACGTGAAAAGATTGTGCGTTTTTAATGTACATTATCTGTGGTCAAAGTTGTAACATAAGTCAAAGGAACTGTTAATAACTGTTTGTTTTAGTAGCAATTTTTCGTCATCATACCAGAACACGTTTGTATAGTAGTATTAGTGGGGGACATCGTGTAAAAATAATGAAATCACGTGTTAAGACCAGAAGTGCGGCTTTTAGAGCTGTAACTGCATCATGATTCAAATGAAAACCAAGCTTTTGACAGAAGACTCAAAGTTATTTTCCAGTTTTTTTTTTCAAAATGCAAAACAGAACAGGGCCCAACAATAGCCAATAAGGACCAAATCAAGCGAATTGTTTTGTGTGAGAGACCGCAATTTTATGTTAAAGGAAAGAACATTTTTGGTGAAGTTGGTCTTCACCTTGTTGAGCCAACTGTTTCCAATATCAAGATTAAGATTATTCAGGGCGCACACTAAATTCTGGGTGGCACTGCAGGTGCATAAATAATGAGGAAAGTCTGCATTGAATCAGATCCAGGAAAATGTACTTTCTGACTTAAAACAGACACGCTTAGCGTCTCAAGCGAAGACATTACTCAGTACATTCACTGGAATTAGTGGATTACAAGCAACACATCATACATAACTTATCGTAGAAGAGTCCATGTCTCACCGCTGGGCACCGTAAACGTAGGATGGTAAGTCAGCTATGGAAAACGAACGATCTGGTGTTTTTTTCAGTTGTAAAAAAGTATACACTTCAGCACTGAAACAGTACTACAATGTAGAAGTTATCACAAAAATATGACTGAAAGCTTTTAATGGCTCATAAAACATTACAATCACCCTAAATACGTTGTTGCAACTATAAATAACTACATTATATCCGGTGAGATTAGACGCTATCGAGAACATTTGGAAACTGATCTGTACATAACACGATCTCTTTTAGTCAACGGTTGTTGCACTTGTTGCATGATTAATGGTCAACCGGCGTCTCACAGTTGGAAAATTATTTTTAGTATAATTCTGTGCGGGTATGTACCTTCTATTGTCATCTGATTGAAAGATTATGGGTGCTATAGTCCGTGATTAGTGTAAGTTTTGCTCTGTGTTCTCGTTTCTAACTGTTGGAGAGTTGTGTTTCTTAATAGATTATCTAGACAAGAGTGTAATACTGACTGACTTGTGGAACGGATTAGTGATATACAATAAGGCGCAAGAGTTCTTAGTATATATTGAATAATTTCACAGACAACAATGCTGTCCATTAAGAGATATGACCTGATGTAAAGGTAATGTCTTCATGTACTTCAACTGCTTAAGTCATATATTTGAAACCTTGTGTACTAAAAATCTGGGAATGGCGTAGATGAAGTTATACAGAATCAAGGTATTAGGTATTCATTTTAGTCCAGTCACATACAGCCTAACAAGAAGAAAGATGATAATTTGGTGAGAAATGAGTATTTGTGTCAGCCCTGGAGTCGAACCTGGACTTACTACTAGCAGCTGCCTTAAGCATTTATCTCTCTCTCTCTCTCTCTCTCTCTCTCTCTCTTTTTCTCTGTTGTTAATGAAACTTGTGAAATAACCTTATCCATGGACTTCCTTGATGACTAAATATTTCAAAATTCGTACACTTCTTGTCTAGCGTAAATATCTATGGAACATAGAGTCTATCTGGAAGGTAAGGACAATTCATAGTGTCGTCTATTGCGGCGACGAAACAAAGATACATATGAAAAATTTTGAGTGGTTGCGCAAATAACATAATGACTTGTATGCTGCCTGACAAAGTGATGCACCAAGAAGAGGGGGAGAAAACGAAATTAAATTTCATGCATAGAGCGTGTGTGTGATGTTATTGAAGTGCTTATAACATCGAGTCTTAAATGAAAATAATTGGGCAGTGCTATAAATATATTATTTGTCGTATGGCAACAGATGCATGAAGATTAAAAATTATTACACATCAACATTTAAGTACAGTTCTCCAGTATAAAATACCACAAATAACAACAGCAATAGACGAATATCACAGTCTTTATGTATTTTATGTCACTCGTCGCTATGAGGATGTCTTCGAAAAGACTCTTGTAGGTACGTGTGGGACATGTCGATAGAACAACTGTCTGTCGTTCCGCACCACAGTCACAGGATGGTGATGAAGATTTGCCCTACTTGAGAGAGTGTCTGCACATCGTCTGTGGCCCAATCAGATGCGGTTTGAGACAGTCCAAATTGCTCGAGGCTGGTCGAATCTAGGGGGTTTATTCTGAATGCAGGGCAGCTGCAGGCATTGCGGGGAACAGTTTTGATGCCAGCAGCATTTCCATTCATTGAAGGAATTGAATTAAGTTTCCATGAGAATCCTGGCTGTGATGAGAGTGGGATGTCTTGATCTTAGTCTTCTTCGCTCCACAATGAAATGTCGTCCACTAAAAGTCGGTGTTATTAGCAATCTTCTGGTATTCATGCAGTAGCGCTCTCTTCTTCTAAGATCTTCTGATATCGGGAGGTGAAATGTGGTTCAAGATGGGTCGCCAGTATGTGGTAGCACATCGTATTGATCCAATAACAATGCACATGGCCTCGTTAAGTTTACGTCTATCTTTTCTACGTGTGAACTATTAAGCCTGACAGGGAGTGTGAACCCATTTGTAGCTATAATGTTGCACTCTGTCTGGCTTCGTTGCATTCACTCATTCATTTGAGAAGGGCCTATAACTATTGCAACTGGTCACTCATGTGCAGGATAATGACGCTGGGACGGATTTGATGTCCTAGCTTGTCCCACACATGTTGCGCACTGATCCGGGGTCTTGCTGGCTACTGGATTACCTCAACATCCCATACACGGTTCATAGAGACAAGTGTCATGTGTGAACGAGCATTGTCCTGTTGGACGATGGTACCACGAGACTGTCCGATGAGAAGCAATACATCGGCAAAGAGAATGTCGGGGACAAACCATTGTGCTGTCAGATCTCCCTCAATCACTAGGCGCCCTGACCAGAAAGCATACCAGATGGCTCCCTACACCAGGATGCTAGGGGTAACTTCGTTGTCCCTCATTAAAACATTGTCAGGGTGAGACCTCTTGCCAAGTCGTACGCTGACGAGAGTCACCTGTGGTGAATTTATTTACCGAATTAACGAAATCAGTTGTTAAATACGAAGGGTCACGGTTTTATAGCTTTATAACCAACTGGAATGGAGGTGAATACGCAGTAGGGCATCTGGCTTGTTGCAGCCCTTGATCACTCAAGTACGAGCAGCCCTTAGCGGCTGGCCATCTTATTTACAACTATTCATGACGTCGCCTTTCCGGCATAGAATTTTTTAAAAATGTGACTTGTAAGTACTGCATCTCTTTCCAGTCAGTACAAACTTTAATTTTATTATTGTATTATATACCTAATATATTTTAGAACAGTTAGTTTAATTCTGAAGACGACGGTCATAGTAGCGTCGAAACCTAGTCAATTTTGACTTAATATTTGTGACCGAGGGCTTATTTATTCCAATATAATTCTGACACGGTCACTGAATCTTAGCAGCTATGTTCAAAGTTCTGGCTAAGTTATTTGTACGGAACGTCTGGGAACACTAAACGCAGTTTCCATGAAGAGGACAAATGCGTACATAAATTACCTCCTCTCGAGTGGAAGCCATCGAGAGACTCGTCCTATCGCATAGTGATCAGCGGCTTCTCTGAAGTTACTGCCGGGCAAATACACAGGCATCGACGGCGTCGGCTTGTAGGTTCCGGGAGCACCGCTAGATGTCACCGGCGGCGGCGTCGGCACCGCTCGGCGACGCGACGCGCTCGCACTGTGCGGAGCACAGCACCAGGGCAGGGTGTAGTCTGGCAGGTAGGGGAGGGATGGGGAGGGGGAATGAGGCTGGGGGAGGGAGGGGGCGCGCTGGACCACGGCAGACGCGGACGCCGGAGCAGGCCCGCCAGTCGCGAGTCGGCAACCGGCAGCGGCGGAACAGCGGCCGCGAACCCAGCCGGCTATCTTGCCGTAACCTAGCAACCGCGACCGCCTCTTGTCGCGCTCGACAGCCCGCTACGATCTGGTCAGCGACGCTCTGCTGGGAGCCACAAGCGGCATCGGCTGTCGACTGTCAGACTCTGAGGCGTGGGGACATCAGAGTACACTGTCATCTGTGCTGTCGTCCTCGTTACAGATCAATTACGAGACCTCGACTAACCCGCCTGCGGCTGAGTTGTCGAGTGAGAGGGGCACGAAGTACCGGTAGATAGGGGAAAGAAGGCACAAACACGTGGAGGATGACGGAGATGGAGGTGGGCGGCAACGGCGGTCGGCTGCACGCGGTGGAGGCGGAAGACGCCGGTGGCTCCGGCGGTCAAACAAGTGGTTGCGGCGGCGCCGGCAGTGGCGTCCAGGCGGCCTGTGCAGCATCCAGCGTGCCCCTCGCAGCTCCGCAACCCGCCAGACACACTGCAGGTAACGCCTGCCTCTCTGTCGTATGTGCACCCGCAACGTGACACACAAACACACACACACACACACACACACACACACACATCTCAATCGTTCACCACGAGAGTTTCCAAAACGTCCGAGGGCAGAAATGACGCTGAAAATGTAGCACGGCAACAGGTTTGTTTACATCAGCATCTACCTTAGGCCGAACTTGCTTTGAATACACAGTTTGCTTCTCTGTATTTACAGGCGAAAGCACTCTCTTCATTACATATTCCAGGTTTACGATACATATCTAATATCGTCTCAAATTTTTAAAATAATTAAGTATGCTCCATTTTTGCACATAAGTAATGACTTCATCGAAACCTAGAGTACATTCTTTTTCTTGGTTACTTGGTGAATGTTTATACAATCTTAAGTAATTTAAATAAAACGGAGACTCTCATGTGTCTCTATCACAGTCAAACTGATTAAAGACTCAGAAACATGCACAAGGACAATGCATTGTTAGCGTATCTGACGAAACGTTGTCTCATTGAGATTATACAGCTTAAACTTGTACAGCTTTTAGATTCCATCTCTGGACCACTGTAAGCTAAATAATAAACATTAATAAAATTACTCTTCTCCTGGTCGACAAAACAGTTCTTTTACTTTTCATTTCTGACGACACGTTTCTGTGTGGGCAACATCGGACCTCAATCGGTACACGACGCCGAGTCAGCTATAAAAATCCTCCCTATGATCAGTGCCAAAACATCACTCACGGCACTGATGTTAAGCACAATTATTTACAATTGACTAGATACTGTGTTATACCAAAACACGTCAGGAGGAGTGGCGACCACGAGGAGGGCAATTTTTTAGTACCAAACATGGTAGCAAATCTCATAAAGGACTTCGTGTCTGAAGTAATCGAAGTATATTACTTTGATCTTCCTCATTACAAAGCCAACCCAAAATAAACATACCAGGAACAATGGCCCAGGAATGTATTTTAGTCTTCCACACACACACAGAGGAGACAGCCTTTTGACGCAAAAATTGTCGCGTCCAGCGATAATCTTCTGCTTCAGACAACCTAGGAGTACACAAAATTACGCAATAGCACCATAAAAACAAATTGAAAGCTGAGGGGTAGCAGCGAGCTACTTGAAGGTATTCTGATGAACTATTTTGCTGCTAAAAACTACTGAAATATAAAAATACAGTAACTTTATAGGCTAGGTATCCTTGTTCCTAGAGCTGTCCATCGCTCATAAAATTGGTGGAGCCTCTTATTTGCCGTAGGAAGTTAAAACGCACCTGACAAAAGTCCACTGCCTTATCTACTTTAACCACTCCATTTCCAGCAATACAAAATAGTTCTAGTTTTTGCAAGCGAACTGGTGAACCCTGACGCCGTAATTTCTGACCAACAAACCTAGCAGGTTCTCCGAAAGACTGTAGCATTTATGTGAAGATATTTATAGGTGTAATGTGTGTTTCTGACGATTATTTGCTACAAGCTCTCTCTTTTAATAACAAAAAACTTTGACAACAACATCGATTTTTTAAATGTTTACTTACAGATAATAGAGCAGACGAGCAAGAAATTTCTCATTTTGTGATGACAGATGTTGCTACAAAATCTCATAATATGAAAACATTCTCACATTTATCTTTAAAGAACAAAATCCCTCTTAAATCCCTTGTACGTTAGTTAAACCATCAAAATTAATGAGTATTATACATTACTCTACTCCACAGTTATATTGAAAAGCCGTGATTACTTACCATATGGAGCACATATACCTGAATATGATATTTTTCTGACTGATTCCTAGCATTTTTCCTCACAATCAAAAATTACTGGTTTTACTTTAGCTGACACTTGTTAGAGTTATTAAATTGCCGTTGAACCTTAGGTAAATCTGTAAAAAGAGAAACTATTTGTGTACATAGCGGATATAGCAATGAACTATCTCTGTAAAAGAGCCTTCCAGAAGAATCAACGTTCCCTTTCTAGTTCCTAAGTTTTATTTATGCAGTACCAACAGCGCTCTGGAATAGCATAAATTAATACATCATAAATGTTTTTATCAATAATATGATTGTCTCCTTGTTACGATCATATCTACCGGTTCGAAATGAATAGAAATTACCTTAAAATTTAAAATATTTGTGAGGATAAAGCATCAAGAGACTTAGTGAGACGTTAGAAAGTAAATAGGCATTGACAAGGGATAGAATAATTTTTTCAGAGGGGAGTTCGTTATGTGAGGTACGTACTCTAGGAAGGAGAAATGGAAGATCTGCGGCGGCTTTTACTCTTACAGGACTACACTGCCACGACAGTAGCCATCAGAAGATAACAAGGACACTCCTGTACAACCATTGAATCTTTCCTTATTTTCCGTTTTCGTGTCTCAGCTTCTGTAATCTTTAGAGTAAGATGAAATTTTAGGTTAAAATAAAATGGATTCCTGGAACACGACCAGTGGATGGAAATTTATTCTGTTCTTGTAATGAAAATGGTTCAGATTACTTTGCTGGAAAGTAGATGAAACGCCACTCTCGATGGAGTCCCATGGTCCTAATGATTTGCGTAAATTAAAAAAAGTAATTCTAAGAGACTAACTGAACTTTTTTGTTCTTCAATCCTGTGTCGTTGCTGTTTGGTGTGTCACGGATAGAGACTGTCTTATGTCTTAACTGTCAGAATTGAGTTGCTATGCTTCGCTGATAAACTGTGTCATTTAGTTATCATTAAACACATCTTAATAGAAGTCACGGATGCGACTTCGATTTTCCGGAAATCCGCCAAAACCTTTTTAGATACGCCGCGACATCAGCTTCAGATTCCTGGTGTATGTGAAATCAACAAGTACTCTATGTAGCACAAAACATGGAGTATGTCTGTTATTAATGATGTGGGCAGCAGCTTCTCGTTCGAATTCCGGAGTACTTATTTGGACTTGTTTGGTGAAGAAATTTCGGAAAACTACACATAGAAACTCCACTTTAGTGGCATTGTGATTTGTAACATTATCTTTGCTACCGAACAGTGAAGGTATTGATTGTGTCTTGTCACTAGCGTGCTTCAGATACGACCAAATACTCTCAAAACTTCGCAAATTTTCTGGATTTTGTATGTTTTTAAATTTGGCGTGCTTATTTTGTTATTTCTGAAATAGTCTTCTTACCTGCTTTGTATACTATGTAGGGGTCCGTGCCGTCTATGATTAATTGGTGGGATATAAACTCTCAATTGCTGTAGATATTATTTATCTGAATGTAAGCCACATCTGGCCTATACTTCCGTAGTTAGTTCGGAAGGAATGGAGGTTGTCTCTTAGGAAGGATGCAGGCCAACATTTATCTTCTTCTTTAAATAGATCTATTTTTAGTTTATTTTTGGAAGGTTTGGATGTTAAGGTATTCAGTCTCTCTAAAACGACCTTGTGCTCACTAATCCCTTTATCAGTCATAGAACTCAATTTCTGCTCAAGGATATTTGTTGCTAAGAGATCGGGTATGTGTTTGCTACCATTTACAATTCGATTATATAGTTACACGAATACACGATTGCCGCGTTATACTGGAAGCAGAGACATCCATTAAAGATCTGAGGGCATGCGAGCGCACCGATTTTAAGTGGAACGAGGATATAAAACAATTTGTAGGAAAGGCAGATGCCAGATATAGATTCATTGGGAAATCCTCGGAAAGTGTTGCATACAGAGGAAGAAGGTAGCTTACAAAACCGTCTTTCGGTACTTGAATATTGATTTATGTAGGTAATGGAGAAGATTCAAAGAAGAGCTGCGTGTTCCGCCACAGGTTCGTTTAGTAAGGGACAAAGCATCACAAGGATGTTCACTCAACAGGAATCCCTTTAAGAGAGGCGTTGGTTATCGCGGCGAGATCTGCTGTTAAAAGTCCGTAAGGGAACTTTCATAGAAGATTCAAACCACATATTGCTTCCTCTTCCGTAAGTATCATGAAAAATCCATGTAGGTAGAATTAGATTAGGGGTCGCATGAATGGTTATTAACAATTGTTCCTCCTCGGGACCGTTAGCGATTATAACAGGAAAGGGGGAGAAGTGAGCGTGGTAAGGTGACCTGTGGAGTGTAGATGTAGATATAGATATGTGTAAGTGGGTGGACGTAATTAAAAGTATGTCCATTTTGCTGAGTTACACAGCAAAAATATTCGAAACCGGATTTGCAGCAGAAAATAAAAGACACTGAAATTTTAATTCATCCAGTGGCAGCCATAATGACAGAATATAGTCATTCAGACAGTCCGTGGCGGCTGCAGGGCCTATTACAAATTAGATGTTGGAAATCCTTTACTTAAGAAGGACAAGAGCTCTGGTCCATACCGAGTACCGATTAGAATCATTTCAGTGTATGTTGATATAACAGCACTGTACTTACGTCATGCGCAACTGATCACTCAGCAAGAGAACCCTGTCTAAAGACTGGAGAGCTGCACGGGTCACGCCAATACTCGAGAAAGGAAGTAGGAGTAATCCGATGAATTACAAAGCCATGTCACCTCGGTCGATTTGCAGCCGAACATTTTTATCACGATCTGTGTTCGAGCATTATGAATTACCTCGAAGAAAACGCTCTATTAACACAATCAGCACGAATTCAGAAAATATTGTTCTTCTTAAACCCAACTAGCTCTTTGTCCTCACCAAGTAGAGTGCTATCGACAGGAGAGCTCAGATTGTCAGATTGATTCCAAATTTTTTGGTTTCCAAAAGGCTTTCGATAGCGTTCCTGACAAGCGGTTTATTATCAAGTTGCGTGCCTTTTGAGAACTGTGTCAGTTGTGTGACTGGATTAGTGAGTTACTGTCGGGAAGATCACAATTCGTAGCAATTGACGGAAAGTCATCGAGTAAAACAGGAGTGATATCTGGCGTTCACAGAGGAATTGTTATGGGCCCTCTCTTGTTTTCAGCCTATATAAACGATTTTTGAGACAATGTGAGCAGCCATCTTCGATTGTTTTCACGTGATGCTGTCATTTACCGTCCAATAAAGTTATCAGACCATCCGGAAACAATCGTAGAATGATTTGGACAAGATATATGTATGGTGCAAAGAGCGGCAAGTGACCCAAAGAAACGAAAAGTGCGTGCTCCACATAATTACTAAAGGTAATCTGTAAAATTTCGGTTACTTGCTAACTCACACAAATCCAGAGGCCGTCAGTTCAACTGAATATTCAACTGAATACGTGGTAATTACAATAACAAATAACTTAAATCTGAACAATCGTGTAGATAATATTGTGAGGTAGACCAGAGGCTGGGCTTTATTCGCATAACACTTAGAAGATGCAACAGTACCACTAAAGATACTGCATACACTACTCTTGTCCGTCTGCTAGAGAACTGCTATGAAGTATGGGATCCTTACCAGACGGGTTGACGGAAGACATCGAACACATTCGTTTCGTATTGGCAAGAAATAATGGACAAAGTTTCACGTATGTGATACGAAAGTCGGTGTAGCAGTAATTCAAAGGTGCTTTTTGTAGGCGGCGAGATCTCTTCGCAAAATTTACGTCTCCGACGTTCTCCACCGAATTCGAAAATATTTTTTGACATTCAACTTCATAGGGAAAAATGATCATTATAATAAAATAAGACATCGGAGCTCTCACGGAAAGATTTAAGAATTCGTTTTTTTCGCAGGCTGATGGAGAGTGGAACTGTAGAGAAACAGTGTGAGAGAGGTTAAAATGGTTCAAATGGCTTTGAGCACTGTGGGACTTAACTTCTGAGGTCATCAGCCCCCTAGAACTTAGAACTACTTAAATATAACTAACCTAAGGACACCACACACATCCATGCCCGAGGCAAGATTCGAACCTGCGAACGTAGCGGTCGCGCGGTTCCAGACTGTAGCGCCCAAAACCGCTCGGCCACTCCGGCCGGCTCAGAGAGGTTCGATGAACCCACTGCCAGGAACTTAAATGTGAACTGCAGAGTAGTCATGTAGATGTAGATATAGATCGAAGAAAAATGAGCCTTCCTGTGCATTTATGCTCAGCGCATTACATTTGTTTATGTTGAGGATCCAATGCCAATCCCTGCACCAGCAGCGATGCCCTGCTGGTTTTCCCGAATTTTCTTACAAACGCCTATCACTATGACTTGATATATAACAACATTATGGTGCTTCAGATGTTATGCACTCGCTCGTAATATATATATATATATATATATATATATATATATATATATATATATATATATATTGCAAAAATTATTGGTCCTGTAACACACTGCGGTTCAACTAAAGTTAATTTTGCGTACGCCGATTTCTGTCCACTAAGAAAGACATGCTGTGTTCTATTTCCCGAAAATTGTTCACTGCAATAAAAATGCTGGTCCGACATTCCGTAGACACGTACTTTGCTCATCAGACGACAATTCGGAAATATGTCGAACGCCCCCCGAAAGGCAAACAACACGGCAGTAACTTTGACGCCAATATCTGTTGCTTTCTTGGTTTCGGATTATCGCACGATCGTTGTTTGTGGAATCGTTATTGATTCCTTCAGAGCAGATGTTTAGACTTCATAAATGCCATAATAAGAGAGCATAAAAGGTGTTCCAAATTTCTACAACAGGATGACGTGAGCGATATATGCCTACAGTTGTGTGCGTCTATTCGACTATCATTCGTGAGAGCAGAAATAGTCTGCACATGTTTTCAACCACTAGCAACGCTTTGCTTCTTCAGTGACATTCCGTAGCCTGCTACTACAAGAGGAGCAAGTTCTCTCACGTAATGTATGTAGAACAGTGTAGATATTTTATACCACCGAGTCGCCTTCGGATTTTGTTTATCCACGGGTCACTTATTTCGGTACCTATCATTTTGACGCTCGAGCAACGATAGGAGAACTAACTGAAAGAATTTATTTAGTATTATGGCTAAGTAGTTTATCTGGTATTTTGACTGTACCTGTATCAATTTTTTTTTATGTCCGCCGCGCTACGGTAAAAATGAAGCGTGATTGATTGAATGTTACAGTTAAGGACGTGACACCAAATGTGTCACCTGTGTTGCTTGCTGTTCTAGGCACATTTGGAGTCATTTCTTTAATTCAGCATCCGGCCAACGTTCTACGTTTTCACCTCTGTTTGATGTGCGGGGTATGACCATTTTAATGAGTTATTCTATACAACCATTTGAAAATGGATTCACTGCTAAAAGTTCTAGACAATCTATTTTAATCCATCTTATGTTACTGATCAGATAATACATTTCGCTTACTGCACGAAGGGTATCACAACAGTACAGATATAATACATATATTCATTTTAAATATGCTTCCTTTTATGTTGTTTTCACGTACACTTATAATGTCCGCCAGGCTAGTCGCGCGATCTACCGCGCTGCTTCCCGAGCGGGAAGGTGTGCTGGTCCCCGGCACGAATCTGCCCGGCGGATTAGTGCCGAGGTCCGGCGTGCCGGCCAGTGTGTAAATGGATTTTAAGGCGGTTTTCCATTTGCCTCGGCGAATGCGGACTGGTTCCCCTTATTCTACCTCAGTTACATTGTGTCGGCGATTGCTGTGCAAACACTGGCTCCACGTACGCGTACACCATGATTACTCTACCACGCAAACATGTTGGGTTACACTCGTCTGGTGTGAGACGTTCCGGGGGGGAGTCCACTGGGGGCCTAACCGCACACAATATCCCTGGGTTCGGTGTGGGGTGGCGGTGAGATAAGTGGACTGAGGGCTACGGTGGTGACGAAGCCTCTCTGTGGTTTCTAGGCCCGTGGTTCCATACAATACAACACACTTTTACAAAAAACTTAATTTTCAATCGCTTACTTCTTGATATCCATGCAAATTGCGTACATTGATACGAGATGTAGTTACAATGTTGTAAAAGTAAATCTTTTCCTTCTTCAGTCACGTATGACCAACTGTTCTCTTTCTACATCTACATCTACATGTACATCTACATTTATACTCCGCAAGCCACCCAACGGTGTGTGGCGGAGGGCACTTTACGTGCCACTGTCATTACCTCCGTTTCCTGTTCCAGTCGCGTATGGTTCGCGGGAAGAAGGACTGTCTGAAAGCCTCCGTGCGCGCTCTAATCTCTCTAATTTTACATTAGTGATCTCCTCGGGAGGTATAAGTAGGGGGAAGCAATATATTCGATACCTCATCCAGAAACGCACCCCCTCGAAACCTGGCGAGCAAGCTACACCGCGATGCAGAGCGCCTCTCTTGCAGAGTCTGCCACTTGAGTTCATTAAACATCTCCGTAACGCTATCACGGTTACCAAATAACCCTGTGACGAAACGCGCCGCTCTTCTTTGGATCTTCTCTATCTCCTCCGTCAAACCGATCTGGTACGGATCCCACACTGATGAGCAATACTCAAGTATAGGTCGAACGAGTGTTTTGTAAGCCACCTCCTTTGTTGATGGACTACATTTTCTAAGCACTCTCCCAATGAATCTCAACCTGGTACCCGCCTTACCAACAATTAATTTTATATGATCATTCCACTTCAAATCGTTCCGCACGCATACCCCCAGATATTTTACAGAAGTAACTGCTACCAGTGTTTGTTCCGCTATCATATAATCATACAATAAAGGATCCTTCTTTCTATGTATTCGCAATACATTACATTTGTCTATGTTAAGGGTCAGTTGTCACTCCCTGCACCAAGTGCCTATCCGCTGCAGATCTTCCTGCATTTCGCTACAATTTTCTAATGCTGCAACTTCTCTGTATACTACAGCATCATCCGCGAAAAGCCGCATGGAACTTCCGACACTATCTACTAGGTCACTTATATATATTGTGAAAAGCAATGGTCCCATAACACTCCCCTGTGGCACGCCAGAGGTTACTTTAACGTCTGTAGACGTCTCTCCATTGCTGATTGTTAGCGTGACGGCCTACCATGCAGCTGGCCCGGGTTCGATTCCCCGCCGGGTAGAAGGTTTTTCTCCACCTGTGGACTGGGTCTCGTGTTGTCCTTATCATCATCTCATCATCACCGACCAGCAAGTCACCCAATGTGGCGTCACCTGAAATAGGTCTCGCACCCAGTGGCCGAACTTCTACTGACACAGCCTCCCGGCCACTAATGCCAACCTCATAATCGTGTGCGAAGATCATTCCACTTACACTGCATCCGAAGGTTGGGAATAACTTAATCATTTAATACGATTTGTAGACAATACTTCAAATGTCACGTGAAGCACTACAATGTTTACTGCGAGGTCAGTGTAATGGGTAAAAGGGTCTTACAGTGCTGCACATAAGCAAAAGAGCATAGCTTCTCCCAACTGTCTTAAAAGAATAAAAAAATTCAGATGCTGTTTCCATAGCTGCTCTCAGTAAACTCCAGTATGTTTTGTATTTGGCCGAGACATAATTTCAGCCAGAATTCATCATTTTATCTCTAATACATTCGTATGCATAATCACTTAATGCCATGTTTCAATTCTCATATCTTTTCTCATGAATGTGTGCATCATTCCATCGATCCTCGTTCTTTATAAGGCATGTGGTCAGGTCAGTAAATTTCGTTCCATAGATTTTATCTTTACTGGTCACAAGCCGACAGAAACCTGTACCGAAGCTGTTTACTTACATTTATAACCTAGAATCACAATTTTCTTCAACCAGCGATCGCACAGTTTCCAGTAACACAATCCCTACGTAACTGTGTAATGCGTAAGAGTTCTGGATATTCTTCTTTACGTTCATCTATATTTAAACTCCAGTCAGATAGAACCTATTCCTCAGTTATCTAGACCATTTCATCACTGACTTTAATTCCTTTCCGGTCATTCTTTCACTGTGCACTTAATTAAAGTCCCTCTCGAAAATCTGAGATATATTTTGCCGTATTTATCTTTTCGATGGGGACGAATCAGTTTGGAATTTAGTACTTACCCACATGTGGTTTAGAGAGAACTTTTGAGTTCAGCATTGCCGCAATAGTGACGTACAGTGAAGGTTATGACGTCAGTCAATAGGAAAACAAAACCCGTAAAACCAACTGTGAAAGAAAACTTTGAACTACATTTGTTAAATTCTTTAATTTTTTAATATTTTCGGTTAGTTGTGCATAATAGGTCTCAGAAAACTTAGAAACAGCGAGCTATAAAACTGTAAGTTGCTGTTGGATGTGTTACTTAATAAACGACCGGTTCCTGATAAAGATCATTTTAAAGAACCTGTAGAAGAAACGTAATGAACATAAAAATGAGGATGTAAAAGTAGATTTCAAAGTCTTAGCAAAAGTTCAAATAATACTTACAGCTTGGATCAAAGCAAATATTACTTAGGAATACAACGACGTCAAAGCAGGATCACCAGAAAAAGAAACAACCTCTGAGAGCCAGACTAGGAAACAAGAATTAGCAAAGACAGTAAAAACATTTTACATTACTTAACATGTAGTAGGAAAATATATGCTTATTTGGTATAGAATAGATAACACAACAGCAGACGTAGACTGAGATATTTTAGATATTTATTGGCTACACACCGTTAAAAAAAGTTGTACGATTTACTGATATTTTTCTACAATTACGAAACACATTTCGTCAACTTCATTCTCTCCATTCTTGAAGTTTGTACTGTATGTGCTGAAAGGGTATTTTTGATAGTGATCGATCACTTACTAATAATTGTTTATAAAAGCAGCTTTTTGTGTTACATGATACCGTTTCCACTTTTTCTTTTTTATGGGGATAGTTGGCTACTCAAAAAAAAATCTATGAATGTGGATTTACGTAACATGCCTTACCATATATATTAAAATGCGTTGAACTACTTGCAGAGACAACCTTGGTGAAATAACCGTAAAGTGAAACTTCATCCTGGAAGGTCATAACTTTTGTGCACATGTTTCAGAGCTGAGAACCTAAAGCTCGCCTATCTGAGGACGCTTCCAACACCGATCCCAACTTTCAAATATCACGGAGCTCATAACCCTTATGCTTACACATTTCGTGATTCCAGTGCAGCGAGAGGGAAATACTGTATCGTTATTTTAGTCCGTCGTGTCATGGATGCAATATTGATGCTTACAATGTCTGTGCTTATAGAATGTCTGTAACTTCACATTACAATGTCTTTCAGTTAAGCATGCATATCTGAAGAACATCGTAATGTGAAGTTACAGACAATGTGAATACAGACATTGTAACCATCCATGATGTATATAGGTAAATTCGCAAATACCTACGGGGTTTTTGAAGACCTGTGCGAAAACTTGAGAAAGTATATAAAATAGGTAAATGTCCGTTAACAGAACATCTCTCCAGGTTCTGAACTCATATGACACGTGATTATCATGAGCACAGTTGGCGACGCGACGAACGACATCATGTACACGCATTTCATTGAAGTCACTGCCACGAATTACCCGAGAAAGAGTGACAGCAGCCTTGCGTATGTGCATGCGCTAATTCTATACTACAGTGTGGTGCGTATGATACGCCTACATGTTCTCACACCCCTGTCCATCAGTGCTATTGCGCCACGGCGCGTATTAAGAATCGAAACTTCACCGATTCGCCTCAATATGTTGTATGTTCTGTTGTTTTCGCACAGTACTCTTCTGAAACACCAGACACATAAATAATCTGTGCAAGCCGATCAAAGCGAAAGGCTATGAGATTTTCCGCTGTCTTATCTGTAAGAATTTAAAAACCAGACCATTTTATTTGTAAAAAAAAAAGAAAAAAAACATACTAGCTTTATGTACTAGGGTTGTCCAGAAAGTAAGTTCTGATCGGTCGCTAAATGGAAACCGCAGTGAAAATAAGAAACATATTATTTGCAAGAGTTAGCTACACTTTCCAGATACTTCTCTACATTGTCGCCGCTCCGTCTTAGACATTTATTGGAGCGTTATACCAAATTTCCCACACCATCGTCATAGAAGGCAGCCACCTGTGCGTTCCGATAATTCTCTACGCAGGTCTATAGCGCGTAGCCTGCGCCCAAGTGTTGTTTTCGTATCCAGCGTTTCATGTGAACAGAGAGGATACTCAGGACGAGTCAGTTAGGGCTGTGTTGTGGCTGATCGAACACTTCCGATCGAAAAGGCTGCAGGAGCGTCTTCACTGCCCCTGCAGAGTGCGGCTGAGAATTGCCATGAAGAAGGAAGCGCGTGGCAGTTGTGTTAGTTGGGCTGCATTCATTAAGGCGAAGCCTCTCAGCGGGCCCTCCTACTTGGCGGGAGACATTGTCGTTCTAGGCACCTTTACTCGCTCACAGCGCACTCACAACTGGAAAGAGCGCCTTGATGCGATCGACGGTCATATTAGAGACACTGCCCAACACGTGTGTGCTAAGCTTCATCGGATTTTCACTGTGGTGTCCATTTCGCAACCGATCGCAACTTACTTTCTGGACAACCCTCGTATTAATGAACAAACATCTGTAGTTGTGCGCTTTACTAAAGCCGATTAGAGAGGTCACTTCAAGGGTTAGAACTATCTTTATTCTTTATGAAGGTTTAGTACGGAACACGTTCTGTTACAGTAGTTCTATTCATTTGCCCGAGCAATTACGAGAACTGTGGTGCTGCGCTAGACGTCACACCAAGTGCAGCAAAATCACGGCTGCGCCGCGCGCGGCTCCAAAGAATACAAGTGACTCCAAAATAATACACCGTCCAATCACATTAATGTGACTACCACCTACGTCAGACATTAACAAGCCAGGTGACAGCACTAACAGTGGAGCGTATATAAAGCGTGTCACGGGGGACGCAGAAAACAGTGCAGTCGTTGTCGTAATTCGGAAACGGAGTGATTTATCCGCCAAAAAAACGGGCATGATCATTGACTTTCGAGCCCAGTGTGGAATCATTTTCAAAAAGGCTAAGCTGGTAAACAGTTTGCGTTCCGCCGTCTTTAAAGCATACCGTGCATGGCAAAATGGCGCTCTCCAGAACGGGCACCGAGGAAGCTGTGGTGCACCACGAGCCTAAGATGAAATCGGTGAACGACGGACAAGTAGAAGCGCAACTATTCAACAATTGGCCACATAGATGGATCAAGGGGCTGCCGACAACGTCTCCTCAGCAAACGTTGCTGCGTTTAGCCCTCTGCATCATGTGTCTAGTTCATAACCCCATGCAGACTGCCCTCCATCGGCGACGGAGGCTGGAATTTGCACCACCGCAGGCTGACGTTGACTGAGTGGCGAGAGGCGACCTTTTCAGATGAAGTATGTTTTATGCTCCCTCGGACAGATGGCCCGTTGCCGTGTACGGCGTGAAACATCTGAAAGCAAACATCCTGCATGCATTATGGTCTGCAAAATGTCTTCGCAGCATTTCTTGGGTGATCGGGTCGTTCTGGGAGGCACGATGGATCACTGGGAACCGTGCAAAGCCCTACAGGACGTTTTCTTTCCCTCAGCACCGTGGTATCTCCTATCGCGACAATGCAACGTTGCACACAGTCCGAAGAGCAGCAGGATGAGTTTACCGTACTTCCCTGGTCACGAAACTCCCCAGATTTAGACAACAATGGGAATCTGTGGGATCATATCGATAGGGGTGCTCACTCCTTGGAACCTCAACCGAAAAACTCAGCACAAATGGTCACGGCACTGGAGTCGGTTTGGCTTCACATCCCTGTCGGTACCTTCCACAAACTCACTGACTCTTTTCTTCACGTCCGCGCTGCAAAAGGTGGTTATTCAGGCCAAATCAATGCGAGTGGACAGCGTATATAGCAATAATGTCAACAGATCTGCATTTTTCGTAATAGCGTTTTGCTTTAATCGTTGGAACGTCCGAAAAATATGGTTCAAATGGCTCGGAGCAGTATGGGACTTAACTTCTGAGGTCATCAGTCCCCTAGAACTTAGAACTACTTAAACCTAACTAACCTACGGACATTACACACATACATGCCCGAGGCAGGATTCGAACCTGCGACCGTAGCGGTCGCGTGGTTCCGGACTGAAGCGCCTAGAACCGCTCGGCCACACCGGCCGGCTGGAACGTCCGAATCTGAACTAGATATCATTTTAATTTGTGGAACGAGTCTGAACTGGATAGGAAACATGAAGACATTTGCTAATGATCATTCTCTTGCCGGATGTCAACTGGTAATGATGTCCGAATGCAACTCCACATCGTCGAAACATTCGTTTAGTGTACGCTGGCTCTGAATCAAGGTTTAAGAAGGTCTGCAGGAGAGCTTCTGTGAAGATTGGAAGGTAGGAGACGACTTACTGGCAGAATTAAAGTTATGAGGACGAGTTGTGAGTCGTCCTTGGGTATCTCAGATGGTAGAGCACTTGCCCGCGAAACGGAAAGGTCCCGAGTTCAAGTCTCGGTCCGGCACATAATATTAATCTTCCAGGAAGTTTCAATGTTTCATTTAGGCAGAAGTTCGATGACTACTGAAAGGTAGATGCGTAGTTTATTCGTAACACAAGCATTAAGCAAACTCTTGTAAAAGGTGAATGGGAAATTATTCTAGGGACGACACCAGCTGCAACGGGGAAATTCCCAGAGGTAAGCACCTTAGACAAAAGGCAACTTGTTATACTCCGGCTCCTGGAAATGAGCACTTCATAAACGACGAAGCTCATCAGCTGTTCGCGAGCTAGTGTCGTTAACATCTGTAGAAAGTGGCTGAAGAACGGTGAAACTATGAGTAGGCGACAAGATATTGGATGACCACGCCTCATCACAGAACTTGGAGGTCGTAGGCAGACCTGTATTATGAAGCAGGATAGTCGGCAATCAGTGGCAAATCTGACCACAGACTACAATGCGAAATGCAGAAGCCTTCTGGAAAACACCGTTCAGCACTCTTCAAAAGCCGACCCTACGTGTTCGCTTATTGGCCCAACGATAACGACTATTACAACTCCATTGAGGAGGGGAACACCAATGCAAATGGAAGCATCTGATTCGATCGGATGATAGTCGTATCCGATACGTCGTCAGCCAGGCGATCGCCTGTTCGAAGCATACTCGTTAACACGGGCGCAAGACAGCCGGGACAGTGTTATGCTGTGTGTGTCCTTCACCTGCGTTCACGTGGTACCTGTGGTATTAATCGAAGACACCATGCCAGCTGTGACTTTGTGAATATTAAAGCGGACCACACGTCATCGGACTGTAATTTACTGTAACTGCCTGGCTTGTACGTAGACATCTGGTGCCACATATCTCCGGAAGCCTGCCAAGGACTTGTCGAATCCATGCCACGCGATATCGCTGCTGTATTATGTTCCATAGCTGGACCAACTCGCTGTGAAGCAGGTGGCTATAGTGTTTTCGCTCAGCAGCTTTATGAGCACTACATTACTACGTCCGGTACGGATGTCGATAATTACATTGAGATGAAAACACTCGTGGGAGAGCTTTATGCGCATCCCATACACATATGGCGGCAGTATAGCGTACATAACACATTAAAGGGCAATGCATTGACAGAGCTGTAATTGGGACTAACGTGATTCAATTGAAAAGACTTCCGACGTGATTACGGCCGCACGACGGGAATTAATAGACTTGGAACGGGAGTGGTAGTTGGAATTAGACAGATGGGACATTCCATTTCGGGAATCGTTAGAGAATCGAATATTTCGAGATCCACAGTGTCAAGAGTGTGCCAAGAACATCGAACCTCAGGCCTTACTTCTCGCCACGGACAACACAGTGGCCGACCGCCTTCACTTAACGACCGACAGCAGCGGCATTTGCGTAGAGTTGTCGGTCCTAACAGACAAGAAAAACTGTAAAATACTCGCAGAAAACGATGTTGGGCGTACGACGAACGTTTCCGATAGGACAATGTGGTGAAATTTGGCTTTACGACTTACCTGGGCTCGTGATCATATCGGTTGGATTCTAGATGACCGGACAACCGCGGTCTGGTCACATGAGTCCGGTTTTCAGTTGGTAAGAGCTGATGGCAGGGTTAGAGTGTCACGCAGGCCCCACGAAGCCATGGACCCAAGTTGTTAACAAGGCACTGTTCAAGCTAGTGGTTGCCCCATTATGGCGTGGGCAGTGTTTACATGGACTGGACGGGATCTTGTTTATGTTCAGCTATTTGGGGACCATTTGCAGCCATTCATAGGCATTACGTTCCAAAACAACGTTGGAATTTTTATGGGTGACAGTGCGCCATGTCAAAATGGAGGTTTGGAGAAAATTCTGAACAGTTCGAACGAATGATTTGGCCACCCAGTTTACACGGCATGAATCCCATCGAACATTTGTGGGATATAATCGAGGGATTAGTTCCTACACAAAATCCTGCACTGGCACGCCTTCACAATTATGGACCGCTGCAGAGGCATTCTGGTCCAATTTCTCCACAAGATGCTACAGTCTTCAACAACAGCAGCAGTTCCAGCAACACAGATTTGTCGTCGGCTCCGAGTGTCTTCGTATGCACAGAGCTGAAGTAAGACTGTTCATTGGTAGAAAATATTAATGGCTAACCCAGCAGCACAACTGAATGTGATTTGATTGATAAAATTTATTTAAATAATAGTCAGTTAAACTCAGGACGATTGTGTCTTCATTGTCCTCAGACATTGTTACCAAGCAGGGTCCTTGTTCCTTTTTTCTTCCTTATATGATAACCGAGTGTGATAAGAAACAAATTGAATAGTTACAGCCAGTTTATTAATGATTAATTTAACTTTTAAGAAATTTTGCCTCAGTCTACTTTCAATTAACTGTTGTACAACAGAGTTTTCAGTATATGAATAAAGTGAAGCAATTTCATTTTTCAAGTTTGAGAATCACTGGAGAAAATCCAAGTTTAAAGAAATGCACAAATTAAGAGTTCGGAAGTTTTATTTATTTTACATATAGCTTGGAGCACATGGCTGTTTGGTTTGGTCTGTATTGTATTATTTATTTCTGTTCAAGTAACTTAAAAAAGGCTCGGTTGTTCAGATAATAATTTGAAACCCAATTTGCAAAATAAGTAACTGCAAAGTAAAAAGTGCTTGCTTTTTTTCTAAATTTATTTAATGACGTTACGTTGAGGTCACTGAAAGTCATTGTTCACGTAACGAAGTTCATTACTAACATACAGTTTAATTGCTTATTTTAAAATCATTACTCGATTGTTTCTTTTTCAAAATTTAATGACAAACATAACGTAGGAGTGACTTCTCAGTTTTCTTTATCATTAAGTACTCACATAAAATTAGTGTTAAAAAAAGTGACAACCTTCAGTTGCCACGTCACTGTTTAACAATGCATGTTTTTCTTTCCCGTCATCATGTACAGGATTTTTGATGTAAATTACCCTAGTGGGCTCCGGCCGTTAATTATTTCCTTTTCGTTGATTAGTGTAACTTTTGGATTCATTATCAGTGATACCCCTTTTCTATCCAGTGTTGTTCGTGAGTGAATAAGCAAAATACCTTTCATTTTTCCGAATTACAACCTTGTTCGGTTTGATTACTTTTTAATTTTAGTGGACTTTTCCATCAGAAGGGTCTGTTGTAAGCTTTCCTACTACGTATCGGTATTATTTCTTCCTGAAAGGTAGCCTTATCCGCTTAGTAAAAATCCAATAGGCATACACGCTATCCACGGTCATATTTTATGTCGCAAGCAGGATAGGGCGATTAGTAAGGGGGAGGTTACACGTGTTCACATTTTGACCACCGACAGCGTCAGTTGTGATTTCAGTGGACACAGGACTATCGGAGTTCGATCGTCGACCAATGGAACCGTGTCGGCTCTTCAGGTGAATCACATTTTTGCCACACTAGGTCAATAGTTGTCTCCAGAAGCGTCGTCACCGAGGTGAACGGCGACTCTAAATGTGCAGTGCACCACGGACGCAGGCTGGTGTAAGCAGTATTATGCTATGGAAGACATTCTCCTGTGCTTACATGGTAGTAATCGAAGACAGCTACGAACCACCTGCATTCTTTCACGCTTGATGTCTTCCTCAACGACAATGTTATCTTTCACCATCATAACTGTCCGTGTCTCAGAGCCATAACTACCCTACAATGGTTTGAGCACGATTATAGGGAATTCACATTGATGATGTCTCGGCGACCAAATTTGACTGGTGTAAGTTCTACGGAACACACATTGGTCACTATCGAGCGCCATCACCGCGTACGAAAATCAGCGGCCCGTTATTTACGCCAGTTGCATGACCTGTGCGTAGACATTTAATGTCACGTACTTCCGAAAACCAAGCAACAAACTTTCGGATAACTGATACACGTTATCAGTGATATATTTTGTTCCAAAGACGGACAAACAAGCTATTAAGCAGTTGGTCATAATATTTTGGCTCATCAGTTTATATAGGACTTTATACGAGTATCTATAAAAATGTCTTTGTAATGCTACGAGCTTAAAAAGCTTTTAGTTCGTTGATCAGTTTACCTGGCCTTACGTTGATACACCAAAATTTCAAGTTCCTGTAAAACTAAAAGAAAACGACACTTTAGAACTTGCAACAGTTCCTATTTAATTTGGTAGTTCTATTGGCTATCGGACAAATGAAAAAAAGGAGGCGATTACGTCCATATACGGAAATACAGTAGTTACTGACTTCTAGTGTTAACCCGAGCCGACTCATGCGTTGCTTCCTGCGCTTATAGTGATTTATAGTTAATGATAGTTGTGAAATTATAAAAAGTCGCTCTATGGAAACACAGCTTATTAAATCACGAGGCAAGTAAATGGTCCGTAGTTTGTTTTACACAGTTTCACAGCACTCATTCCGTCTAGCCGTAACGACAAGTGTCAATTAGAAAATTAATTTCAAAATTATTAAACAAACTCACAAGCTCAAAAAACTTTCTACTCGTGTAACTCGTCCTTAAGATATCATATTCAATTGCTGTGCAGTACTGACTGTTGGTTGACTTTATATTGTGCTTGTGAACAGTGTCGTAAAACAAAACTTTAATCTAAGTGAGTCTTATTAATTTCGAAAACAGACTAATTGTGTACTGATGGAAAACTGTTTAACTGAAACTCAGTACTGAAGTACGTTATGAAAGTTATGTAACACGAAGTGCAATGTCTGACTTAAAATATCCACAAAATAAAATACTGCTCAACTCAGTAAAAAATAAGATTATCTTCACTGTCCAGTGTTCACTATAAATTCTGACTACGTACTGTTTCCTCAAAAGAATGCACAGTAAGATCTGCACTGAAAGAAAAGCAACCTACCTCTAGCTCATCATGCTGTTTTATTTGGTGTAATGACGTTCTCGCAAGCAAATCGAAATCAGCGAATGCAGAAGCTAAAGGAAGGCAATCTACTCACTACTAAAGTTTTCTTTGCTTGTCATAAACAGTCTATGGATGCGTGTGGCGTAAGGTTCAATGCGCGATAGACAAAATATTTTAAATTTTACTAACAATGGTGGAGGAGGATTTTACTTTATGCAAAAGCTGAACTCTGGTTATTGTCGACGAGGCTGTAAAATATAAGAATAGTCAAACAATTTGGAAATTCACTCATTACAAATATTATCGACATTTAAACCAGTTGTGTTATTTGTGAGATAATAAAAACGAAGAGATCAAATTAAAACTAATCACGAATATTATTAGTTAACTAAGCGATAAAAATTTCCCTCGGTTAATAGTTCTGTCAAAGATTTCATTCTTGCGCTTGTATTGGTTACAGTGAAATATTGTTCCAGAAATATTCTCCATCCATACAGTCACGTAAATATCTTTACAAACAAGTTTTCTTCTGAATATTAAAGTATTCCATATAATTTCTCCCAGATTCACAAATATCGGAACTTCTCTAAAACTCCACTACTCGCTACAACGCCTCTAATAAGAATGCTCTGGCGCTGTACAAGTGAATGGCGACCGAGCGCGCCACAGATAACATTAAACGTAGAGTCAAGGATGTTATCCACTACTCCTGCACCGCGTTCGTGCATCTTTGTCTCAGTACAGTAAAGATGAAATGTTTAAATTGTGAGAAAACGTATGAAAAACGTACATTTAATGTAAAGATACAAGTTATCACAAATTTCATCAAAAGCAGACTCGTCGTCATATTAATGTTGATAACGAAACATATTACCTAGTGCAGAACCCTTGTCTTCTATTAGCAGGAGCTAATTACTTAAAATGGTCGCAAATATGTAATGAGGTGCTTAATTCAAGTGAGCTCTACTCTGTAGGATGGTGGTTCAGATCTGCTTCCCATGAACCAGTTTCGGGTTCTCCATGAAATCCCCAAATGGCTTCAGGCGAATATCACTGGAGTCCGAAACAACAGACACCACTTATATTGACGTACATGTGCCATGAAGGCTAATATGATAATTCATTGCACAATACACTTCGCCCGACCTCGTGCGGTACTCTGCGTGATACGACGAGCAAAATGAGAAAAAAGAGCTAGGGGACGCTGCTTTGTTAGTGTGCGGCAAATGGGAATTTGGGTTGAGGGGGGCGGGGGGCAGCGTTCTTGGGTACTCCACGCAGTTGTAATTTCTGCGCCAAGGTGACGTAGATGGTTAATGCAATTGCCTGGTAATCAAGAGACCCGAGTTAGACTCTCGAATTTGGTACAAATTTCCATTTGTCACTAGTGAATTCGGCAGAGATCATAATTTTAACTATCCAAAACAGTCAGATTTGTTAAAGGGTGATACAGATCATTTCTCCCTCATGTGTTGTGGATATGTCTGTTAGTCTCAAAATGAGATGGACTGTTCGTAAGTGAATAAATGTAAAATGAAGCTGTAGTTGATACTCCAGTTGCTTAAAGATATACCTGCAAGATGTATGTGTGTGAACTTCAGACATAATTATGACTTTTTTTTATGCATTGGATACTTTTGAAGTAGATGAGAAAGTACCACAGACATCTCCCATAACACATTAGTGAATCAAAATACAAAAAGCACATAACTTATTGAGTTCTAGATCCCCAACGTTGGTACGTATTCTTATGGCAACAACAGCTGAATCCAAACATTTCAGCATACTTCCTTCATGGTATTTCCAGTTTAAGATTTTATCGATATGATTGGCTTCTGACAGCCGAACAACCTAGACCATGTCGCCCGGACAATAATTACATACAAACATTTCATTTCATTATTTCCCTGAGAAAAATATATAGTAATATGGAAGCCTAACCTGGTGTCAAATGAAGATATATCTGTGACTTAGCGTGTAAACATTAGTAGTTGTGTGTTAAGTGTCTTCAAAAACTACAAGAAAGCTATGCATCTGAAAATCGTTTTGTTTATTAAGCAGTTTGTCTGACTGGATGAAGAAACACCAAACATGGGGCAACATACGTAACTATAGCATACAGCCTGTAGAGGTGCACTTGTTGATATCCTTATTACAAATCGATCGCAACCACCTATTTCTGGTAAATACCACAGCGTTGGCCTTCTAGAAGGTTCCAGAAGGAGTAGTTTGCGTCAACCGGCGTCCTTGAGCAGGCACGGGGGAAACAGTCCAGTGTTGAACGGAAGGCCGACGAGAAAAGGTCGATGAGCGTTCACACTTTCGGAGTAAGTGTAAGTTGTTGAAGTATTTACATTTTTTAAGATTCTGAGGAGTACAGTGAACATTTTTACGAATGTGGATGAAGTTATGTCACTATATTTGTAAGATATCGCCGGTTGTAAGTGGAAGTTATGAGATCATGGAGTGTTGTGCGAGTGCCCGCCATTATTGCCAAGCCGGCCGAAGTGGCCGTGCGGTTAAAGGCGCTGCAGTCTGGAACTGCAAGACCGCTACGGTCGCAGGTTCGAATCCTGCCTCGGGCATGGATGTTTGTGATGTCCTTAGGTTAGTTAGGTTTAACTAGTTCTAAGTTCTAGGGGACTAATGACCTCAGCAGTTGAGTCCCATAGTGCTCAGAGCCATTTGAACCATTATTGCCAACTGGAAATTTGGGTATTATTAAGGTGTCCGAAAGAACAGATACGAACCATATGGATGAATTTAACATTATCACAGAAACTGGTAAAATATGCAGCTATACAACTCTCCGACAATTTACTCGTGGAAAAATGACAGATATCATAAATGTTTTCTATTGCAGATTACAGAGATTTCTCCTTAATAGTTATGTATGCCATAATTTTTGTACCATAGTTATTGCAATATACTGTAAACCGTACATGTCTTTAAGTCAATCCGTAGCGAACGTATTAAAAGACAAAATCTTCCATTGTACAAAGAGTACCGTACAAGTTCTGCTGTATCCGTAATACGCGCATTGTTGAATTTGTTGTGCCCGTCATTCAGTACGGCCTTCACGATCTGTGTCGTGATCTTAAGGTATACATTGGTTGGCAGTAATACCTTATCTTCTGTATCTTTTGTTTCTTGTTTCGAGCATGTCTTTTAATTTACTGTGAGGCATATGCCTTCTAAAAGGGCGTTGTTTTATTGTTGGGAGACAACATGAAAGTCCTTGAACAGCTAAAAAAACGTGCCCTGCCGCATTGGTAACACAGGTGGCCGTCCCATCACGGAAGGTAACCGCTTTCGGACTTGGTCAACACTTGGATGAGTGACCTTTGGCAGTGTGCCGAGTGCTGTTGGCGAGAGAGGTGCGCAAAATTTTTGTGAGGCTAACTGTGAAGCTACTTGGCTGAGAAGTAAGGGCCTCGGTTGTGAAAGCTGGGGAACCAGTCTGCAGACCACACATCTCTCAGTGTCTACTTCCAGTGACGTCTGTCGGCTGACGATGACATGGCGGTCGGTGGGTACCATTTGCCTTCTGGGGCCTGTTCGGACGGAGTTTAGTTCTTTGATGAGTAGTAAGCGGTTAGCCGCTATGTTTAGCATGGCTACATCAACCATTTCAGACAGAAAACAACTATTTATAAATCTTAAATTTTGTTTTTATGCGTGAGAATAAAGATGGAAGCTCATCGAGAAAAGCTAGGAAAACAACCAACTGAAAGAGACTGTATTCAAATTGTTTTTGCAACAGCGAGCAGTGGGAAATTCTCTTTCAGGGGGGGGTGTTTGCGTAAAAGCAGAATATTTAGCTGAAAAAATCGGCGGTTCGCCTTCACTTAAAGCGAGCAATGGCTGGCTACTGAATTTCACGGTAAGGTAAGGCACGGTATTCGTAAGATGGGTTTAAGTGGTGAAATCAGCGGATCGAGAAGCAGCAGAAAATTTTACTGGATAATTCAAAATTGAATCAGAAATTTACGATATTTTTATAAGATGTAAATGAGGCAGGCGTTATTTGGAAAGCTTGTCTGAAACGATTTTAGCTTCTATAAGGAAAAGAAGTGCTTCTGGTCGTAATGTTAGTAAGGACCGTGTTACCATACTAACTGTACTACTGTACTAATTCTATGAGAAATTGCAAAATACTGCCTCCCTTGACAGGAAGATCGAGTAGCCGTTTGGCTTTCAAAAATACTAAAAAACTTTCAAAGATTGACAAGAATCAACCACAGGCAGAGATGACTGCCAGATTGTTTTGCTCGTAGTATGATTCAGTTATCACACTAGAAGTAAAAAAAAAAAAAAAAAAAAAAAATACCAAAATGTCATAGAGGAGAAAGACAGTACGGTGGTGTTAATTCTGGAGAATGTACCCACCTACGCCACAGAAAGCCTTCTTGATAGAGGAGATGGATGTTTCAAAGCACTCTTCTTGTCGCCTAATGAAACAAGCTTGCTGCAGCCTAGACCAGTTAATTATTGAAAGTATGAAGCGGCATTACAGAGGAAGATTGTTAACGGAGCTGTTGATGGAGATGAAGAAGTCATTGTAGCTCATTACCAAAAACTGAATATCAAAGTCAGCACTAACATGGTGACGGAATTTGGTAATATGGTGAACATTACCACATTAAAAAGTGCTTGAAATTAATTGAAAGGCATTTCAGCCAAAGATTAGGTAGATTGAGACGAATATGAAGGGAGCAGGTGTAGAAAGGAAGAAAGAGAAGCGACAGAGGACGAAATATCACTTGACGACTTGAGAAAGATCGTTTTGGAAATTCCTAGGCTATCCGATTGTAATGCAGAGAATGTGACTGAGTGGCTTGCTTGTGATCCTTCGGGTCCTGGATTCCAGATTTTCCAGTAACGATGTAGTAGTACTGAGTGTGAGAGAAGAAACTGATGGTCAGGGGGATGACATTCTCACAGAACCAGATGCAGGACCGTCAGCTGGTGAGACGTTTGCACGTCTCGATAGTGTGCTATCATTGATGGAGCGCCAGCCTGAGTGTGACCATGTACAGTTACTCACAGACAACAGGATGCGAGACTTGGCTGCACGAAAACGATTGAAGGCAACAAAACAGCTGAGTCTGGCGGATATGTTCAAGAACTGACACTGTATGTGAGTTCAGCACTGTACAATATTTAAACAACGTGGTTTTGTGGTCATTAAATTAATATTACGGTAGTATGAATATACAAATTTAGGAGTTTTTCTTCAAAGGAATGACCAGTTTTCATGATTTATCCATTTATCCGGATATTTGATTATGCAGACTGGGTCCGATCCCAAGTCATTCCGGTAACTGGAGTTCTGCTGTACTTTACTTCCTTCTGTGTTTATTAGCAGCGTCAGAAGTATATGTATGCAATCAGCACAAATATAAAGTAAAATACTACAAAGATATATTTCTTTTTCTGAAACTGACTGGGCATTCATTCATTTATGTACTAATTTAATCCCTGTATTACACGTGACTCTAATGGGAAATAACTGTGAACGGCTTTAGCATTTTTATTTTGGTTTTGATGATTGATCCCACAGCGATTAACTTCTAAGTGAATTTGTCAACAGACTTTGGTAATGTGTTAACGTAATTTAACCTAAACCCGCTTACGATTTTATTTCAGGACTTACGCCAACACTACTTTTGTGTGATAATAACACGTCTCATGTTGCCAGTTGATATGTGAGATTTTATACGTAATAAAATACACAATTTTAAACAATTTTTTAGAAATGTCTTTAGATAAATCGTTGATTATTCATTTTTGTTTCAGGAATACACGAATTACAAACTCAGTTTTGTTAGTAATTTTACACATTGCGTTTCTTTGAGTCATCATTGTAGAAATGATCAATTATATACTGTTTTTAAGGTATCTTTCGGAATACAATTTTGTACTTTAACAATTTGTAGAGAAGTTTTTCGATGCTGTTATAAATTATTAACTGTGTATACCGTTATTGGTGCAGAATGTGTGAGCCTTTGGCCCCAATTGTTGAACGAAAACATAAATAGAATATTTAGTTTACAATCATTGATCTTCAGGTTTTAATGTTTTGTAGGCTCGCTTTCTCGACACGGGTAGACTACAGACAAATTTCGGTAATAATGTGTAAGATTGGAACCGCGTGTTGTATGTTCCCGAGGGCCAGGCAAGCAATTTCTATTAGTTGGTGAAGATTAACAAGACGAATACTCCACTAAGACGCATAGGAACATTATTGCATTCTTTCATTTCTTGGCGATTATGTGTGGGATGCAGCAACAGATCCATTGACGAAAGCATGGCGAGCTTCTGACCTTTATTATTAGTCGTATCTCTGCAGTTAATATAGAGTTTCAGGTTCTCCTGTTATTACTTCTAGACATTTCGACTCTACTACAGTCATTTCTTTATCTTCCAGTCTTCCCGGCCGCTTGTTTTCGGCACACATTTAGTATTCTACGTCGTTAGAGAAAGAAGACAGTATCATATTCTGAACATAACTACGAATACTCCACTGAGAGGCATAGGAGCATTATTGCATTCTTTCATTTCTTGGCGATTATGTGTGGCATGCCGGAACAGATCCACTGACGTAAGCATGGCGAGCTTCCGACCTTTATTATAAGTCGTATCTCTCCAGTTAAGAAAGAGCTTCAGGTTCTCCTGTTATTATTTCTACACATTTCCACTCGATTACAGCCATTTCTTTATCCCACACTCTTCCCGGCCGTCTGTTTTCGGCACACATTTAGGATGGTGCGTCGTTAGAGAAAGATGACATATCAAATTCTGAAACTTCTCCCAAGAGCTCTATTTCATAACATGTGTGGCAGACTAAAATAATCTCTATAAGTTGGTCGTTGTATTTAATTATTGCATTTGCTTTGGGCTACTCAGTGACGACCAGATTTTCCTATCAATTATTTGCAATCTTGGATTTAGTGCAATAATTCCGCACGTCCTAAGCTTGTTGATGGCTTTTTTCCTGACTTCATTTAGGAGTATTCACGTCAAGGTAGGATATCATTACTAAATTTATATACTTTTTCATTCGCCTATTTCCCAATTTTGTAAGATGATCTAACCATGCAACATGCAACTAAAAATTTCCGCTAAGTAAACCACTCATGCTTGAGTAATTTTTCTGCAGAATAGAATACACTGCATGTACGCCAAGATTTTTGGTGGGATTCACCCTTCGCGTCGAACTTCCATCATGTACTAGAGCGAAAAAGAAGAACGGATCAGCAGAGCTCCGGAAAGTGATCTGTTCACTTGCTTTAGTTTTTTAACGACATGATTTTTAGATAAACTAAGCATAACCTTGAAATAAATACTGCAGTTTACAACAGAGTATTTCTAGCATTCCGCCGGATATCAGCTGCACTAGTCGTATTCATAACGGTAATGGAAGGAGGAAACTGTCTGCGGCCGTGATGAATTTATACAGAAATTTCTGCCTAGATCGCACTGTATTTTTTTTAATGTATAACGCGTTTCGACAGACTCCCGTCTTCAGAAACACACTTAAGGGAACAGTTCATCTTATTACGTATTGCTTACTGTTAAATTTTTCTTAATATTAGGCAAGGAGAACGGTCCATCGTTCCATTTGTTTTCTCGAACTCGTATCAAGGAGATTCTTTTACCTTCGTCCCCACAACTTCTGTTCGACGACGTGTAGAGCCTCTGTGAAGTTTCGAAGTCGTGAAGTTCGTGGCCACTTGCACCTTTGCGTAGAATCACAAATTTTGTTAATCCTACCAACACCAAGGCATTTTCCATAACATTTTCTTTTTTTTTTTGTTTTTTTATAGGGGGACCACTAATTTATGCCCACCCTAAAGCAAAGTAACAAAACCGTTAACTATTATTTACTTATCTTAACAACAAACTTTTTACGGAGATGCTGGTGTGAAGGTAGAGGCAGCAGCCTAAAAATAACATTTAGCACACTCTTAGCAGTCTCAGTGCATTTTCAACGAATTCACCAAGCTGGAAGTACTTTATGCCCACCATCAAAATACTAAAATATCAAGTTAATTTATTTGTCGTTTACTTTTACTCATAAGTACTATTTAGATAGATACTCAAGTGTAAGTAAGATACTGAACCTGAAATATTTAAATCTAGGAAGTGCCGTCTACTAACAAACTTATGTTTTTGGGTCAAGTTTAACTCAAAAATTTAAAACGTTTATGGAGTCTGGTAGAAGAATTCATAAGAAAAGTAAATATTTATTTTCAAAATTTTAAATTATTAAGTAACTAACTAGATTACAATAATTTCAAAAGGCGCCACAAAGTACTCCCGGGAGTGTTCCGAGTATTAAACAGTTGAGTTAGAGAAGCAGTTTCGGATAAGGCACGTCCCCACGAAAGGGCACGGTTGTGTTCTTTCCGTTAAGGTCATTAAGAATGTCATAAAAGTCCAGAGCTACAAAGACTAGTCAGATTGCACTTGTGTATATCTTCTACGCGAATGCAAAAAGTTGCGCGAAGCTCTGCGAAGTTAAAGATTAAAAAAAAATCCTATTTTATGAGGGTGTGTGTTTTAAACGGGTGCTCATACAACTCTGGGATCCTTCTTAAATTCAGTTGTAGAATCATACTTTTCATTTAAGTATCACAGATACTGGGGTTACTCTCCACAGAGCGCATGACACACCTCCACAAGAAGTGCGAACTTTTGGGAGCGCATCTGGAGTTACCGCTTTCTCTGATGTTGCTTTTCGACGTCAACGCTTACCGAAAGATTTTGGTAAGGGAGGTACTTAGGCGACATTATTCAACAGAAAAAAAAATCACATAGCGTGAGATCGTGCAACTTTGAAAGCCAATGGTACAGTACGACATCCATACGCCTCTTATGGATGATCCATATGTGAGACAGTGTTGTGTTGCTCCGCCCCGCAGAAAAATGAAATTTTCTACGTGATATAGAACTGTGGGAAGAGCCAGAAGTCCAAAGCATCTAGCGGTGAGTATGGACAAGGAATAGTTGAGCGAGCGATCTACATACACCAAAGTCACACGAAGTATTTGCACCATACTCGTATCCACCACTAGTGACAACTTACAGCTGGCGCAAGGTTAAACTAAAGATTGCCAATTAGAAGGTACAGTTTTTTGAAATCGGATAAATCTTTTTGAACCAGTCTGTGATCTATAACTGCACATGCTCTGCCCCCTCATGCCTTTTCCTGTTAAATTCGCGTATGGGGGACAAGAAGGTCAGGTGTAGATGCAAAAATGTCGCTATCATTTCTCTCTTCAACCTTAAAGGAGCAACCAGTTAGAGGAAGTAGTATGTCACTTTATCGCATCTGAACATGATTCTCCGCAGTCTTCAAGTTAAACGACAGCTGCTACCCACAACCTTACGAATATTTTGCTCATTTTACTTGAGATTACGTTACACAGCATATGATTTTCAAATTGCAGGAATTTACTCTATTACTGCATCCGTGGTCTTGTATTACACACAGCAGTTGCCGAATTCCAACTCATGTCTTCCCAACCTCAGAAATTCCGCCAAACTTCACATTTCATTCTGTTAGTGTGTCCGTTGAAGTAAACAGCTGTTCACAATAGTGATATAACAGATACATGAAACGATATTTGTCCGGTAGTGTTAAATTTGGTATAATAATGACAGTTTCTTCCCTCACAATAGAAATATGTTATTTCTTCATACAATTATACAAGAGGCATTCAATAAATAATGCAACACTTTGGTATAATTCAGTGTTCCAATACACCATATTATTCCCCACTCTTTTTATTACAAAACTCTGTTTTTTAACATAATCTCCCTTCAATGCGACAGCCTTACGCTACCTTACTGGGCGGGCCCGTATGTCCGCATGGTACCACTCTACTGGTGGACGTGGGAGCCAATGTCTTGCTGGTCTCCATTATTCACGCGCTGCTTCCCGTAGAGTGCACCCTTCATTGGGCCAAATAGATGGAAACCGAGAAGTGCGAGATCCGGGCTGCACATCAGATGAGGAAGAACAGCCCAATGAAGTTAAGTTCCTCTCTGGTGCGCAAACTTATCTGAGGCCTTGCGTAGTAATGGAAAAAGAGAAATTCGTTTGCATTTTTACTGCGATGAACGCGTTGCAGTCGTTTCTTCAGTTTGCTGAGGATAGCACAATACAGTTCCGACTAGATTGGTGCTCCATGACGGAGGTTATCAAACTGAATAACTACTTAAGGTTCTCAGAAGACCGTCGCCATGACTTTACCGCCGGCCGGCGTGACCGAGAGGTTCTAGGCACTTCAGCCTGGAACCACGCGACCGCTACGGTCGCAGGTTCGAACCCTGCATCGAGCATGGGTTGTGTGATGCCCTTAGGTTAGTTAGGTGTAAGTAGTTGTAAGTTCTAGAGGACTGATGACTTCAGATGTTAAGTCCCATAGTGCTCAGAGCCATTTGAACCATGACTTTACCGGCTAAGGTGCGGTTTTGACCTTTTTTCGCGGGGGAGAGATAGTGTGGCGCTACTCCATGGATAGCCGATTTGTTTCCAGTTTGAAGTGATGAACTCACGTTTCATCGCCTCTGACGACGTTCGCCATAAAATTGTCACCATCAGTCTCGTAACGCGTAAGCAATTCCGAACAGATGGTCCTTCGTTGCTCTTGATGGTCTTCCGTTAGGCGGCGTGGAACATAGCGGGCACACACCTTTCAGAACCACAACTGCGGGCCAGTGTCTCAGCACTACCAACAGAGAAGTCCAGTCGACAGTGAGGTAATAATAATAATAATGAGCGTATGGCATTGGTGGCCAGGAGCCCCCTCGCGGGGCGGTTCGGCCGCCGCTCCACAAGTTCTCTAACGCCACTACGGCGACTTGCGAGTGAATGAGGATGAAATGATGATGAAAGACACACAACACGCAGTCATCTCGAGGCAGAGAAAATCGCTGACCGCGCCGGGAATCGAACCCGAGACCCCGTGCGTGGGGAGCGAAAACGCTACCGCAAGACCATGAGCTCCGGACGACTGTGAGGTGTTTAATTGTGATCCGTCGATCACCTCGAATGAGAGTGTCCGCACGTTCCAACACTGCAGTAGTCACTGTTGTGTGCTGCTGGTCGGCACGCGAGAGATCGGACTGGTTTCCGCGACCTTGTTAGGATGATCATAGACGCCTCGCCCAACCAACGACTCACCGTGTTTTTTTTTTTTTTTTTTTTTTTTTTTCACTGCCAGGTCTCCGCAAGCGCCTATGAATATTTGCGAAGTCCTGTTTTCCACAAAAACGACAGCTCTGTGCTTGGAACGTACCGCACCGTGACAGACGCTAATTTGAAGGCTACGCTATCCATCGAAACTTCATGAAACGATAGAGACTGATGGAGGAATATCCCAGGATGTCCTACAACAAGTTCCGCATTTTTAACCTAAACATGCAAAGGAGAAAAAGAGTGTTGCATTACTTATTGAACATCTCTCGTGTATGTGTGTGTGAGGCGGAAACGTTTCCAAAAATCTCGAAAAGTAGTCGAGCGATTTACTTACGCGATCTCAAATACACGGGTGGACAACCTGCGGTCCACGGGCTAATTCCGGCCCGCGACTGATTTCAATTCAAATGTAACAGTATTGTACCAACAGCCGTTATTTTCACATTGTTTTACTCGGCAACCAGTTTCGAAGTTCCAGTCACGTCATCTTCAGACCTGTCGCATGAATGACACCAAGATCCACTCGTTCGTGTGTAAGACCAGGCACCAGTTATCTTATCTGCTTTCGTAGATATCCAAACTTCATTACTGGTGCCTGGACATACACATGCACGAATAGTTGGTGTCATTCATGAGACACGCCCGAAGACTGGAACGTCAGAACTGGTTGCCTAATAGACCAATTCAATATAACGGCTGTTGATAGCTGTAATATTCCATTTCATCGACCAGAAACTGTCCATGTCCCTGAACAACTAATGTTGTTACATTTAATGATTTAAATTCGGCCGCCGGATGAAATTCGAGAGAGAGTGAGACGCTCGCATTGTACTTCGACCGGGATGCGTTTACGAATTTTTCTACTGAACCTCTGTTCGTCTCGGGTTTGCTGTGCAACAAGGACAACGAACGCCTATGCGATCACTTATTAAAAGTACTTTAGGACAAAAGTTTAAAAAATGTTCGTTAGTAGTGTTTTTGGATATTAACAAACTGCATTTCATAACCTCGAACGGGGATTACCTGTATCATTGCAGTACTTCCTTTTCTTAGTATTTCTCGTGTTAAAAGTAAACAATTCTTGTTGTGCTGTGCTGTGTAAATGTGCGGGTTCGCTTAATTTCCAGCAGTCACTTTTAATTACGACAGAAGTGCATTTTATTACAAAAAAATTGTTTTTCGGGTCACATATATCCTTTTTTCTTACATACAATTTCAAACAAAAACTGTAAATACGACAATATTCTGTTTTGTATTGCTTCTCGCTGTTGGCTGTAACAGAATGCAAGAAAGTTGTATTGAGCGTTATCGGCTGAAATAAGTCTACTGGGGCACAGTTGTGTGTAGCACCAGAGTAAGATAAGAATATTAATAAACTGAAATGAAACTAATATACTATAAACGAGGATAGCCGACCGTTGTGGCCTCTCGGTTCTAGGCACTTCAGTCCGGAACCGCGCTGCTGCTACGGTCGCAGGTTCGAATTCTGCCTCGGGCATGGATGTGTATGATGTTCTGAGGTTAGTTAGGTTTAAGTAGTCCTAAGTCTAAGGGACTGATGACCTCAGATATTAAGTCCCGTAGTGCTCAGAGCCATTTGAACTACTTGAAGTGATAGCCTCGATAACGTGGTCTCTTTAGTGTGCGCGAGGGCAGAGCCAAAATACTGCTTTTTTGGAGTAAGAGAGCGGTGGGCAGGCAGTTGTCGGTAGCTGTCTGCGACGGAAAGACGGCGGAGTAGGCAGTCTTTGGGATGTGCTGTCTGAAGCCACCAAGAGTTAGATTAATTTCGGTATGTGAATATTGTTGAACTTGGAAGCAGAAGTCTTCATGTAAGCCAGGTAAAGATGTTAAATAATTATATTTCTGCTTTTGCCAGTGCGTTAGTATATATTAGTTGGCTGATAATTTGTAATTGTTGAGTAACCCCAGAATGTACGCAAACTGTTTGGATAAAAAGACTAGTTAGATATTTCATTTTCGTAATGCTTCTACGGTTTGTAGTTCTATATGTAATTTGATGATTCGAATGTATACTGGTTTAATGAGGTTAGATAATACTTGCTGTTTAAATCTCATTGTTTGAGAATAAGTTGTGAGTAATGTAACTTCAATTGTCAGATGTTTTTGAAAGGACAAACTTAACGTGAAATATAATTTTGCTTACAAAAATAACTGTGGTTCATGGTGTGGCTTCCTGTTGTCATGTCCTAGTTCATGAACCACGGGCAACGTATTAGTGGCCAAATAAGTGGTCCTGACAGTGAGGATACCATTTACTTTGGAATAAGGCTGGGCATCTCGGACATATTCTGAGTCGTGGTCACCTTTGTGCTCAAACGGCAAAGACTACCAAATCCACCGGTTAGTCCCTCAACCGTTAGGGGTAAAACCCAACGGGACCCGGGGCAATTAACGCTAGCAATCTGCTTCCCTTGTACTTTAAATATGATGCTGGCAACAATCAGAGCAAAATGCCTCGGACCTTTGGAGGTGACGGAGCCCCACCTCCAATTGATAAACCAGGGACTCCTAAGATACGACTCGGCAAACGAATGGTAACGAGATGGGGAGCTATTAATATCAATGGGGGCTACTCTGGGAAGAAGGTAGAGTTGGCAGAGGCTGCAAGTAAGATGGTGTTATACGTTTTAGCTGTTATGACATTCGGGTAAGGGGTGAAAAAGAAGAGGAAGTGGGAGAATACAGGGATTACTTGTCAGGAGTCAAAGCAGGAGTAGCACAATGGGGTGTAGGGCTTTACATCAGGAAAGAAGTGGAATCCAGCGTAGTTGAAGTAAGATACGTAAACGAACGACTGATGTGGATAGATTTGACAGTGTCTAACAAGAAAATTAGGATTGTGTCAGTATATTCGCATTATGAACGGACAGATCAAGATGAGATGGATAGTTTTTATGACGCACTCAGTGACATAGTTGTTAGAGTAAAGGGCAAGGACAGTGTTCTGCTCATGGGTGATTTTAATGGCAGGATTGGAAATAGAACAGAAGGGTATGAAAAGGTTATGAGTAAATTTGGAGAGGATATGGAGGCCATGGGGAACGGGAAACAACTCTTTGATTTCTGTGCCAGTACGGGCTTAGTAATCACAAACTCATTTTTTAAACACAAGAACATTCACCGGTATACTTGCGAAGGCAGGGGAAGCAGATCTGTCATTGACTATATAATAACAGGTCAGTAATTCAGGAAGGCTGTGAGTGACACACGTTTATTCAGGGGATTCTTTGATGACAGTGATCACTATTTAATCTGCAGTGAAATTGGTATTGTGATGCCGAAACTGCAGCAGGTCAGGTATATATGTAGGAGGATAAGAGTGGCGAAACTTCAGGATAAGGAAATCAGACACAGGTACATAACAGTGATCTCAGAAAGGTACCAGGTAGTTGAATGTAGGCAATTACAGTCATTGAAAAAGGAATGGACAAGGTACAGGGACACAGTCCTAGAAGTGGCTAAAGAATGTCTTGGAACAGTAGTGTGTAAAGGTAGGATGAAGCAAACAGCTTGGTGGAATGACACAGTCAAGGCAGCCTGTAAAAGGAAAAAGATGGCGTATCAAAAATGGCTACATACTAGAACTCAGGTAGACAGAGAAAGGTATGGTGAAGAAAAAAACAAAGCCAAACAGATAATTGCAGCATCCAAGAAGACTTTGGAAACATTTTGGAGACTTTGGGTCAAGCTGCTGGTAAACCATTCTGGAGTGTAATTAGCAGTCTTCGAAAGGGAGGTAAGAAGGAAATGACAAGAATTTCTACAGGTCAGGAAAACTGCTGGTGAATCCTGTTGATGCCTTGGGGAGATGGAGGGAATATTTTGAAGAGTTGCTCAATGTAGGTGAAAATACGATCAGTAATCTTTCAGATTTTGATGTACAATGGGACAGGAATGATGTTGGAAATAGGATCACATTTGAGGAAGTGGAGGAAATGGTCAATATATTGCAGTGCAATAAAGCGGATGGGGTGGATGAAATTAAGTCGGAACTCATCAAATACAGTGTAATGTCAGGTCTTAAATAGCTACACAGGATAATTGAAATGGCGTGGGAGTCGGGACAGGTTCCATTAGACTGGACGAAGGCAGTAATCACACCAATCTCTAAACATGGAAACAGAAAAGATTGTAACAACTACAGAGGTATCTCTTTAATCAGCGTTGTGAGTAAAATCTTCTCAGTTATTGTTGAAAGGAAAGTGCGAGTATTAGTTGAGGACAAATAGAATGAAAGTCAGTGTGGGTTCAGGCCTCTTAGAGGTTGTCAGGACCAGATCTTTAGCTTACGGCAAATAATGGAGAAGTGTTACGAGTGGAACAGGGAATTGTATCTATGCTTTATAGATCTAGAAAAGGCATATGACCGGGTTTCTAGAAGGAAGTTATTGCCTGTTCTACGAGATTATGGAATACGAGGCAAACTTTTACAAGCAATTAAAGGTCTTTACATAGATAGTCAGGCAGCAGTTAGAGTTGACGGTAAATTGAGCTCATGGTTCAGAGTAGTTTCAGGGGTAAGACAAGGCTGCAGCCAGTCTCCACTGTTGTTCGTATTATTTATGGATCATATGTTGAAAACAAGTAACTGGCTGGGTGAGATTAAGATATGTGAACACAAAACAAGCAGTCTCGCATATGCAGATGACTTATTTGTGGTGGCAGATTCGATTAAAAGTTTGCAAAGTAATATTTCGGAGCTAGATCAGAAATGTAAGGACTATGGTATGAAGATTAACAACTCCAAAACGAAAGTAATGGCAGTGGGAAAGAAATATAAACGGATTGAGTGCGAAATAGGAGGAACAAAGTTAGAACAGGTGGACGGTTTCAAGTACTTAGGATGCATATTCTCACAGGATGGCAACATAGTGTAAGAACTGGAAGCGAGGTGTAGCAAAGCTAATGCAGTGAGCGCTCAGCTACGATCTACTCTCTTCTGCAAGAAGGAAGTCAGTACCAAGACTAAGTTATCTGTGCACCGTTCAATCTTTCGACCAACTTTGTTGTATGGGAGCGAAAGCTGAGTGGATTCAGGTTACCTTATCAATAAGGTTGAGGTTACGGATATGAAAGTAGATAGGATGATTGCAGGTATTAGTAGATGGGAACAATGGCAAGAGGGTGTCCACAATGAGAAAATCAAAGAAAAACTGGGAATGAACTCTATAGATGTAGCAGTCAGGGCGAACAGGCTTAGATGGTGGGGTCATGTTGCACGCATAGGAGAAGCAAGGTTACCCAAGAGACTCATGGGTTCAACAGTAGAGGGTAGGAGGAGTCGGGGTAGACCAAGGAGAAGATACCTGGATTCTGTTAAGAATGATTTTGAAGTAATAGGCTTAACATCAGAAGAGGCACCAATGTTAGCACTGAATAGGGGATCATGGAGGAATTTATAAGGGGGACTATGCTCCAGACTGAACGCTGAAAGGCATAATCAGTCTTAGGTGGTGATGATGATGATGATGATGATGATGATGACAAAAATATCTCAGTGCTAGCAATTCACCATAATCAATACCGCCTCACAGTCCAGGTCATATTTATTTATTTATTTATTTACACGAATTGGCCAACTAAGGACAGCGTTAAAAATTCTATTTCATGTACACTTTTTTCTTTCTCTTCTCTCGGGCTGTTATTCTGCCTGCTGCCATTTTTGCCAGATGTTCAACTGTTAGTTTACTGTTGGTCTTCGGTTTTGGAGCCTCCTGAAAAACCTCGAATTCAGTTATTGCCTTTCTGTACTTGTCCCTGTTTATTGCGTCCATATCTGTAAGTCCAAGTTCACTGAGGTCTTTTTTATTCCTTGCAACCAAGAGTTGGGTGTTTTCCTCTGTTGAATGATATTGAAGATTTTCTTCGTTAGTCTGCCATCATCTAGTCTCACAAGATGACCAAAGAACATCAGTATTCTCTTTCTCATTTCCGTTGTGACTGGTTTAATAAATTGGTAGATCTTCTCATTGCTGATCTTTACCCATTTTTCACCAGTTATTTGTGTCCACCAAGAATCTTCCTCAGAATTACTCTTTCCTTCTTCTCGAGCTCATATATTAGTCCTTTGTTCTTGAGGGAGAGTGTTTCTTTTGCGTATTGAACTTCTGTTCTCGTCTCTGTACTGTAGTGAAATAACTTTGCATTTCGAGATAGGCAGTTTTGGTTGTACAGCTTCTGTGTTAAAATGTGTGCCCTCCTAAGTTTAGCTACTCGAAGTTTGACTGCTTCTTTTTCTATGTCTTTATCCGTTATTGTTTCTCCCAAATATTTAATGTGTTCGACTCTTTCGATACATCCAAAAATTGTGTGCTGTTCTTTGATTTCCTTCCATTTGTTTGACATGAATTTAGTTTTTTCTTGTAACATCTGTAAACCAAATTTTGCTGCATGCTTTGCTAAGATTTCTATTTGTTTAATTGCATATGCTATATTTGTCGATAGGAGAGCAATATCATCTGCAAAAGCAAGGGTATGTATCGTAAGGCCTTTAACTGATCTTCCTAAAGAAATTCCCTTTACTTTTTGTTGTGTGTATTCTTCCCATGTCTCCCTCATAATCTTTTCTAAAGTGATGGCGAATAGAATTGGGGAGAGTCCATCCCCCTGTCTCAAATCCGTTTGGATTTTGAAAGGTTCAGAAATCTTGTCTCGAAAGTCGACTTCGGACCTGGTATCTGTCAGTGTTTGCTTTACTATCTCTCCAGTTTTTCTGTCAATTTCAAATTCCTCCAGAGGCTTTCTCGGTCTATTGAATCATACACTATTTTAAAATCAATCAACGTCGTAACATGTGGTTGACCAGCACGTGTTCTAATTATGTTTTTAAGGTTAATAATTTGCTCCGAAGAGCTCCTCGCATTTCTAAATCCACCTTGGTATTTTCCTATCTGTGGACTGAGAACTGGTTCAATCCTTTTTAGTAATATCTTGGAATGGACCTTGTATGGAAAGAATAGAAGGGAAATCCCCCTGTAATTGTTCACATCTGATCTGTCACCCTTTTTGTGAAGTGGATGTACAAGTTCCGTCCTCCAATTTTCTGCGATCTTCTCGGTTCTCCAAATTTCCTTAACAATTGCACCGAGCTGTAGTGCTACTTTTTCCTCACCTAGTTTCAAAAGTTCAGCTATGATTCCCTCTTTACCATAGCATTTGTTGTTCTTGAGGGATTTTATAAATTGCCGGACTTCATTTAGAATTGGTGGATGTGATTCTGCAAGGATTTCTTCTGGAGCTTTGAATTCCGGTTTCTCTGGAGGCGCTTTACATTTGAGAAGGTCTTCGAAATAGTATGCTAAAATGTTGCAATTTTCTTGGTCATTTGTACCTAATTTCCCTGATTTTTCCAGGCCATATATCTTTTAAAGAAGTTGGATTTTCACAAATGTTCTCATTTATCAGCCAAAATAATTTCAAGTTCATTTCAAGTATTATGGCCAGCATTGCACATTGCTGAGCCTGTATTCACATTTTATTTCATGAGAGATCAAAATATATCGCGTTCCACCGTTGTTGCACTAGAGGTAAGACAATTTAATCAATTTGCTATGTGCACAGGGACCAACGATATCAGTTTTGAACAGGGCCAGATGATTCAGTACCTAGCGGGCTGGATGTATTTTGCAGTGACTGTATTTCTTCATTGGCATTGGGAGTTGCATTGCCCAATCATTACGTGTAAAATTTTGCTAACAATAAGACAGAGTAAGCACACTACTTGCACTTACAACATACAATACAACAATTAGATTCCACAGATCAGACATTCGTTTAAGGTAATCACAAAGTTCATTATTTCCATTTTTTAACGAACGTTACACGGCTTATGACTAGAATACTACTATGGAATCTGAATGCTACGCGTTCGCAGATTAAAACTACGCGAAATATTGTCACTGAAGTTCACAGGTTCAGTAGTTGGAGAGATATGTCTCAGTCCTGTTTACCAATGACCCAGTCGAGTTACCCCTTCATTTTAAGTGGCTTCAGTTCAGAATCAAGGTTTCGTTTGCGGCAACAAGGAAAAAGCTGATGGTCGTAGGGCAGAGGTGGGGAAAGGGCGGGGTGTTATATGAGATAGACACACAGTAGCAGCAGAAGCAGGAGATGAACGAAGGGGGAGGACGAGATGGATAGAGAAAGGAGAAAGAAGAAGACTAGGACTTATATCCAATTCCCACACATATTTTGCAATTTCGAAGCGTTGGCAGATTCTTATATACTCTGATAAAATAAACATAGGATCTATAGACGCGTCGTAGAAGCAGAATTTCTGAAAAATAACATGCACACAGTTCTGAATATAGCAAGGTACAAAAGTGTGAAAACTATAGCACAATCAGCTTTAAAGCTCATGCATCTAAACTGCTGAAAAGAAGAATGAAAAATAAAACTGAAGATCCTTTAGGCGACGATCACTTTGCCTTTTGGGAAGGTAAAAGCGGAAGAGAGGCATTTCTTACGTTGTGTTTGAAATGAATGCAGGGCTGCAGATAAAGCAAGCTACAGTGATAGGATTTGTTGACCTGGATGAAGAGTTCGACAATGTAAAATGTTTGAAAATGTAAGACGTTCGACATTTTAAGAAAACTGGGGAAATCTATAGCAGAATATTTACAAGAACAAAGAGGGAACAAAAAGAGTAAAGGACCAAAAACGAGGTGCTAAGACTAAAAACAGTGTAAGAGAGGAATGTAGTTATCAGCCCGACTTCTCAACTTAAATGTCGAAGAGTAACTAACAGCTATAGGAGAAACATTCAAGAGTTGGCTTAAATTCACGATGAAAGGATATTAATGATAAGATTCACTGAAGACATTGCTATCCTGAGTGAAAGTGAAGAAGGTTTCCTGGCTGTGTTGAGTGCAATGAAAAGTCTAATGAGTAGAGAATATAGACTGAGAGTAACAGACGAAAGTTGAAAGGAATGAGAAGTAGCATAAATGAGAACAGCGAGAAACATGGAGATCATGAAGTGCACGGATTTGAGGAATTTTGCTACCTAGGCTGCTAAATAACCTATAACGGACGGAGCAAGGAGGAGGTAAAAAGCAGATTAGCACTGGTGAAAAGGCATTCCTGGTCAAGAGAAGTCTGCATGTATCAAATATAGGCCTTAATTTAAGAAAGAAATTTTTGAGAATAGCCAGAACGAAAGGGAATCGTATCATTTTAGATGTGGTGCTGCAGAGGTATGTTGAGAATTAGATGAACTGGTAAGGTAAGGAATGTAGAGGCTCTCCGCGAGAAAACAATGTGTGACAGGAAGACTTACAAGGAGAAGAGACAGGAGGTAGGTCATCAGGGAATAACGTCCGTGGTACTAGAGGGAGCTGTAGGTGTTAAAAATTGTCGAGGAAGACAGAGACTGGAACACTATCTGCGAATACACAAACCAAAAAAGCTTTGCATCACTTCGGTTACGAGAGTTCCGGAACCTGTACAGAAAATTGGGATAGAGATCAACATACACATCGTTTCCGCCCTTTTTATTGCTCATGAAAACCAAAACTTCAGATGTGGTGGTCCAGACTACTGTGCACATCGGTACCTCTAATACTCAGTAGCACGCCGTCGAGCATTGATGCATGCCTGTATTCATCGTGGCATACTATCCACAAGTTCATCAAGGCACTGTCTGTCCAGATTGTCCACTCCTCAATGGTGATTCGTCGTAGATCCCTCAGAGTGGTTGGTGGGTCACATCGTCCATAAACAGCCCCATTCAATCTATCCCAGGCACGGTCGATAGGGTTCATGTCTGGAGAATATGCTGGCCACTCTAGTCGAGCGATGTCATTATCCTGAAGGGAGTCATTACAAGATGTGCACGATAGTGGCGCGAATTGTCGTCCATGAAGACTAATGCCTCGCCAATATGCTTGTCCGAGAATTACTTCGAGCAGATAGTTAGAGAACCAACTCGTGAAGCTAACGTTTTAGACCTCATAGCAACAAATAGACCGGAACTTTTCGACTCCGTGAATGTAGAAGAGGGTATCAGTGATCATAAGTCAGTGGTTGCATCAATGACTACAAGTGTAATAAGAAATGCCAAGAAAGGAAGGAAAATATATTTGCTTAACAAGAGTGATAGGGCACAAATCGCAGAATATCTGAGTGACCACCATCAAACGTTCATTTCTGAGGAAGAGGATGTGGAACAAAAATGGAAAAAATTCAGAAACATCGTCCAGTACGCCTTAGATAAGTTCGTACCGACTAAGGTCCAAAGCGAGGGGAAAGATCCACCGTGGTATAACAATCATGTACGAAAGGTACTACGGAAACAAAGAAAGCTTCATCATAGGTTCAAGAGTAGTCGAATCATAGCTGATAAGGAAAAGCTGAACGAAGCGAAAAAGAGCGTAAAGAGAGCAATGAGAGAAGCATTCAACGAATTCGAACATAAAACATTGGCAAACAATCTAAACAAGAACCCTAAAAAGTTTTGGTCATATGTAAAATCGGTAAGCGGATCTAAATCCCCTATTCAGTCACTCGTTGACCACGATGGCACCGAAACAGAGGACGACCGAAGAAAGGCAGAAATACTGAATTCAGTGTTCCGAAACTGTTTCACTGCGGAAAATCGTAACACGGTCCCTGACTTCAGCCGTCGCACGGACGCCAAAATGGAAAATATTGAAATAAACGATATCGGAATTGAAAAACAACTGCTATCACTTAGTAGCGGAAAAGCATCCGGACCAGACGAGATACCCTTAAGATTCTACAGTGATTATGCTAAAGAACTTGCCCCCTTTCTATCAGCAATTTATCGTAGATCGCTGGAAGAACGTAAAGTACCTAGCGACTGGAAGAAAGCGCAGGTCGTTCCCATTTTCAAGAAGGGTCATAAATCAGATGCGAATAATTATAGGCCTATTTCGCTTACGTCAATCTGTTGTAGAATAATGGAACATGTTTTGTGTTCTCGTATTATGACGTTCTTAGATAATACAAATCTCCTTCATCATAACCAACATGGATTCCGCAAACAGAGATCATGTGAAACTCAGCTCGCCCTATTTGCCCAAGAAATTCACAGTGCCGTAGACACTGGCGAGCAGATTGATGCCGTATTCCTGGACTTCAGGAAGGCATTTGATACGGTTCCGCACTTACGTTTAGTGAAAAAAATACGAGCTTACGGAATATCGGACCAGGTTTGTGATTGGATTCAGGATTTCCTAGAAGAAAGAACACAACATGTCATTCTTAACGGTTCAAAATCTGCAGATGTAGAGGTAATTTCGGGAGTACCGCAGGGAAGCGTGATAGGACCTTTATTGTTTACAATATACATAAATGACTTAGTTGACAACATCGGTAGCTCCGTGAGGCTATTTGCAGATGACACGGTTGTCTACAAGAAAGTAGCAACATCAGAAGACTCGTACGTACTCCAGGAGGACCTGCAGAGGATTAATGCATGGTGCGACAGCTGGCAGCTTTCCCTAAACGTAGATAAATGTAATATAATGCGCATACATAGGGGCAGAAATCCATTCCAGTACGATTATGCCATAGGTGGTAAATCATTGGAAGCGGTAACGACCGTAAAATACTTAGGAGTTACTATCCGGAGCGATCTGAAGTGGAATGATCACATAAAACAAATAGTGGGAAAAGCAGGCGCCAGGTTGAGATTCATAGGAAGAATTCTAAGAAAATGTGACTCATCGACGAAAGAAGTAGCTTACAAAACGCTTGTTCGTCCGATTCTTGAGTATTGCTCATCAGTATGGGACCCTTACCAGGTTGGATTAATAGAAGAGATAGACATGATCCAGCGAAAAGCAGCGCGATTCGTCATGGGGACATTTAGTCAGCGCGAGAGCGTTACGGAGATGCTGAACAAGCTCCAGTGGCGGACACTTCAAGAAAGGCGTTACGCAATACGGAGAGGTTTATTATCGAAATTACGAGAGAGCACATTCCGGGAAGAGATGGGCAACATATTACTACCGCCCACATATATCTCGCGTAATGATCACAACGAAAAGATCCGACAAATTAGAGCAAATACGGAGACTTACAAGCAGTCGTTCTTCCCACGCACAATTCGTGAATGGAACAGGGAAGGGGGGATCAGATAGTGGTACAATAAGTACCCTCCGCCACACACCGTAAGGTGGCTCGCGGAGTATAGATGTAGATGTAGATGTAGATGCTGCCGATATGGTAGCACTATCGGGCGGAGGAAGGCATTCACGTATCGTACTGCCGTTACGGCGCCTTCCATGACCACCAGCGGCGTACGTCGGCCCCACAAAATGCCACCCCAAAACAGCAGGGCACCTCGAACTTGCTGCACTCACTGGGCATTGTGTCTAAGGCGTTCAGCATGACCGGGTAGCCTTCAAACACGTCTCCGACGCTTGTCTGGTTTAAGGGATATGCGACACTCATCGGTGAAGAGGACGTGATGCCTACCCTGAGCGGTTCCTTCGGCATGTTTTTGGGCCCATCTGTACCGCGCTGCATGGTGTCGTGGTTGCAAAGATGGACCATGCCGTGAACGCCTGGAGAGAAGCTGCGCATCTTGCAACCTATTGCGCACAGTTCCAGTCGTAACACGACGTCCTGTGGCTGTGCGAAAAGCGTTATTCAACACTGTGGCGTTGCTCTCAGGGTTCCCCCGAGCCATAATCCATAGTTTAGTAGCCCTTGGGCGGTCTGAACGAGGCATGTTATCGACAGTTGCTGTCTCTCTGTATCTCCTACATGTCCGAACAACATCGCTTTGTATCACTTTGAGACACTCGGACTCTTCCCTTGTTGAGAGCCCTTCCTAGCACAAAGTAAGAAAGCGGATCGAACCGCGGTACTGAGCGTCTAGGCATGTTTGAACTACAGAAAATACGAGCCGTGTACCGTCTTCCTGGTGGAATGAAAGAAACTAATCGCTGACTAATAGGCGCTACTCATGCTTGGTTGTTTACATCTTTGAGCGGGTTTAGTGACATCTCTAAACAGTCAAAGGGACTCTGTCTGTGATACAATATCCACAGTCAACGTCTCTCTTCAAGTGTTCTGGGAACCGGGGTGATGCAAAACTTTTTTTGACGTGTGTAATTGAAGACGTAGGTTGCAAGTTCTCCTGTGTGAGATTGAAGGGCTGGCGTAGGAGTGGATTTCATGACGGGCCGCATCAAACCAGTGATAAGACTCAGAAAAAAGTATCGTATGATGTCCAATGAACAAAGAGATCTGTTCTGTGTTGATCGACTGGTTGTTGCAACTGATGCGAGGAATTGCGACGTACGAAGACGGGAAAGGGAATCAAATTGTATACGACTCGAGCTTGGCTTTCTGTTATGTGGCCTTGGAGAACCACAGAGGGAGGCCCTGGAAGACGAGACGTCGTTCTACGTGCCTTATCTGCGGTTCGGCCGAACGCGCCGGCTTATTTCTCTAAATAGGAAACGTCCATCACAGCGGCGCCGGCTGCAGGAGAGGCGCGGCGTTTCTCCGGCGCCGACAGCCGCGAGGGCCCGGGCCGGCACACCTCTGCTCCCCCGCCGCCCCCACATCCACTGTGCATCGCCGCGCTCGCAGGTGTTCCGCCCCTCCTTATTCTCCGCACTTCTTCTTCCTCCCATCTTTCCGGACATCTCTCCGCCATTGCGCTCCTTCCAGGGTCAGAAGTACCTCATTTCGACACGTATCCTTCGCTCCGTTATCTCTACCCATTTGTACACAACAGAACCTGTCTTCTTTCGCGCGAAGTCGTAAAGCTAGAGACAGATATCCTGCAAGAGAACGTCATCTCAGTCGTGAAAATTTAACAACGTCATGCATTGCCAAATCTGAGACGAGTCTCTTGCACTTCACCGTAGAGATAATGGCACCATCTGGCAACGAATAAGGGCAAACAAGAATGAGGAGGTTGCTAACGTCACTGTGCCAGTGCTGAATAAACTAGAAGTGATTTACTTCCAATCATCGTACGATAATCTTTACGTAATGTTGACCAATCATTTTCAGTAACTAGAGTGCCATTGTACCGCCAGCGTGTTTACATTTAAGTCATTGTTAAAATATCAACATGATTGTGACAGTGACAGGAGAAACAAATACAGCAACTGTAGGAAAAGTGATCTCGTATTGTTATTTCAATGTATGTTATAGGTTCCGATTCTTAAGGATGTAGTCAGATCATTGCTTAATTCGACAACTCGATTATTTTAACTTTTGCTTTTATGTTTAAATGCTTTTATGTTTAAATGTAGTTGAGCCATACTCATTAATTTAATCGTCGCGATACCAGGGGAATGGTAGGGGAGGGATGCTTTATGGCCACCTTTTAGAACAGTGTAATCTATTCAGTTCCTTTCTATTTTAAAATTTTGAAAAAAAAACAAATTATTGGTTTTCAAGAAGTCTTCTACCAGATTCCATAAATGTTTTAAATTTTTCACTTGAAATTAACCCAAGGCTTTAAGTCTTAGTTGTGGATGTTACTTTTCACCACGAATGGCATATTCAGCATTATGAGGTTTGAGGTCCCACTTAGCATCGGTATCTCTTGAAAAAGTATGTTGCGAGTAAAAAATCAGCAACTGTTTTTACAGGGAAACCAAATCCACTAACGAGATCATTGCTTGCACCAATGAGAACACTGACGGAAGGAATTGAAACACTAAGATGTAGTGCGACCAAAGGAAAGTCGGTAGGCGCGGTTTTACATAGGAAAGATTATATCTGTTCAAATTTCGCACCAGTCGTATACGAGTGGCGATGGTGGCGCCATTATGAACATGCAAATCAGGTTCGTTTTAAATACACGCAGTGGCGGTCATGAGCGATAATTGCCTTTGAGATTGGTCGTGGTGGGTTGATGTTAACCAAGAAAGCCTTTAAGGCGATAAAGAAGCCAGTATCGATAAATCACTGAGCTTGACCGAGGTCATGTTATGGGGCTAAGATATTGCAGCAAGGATTGGCAGGAATGTAGCCACTGTACATGACAGCTGGTAGCGGTGGTCACGACATTGTATGATCTCAAGAAGACTGGACTCAAGATGGCCACGAGGCACTACCGAGAAGGAATACCATCGTATTCTGCGCATGGCTCTGGCGCAACGTACTGCATCTGCAGCAGCAATCTGAGCAGCAGTTGGCACAACTGTGATACAGAGAACTGTTACAAATCTGTTACTTGAAGGACAGGTCCGATCCACAAGTCCTGTGACGTGTATTCCACTAACCCGAACCACTGCCATTTGCGACTTCAGTGGTGTCAAGGGAGAGCTCATTTGAGAGCAGAGTGGAGGTTTATTGTGTTTTCTAATGAAAGCTGTTTCTACCTAGGTGACAGTGTTGCCGTGTGCTGGTTAGAAGGAAGCCGTTTCAGAGCTAGCAATAAACCTATCCACGTGCAAGACACATTGGACCTACACCTGGAGTTATGGTCTGGTGTGCGAGTTCGTATAACAGGAGCACTCTTGTGGTCATCCCACGCACCTCGACTGTAGATGTTTGCGTGAGTCTGGTTTCTATCTCTTGAGCTGTTATTAATGAACATTATTCCAGGAGCCGGCCAAAGTGGCCGTGCGGTTAAAGGCGCTGCAGTCTGGAACCGCAAGACCGCTACGGTCGCAGGTTCGAATCCTGCCTTGGGCATGGATGTTTGTGATGTCCTTAGGTTAGTTAGGTTTAACTAGTTCTAAGTTCTAGGGGACTAATGACCTCAAGCAGTTGAGTCCCATAGTGTTCAGAGCCATTTGAACCATTTTGAGCATTGCAGGAGGTGTTTACCAACAGGATAGCACTCACCCACATACATCCGTTGTCATCCCACATCCTCTACAGAGTGTCGACATATTGCGTCATCCGCAGAGAGCATCAACCGTCTCTGTATTAACCGACCAAACATAAGAGGCATGGAACTCAATTCCACAAACTGACATCCAGCACTTGCACAACACCATACACATACGTCTGCATGCTTGTATTGAACATTCTGGCTGTTAAACGCCTGTTATTAATGAACAAGTATTTTACATTTGCTTTGGCTTGTCTCGTACTTGCGTTAACATGTAACTTTACAGTGTTAATCACTTAAATATATTACCTTGACAAACGTATTCCCGAAATTTCATTACTCTACTTTTTTTGTTGTTGTTGTGATTTTTTCTTTCAGTGCAGGTAAAATGATGTTGCAAGCATCTCCAGTTAACTTCCATTTCTACACTGCCATATTTATATAGACTATAGTGACAATGAGAACCGCAACATGATATTTTAAAACGTTGCGCAATCTCCAGTAATCGTATAGAAGAATAGTATACATTTGTACACTCCTGGAAATGGAAAAAAGAACACATTGACACCGTTGTGTCAGACCCACCATACTTGCTCCGGACACTGCGAGAGGGCTGTACAAGCAATGATCACACGCACGGCACAGCGGACACACCAGGAACCGCGGTGTTGGCCGTCGAATGGCGCTAGCTGCGCAGCATTTGTGCACCGCCGCCGTCAGTGTCAGCCAGTTTGCCGTGGCATACGGAGCTCCATCGCAGTCTTTAACACTGGTAGCATGCCGCGACAGCGTGGACGTGAACCGTATGTGCAGTTGACGGACTTTGAGCGAGGGCGTATAGTGGGCATGCGGGAGGCCGGGTGGACGTACCGCCGAATTGCTCAACACGTGGGGCGTGAGGTCTCCACAGTACATCGATGTTGTCGCCAGTGGTCGGCGGAAGGTGCACGTGCCCGTCGACCTGGGACCGGACCGCAGCGACGCACGGATGCACGCCAAGACCGTAGGATCCTACGCAGTGCCGTAGGGGACCGCACCGCCACTTCCCAGCAAATTAGGGACACTGTTGCTCCTGGGGTATCGGCGAGGACCATTCGCAACCGTCTCCATGAAGCTGGGCTACGGTCCCGCACACCGTTAGGCCGTCTTCCGCTCACGCCCCAACATCGTGCAGCCCGCCTCCAGTGGTGTCGCGACAGGCATGAATGGAGGGACGAATGGAGACGTGTCGTCTTCAGCGATGAGAGTCGTTTCTGCCTTGGTGCCAATGATGCTCATATGTGTGTTTGGCGCCGTGCAGGTGAGCGCCACAATCAGGACTGCATACGACCGAGGCACACAGGGCCAACACCCGGCATCATGGTGTGGGGAGCGATCTCCTACACTGGCCGTACACCACTGGTGATCGTCGAGGGGACACTGAATAGTGCACGGTACATCCAAACCGTCATCGAACCCATCGTTCTACCATTCCTAGACCTGCAAGGGAACTTGCTGTTCCAACAGGACAATGCACGTCCGCATGTATCCCGTGCCACCCAACGTGCTCTAGAAGGTGTAAGTCAACTACCCTGGCCAGCAAGATCTCCGGATCTGTCCCCCATTGAGCATGTTTGGGACTGGATGAAGCGTCGTCTCACGCGGTCTGCACGTCCAGCACGAACGCTGGCCCAACTGAGGCGCCAGGTGGAAATGGCATGGCAAGCCGTTCCACAGGACTACATCCAGCATCTCTACGATCGTCTCCATGGGAGAATAGCAGCCTGCATTGCTGCGAAAGGTGGATATACACTGTACTAGTGCCGACATTGTGCATGCTCTGTTGCCTGTGTCTATGTGCCTGAGGTTCTGTCAGTGTGATCATGTGATGTATCTGACCCCAGGAATGTGTCAATAAAGTTTCCCCTTCCTGGGACAATGAATTCACGGTGTTCTTATTTCAATTTCCAGGAGTGTATGTACAACATGTAAATTTTGTTGGTTGAGACAGAATAGCAGGAACTTCTTCACTTGAAAATTAACATACTTTTTCTTACAAATGAAACAATTGTATAGTAATTGTCAATCAGGGAATAAATATTCATTTACACACCAAAACTGTGGAAATCTGACTGACTGACTGGACTGTAACTGTGGAACAAACGTAAAATGAATCTACGACAGAACCAAAAGAAGAATTCTAATAACTGCAAAGAAAACATTACTGCTTCATCAACACAGAAACGCACATATGAACAACCAGAATGAAAACTGGTATTATCACAGCACAAAAAAGGCGAATATGTTCAAATGTGAGTGAATCCCTAAGGGACCAAACTGCTTAGGTCATCGAACCCTAGACTCACACACTACTTAAACTAACTTACACTTACTTATGCTAAGAACAACACACATACGAGGGGGGACTCGAACCTCCGACGGGAGGAGGCGAGTATGTCCTGGGCAGAGTTATGAATGTAAAACAAGGGAACTAGCTCTTAGACATATCTGGAAGCTTCAAGGTCATTTAAATCTAAATATCTTGATATTTTCGTGCTTTTTTACTTGTCAGTATTAGTAACCATGTCATGTAATACAGCACATCTTGTCAAGTAAAGTAACATGATACGACATGTCATGTCTTATAACATGACACATACAATTGTGCCATCCAAAATGGCAGTGCTATGGCATGCAGCATGACAATACGTGTTATTATTGTTTAGGATGGATGTAACTCCACTCTGTTATGCTCCCTATTGTAGATACGCACCCACTATCGGATAATTCATATTGCAGATGCATCCCACGCTCTGGAAGCACACAAATATGTGTATTTGTTCTTACACTCCTCACCATACACGTAACAAGGGTGGATTTGGGGCAGAAATGGTCCATTCGGAGAAAAAAACCAACCACCTGCCTCCGAGAAATCGAAAAATTGTTTTAGCGTCCTCCTATGAACGAATCCACCCCAAGAAATTTTCTCTCTCTTGAAAAAGTTTTTTAGCTATTGCATGTATGCTCTTCAGCGACACGATTATATATCTCGTTTACTATGGCTGGCAAATATTCTAGATCTTGGGCACAGAATCAGGGACTTTAGCCTATAAATTGCAAAATGGAGGTGTGCCAACACTTCACAGATAAGGGAGCTCACTGCCCTGGGGAAGGAAGGTCAACTAGTGAAAAAGCGCGAATATGTCGAGATGTTTTGATTTAAACGTCTTAGAAGCTGCCAGATAAGTCGCAAAACTAGTTATCTTCTCTTATATCCCTAACTGCGTCCAGAAAATATTCGCCTTTTTTTTGTACTGTGTTACGTGCATTTTTCATTTTGGTTTCCAACTTCTACTCTACCGCCATAGCTTGGCAACCGATGTAGGCTTTTTTTCACTCGGGCGACGACTGATCCGTTAGAGATTTATTTTATCGTCTATCGAACCCTGTTCCTTCACTTGGGCATCATAGTCCATCTCCCCAATGAGTCTGTATACGCAGACATATGACAAATAGCCATAAGTAGTTAATACAGTGTCCAAAATATCAGCAAACATAAATACGATAACAAACGAAATACTAAAACCTACTCGAAGTTTATGATAATATATGTAAATAGTTTTTACTACGTAGCCAAACAAGATGCGGCCATATTACACAGAAAAACTCACTTCAGAGCTTATTAAAAAGCAAGATGAACGATCCGCAGGACAAATAATAATCTATTCAAAGGCATACATATTGTTATTATATCTTAACTAAAAATTCGTCTCACTTTTTATTTAAAATATGCAATAATTACACTTGAGAACTATGACACCGCCGCTGGAGAGACTAAAGTGGATAATTTTGGTGTGAAATGCTGCAACAACCACTCAGAATTATGTATGTGTATGATAGGCTGAAATAAGCAGAGGAACTGCGAAGCCATGTATGTACGACAAAATATCACCAACTTTTCAGTTATATAAGAAGACTAACTAACTTACGCTTGTTTTTGTGAGTAATTAAATTTTCTACAGAACAGCATTGTAGTTTCTGAAGAAAATGCAATAAAACATTTTGCACTGCTTAGAAATTAAGTGAGCTTCTTTCTGACAACTATTCTTACAGCAATTTTCAGGTCAGTTTAATTTTCTGCGGTGTCATTGGCAAAGCTTTATACGTTCGATCAAACAGTTTATCATTTGGTACATGCACTGTTTTAAACGTCCATGACTTTTCGACGATTTTAAACCACTCGTGAATAAAATCTTTCACGTATAAACAACGTTACGATAATCAACTGTAATAAGAATTTTTTATTATATCGAAATACAGTGCTTAAAATGCAACACATTTCTACGAAACACAGTCCACGAGCAAGCGGGTATTTTTCAGCGCACAAAACCGGAACGATGAAAGATTTTCGCAAACGCTTCTTATAATTAAGATAAGAATACGTTTTTCGTTATCATCTGTAACACTTTAAATCGTTGCAACAGGTCGACCAATAATTAATTGTATTTACCTACCTCATCACTACGTTTGAACCAATTCGTACAAGTTTGAAACATAGAAGCGGCGCGCTAAGAAAACTCACAAAGAGATTTCTTCGCTCATAAAATGTGAATGAAGCCAGATTTTTGAAACCCTGTATTGAATTTCCTCGTCAGAACACACATTTTATTTATCTGATTCACTTTTAACAGTTACTGCGCATTCATTTCAAGTAAGAACGAATTTTACGTGCTACATTTAGCTCGACTTTCAACCATCGTATCTCGACGACGGATGAAGATTATTGAATAACAAAACATTCGTTTTGATTTTACCCATTTATCTGCCTGCGTGTCAAGTCTGAACCGATTCGTACAAGTTTAAAGTACAGAATTCGTGCACTTAAAAATGTCACAGAAAAACTTATTTTCTGCACGTAAAATGCAAAGCAAGTAAGAGTTTTTCAGACTGTTAAAACTTACCTTAGATCAAGACCCGATGCATCAAAATTGAACAATCAGTGTCATACCAGTCCGGAATTATTTAAGGATGACAATTTTTGGATGTGAAATCCCAACGAGATAACGACATTTAATGCATATTTGTTACAGCGCTTTCGCGCTATAATGATAACAGCATGAGGGCATAATTGGAAAGATTTCTTCTCAAAAGCTTACAACAATTCAGCTTCAAAACGAGCCGATAACCAATTTATGTCTACGAAATAAAACATTAGAAACGATCATTTTAAATTTTTATTTTTTTAAGAAAGAAATTCGCCAAACAGCTGTGCAAATTGAGAACTTATTTTAATTTCGCTACCAGTTTCGCCAGTTCAGTATGACATCTTCAAGCCACTGCATAATTAAAAGAAAGTATACACGTAGTGTACGTCAAGGTATCCACAGCCAGCTTCACAGAAAGTGACGGGTAATAATAAAAGAACTTAAAAACTACACAATGCAAGTAACAAAGTTACGACAAATCCCTGTGAACAAGCAGCACAACAAAATAGAATTTGCGTTCATACTGGTTAGCACTGAAACTATTTTAACAATGCAGAGTTGTAAGAGAACATGCAAAAATTAGAAAGATCAAAAGCAGGCAATAAACATTCAGAAGCTCAACCGAAAATGCGTTGCCTGTTTTCTTTTAATATAAATATCCTACATAAATCTTATACATGAGAAAAACCCTAGTTCATTTGAGTGCCTGTCCTCATTCCAAGTAAAACGTCGCACTATAACCTACAAAGTACAGAATGGTGTGCATATCTAGAGCCTAAGTATTGCCACTACTGGTAATACATCATAATTAGTTGTCACAGCATAAAAAATGCAACTTGACGCAAAACTCAACGGCAGACAATATATTAAGGGAAGAACGAAATGCCAAGAAAACGCGAACAATAGTCAAAAACTATTTTGAGAGCATACATATACACCAAATCAAAGTAAAAAATATGACTTGGTGTCCCTCACAACACTTAGCAGGCGAGTAGTACAACAGTGAAGCACACAAGGACCTCACGTCCATATTAACTAAAGAGAGACCTCCTAATCCTCGGTAACAAAGTCATACCATTTCTGTGGGAGCATAAGGTACCATTCCAACGACCTATCTATAAAATGCCGAACCCATCTAAATGGGAAAAGACACATAGAAAGTTGTATCGCTATAGATGATGCGGGCATAGACAAAGCTAATAGATACGTAAGTGTATAAAGATCATTAAAAAGATCAAAATACATTAGTCTAATAACTTAGTAACAAACTTGCACACAAAAGGGGGGCAGCAATTGTTAGCAAAAATGTTATTAAATGGCATCGTATTATACATTAATCATGGAATCGAACAATACTACTCAAAACACTGCAAGTAACGCAGAAACCGGAGACGATGAAAAAAATGTATAGGTACAAGCCTAAAAAGCCAGGAATTTCAAGCCACTTGTGGCTTACAACAGTAGCCCACAAACTCACAACTATCGTCAGGGACACATCGGTAAGAAATCCGTAACATCATTAAAGTGTTTGTGATGAGAACCTCATGAGATTACCCATAAGCTCTATGCTGAAGGAACGTACAAAGCTGGAGGAATGATAAACTAACCGAATCCTACTCATGAGGTGCAGTCAGTAAGTACCGAATATCCTACACATGAACTGAGAAAGGTGTCAATTTGGGTTTGAAAATGTAACTAACTAAAAAGTGGTACGCAGACACCAAATCACCCCACAAGGAAACAGTAAAAACCATACTTCCATAAGTATTAAGACGTCCTCACTATCTTGAAGAAAAACCATTCATAGAAGCGTACAATCCTACAAAGAACAAATAATTAAAACAGGGTCAATAATAAAAAAAGTACTACATATCAAAGATTGTAATGTTACAAATCGAGGTACAAAGAGCTGCAGAAACAACCAAGATCTATGAGCTAGCTTACTCATAGTAAGGCTACCCATCCTACATTACAGCTAAAGAATCATTTTGTTACTGTAAGTGTGAAGGTGCACATGCATACTAAGGCTGGTAGATGCAAGATTGTAGGTGGAGAAATGTGTAGGCCGTCGGAAACATAATGGTCGAAAACATAAAAACATGAATTAATAAGAAATTATACAGATATACCCATGAGTCGAAGAAAAGGGTTTTAGTAAATTTCATATTGTTGCTTCGTTGTTTTCTTGCTGCGACAATTAATCATGATATATCACCAGTAGTAACAATACTTAGGCTGTAGATATGCACACTATTGTGTACTTCAAAGATTATAGTGAAACACTTTACTTTGAATGATAGCTACTCTAATGAACGGGTGTTTTTCTTATCTATAAGAATTATGTATGACATTTATAATAAAAGAAAACTGACAAGGATTGTCCGGTCGAGCTTCTGATGGTATGTAGGCTGCTTTTGGTCTTTTCAGATTTTGCATGTTCTTTTATAACCTTGTGATGTTAAAATATTTTCAGTGCTAACTGGTATGTACATATGTTCTATTTTGTTGTGTTACATGGACACAGGGATTTGTGTTAACGTTGCTACTTGCGTTGTGAAGTTTTTAAGTTCTTTTAATTATTACCCGCCACATTCTGTAAAGCTTGCTGTGGACACCTTGATACACACTACACGTATTATCTTTTTGTTATGCAGGGGCCTGAAGCTATATTAAACTGCCGAAACTGGTAGCGAAAATAAAGTAAGATAATATCTCAATCTGCACAGCTGTTTGGCGAATTTCTTTGTTAAATATTCAACCAGCCGCTGTTTCACGTCTACAAAGGACCAACGGAGACGTAGTGTTAAAAGATTGTGCCTCACTACAGAGAAACAAACTGTATGATACCCACAGAGAAATGAACTGGATAATTATATTGCCAACGTAGCAAGCAATACGGGAAATTCAGGAAGTCAAAAAACGAATTTCATTTATTTCTCACATGCGGTAATATGAAAACATAAGATAAGTTTAACGAAAATCAACATCATCTTAGACGGATGAAGAAAATGAAGTAAATTGTAAAGATATAACGATGAATACTTATCGGTATATTTTAACTGTGGTTAGTTTCAAAGTCCATATTTTCAATTTTTTCCCAAAAGTCAGGAATGCAAAAGGAAAATTCCACTAGAAGACTCGACTCTTCCGTGACTGAAGGACATTGAAAAGGAATATCATAAGCGCTGGCGATTTGATTTTCAATACTCAGTACATCAACTACAATCGAGGAAGCACATTTCAGTTATTCAAACAACAGTTCTTGTCACAACGAGTGGTAACGCCAGTACAAAGTTCTGAAACCAACGATTTCGAAGAAAGGGGACAACAATAATATCTTCAATTCTAATGATGCAGCTGCAAATTTTATTTCTGATAGAGAATGTGCAAACGTAAGGAGAATGTTACTTTAAAAAGAAAGAATAGCGGTTACACTTTACCACGATTCGTGTAACGTTTTGCATAAAAGACATGTGTTACACTTGGGAAGCAGTTTCGTACGATAAACGACTGTTACGTTACCAAATATTGAGGCCTATTACAACTATCACTCCAACGATATGCTATACAGAAAAAAGTGCGAAGTAATTGTTTCGTCACAAAAACGAGAAGGAATACATGTTATGGTAATTCAGAAAACGCAAATGTAGCTCATTCCCACACAATACGGGCATTAAGATCTGCATCTGTTAACTCATTTCCGGTAACTACCAGGTATATAGGGAGCTCAATTTGACTGAGAAGTCAAGAAAATTATATTCAGTTTCAGTCACCAATCAGAGTGTCTTTGAAAATTCACGAATCGCACAATATTTTCTCGTTTGTTTTGGATGAAATTTGGTTAAATCCCTATACAGTATCTTCAGGAATGTCAATAGGCAGGCTAAAATTCTGACGTCGACCAAAAAAAATTTCTTGGGTTGATTAACCGCTGAGTTCATCTTTTCGCTGGTACACTGAACGCAGTACAGCCAACATCACAACACACAAAGTTCGAGAAATAATAAAGGTGTCAATATCGCTTGTCTGTAACGAATGCGCAACGCCAACTGTATATCCTTGGTGTATACGAATCCCCGCTGGAAAATGTAACAGATAACAGACGTGAATGACGTATCACGCGATGTTAGTATTAATTGTTACCTTTTTTCATCATAAAACGTTTTAGAGTTTGTGATGAAGTCCTCGTGTTATTCTATAGACCACCGCTTCGAACACTGTAGCAAGTGGTCCTCATCAGAATGCTGTGAGGTATCGCTCATGTTAAACAGAGCTTCGCGCTAGAGAAGAACCATACCACTCTCGTGTAGTAAGTTTGGTACAAGCGCCGCCTTATAGCCGATGCACCACCTGTCATAAAGCTTCATACAGTGACAAACATATCTTGTGAGATACGCATCTTCTGGAAAGTCGAAATTAAATTTCTGGGGAGAGTCCTAGCAGGCGGAAAATTTACATGTCGTACCTCATAACTGAGATCAGTGGCGGGGAACTTTAGAAATTCTGATTAAATTTAAGCAGAAATGTGGTGTCTAGAGACGGCGAGTGTTTACGCGTTATGGCTCTTTTTTTTCCTTTATTGTGATGTTGATCACCTTACACAAGGCGGGCTGTCAGCAGCTGAGTATGCCGCTCTTTAGCCTTTAGTTTCACAATAAGTAAAACATAGAGTTGGCACAGAGAATACAATCAAAACGGCGGGCAAAAAATGTAGACACAAAAAACAAAAAACATGGAGCCGTTCACGCTGGACGAGGAACATCACTAACACCAGTTGACACGGCGCACATAGCACGGATGAAGGCGACGGTACACGTGAACAGTGGTGGCGTGACGGCGAACAAACACTAAACACAAAAGAAGGAACACACACGAGACACTGATGGCGATGATCTCTGGCGCGCGAAAGTCTATGTAGCTTGTGCGAGTCCGGGGACCTGCCAAGAGAGGAGGAGGGGGGGGGGGGGGAGAGGGAGAGGGGAGAGCAGAGATGCCATGGGCAGAGGAGACATAAGGAAAGGAGGAAGGGGGAGGGGAATCCCGGGGGAAGAGGGATGGAGAAATGGGGATGGGGGGAAAAGGAAAGACAAGGGAAGGGAAGAGAAGGGAAGGGGAGAGAAGGGAGGGAGGGTGCCTAAAGGAAAGGACACAGGAAGTGGGGGGAGGATCAAAGTTGATAGGAGGGGTAGATGGAGGGGAGGAGCACATCATCAGGGAGGGGGAGCTGGCGGAAGCCACCTTGGGAGAGGGTAAGGAGGGTGGAGAGATGGAGATCGGGTGGGGCGTGGGAATACAGGCGCGGCAGCGGTCGGCGGTGGGAGAGGATGGGTGAGACAAGTGGATGAGGAGGATCGAGTTTGCGGGAGGTGTACAGGATCCAGAGCCTTTCAAGGAAAAGGAGGAGGTGTGGGAAGGGGATGAGATCGTACAGGGTCTTTGTGGGGGTGGGAGACGGATGTGATAGGCGAGGCAGAGAGCATGGCATTCAAGGATTTGGAGGGATTTATAAATGGTAGGGGGGCGGAGATCCAGGCCAGATGGGTGTAACAAAGGATAGGCCAGATGAGGGATTTATAGGTGTGGAGGATGGTGAAGGGGTCCAGACCCCACGTACGGCCGGAAAGGAGCTTGAGGAGACGGAGTCGGGAGCGTGCCTTGGCTTGGATTGTCCGGAGATGGGAAGTCCAGGAGAGGCGACGGTCGAGGGTGACGCCAAGGTACTTAGGGGTGGGAGAGAGGGCGATAGGACGGCCATAAATGGTGAGATAGAAATCAAGGAGGCGGAAGGAAGGGGTGGTTCTGCCTACAATGATCGCCTGGGTTTTGGAGGGATTGACCTTGAGCAACCACTGGTTGCACCAAGCGGTGAACCGGTCAAGATGGGATTTGAGAAGATGTTGGGAGCGCTGCAGGGTGGGGGCAAACTGGAGAAGGTGGACGGGGGGTGACGGCAGCGGCATGTCCGCCGTGTACAAAAGGTACAGAAGGGGGGAGAGGACGGAGCCTTGGGGCACACCAGCGGAGGGGAAAAAGGTGTAGGAATCTGTGTTATGGATGGTGACATAGGAAGGACGGCGGGAGAGAAAGGAGCCGATCAGACTGACGTAGTTAATGGGAAGGGCGAAGGTTTGGAGCTTGAAGAGGAGACCAGAATGCCTTATGCGGTCATAAGCTCGTTCGAGGTCCAGGGAGAGGAAGATTGCGGAGCGACGGGAATTAAGCTGGTCGGAAAGGAGATGAGTGAGGTGAAGGAGAAGGTCGTCGGAAGAGAAGGACTGCCGAAAGCCACACTGGGTAATGGGAAGGAGTCGGTGCTGGTGGACATGCTGGTGGATGCGTCGGGTGAGGATAGATTCCAGGACCTTGCTGAAGACCGAGGTAAGGCTGATGGGATGGTAGGAGGAGACGGCGGACGGCGGTTTGCCAGGTTTAAGGAACATTAGGAGGTTTTTTACAGGTCGGGGTAGTAACCAGTGGACAGGACTACATTGTAGAGCCTGGCCAGGGTGGAGAGGAAAGAGACAGGAGCTTCACGAAGGTGATGGTAGGTGACACGATCGTGACCAGGAGTGGTGCTGTGTTTCGTGCAGAGTGTAGCAATGAGATCCTGTGTAATGATACAGGCATTGAGTTCCGTGTGTGCAATGTCGTCCAAGTACTGGAAACCAGGAGCGAGGGGAGGGACAGAGGTATCAGTTCGATCGCGGACATCCGGGATCATCGGGGATGGAAAAGACATCGTAGAGGTAAGAGGCAAAGTGATTGGCCTTACTAAGGGAGTCAGGGAAGGGGATAGTAGGGGGAGGGTTTAGTTCCAGTAAGGCGACGGAAGGCTGACCAGAACTTGGACGAGTTGATAGGGAGGGTAGCATTTAAACAGGTGCATGTCTGTCACCAGTCCCGGCGTTTCTTAGCCGCAAGTAAATTACGAATGTGTCGCTGGAGTTGCCAGTGGCATCGTAGTGCGTCCAGGTCACGCGTGCGGAGGAAGGCACGGTAGAGATGGCGGGATTCACAGAGGAGGAGGACGGCCTGTGGGGGTAAGGTAGGACGGTGGGGCTGGATGGCGACAGTAGGGACGTGGGCCTCCACGCCCTCAGACAAGGTCTGCTGGAGAAAGGAGGCGGCATGGGTTACATCATCAGGGTGGTGGTAGGTGAAGGGGTGGTTATCGACCAGGATGCAAAGGGTAGTCCGGTACGCGTTCCAGTTGGCATGGGAATAGTCATGGATGTACTTAGGGGGAGGGTCATTACGAGGGTCAGGGCGGGGGCGACGACCGTCTGAAACGGTGAGGAGGACAGGGAGATGGTCGCTACCAATAGGCTCCAGGACATCCACCGTTATGCGGCCAAGGAGGTTGGAGGAGGAAAGGATAACATCGGGAGTGGAGTTGGATTCGGGACGGATGTGCTGGGCGATGGGGATGAGGTCGCCTTGAAGGGAGGAGAGGAACCGATGCCACCGCCGTAACTGGCGGCGGAACGACTATGGATGTTGAGGTCGGCGGAGGCCACGTAGGAGGAGAAGGTACGGTCAATGTGGGAGAGGAGGTCGAAGGGAATAGGGGCGTTAGGGCGGACATAGATGGTGGCGCAGGTAACAGCAAGGCCGGGGAAGAAGAGACTAAGGATCAGGTGTTCGGTGGGGTCGGGAAGGAGAGGTTGGAGCCGAACGGGGATCTGGCGGTTGTGACCAATGGCAACTCCGCCATGCGCAATCGGGAGGGGATTCTCGGAGTGGTGGAGGAGGTAGGGTGAAGTGTGGACAGTGTGGTGGGGTTGGAGGAACATTTCATTGAGGAGAAAGGCATCCACGTGGTGCAGGAAGAGGTTCTTGTTGGCGGGAAGGGAGTGGATGTTGTTGAAAAGGATACGGTGCTGTCGCGCCATGACAGGAATTTAAACGAGGGTGTCAAGACGGGAGAAGGTGAAATGGGCCTGGTTGTTGGAGTTCGTGGCATACATTTTGAGTTGGAAAATGGAATGGGCGGCGAGGGAGATCTGTTGGAGAGTGTGGGGGCGCTGAAAAGGATGAACATTCTGAAGGACGATGGTGAGGAATCCGATGATGTCCTCAGCGGTACGGGGTGGGGGAAGGGAATTTCCGGGAGGGGTGGGGGCGTCCAGAGGACAGACAGGGACGGTGAGTTCAGGAGTGGTCGGAGGGGGTCAGGCTTTACACTTTTGGGAGTAGGTGGATGGGGGAGACTGCAGATATTGCAGGAGGGAGGGGATTGAAGGTTAGGGCACTGCCGGAGGAAGTGCACCTGCCTACATTGTGGGCAGGGGTCGACCTTGTAGCGCTGGTTGAAGAGGAGGGCACCCTCCTTCAGGAGACGGTCAATGGAGGGGGTGTCCTCGGAGAAAACCCATATAAGGAGGGTGTGACCGACCGAGTTGAAAATTAGGCGGACCGCCCGCACCTCCAGTGTGGGATGCGCCTTGAGCTCCGCCAACACCTCCTCCTCCGTGATCGTCGGACTATGCCGAGTGATCACGGTGGTGAGGGTTGGCAGGTGACGCGGGGGTTGGTGTTAGCGGGTACGGGACGGAGAAGGGGCAGGGGTGAGGGAGGCGTTGGGGCCAAAACGAGTGATGGGGAGGTGGGAGAGGATGTCAGTATGGAGGGTTGGACTTGGGGAGGAGATGAGAACGGAATCCCGTCTGGGAGTGAGGAGAGGGATGGGGGCACCAGGGAAGTGTTGGCGGAGGAGGAGGGAGAGATTCCGGGCCTCGAGAAGGGAAGGATCGGGACGAGAGAGGAGGTATTTGTATAAAGAGGGGGAGGAGGAGGAAGAGGAGGAGGCGGAGGGAGCGGGGCCAGGCGGGGAGACATCCATGGCTTTCTGGGGGGGGAGGAAGAACGGGGCGGGGCCTTTTTGGAAGCGGAGGAGGTGGTGGTGCCACAAGGACGTTTAACGGTGGGTGGTGATATGAGGGATGGGAGCGATAGGGAGGTGATGGGAAGAGGCAGGTATCGGCGTGGACACAGCAGTCGGGGCCAGAGATGGTGATGGTGAAGGCGATGGCGACGGCGACGGCAACGGTGGTGGCGGTGAAGGCGATGGGGAGAGTTGGGCATGGGCAGTGGCCCGACGGGCCACCACCCTAGCTGGAGCGGCAGTGACAGGCCGGGGAAGTGGGGCGAAAGGATCAGGGGGAGAGGAGTGGGAGGAAGAAGCTGGAGAGGGGGCGACAAAGAGCGAGGGCGAAGGGAGAGTGAGAAGAGGCAGGATGGAAAGAGGGGGGTGTGACTGGGCACACCATGTTATGGTGGTGGTGGCGGCGGAGGGGGAAGTATAAACGATGGCCGTGGTGGTAGTGGTGGTGGGGGCTGACATGACAACGGGGAGAGACAAAAACTCACAGGACGAGAAAGAAAGGACAAAAACTGGGGAAAGATGATGACGGAGACGGAGGAAGACGAAGACGAAGACAAAGACGAACGAAGACCAGAGCCCCACGCTGCTGGCGACGGCGACGGCGACGGCAACGGCGGGTGGCAGGAACGCCGCAGCTGCTGCAGCTACTGCTGCTGCTGCTGCCGCGGACGGGGCCGGGGCTGCTGCTGCTGCTGCAGGAGGACTGGCTGGCGGCTGCCGGCTGACGGGCTGGCTGGCACCTGGAAAACCTAGCACTTTGATTAGTGCTGGAATGGCACAATCGAAGGGCGGTAACCTTGCGGAGTACCGCCGGAGATGCGCGTTATGTTTTTCATTAAGTGTTTCATTCTACACGCAGCATTCGAGAGGACAGAAGTTACACGCCGAACAGGCTAATCTCGTCATTCTTATTCGCATAAATAATTCTTTCCGAAATGAATGTATACTGTATACTTCATATGACCTACCTATGCAGGCGGCCGGGGTGGCCGAGCGGTTCTAGGCGCAACAATATGGTACCGCCCGACCACTACGGTCGCAGGTTCGTATCCTGCCTCAGGCATGGATGTGTGTGATGTCCTTAGGTTAGTTAGGTTTAAGTGGTTCTAAGTTCTAGGGGACTGATGACCTCAGAAGTTAAGTCCCATAGGGGTCAGAGCCATTTTCGAACCTACCTTTGCATTATGAAAATTTGCGTTCGAAAAAATTGTGCATACTGAACAACAAATATGTGGGACTCTGTTCGTAAATTATATAGTAGGTGGTTTGGTGCACTCGAGGCGACATTCAGTCAAATTTTGTAGGCGCAAAAACTTATGCTCCCGATCTAGTAATTCAATTAACACTACGAATCGTCTTAAAAATTTATTTAAATTTGTTTACAGAACCCATTATCAGACAAGTTATTTAACATTTCTGCTATGTATGATGTATACTAAGTACTGCAAATGTAAACCTTGATCTATAGAGACCATGTCATATAGTAGACTTGCCAAAATTTCATGCTTTCTTCGTAAGGTTATCTCTTGCTTCTTGTCTTTAAAAAAAGTGTAGCAAAACATAGAATTTGTATATTGCACATCTATTTATGTAGATCTACCATACATTTCAACTTACCTTTATGACTTGTATAATCGAGATCCTCTTACCATAATGCCGGGCTTTTTTAATAATAATACTAGTTAGGTGTTGGTGGAGCAATATAATCCTTGTAGAACGTACTCTCTAAGGGAAAAATAGACCCACAAGAATTATCCGAACTGGGAGAAAATCCATATATCCGATGTTCATGCACAGACAAAAAAATGATTAGCATTTCAGAAAAATTAGATAATTTATTCAAGAGAGGGGCTTCCCAAATTGAGTAAGTTCAAATGGTTCAAATGGCTCTGAGCACTATGGGACTTAACTACTGTGGTCATCAGTCCCCTAGAACTTAGAACTACTTAAACCTAACTAACTGAAGGACATCACACACATCCATGCCTGAGGCAGGATACGAACCTGCGACCGTAGCAGTCGCGCGGTTCCGGACTGCGCGCCTAGAACCGCTAGACCACCGCGGCCGGCAATTGAGTAAGTCAATAACCGCCTTTGTCCACGTCTGGCCCTTATGCAGGCAGGTATTTGGCCTGGCATTGATTGATAGAGTTGTTGGCTACTGATATCTATTATACTGCGTTGATGCATAAGCTCGCAGCGTTTTTCCAGAAATTTATTAAACATAAAAGCTACATGTAACAGAAATTTTAGACATCCGACCACTATTTTCAACAGTGTGCCAACGCTGGAGTAACATGTCTATTCCGCATCTGTAGAAATTACCGCATTTTGAGGCGAAGAACTCGTCGAGGCATATTCGGAGCGTATTTTCACCCGGGAAGGAAGTTGCTTGAAGGTCGTTCGATGAAGAGCGGGCGGTTTTCGTCCGTCTAGCACAGGGCCGGCCAAACGCTGCACAGTGTGCAGACGTGCGGAAGTGCTGCACATGTGCGCACGTGTGCGACAGCGAGTGACAGCAACATCTGTTATTAGTCATGTGTCCTAAATGAACGGCGGCGGCTCCACTTCCCTGTTTATGTGGTTCAAGCAAGAGTGCAACATACACAGTCTCGTTTACCCCTGGGAACCGTAACCTCAACAGAGAAGTACTGAGAAATGGCAGGTACTGTGAAAAAGCAAAGGACGGGAGATCTATGTTCTCAGTCGTTTAAATATGACTGGGAACTGCAATTCTTTTTTTTAGCCGTTGGTGAAAACTCACAGTGTTTGCTATGCCGCCGAATAATAGGCGGCCAGCGTAAGTTTTCAATTGAAAGACACTACAATACATATCACAAAGACGAGTGTAGTGTACTCAACAGTGAAGAATGGCAAGCAAAATTAAATGTCCTTAAGAAAATGGATGAGACACATCAACTCGATTATCATTTCTCATTACCAATGATAAACGTGTTTGGATTTATTCCTTTTATTATTAAAAATTATTGTTTGCTAACTGTGCATTATTGCCTCATTCTGCTCCATGTTACATTATTATCAGGAAAGTTCGTCATTAAACCGATTGTTCCAATGTATACTTACATTTAGGTATTTTTTAATGTGTGAAGGGCTACGCTCAGCTGAAGTCGATAAAACGTAACATTCATCTAATTGTCAGTTATTACGCAGATTTTAGACGGAACTGATGAAAGATGTAGCAGTAATGGTATTGAAATAACAGGTGATCATCGAGACGTCTGCGGTTATCATTCTGTTCAGAGGTCAGCGAGACAGAAATTATGTGGGTGTAACTGAGGGCACCGAGAATTAGTTATAAGAAAACTTGCATTGGTTTAGTGTTATTTGAAATCATGAGTAAGGTTCGTTGGAAGTCGCTAAGTGCTCTCTTTCTTAAATACTAGATCAAAAACATTGCTCGTATTTACGTGCCGTCAGTCAAGCTGCTTTAATAAAAACTCACGGTTGTTAACTGTATTACTTGTCTTACTGGGTTAAACTGTTAACGTAAAAGTAGATATCCCAATGAGTGACTGTGACAGTATTTTAAATGTTTAATACGCGATATACCTTCCCATGGTTGGCTTGCAAGCTGTGGAAAGAGCACTAGAACGCGCCGGTACAGAGTATCCCAGCAAGTGGATAAAGTGACATCTGTGCGTAGAAACATCCACTACTTGAACGCTGACGGCTGCGGCGTGCACGCTGTGACCCGGAAGTTGCACATGTGCAGGAGCACCGCACTCGTGCAGAATTTCTTGCCTGCCCTGGTCTAGCAGAATGCGGGCGTGCACTGTCGTGGAGAGGATCAATTCATGCCATCTTCCTGGCCGTACTTCCTGGACTGCACCTGCAAGACGTCGTCCTTGTTGACAATAAATGTCAGCAGGGATTGTTACACATCGGAGAAGCAATTAGTAGTACACTACACCGTCGCAGTTTCACCAGATGCACAAAATTATCTTTTGTGGATGAGAGCAGGTCTTTGTACGGCAAGTTGCTCCTTTGTTTCGGCTCAGCTATTTCAGTCTTTACCCTATTTCAGCATGAAGACACCATTTCTCTTCATCAGTAACGATACAAGATAGAACTGGTTCGAGTTAACGAGCCAGCTGATGACGAGTAAGCAGAGATGCACTTATTGTTACCCTCTGATTTTTGTGATTTTAGCTTAGAGCATGCGGTATGCACACTAACAGTTTTTGAACCTTCCCCATTGCAAATGTCGCACGATGGTGGAATGATCACAGTTCACTGCATTTTCCAGTTCTATGCCCGCGTCTCGTGGTCGTGCGGTAGCGTTCTCGCTTCCCACACCCGGGTTCCCGGGTTCGATTCCCGGCCGGGTCAGGGATTTTCTCTGCCTCGTGATGGCTGGGTGTTGTGTGCTGTCCTTAGGTTAGTTAGGTTTAAGTAGTTCTAAGTTCTAGGGGACTGATGACCGTAGATGTTAAGTCCCATAGTGCTCAGAGCCATTTGAACCATTTGAACCAGTTCTACAGTATACTGACGTCGATCACTGTGGATTGATGCGTTTAAGCGGTCTTCATGAAGCTCCGACGGTCTTCCTGAACGTGGAATGTCATTAATCTCAAAACGATCCTCCCTGAAACGAGAAAACCATTTTCTTGCCTTACTCTCTCCAGTGGTATTATCCCCGTACACGGTGCAAATGTACTGCTTTCTCCCGTCTGTTGAGCTCAAACAGGAGAATATGTCGGAAATGTTACAATTTCTCCACTTGGGACACCAATGTCTAGCGTCTGCAACTCCACTCACTTTCTCCGATCCACATAATGACAATATGTAAACTCAAATAGCAACAGTGACTTACAGACAAAAAATTACAATCAATAAATAAACCCATAGCAACAGGAATACCAACATGCAAAACAAAAGCGATACGAAATTATGCACCAACCTAATACGATAGTTGCTCACTGTCACGGGCCTATCAGGTAGGCAAGGCACCGGGAACGCGATGCTAACTTTGTAGCTGATCGGCACAGCTCAAGCAAAAATGTATCAGACGCATAGGAGATTTAGTTGTACAGCCCGTAGATGGAAACAAGAAAACTGAGGGGACGAATCATGGTCGGACCACGGAATATTTCAGTCTCCTGTTAATCTAGGTTTCAGCCCTCAATAAAGTGAATATTTGCCATGAACGACGAATGGTTAGGATTCTACGTTAAAATGTAGTTCCCCTTTCCACGTTGGGAGAAAGGGGGGGGGGGGTGGTTAGAGACAGGCAAATCATCGACGTTGCGTCCAGATAACAAGACTTGCAACTAGCTGCTGAGTCACAGGAAAATATTATCATTATTATTATTTATTTACAATGTTCTGACATGTAGAGTATCACATAAAGCAAATTATGACCTGTGGTTGTTATTTTTCTTCTTCTTCGAGAATTGTTTCATCATCTCGCTATGCCTTGCTCGACGTTCAACTGACCACTCTCTTCTAGGTACCTTGGGTTTGTCTTCTGCTGAAACTTCCCAGCTGTAGACTTTTGTTTGAAGACGTTTCAACCTTCGATGACTGTCGGTGAGATTCTGGCATATTTTAGATCAATGTGGACCTGTTTTAAGCAGACTGTTGCAGTTTTCAGTTTCTGTAAGTACGTAAAAATTTTCTTTGTTAGTCGGTTCTCATCTAGTCTCATGATGTTTCCGTAGAATTTCAGTCATCGTTTTGCCTAAATCGGTTTGGATGTTAAATATTTTTCTGTGACGGTATGTGATCTGTGGTCTGTGAGTTCTGAGCCGAGGATTTTTCGGATGATTTTTTTCATCCTTTTTGATATTTTAGAGGTCTTCTTTGTAATTAAGATTTAGAGTCTTTCTGGCGTAACATGTTTCAGGTTTGATAACAGTCGTGTAGTGTCCAACATTTGCGTTGATGTTATTGCTTTTTTTGTTGAAGGTATTCGCAACTCTCCCATATGCTTTCCGCATTTTGAGTTACCCTGTTTTTGTGCTAATTTTTTTATCTCTAGGCTCAATGCCCGCATCTCTTGGTAGTGCGGTAGCGTTCTCGCTTCCCACGCCCGGGTTCCCGGGTTCGATTCCCGGCGGGGTCAGGGATTTTCTCTGCTTCGTGATGGCTGGGTGTTGTGTGCTGTCCTTAGGTTAGTTAGGTTTAAGTAGTTCTAAGTTCTAGGGGACTGATGACCATAGATGCTAAGTCCCATAGTGCTCAGAGCCATTTTTAGGGGTCTAGGCTCAATAATTTCTGCTATTAACTTGAAGTGGTTAACCTTGTCTACCGTGCCTTATTTTGTGATTACATTTTTCGTATTGATGTGTTTTGTAGTCATGAATTCGGTGTTAAAAGAAGGAATCTGCAATCCAACTTTCTCGGCTTATTCTTTGAGGACTTCCATGTGGTGAACTGCTGTTCGTCCATCACCAGATCGCGAGGTCATCAGCGAAGGCTACGCATGTGACGTCGATGTTATAGTTTTCTTTTCCTAGCCTGATGGGTCTCGAGATGTTTCGATTTTTCAGTTCTTGTTTTCATTTTTCATGACTTTGTCTAAAACGATGTTGAAAAGTAGTGGTGAGAGGCTATCGCCCTGCCGGATGCCAGTTTTGATGGAAAAAGGTTTTAGATTATTTCGTTGAATTTGGCTTTCGAAGCTGTGTCTGTTAGGATTTGTTGGAGAGCCGTTGTGTTTTTGGATCCAGATTGTTTTCTTTGAGTATATTAAACAGAGTTTGTCGGTGGACGGACTCGTAAGCTTTCTTGAAGTCGACAAATGTGCAGATGGTTGGTTATTACTACTACTATTACTATTATTATTATTATTATTATTGGAAACGGGTTGTTGGGAGGATGACACTGTTCTTGCGGAACGCCTTTGGGTACTATAGAGCGGCGTCATCCATGGTAGTCTGCACCAATACTTTAATCTCAATCGCGTATCTTTCATGGGAAAAGGGGAATAACGGAATGGAAATTGCGTACCATTCGGAGCAGTCATTTTTCAGTTATTTCGTTCGTGAGTTGAACAAGGAATGGCTAGTAATTGTTAAAAATTATTTCCACCGTGCTCGCTACATTAACGTATCAGGTATATTTCTTGATGGTACTAGATAAGAAGATCGGTACCAATGGCGGTTCATCTTTCTCTTAATCGTATTTCGAATTTTTCCTCTGGTATTACTGCAAACACGTGTCATATAGTGATCTGGAACACGACTTACAAATACAGGGTAATTACAAAGTTCATGGACTACTTCAGAATTCGGCACAAGTAAATGGCCAAGAACAAATTAACAGACGATACAGTATATGAAAGAGAAACTCTCAAAGTTCTTTTTGCATATTGTACTTGTGCTGCCTATGGCGGCCCCTGTTTGCTTGTCTCATTCCGTGGACCAACTGCCGTCCCATCTATTGAGTGGTTGTCCAGGAAGTCGTTTCCTCGCGCTCGTCCATGTTCACGAATTTTAGTTTGTCTTGAAGGGTCCTTCCTTTCCACATAACCCATCCGATTTCTTTTTCTTGACTTCATCCATTTATTTATATATTGTATTCAACATTATTTATTTTTCGGCAAGCTTGTTCTTTTGTCCCACATGGTTACTTCTTGGATCTGTCTTAGTACCCTCATTTCCAAGGCTATTAACTTTCGTATTATCTTTTGCGTTTTTGCTCTAATTTCTGCTACATACGTCAAAACAGGATGCGCCATTGTTTTATACATTTTTGTTTTCACATCAGTTGGAATGAATGTAGTTCACCGTATGGTATTTTGCAGGCATCAGACTACCCTTACTGCCTTTGTCACCTGACCTTTCACTTCCATGCTTTAGTCTTTATAAATGGTGATAGCAGCCCCTAGTGAATTAAGACTCATCACTTATTCAGTCTCTAGGCGTAACAGTATGTAACCGTGCGGCCGCTACGGTCGCGGGTTCGAATCCTGCCTCGGGCATGGATGTGTGTGATTTCCTTAGGTTAGTTAGGTTTAAGTGGTTTTAAGTTCTAGGCAACTGATGACCTCAGAAGTTAAGTCCCATTATGCTCAGAGCCATTTGAGCTTATTCAGTCGAACACATCTACATTTAATTTATACCATACAGGTTATTTTGCTTGGTGGTTTTATACAATTTGTGAAGTAATCTTTGTAAATTATCCTCCTTATTTGCTATTAGTACAGCAACATTAGCGTATGTAATATTTACCACTTTATTTCCCGTTTTATAGCCTGTTTTCTTTCTTGCGTAATCAGTGATGTGGCCTATTATTAAACTGGACCCAGGAGTGGGCTTAATAAGTCTTCTTGTCCAATTCCTTTGTCTAGTATAATTTTATCCGTGAATCCTTCGTGTGTTTTAATTAACGTTTTATTACTTTTATGTATACCTTTAATGATTTTTACTAAACCCATTGGTATTCTCTTGCCGATTAAGGTTTGAATTATATTATTTTTCTAATCCTACCGAAAGCTTTTGTAAAGTCAACGAAGCACAGGTATGTTCGGTTCTTAAACTGTATGGAGGTCTCCACAATCTGTCTTTAAGCGAAAATACCACATATTGTACTCCTGTTTTTACCAAATCCTTGCAGTTGTTCTGCTGTATCAATATAATACTGCATTGTGTATCTAATTACTGATGTTAATGCTGTCAAGGCGGTATCAAGTAGGATGACTCCCGGGTAGTTATCTAATATATGCTTATCTCCTTTTTTGTACACTGTAATTGTAAGACCTTCTTTTCCATTCTCTTGGTATCTTACATTCATTCGTGATACCGTTAAACAAAATATGAAGCTATTGGTATAATGCCAGCCGCCCGTATTTTGTTAATTCACTACTTATGCCATCTGGCCCTGGAGACTTTCTATTTTTAAATCTTAGGCTGAAGCAGAACGAGAAGCTTCAGGCATGAAAAGGGTGACTGTGATAAGAGGTAGTACTACATGCAGAACACCATAGTTTAACTAATATGTTAAAAAATTTGCTACGCAGAAGAATGAAGTATTTCTAAAATATAAAGCCAATCAAAGACAAGACGATTACACAGAGTATAAGAACATTCGAAGTAAGGGGAGCCCGGATATTCGAAAAATGAAAGAAGATTACTGAGAGCGATATGCAGAAGATTCTTTTTATAATGTTTGCAAATGTTCCGTTTGTACACCTATCGTCTCACAGCACACATATTATCGAGATTGCAGACCTGCCCATACGCAGCCCATCATATCGGGGTGACAGAAAGAAAAGCGGTGTCAAATCTTCGAGGCTATGTGGTAGAGGTGGAACGTGAATGATGTTCTTGATATAACCACACAAGAACAAATCGCAAGGTGTCGAAAACACGGTACCTACTCGATTAGCGCCAGATCTACGGCCGCAACAGGGACCATCAAGTGAAGTGGAACGTCTCGTTCACGTAATCTTGTCCAGAACTGTGGAAATGTAGTGGGGTGCCATCTTTTTTGAAGGATGAAATCCCTGCTCTCAGTTTCATTTTGTGGCATGAGCCACACTTGCAGCACGTCGGGATAGGAGACACCACTGACAATATTCTCAGCTAAGGGTTAGCCCCACAGACCGTCTTGTTGGACGCGGCTCAGAACACCTTAGCTCTCTCGGAATCATCGAAGTGTTTCACAGTTTCATATTGATTCTCTGTCCCCTTTAGTGTGCTGTGGCGGTTGATATTTCCCGAAAGATTAAAAGTGGCATCTTCAATGAAGAACAATTTCTTGCGAATTCGTTATTTTCAAGATGGTTCCGCACATCAGTGCAGAATAGCATGAGGCGTAATTTGTCGCCATGGCTTTTTCCTTGCAGGTGCTGCAATTTTTTAACAGCGTACGAAGGATATTCGACACTGGCTGCTGAAGAATATTCAGATCTGCAATAAATCGACAGGTAGACTTTCTGGAACTTCCAGAACATCATGTCTTCACAAGGACCACTGTCTTTTCTGATTCACCTGGTGGACAAAATGTTATCTTGATCGTTTCATAGGTTTTGTTACTGATAATAACTTGACACCAGTGCCTACGAGCTTTAATTTGTACGCAAAAGCACTGAAGATGATCATTATGTGCTCGAAAATCGATTTTTCTGTCAACAAATCATCAAAATTACGGCCTACGCTGACCTTAGAAGAATTTAGTTACATGTTCGTTGTGCACACAGCACTTTATGGATTCGCCAATCAACAAAAGGTTTTGGGATCACACAAATAACCATCCACTTAGGAATTTTTGTACAACTTTTCTGTTCTGTTCTACACTCTTGACATATCGTGGAACTTGCGACGGAAGGCTCTTGGCACACTCACTACCGATTAGCAGCGAGAAATTTTTGGAACATAAAGTGTTTCCTCTGCCTGTTTCGTCGCTAATTTCAGCAACTATGGTCAGTGGCGCATCTGTTGGGTCTTTTCCAATCCAACTAGCCAGCTTGAGGTTAAAAAAAATCATTCGAGAATTGGTCTTCGTTACGTTATGTTTAACGACTTACCTGTACAGATTTTTTAGATGATCCATGAACTTCATAATCACCTTGTGTAGCTGTCCCTCATTTGGGTGCTTAGCTCAGCCGAAGATGAGGGCAGTGAAACGTTTGTTACCTGTTTGTGGATCGCTATAGTGTTCAGATGCAATTTCGAATAAACGGCTGCATTGTCCTTCTGCGATGTAAGAAATACCAAGTAACACACGTCTTTCTTTGCCATCGTCACTCCTAGGTAGAGACGTGATTAGTACTCTGCTCATGTGGAGTTAACATTACTGCCGTTTTGTATTCGCATGATGTTCCTCTCATCAGATGTCCCTTTAATCCGATATGACAGGGAAAGTAGTTAGGAATCTGAGAATGATGTAAATTGTACGCAGCAAGTTTTAGCAGAATATCTAACATATTTAAGAGGCTAACCATGCTGACAAATTCGAAAAGTGTTTTCACGCTCTTCCAAACTCCCTTTCTCACCCCATAGTGCGCAAACCAACCTTCTAAATGTTAAAAATAATAGCAATTTCTGCTAAGCAAACTCATCGTACTTAGTACGATAGAAAATTTAGAGCGAATAAGCCATATAATTCAGAAACGACGGACCAGGATTAATCGTGAATATTCTGGACGCAAATAGACTGCTTTTCTCCCTCGATACTGTCGCCGCGGTTTGCGTAGGAAGTATTAAAATACTGGTGCTCGGCAGAGCGGCTGTCATCGAGCGTCGAATGGAACCCCAGCAACAGCTTAACCGTAAATTACCCAGGAAGCGTTTGCTGTGCCATTACTTGTCCAGCGGACACTGAAACTTGTTGCTCTGCGACCGGCTTCCACTTGTGGATGCCAACTGGCGTAGCAGCTGTGTTGCATCAGCAGATGGGGATTGATGGCGGCAGGCAGCCGTGGGTTGGGAAAGGGGGAGGGGGAGGAGGCGAAAAGGGGGAGAGGGGATTGGGCCTCGAGCGAGGAAGAGATGGATCTACTTGATGGGGTGAGCCGCTCGCATGCAGCATTCACCAGCAATCGGCTTACCCGTCCGCGCCGCATGGCTCATTCTTGTTTAAAATTTCAGACGCTCCTCCGCACCGAAAGCGCTTGCTCAGATCCGGGAACCCTCACGTGTGTGTGTGTGTGTGTGTGTGTGTGTGTGTGTGTCGCGACGAAGCGCCAGATCTAGCGGTGCGCTTTCCGGTTGAACTGTAAGAATCATTTCGGAGTTCGAGTTACTTCCGGCATTCAGTACGTTCAGCCGGGTCCCTCAGCTCATAAATTGGAGGTGGAGGTAAGAAGGTTTTGCAACTCACTGGCAGCTGCTGGCCTTTCAGCAGCAGAATATATTCCATGGACTGGGTGATCGCTCCAGTGTGTTGTCTGTTACGATGAGAAGTTGCCACTTTACAGAATACTTCGTCATTGAGTACGTATGGTTAGATGCACACGAGCGGGTAATAACCGGCCGTGCTCGCAGCTTCGGAAATCGTTTCAGTACACACACACACACACACACACACACACACACACTCACGCAGAGACTTCGCGGTGACAGTTGAACAGAACTACTAGGTTGAGAGCCATCCAGTATGGACGTAGGCAGAAAAAAACAGGCATGATCAAGCTGCATCACAGTTAAATATGTAATTTTTTATTTAAAACAATATAAATACATCGTGTTTTAAAAGCATGTAACATTAACTTTGTAACGTTATGCGTCATTTAATTATAGAAAAATATTTACGAAAAAAAATTATTTTCAAACAACCTAGACTTAACGAGTTTTAAAGCAGTGGCCAAAATCTGACCCCTTGCAAAAATGAACAAAATAAAACTCAACAAAGGTAGAAAAAGATATTAAATTAGAGAAAATTAAAGCTAGTTTCAAAATAGCTAAAATATAACGTCTTCTAGAAGGTTACAGAAGAGCGCTGCTATAGGATGAATATTTCGTCCAAATGGGACGGCATTAAAAGGGCTGCGGTTGATAATAAATACAAATAAAACAGTTTTTGTGTCAATCACTTCTTTATTTTGTTACTAAGCGTTTAGATTGTTCACACCATCATCTTTAGGTGGAGAACTGTTTATTCTCATGGTTGGTGTTCGTAAAGAATACAGATGTCTCTTTACAATAGCAGACCAAGGGCACTGTAGGTTATTTTGTGTCTTTTGCTAGTGACAAAAATTATTTCCTTAGAGAAGGCACTTTAGAAGTTCAAAGAACATGAATATCTGACTGTGTGTTGTACTTGCAGAGACGGCAGAGTTGTAAAAAGTCTGCAGACAGACAAGATTAAGAACAGGATCCAACGTGAGGCTGCTAGATGTACAGTGACATATGCACGTTACGAGGACTTCCTTGTGCAACACGTGATTCCAGCTTTTCAAGATCCCAACTGTGCCCACACCACTATTTTCTCGCAGGGTGAGGCGACATCACACGTCGCTTTCCAGGTGAAATATTTTCCTCGCGAAACCTTCGGTAACCGTCACGTCAACTCTAGACAATATCAAGATCTCCTGAGCTAAGCTCGTGTGATTTTCTAGTTGTGATGATATCTGAAAGACCATGCCTATCACGGATGTATCCAAACTTCTCTAATCTCAAAGACAGTATATGATGATATATCACTCTGACAGCACCGGATATGTTGCGAAATACTGCCAGCATGTTGCTGAGTCGGGATACAATATTGCACACTGAACCGTGATTTATTTTCAAAGAATATCTAAAGAATTTATTTTATTTACTATCGATTCATCAAGAACACATTTAATCACACTATGTAAGCATGGAAGTAGTTGCCTGTAACTGATGAAATCATAACCAAGTTCCTTTTAACAAATGGGAATTTTAATCACATTAATAGTGCCTAAAAGCATTTTTTAAAAGAAACAAATTTAAAATTATAATCAGAAAGCACCCTCTAAATATCAAAGATACAATTTACTCAGAGGCAGAAAGAAACAAGTTTGACTGTATGAGCTTTCGGGCAGAGAGCCTTGTCCTTTTGAAACGACCGTAGTTACGACCGCTGACAACAGCCTCTGAAAGACTACACTGGTGCATATCTGCAACACACTAGATAACTTTAGACTAAGAGTTCTAACAATTTACACAAGCACATAAACTATGCACTCCACGTAGGAGGGATGGAAATGGTTGTTGTTGTTTTTGTTGTCTTCAGTCCTGAGACTGGTTTGATGCAGCTCTCCATGCTACTCTATCCTGTGCAAGCTTCTTCATCTGCCAGTACTTACTGCAAACTACATCCTTCTGAATCTGCTTAGTGCATTGATCCCTTGGTCTCCCTCTACGATTTTTACCCTCCACGCTGCCCTCCAATGCTAAATTTGTGATCCCTTGATGCCTCAGAACATGTCCTACCAACCGGTCCCTTCTTCTTGTCAAGTTGTGCCACAAACTCCTCTTCTCCCCAATTCTATTCAATACCGCCTCATTAGTTATGTGATCTACCCATCTAATCTTCAGCATTCTTCTGTAGCACCACATTTCGAAAGCTTCTATTCTCTTCTTGTCCAAACTATTTATCGTCCACGTTTCACATCCCCATACATGGCTACACTCCATTCAAATACTTTCAGTAACGACTTCTTAACACTTAAATCTATACTCGATGTTAACAAATTTCTCTTCTTCAGAAACGCTTTCCTTGCCATTGCGAGTCTACATTTCATATCCTCTCTACTTCGACCATCATCAGTTATTTTGCTCCCCAAATAGCAAAACTCCTTTACAGCTTTAAGTGTCTCATTTCCTAATCTAATTCCCTCGGCATCACCCGACTTAATTCGACTACATTCCATTATCCGCATTTTGCTGTTTTTGATCTTCACTTTATATCCTCCTTTAAAGACACTGTCCATTCCTTTCAACTGCACTTCCAAGTCTTTTGCTGTCTCTGACAGAATAACAATGTCATCGGCGAACCATAAACTTTTTATTTCTTCTCCGTGGACTTTAATGCCTACTCCGAATTTTTCTTTTGTTTCCTTTACTGCTTGCTCAATATACAGATTGAATAACACCGGGGACAGGCTACAACCCTGTCTCACTCCCTTCCCAACCGCTGCTTCCCTTTCATGCACCTCGACTCTTATAACAGCCATCTGGTTTCTGTACAAGTAGGAAATAGCCTTTCGCTCCCTGTATTTTACCCCTTCCACCTATAGAATTTGAAAGAGAGTATTCCAGTCAACATTTTCAAAAGCTTTCTATAAGTCTACAAGTGCTAGAAATGTAGGTTTGCCTTTCCTTAATCTATTTTCTAAGAGAAGCAGTACGGTCAGTATTGCCTCACCTGTTCCAACATTTCTGCGGAATCCAAACTGATCTTTGCCGAGGTCGGCTTCTAACAGTTTTTCCATTCGTCTGTAAAGAATTTGCGTTAGTATTTTGCAGCTGTGATTTATTCAACTGATAGTTCGGTAATTTTCACATCTGTCAACACCTGCTTTCTTTGGGATTGGAATTATTATATTCTTCTTGAAGTCTGAGGGTATTTTGCCTGTCTCATACATCTTGCTCACCAGATGGTAGAGTTTTGTCAGGACTGGCTCTCCCAAGGCTGTAAATAGTTCTAATGGAATGTTGTCTACTCCTCGAGCTTATTTCGACTTTGTTTGTATCTCCCATTTCATCTTCATCTACATCCTCTTCCATTTCCATAATATTGTCCTCAAGTACATCGCCCTTGCATAGACCCTCTATATACTCCTTCCACCTTTCTGCTTTCCCTTCTTTGCTTAGAACTGGGTTTCCATCTGGGCTCTTGATATTCATACAAGTGGCTCTCTTTTCTCCAAAGGTCACTTTAATTTTCCTGTAGGCAGTATCTATCTTACCCATAGTGAGATAAGCCTCTACATCCTTACATTTGTCCTTTAGCCATCCCTGCTTAGTCATTTTGCACTTCCTGTCGATCTCATTATTGAGACGTTTGTATTCCCTTTTGCTTGCTTCATTTACTGAGTTTTTATATTTTCTCCTTTCATCAATTAAATTCAATATTTCTTCTGTTACCCAAGGATTTCTACTAGCCCTCGTCTTTTTACCTTCTTGATCCTCTGCTGCCTTCACTACTTCATCCCTCAGAACTACCTGTCAATTGTTCCCTTATGCTCTCCCTGAAACTCTGTACAACCTCTGGTTTAGTCACTTTATCCAGGTCCATCTCCTTAAATTCCCACCTTTTTGCAGTTTCTTCAGTTTTAATCTACAGTTCATAACCAATAGATTGTGGTCAGAGTCCACATCTGCCCCTGGAAATGTCTTACAATTTAAAACCTGGTTCCTAAATCTCTGTCTTACCACTATATAATCTATCTGATACCTTCTAGTATCTCCAGGGTTCTTCCATGTATGCAGCCGTCTTTTATGATTCTTGAACCAAGTGCTATCACTATGATTAAGTTATGCTCTGTGCAAAATTCTACCAGACGGCTTCCTCTTTCATTTCTCCCCCCATATCCATTTGCACCCTCTATGATTCCTTCTCTCCCTTTTCCTACTCTCAAATTCCAGTCACCCATCACTATTAAATTTTCGTCTCCCTTCACTACCTGAATAATTTCTTTTATCTGATCATACATTTCATCAATTTCTTCATCATCTGCAGAGCTAGTTGGCATATAAACTTGTACTACTGTAGTAGGCATGGGCTTCGTGTCTATCTTGGCCACAATAATGCGTTCACTATACTGTTGGTAGTAGCTTACCCTTATTCCTATTTTCTTATTCATTGTTAAACCTACTCCAGCATTACACCTATCTGATTTTGTATTTATAACCCTGTATTTACCTGACCAAATGTCTTGTTCCTCCTGCCACCGAACTTCACTAATTCCCACAATATCTAACTTCAACCTATCCATTTCCCTTTTTAAATTTTTAACCTACCTGCCCGATTAACGGGTCTGACATTCCACGCTCCGATCCGTAGAACGCCAGTTTTCTTTCTCCTGACAACGACGACCTCTTGAGTAGTACCCGCCCGGAGATCCGAATGGGGGACTATTTTACCTCCGGAATATTTTACCCAAGAGGACGCCATCATCATTTAACTATACAGTAACGCTGCATGCCCTCGGGAAAAATTACGGCTGTAGTTTCCCCTTGCTTTCAGCCGTTCGCAGTTCCAGCACAGCAAGGCGGTTTTGGTTAGTGTTGCAAGGCCAAATCTGTCAATCATCCCGACTGTTGCCCCTGCAACTTCTGTAAAGGCTGCGGCCCCTCTCCAGGAACCACACGCTTGTCTGGCCTCCGTTGTGGTTGCACCTACGGTACGGCCATCTGTATCGCTGAGGCATGCAAGCCTCCCCAACAACGGCAAAGTCCATGGTTCATGGGGGGTATGGAAATGGTACAAAATACCAACAATTAAAATATTAACCTTGCCACCGAAGGTGCAACTTGATTTTAACTTCTAAGAAAAGTCTTGCAGTGAAAGGGAGGCAACTTTATATACTAAAATGATCATTTAAATAAAAGCCCATGAAATGATTCAATCTTATATATAATTCTACAATGTTGCCCAAACAATAGTTAGGATGCTCTGAAGCACACAGATACCGCCTCTCAAGATCATAGGCAGTAATACCTAAGTTTCCAAACATCAAAACATATTTCAGGTATTAGGCCGTTACACTCCAAGCAATAAATTCGTTAACAGACCAAATCCAGCATACATGACAGAGGCAGCTACTAACGTACGCTAGACTGATAGGGAGATTACCGAACAACCCGAACCGCAGGTTGCTCTAACCCGCCCCTACTCCACAAGGGTAAAACGGACTACCAAATTTATAAACAACCACCTTCCCGCGGGCGGGAAGACGGAGAAGAATGGTGGGACGACCCCAAAGCAAAACGGCTGGTGACCTCACCAAGAAAACAAGTAGAATCTAATAAGAGTAAATCAAACAACATATGACCAATCACTTGACTTCTAATAAACTGCGATTTCTCGAGAAGACCTGGCGCAGCATCCCCAAATCACTCTCCCGAACCGTCCGCTGCCAGCCGCTTCAACGGACGCAGGAAGGCGTGCCGATCTGCCGTCTCACGGCGTCGCAGCTCGAACCGGCCAGACTGATGTCGTGGGTTGACTCCTGTTGCTCTCGTGTAGACCGCGAAGTCTTTACCCCTCGCTATACGCCGCGGCCCACTGGACTCTCGTGGCGACCTCACATGCGCTGACGCTCAAGACGGACAAGTCATCTTGTATCTTAGTGCTCGACTGACCAACCGATCGATCCAACCGCCAATGACCATTGCCTGAGCAAACTCGAGCAGACTGGCGGCCTAACGCGCAGACTCAGATGCAGGAATTAAGTTCCGACTGGGCGACGACTCGCTGAGTTCTCTTACTGGCGGAGTGGAAAGACTCTCATTTTGCCTGCTGTAAAGCTTGATCCGAACGACAGACATACTACCACTCCGAACGGCAGACAGACAGTAACTGCCTAACAAATGCGGACGAGGGACAGGCTAGCAAGCTGGGGACGAGAGACTGACCCAGACTGACCGACTGGCGAGCTCATAGCGCCCCTTAAATGCACGTGAACACGCAACCTTTCCCCTTTCCCACCAGAGGGAGACACCAAAGTTGCGATTGCCACAGCGGCGCCACCGCCAGAAACGGGGGGCGACTGCTTCACACCACGTGCTGCGGCGTGCTCTTCAAAACAGCAATTTTTACCACGGCTCACACACCTGTTGTAACTTGCGACCACATCCTAATAAACGTGACAGAATTACCGTTGTCATGTGTTTGATCGTTGCTTCCCATTCCCTGCGCGCACACCACATTCTGACTGCTTAAAGTGCTAATTTTCGCCTGCTAGCACACAGTGGAACAATTATTTTTCCAGCATACTCAAAGAACGCATCGATTCATTGTTGTGTTGGCTACTGTGAGAGTCAGCACTGTTGTAGACAAGGGCGGGCAGAAGTTGCGATGGTCGATGGCAGGAATCCGAAATTATACGCACATAGTGCTTTCAAATTACTAAAAAAATTTGTTTTTAAACTAAAAGAAACGTAACTTCTCATCATGAAGTTGCTTCCTGTGCCTCCTACACGTAATTACATTTACACTCTATTACTTCTGGTTGAACGCAGGCTAAGTATAATCTTCCTATTAGTACTGATACTCTTGAAGTCTGAGACCGAACTACCAGCGAGTGGTGGCTGGCTAAATCAGCGTTGACAGGTGGCGCTGAACTCCGTCTTCTCGGAGGTATGGTGCTGCCTGCTCTTTCCATTGGCGCGCGGGTCATTGCCTTCCCGACGCCGTTTCGTGGTGCTGCAGTGGTTGCTGTGCAGTCGATGCTTTAGAACTGCACATTAATAAAGAAATCTATGATGTTTCAGCGCCCTGCAAGGCATACACCCCGCACACCAGCACTCGTTAATTTAATTATAATCATCCGGTACTATCGCAAACGTCGGAGATGTCCCGGTAGCATTCAGGCAACGAATATTGTTCCAGCATAACGGTGCCCTAGCAGACTTTGCCCTCGGGCTCAGAGATCCTTTAGATAAAATTTACGCCAGAGTTTGGATTAAGAGTGGTGGGTCAGTACCTTGGTAATTACGTTCTCTTGACGTCATCCCTATGGATTTCCTCTTGCATGGTGCTTGCTGTACGAGAAATCGGTAGTCACACCAGAAGAACTGACTGGCTGAAGCTGCGGCCGTCATCAGTGAAACGCTTGGTTATTACGAGCGTGTTAGGCAATCATTACCAGCCACGTGCCAGTTGTGCATTAGCGCAAATGGACGTTTTTGACAACATCTCTAAGACATTGTTGATCACAAGGCAGTTTGATCACCATCTCTGAATCTTACGTGCCTCAACACTTTCATGGAACCTTATGACGAACCGGTGCACCTGTGCCTTCTGTAATAAAAGAAAACAACTTGCTTTGTAGGCTGTAACGTAGGCAATATTTACAGAGCGCAAAAATAAAGATCGTCTACGTGAAAACCCAATACGGCCCACGTTTTCTTTTATTAAGCATTTACAGGCTTTGAATCCCCACAGTAAAAATATTTGGTAACATTTTTTATGCGTAATTTTTTTTCTTGTTATCACCTGTGAACACACTAAATTTTGTACATGTAGTCTTTTAACACCCTGTAGAATGCTACATGCAATGCAAACAAACATTGTAACCATGTTGTTGTTGTTGTTGTTGTGGTCTTCAGTCCTGAGACTGGTTTGATGCAGCTCTCCAAGCTACTCTATCCTGTGCAAGCTTCTTCATCTCCCAGTACCTACTGCAGCCTACATCCTTCTGAATCTGCTTAGTGTATTCATCTCTTGGTCTCCCTCTACGATTTTTACCCTCCACGCTGCCCTCCAATACTAAATTGGTGATCCCTTGATTTCTAAGAACATGTCCTACCAACCGAACCCTTCTTCTAGTCACGTTGTGCCACAAGCGCCTCTTCTCCCCAATTATATTCAGTACCTCCTCATTAGTTATGTGATCTACCCATCTAATCTTCAGCATTCTTCTGTAGCACCACTTTTCGAAAGCTTCTATTCTCTTCTTGTCCAAACTATTTATCGTCCACGTTTCACTTCCATACATGGCTACACTCCATACAAATACTTTAGAAACGACTTCCTGACATTTAAATCTATACACGATGTTAACAAATTTTTCTTCTTCAGAAACGCTTTCCTTGCCACTGCCAGTCTACATTTTATATCCTCTCTACTTCGACCATCTTCAGTTTTTTTGCTCCCCAAATAGCAAAACTCCTTTACTACTTGAAGTGTCTCATTTCCTAATCTAATTCCCTCAGCATCACCCGACTTAATTCGACTACATTCCATTATCCTCGTTTTGCTTTTCTTGATGTTCATCTTATACCCTCCTTTCAAGACACTGTCCATTCCGTTCAGCTGCTCTTCCAAGTCCTTTGCTGTCTCTGACAGAATTACAATGTCATCGGCGAACGTCAAAGTTTTTATTTCTTCTCCATGGATTTTAATACCTACTCCGAACTTTTCTTTTGTTTCCTTTATTGCTTGCTCAATATACAGATTGAATAACATTGGAGATAGGCTACAACCCTGTCTCACACCCTTCCCAACCACTGCTTCCCTTCCATGCCCCTCGACTGTTATAACTGCCATCTGCTTTCTGTACAAATTGTAAATAGCCTTTCGATTCCTGTATTTTACCCCTGCCACCTTCAGAATTTGAAAGAGAGTATGCCAATCAACATTTTCAAAAGCTTTCTCTAAGTCTACAAATGCTAGAAACGAAGGTTTGCCTTTCCTTAATCTATCTTCTAAGATAAGTCGTAGGGTCAGTATTGCCTCACGTGTACCAACATTTCTACGGAATTGTAGCTATGGTGGCTTCATAATGCTCAAGAGTATGACGTCTGCTTATTCGCTAACAATGTTGTTGCATCTAAACAGTATGCACAGGAAAATGACTTCCCTCAGGCAAGAACTTACGTTAATTTCTTTTCCAACAGTGAATTTTTGCGATTCATATTTCTACCAGACACGAATCAGAAGAAACACCAGTACAGTTATGAAGAAGCTAAACTGCGGTGGAGTTCTGTTCCGTAGGATTTCCCGAAAACAGTAGTGAGCGGCACATTCCAAATGCTTTTGTCGTCCTGTAAATAATAAATAAGGCTTTGTTAAGTTCTTTTCTCTGAGAGGAAGCACCACTCACAGACAGTACTTTAATCCCCCGTCTCCGTCTGGCGGCCTCACCCTCTACTACGTGACGTCACGGCCTCAGGAAGGATATCGGAAACTCGTTCTCAGTTTCCGACAAGTTTTTAGGAGTGCTTTATCGAGTCCTTTGTGCGTAGAGAAGTGTATTTGCGGTGGAACTTCACCGTATAAAAATCACTGCCATTCCCCCACCCAACGGTGACACCTGATTTTCGAAGTACACGTGGTTACCTACGAAAACAAATAAATGTTAGTTTTTATGACACAGTGATTTATCTGTTTCGAAACAATCAGTAATTCGAGGTATCAGTCTAGCACACCGCAGTTAACTGGAGCAGTGGTAGGGTTTCGGCAGCTCTCTCTTTTTTTTTTAACACTTTTAAGGAAATTCGGAAGAAACTAATTGTTACTCAGTCTTTCCGAGCGTCCTGTGTGAGACCTTACGTACAAAGACTGTTGATGCACGATTTTGTGAGGTACTGAATTAGTGGCTCAAGTAACAGAGCAGTGGTATCATTGTGTTACAGCTCTGTATACTAATTTTTACGTTGTTCTGCTGAAAATATCGAAATGTACACTCTAAATGCACTCCATCTGGAATTATAGCCTATTTATTGCTTTATATATGCTTCTCTTTATGAAAGACAGGTATCTGTCTGGGATTGTTGTAACAATGTATACATTTTTGCTACTAAATGATAATTATTGTTAATGTAACTTAAATATCAGTGCCCTTTGCTTATGAAACCAAAATTTTGGTGATCGTCAGGCCAGAAATGTTGTGTGCAGCCCTGTGAACAATGCTGTTGTGATCTTGTAGTATAAGAGCGCCTAAGGCATAGTCATCGTTAGTATATGGAAGAAAGTACACACTTTGGTTCCGAGAATGTGGAAATAAACATCTTGGTACAAGGTAATTAGAAATAGTGGGCTCCCAAACGTAACAGAACCACAGCCAGGTTCAAATAAACCGCTCCACGTACTGTGGGTTTAGCGCCTCATTGTGGTCATAGGTGGACTCTATGCCTTTTTTTCTTGAAAAGAGTAAATATCACTGTTCGTCGGACCATACTAAATGCCTCCTGTCACGTAGTGTCCAATATTTATATTGCTGGATCCAATTAAATCTGCAACTTCATATATTGTGTGTGTGTGTGTGTGTGTGTGTGTGTGGTTTGAATGTGAACAACGGCTTTTTCAAGGTACCCGACGTAATAGGTCCGCTACATTCACTGCACACATCTCTTTTCTCGACTGCCTGCCCAGATCTGTTTCAAATTCATTTGCTTTTACTGTCAGCAGCAATTTCTGTTGAGTCTAAAAGCGATTGTCATCAAGGAGTCGTAACACTTGTCTCTAGTCCCAGTCCAGTTAGGCTAGAAGGAATTATTTATTCTGTTTCAGTCTCGTTCCTGCACTGGGTCGTTCGTGAGTCAGACATGGAGGGAATGCTCCTCTTTGCAGTGAGCCCTGGGAAGCCCTAGTCTGCGGTGTTACCTGCAGACCGTCACATATGCTGTTTTCTGTGTATAAACAGTCGTTTAATATCTTTATTTTTCTAGCTGTTACCTGTAGCTGTGCTCACATATCACATGTTTTGTTATGATAAGTTATAGTATGTAGGCTGGTATAACGTCAGCTGGACTCGCGTGTTTGCCTGTAAGTGTAAGCACAGCTTGTGATGTCTACCCCATCCCCATCTCCATCACCATCCCCTCCTCCAACTGCTCCAATTAACGACGCGGCGGCATGTGCAGCATCGTTGCCGAGTGGCGTACGCGAAGGGGCAGGGGCCAGAGTGCGCATCTGTTCATGGTGCTTTTGAAGTAGCAATACAGTTTACAGCATGCGACACATTTAATAACTTTTCAACATGGTTCACTGATGTATGAACATGATTTTGAATTTCCTACATCGCACTCTTAGTTGTCATCGAAATCGTCGTCGTCAAAATGCAACGGAATTACTTTCACGGATACGTCGTTTCCGGCTCCTGCCATCATCAAATAAAAACCTAGAATTTCAGAAACACGGCTCATTGTGTCAATAAAACCTATTCGTAATTGAGACATTAATTGAGGTTGGTATCAAAATTAGCGACAGAGTTTATTAATACGGAACTGAACGTTGTTTTACAAGTTCTAAGCATTGATATAATCATGGTCGTAGCCGAAACGACGTAATAAATAAAGAAATATATTAATCGAGCTAGTCGATCGCGTCGATCGCGTACTCACACAGGAATTTTTTAATTTTTCTGTTAACAAAACAATATGCTCTTACCTCGCTTTAAATTATGTCACGTCTCTGGCATCAATATTGGTTTCAGTACCTAAGTACTCCAGCCTGCCCGGCTAATCGTGCGTTCTTAAGTGCTGCTTCCGAGCGGGAAGGCGTGCCGGGCCCCGGCACTAATGCGCCCGGCGGTGTCGACGTCCTGTGTGCCGGCCAGCCTGTGGATGGTTTTTAAGGCGGTTTTCCATCGATCTCGGCGAATGCGGGCTGGTTCCTCTTATTCCGCCTCAGTTACACTATGTCGGCGATTGCTGGTCAAACACTGTCTCTACGTAGACTGACACCATAATTACTCTACCACGCAAACATATGGGGCTACGCTCGTCTGGTATGAGACGTTCCCGTGGGAGGTGGGGGTCCACTGCTGGGGGCCGAACCGCACAATAACCCTGGGTACGGTGTGGGGAGGCGGTTGGGTGGGTGGACTACTGTGGCTTGTTGTGGGGTTATTAACCACTGAGGGCTACGGCGGGACGAAGCCTCTCCGTTGTTTCCAGGTCCCCGGTTTAATACGCAATACACACACTTTAGTACTCCACAGCACAGCTCGCTCAAATTTCTGGTTGACGCCACTTTTTCCAGAGAGGATACCCCTAGAACTAGAACGATGACCTCTCTCGCTGTTTACTCCGTTAACCCTCTCCCCTCCTCCAACTTGCTACCAACTAACTGATCGTCAAGCTGTATTTCCATCATCTTCAAACTACTGTTCTTATCCTGTGTTACACTGCTGTGAACGATACAACTTACCTTACAGACACTCTAGGCAGTATTCCACTCCGTCCCACCTTACTACGAAGACTCTATACAAGTGACTGGCACATACACACCACTTCACTGTCATGGCTTACATCAAAGGCAGAGACTCAGGTAAACGCTTAATAGCATACTACAAAAAGCACAGCTCTCGAAACCGACTGCTTTGCCGTTGAGGGAGTTTCGACCACTGATGTTAATGGAAACTAGAAACACTGAGGACCCAATTAGGAAGGAGATAAGTATCTACTGACATACAACTAAAGAACTTGATTACAACGTGTTACACTAGTGCCAGTCCACAGTGACTAGATGGGAGCTGTTAATCTAGAGTAATGGTGTAACAGCTCAAAGAAATCGTCTTTTGGTTTGCGAATTGTCGTATACAACGTTATTTCACAGTACACTGAGGTGAGGAAAGTCACAGGATAGCTATAAGCACATATACAGATGGGTAATATCACGTACACAAGAAAGAAAGGGCACTGCATTGGTGGAACTGTCATTTGTACTTAGGTGATTCGTGTGAGAAGGTATCCGAAAGACGGCAGTTAATAGACTTTGAACGCGGAATGGTAGATGAGCTAGACGCAAGGTAGATTCCATTTCAGAAAGCGTTACGGAATTCAGTAATCCGAGATCTACAGCGTCAAGAGAGCGTTTAGTGTGCCGAGAATACTCAACTCCAGGCACTACCTCTTACCACGGATAACTCAGTGGCTGACGGCCTTTACTCAACGACTTCATGAGCAGCTTTTGCATAAAGTTGTCAGTGCTACCAGAAAAGGAACAATTCTAAGGACCAGTTGAGTCCACACCACGTTGACCTGCTGCACTACGCTGAGCAAAAGAAGGGCCGACACGACGTTTGGAGGTGTCTCATTACTTTTGTCACCTCATTGTACGAGTAATTTAGAAAGTTGTGGGAAGTTTTTAACGAGAGATGACTGGTTTAGTTCCTTGGTTAGGAAGGAATATTACGCGTAGAACTTGGAGAAAGGGCACATATCCTCTGAATGGGGAACGGTTGAAAAGCAAATTAGCTATGGCTATCTTCAAAGGAAAAATCAAAATTCGTCTTGGACTGTCGTTCTTCTAGAAAGCTTATCTAGTGTTTGATTACAGTGGATAATACAGAGAAGCCAAACAGAGAAGCTGTCGTGTGACAGTTAGTTCACACAAAGAAGAATTTTTCAATAAACGTCCAGATAGTTCAACGTAAATGGCTCATGATGTGCAACCACGTTACGACTGGAAAAACGCTCCGCAGTAAAACACGGAACATTTGTCTTTATTGATACGCCACACTACTCTCGTTTCTCGTAGAATGGAGAATTTCCAGCCTCTGTTGACGAAATAATCTCCCGGAACGTGTATACTGTTGACACGCACCCGTCGCGGATTGTGTTCCCAACTTCTAGTGCCTAATTATGTGTGGCTCTGTGTTATAAAGTTCGGGAAGAGGTAATGCGGCTGATGTGTTTGGAAGGCCTGTCGCTTCTTGTAAACAGCAGGCAGGCGATCAGGAAGCTGGCAACGTCTGATCACCGGCGTTACTGAATATTTTCCCCACCCCGCTTCGCAGGATGCGAAATTTTGCCTCGCGGCCTCCGTGCGTCATCTGCTATGATACGCAACACCAACCTGTCGATTAAAAATTCATGAACGTTAGCAGGGCTCGTATGTATCAGTAATTGCGTTCGTGGTATAATATTTTACTGATTCAACTGTGGGTTCTTGGCGAAACATTGTACAATGAATTAACTAAACGTAGCACTAATTTGTTGCCTTCTTTCACAAAACATTATTATTCTTGCACGACGTACGTACCGGTTTATAAATTCATTTTCTACCAAACTACTGATTCCAACAAGTTTGTTTGCGTTGTAATCCTCCGCAGCAAGCACAGAAATATTTGTTTTGTAAATAAAAATCATCTTTTCTTGGTGCACTGCATTTTATTTCTTGCGGAAGCGTATCGCCTTTCTCACTTTAAGATACGATGGTAGAATTCGCTTGATTTAGTCCTGTTTTGATACGTGTGGAAAATAAATATTATCGTAAGGGATTGATAGCCGGGTGGCCCCATCCGGTGTAGTTGAGCCGCCAGGTTGCAAGTCTTATTTTATTTAGGTGACGCCACGTTCGGCGACTTGCGCTTCGATCATGTGGACAACACAGCAATCAGTCCACGATCGGAGGACATCTCCAACCCGCCCGGGATTCTAATTTGAGCCCACTCCATGGAAGGCAAACAAGCTACCACTTTTTTTTTGTTCGTTACTATTCGTTGTGTTTGATTGTAGCGGACGTCACATGACATCCGTTGAAGTTCGTTTATGACCGCTTTACTCATTTTATTTTATTACACAGACCAGCCAGCTCTCTGACCGAACACGCTGAGCTACCGTGCCTGCTCACTCAGCTAAGCAGGATGACTTCATATGTCTCACTTGTAGATTATAAAACAGTTTATGTCTAGTTTTCTTAATGTAAATAACTAATTACCTGCAGTTCTTTGCGTTTTTGGTTGGCAACTGCGTTCCCTCTCATACAGTCACAGGCTTGAGGTCGCCAACAGACCTATAGTGCGAACTCGAGAACTATAACTAATCACTTACATAAAAAAACGAGATGTGAATTGTTTTACAATCTACAAATAGTACATATAAAAACCAAGTCATTCTAGGTTCCACTGATGATGCCTTAAGGTGAAAAAGGCGAAACGCATCTGGCAGAAATAAAATACAGTGCAGCAAGAAAAGATCGTTTTTATTTACAAAACAAATATTACTGATTCCAAAGACGGTAACTAAGCAGACATAAATCTATTAACTCGTTAACCTATAGATTCTTGCCGGCCGGAGTGGCCGTGCAGTTCTAGGCGCTACAGTCTGGAGCCGAGCGACCGCTACGGTCGCGGGTTCTAATCCGGCCTCGGGCATAGATGTGTGTGATGTCCTTAGGCTACTTAGGTTTAATTGGTTCTAAGTTCTAGGCGACTGATGACCTCAGAAGTTAAGTCGCATAGTGCTCAGAGCTATTTGAATCATTTTTATAGATTCTTTTTTACTTAAATTGTAAAACTTTTCTCTGTTGATGATTTTGTACAGTTACATTTATTTGTACAGCCTTATGACATTCATTAAGACTATATTACAGTTAACTGTGACTGAAGGTACACTGTAGTAGAGCTTTGTACACAAGAATAGATATCTTTCTATGATGAGAGTTTTCTCCTGTTTGGAAGTCGTTAACAATGTGCGAAGGAGGTTACGCCGCTTATATGCTGGCGAATCTCTCGATGGAACTCCTCGTTCTGTTCTATCTTTGGACGTTGTTACCTAGCCTAGAGTACTATCGCGTCACTCTGGAGTGCGTGGCATGGACTGCTTAATCTCGCGTGTTTGTCTCTTCATGACATTTCCTTCAGAAGAAAAAATGACTTCTTCACTAACGAGCCGTACACAAAGCGACTCTGTCGAATATATGTATAGAAGTCACTGATAATTTGTTGCAATTCAGGAAACAAATGTAATGGTATGACGTTCGACCAGCGATCTTTCTTTTTTTTACACACACACACACACACACACACACACACACACACACACACTATGAAACCTGTGCAGGGTGGCTTTTCAGGTCTTCGAATTTGGCACAGTACCTGTCTGTCTTTTCCTTTTGAGGTATGTTTTTAATGTCATTTCACAAAATGTTGTACAGCTACGTTCTCCTTTCCCACTAATGGCTTTCGTTACAGGGGATGACTGACCAAGTGACACATGAAGTATAGAAATCTGTACCACCTGCTAATACCTAATGCTGTTACATTATTGTGATGTACAAAGCCGTTGAACGTATCACGTGGGGAAATCATACGTTTACAGAAACCTTTTGATTTATACATATTTCGTAGCAACATAGTATTGTAATGTTTTAGATATACACAAAATATTTTGGTAAATGCCTTAGCTTCTATGCTTCCGAAGCTGCTCTGCTACTGCCTACGGCAACCACACTCCAATACGAGTTTTCCAATCCCAGTACTGTTTGGGATGTTTCTATGGTGGAACGACTGGAATACAGTACCCCGATTCTCGCAATGATACCTAATTACCACTTGAAGGGGAGGTAGCCGCTCCAGCTTCGTAAGTAGATACTGACGGCGTAAAATGGTGTTAAAGAATAGTTAAGGCAGGTGATGAAACAACTAGACTCAGGTAACTGATTTTTGTAGGTTTAGTTCAGGGTCCCTTAATTTCTCTAATTCGCAAAGCTGGTGAGTAGTTTCCTTAACGTTAGATCAGGTCTAGTCTTGCATTATTATAATTCTGTAACACAATTTCCTTTAGATGGGCCACTTATTCACTGCCTGGCAGGCCAACATTTAATCTCTTTAACGGCGTCGTAAATCAAAGAGCGCGTTAACTACACCTGGCTAAACGAAAGTCGTATATTAAAGAGACTGCACAAACTTTAGTCAAAGGTAAAAGCTCCGCTAACTCTTGTAGTTCTGAGAGGAGAAGACTGAGAGCTCTTAAAAATAGTTAGGAATCGATTTTGGTTTCTCTCCTTTCTTTCATATGCTTCCGATCGTCAATCGGTAAGAAAGGAACCCACGTATGATCATTTTGTTGTCCGTCGGTCAGTCTGGCTGTCGGTCAGTTTGTCAATCTGTTAAAACCCTCTCTTTCTCAGGAAGGAGTAGAGGTATCAAGATGAAATTTATGTCAGGTAGTAAGGTCGTTGGTCTGTTTGAGGCGTAAGAAATTTAAGCTTCTATGTCAACGTAAGTGAAAGGTTTGACCATGTATGTGCCTTGCTTCGATACAGTCTCACTCAGCAAAACTTATGTATATATGTTGTGCCTGCCGTTTCAACGGTATGCAGTTCCGCTTCGAGCGGGGAGGTTCCTGTTTACCTCACCTGCCCCAGCGTCGATTGTGTGAAGTTATGCTCGCTAGTGCTGGTCTGCAGGTCGAGTGAGTCGTAGCGCTTCTGCTTCGCCTTACTACACTCCTGGAAATTGAAATAAGAACACCGTCAATTCATTGTCCCAGGAAGGGGAAACTTTATTGACACATTCCTGGGGTCAGATACATCACATGATCACACTGACAGAACCACAGGCACATAGACGCAGGCAACAGAGCATGCACAATGTCGGCACTAGTACAGTGTATATCCACCTTTCGCAGCAATGCAGGCTGCTATTCTCCCATGGAGACGATCGTAGAGATGCTGGATGTAGTCCTGTGGAACGGCTTGCCATGCCATTTCCACCTGGCGCCTCAGTTGGACCAGCGTTCGTGCTGGACGTGCAGACCGCGTGAGACGACGCTTCATCCAGTCCCAAACATGCTCAATTGGGGACAGATCCGGAGATCTTGCTGGCCAGGGTAGTTGACTTACACCTTCTAGAGCACGTTGGGTGGCACGGGATACATGCGGACGTGCATTGTCCTGTTGGAACAGCAAGTTCCCTTGCCGGTCTAGGAATGGTAGAACGATGGGTTCGATGACGGTTTGGTTGTACCGTGCACTATTCAGTGTCCCCTCGACGATCACCAGTGGTGTACGGCCAGTGTAGGAGATCGCTCCCCACACCATGATCCCGGGTGTTGGCCCTGTGTGCCTCGGTCGTATGCAGTCCTGATTGTGGCGCTCACCTGCACGGCGCCAAACACGCATACGACCATCATTGGCACCAAGGCAGAAGCGACTCTCATCGCTGAAGACGACACGTCTCCATTCGTCCCTCCATTCACGCCTGTCGCGACACCACTGGAGGCGGGCTGCACGATGTTGGGGCGTGAGCGGAAGACGGCCTAACGGTGTGCGGGGCCGTAGCCCAGCTTCATGGAGACGGTTGCGAATGGTCCTCGCCGATACCCCAGGAGCAACAGTGTCCCTAATTTGTTGGGAAGTGGCGGTGCGGTCCCCTACGGCACTGCGTAGGATCCTACGGTCTTGGCGTGCATCCGTGCGTCCCTGCGGTCCGGTCCCAGGTCGACGGGCACGTGCACCTTCCGCCGACCACTGGCGACAACATCGATGTACTGTGGAGACCTCACGCCCCACGTGTTGAGCAATTCGGCGGTACGTCCACCCGGCCTCCCGCATGCCCACTATACGCCCTCGCTCAAAGTCCGTCAACTGCACATACGGTTCACGTCCACGCTGTCGCGGCATGCTACCAGTGTTAAAGACTGCGATGGAGCTCCGTATGCCACGGCAAACTGGCTGACACTGACGGCGGCGGTGCACAAATGCTGCGCAGCTAGCGCCATTCGACGGCCAACACCGCGGTTCCTGGTGTGTCCGCTGTGCCGTGCGTGTGATCATTGCTTGTACAGCCCTCTCGCAGTGTCCGGAGCAAGTATGGTGGGTCTGACACACCGGTGTCAATGTGTTCTTTTTTCCATTTCCAGGAGTGTATTTGCTTGTGTTTGGCTGTTTGCAGCGGCGTCGGCCACTCGGCTATGGCTACCATGGATTCTACGTGTATTCTACGAAAAGATACTGTGAGCTTTGCTTTCGAGAACTCAGCACGATACGTGTAGCCTGGGTCCTAACAAATCGACGATTGGCTTGTCGATGTAATTCATGTGAACTCTGATCAGGCCCAGACCACTCATTTTGAAGTAGACGAGTACGTAAAGGTTTTTTAAGTTACCACTACCAGTGACTGGTAGCGATAATTAAAAGACCTTTACGTATTTCTTGTGACAGTCACAGTCGAAAAAATGACTTCAAACACGAGTACGTGTTTCACGTGAAATTTATGGATCCGTTTCAGGGTGAAAGATTACTGACGCGACATGGTTCTCAAGTTGCGTTCAAGAATCGCGATACTTCCGTTAGTATGATGTCACTCGCAGATGCTGGAATAGGCCATACCAGTGTTTGAGTGTTCAGGACATATTGACTCTTTAGGGTAAGGTGAAAATCTACCGTCTTGAGCGTTGGTCTGCTCAACACAAATTACAGTGGAATTCGTTCCGTGGAAATGCAAGTCGAACGCAATATTCCATCGCATTTACAAGTGTGTGGTTACAGCATTCGTGTCATGCATACTGGTCAAGAGGGAGCCAGCTTCCTATGTAATGAGGGTAGACACGTTCGGGTGAACTGCCCGCTGAGTGTGTTTCTATTAAAGCGTCATTAGAGCAGCGTCGAAATATAAAGTTCGCTGATCTTGTTCCTTCCACCCCCGCAGTCAGACCTACTTCTGTTTCGGATCGTCATGGCGAACAGACAATTTTAATAATCGTGTAAATGAATTTCCCCGGCAGGATCAGATATCTATTGCACCCAGGATAGAATCTGCAACAGCGAAAAACAAGCGACTCACCATGGTAAGGGTAAGGATTTTGCTGTGTCTTCTTCTGCCCCAAATTGCGCCGGGTCTACTTTGTTCCGTACTCCTCTCGATGATATGATACCTCCCGTCTATGGTATGGTGAGTGGCGAAGAAGTTATCTCCAGCATTCTTACTGCTCGCGAAGTGGCTCTTTCCGAGCTGCAAGTGGCTCTTTCCGAGCTGCCTCCTTGTGGAGAGGGAGCGGGGAACGCCTCCCCCCCCCCTCCCACCCCCCCCCCCCCCCCCACGTCATTACAGTCTGAGACGTGGCACTATCCTCCTGCTTATTCGTCTTCAGCCACCAACGGCTTACTGAATTTACTGCCTACAGTAACTCCATACGAGAGCAAAATGATCGATAAGGTGTCACCTGTTCCATTGGCGGTTGCACAGAATGCTTCTGCTTTAGTGACCAGCAATGCATGTCCCTTGATCTGAGGGGCAGGAAGCTGTGCCTATGACCCCTCCCACGCCTCCGTCTGCAGACTCCACATCCCAGAGACTCCTCTCCAAGGGATCCATGGAAAACGGTAAATGTAATGTCGGTACTCCACGTAGCCGACAGAAACAGCGTATACAAACTGACAGCACGGCAGCATGTAAACATTCTAAGAAACAAGATTCCCATGACTGGGGTTCTTGACCCCCGATCTCAGATTCATCCGTGTACATTGACGCTCAGCTGTCTACATAATTCGGCTCGGTGAAAATGTTGGATCCTGGCAGCGGCAAAGGTTGTCAGTTTTCTAAACTTACCTTCGTTCTTTTATATGCCCCGTCTGGCACTGGTCGCACGCTGGTTCGTTCGCGTTTTTTTAAAGACGAAATTATTTGTCTGTTGCCCAAGTCTCCTCTAGGTATTTTGTTGGGTGGAGATTTTAAATGTGTATTGCATCCTGCAGATCACTCTCCAAATTTTAATTTCTGTGGTGAATTACGTGAATTGGTCCGTTCCTTACGCCTGAAAGACATCTGGATACGTAAATACGCGCCGTTAATTAGATTCACGTACTTCAATGCCACTTCTAGGAGCAGGTTAGATAGTTTTTACTTACCAGAATGCCTGCATGATAGTTTCTTAATATTAAAGTGATCCCTGCTTCCTTTACGGATCACAGCGCTGTGACTGCAACTCTCAGTCTTGTGCGCCAACCGGTCAGATTGTTTCGCAATTCATGCATGTTAAATGCCGCTCACCTGGGTGACACCTCTCTCGATTATGTGATGCGACCCGTGTGGGAGCGTGCTCTGCGGACCACTGGCAAGTAGTCTTCCATCCGTGAACTGGTGGACACAACACGCAAAACCGAGTCTACGGCAAGCTTTTATAATTTTTTTGTGCTGCCAAAGGGCGGGACTTTCGGAAAACTTAAGAATTCTACGATTCCAACCTGCATGAACTTCATGATGCTGCGGCTCATGCCCTGGCGCAAATTGCGATGTTAGTTGTTAGTTGTGTAAAGGCTGAGTTGTTGACCTTGAATAGGATACAAATGGAAGGTTTGCAACTACGATACAAGCCACGTTTATTTGTGACGGAAGAACTGGTTTCCTAATAACATTTGTTTCGGCATCGGACACGTGGCTGGCGCACATGTATTCATTCTCCGACGACAAATGATGGACGTATCGTAATGCCGCACGCTGATGTACTACGTGCCCTACACCTACACCATGTCGACATCTACGACGTAGATGCGTCCAGTGATACGTTTTACGACCCACTCGTTAGCACGTTTGTTATGACAGTTACAGCTGAACAAAATGAAACGCTCTTAGCTGCCTTTCAGCCTGAGGATCACCTTCTCAGAAAGTCCCCGGTTCTGAATGGACTTCCCAAGAGATTTTACGTGCGTGTTTGTACTCTGATAGGAGCTGCCTTTACGTCCCTTTAGAATGAAGTGTTACAGAGGAGCGTAGTGCCGACCTCGTTCGAAGTAGGGAAAATCGTTTTAATCTCGAAACGACCTGGTCCAGCTTCCCCCTGTAGCTGTCGCGCAAGTACTATGTTAAACTTTGATTGTAAGACCGTGGCGAGGACACTTAATAGTTGGACGTTGGCTCTGATGGAGACGATTGTTGCGAAACATCAAAGCTCTGTACCAGGTCGTACTATTCTTACCACTATAGTCGAGTGTCGTGACGTGGATTCCGTCGCTGATGTAACTCCCGCCCTTGTGCCCTTGCTTTCCTAGACTTTGGTATGGTGTTTGACCGTGTTAATCACGACTTTTTTGCTTTGGATTCTGTAGAATGTTGGTTTTCCTGTTGACACACGGGGAGTGCTCTCAAATCTGTTTACAGGTATATCAGCTTCGGTGGTTGTTAATGGCCAACTGACGCCCCCGATAATTATCCGTCGGTAAGTGCCTCAAGGACGCCTTCTGTCGATGACTTTGTTTGTGTTGTCTCTGGAGCCCTATTCCGGATGCTAGCAACCAAGCCAAAGTGTTGATCGCTTTCCAAGGAGACTGTACTTGTTCCTGCATACACGGATGACGTGATGGTTCTACTACGCAATCCTGCGGATATACCTCGACTGACGCCTGTAATCGATGATTATTGTCGGTTCTGGTGCACTACTTAATGAAGGTAAATGCAAGCTTCTTACTTTGCGAGATTTTGATGACGCGGTTGTTCCATAGGCTATTGTAGTGGATCGGCATGCGTCTCTCGGTATCATCATTGAATGTTGTCCAATCAAAATGGCGACTCTCAACTGGAAGTGTGTTATAGACAAAATTCAGGAAGCAATACTGGCACATGACAGGCGTTCTCTTACCAGCTCCAGCAAGTCCCCATACTGGATACATATGTCTCATGCAAAGCTTATTACGTGCCCAAAGTTTATCCGCTTCCCTCGATGATGACGAAGAAACTAAAACAGTTTCCTATGGAAACGACGTATCTTACGCTTAGGGCATGAGGTGGTGTCGCTCCCTCGTTCCCCTGGGAAGGTAGGGCCTGATTGGTATACGAAGGAAGACGCAGATGGTTTACGTGCGACGTATTGTTTTTACTTTAATTCAAGAAACTCACAAATTCACGTCTCGATTATTCCTGTGTTTCCGTCCAGCTGATCTTGGCGACCCTATAGATGTTGGTTGCGTAAATTGCAAGTTAAAACACATTTGCGAATTCTGTCTTGCGGCGACCTTTTTAGGGGCTGACATTTTACGGCCTCACCATGAAACTCCTGAAGACTCATTGGAAAGGATTTCCTTGCGCGAACCTCGTTGAAGGAGGATAACCGAAAACAACCTGGACGACAGTTTGGTCCAATATGAGTCTTCCGATTCTGTCGATGCGTGCAGCGTCCTGGTGGCGTACACAGCGAACGAGCGACTTTTCCGTATTGAGCTCAGCGACACGTATTTATGTAGTGACTGTACGTCTATAGATACGATACATCATTTTACTTGTGAAGATAACATGGCAAACTGGCAAATTGACCTTCCTTACTCTATCTTTTCAGACTGCATACACTATGGACATCATATTGCGCCCAGATTCTTCCTTTCTTCCACAGTGAGAAACACATATTGTAATGGGGTTGCTGGGACACTTCGTTCGTTATTTCGTAGAAAGCGAGGGGGAATACCACATGACTTTCAGGCTTACGAATGCTTCGATATCGACACATCTTCGCCAGCATTATGAATTTAGTTTTTCGTCGTTAAAGTGTTGGTTACTTTCATTTGCCTGGTGATAGGCGTTTTCCGTGTCATGTATGTTCCCCTCTGTTTTGCTTCGGCTCGTTCTCTGCCAGTTTCCCTGGTCGTTTTATATTGTGTTTCTCCTCAGTATCGCTCCAGTTCTGTTGTGTAATGTGTATAGATGAAGTATATGTACACAGAGCATATATAATCCTTGCAATCAATCTGGAATTTTTCTGTAGACGAAAGGCTTAGTTTGCGATTTAGCTTATAATCCGATTTCGTTACCTTTCTGCTTTTAGATTCCGTATAAAAAGTAAATATAAAATACACAAAATAAATACAGATTTAGAAAAATTAATAAAGTATAAAAAACAAATAACAAAACTGTTAAGACACAGCATGAGAACTGGGTAATGGATTGTCAGATACGGTCTTGAGTTTTTTTCCTTTCCCTTTTTCTTTTTCTCTTATCATAATTAACCTTTTGTCACATTTGCAGTTTATATGATGATTTGACTATGGTCTTCTGAAGTTTCAGGATAGTACTAGGTCACTCTGAAAAAAATAAGGTGAAGCGAACGTCAGTTAACCGAGATGTCGCGAGATCGAATCTCGGTCGGACCACAGATTTTTATCTCTTAATTTAACAAATTCACCTCTCGCCGATATTAGGAATCTCTAGAAACTTGTGGTTCAGATTCCACGTAAAAGTGTAGGTCTCTTTTTCCCGGTTGGATAACTGAGATAGGCTAAGAACATGCAAGGCGACGAAATGGCGTCCAATTGAAAGACTTGCACCAGGCCACTGAGTCACACGAAATAAATATTATTATTATTACTGTTCAGAGCACACGTTCTAATCCGCTTGCCCGGTGTTTTTTTTTTCCTTTTGTAACTTGTGCTTTTTTTTTTTTTTTTAATCTCTGAGTCTCTGTTACGTCTTGTTGTAGTTGTTCCGTTGGTGTTGTCTTCAGCACGAATACTGGTGTGACGCAGCTATCTACGCTAGTCTATTGCACGCTAGCCTGTGAATATTGTATAACCACTGCAACCTCCACATCATGTTTTGGTAGCCTTGTGGTAAACTACAAGCCCGGAGACTTTAAAGTAGAGGGCTCGAATCCCAGTCAGAGATCGGAATTCCTTAGTTAGTGAAACTTCCTGGCAGATTAAAACTGTGTGCCGGACCGAGACTCGAACTCGGGACGTTTGCCTTTCGCGGTCAAGTGCTCTACCACTGAGCTACCCTATCACGACTCACGCCCCGTCCTCACAGCCTTAATTCCGCCAGTACCTCGTCTCCTACCTTCCTTAGTTAGTCTTTACACTAGCCTTCACCTCTCAGTGATCAGAATATTTCACAGGAACGACACGTTGTTCGGGTTTCCCGTTAAACCTTATTCCTCTTTCCCCAGTAGCACTCGCATTCGGGAGGATGACGGTTCAATCCCGCGTTCGGCCATCCTGATTTAGGTTTTCCGTGAATTCCCTAAATCACTCCAGGCAAATGCCGGGATGGTTCCTCTGAAAGGGCACGGCCGACTTCCTTCCCCATCCTTCCCTCATTCTATGAGACCGATGACCACGCTGTCTGGTCTCCTTCCCCAAACAACCAACCAACCCAGTAGCATTAATGGGGTGTGTTAATGGCACTCAGATAGCCCAAGTGGCGTCCACATGAAACAATCCGCAAACGGGTGGCTAAAACGTCTTCTTGAGAGACTCACAGCGGATCATGCGATACGTATTTGCTTTCAGAACCTCGACCAGAAGTCTCGGCTTATTGCATCCAATCCTCAGCCTTCATCTACAATGTCTACCCACAACAATTCAATCATTTATCACATTATCTATTCCTTAATATTTCAGGGTGCATCCATTCATTTAGTCAAGTTGTGTCGTAAAGTTCTTTCCTCCCCATTTCCTTCATTAAGTATGCGATCTATCCATGAAATCGTTTGAATTTTTCTTTACCACTACGTTTGAGAAGCTTATATTTCTTTCTTGACTATGGTATTTATAGTCGTAGGTTCGCTTGTGCACATTTCTAAACTGCATATATATATTTAGGCAAAATTTCGTTATACTTAGTATTTTCAATGTTAGCATATTTGTCGTTTTCAGTAAATAATTTATTTCTGCATTGCATCCTCTTCGTTTCTGCTGTCGTTAATTAGACTATAGTTTAATTTCTTAATCTAATTTCCCCAGAGGCACGTAATTTAATTCGATTCTTTCTTACGTAATACCGAGCGAAGTGGCGCAGTGGTTAGCACACTGGACTCACATTCGGGAGGACGATGGTTGAAACCCACGTCCGGCCATCCTGATTTAGGTTCTCCATGATTTCCCTAAATAGCTTCAGGCAAATGCCGGGATGGTTTCTTTGAAAGGCCGCTGCCGCCTTCGTTCCCCATCTTTCCTTAATCCGATGAGACCGATGACCTCGCTGTTTGGTCCGCTTCCCCCAAACCAAATAACCAACCAACTTACATACTAAAGCACAGACTCGATGACGTAAGTGACAGATAACGGAATCAGTGCAGGCCATGAGACATTTGATGTCTACATCGGTCATTGATAGTACAACGAGAACCATTCACTACAGGAGGTAACAAATGTTTTGGGTGTTGGTGGGCTAGAACATCCTCACTACTCGTACGAGACACCGTCGACTTTTTCGTACTTTAACTTTTTGATGTCAATAAATCCTCACAGCGGAAAACATTAACTTTCGTTCCTTGATCTCAATAATAGTAACATGCTGCGTGATTTTTATGAACATGTGTGAACACTATTTTGGTGATCTATACTGATCATAGATAGTAGGGAACCATTCAGTACAGTAATATGCCGGCCGCAATGGCCGAGCGGTTCTAGGCGCTTCAGTCCAGAACCGTGCGACCGCTACTGTCACAAGTTCCAATCCTGCCTTGGGCATGGATGTGTGTGATGTCCTTAGGTTAGTTAGGTTTAAGTAGTTCTAAGTTCTAGGGGACTGATGACCTCACATGTTAAGTCCCATAGGACTCAGAGCCATTTGAACCATTTTTAGTACAGTAATGTGACATTTGTGCTAGCTTGGACGTGTTCTAGTATCACGCTTTTCTCAACCAACCTACCTCCAATAGTTTAAGTATAGTATGCCTACATCCATAAAGCTTATATTAAAACTTTCGTTCAATCTTATCACCTTTCTTTATATGACACCAGACATTCCATTCAACTTATCTTCCAAGGTCTTTGCCCTGCGGACAGAATTTCAAGGTTATCTAGTCACCTTAATATTTTCATTTTTTGTCCTTAAGCGTGTCCTATGTTTAAAAATTTTTATAAATCTTCCTATCTGGCAACGGTAAGAGAAGTCACCTGCAAAACTTTTAAATACAGTCATCCTTTTAAATTATGTGGTTTCTGATGCAAGCAGTTCTTAAGTGAAATACTTGTACGTTTCGTCTACAGAAGGCAACTAAAAGAAACTGAAAGAAAATGGTTTGACACTTTCTCAGTCATTTACGTTAGCTCTGGTAAAAAGTCCCAAAATGTGTTAAACGGTATTCTGAAAGTACTTGGCCATCGGCAGTTCGCAGATGAGAAGCGCGTGTTCAGTGTTAAAGGCTGGTACACAAAATTTAGAGACCAGCAGTTGAGAGCAAATGAAAGGAGGGGAAGTGAATGAGGAGGTTGATGAAACTGTGAGTAGCGCTTTTCACCGCACTCCACGGAACATCAGCGGCCGGCGCTTCAAAGCGCCCTCTGAGGTTCGCAGTTAAACACAGATGGCCACGTCTGCGTGCACGAAATGAACACACCGCATCAGATTCACGGACAAGGCAATCGCCACTGCTGCGAGCTGTTTTGCCGCGCTTGTTACTGCGGCGGGAGGCCGTGGCACCAGAGGCGCCGCTGTTGGCGTTTACGGTGGAACAGATACCGCTAGGGTGCTTGCAATTTCGCTTGTTATGTTTGATGCTTTTACATTCACTTGCTCTGTAGCACTCTGGTATAGAATATCACGGTTGTGTGGTTATCAGTTCGCTGTCGTAAGTTATATGGAGGATAGGGGCTATACTAGTATTCCACAATCAGCGCTATCGGAATAATGTTATACTGTAAACAGCTTGAAATCCTGAAACATGGTTCTGCCTGTTGCCAGGCCAGAGGGATAGGAATTTTACAATTTAAATGGTGGTTCTAATATTTTAAGCTATCCTGATACGAGGCGTGTTTTTTAAGTAAGTACCGTTTTGCCACACCGCGGCCGCAGCTCTGCGGTCGGCATTCTGCGCATGCGCACTGGGTACCTACATCTGTTGTGTACGCAGTGGCGTCATTACAGTCTGATTCTTCCTTGTTTACGTTGTGTATCGTGTGTTTAACATGGTTCCGATAATCGTGAGTCCCGCCGACTGTGAAGTACGGGCTGTTGTAAGATTTCTTAGTGCTAAAGGCCTAAAAGCGATCGATATTCATCGTGAGGTCTGTGCAGTTTACGGAGATGGAATGGTAAGAAGGTGGGTGAGAGCATTTAAAGATGACCGCACAAATGTGCATGATGAACTACGGAGTGGGCGTCCTTCGGTCGTTAATGAAAGTTTGGTGCAGGAAGTGGACAATAACGTGAGAGAAAACAGACGCTTTACGAATTCCTCCTTGCGGGATGACATTCCTAATGTTTCTCCTAGTGTTTTGTATGGCATTGTGACCGAGCACTTGAATTACCGTAAGTAGTGCACACGTTGGGTACTGAAAATGTTGACGGATGTGTAAAAAACCAAACGTTCAGACAGTGCATTGACTTTCCTTGAGCGGTATCACAATGACGATTTATTAAGCCAAATTTTTACGGGCGATGAAACATGGGTGGCCTACGTCACACCAGAATCAAAGCAACAGTCAATGGAATAACGGCATTCAGATTCGCCCAGAAAAGTGAAGTTTAAGCAAACAATTTCTGCCCGGAAAATCATGGGCACAGCTTTTTGGGACAGAAAGGGAGTATTACTAGTGGAATTTCTGCCTCGTAATGAGACAATCAACCCAGCAGCTTACTGTAAGACATTGCACAATCTGGGCCGTTCAATTAAGAACAAAAGACGTGGCAAGTTGAGCAAGGGCATCGTTTTGCTGTAAGACAATGCCCGTCCGCATGAGGCGAATCAGACCAAAGATCTCATCACATCTTTTCGCTGGGAAACTCTAGAAGAGATGATCCTCCGCACAAAAACTGGCTCTGAGAGCTATGGGACTCAACTGCTGAGGTCATTAGTCCCCTAGAACTTAGAACTAGTTAAACCTAACTAACCTAAGGACATCACAAACATCCATGCCCGAGGCAGGATTCGAACCTGCGACCGTAGCGGTCTTGCGGTTCCAGACTGCAGCGCCTTTAACCGCACGGCCACTTCGGCCGGCTTATCCTCCGCACAGCCCCGATCTTGCGTCCAGTGATTACCATCTGTTCCTGTTCTTGAAGAAACAACTGGGCGGTCAGCGTCTTCAAGACGATGACGAAGTCAAAACAGGGGTGATGCAGTGGTTAACAAGTCAGGCGGCAGACTTCTATGAGGAGGGTACTCAAAAACTGGTAGAACGTTATGGCAAGTGCCTCAATATTGACGGAAATTATGTAGAAAAGTAGATTAAGGTACAGGCTTTCATGTAAAAATAAAATTATTGAGATATCTTAGCACCCCTTTTTTTTAATTTCAAAACGGTACTTACTTAAAAAAAACACGCCTCATATTACAGCTTCAGTCTTATTCAACGTAAGAAGCTCTTCATAGTAACTGACCTTTTGTGAAATTAGTTGTAGGAAGCGTACCGTATAAATGGAGATAAAAAGTTTCCGTTTGAGGGCATATTCGTGCAGCGTTTATCCAACTTAGCGAAAATCCGATGCCTGTATATGCTGACCAGCCATAACTTTGTGACCACCTACTTAATAGCCGCTACGTCCATCTTTCGCACGAATAAAAGCGGCGACGCGTTGTGGCATGGAAAAAATGAGGCCTTGATAGGCCGCTAGAGGGAGTTTCACCGTATCTTCATACATAAGTAACCAAATCCCCTTTAATTCCGGGGAGGGGGGCGATGAACTCTGACACCACATTCAGTCGCATCCCAGATGTATTCGCCGGCCGAAGTGGCCGTGCGGTTAAAGGCGCTGCAGTCTGGAACCGCAAGACCGCTACGGTCGCAGGTTCGAATCCTGCCTCGGGCATGGATGTTTGTGATGTCCTTAGGTTAGTTAGGTTTAACTAGTTCTAAGTTCTAGGGGACTAATGACCTCAGCAGTTGAGTCCCATAGTGCTCAGAGCCATTTGAACCCAGATGTATTCGATCGGTTTCAGATCTTGCGAGCTGGAGAGCCAGTACATCAACTGGAACTCGCCACTGTGTTCCTCCAACCATTGCATCACACTGCTGGCATTGTGATATGGCGCGTTAGCTTGTTCAAAAATGCCACTGCCGTCGGGAAACACGATCGCCATGAAGGGGGGGGGGGGATGTGGTCTGCAATCAGCGTACGATACTCCTTGGCTTTGATAGTGCCTTACACGAGCTCCATAGGAGCTACGGATGCCTGCGTGAATGTTCCCCAGAGCATAATGGAACCGTCGCCATCTTGTCTCCGTCCAGAAGTATAGGTGTCCAGGAGCCATCCCCCTGGAAGACGTCGGATTCGCGCCCTCCCATCGGCATGATGAAGAAGGTACCGAGATACATCAGACCATGCAACGATCTGCCACTGTGCCAACGTCCAGTCCCGATGGTCAGGTGCCAATTTCAGTCGCAGTTGCGATATCGTTGTGTGAACATTAGCACATGAAGGGGCGTCGGCTGCGAGGTCCCACTGTTAGGAGTGTTCAGACACACCTGTCTTCTAGGCGCTGCAGTCCGGAACCGCGGGACTGCTACGGTCGCAGGTTCGAATCCTGCCTCGGGCATGGATGTGTGTGATGTCCTTAGGTTAGTTAGGTTTAAGTAGTTCTAAGTTCTAGGGGACTGATGACCTAAGATGTTAAGTCCCATAGTGCTCAGAGCCATTTGAACCATTTGAACACCTGTCTTCTGCCCAGCATTAACGTCTGATATTAGTTCCACCTCAGTTCGCCGCCTGTCCTATTTCACCAGTCGGCCGAGCCTACGACGTCGAACATCTGTACTGAGAGGTGGCCGCCCAACCCCACGACGTCTGGACATAGTTTCACATTGTTTTCGCCATGTGTTGAAAACATTCGTCACAGCACTCCTCGAACACCCTACAAATCGTGCAGTTTCCGAAACGCTCGCTGGGCGCTGTGGCCGAGGTGTTCTAGGCGCTTCAGTCGCAGGTTCGAATTCTGCCTCGCGCATAGATATCTGTGATGTCCTTAGGTTAGTTAGGCTTAATTAGTTCTAAGTCTAGGGGACTGATTACCTCAGATGTTAAGTTTCAGAGCGCTTAGAGCCATTTGAACGGAAATGCTCGTTCTGAGCCTCCGGGCCATCATAATTTGCTCTTGGTCAAACTGATATAGATCGCGCACCTTTCCCAGTCTATACACTTACATCACGCTCACTGACACTATATACACCGCGCGTGTGTCTGACTAGGTGTCACTTATAGCCAGGTGACGCTGCTATCGCGTAGACGGGTTTATATCTGTAGTAGGTCGGTGGTCACAATGTTATGGCTGATCAGTTCAAATGATTCAAATGGCTCTGACCACTATGCGACTTAACTTCTGAGGTCATGAGTCGCCTAGAACTTGGAACTAATTAAACCTAACTAACCTAAGGACATCACCAACATCCATGCCCGAGGCAGGATTTGAACCTGCGACCGTAGCGGTCGCTCGGTTCCAGACTGTAGCGTCTAGAACCGCACGGCCACTCCGGCCGGCGGCTGATCATTGTATAGGCACCGACATGTTGGCAATGGATTAGTGTGCCATTCATGTCTTCCAACATGCGTGCGGTAAACGGGGAAATGTGAACTATGGCGACGTCATTATCAAATGCTTACCTACAGGACCAAAACGTTTTGATTCTTTCCTTGGCTGCCAAAGGACAAACACTGGTAGACATCCATCGATGAAATCAAATATGCGTTTCCACTGTTGTGGAAGGTACCAAGTTCCGTGCTGGTGACCATTCCACACAAAGTGCCGGTTGATCTGGAAGGCCAGCCTAATCCATGGCTCTTTGACTGACGCACCTTGTGAGTTCCAGTGTTGAAGACAAAACATTCCTTTAGTGCATTGTTACGCGTGCCGAAAGCTGTGACACAAGGAGTGCTACTGCTTCACGATAACACACGTCCCATACTGGAAATGTCGTAACGCAGAAGTTACGCCAACTCATGTGGAAGATACACGAGCACCCGCCGTATAGTCCTGATCTCTCCCCATGCGATTACCACCCTTTCAGTCCCATAAAAAAGACCTCGAAGTGTCGACAATTCTCGTCAGTCGAGGGTGTGCAGAAGATGTTCACGGTGCTTTACCGTACCTGTTTCTTCATCCTTTTGCATCGATGGGAGGATTGTCTCAATGTTCACTGCAAGTTTGTCTGATTGGCACGCCAATGTATGGCCTTCGAACGGGAACTTTTTTATCGTACCTTACACCTCCTAACACGTCTAAGGCTTACGCTTCTAGTCAGGCCTATAACAGAAAATTAATATATTTCTTTATTCCTTTTTGAAATGACGGTTTCTTCCCAATGTGAAAACCTGTTACATTGTACAAAATGGTCATATAACTAGGAAAAAATATTCTTTCAACTGAAATTTAAAAGGGCTGCAATCGAGGAAGTCTTATTCACACTGTATTCAACAGTGTGTCACATTGTTACATACTAAATACTACTAATCAGATTAAGAAGTATTACCAAAATCAGCCAAATATTAAAAACATTTAGAAATAGGAGACGTTGTAAGCAATGGTGATTTCCATTTCCGCGACAGGAAAAGTTAAGCCATTAAATACAGTAAATTCAAATGATCTGCAAATAACACATGTACCCTCGTTGATAGACCTCTTGTATGAAGGTAAAAGGCAGGACTGATGAAGTATGATGTAACGATCCATGCATCATGTAACTAATTTTAAAAATATACAGAACTTTACTCGCCACAAAACTCTGTAACTGAAGATTTAACAATATTCTCAAAACAGTTTTAACATTTTAGGCACCACATAAATATATTCAACTCACAATATTTGTAAACGCTGCACGAAACTTAACCTCTTCCCTCTCTTTCTCTCTGGCGAGCGTTCCTTTATGTGATTCATAAATTTGTCACCAGATCGAAATACTGACCAGGAAACATTACGTGTAGCTCGATATGCTATCCTCCAAGTGCAGCACTGACCCCTGGAAGGAAAAACGCGTGTCATTGTTGAGAGTGAAATCTTTGGCATACACAGCGCTAAATACGATTTTGCATTCAGCCAGCGGACATGGAATTCAGTCTCGCTCTTGAAGATGTTATTTCCGTAAACTTTATTATAACAATTTTCGGAAACGATCGTTTAAAAATGACATGTTCGATTTTTATCTCATAATTCCCAAACTCAAGGACCACGTCCAATTATTAGACGTTAGTCCCTTTGCTTTCTTTTCTCTACTGAATCTCGGTGCCTTTGGAGAGTGTGCATACAGCAATGGACACGAAAACCACCACGCAGCCAAATAGAGCTGTAATAAAAATTCACCTGCTAAACCTATCGCTGTAAACATAAAAACAAAGTTTTTCGAACGTGATAATATGCAAAAGAACGCAGCACTTCTCTCACGTAATATGAAAAATTTCTGTGCCCTGACGGGTTATTAAAAACCCTATGATTTTTTCACTTGACATACGAATCTTTTTAATTAGGGAAATTCGGGACTAAAAATGAGAATCATAATACTCCATTCAAATGTTGTGTTCCCGTTTTATTATTGGCCCAGAGAACTCATATGATATGTCCATCCATCGTGACCAACTCTTCTTAATTGAGGCCACTTCGGTGATATCAGCATCAATAATGATGATGATGATCTTCAAGACAACACAGCTATACCCACACACGCTGAGCCTGTCGGAAATCGAACCCCGTGCCCCATGACTGCGAGTCAGCAACCCTAAGCACAAGATCATCAGCTGCTGACAATACTCAAGTGTCTTTCAGTTGTGTTATTGGCACAAAATGGAGTGTAATGCTGTAAAAATATCGGCCAAGAACATGAGTGAAGCTAAACGTCGCCTATCGGTAGTAGAAAACGCTCTTTTTCACAAATATTGGGCTGTAATTTTAGCATAGTGCTCTTCTCAGTTTTTTAAACACAGAGCGAGGTGGCGCAGTAGTCAGCACACTTGATTCGTATTCGGGAGGACTACGGTTCAAACCCGCGTCCGGCCATCACCGTTTAGGTTTCCCGTGATTTCCCTAAATCGCTTCAGGCAAGAGCCGTGATGGATCCTTAGAAAGGGCACGGCGACTTCCTCCCCCATCCTTCCCTCATCCAATGGGACCGATGTCCTCGCTGTTTGGTCTCCTCCCCCAAATCAGCCATCCACAGGATATTTAAACACATCACCTGATTCCACTATAAATTTTCTAATACTATTGAATTTGATACACTGTTCCACTTTTCACCCTTTTAGTACCAGTTGTTTCTGAATGACACCAAGATTTCATTAATTTCCTATTCAAGAACCAGTGCATTTCCTGTTGAATCCTGCTTAGTCGTCGAATATGTGGCGTCTAGGAATCCTGCTTCCTCGGAGCGCTAGACAAACAAATCGTATTAAATGAACAACGACAATACTTAACTTTGACAATAGTACAGAAGTGTCGCAAGCAAAGGGCGACCTACGAAATAAACAAGCTTCTTCAGTATAGACAATGCTACATAGTACTAGCGAAATGACTGGTCTTGAAGTTGCTGTAGTACCAGGTGCGGCCAGTGGGACGCAGCGCTTATGCTCTCTTCGCATAGAGGCCTCTGCTATCGCGTTGTCGTCCTGAATAAGGGTTGGTCAGCGTGCAGTTGACTGACGTCTTCTTCACAGCCCTCTCTGCTCTCTCGTTCTCCACTGGCGTGCCGGTGCTTGACTTTACGCCGTAACATTTCGCATTAAACCACCGAGGTTATTGCAAGAGAGAGACATCTAGTGGTACACCGAGGTATTACTTTAAGGTAGTTCACTTAGTGGTCTTTTTTTGTTATTGTAACGTAAATTTGAGTTTGTACCGCTTTTAAGAGAGTTTTCGAAATGAAATCCTTGCGGTAGAATGTACTGTTATGTAATTTATTAAATTTTGGGCTGTTGCTGCATGTTATTTAGAACTATAATTTCATGGGAGTTTCGATACGTCGGATTATATCTAGGAAAAGCGCGAAATTGCTTTCAATACGCCATGCTCTCCGCCTCACCTATCGCATCTGTCTCCCCTCCCCCACGCGGATCCTGTACAATCTCATTCCCTTCCCCCACCTCCTCCTTTTCCTTGAAAGGATACGGATCCTGTACACCTCCTGAAGAAACTCGATCTTCCTCACCCGCTTGTCTCACCCATCCTCTCCCACCCCTGCCCGCTGCCGCGCCTGTATTCCCACGTCCCACCCGATCTCCATCTCTCCACCCTCTTTACCCTCTCCCAAGGTGGCTTCCGCCAGCCCCCCCTCCCTGATGATATCCTCCTCCCCTCCATCTACCCCTCCTATCAACTTTGATCCTCCCCCCCACTTCCTGTGTCCTTTCCTTTAGGCACCCTCCCTCCCTTCTATTTCCTTTTCCCCTGTCCCCTTCCTCCACCCCTCTTCCCCCAGGCTTCCCCTCCCCCATCCTCCATTCCCCCTATCTCCCCTTCCCATGGCATCTGCTCTCCCCTCTCCCTCTCCCACCCACCCTCCTCCTCTTTTGGCAGGTCTCCAGACTGGTACACGGTTAGTGAACATTCGCACACTGGAGATCAATGCCTCGTGTTTCTGTGTGTGCCGCCGTTTTGTGTTTAAGTGGTACAGTGTTATTCGTTTTGTGCACCTACGTTCACGTGTGACACTTTTCGTCTATGTATGTGTCCAAGTGTCTGAACAAATTTTATCTTGGACTCTACACCCGTGAATGGCTCCATGCATTTTAAAAAGTGTTTATCTCTGTTTATATGTCCACCATATTTTTTTTTCTCTAATTGTCCTCATTTTTATCTTCTCTGAGGCCAAAGAGCGGCGTAGTATGCTGCTGCTGGCCTGCCTGTAAACAGGTTTAAAAATAACAGTAAAGAAAAAAAATTGCTTTCAATTACATCACATGAAATGATGGGTGGCTAGAAATTGTAGGTCTCACCGGCTCCAAACTGAAACCACTTCACTAAAACAGTTGACTGTTTGCTGTTCCTAGTTTCTCCTTGTATTCGTTGCTTCATATGACAATAAAGTTCAATTCCGTACAATTATATTCCGAAGTAAAACCATCTCTTTAAAACAAATAGTTGTTTACTTTTTGCCAACTTCTTCTGGTGTTCATTATTTACAATGATATTAAATGTTAGGCTTGTGATAAATTATAAAATAATAATTTTTTGTATTGATGGAATTCGAAGGCTTAAACAAGGAGTATCTTTCATGTTCCGGTATGTACAAAGTTACAGCGAACGACTACGTACAGCGGTGCTCAGTCCTTTGCGTATTGTCTTCCGTCGAAAATCTTGCTTCGCTCTCTTAAACCTCTTATACAATATTAGTGATGTCCACGTTAACTGTGCATTTTAAGGTGTGTAAAAACATTATGAATGCACAATTAGTTTTTACAAGATGCGTAATGACCCAGTTTCTACTGGTAGTTCAACTATTTCATAAAAGATAGAGGATACAAAATGAGATGCTTGGCAGGTAAGGTAGCCACCATGGTTGATTTGATGGAAATACGTTTAACAGCCTATATCAGTCAGGCAAATCGCTGAAACACAAATAGACTATACAAACGGGTTAAAGAATTCACAGAAAGGGTGTACTTTCTTCGAAAAATACCGGGAACTGAAACTGTGTTTGCGTTCGTTTGGTAAGTTCATTGATTTAAGTAAATTCTCAATACAAAAATGAAGAAGATCTACATATGGTGGAGCGTGTCATATGAATCAAGTACAGATAAGAGCCCATAAAACCACTTACTCATAATAAAAAGAAAACTATGCTTCAGTACCACTATTTCAATTTACAGACTTCAATGTTAAATATTCCTTGCCATCAAAATGTTCGTAGAAAGTAAACATCCTACGTTGAACAAACTGTTCTAGTGTTGTCAAAGTTTATATAATTTCGTAAGGGCAGAAACACTATATTACCAGATAAGGGCTACTTATCATCGTACAGCTGTCTCATTGCCTAGGGAGTCGGTTCCTGTTCATGTTTTCCACGTAAACAACGTAACTTCTTAAGTAAATGCAACGCGTAAATTTTCAAAACGACACAAAAAACTTGATATTAAATTTCACCAATCTCGACAACAACTAAAACTACACTAGTGGCCATTACAATTGCTACACCACGAAGATGATGTGCTACAGACGCGCAATTTAACAGACAGGACGAAGATGCTGTGATATCCAAAAGATTAGCTTTTCAGAGCATTCACACAAGGTTGGCGCCGGTGGCGACACCTACAATGTGCTGACATGTGAAACGTTGTTGTCATGCCTCGTGTAAGGAGCAGAAATGCGTACCATCACGTTTCCGACTTTAATAAAGGTCGGATTGTAGCCTATCACGATTGTGGTTTATCGTATCCCGACATTGCTGCTCGCGTTGGTCGAGATCCAATGACTGTTAGCATAATATGGAATCGGTGGGTTCAGGAGGGTAATACGGAACGCAGTGCTGGATGCCAAATGCCTCGTATCACTATCAGTCGAGATGACAGGCATCTAATCCTCATGGCTGTGACGGGTCGTGCAGTCACGTCTCGATCCCTGAGTCAACAGATGACGTCTGCAAGACAACAACCGTCTGCACGAACAGTTCGACGACGTTTACAGCAGCATGGACTATCAGCTCGGAGACCATGGCTGCGGTTACCCTTGACGCTGCATCACAGACAGGAACGCCTGCGATGGTGTACTCAACGACGAACCTGGGTGCACGAATGGCAAAATGTCATTTTTTCGGATGAATCCAGGTTCTGTTTACAGCATCATGATGGTCTCATCCGTGTTTGGCGACATCACGGTGAAAGCACATCGGAAGCGTGTATTCGTCATCGCCATACTGGCATATCACCCGGCGTGATTGTATGGCGTGCCATTGGTTACACTTCTCGGTCACCTCTTGTTCGCATTGACGGCACTTTGAATAGTGGACGTTACGTTTCAGATATGTTACGACCCGTGGCTCTACCCATTATTCGATCCATGCGAAACCCTCCATTTCAGCAGGATAATGCACGACCGCAAATTGCATGTCCTGTACTGACCTCTCTGGATACAGAAAATGTTCGACTGTGCCCTGGCCAGCATATTCTCCAGATCTCTCACCAATTGAAAACGTCTGGTCAATGGTGGCCGAGCAACTGCCTCGTCACAATGCACCAGTCAGTATTCTTGATGAACTGTGGTATCGTGTTGAACCTGCATGGGCAGCTTACCTGTACACGCCATCCAAGCTCTGTTTGACTCAATGCCCAGGCATATCAAGGCCGTTATTACTGCCTGAGGTGGTTGTTCTGGGTACTGATTTTTCAGGAACTATGCACCAAAATTGCGTGAAAATGTAATCACGTGTCAGTTCAAGTGTAATATATTTGTGCAATGAGTACTTGTTTATCATCTGCACTTCTTCTTGGTGTAACAATTTTAATGGCCAGTTGTGTATTATGCTGCGTTTGGAGCTAAAATTTCTCTAAGTGTTAGAAACATACCTTCGAGATCCTTCTAGAACAGGGTGTAGTTCAAATGAATATTAATTATGACGGCCGTAATTAAAATTGCTTTTCACGTCAATATACAGTATTTTCTGGAAATTATTATTAATATAAATATTTATGCGCCTAATAATTAATAATGAAGATTGAAAATTTTGTAAATAAAAGAAAATCTGTTTCCTGTCTTTTAATAAATAGCGATTGAATTACCAACATTAAAATTAGAAAATTTAAAAATGAAAAGAGAAATTTTGTTTACATTAAAACTAAAACATAATAATGTTAGATTCACTGTAAAGGAGTTTTTGATAAGTTAACAGTTGTGTTTAAAAATTTTCATGGTTCAAGATCGATGTTGCTGAAAGAATTGATCTGAAACATTAAATTTGGTTATCAAAACAATAATGCTGTGGTGATAAAAATGTGCAAAATTATCTTCAAATGTAGAATAGAAAATTTATAAATAAAAATTAATTCAAGTCAGGTGGGAATATATACGCTATCGAAATTTCAATTGAGGTTACTGAGGAGGCAAGCTTCATTACAAGATGAATGATTTCGCGTTTATTTGAAGATGACATTCTAGGCAAACCGAAACTCTTCATCACCAGCTGTATAATAACAATACTGACTCACAATAAACTTTTCCTTGAAAGGAGTCACAGACTTTGCCGTAAGATACTACACTCCTGGAAATGGAAAAAAGAACACATTGACACCGGTGTGTCAGACCCACCATACTTGCTCCGGACACTGCGAGAGGGCTGTACAAGCAATGATCACACGCACGGCACAGCGGATACACCAGGAACCGCGGTGTTGGCCGTCGAATGGCGCTAGCTGCGCAGCATTTGTGCACCGCCGCCGTCAGTGTCAGCCAGTTTGCCGTGGCATACGGAGCTCCATCGCAGTCTTTAACACTGGTAGCATGCCGTGACAGCGTGGACGTGAACCGTATGTGCAGTTGACGGACTTTGAGCGAGGGCGTATAGTGGGCACGCGGGAGGCCTGGTGGACGTACCGCCGAATTGCTCAACACGTGGGGCGTGAGGTCTCCACAGTACATCGATGTTGTCGCCAGTGGTCGGCGGAAGGTGCACGTGCCCGTCGACCTGGGACCGGATCGCAGCGACGCACGGATGCACGCTAAGACCGTAGGATCCTACGCAGTGCCGTAGGGGACCGCACCGCCACTTCCCAGCAAATTAGGGACACTGTTGCTCCTGGGGTATCGGCGAGGACCATTCGCAACCGTCTCCATGAAGCTGGGCTACGGTCCCGCACACCGTTAGGCCGTCTTCCGCTCACGCCCCAACATCGTGCAGCCCGCCTCCAGTGGTGTCGCGACAGGCGTGAATGGAGGGACGAATGGAGACGTGTCGTCTTCAGCGATGAGAGTCGCTTCTGCCTTGGTGCCAACGATGGTCGTATGCGTGTTTGGCGCCGTGCAGGTGAGCGCCACAATCAGGACTGCATACGACCGAGGCACACAGGGCCAACACCCGGCATCATGGTGTGGGGAGCGATCTCCTATACTGGCCGTACACCACTGGTGATCGTCGAGGGGACACTGAATAGTGCACGGTACATCCAAACCGTCATCGAACCCATCGTTCTACCATTCCTAGACCGGCAAGGGAACTTGCTGTTCCAACAGGACAATGCACGTCCGCATGTATCCCGTGCCACCCAACGTGCTCTAGAAGGTGTAAGTCAACTACCCTGGCCAGCAAGATCTCCGGATCTGTCCCCCATTGAGCATGTTTGGGACTGGATGAAGCGTCGTCTCACGCGGTATGCACGTCCAGCACGAACGCTGGTCCAACTGAGGCGCCAGGTGGAAATGGCATGGCAAGCCGTTCCACAGGACTACATCCAGTATGTCTACGATCGTCTCCATGGGAGAATAGCAGCCTGCATTGCTGCGAAAGGTGGATATACACTGTACTAGTGCCGACATTGTGCATGCTCTGTTGCCTGTGTCTATGTGCCTGTGGTTCTGTCAGTGTGATCATGTGATGTATCTGACCCCAGGAATGTGTCAATAAAGTTTCCCCTTCCTGGGACAATGAATTCACGGTGTTCTTATTTCAATTTCCAGGAGTGTATTTTATGTTTTATAAATGAATCGAATTTTCATTCAGTCCCACCGCTGTTTCATTCCTCCTTCACGTGAATGTAGCAGAGCATCGTCGTGAAGACTAGGGAGTGTGTAGTTTACGGAAATAATCAAGGGGCCAGGACACTTAAGACGCAAGCGTGGCTGAATAAAAGTCAGGAATCGTCACCTTGAAAGTTGAAAAATAATTTCAGTTTAACATAAATTATTGAACTTTTAATGTTTTAGAACAGATCAAGATAAGATGGACAGTTTTTATGAGGCACTCAGTGATGTAGTTGTTAGAGTAAAGGACAAGGACAGTGTTCTACTCATGGGTGATTCTAACGCCAGGATTGGAAATCGAACAGAAGGGTATGAAAAGGTTATGGGTAAATTTGGAGAGGATATGGAGGCCGACAGGAAAGGGAAACAACTCTTGGATTTTTGTGCCAGTATGGGCTTAGTAATCACAAACTCATTTTTTAAACATAAGAACATTCACCGATATACTTGGGAAGGCAGGGGAACCAGATCTGTCATTGACTGTATAATAACAGATCAGGAATTCAGGAAGGCTGTGAGGGACACACGTGTATACAGGGGATTCTTTGATGACACTGATCATTATTTAATCTGCAGTGAAATTGGGATTGTGAGGCCGAAAGTGCAGGAGGTCAGGTCCATATGTAGGAGGATAAGAGTGAAGAAATTTCAGGATAAGGAAATCAGGCACAAGTACATAACAGTGATCTCAGAAAGGTACCAGTTAGTTGAATGTAGTCAATTACAGTCATTGGAAAAAGGAATGGACAAGGTACAAGGACACAGTACTAAAAGTGGCTAAAGAATGTCTTGGAACAGTAGTGTGTAAAGGTAGGATGAAGCAAACAGCTTGGTGGAATGACACAGTCAAGGCATCCTGTAAAAGGAAAAAGAAGGCATATCAAAAGTGGCTACATATTAGAACTCAGGTAGACAGAGAAAGTTATGTTGAAGAAAGAAACAAAGCCAAACAGATAATTGCAGCATCCAAGAAGAAATCTTGGGAAGACTTTGGAAACAGGTTGGAGACTATGGGTCAAGTTGCTGGAAAACCATTCTGGAGTGTAATTAGCAGTCTTCGAAGGGGAGGTAAGAAGGAAATGACAAGTATTTTGGACAGGTCAGGAAAACTGCTGGTGAATCCTGTGGATGCCTTGAGCAGATGGAGGGTCTATTTTGGAGAGTTGCTCAATGTAGGTGAAAATACGATCAGTAATGTTTCAGATTTCGAGGTAGAATGGGATAGGAATGATGATGGAAATTGGATCATATTTGCAGTGCAATAAAGCAGCTGGGGTGGATGACATTAAGTCGGAACTCATCAAATACAGTGTAATGTCAGGTCTTAAATGGCGACACAGGATAATTGAATTGGCCTGAGAGTCGGGACAGGTTCCATCAGACTTGACAAAAGCAGTAATCACACCAATCTTTAAACATGGAAACAGAGAAGATTGTAACAACTACAGAGGTATCTCTTTAATCAGAGTTGTGGGTAAAAATCTTCTCAGGTATTGTTGAAAGGAAAGTGCGAGTATTAGTTGAGGACCAACTGGATGAAAATCAGTGTGGGTTTAGGCCTCTTAGAGGTTGTCAGGACCAGATCTTTAGCTTACGGCAAATAATGGAGAAGTGTTATGAGTGGAACAGGGAATTGTATCTATGCTTAATAGATCTAGAAAAGGCATATGACCGGGTTCCTAGGAGGAAGTTATTGTCTGTTCTACGAGATTATGGAATAGGTGGCAGACTTTTGCAAGCAATTAAAGGTCTTTACATGGATAGTCAGGAAGCAGTTAGAGTTGACGGTAAATTGAGTTCATGGTTCAGAGTAGTTTCAGGGGTAAGACAAGGCTGAAACCTGTCTCCACTGCTGTTCATATGATTTTTGGATCATATGTTGAAAACAATAGACTGTCTGGGTGAGATTAAGATATGTGAATACAAAATAAGCAGTCTTACATATGCGGATGACTTAGTTGTTATGGCAGATTCGATTGAAACTTTGCAAAGTAGCATTTCAGAGCTAGATCAGAAATGTAAGGACTATGGTATGAAGATTAACATCTCCAAAACGAAAGTACTGTCAGTGGGAAAGAAATGTAAACGGATTGAGTGCCAAATAGGAGGAACAAAGTTAGAACAGGTGGACGATTTCAAGTACTTAGGATGCATATTCTCACAGGATGGCAACATAGTGAAAGAACTGGAAGCGAGGTGTAGCAAAGCTAATGCAGTGAGCGCTCAGCTACGATCTACTCTCTTCTGCAAGAAGGAAGTCAGTACCAAGACTAAGTTATCTGTGCACCGTTCAATCTTTCGACCAACTTTGTTGTATGGGAGCGAAAGCTGGGTGGATTCAGGTTACCTTATCAACAAGGTTGAGGTTACGGATATGAAAGTAGCTAGGATGATTGCAGGTACTAGTAGATGGGAAAAATGGCAGGAGGGTGTCCACAATGAGGAAATCAAAGGAAAACTGGGAACGAACTCTATAGATGTAGCAGTCAGGGCGAACAGGCTTAGATGGTGGAGTCATGTTACACGCATGGGAGAAGCAAGGTTACCCAAGAGTCTCATGTGTTCAACAGTAGAGGGAAGGAGGAGTCGGGGCAGACCAAGGAGAAGGTACCTGGATTCGGTTAAGAAAGATTTTGAAGTAATAGTTTTAACATCAGAAGAGGCACCAATGTTAGCACTGAATAGGGGATCATGGAGGAATTTTATAAGGGGGGCTATGCTCCAGACTGAACGCTGAAAGGCATAATCAGTCTTAAATGATGATGATGATGATGATGATGTTTTAGAAAAGGAAAGCATAGAATCAATGTGGACGGCTTGCGTAACGTGTCATAGTGGTGCATAGGCATCATAAACGAAAACCTTTCAAACCTTCGTAAATGTCCAGCTAGGTGCTACTGGAAAGAGATGTGCGGGGCATGTTATACGCGCTCTTTTTAAGTGAAGCTGTTTTCAACGCTATGGTGATTTGAATACGGGAATACAGTGGTTCATTGCTATGCATGGGTGTATCGGAGATGATACGCCCTTCTTTTCTTAAAAAGCTAACCAATCAGCCACAGCGGGCCAACAGTCCATCTTGGTATTTTGCGAATGAACAAGTCATTGTCAGTTGGGAAATAAAAGATACATGAAGGCGAAAGTATAAATCACAACGTGAAGTGAGACTTCAAACCTTAGCAGTTGAGCTGTAGTCTCGTCACGTAGCCATCGAATCTATTAGAATGAGATGGAGGGAAGTTGCACGTGAGAGTAAAACAACTTACTGGTTACAGACAAAGGAGACCACTAACTGGATTCTTCACAAACCTGCGCAGAGTATAAACTAATGACCAAGACAAACTTTGATGCCTAAGGTAGAAGGCAACAGGGAGCTGTTCATATTTGTAATGTATTAGATTGTATAAAATACCAAAAATCTCACCTGCGCAATAAATCTGAAATTACAGTGTAAGGCACTGGTCAAAGAGTTGTAACCGGAAGTGCTCTCATCATAGGGAAGGAACAGTAATTTCTGCGTCGAGCTACGTATTTTGTAGGTGTGGAGACTTTGACAATGCCAATGACTACAAACTTTCCTATCGTTGGGGGACAACTTTGCTGAGAAATGAATGTGAAGACATGAAGAATAAAGATGTAGGACGTTAATAACATTTGTTTCGTATTCAAAATTATAAGTGTTTACACACAAAAAATTCGGAGGCATTATTTTCCAGAGCGCCCTCATAAATCTAGCTAGTCTGAGCTGAAACTGGCCGCGCGGGGTAGCCGTGCGGTCGAGGCGCCTTGTCATGGTTCGCAGCAGCTGGTCCCGTTGGAGGTTCGAGTCCTCCCTCGGGCACGGGTGTGTATGTCGTCTTTAGCGTAAGTTAGTTAAAATTAGATTACGTAGTGTGTAAGCTTCGGGACCGATGACCTCAGCAGTTTGGTCCCATAGGACACCACCAATTTCCATTCTTTGAGCTGAAACTGGCTCCTCTAAAATAACAGTATTGCTTCTTAACCACTGAACCAATGACTACAGAGAAATACGTTTCGTGAATTTTTCTCGTAAATGGAAGAATATATAGTTTCAGAATTATTGGAACGTAAGATTCTGGAAACGAAAAAGTAACAGGGCGAAGCACAATATGGGATGACGTGAAATTTTGTCGGTATGTCGTAAGTTTCGTAACAACTAGCCATCCGCACTGTTTTGTCGTGGATCCAAATGTAGTATCAAACATAAAGTTTTTTCAGTTTTTGCCAAAAACACAAGTCGGTAGTTGAGTGCTTTCACGTAAACGCCAGTCTAGAGAAACTGATTCTAAAAACTCATTATCGAGATTCTGGGGCAAGTATTGGCACATTATGCTTCTAATTTGGTTTTAAAGAGCCGCTAAAGGCGACCGTACAACTTGAAGGGGAAGGGTAATTTATCCGTTGTTAAAAAAATTTAAAACCATAGCCGTAATGTAAATACTTTTATTTGCTTGAAATAATGTACGATGGGAAGGAGTTCATACCAAACAGAATTCTGAAAGAGACATATGAAAGAAATCTATTTTCAACATAGCAAAACTGCTTTTTAGGGCGTACCATAATCAATAATAATAGTTCAAAGAGTACCATAATACAAGCAAAATCGTTCCAATAAACACGGATCCGCGCATACGAGCTGTTGCGTGATGATGGTAAATGGATACTTACGTGCTGCCGATAACTTCAGTACCAGATGGTTGCAATTAAAGTGCAGCTTCTCACAGAAGTCTAATGTGGGCTATGATCACAGTATGGCAGCGACACTTGGTAGATATACTAATACATTAATAGGGAACACATTTATGCTGGAAAAATTAGTTCCAATTGTGGCCACGAGGTGCAAATGTGGCGCTGTATTCTGTATGACGATATAAGATTCACGCTGTCATTTGACAACTCGTAACGTGATTGAACAATATGGATATCGAAAAGAGAGATCGTGCGGTTTTAGCAAAACTATTTTCTGTGAACGGCATCAATTACAGTGTTTAACTGACAGAGTATCGTCGACTGAAAGGTTTGAGTAGTGACTAGATGTCATTAAATTTCTTAATGAAGATGGCAATGGAATTCGAAGACACCTGGTATGGCACCTGGAAGAGAAAGGCTACCTATCCTGGTGGAAGTTATTGTAGAGGATACTGTTGGTGTAAATAACCATGCAGCATTTGCCCCAGATAGTGGTAGTGCTCGTTCAGATTCACGAGAATTGTTCATCCCATAGTCATCAGTACGGTAAGTATTACAGCCAGTTTGGTACCCTACAAGACGCAGACAATGCAACCCCTGGAACCTCATGATCCGCAACAATGTTCTGAATTTGTTCTTAGGCCACTACCACGAACAGAAGTTCGTGACACGTGCCCGAGCAATATTCTGTGGAATGACGAGGCACATTTTACACTACGGGGCGCAGTGAATACACAGATTGCCAAATTTGGGGTACTGATAAACCCATCGTATGCGACTTTGATTCGCAAGCACCTTCATTCTCGGTCCGTTGTTCTCTGAAGAGAATACATCTTGGGGGTCTGTCAGGAGTACTACAACGTCTGCACGCTGTCGATGCCTCCTTGTACACTATGTGATTCGTGCTTTGAAAGAGGCCATCTGCAGGGAAACCACTGTTTTCACGCAAGATGGGCCAATACCTTATACCGCTTGCCCAGTGAAAAGTCGGCTTAATGCAGCCTTCCACGAACGTGTTATCTCCAGAGGTTTTCCAGATGCTTGGCCGTGATCAACTGATGTGAATCCACGTGAGTTTTGGCTCTGGGACAGTCTGAAAGAGCGTGTTACGCGGGAACACGTTCTACCTCTACCAGACTTGAACGTCAATGTACAGGAACATGTTACTCGGATTCCACCAGAACTTCTGCCATCAACTGTTGATCACGCCGTGTTACGGATTCAGCATCTCCTCTACATCTCCGGTGCTCATATTGAACAAATTGTGTAAGCAGCGAAAATCAACATGATGCCTTTCTCACTTATTTTACCATTTCTGCCCACGTCCTGCTCCCAATCCATTACAAATGGAAACACTTCTATACGTTTTCCTTGGATTGATAGCAGCAGGTTTGCATCTAGCAGCCAAAATTGAGGATAATTTTTTTCTGCGTAAATCGGTTCCGCACTGGCGCATTTGTTTCAGTTCCATACAATAATTAGAACCTACACTGGATCTCTGCGAGTAGCTGAACTTTAATTATAGCAACCTGGTGTGAAGTATTGACTTAGTTCGTACCATGTGTATACTTATTAGTTAATTACACGTATAATTGGGCTCGAACTTCACCCATAACTTACCTTAGCGGGAAATGCAATACCACTTCAGCGCTTTACGGGTGACAATTTACTGTAGCCTCGTACCTGTCAAACGAGGTGTTCAGCGGGTTGTCCTCGCATTTGCTTTTGCGATATTACACTAGTTACTGCTGAATTCTTTCAAACACCCCTGATACATCTTGTACACCTTAACAAGTCTGTACATTTCGATAATCTATTTATGTAACCTTATCAACTAGATTGCTATGCATACCAAATCTGAGATGATCCTCAGACAAAAAGATTTAGATTATTGAGGTGACATCATCTTGCAAGCCAATGTACGGACTTTGATGAACTCATCAATCTCTGAACATTTTGGTGTTTCATAAGTCACTTTACATCAACAATAAAACGAGCTGACGTCGAACAATCGCCCAACCACCGGTCATTGACAAAATTTTAACCAATCACATGAGGACGTCGAAAATTTTACATTTATAACTAATTTTTACTAAGTAGGACAACGTTTAATGAATTCAGTGGTGACTAGTAACCATAAATTTGCAGTTATCTCGAAAACGGATGATTTGCGGACTCAAGTCTGCTCGAAAGTTTTCCTTCGTGTATTGTATAGTTCCAGTCGTGTAGGTTTCCCCTGTTAATTACGATATGAGGTCTAGCTACAAGAAAATATTTTAAAAATTTGTTAGTGGGCTGACTCAATTTCCTCCAGAGTAATTAGACATATCTTCTGGTTGTTTCGTTTAAGTGCTTCTGAAAGTATCGTTTTTGTACATAAATAATGGAAGAGAAAGCAGAACACAATAAATTTCAAGAACTTGCAGTACATTTATTTATAAGCTGTTGCAGTGCGTAAAAGCAGCAATAAATTCACTTGGTCGAAGTGATATGAGAATAGTCAACTGGCTAAAGGTAATGTTAACAATTTGCCTTGGTACTTGAAAAATACTTGAATTTCGTCACACCCAAAAACAAATATGGAATTTTCATGGAATTTTATCACCAAAGTCACAATGATTTAGAAGAGATTTTAGAATATTATCTTGTGACGCCGATTACTTGACACGGTTCACAACTAGAAGATATTTTAGCTAGAGAAAGTTAAATATGTATCCTCATGATTCATTAAAGTCTTTTGATGTTATAACTTGCTTTTTCATACCACAAATTTGCTTTAGTGACTTGAATATGGAAAACAACTATATTAAAAGGAAACAGAATTGGAAATACTCATACTTTGCGAATAAAAACAGGTAATGACATAGTAATTAAAAATTCGCATATCACAGAGGAGAGAAAATGACTCACACCTGCACTTTCAATAATAGCTGCTGCCCAACTTGTTCACTGATTCTTATAATACTCAGAAAAAAATACTTAAATGTACAGTTGCTGTAGTCAGCTTTAAGTTTGCCTCCGTTGGAAATGGTATGTAAATTACCAAACAGCCGTTCCGATTATAAATACGCTTCTAGAAAATAAGTGAATACAAGCTACTGAATATTTAGCACAAAATACGTCAGCATTCATTAGAAGTCTTTCGATGTCGATATCATAATAATGGTATCTCCTTATATGCAGAAACAGAGCCACAATTAATCCACTTCGAGAATATGTGGCTTCTTCACTGGTGGCATTAGTATTACGGTTCAAATGGCTCTGAGCACTATGGGACTTAACTTCTGAGGTCATCAGTCCCCTAGAAATTAGAACTACTTAAACCTAACTAACCTAAGGACATCGCAGATATCCATGCCTGAGGCAGCATTCGAACCTGCGACCGTAGCGGTGGCGCGGTTCCAGACTGTAGCGCCTAGAACCACTCGGCCACTCCGGATAGCTACTATCACAGTTGTCCGAGGCACTATAAAGTCTGCTAATTCACTTTTACCACTTCGTAAATTTGATACAATGATTATTGACAATGGCGGGCTCATTCACCGTCCTTTGTCCCCTTACTTACCTCAAATCCAATTAATCTCTCTCTGTAAATACATAATGCTATTTACTATATTACGCACATCAAACAAAGGTTTGCATCACCTCGGTTCCGAGAGTTCCGGAACCTGTACAGAAAATTGGAATAGAGATCAACATAAACATCATTTTCGCCCTTCATCAAGGCACTGTTGGTCCACATCGTCCCACTCCTCAACGGTGATTCAGAGTGGTTGCTGGGTCACTTCGTCCATAAACAGCCCTTTTCAGTCTATCTCAGTCATGTTAGATAGGGTTCATATGTGGAGAAAATGCTGGCCACTCTAGTAGAGCGATATCGTTATCCTGAAGGGAGACGTTCACAAGATGTGCACGATGGGGCCGCAAACTGTCGTCCATGAAGACGAATGCCTCGCCAATATGCTGCCGATATGGTTGCAATAACGGTCGGAGGATGGCATTCACGTATCGCACAGCCGTTACGGCTCCTTCCATGACCACCAGCCAAAAACAGCAGGGAACCTCCACCTTGCTGCTCCCGCTGGACAGTGTGTCTAAGGCGTTTAGCCTGACCGGGTAGCCTCCAAACACGTCTCCGACGATTGTCTGGTTGCAGACATACGCGACACTCATCGGTGAAGAGAATGTGATGTTTATCCTGAGAGGGCCATTCGGCATGTTGTTGGGCCCATCTGTACCGCGCAGCATGGTGTCGTGGCTGCAAAGATGGACATCGCCATAGACGTCGGGAGTGAAGTTGCGTAACATGCAGCCTATTGCGGACAGTTTGAGTCGTAACACGACATTCTGTGGCTGCACGAAAAGCATTATTCAACATGGTGACGTTGCTGTCAGGGTTCCTCCGAGCCGTAATCCGCGGGTATCGGTCATCCACTGTAGTAGTAGCCCTTGGACGGCCTGAGCGAGACATGTTTTCGACAGGTTCTGTGTCTCTGTATCTCCTCCATGTCCGAACAACATCGTTTTGGTTCAGTCCGAGACGCCTGGTCACTTCCCTTGATGAGGGCCCTTCCTGGCACGAAGTAGCAATGCGGACTCGATCGAACCGGGGTACTGACCGTCTAGGCATGGTTGAACTACAGACAACACGAAACGTGTACGTACTTCCTGGTGGAATGAGTGGAACTGATCGGCTGTCGGACCCCTCCGACTAATATGCGCTGCTCATCCATGGTTGTTTACGTCTTTGGTCGGGTTTAGTGACATCCCTGAACAGTCAAAGGGACTGTGTCTGTGATAGAATATCCATACTCAATGTCTATCTTCAGGATTTCTGGGAACCGGAGTCATGCAAAACTTTTTTTGAAGTGTGCATTTAGTTCTTTGATTTACATATAACAAAATATAAATATTAATCGCCTTAACAATTAATAGATTTTATTTGAAGTACAGAAAGGAAAGCTTCATACTACATAGTTTTGTCTCTAGGTGACAGCTGCCTTTAGTACAATTCATAGCTGGTAATCTTACGCTAATTTATTTTATACTATTGCCACTATGTGGCAAATGCGTACCCCTAACTTTAGCGCTTGCAGTCGGGCAGGTCTTCCACACTAAATACGCCTTGCCAAATCATTTTGAAACGAACAATTTTTCTCAGGTAACAATAAGCGATTCGCATGTGTATGCCGTTACAAGCCACAACGCATAACCTTGCGGAGAGGTACTCCTGCTGTGTAGTAGTACAACTGTCATTAATTATATATGTATGTTTGTAACCCATATGATATAAGAAGTATCCGTTAGTAATATACCTCCATTTTCGAAAACGTACTCCTCTGAGCGAATGTCTGAATGTACCAACAATGTAGACAGCAGATATACTTAGCAAAGGCGAGCTGCTGGTCGTAGTATTGACGCTCCACTCTGATAACCAGTAGCAGCCACGTATAACACAGGCTTGCTAATTGTTTACCATTATTAGTGTAATTTACACCACGGAACACGGGGAAGGAAACAGTGTTTTTACGCACGTGGCAGACTCGAAAAACGGTTCAAATGGCTCTGAGCTCTATAGGACTTAGCATCCGAGGTCATCAGTCCCCTAGAACTTAGAACTACTTAAACCTAACTAACCTAAGGACATCACACATTCATGCCCCAGGCAGTATTCGAAGCTGCGACCGTAGCGGTCGCGCGGTTCCAGACTGAAGCGCCTAGAACCGCTCGGCTATACCGGCCGGCGGCAGGCTCAAGTTATATCAAATTGTTTGTGCAACGTTCTAACATACACTTCAACTTTATTTCACATTTGATAAACTATACGTTTCCTTAAAAGTTATTGGACTTCCATACTTATTAGGTAATGGTGGTAAGCAAGAAATACGTGTTTCGTCCTTCAAAATAGTAGGAGTGTTATTTGCGAACTGTAATTCAGAAATGTATGAATCTGTACTGTTGTGTTTTAAATTTAGAGTACTGGTGTAATAAAAATAAAGGCTCATGCGGAAAGAAAGGAATGTTATAATTAATGTTATACAAGGAAAACCTCATCTCAGCTCCAGCTATGAAGAGGAAGGAAACAGGCAAGTCAAAAAGGACAGCCTGCCTTATCAGAGCAATCGGACAACATCTGAATCAGGGTGGCTGGAAGGAAGTTATCTCCGAAACCGAGACTAATGTGTTAATCATTGAACCAACTTGATCCTCCAGTGATTTTGGAAGCACATTGGCTTCTCGAAAAGACAGTAAAAGGGATCTTGCCACTGACATCACTATCCGAGAGATGAGTCCTTATCCGTGTTGTCACACTATGCTGCATAGTGGGTGTTACCATCGAACGGCCTCGATTTAAATACCTCAACAACAAAAATAAATGTTGTAATTCACGTAAACTTAATACGCACAAATTCTGGTGATAATAGGAAGCTATGCAACCCTAATATCATCTGATAAGTCAGTGTTACAACTACGCCAAAGCGAGTTTCCAATGCTTCTTTTCAGAGAACACTGCGTACGGATGTCCATCAACATTTGTTTTCCTTCAACTTTTTAGAGGTACACGTTTATGCGTTGTCAGTAATGGCGGGTACAGTAGTTTCATCTTCAAATTTTAAAATCCATCTACCTCTGGGTCTCCACTCTCCCACTCCCCTTCCTCCTCTCTCTCTCTCTCTCTCTCTCTCTCTCTCTCTCTCTCTCTCTCTCGCTCCCCATAGTGCTGACGAATCCGACAAAGAGGAGCGACAGAATGCGAAATAAAAGAGGAGTGAAACACTGGCAGCCTTCACAGTCGCTATATTTTGGCACGAGCTAAGCGGATTTGGAATCTGTCCATAATATATCTTAATACTTTCAAAATTAGTTCGATAACTGAAAAACAACGGGAATTTATTCTAGAAACTGAGCTCACGTGATTGTATTAGCGTAATACATTTCATGGGCGAAAAATATGCTATGTTAAGGGATAATATAGCAAATTTATAATAACAGTTTACAATTAGTTGATATACACACAAACTAAAAACGAAATGAAATATGAAAGAAAACCACGATATCCTAATAACATGAAAGCTATGGAATTGGCAGATAACTTAATACTGCTTTGAGATTTGTATTTTCTGTTTCAGTCAGTGGTCAAGATTGCCGATATTGATAAATAATATTTCCAATCCTCGCGTTCCCAACTAAAGATTCATTACTTATAAAATAAGTAATGACATCCTCTGCATTAGGTTCAGCGTAAAATTAACATGTTTTACTGCAAAAAAAATGTGTAAGACCTGAAGATGGCAGCTAAGACTGTTGAAACCGGTTGTCTGGAATAAATAATATTTTGTGCGATCTTGGCTTTTGAATGGTTTCCAACAAAAATAGTTAGGTTTTCAATACGCTTCTATCTCATTTTCCACATACGACAGCATACCCACATTTATCTTGACCAGCGACCGTTAATACGCACCCTCTCGCAACATTTGACTCAGTCTAATGTTGATATCTACAGTGTTATCACTTTCCGTCACCTAATAAATCAAGCATTAGTAATGTCTAATAGAATTTAAATGAAAGAACGTTTTACAGTTGATGCAGATATATATTTAAAATAGATGAACACTTCACCACAAGAAACAAAGTTCGTCCGCGTCGAGAGTTGTAGTAGGTAAACATGAACTTCAGGTATCGTCTCAGTTGTGAGACCGACTGAACTCGCGAGTTTCTGTCAGAAAGACCACAGATCATAGTAACTAATGGAAGGTATCTGGTCCTACAGAATACATATTTAGAATTCTCCATGCAAGTATTGTAGGCCTCCTGCCGTTCTTAATTTATGTTTACATATCTAGAAGTTCAAAGAAAGCCAACTCGTTTTGTACTATCTAGAAATACAGGAGAGACTTTCACGGATAATTTGAGGGGGTTGGAATGGCAGTCAATAAAATACAGTTCAATATTTTAGGTTAGGCATTACCGTGGCTGTGATTGACATCGGATGAAACAACTAATTTACTGCAGCCAGTCTCTGTTTATTTTGTTTTTACCGTTAGATATAAGTTAATTTTTTTGTCAAAAAGAACCCAAAACCATGTTCTGAATTACTATTTTGTTTCTCCACTAGAGAGTGCCACAGGTTACTCCAAAAAACCGTAAAAAATCTCACACATGCTTCATACTAACAAAGGTAAATCCACCTGATGATCGTGGTTTTGACCTTTGAAACGCGTCAATGTAAAAGACCCTTAGTTTTCTTTTCCGTCATTCGGTATATTATTCTCTTGAACAACTATGATGTGTAAGCTATTGAGAAGATTATTCTGTAGTTATGTCTCATATGCCATTTCTATCCATAGGACTCTGTGGATGAAATTTTTCCGGTAGTGTTAAGGCATGTAATTTGTTACATAGATCCCACAGACCATTCTGAATAGAAATGTCTTCCATACCGACTCTTATTCTTCTGTCGATCATCAGACGAGTCCTCCCCTTTCTCGATACCTTCCATATACTCTCCCCACCTCCCCTCGCACTCTGTTGCCCTGAACAGTAGAATTCCCATGGCACTCTTAATGTTGACGTCGTTGTTCTTAAGTTCATCGAAGTATGATTTGACTGTCCTGCAAGCTAAATCAGGTCTTCTGGCGAACATTCTTTTTTCACTTTTGTAAGGTTTGCCCACATTTACCCTAAAATCATCTCGCCTTCGCCTCCTGAACTTCCTATTCAACATCGACCTTAGCTACATACACCCGTACTATTGTCTTTCTCTAAACGTTGTCCGCCCCAATAGCTGAGTGGTCAGCTTGACGGAATGCCGTCCTACGGGCCCGGTTTCAATTCCCGGCTGGTTCGGGGATTTTCTCCGCTAAGGGACTGGGTGTTGTGTTGTCTTCATCGTCCTTTCATCCTCATCCGGCGCGCAGGTCCCCCAATGCGGCGTCGAATGTAATAAGATCTGCACAAAGGCGGCCGGACGTGCCCCGTAAGAATGACGCCAAACGCTCATTTCTTTTTCTCTAAACGGTTTTCTACTTCAATCTGTCATCTATCTGCTGAAGTATTTCTTCCACTATATAATGTTTCTTCGCACTTCTCTGTCCGTATATTTCTCCTTCCAGTTGCCTTGATTACCTTTTTTAGTGATGTCGATTCCTCTTCAAGTGAGGTGCCTACAGCGTTATTCATTATGGTAGTATTTATACCTTTAGCAAACTTCTAACGTATGTCGTCATTCTTCATTACGTTAGTGTCCCAATTCGTCCCATACTGACACTTCTCGGGGATTCTCTACTTCAGCCACCTCTTTATCATTACTAATTTATTACTGGAATCTATGTATGCTTCTGTAAACACATTACTATCCGGTAGCTGATTTTGGAATCTGTGATCATGCTGTGCTGTAGTCCGTCTCCATCCCTTTTCCAAGTATATCTCCTCCTTCTATAGTTTAAGCCGGCCGTTGTGGCCGAGCAGTTCTAGGCGCTTCAGTACGGAACCGCGCTGCTGCTACGGTCGCAGGTTCGAATCCTGCCTCGGGCATGGATGTCTGTGATGTCCTTAGGTTAGTTAGGTTTAAATAGTTCTAAGTCTAGGGGACTGATGACCTCAGATGGTAAGTCCCATAGTGCTCAAAGCCATTTGAACCATTTTATAATTTACGAACATTATCTTAGCTACTGCAGAACTCAATCTTTTTCCTCCCTCATTCCTACTTTCCTCGTGTGATCCTCTCTCCTGTTCCTACCCCTACTATAGTGTTACAATCCCCCATTATTATTAGATTACCACGTCCCTTTATATACTGAATTACCCGCTAGATGTTCTCTTATGTTTTTTATATCTCTTCTGCCTCTGTTTGTGACGTTGGAATGTATACCTCAGCTGCTGTCGTCTGCATTAGTTTGTTCTCACACACGTAGTAAAAATTAACGATCGCAATAAAATTGTAGAAGTCTGTCCTCGCACAGAAATATTTCTATTTTTTCCACGTGCTTTTCGAGAGTGGAGCATTGGAACTGTTGTCTGAATGTGGGTCTATGAAGCCTGTGCCAAACATTAAAATTTTACAGTAGTTATGAAGTGTAGATCTAGAAACAAACTTGTCCATACCGTTTCCTAGTTATATTAATACGAAACAGAAATAAAACCGGCTTCCTTCGTAGAGTAATTGCGCTTCTCTGTGGCCCTTTAATTCCACTTTCCTTCAACCATCGAGGGTAGGAGGCTGTGGCGCTATGTTCACCCTCTGAAAGAGCGCCGCACAAATGCCCAGCCGGCCACCAAGCCCCGGGTTTCCCGTGATTTCCATAAATCAATTAAGGGATGGTTCTTATGAAACGTGATGAGCTATTTCCATGCCACCGGATTTTAAATAATTCCTGGATTTCCTGCGTTAGCCCAAGCCATTAGCTTGATGTATTTAAACGACATAAGTGCGTCCGGTAATTAATTACAAATACTACAGACAAGCAATGTAAGACACTTTCACAGCTTCCTTCACATTTCTTGTTTGGGAAAACAAATAAAAGTGTCATTAATGAATATCTTCATAGTCAGCTCCAAGCATTCAACGCCGGACACAAAGATATTGAGCATCTTTGTTTGGAATTTAAAGGTATTGTTCACCACTTGATAGAGAAGTATGTGCCTAGCAAAAGTATAGCGGAGGGAAATGATCCACCTCGGTACAACAAACATATTAGGAAGTTGATGAGAAAGCAGAGAACTTTGCACAGTCGTTTTAAACGTAGTCACTGCCCCGCTGACAAATAGTAATTATGCGAAATGAAAACAGCTGTCAGAAGGACAATGAGAGACTCTTTTAACGAATTTGAAAGCAATATTTCATCTGCAGATCCAAAAAAAAAAAAAAAAAAAAAATTGGTCGTACGTAAAATCTATGAACGCTACAAGCAATTTAATACTTTCTCTTGCTGACAGTACGGGTAATGTAACTGATGATGATAAACAGAAGGCCGAAATTCTAAACCTAGCTTTCAAAAACTCGTTTACGATAGAGGGCTGTAGCACCATTCTCCCTTTCAATTATCAAACAAAGGAAAAGGATGGCTGACATAGTGTTTAGTGTATCTGGGATTGTAAAACAGTTAAGATCCTTAGACGCCTGAAAGGCATCTGGCCCAGACGATATCCACGTAAGATTTTATGTTGACTATGGTACAAATATAGCGCCAGTCTTATCCGTCATATATCAGAGATCATTGGAACGGCGGAAAGTTCCACGGGACTGAAAGAAAGCCCAGGTCATAGCAATCTATAAAAAAGGTAGAAATCGGATTCACATAATTACCGGCCAATTTCACTGACATCGATTTCTTGTAGAATCATGGAACATGCTTTATGTTCAGACGTAATGACCTTTCTAGACTCTGAGAAGCTCATCTGCAGAAACCAGCACGGTTTTAGGAAACAGCGGTCATGCGAGACACAGCTGGCCCTTTTCGTGCATGATATACAACAGGCTCTACATACCGGCTCCCAGGTTGATGCCATATTTCTCGACTTTCGAAAGGCGTTCGACTAAGTTCCGCACTGTCGATTGCTCCAAAAAGTGCGCGCTTACGGTCTATCCAATGAGATATGCGGTTGGATAAAAAGTTTTCTAACAGGCAAGGATCAGTATGTAGCCCTGAATGGGGTAACTTCCGCAGAAACAAGAGTAACTTTCGGTGTGTCCCAGGGCAGCGTAATAGATCCTCTACTTTTTACGATTTACATAAACAATCTGGTTGATGGTATTGACAGCGGCCTTAGACTGTTTGCCGATGATGCTGTAGTCTACAGTAAAGAAGTATCACACGAAAGTTGTGAACAAATCAATGAGGATTTGATGAAAATAAATGCGTGGTGTAATGACTGGCAGTTATCTCTCAATATTAGTAACTGTAACCTACTGCGCATAAGAAGGCGAAAATCCCCGTTAATGTATGAGTACAAAATAAATGATCAGTCTTTGGAAGCGGTAACATCAGTCAAGTGTGTGGGTGCGACTGTTCGAAATGATCTCAAATGGAATGATCAGATTACTCAAGTAACGGGTAAGACGAACTGTAGGTTGCGGTTTAGTGGTAGAATCCTGAAGCGATGCAGTCCTTCAACAAAGGAAATAGCTTACAATACGTTAGTTTGTCAAGTCTTAGAGTATTGTTTGTCTGTATGGAACCCTTACCAATTGGGTCTGATTCAAGAGATTGAGAAGGTCCAAAGATGAGCGGCAAGATCCGTGACTGGTACATTTAGCCATGGGGAGAGGATTACAGATCTCATTGAAAGTTTGAAGTGGAACACACTTGCAGATAGACGAGGGGCTAAACAGTAGAGGATGCTCTCTAAATTCCGAAATCCAATCTTCACCAAGGTTGCAGAGCATATATTATTACCACCAACTTTCAAATCGTGTGATGATCATCATTCAAAGATAAGGGAAATAAGACCTCGTACTGAGGCGTTCAGGCAGTCGCTTTTCCCTCGTGTGATCCGCGAGTGGAACAGGGGGGGGGGGGGGGGGGGGATATGGCCTTTGGCGAGAATTGTGCCCTCCGCCACACACCGCTTGGTGGCTAGCGGAGTATATATGTAGATGAAAATGTAGAACTTCGATTCATTTATGGTAACGAGCAACGAATAACTCATATTTGATAGCTCATTGTGGGTGTTACAACAGAAAAAAACAGTTATCCATCTGCAGGAGTCACCACCAGTATAGAATTGTATAACTTGAGGAAATGCCTGTAACTATGGTATCTGTTTCAGTGTAACAAACAGCCACAGTTGCAACTTTACCTATTTGTCTTGTTAAAATAGCATCTCAAGCTCCTGAGGTTTCAGCATCCCAATATGCTGGAGATCCGTAAATACGTTGATATCTGTTGATGGTGCAAATAAGTTTCGTTACATTTTCTTCTTCATACAGACCGAGCGAGGTGGCGCAGTGGTTAGACAGCGGTCTCGCATTCGGGAGGACGACGGTTCAATCCCGCGTCCGGCCATCCTGATTTAGGTTTTCCGTGATTTCTCTAAATCGCTCCAGGCAAATGCCGGGATGGTTCCTTTCAAAGGGCACGGCCGACTTCCTTCCCCGTCCTTGCCTAATCCGATGAGACCGATGACTTCGCTGTTCGGTCTCCTTCCCCAAAACCAACCAACCAATCTTCTTCATACATGCTTCTGTTGTTAAGACAGCGATCGTAGTAAACTATATGTTCTGTCTGACCATATTTGTAAGTACCCTCGTTTCCAGATGTACGGAATTAATAACGAAATAGAAAGGTAATACATTTCACACACAAAATTTGGGAACTTATGAAAGCAAATGCTACTCATGTCATTTAACACAGGTTGAAAGCCTGTGGTCCTGTTATTAACTTTAATGTTGTAATTTTTATGAGAGTGTGACCCTGGTTTTAATGCCCTGAAATTTTTCCTCTTTATACCAATTACAGGCCACGTGTAAATAAAGGCGACGTGCCTCTGATGACTAGTGTTCAGGAGTGCTAAAGACTTTCAGCAAGCGCAGTGGCGTGAAACCAGAGTTTATGAAGTCAGAACCGAAAGTTGAATCCTAGCTGTTAACCTCATGAATCTACTAACTGTATATGTAAATTCATTGTAAAATTTAGATACAGTTTGTGTAATGCAGGTTTTGCCACCTCTGCCCTCCACTGCGTAACAGTCTGAGTAACTCTGAGCTTGTGTGGTATCAGTAGCTATCTCGCTGACTCCATCCCTACTGGCACGTGTCTCGAAGTTCCATAGCGACGCAGACATTCCTCTAGACCTGAAACTATTACTTACACTGCTTAAAGTAGGTTACTTCACACCTGCTTTGATTACAATTAAAATGAATGGGGTTTCAAGAAAGCTGTACATGAGTAGACACATTTGGGGGAATGGAACATGTGGAAAGACACTTTAAACAAAGACCAGGGAGCAGGATAATAAATTTGTAAGATCTCAACTGAACTCAAAGGTTATCGCCTTTTTTCTTACGAGTGAAAAGGCACTGGAAAGAATACATTTGGAAACTTGGCTGACTAAATCAGAACTGAATATTAATCCCCACAGTTCTAGCTTCTTTAGAAGTGCAAACAAAGACCTAACATTCCCTGCTCATAACATCACTGCAAAATGTATAGCAGACACGAACTTAATTCTCCACTATCTAGAATGCTAGGTAATTTACAAACAAGTAAATGCAGAGCAAATGTACAAAGCAACAGTCTCACTGTAATCCATAATTATGTCGATTAGATGTTCTTATTTCACCATCACAAGACAAAGCGACAGTTGTACGAGCTGTTGCAGCAGCAGGAAAAGAAGTCCCTTCGTGTGCTGGCCGTAACACCTCCCAAACGAATTCTAAAGCCTATCCTTTCTATTGGCTGGCTCCAATTAAAACTCGCTCAGCCCATGAAGACCCATCAAGCCTTACAGACTCCACTATGACACAGGTGACTACAGATCTTTCAGGCTGACAAGTGATTATCGTACCGAGCACGTACGCAACCTGGAAAACATTTGTGCCAAAGCAGACTTCTCTCTAGGTCTTGAGCATCTTACACAGGAATACTACCACCTGTGTTGGCAAAGGGAGGAAGGGGAAAGACAGGACTGATGTATGCCATTGTAAACTTGCGCGTGTGACAAGGATGCCCTTCTTCACCTTATATTTTAATAACTGTAGTGACGCAGCAATAAGACTGGTACAATAATACAAACTGTTTTAGAAATGACAGCACCGTCTACAATGTAATCTAGATCTACCTGTAATATGATTTTGTTAGAGAACGATCCAGTCTCAATTATTGGCGACGAGATTGACCACAGCTGGTGTGGTATCGTCTTGACAGTTATGTTTTGGATTACAACCTACAGCTATTTTTAAACAATTTTACAGTAATGACAATCTGTGCAGAAATTGCATCTGTTAGTAACGTAATCCAACAACTTAGCAAATTTATCTACTGTTTACAATTTTCGTTGTTCATTGATGAAGTAGAATATCTGAGAAATAAATAAAATAAACTTCAACTTGTGTTTCCCATTCCTAATTCGAGGATTAACTGCTTCGTATAGCTTTACAAATGAAACAAAAAACGAAAAAGTCATACAGCAATGGTGTCTTCCACAATGAGGAAAGCATTTTCACGTTCCAGTATCTTACCCTAGATTTGTCCTCTAATCTTACACCTGAAGGTTTGTAATGTAAGGCTTGCTTTAGGATCTTAGTATCTGACATATACAGAACGTGTCCCTTTCGTTCCTTTTCATTCTGAGTACATTTTTTTAAGTTACAGATTTCACATCTAATAGCGCTTATATACATAAATTCCCGATTTTGCAACATTTAAAGATCTGAGAACATTAATTTGTGAAGCTTCCAATTGTGTGAGATCTTTCTTACTTTGCTCCAGTTTTCTGAATCGTACAACTAGTTGGAAACAGGCATAAGTTTATAAAACTGCTACCCAGCGTGGTCTTCAGCACCTTGCCACGGTTCGCGCGGCTCCCCCTGTCGGAGATTCGAGTCCTCCCTCGGGCATGTGTGTGTGTGTGTGTGTGTGTGTGTGTGTGTGTGTGTGTGTGTGTTGTCCTTAGCGTAAGTTAGTTTAAGTTAGATTCAGTAGTGTGTAAGCCTAGGAACCGATGCCCTCAGCAGTTTGGTCCCATAGGAAATTACCACGAAATTCAAAAATATTACTGTCATCTTTAGAAGCGTAGTGAAATCAGCTAAGACAAAAGATGCACAAATTTTAAGGGATAGGTTTGGCGCAGAGTTCTTAAGCCGCATCTGTGTACTTAAAGCTGAAACACCAAGGGTCTTCATTTAGCAGATTACTGTTCGTCGAAATAGATATATTTCCCATACGCTGGTGTGAAATCCCCAGTGTAAAAATCTCCTCAGAACAAAAATGAATGGAAGTAAAATGTTCTGTGTGTTTCAGATATTAGGATCCTTAAGCAAGCTATCCATTACAAAACTTTCGGTATTAAATCGAAAGGAACATTTTTATCGATAGCAGAGGGAATGCATACGGCTAGAAACAGGTGTTAAATGATCTTTATTTTATGTCAAGAGAGGCTGATCATAATTCATAGCCACAGAATTCGCCGCTGGGATGATCGATCTGTCAGCCAGTCACTGCTGTCGCAGATGTAGGAGAGAGTTGGCTCTGTTGTACCGTCTCGTAATTTGTATTACTGCTACGAAAATAATACAACCGACATCTAGTAAAGTGAGCGTGAACTAAGTGTTTCTCGGAGACATATTAACATATATAAATTCTATGTATTGAGGAAAATATCTTTTTGATTTTTTATTAAAGTCTTCATCCAAATTTTTGTGTATGTGCCGAAGAGAAATACAGTTTGTTTACTGAAATACAATATGTATACTGATGCGGCAATATAATATTTTTTGTGGTTTAAAATACATGAAATAACCTTAGTTTCCACACAGTCAAGAATACTTATTCGTTGTGATCGTTTGTCGGAAGCTGACAAAGAAGAAATTTACCAAAGTAAATTTCCGATATTGTACCGGTCAAGTTACGAAACTTGCTCGTGTAGTGATATTCAAAAAACATACGGTTAGCATTGGTAGCACAACAAAATGTTTAGAAATGATGTGGTGAATTTTCGAAGCATTCACAGTCCTAAGTTGATGATTGAATAATTATTTCGCTGTACCATTGTCCCTAAACGTCTATCATGAAATAAATGAACATGCTTGATTAGGCAATGTATCTATGGTGAGATAACGGTTAAGAGGCACGTTGATAATAAAAAAAAAATACTAACGAAATGTAAAGGTACTTGGCCACAGTAAAGTGCTCTCCAACAAACTTGAAACCGTATGTGAAACCGAACAGGAAAAGCATACCCTCAGCGTTGGAAATATGGTGTTTTGTTTAATTTCGCCGGACGTAAGAAATCGGGCATTCGACTTTATATCACCAAACGGATTACGTCAAAATTTCACCGCAGTTGAAGCTATGGAAGGCAGAAAGTGGGCAGAATGTGTCCCTCGAAGAAATATTGTCGAATCCGAGGAAAATGATGGAAGCTTCAAGCATAACGTCAAGGCCTAGCCAAGGAGACTGTGGAAGAAAGAAGAAACAAAGGAAAAGAAATCTACAGCTCCATCAGCGAAGAGGAAGTGCTTTGGAATCTGTAGGGGGAAACCACCATAGAAATTCATTCGTGAAACGGAGAAATGGTTCCACCACTTGTGATCGAATGCAGGAAGATCGAATGTAAGAAATACTCCGATAAATGAAATACGGAAAGAGGATTCAAGCCAAGGGTTCAGTGGTGGTAAAAGAAAAAGTTATATTGCGATGCCTTCAAATAATCTTGTAATAACTAAAATAGGGAATATGTAAATTGAAGGTGGATAGGAGGAGAAAAAAAAGGAATGGGAGAGGATCACTGCTGTCAGCTGCATCGGGACATTATGCCGAATCAGCGGCGACGAGTGAGAATTTGTACCGACCGGGAGTCGAACTTGGGATCATCTGCTTACGAGGTAGGTGCGTTAACGACTGTGCTTTCCGGGACGCAGCGCTGTCTCAGCTCTGCAGACTCTCCCGAAGCGCGTCACGGCCCATTCACATTCCCATCGAATGCCACCTATCCGCAGTCCCTGTACATTTTCTCCGAGATCGCTATTCTGAGATTCAACACGAGGTCGGACGTATTTGTGCATCCGCGCTGAAGAAGTTTGATGCATTGCCCCGTTAGGCTTAATTAATTATATGAATGAGTGGTCTGCAGACTTTTAGGAAATTTTATCAGTATTTCCATTCTTCAAACCACGCATTGAAAACAACATCCTGCATTTTTATCGGGATTTCCGTTCTTTAAATCAGGTACCAAGAACAACATCCTGCATTTTTATCGAATTTCATTTCTTTAAATCCAGTACCAAGAACAATATCCTGCTTTGTTTAAATAATTTTAGAGCCAGTTTAGGCTAATTTAAATGAAATGTGAAAAGTGGTACAACATAGGCAACTGTCCCCTAATTAGCGCCTTTGTAACGCTGCACTTATCCAAGGAGGTGGAAGGTTGTTGGTTGTTCATATCAAGGCTAGGCCGTCATTAAAGTTGCTTTCCAATCAAAATTGATGGCCCTAGAACAAACAAGAAACAACGGAAATGTTTTGGCCTATTCACAAAAGGCAAAGACGTCATGGTTGCTCGCCTCGTAGCTTCGTGACTGGCTGACCTAGTCTGACAGTTAAGGGAGATCTTCCACACCCCTAAGCAATGCTACTAACATTAAGAGTGTGATACCGAACTGATGTTTTTAGATATATTAAACGTATCCCCAGTTGCGAATGTGGATAACCACCAGCCAGGATCTTTGTATCGTAATTCGGAATAACACAGCGAAATCTTGAGAAGTTGTATGTCCAGAACTAGCTAGTCATACCTCACAACAAACTTTTCAAAATGGTTCAAATGCCTCTGAGCACTATGCGACTTAACTTCTGAGGTCATCAGTCGCCTAGAACGTAGAAATAATTAAACCTAACTAACCTAAGGACAACACACACATCCATGCCCGAGGCACGTACATCCACAGCTGAAATCCAAACACCAGCGAGGTTCACAGCAACCACAAATCCTGTACGGAGAGAAGGTTTAGCAGAAAATCCGAGAATCAGCACATTTGGGTGCATGTTTTAAATTTCTGCGACGCCAAATTGTACTGCCAAATCCTAAGTATAATGCTACAAAATCATTCTTTTTTTTTTTTTTTTTTTTTGAGGAGTGGGAGGGAGGGAGGGAGGGTGATGATCCGGTTGAGCACTGTTCCGTAGAGTGCCTGTGGAACATACACTGACTTGTTATAAATATTGAATGAAGAATCGGTTCAACTTTCTTAGAATTCTAGAAGAATTCTTCAAGGAAGAATTAGAGCAAAGTAAGAGATAATGAGGCCTTTGTAATGTAACACTTCAGACAGATCGATATTTCACTGCTGTCGCTCCACGTACGCAATTTGTTTACTTATGTGGTATGTAACGTTCGGTACAGATCGGTGAAAGCGTCGTACGATGGATATAACAGAAATAATCTCACAATCTGAGGTAATCCTATATCCGTCAGCGTGGTTGAATGGTGGCGAACCGCTACGCGACACAGAGAGAGAGGTAATGCCATTGACAATTACTGAGTGCACTAGGACTTCCCCCCCTCCCATGAACCATGGACCTTGCCGTTGGTGGGGATGCTTGCGTGCCTCAGCGATACAAATAGCCACAACGGAGGGGTATCAGTTGAGAGGCCAGACAAACATGTGGTTCCTGAAGATGGGCAGCAGCCTTTTCAGTAGTTGCAGGGGCAACAGTCTGGATTATTGACTGACCTGGCCTTGTAACGCTAACCAAAACGGCCTTGCTGTGCTGGTACTGCGAAAGGCTGAAAGCATGGGGAAACTACAGCCGTAATTTTTCTCGAGGGCATGCAGCTTTACTGTATGATTAAATGATGATGGCGTCCTCTTGGATAAAATATTCCGGAGGTAAAATAGTCCTCCATTCAGATCTCCGGGTGGGGACTACTCAAGAGGACGTCGTTATCAGGAGAAAGAAAACTGGCGTTCTACGGATCGGAGCGTGGAATGTCAGATCCCTTAATCGGGCAGGGAGGTTAGAAAATTTAAAAAGGGAAATGGATAGGTTGAAGTTAGATATAGTGGGAATTAGTGAAGTTCGATGGCCGGAGGAGCAAGACTTTTGGTCTGGTGAATACAGGGTTATAAATACAAAATCGAATAGGGGTAATGCAGGAGTAGGTTTAATCATGAATTAAAAAATAGGAGTGCGGGTAAGCTACTACAAACACCATAGTGAACGCATTATTGTGGCCAAGATAGACACGAAACCCACGCCTACTACAGTAGTACACGTTTATATGCCAACTAGCTCTGCAGATGATGAAGAAAGTGATGAATATGATGAGATCAGGTAGTGAAGGGAGACGAAAATTTAATAGTCATTGGTGACTGGAATTCGACAGTAGCAAAAGGAAGAGAAGGAAACGTAGTAGGTGAATATGGATTGGGGCTAAGAAATGCAAGAGGAAGTCACCTGGTAGCATTTTGCACAGAGCATAACTTAATCATAGCTAACACGTGGTTCAAGAATCATGAAAGAAGGTTGTATACATGAAAGAATCCTGGATATACTAGAAGGTTTCAGATACATTATATAATGGTAAGACAGAGATTTAGGAACCAGATTTTAAAATGTAAGACATTTCCAGGGGCAGATGCTGACTCTACCACAATCTATTGGTTATGAGCTGTAGATTAAAAATGAAGAAACTGCAAAAAGGTGGGAATTTAAGGAAATGGGACCTGGATAAACCGAAAGAACCATAGGTTGTACTTAGTTTCAGGGAGAGCATAAGGGAACAATTGACAGGAATGGGGGAAAGAAATACAGTAGAAGAAGAATGGGTAGCTTTGAGGAATGAAATAGTGAAGGCAGCAGAGGATCAAGTAGGTAAAAAGACGAGGGCTAGTAGAAGTCCTTGGGTAACAGAAGAGATACTGAATTTAATTCATGAAAGGAGAAAATACAAAAATGCAGTAAGTGAAGCAAGCAAAAAGGAATACAAACGTCTTAAAAATGAGATCAACAGGAAGTGCAAAATGGCTAAGCAGCGATGGCTACCGATGGCTAGAGGACAAATGTAAGGATGTAGAGGCTTATCTCACGAGGGGTAAGGAAAATTAAAGAGACCTTTGGAGAACAGAGAACTACTTGCATGAATATCAAGAGCTCAGATGGAAACCCAGTTCTAAGCAAAGAAGGGAAAGAAGAAAGGTGGAAGGAGTATATAGAGGGTCTATACAGGGACGATGTTCTTGAGGACAATATCATGAAAATGGAAGAGGAGGTAGATGAACATGAAATGGGAGATACGATACTGCGTGAAGAGTTTGACAGAGCACTGAAAGACCTAAGTCAAAAAAAGGCTCAGGGAGTTGACAACACTCCATTAGAACTACTGACAGCTTTGGGAGAGCCAGTCCTGACAAAACTCAACCATCTGGTGAGCAAGATGTATGAGACAGGCGAAATACCCTCAGACTTCAAGAAGAATATGATAATTCCAATCCCAAAGAAAACAGGTGTTGACAGATGTGAAAATTAGCGAACTATCAGTTTAATAACTCACAGCTGCAAAATACTAACGCGAATTCTTTACAGACGAATGGAAAAACTGGTAGAAGCCGACCTCGGGGAAGATCAGTTTGGATTCCGTAGAAATGTTGGAACACGTGAGGCAATACTGACCCTACGACTTATCTTAGAAGCTAGATTATGGAAAGGCAAACCTACGTTTCTATAATTTGTAGACTTAGAGTAAGCTTTTGACAATGTTGACTGGAATACTCTCTTTCAAATTCTGAAGGTGGCAGGGGTAAAATACAGGGATCGAAAGGCTATTTACAATTTGTACAGAAGCCAGATGGCAGATATAAGAGTCGAGGGACATGAAAGGGAAGCAGTGGTTGCGAAGGGAGTGAGACAGGGTTGTAGCCTCACCCCGATGCTAATCAATCTGTATATTGAGCAAGCAGTAAAGGAAACAAAAGAAAAGTTCGGAGTAGGTATTTAAATCCACGGAGAAGAAATAAAAAGTTCGAGGTTCGCCGATGACATTTTATTTCTGTCAGAGACAGCAAAGGACTTGGAAGAGCAGTTGAATAGAATGGATAATGTCTTGAAAGGAGGATATAAGATGAACATCAACAAAAGCAAAACAACGATAATGGATTGTAGTCGAATGAAATCGGGAGATGCTGAGGGAATTAGATTAGGAAATGAGACACTTAAAATAGTAACGGAGTTTTGCTGTATGAGGAGAGAAATAACTGATGATGGTCGAAGTAGAGAGGGTATAAAATGTAGACTGGCAATGGCAAGGAAAGCGTTTATGAAGAAGAGAAATTTGTTAACATCAAGTACAGATTTAAGTGTCAGGTAGTCGTTTCTGAAAGTATTTGTATGGAGTGTAGCCATGTATGGAAGTGAAACGTGGACGATAAATAGTTTAGACAAGAAGAGAATAGAAGCTTTCGAAATGTGGTGCTACAGAAGAATGCTGAAGATTAGATGGGTAGATCACATAACTAATGAAGGCAGTTTTGAACAGAATTGTGGAGAAGAGAAATTTATGGCACAACTTGACTAGAAGAAGGGATCGGTTGGTAGGACATATTCTGATGCATCAAGGGATCACCAATTTAGTATTGGAGGGCAGCGTGGAGGGTAAAAATCGTAGAGGGAGACCAAGAGATGAATACACTAAGCAGATTCAGACGGGTGTAGGCTGCAGTAGGTACTGGGAGATGAAGAAGCTTGCACAGGATAGAGTAGCATGGAGAGCTGCATCAAACCAGTTTCAGGACTGAACACCACAACGACAACAACACTTGGACTTTAAAGGTGGCAAAGGATATTTTTCCAAATATGTGCTTAGCATGTAAACATACAGTTTCCATTTTCATCGTTTGAGTTGCCGCGGTGTATCTTGGGCCTCATATCCATTGTTCTAAGAAATGTTTCTAAATATGCTTTAACATAATGGGAAAATTTCTAAAGGCATTCATTAAGAGATCCTACACACTATTGCTATTCTAACGGTTACGCCTGTGTCCCGCATTGTGCCCGGAGTTGGCGTGGTTCATTCGGATTTGGCATGTTAACACACTTGCTATATTCCCTGTAAACGAAATGACGTCACAAGCACGATTACTTTCACAGCGCCTTCGCAGAGCTCTTCATACACTGTCTCTCGGTAAAAAAAAAAAAAAAAAAACAAAAAAAAAAAACTCCCAATTGGACAAGTCTAAGAATAAAACGTGTATAGCCCGCAAGCTACAATTCAGTGTGTGGCAGAGGGTACCTCGTGCCAGTACTGACGGTTTCCTGTCCTATTCTCCTTCGCTGTCCCATTTTGTTTTTCACACTTTCACTTCTTTAAAACTATCATGGAGTTTTCGGAGATATGTGTGAGAGCTTGGCACGATCAGGATACCTTTCAAAAAAGATAAATATCATCAAATTTCCGTCCAATGTCAGTTTTGTCACGATTCTCGAAAATGACGAACTACTTGCTTCTTTACCATCTGACTGCAAATCATATATTGTTAGCGCCATAGTACGGATTTGCAAAGGGTTCTGGTATTGAGAAAGCTATTAATATCCTTAATATGAAGCACTTAATCTAAATCATTCAGTAATAGTGGTGTCATAGCTCTGTACATACTTTTGACGTTGCAGCACAGGAAGAAGGTGGCATGGTAATAATTCAGATGTGCCCGGTGGGTTCAGTCACGCAAATTTATGAGGCAGAAAAGTGTTACAAATTCTTCAGTAATATAAAACACGCAAAGTGAGAAAGCGGCGCTGAGCGCTTTACCCAGCAACTCGCTCTCCGGCAGTTTTTCACTCAAATACGCCCACCGCAGCGAGACCGAGCAGCCAGTTTAACAAAGATTAATTGTCGTTATCGTGCTGTGTATTACTGCTGCTGCCGAGGTAGGCAGAACGCTTCAGCGAAAATTTATCGGGCTAAATGAGAAAAGAATACAGGTGGGTGGTATGAAGAGTAATTGTAACGACGTTTAGGAGGTGAAATTTTCGTCCGTAACTACAATATTAATGAACACATTCAGCTCTTATGTAAAATGCGTCAGTTAGGATTGTTTTAATAGTCTCTTGATGAGAGGTTATAGGATGAAAGTCAGCAAAAGTATAATTGAATATTTTCGAATTAAATTGGGCGTTGTCAAGGAATTTTATTAGAAGAAGAACCACTGGAAGAAGTAAATGAGTGTCGCTAATTGACCAGTAAAGTGACTAATGAGCGCAGAGTTACAGAGGATGTAAAATGCAGAATGACGATGGTAAAGAAGTTATTTCTAAAAAAAGAGGAATCCGTCTACATCAAATAAGAATTTAATGCCATATTTCTAAGGTATTTGTCCACGGCGTAGGCTTGTATGGTAGTGAAACGTGGACGATAAACAGTTCTGACAAGGTGAAAATAGAATATTTACAAATTTGGTACTACAGAAGAATGATAGTTTCGAGGGACATAGGAGGTAACTAATGAGGAGGTACCGAAACGAATTGGTGAGAAGAGAAATTTATAGCGTAATATGAGCAAAGGTAGGGGTCAATTGATAGCACAGAGTCTGTGACACCTAGCAATCATTATTGGAAGGAAGTGTAGAAGACAAAAATTATGTAGGTAGACCAAGGCTTCAGTACAGTATGAAGTACTGTTCAACACCAGACTGCAGACCACAGCAACAACAACAACAACAACAAACAACAACAACACACTCACACTCACTGTCACTGCACAAACAGGAAGCAGACGCTCCTTTCCTCATGTGGGACACTGTCCATCTTCGATGGCAAGAATGTACCGTGAGTACCACAACCACGTATATAACGGACATATAGTGTAGTGAGGGATAAGTAGCAAGGTCGGGATGTACCACAGATCCCAAATAACAATAACGTCTTAAGATTACTACGTACAACAGTCTTTCGGTTTTAACAGCGTTGTCATCTCTCCCATAATTATGGGGTGACGTCAGTTAGTCGCCAGCCTACAAGGAAGGCAGCCATTGTTTGTCAACTTAGTGGGCTCTCTTGGCAATGGTGAGCATGGCAGAACACTCTCTCAGGCTATGTACTAAATACGGCATTTCTTCACATATCATGGTAAATAAAATTTTGATGCACAGCTTACTAAAAATGCACCTATTTCTATGTTCACTGATCTAGTAAATGAGAAGTCTTAGTGATAAACGTGGTTTGTCAAGTCCATAAGTAGCAAGTGTGTTACGATGTTTTTGGAGAAGGAAGATCTCCTCAGTAAAAATCATTATGGATGCCGCAAACAGGGATCTTTGGAGACTCACCTCGCTCGATTCCTGCATGAGATCCACAGCGCTGGAAATATCGGCGCTTAGGATGATGCCGTGTTTTTTCACTTCAGAAAGGCACTTGGCACTGACTCACAGTACCCTTCATTGAAAAAAAAAACGAGATTACCAAGTGTTGCACCAGATTTGTGACTGGATTCAAGACATCTTTGCAGATATAACTCAGCACATTGCCTTGAACGGAACAAAATCGACAGATGTGAAGGTAATTTCGGGAGTACCACAGGGAAATGTGATAGTGCCGTCACTGTTTACGATGTATATAAATGGTCTACTAGAATGCATCGGCAGGTCTTTAAGGCTGCTCGTAGATGATGCGGTTGCCTATAAGAAGGCAGCAATGCTGGATGGCATAGCGATGTACAGAGGATTAATGAATAGTGCACGGACTGGTATTTGATCCTAAAAGTAAATAAATGTAACATATTGTGAATACATAGGAAACGAAATCCACTACTGTACAATTGCATTATTGATAACAAGTTAGTGGAAACTGTAAACACCTAAAATACGTAAATGTATCTATCCGAAGCGACCTAAAGTGAAATGATCACATGAAAAGAATATTAGGGAAAGCAGATTTGAAACTAAGATTCATAGGAAGACTCTTAAGGAGATGTAATTCAGCCGCTAAAGAATTGACTTACAAGGCGTGTGTTCTACCGATTCTTGAGTATTGTTCTTCAGTCTGAGAACCTTACTAGGTGGGACTGATAGAAGAGGTAAGATCCAACGAGGAGCAGCGCGTTTCGTCATGCAGTCAATTAGTTGGCTGGAGTGTGGGAACAGGGAAGGGGGAAATCAGTTAGTAATACCAGAAGTACCCTCTTCCACAAAATATCAGGTGGCTTGCTGAGTACTGATGCAGGTGTACATGTAGACGTGGCTACATATAAGCGTGAAAAACATCTTTCCTTGAAATGTTGGCATAGTGTGTTCTTTATTTGGAGTATGAAGGGACAGGAACATCTTTGACAAGGATTGTTATTTTCTTTGGTAAGCTGTTTCTATTGTATCTTGTGTCACACGTTTTCTACTTGTACACCGAAAATGCAGACAAAATCTACGTATGCAGCTGATCAACTATTAAAATGTAGCTGATGATGAAGTCCCATACTCCTAGACAGAGCGTAGGGGACGATGCGAGAGACCCGCACCGCCGTACTAGGCAAGGTCCTAGTGGAGGTGGTTTGCCATTGCCTTCCTCCGACCGTAATGGGGATGAATGATGATGATGATGATGATGACACAACAACACCCAGTCATCTTGAGGCAAGTGAAAATTCCTGACTCCACCGGGAATCGAACCCGTGACCCCGTGTTCGGAAAGCGAGAACGCTACCGCGAGACCACGAGCTGTGGACAAAAATGTATCTAACATGCATAATTTAACTAATTTCATCGAGCATTACTTAAATGTGACACACAACCCCACGCTCTAGCGATGTGAAATATTTTGTGAAAAGTACGCCGAGCGAAACGTTATTCAGATGCACCGCCTCAGAAAGTAGAAAAGCTGCAATCCCGGCGAGCGACATTGCCTACATTTATTCAGTATTCACAGTTTCTCGAATTAAAATATACCGCCGAAAAAGCAGATAGCATACCAAGTGAAGGGTACGAGCAACCATCAGAACCCATTATTCAGTTGTCTCCACGTGATGAGTCATTGTTCATTTGTCTCTACTTCATGAAAGTATAATACCGAATTTTTCTAATATAGACGATGTGTTAGCTGGGATCTGTGACCCTAATGTTCTCAGCTGGTTAATAACGGTGTTGTATAAACGTGTAATAAATACAGACGACTGTTGACGCTGTAACAAATGTAAAGACCTGTACAACGCGGGAAGACGCAAAATCCACGGTAGAGCTTTTTAAGCACATTACATTAATTATCAGGTGTTTAATGATCTATTGATTGGCGTTGATTCCTAACTGAGGCGAGGAGGGTGGAGAGGGAGTTGGGGAGAGAGGATTAGTCACAATATTTTTACGTACATAGTCTCAAGCGGCGAGTGAAAATTTGTACCAAGGCCTGAAATCGAACCCGGGTTTCCCGCTCACCATCTGCTCACTAGGCAAGTGCATTAGTCACTAAGCGACATTTTCACAGCGGTCACACAACTGCACAGATTAGGGGAGAGCGGGGCTAGAAGTTACCGTGGTAAGTTGTTCGGAATGAAATTACTCCGCGAGGGAAAGAGATATGAATATGAAGTAAACACGTCGTGAAATGAAACGTCACAGCGCACCGACGGCAGCCATCGTAAAGAGGCTAGTGGTCTCCGGAACATCGGAACGACAGCACTTGCGTCATTGGTTCACATAAGTAAATATTTTCGTATTTAGTATTTCTGATGTATCTCACGAATTTTAACGAGTAGCCTTCGGTGTTTCAGCGTATTATTGCAAGGATTTATCTACTGTTTTGGTACACTATGCGTAAATTACCTAGGCTTCCTAACGTAGCCAATATCTTGCTTTTATTTCAACATGTGTGATTTGGGTTAGAAGTTCTGTTTTTCGGGGGCATCTTATGACTTCCGATCAACTAGCACCAATTCATTTGTACCACCAATAGAATATAAATATCGTTACTTTTATTCTTTTGTAGTATGAGGACGTATACCCGAAAAGCCACAGGCTATCAGGGGTTGTTAACTCGGAGATCAAGTCCGTTTCTCTTCAGAAGCAGTACGTCCTTTTCCGAAGGCACCGCAAAGGACTGGTACAATCAAGAGACGTCCTAGAAAACCGGCTATTTTAACCCATACTCCAGTAAAACAAACTTTCACAGAAGAGCAAAGCAAGAGAAGGAAAGTGAACATCAACAATGAAAAGTGAGAAGAAGTAATGGAAAAGGGTAAGGTAAAAGAACAGAAGGAAATGGAAAACGAAAAGGCACAGGGAAGGGGAAGTCTGTTAAACGACAGGTTTTACAAACAAGTAGTGAAACGTCTGAGAGTGAAGAGGACAGTTTAGAGTATTATTGCCACGTTCTGGGGAAGAATGGTTTCAATGTCAAGAATGTAAGAACTGGGCCCATTCCTGATGTAGTCATAATCGAACCTTATTAACCTACCTACGCCCAAACTGTGAGTGTGATATATCTTCTGATGATTAATTAATTATAAGTATATACGTTTTCTGCCTATGACGGAAATATGATAGATATTTTCAGCCTAAGACAAGGCCAAAATGATTGAAGACTGAATTATCTAGGCTGAGTAGTTACAAGTTATTTGATAAGCTGTTAATTACTAAAGGGTTAATAAATGTTTAAGTACGAATTTTAGTTACTTGTTATATAACAAACAAATGTTTACCTGATGATTTGTACGACATTGGTGATTATTACTTAAGTAAACAGACGTGGTTTAATAATTTATTGTTTTTAATTCACAAATAAAGCTTTAACAAATATGGTAACAACTTACCCCGGGTTGTTAACAATTTGCCCCAAGTTGGGGCACCTACAGATCAGCCGAGGTGCTCCATGTTCTGTCATAGCACCTCAGCTACGTACGTAAATAGGAGATACGCCTTGAAATCCAGTTGCATCTACTGTCATTTGTATAAGTACCTGCAGCTGGATTCCAGGCTGGATCTCTCATTTATGTTCGATGCTGAGTTGCTATTCCAGAACATGGAGCGCCTCGGCTGATCTGATCGTGTGAAAGAGGGAAATTTAAACTAGACTGGAGGGGCATTGAGAAACTGGATTGAGAGGGGAGGCGTGCCAGTTGAGTGAACCGCTGTGCCGTGGTGGCTCAGTGACTAACGCACCTGCCAAAGAAACAGGAAATCCTCGTTCGATTCCCGATGGTGGCATAAATTTACTCTCACCGCTTCAGTATTTCTAATTAACACACTTTTGGAACTTTCTTGGGGGATATGTCGTGCTGTAATTTCATCCTTCATTCATATTTCTTAAGTTCTAATTTGTTTTGAATGTGTCATCACATGAAGAATGCAGTGTGATGCTTCTATTGCCGACAGTAGGCACAGAAAACGGATTACGAAACGCAGTGATAGAATGACTGTATCACGTACGCCTCCTATAAAGTGCTATGGAGAGGTTTGTACTTATCTCTGTAACTCTCAACTCGGTGTTGGTCCAGAGCTTTACGTGTCTTTTCCTGCTCTTTGGCCGGCCAGTGTGGCCGTGCGGTTCTAGGCGCTTCAGTTTGGAACCGCGTGACGGCTACGGTCGCAGGTTCGAATCCTGCCTCGGCCATGGATGTGTGTGATGTCCTTAGGTTAGTTAGGTTTAAGTAGTTCTAAGTTCTAGGGAACTGATGACCTCAGATGTTGAGTCCCATAGTGCTCAGAGCCATTTTGAACCTGCTCTTTGGAACGTCGCATAATGTGAACTTCGTTCAACACTTGATTTCGAGTTGATATCCCACATTTCAGAAACCACGTACTTTTTAATGAAAAGCACTTCATGTAATGACTTGGCATTTATGTATTGCTCCTCTCTTTCAAGTCATTTCTCGGGTTGGTCAAAAGCTGCGATGAGTGGACGTATAGTGATTAATGACTCTGGCTGTCAACTATTATCAATAAGGAGTTGTAAGAGAAAAGAGTTCACCAAAATGTATAGAAACGAAAGAGTAACTGCTCCGATACGAATGAAGCAGCCACAGTTATACACTACTGGCCATTAAAACTGCTACACCAGAAATGCAGATGATAGACGGATATTCATTGGACAAATATATTATACTAGAACTGATATGTGATTACATTTTCACGCAATTTAGGTGCATAGATCCTGAGAAATCAGTACCCAGAACAACCACCTCTGGCCGTAATAACGGCCTTGATACGCCTGGGCATTAAGTCAAACAGGGCTTGGATGGCGTGTACAGGTACAGCTGCCCATGCAGCTTCAACGCTATACCAAAGTTCATCAACAGTAGTGACTGGCGTGCCAGTTGCTCTGCCACCATTGACCAGACGTTTTCAGTTGGTGAGAGATGTGGAGAATGTGCTTGACAGGGCAGCAGTTGAACATTTTCAGTATCCATAAAGTCCCGTACAGGACCTACAACACGCAGTCGTCCATTATCCTGCTGAAATGTATGCTTTCACAGGGATCAAATGAAGGGTAGAGCCACGGGTCGTAATACATCTGAAATGTAACGTCCACTGTTCAAAGTGCCGTTTATGCGAACTAGGAGTGAACTATACGTGTAACCAATGGCACCCCATACCGTCACGCCGGGTGATACGCCAATATGGCGATGACGAATACACGCTTCCAATGTGGGTTCACCGTGATGTCGCCAAACACGGATGAGACCATCATGATGCTGTAAACAGAACCTGGATTCATCCGAAAATATGACATTTTACCATTCGTGCACCCAGGTTCGTCGTTGAGTACACCATCGCAGGCGCTCCTGTCTGTGATTCAGCGTCATGGGTAACCGCAGCCATGGTCTCCGAGCTGAGAGTCCATGCTGCTGCAAACGTCGTCGAACTGTTCGTGCAGATGGTTGTTGTATTGCAAACTTCCACATCTGTTGATTCAGGGATCGAGACGTGGCTGCACGATCCGTTACAGCCATGCGGATAAGATGCCCGTCATCTCGACTGCTAGTGATAAGAGGCCGCTGGGATCCAGCACGGCGTTCCGTCTTACCTTCCGGAACCCACCGATTCCATATTCTGCTAAGAGTCATTGGATCTCGACCAACGCGGGCAGCAATGTCGCGATACGATAAACCGCAATCGCGATAGGCTCCTTCCGACATTTATCAAAGTCGGAAACGTGATAGTACGCACTCCTCCTCCTTACACGAGGCATCACAACAACGTTTCATAACGCAACGCCAACTGTTGTTTGTGTATGAGAAATCGGTTGAAAACTTTCCTCATGTCAGCACGTTGTAGGTGTCGCCACCGGCGCCAACCTTGTGTGAATGCTATGAAACGCTAATCATTAGCATATCACAGCATCTTTTTCCTGTCGGTTAAATTTCGTGTGTGTAGCGCGTCATCTTCTTGGTGTAGCAATTTTAATGACCAGTAAGTGTAGTAACGCCAGTTAGAGTGGTGAGAACTAGTTTTGGCGGGGAATACTAACGTTATGTCAGACATTTCGTGTATTTGTACATCGCCTGAGGAGGATTCTCAAATTCGACTTGTTTTAAAAGTTACGAGGGCGTGCTGAAAAGTAATGTGTCCGATTTTTTTAATGTGAAATCTCATGAAGCTTTTTAAATAAAACTGCATCTTCATTTATCGTGTCTGCATATCTATTTCTCAACGTTGTCACCCAGGCAACTAACACGTTTCTCCCAATGAGAGACCAGTTTGATGATGCCTTTACTGTGGAACGTCTGACTTTGTTGAGGGAGAGCCACAGACTCACCTCTGCTTGCACTATCAAAGTGAAATCCTCAAAGATGCTCTGGAAACAGATGAAAATCGAATGAGAGTATGTCGGGACTGTATGGAGGATGGGTGTTGACACTGAACCCAAAACGTCGGATTGATCAAGATGTCGCGAAACTGCATGCCTGGCTGACAGCCTCCACTGTTGGTGTTCGCATAGCAGAAATGGGCTCCGTCCGCTTTGAGTCTCAGTTTAAGGATATTTACGTTATCGTAAGCCTCACAGCTTCAATCAGTGTTAAGAACCATATTTTTCCTCGTGAAAGTTTTGGAATACTGTTAAAAATGTGTAACGCACCATTTTAAAAAAATGGCATTTTACCTCTGTTCGTGCAAGATTAACGGTATCAACCGAAAGCAGAATTACGTGCCACTCTACGTACGGGCTTTTTCGAAAACATCGTTTGATACCGTTTAGGATATAAAAGATGTGTTGGTTATTAAGCAACTCACCTGTAACAGTCTACGCATGGTGCACATAGCCAAAGGAGCTGCCGGTATAAAAGTCATTGCCCAACATACATATCACCATCCAAAGTTTCAGATGACCTCATTTCGGCAACAACTTGTCTGGATGGATAAACTGGACGTCGGCGTAAAGCATGGTATGTAATATAAACTTAAGCGAACGCCTGTTATCCCATTGGCGTCCATATACAGCTGACGTAAGTTACTTTCTCCTCCGGGGTAGTCTAATCTGGAGGAAGAAGAACAATGTGTCATATTGTGTCTTTGAACTAATTACGAAGAGTATTTATACAGTTTGTTCATTAAGAAACGAAAGTACCGTAAACTAATGAATTTTACAGAGGTGTACAATCATTTAGAATATTACCAAATTTTCTCAGACAGTTAATAACAGCTACTTTTATTGCCCGTATAATCGCTAGTCTTGCAAACAAACGAACCCGTCTCCTAACCTGTTCTCCAGATTTCCACTGAAGAATGTCTTACGAAATAATTTTCTGAGACAACACGTCACTTAGAGTCCTTCTGTCCAGTCCTACTTCTATCATTCTGACGTGGCAATAGAACTCAAAAAAGCGAAAACTGATATTTTTTATTTCACGTGTAAAAAAAAATTTCACTCATTAGGATCACACAGAAATGCACTCGTTTGGCCGTCGCTCAGTGAGCGGATGACGTAGAAATACACGTCCCTGGCGTTGAAAAGCACTTGAAAGAATTGAAAACAAAAGAGACGCTACGTCCAAATGGGGTCCCAGTTCTGTTTTACAGAGAAATGGCCCCTTACTTCGGGCACATTTATAGCTAATCTCCCGCCAAAGTCTCACCCCACTGGAAAAAAGCGCAGGTGACTCCTGTACGTAAGAATGGTGAAAGAATGGACGCAAAAATTACATACCCGTTTTCTCACCACCGGTCTGCTGCTAAAAGCTTGAAGACATTCTGATTTCGAATGCAGGGTGATTCACGACGATATGAAAATATTTTAATATACTATTCTGCAAGTAAAACGAAAGAAAAAAATCATTTAAACATAGGTCCGCAAATGTTTACTTACGGAGTTACGGCTAATAAGAGATTTTGCCTGAAATTTAGCAACTTCGCTAATATGAAGCCATCGCAAAACTGTACGAGGTTAAAATACAGCACGATTTGTAGTTGTTGTTCTTATTGGTCTGGTGAATCTAATAAAAGGTGTTCCAGACGTTTATCTGCAGTAGTTTTCCAGAACATCCCGAGAAGCAAAGATTATTATACAAGTAAATTTGTTTACTTTCCATTAAGAATGTAGAAACGTTTATGTCATTGTTGGAAACCGTTAGTGAGTTGTCTCAGTCGTTTCCTAACTTGAAACGAGTTAGTATTCTGTATTTTTCAGTGAAAGAACATAATAACAACAAATAACAACAGGGTATTTAAGTGAAACCAAATAGTAACTGTTGTAGTTTGTAGATTATTTACGAAATAGGGATGCCTTTCAAATTTACAACAGAGGAGTATGTCGATATGGTGTTTATTTATGGTAGATGTGACGGTAATTCTACGGCTGCAGTTAACGAATATCGCGTACGTTATCCAACTATCCAACTATGAGGATTGCGAACGCACGAACCATTAGTGGAGTATTTCAAATATTACGGAAGACGGGTTCTCTACCTATTATTAATAAAAGCAGATTATCTGACACATTCATTCAGTTTCAGTTAACGTTATTACTATCATTTATCCAAAATTAAATTCTCTACACCTTCTGTTGAGAACTTTGTGCATTTGTCTGGAATTAAAAAAAATAAAAATAAAAAAATGGGTCCAAGTAGTTAATAAATTAAAAATGTTGCGAAATTTCGTCTTTGCTTCTCTGGATTTTCTGGAAAACTACTGCAGGTATACGTCTGGGACACCTTTTATTAGATTCACCAGATCAATAACAACAAAAGAAATGGAAATCGTGCTTCAATGTAACCTCGTACAGTTTTTCGATGGCTTCATATTGGCGAAGTTGCTAAATATCAGGCAAAATCTTTTATTGGCCGTAACTCGGTTACTAAATATTTGCGGACGTATGTTTATATGGACTTTTTTCTTTAGTTTTACTTGTAGAATATTGTATTAAAATATTTGTGTCTCTTCTTGCATTACCCTGTATAATTAATTTTCCTTAGATAGAAAAGCTTCTGTTCACAAGTTAGAACGGAACTGAAAAGCATCGCTCGGGAGAGATCCAGCGTGCTTTGCACTTTTTTCCTACTATATACTGCGAACCATGGACGAAGGGCAAGAGGCAGATTCAATATTCCTAGAGATTCGGAAAGCATTACACATGGTTCCCCAGTGCAGACTGTTAACAAAGGTTTCAGCTTACGGAATAGGTTCTCAGATAGTGGCTCGTACGACCTTACGTAATAGAAACCAGTACGTGGCCGAGTGTTAATCAGAGGCCAGGGCATCGTCAGGAGCGCCTCAGGAAAGTGTGACAGGACGGCTGTTGCTCTCTGTGTACATAAATTATCTGACGGACGTGAGCAGCGGTCTGCGGTTGACTGCTGATGATGCTGTGGTATTTCGTCATTGATTGGCTGTTGGAGGATAGAAGATGACTTTTACAGAATGGTAGCTAACTCTAAATGTAGAAAAATACACTCCTGGAAATTGAAATAAGAACACTGTGAATTCATTGTCCCAGGAAGGGGAAACTTTATTGACACATTCCTGGGGTCAGATACATCACATGATCACACTGACAGAACCACAGGCACATAGACACAGGCAACAGAGCATGCACAATGTCGGCACTAGTACAGTGTATATTCACCTTTCGCAGCAATGCAGGTTGTTATTCTCCCATGGAGACGATCGTAGAGATGCTGGATGTAGTCCTGTGGAACGGCTTGCCATGCCATTTCCACCTGGCGCTTCAGTTGGACCAGCGTTCGTGCTGGACGTGCAGACCGCGTGAGACGACGCTTCATCCAGTCCCAAACATGCTCAATGGGGGACAGATCCGGAGATCTTGCTGGCCAGGGTAGTTGACTTACACCTTCTAGAGTACGTTGGGTGGCACGGGATACATGCGGACGTGCATTGTCCTGTTGGAACAGCAAGTTCCCTTGCCGGTCTAGGAACGGTAGAACGATGGGTTCGATGACGGTTTGGATGTACCGTGCACTATTCAGTGTCCCCTCGACGATCACCAGTGGTGTACGGCCAGTGTAGGAGATCGCTCCCCACACCATGATGCCAGGTGTTGGCCCTGTGTGCCTCGGTCGTATGCAGTCCTGATTGTGACGCACACCTGCACGGCGCCAAACACGCATACGACCATCATTGGCACCAAGGCAGAAGCGACTCTCATCGCTGAAGACGACACGTCTCCATTCGTCCCTCCATTCACGCCTGTCGCGACACCACTGGAGGCGGGCTGCACGATGTTGGGGCGTGAGCGGAAGACGGCCTGACGGTGTGCGGGACCGTAGCCCAGCTTCATGGAGACGGTTGCGAATGGTCCTCGCCGATACCCCAGGAGCAACAGTGTCCCTAATTTGCTGGGAAGTGGCGGTGCGGTCCCCTGCGGCACTGCGTAGGATCCTACGGTCTTGGCGTGCATCCGTGCGTCGCTGCGGTCCGGTCCCAGGTCGACGGGCACGTGCACCTTCCGCCGACCACTGGCGACAACATCGATGTACTGTGGAGACCTCACTCCCCACGTGTTGAGCAATTCGGCGGTACGTCCACCCGGCCTCCCGCATGCCCACTATACGCCCTCGCTCAATGTCCGTCAACTGCACATACGGTTCACGTCCACGCTGTCGCGGCATGCTACCAGTGTTAAAGACTGCGATGGAGCTCCGTATGCCACGGCAAACTGGCTGACACTGACGGCGGCGGTGCACAAATGCTGCGCAGCTAGCGCCATTCGACGGCCAACACCGCGGTTCCTGGTGTGTCCGCTGTGCCGCGCGTGTGATCATTGCTTGTACAGCCCTCTCGCAGTGTCCGGAGCAAGTATGGTGGGTCTGACACACCGGTGTCAATGTGTTCTTTTTTCCATTTCCAGGAGTGTATAAGTTATTGGAGATGGGTAGAAAAATCATACTATAATGTTAGAATAGAGAGCTGGTGGCGAGCTTTTGATACAATGACATATTTAATATCTAGACGTGGCGATGTAGGACGATATGAAATGGAATGAGCGCGTAGGGACGATAGTAGGAAAGGCGAATGGACTGCTCCTGTCGACTGGAAGAGTTTTAGGGAAGTGTAGCTCAGCCATGAAGGAGGCCACATATAGAACAGCTGTGTGTTCCATTCTTGAGTACTGCTCTAGTGTTTGTAATCTTCAAGCTATCGTGTTCAAAGTAGACATCGAACATCGCAGCAATTCAGGGGCTCTAGGTTCGCAACCGAGAGGCTAGATTAACACGCCAGTATTTCGAAAATGCTTCGAGAACCCAAATGGGAATCCCTGTATGGAAGACAAGGTTCTTTCCGCGAAACTCGATTGAGAAAATTTAATGAGCATGCATTCACAGCTGAATGCAGGTCGATTCCAGTGCCGCCTACGTACATCGCGCGTAAGGACCGCGGAGACACGATACCGGTACGTGAAATTGTGGCTAGTTCAGGGGACATGTAGATAGCCATTTTTGCCTCGCTCTATCGGGAATGGAAAAATGGAAAATGATTAGTAGTGCGTGGTACCCTCCAGCGTACACCGTGAGATAACTTTTGAACAAAAGCCTACAGTGAGAATAGTATGTAGTGTTTACTCGCAATCATCTTGCGGGTACCTCATGTTAATTGTGCTGTCACAAACGTATGTACATATGCATGAAACTATTAACGGTTATACGACAGTTTGAGGTGAATAGTGATGAGTAAACCTCCGACAGTGGAAGAGATTATCATCTTTACTACTCACTATTAAAGATGCCATTGGCTCGGAAATGAGGTCAGTATACACCTACAAAAATGTTTGGTCATTTGCCCAATAAGTCGTATAATATGTTTGACAGATAGCTACGCACGTTTTCAGCCTAGCTTAACATTCTCTCTTCTGGACAACTTGTACTGTTCCACAGGTGTTTTTTTTTTTTTTTTGTTATAAACAGGGAAACTTGTGAAAAAGAACAGACAATTTAGTCTGAGGTCTACTTGCATGAGAATGACTGAAATATATGTTGGTTAATTTAGGCCAGTGTGCCACTGAGGAACTTGACTAGGATGTAGACATTCACTGGAAGTACTTATGTATAAATATCCAATGATGCGACTCGTTCCGCATCATTTCGATAAGAAATCGTTAAAATGGTCCATGGGGCATCTAATTAACTAATTAACTAACAACGACATTCACGAAAGTCTGTCATCGTCGTGAGGAGCATAGCGAAACTCTTCAACCATCTGAAACCCAGGTGGTACAAAGAAACAAAGAGGGAGACATCTAATGAAACAGAAGAATAAGTTGAAAGAAGGTGACGTACAATGAGATGAACAGTTGTGTAAGCTATGCTGAGGAACTGGTGAAACGCTTGAAACCATTTGTAATCAGAGTAGTAACAATCCGGTACCATGTCTTCTGTCACAAAAATGTCACTTAGCATTACTTAGTGCAGGGGTCTAAATGGAGATATTTCAATTAGGAGAGTTGAACTTAGTTTCCGATGCAGTGGGACTGATTCTCCGTCGCGATCAGACCGCGGCAATAGATTTCCGACGTCCGAGTTGCGAGATTGTTCCCGCTGAGGCGGGCTAATTAAACCAGTTCTGCGTGAATGCTATGATCAGGTCTCGGTTGTGCTTCTGTCCTGCCGTTGCGACACCGCCATTGATTAACTTCGTGCCACCTGAATAATTGACTAGGCTGTCCCGCTTCCATCCCCCACCCGCCGCCTGCGGTCAAGACCGGAAGGGTTGTATGGAGGGATAAGCAGTCACCATGCTCAGTCCAGAGAGTTATGTGACGAAAAGAAACTTAAATTAGCATCTTATCACGAAGGAACCAGTGTCAAGACAGGGAGAAATCCCAAACGAAGCGAGGGCACGGAATAAAATGTTATTGGATACAAAGGGCAAGGCCGGCCGCGGTGGCCGTGCGGTTCTGGCGCTGCAGTCCGGAACCGCGGGACTGCTACGGTCGCAGGTTCGAATCCTGCCTCGGGCATGGATGTGTGTGATGTCCTTAGGTTAGTTAGGTTTAAGTAGTTCTAAGTTCTAGGGGACTGATGACCTAAGATGGTAAGTCCCATAGTGCTCAGAGCCATTTGAACAAAGGGCAAGGTTGAAAACTTCGCATACCTTTTCATGAAAACTTTACTCGTAATGAGGTAAGGGTCAAGATAAACACACTGAACCTGCGAGAATGTGTTGACAGAAAACCAGCCGTAAGCGGTAAAACTCCTTACAAACTACTAGGCTGTCTATAGAGCTAAAGTAGCAATCCGGGACCACGGACGCCCCCTTTAATATACCACAAGAAGGAACATATAGAGTGTGCTATAATTAATTTCTTAGGCACGTACAGCTGAAAGTACACAATACTAAAAGCAATAAGGTCTCAGTAAATATAGATCCGCAAACAATCGTTTATGGCATAATTGCGACTTTGTCGTTACCGACCACCAATCACTTGATTTTGTGTCAACTTCATCCGTATTAGGAAAACGTAACAACACTGTTTAACACTAAGAAAAGTTATTAGAGATACTTTGGTAACAGTGCAAGTGTTTTGAATGAACACAACAGTTACGTGACTCTACTCATGCTTAATGGGGTATTCCAAGTGCTACCCTTTTACCCGGATGCAGGTCTACCCTCGCTCTGCAGTGGGTTTCGAAACCTTTGAGACACGCCTGCATCATTTCGAAGCTCTTGACTGGCACTAACAAGTCTCTGCTCCAATTCGTTAACCTTGTTAACAGCGGTTGCGTACACTACACCTTCAAAGAAAAATTTGGAAGTTAGTAGTAAGACTTTGTGGGACCAAACTGCTGAGTTCATCGATCCCTAAGCCTACAAACTACTTAATCTAACTTACGCTATGGACAACACACACAACCATACCCGAGGGAGGACTGGAATCTCCGACAGGGGGAGCTGCACGGACCGTGACAAAGTGCCTTAGACCGCTCGGCTTCCCACCTTCAAGGTGTTCATGCAGTTCACAGCAGCTCATCTTCGAGGCCACGGCACTGATCTTCCTCGCCCAATCTATCTATGGTCACATTGGCGGGTGCATTAGCTGTCATCTCACCACAGCAACGAATTGCACCGTTGTCCAATTATGCGTGTACTACATCTTCTGCTGTTACTCTAAGGGAATATCATCAAGCAGTCCTGGAAGATGACATCGTAGGAAGCGAAGGTAATTTCGTCGATTGAGCTTGTTGGTTAACATGCACTGTCCAATAAAACGATCATTTAGCACTCATAACCACGTATTCAATGAAAAACGTCGCTGGTGTGGAGACCAATGCTCAGCATATGCGTCGTAGCCTAGATGGCTCCAAATGTCAGAATTATAATAGTTAAATCTACCATCACGAGTGAATCATGCATCATCTGTAAACATAACGTTATTGTCAAACTTAAGGTAGCCTATAGCTTGTTATTGCATACACTGGAACCAATGACGGCCTTAAGATGACACTGAACTGTTGGAGTTGGTACGGGTTCATTGCATTGCGACGTATCATTCACCACACGCTACATTCCACGAATTTGTGTCTCAAGTCTACTTGTCGGAATTCCTGGAAAGTGTTCGGCTGCCTCCAGAATCACACGTGTCAGCACTGGTGTTATTGGTGCAGGTCAACCGACTCCCGCAGAATCTGCAATGCTTCCAGTTTCTGGGATGCGCTGATGCGTCGTCGCAAATGTTCGACTCTCTGGGTGCTTTCGGGCAGGTATGTTTCTTGATACGAGCGTAAAGGCTCCCCGTTAGACCTACTATACCTGAACTGCATATATGCGTACACCCTGTTACTGTGAAGTTCAACGTTAGAACAAACGCTCGTACGACATTGCTAATGCTCCGCATACAACTGATGTGAGAGGCACTCTGACCGTGTAGTGTACTGTCGTATCCATTCTGTTCACAACGTTTCCTCTAGAAAATGTAAGCAAAGGCCACAGCACGGGTCGCATGCTGTGCTTACACAGAATCACGTCAATAGTGGCTGGTAATCGGAAAGTGGCAACTGTCTCGCAAACGGTTCGTTTGCGTACCTGTGTTTACTGGTACTTTTTTCCTTTCTAATATCGTGTGCTTTCAACCGCATGCGTTAATACCATTAATTACGATACACTCTGCATAAAACAGCGTGTTTACTGAATGAAAGTCACTATTCAGTGCCGGCCGGAGTGGCCGAGCGGTTCTAGGCGTTCCAGTCTGGAACCGCGCGACCTCTACGGTCCCATAGTGCTCAGAGCCATTTGAACCATTTTTCACTACTCAGTGGGTTGTTTGATGCTTTGAGGAGACTTGGAAGATTAAAACCGTATGCCGGTCCGAGTACACACCACAGAGCCTTGCCTATACCGGCAGTGTGTTTCTATCTCCTTTCTTCTGTTGCGTGAAAGAGTGTCAGTAATAATATGTAAATCCTCTAATCTTCACATATGTAGCAAACGGTATGGGATGGCACCAGTGGCCGACGTTGCCCACCTGCTCTAGTTCTAGAATACAAAATGCACAACGTTACAAGTGAATTCTGTATCTTGACTGAACGCCATGTCGTACACGCTCTCTGCATGTAAATAGTAAAAGCCACATTTCAACTGGAAACGCGTCTGCTGTTAGACACAGATCATTCCGTGTGTTCATGCATGCATCGATAGGCTTATGTCTAAGAGAATCCGTAGTCACTTCTCTGTCTGCTGGGGTAGTAAATCTTTTGGTGGGAACTGTGAGTTGTGTGTTTGCTAGTCCTCTGAGTTTCGATGCGTGTCAGCCAATAGAAAAGCTTGGCGGCAGAATGAATTCCGAGGCCACGTAGTCTGCACACAAAGTGGCGCTCTTGACTGGAAACTCTCTCCTCTTCCGCCTGTTGTCGTGAGAACGTGCTGATCTGTGTACTGTAGACACATTGTATCGTAGTACTGAAATAGGCAACGTGAAGCGACATCTTTCTGGGTTTCGGTGACTTGGTTGCTGACTTGTATGCTTGCACTGTTTATACGTGATCGTACGTTACGTGGTTTTTCAGGTCGTGGGACGTTAGCTTCTTCTACGCAAGACACTCCACAGTTGTATTTAACTTGCGAAACGTTAGGCGTGTATTCGCCCTCACATCCTTTTAGAACATATGGAACTGAATGTCCAAATTTTATTCAGTCATCCAAGCATTCATGCTGCTTATCTTATTGGGGCTCCTCTCATCGAATAACATTTTGGGCGTTAATGTTAGCACGTCCGTTGCAGATCAATGGTCAAGTAAAAACGTGGGTCCTTGAATATAATTTTCATATGAAACTCGAAACTTAGCTATTCAATTATCGAACAATATCTTTAATTGGGGATGTGGGTTGTTCACAACAACCCAGATGTAAAAGTTGACTAATATTTAGAGAAACATGTTGGTCACACTGTTGAGCGGCTTGTTACCTTCGTTCAAATGGATGTACATTGTTGTGAAACCATTATTTGTGTTTTTGAAGATACGCAACAACATTCACCACAAGTCTTAATCGGTGGGGTGCTGGCAACACTCCTCCTACCTACTAACACGATATTCTGTTGCGAGCAGTGTATATTATATCATGATGTCATATGAGCAGCGCCAGCCGAAGTGGCCGTGCGGTTAAGGCGCTGCAGTCTGGAACCGCAAGACCGCTACGGTCGCAGGTTCGAATCCTGCCTCGGGCATGGATGTTTGTGATGTCCTTAGGTTAGTTAGGTTTAACTAGTTCTAAGTTCTATAGGACTAATGACCTCAGCAGTTGAGTCCCATAGTGCTCAGAGCCATTTGAACCATATGAGCAGCACCCAAAGCATCTTAAAAAACTGATGGAGGAACTTTTGAATGAAGATTAAATTGATTGTTACATGCCGGAGATTGAAGATTCGAATAAAAAGGAAGAACAAGAGCACTGTGAAGAAATTGCAACTGAAAGTGATCACACAGATAACGTTGCTGGAGAACATATGACATCATTCTTTTCAACAGCAGACAAATTTTTGCTTTGTAACGATGAAATAACTAAGTGGGTGACTACAGGTGAGCCTAATAAACTACTGGCCATTAAAATTGCTACACAGCGAAGATGACGCGCTACAGACGCGAAATTTAACCGACAGGAAGAAGATGCTGTGGTATGCAAATGATTAGCTTTTCAGAGCATTCACACAAGGCTGCCGCCGGTGGCGACACCTACAACGTGCTGACATGATGAAAGTTTCCAACCGATTTCTCATACACAAACAGCAGTTGACCGCCGTTACCCGGTGAAACTTTGTTGTGATGCCTCGTATAAGGAGGAGAAAAGCGTACCATCATGTTTCCTACTTTGATAAAGGTCGGATTGTAGCCTATGGCGATTGCGGTTTATCGTATCGTGACATTGCTGCTCGCGTTGGTCGAGATTCAATGACGGTTAACAGAATATGGAATCGGTGGCTTCAAGAGGGTAATACGGAACGCCGTGCTGCATTCGAACGGCCTCATATCACTAGCAGTTGAGATGACAGGTATCTTATCCACATGGCTGTAACGGATCGTGCAGCCACGTCTCGATCCCTGAGTCAACAGATGGGGACGTTTACAAGACAACAACCATCTACACGAACAGTTCGACGACGTTTGCAGCAGCATGGACTATCAGCTTGGAGACCATGGCTGCGGTTACCCTTCAGGCTGCATCACAGGCAGGAGCGCCTGCGATGGTGTACTCAACGATGAACCTGGGTGCACGAATGGCAAAACGTCATTTTTTCGGATGAATCCAGGTTCTGTTTACAGCATCATGATGGTCTCATCCGTGTTTGGCGACATCGCGGTGAACGCACATTGGAAGCGTGTATTCGTCATCGCCATACTGGCGTATCACCCGGCGTGATGGTAGGGGTACCATTGGTTACACGTCTCGGTCACCTCTTGTTCGCATTGACGGAACTTTGAACAGTATTACGACCCGTGGCTTTACCCTTCATTCGAACCCTACATTTCAGCAGGATAATGCACGACCTCATGTTACAGGTCCTGTACGGGCCCTTCTGTACACACAAAAATTTCGACTGCTGCCCTGGCCAGCACATTCTCCAGATCTCTCTCCAACTGACAACGTCTGGTCAATGATGGCCGAGCAACTGGCTCGTCACAATACGCCAGTCACTACTCTTGATGAACTGTGGTTTCGTGTTGAAGCTGCGTGGGCAGATGTACCTGTACACGCCATCCAAGCTCTGTTTGACTCAATGCCGAGGCGTATCAAGGCCGTTATTACGGCCAGAGGTGGTTGTTCTGAGTACTGATTTCTCAGTATCTATGCACCCAAATTGCGTGAAAATGTAATCACATGTCAGGTCTAGTATAATATATTTGTCCAATGAATACCCTGTTATCCTCTGCATTTCTTCTTGGTGTAGCAATTTTAATGGCGAGTAGTGTAATATCAGAACCAGGAAGCAAATTATAGCAACCCAGCTTCTTGTTACCAAATTAACTGCTAAAAACACCATGATTGCTGTAGAATGATTCTATGTGTTCATAAATTCTTAAATAATTCGTTCAATAGTCGAGTGCATCAACAGTTATGTTGATCAAATTGAGAAATATTTCACACTACTATGTCACTGGACAGACTTTTGTTTCTTACGTGGTGTTTGAAATTTGACAATATTCATGATAGGGCACTACGTAAGAAACAGGATAAAATGACTGCAAGTGTTCATCTTGCTCAGCTAAAACTGCAGATAAGCATAGATCCTGGAGGTAGCATTACTACTGATTATCAGCTGGTGCCCTTCAGAGGTAAAGTCCCCGTTTTGGTGTATATTCCAAGGTATCCTGCTGAATAAGAAATCAAGATACGTACAGTTACTACGTTATGCAATGACTTGGTGTACACCTCAAATGAAAGTGCATGCCGGAAAGCAGGCTGAAGGGCCTTTCCAAGTTTGTAATTCAAAGACGTTGATTTGAAATTTACTGAAGGCATTCAAGGAACTGACCGAAATATCAGAACAGATAGCTGGTTCACTAGTATGTTACTTGCAGAAGAACTACTGAGGAAACGGTTAACACTTGTTGGCACAATAAGAACAAATGAGCCTCAGCTCCCTAAAGAACTGACTGCCGTAAGACTGGGAGAAGCTACAGGAACAACTTTTGTTACAAAGAGACATCACTTGCCTTTCATAAGCACATAAAAACGAGAGATGACAAGTTACTCTCTCATCTGTCTTTCGTATACACAAAATTAATAAAGATTAGGTTACAACCTGATGCACATTGAGCGAGACTCTAGAAAGTTAACGGCCTGCGCAAGAGGTATTTTTATGGTTCTTAGCTAATAGAAACAGCATGTTTGGAGTTGGAAGAAATGGGACGGTGAGCCCATCCCGCAGTAAATATTGCCGGACAGGCCCACAGCCGTACAGGGCAGACAGAGCAGCCCCTTCCAGAATGAAAGAGTGCAAGTTCTGTAAGGTTCGCTGGAGAGGTTCTGTAAAGTTTGGGAGGTAGGAGACGAGGTACTGGCAGAAGTAAAGCTGTGAGGACAGGTCGCGAGTCGTGCTTGGGTATCTCAGTTGGAAGAGCATTTGCCTGCGAAAGACAAAGGTCCCGAGTTCGAGTCTCGGTCTGGCACACAGTTTGAATCTGCCGGGAAGTTTCAGAGCAGCCGCTTGTCGAGACAGGTCTCCAGCAGAACAATGCCGCTACACTTTCATTGGTGCCAGCCCAAGGCCGGACTGGGGGCGACAGACTGAAGGGACATGTCTACACAGTGGAGTCGTAAAGCGGGATTTGTGTGCAGAGCCAGGTGTATAAAAATTCACAAGTTTTCATGTTCGCCGACACTGCAAATAGGCCTGTGAACCACTTTCATCGGCCGCCTCGGGTGTATAAGAAACTCCGACGTCTGAGAAATGTTTAGAGATAGAATATTTATTACACCTCATAGCTAGGACTAACAAGCTCCAAGGCACAATGGATTTAGATAAAGATCTTTAAGATTGTATCTGTTCACTTGTTGCCAAGGGAAGTCACGCGACTTCAGAGAAAAACATGTTTCCCTCTGCGAAAACTTAAAAAAGCCAGTAATTGTCGGTTCCTTCTTTCTCCAGAGATGCAGGTTTCTTAACTCTTTCCCTGGTTTGGAGTTGAAAGCAATGGGCGGTGAGTTTGTGCTGTCATGTGAGAGGGGAGATTTAGCGCCTCCAGATCCCTATGATTGGCTCAAAACGACGAGAAGACGGTATCGTTTGTGCACTTTGCGGGAAAATGGATTTTTTTTTTCTTCTGAAGAGGTACGAGGCAATTGGGTGCTGGACTTGGTCTGGTTAGAGGACTTCTGGTCGATTCTCTAGCATGTGTGGTCGGTACTTGGGACCTGTCCTTCACTTGCAAGTAGTCTACACTGGGGAGCCTGTGGTGAGGTTCTTACTTTACTGGCAGTGTGACTTCGAACGTCTCAGAATACTCGATTGCCGAGGGCACACTGATTCGTTTTTGCTTTACCAGTTTTGACGTTTGGCATCCTTATGCGCTCTGTTGTATAAATGACCCAAATTGGTCCTTGGTATGACGAGCAAACGGGTGTGTCACACACTGAAATCTACCATGATTTCAGGGCTCTGGTAGAGAGTAAATTGCGATCCGAGTGCCTCATCGCTAAACAGTGAGAATTTTGCATTTCTTTCGTGGCCGCAATCGATTCACATGTGAAGCCTCACGTCTCGCCTCCTCCGCACACATCTTGTCAGCTGCAAGTTACATCGCCACATGAAGCAAACAGGCCGCTCCGGCCTTGTCAGGGTGTACAGATCTCAATCGCCACTTGCTCTCAGCTGCTCCTACGCAAACTTTTGTAGATTTGAACAATCAAAGTCTGCTCAGTGTCAGATCAGTTCAGACAGCGTTATCCACATTTTTAGGACCAGAGTACTTGACTCACTTCTGCCTTCTGCCACCCATGATCCTTGTCCACTGTGGTCTTAAACCACCTGTTAATTGTTTATGATATTCAATCATAACTTGTTTAGCTTAATTTAAGTCTGTCTTTGTTTTGGGAAAATAAATTCTGTCGATAAACTAGATTTTGCATAAATTCTCAATCATTTTTGTATAGTCCAAACAGCGTTAGCTTTCAAGCAGGTAAAATTGTTATACTGCTGTCAACAGTGCATCCAAATTCCAAGAGTATTCGAGGTGACAGGAAAAAACTTGAGATCATTACCTCCTACAACCTTACAAAACGCGGAGATGACACAGTTGACAAGTTGCGTACAACATACATCGTAGCAAAAAAAAAAAAAAAAAAAAAAAAAAAAAAACAACGATATCCATTAGCAGTGTTCTTTCGGACGTTAGATGTTGCTTGCATTGGTGCTCAACTTACACCGAAATGCAACATCTCAAGTTTTTCTGTGGAAACAAGGAAATTTATAAGGTCGTGTGTCCTCAGGTTTTAAAAAGAGCTTCAAACACAACTGTAGCAAGATCCATCCGGATAAAGGCAGCTTAGATCTCAAACAAGGAAGAGGTTATTCCAGCATTTCAAAGAAGCGATTTACGCAATTCAGCAAAACGCATAGTTTGCCCAATAAATGCTGACAAAAAAGAAACCAAGTTCTTCTCCTGGACGTATACACAGTTTAAATCATATGAAAAACATATTAAATAAATGTATCTATTCAGAAACTTCTTCGAGTGATGATGAAAATGATCAGTGTTAAAATGTGCTCTTCCACCATATTTGTGGCAGGAATGATTCTTTTAAGTCATATAAAAGTATCTGTTCTTTTGTCTGTTAACATTACAATTTTGTAATCGTTGAAGCGTTTTTATTTCATTAATTTGAGAAATAGTACTTACCCCAACATTTGAAACCTTTTTCACACATGTTACTGATTTATCAATGATGGATAATTGTTGGAGTATCTTAGCGATTAAAATTGTACTTAACAGAATTAGCGAAAGATGAAATACAATGCCTGTTGTATAATAAAGAATATTTTTAGGTTCTGAACCTCAGTATCATATTTATATAGGGAGCTGTGGACACTCCACCTCATTAGTTATGTCATGAATGCTCGTCTCCCAAGTTAATGGTTAAATACAAACATAATATGGGACTCGTAGGAAATTGTTTTCGTTCCGTTTGGTATTTGTTCAAGTTAATTTCGAACTTAAACATGCCTCCACATAAGTTCACTTACAAATTCTGGAATGTGTTACTTTCGCTTTAATCACGTTTTAAGCCAGGAAGAAATAAACTGCTTTCAACAATGATCACATTTTATGTAAATAACATTTCGAGTTATGCAGGTAAGTTCGGTTTCCTGTTGAGTTTCAAGACACATGCTAGTGAAGACGGAGCATGCAAGATAAATTTCTGTTACCACGCTAGACCAGATCTTTTCAATTTACTACGTGGTTTACGATTTAGAGAGCAAAAATGTTTGTGTGAGTCGAGCTACATCCACAAAACGTAATTCGTACACTTGTATTGTTAGTATGTCTATCGAGTCTATTGTAAGGAGTATAGTTTCAGTTTGGTCTTGGCTTAACTCTTGTTATGCCCCCATTTAATTATTCCTTTGCGTTTTACGATAGCTCTTACCACTACGAAGCCTAAAAGTTCGATTGCTTTGATTCGAATATGGGGCGAATGTTTCAAGGCCCTAAAAACTGGGATCATGGTCACTTATGAACTCACAGAATGAAGTAAAAAGTATCGGAAAGCTTTGAAGGTCATTCGTTGTAAGCGTACCTTATCAATCTGGGGCCATCTTGTGTAGTAAAGAGACATTCATTTGACATGGTCTTTTTGACAATGACAGCTTTTCGATTTGAGGTCGCATACGTTTTGTAGTGGACAAGTGTGAGTCAAGTGAGCCAGTATGCCACGTCGCGTATTAATACTTGCGAAAAATTAAGCGAAATGAAGCCTACACTGATGAGAGGAAGAACGTGAGTTAGAAAAATCCGAGGGAAAACCGTGGGTAATGAATTATGAGGGAAATTACGTTCACATTTAAATGGCTTAGTTGGTGACAGTTAACAATCGTGCTAGCATTATAAGAAAGAGTGACCGTACTATAGAATGCTTAATAGAAGCATCAGTAATTTTCATGGAGATTGTTCTAGAATGCTACTAACACGGGCGAAAAGTTAATGTCAAGTGGTGGGGACTGAAATTTATAAGCGCTGATATTTTTCTCTAATAAATAGTAATTATGACTGCTGCTCTTTCTTAAATACTAATGGTAGTCCGAGCCGTCCTATTACAATGAACAGTTCATCAATTTGTGTTGAAAAAGGGCCATGGTAGTGTCACTAAGCATGCGTCACAGCAATTGTTGGTTGGTTGTTTTTGGGGAAGGAGACCAGACAGCGTGGTCATCGGTCTCATCGGATTAGGGAAGGACGGGGAAGGAAGTCGGCCGTACCCTTTGAAAGGAACCATCCCGGCATTTGCCTGGAGCGATTTAGGGAAATCACAGAAAACCTAAATCAGGATGGCCGGACGCGGGATTGAACCGTCGTCCTCCCGAATGCGAGTCCAGTGTCTAACCACTGCGCCACCTCGCTCGGTCGTCACAGCAATTAACCTTCCACTGTCTACGTATGTGTTAGCTCTTGGCCGTACCGCCAAGTACATAATTTATTATTTCCCGTGATATCATTTGTGATTGCTAATAACAGTAGAACTATAGCGAGAAGGGGTTGGTGTTTACATGACCTGCATAATCAACGATCGCGAATCCGGCACTCTGCTTTCATTCTGCTGTACTACACTACTGGCCATTAAAATTGCTACACCACGAAAGTGAGGTGCTACAGACGCGAAATTTAAGCGACAGGAAGAAGATGCTGTGATATGCAAATGATTAGCTTTTCAGACCATTCACACAAGGTTGGCGCCGGTGGCGACACCTACAATGTGCTGACATGAGGAAAGTTCCCAACCGATCTCACATACACAAACAGCAGTTGACCGGCATTGCCTGGTGAAACGTTGTTGTGATGCCTCGTGTAAGGAGGAGAAATGCGTACTATCACGTTTCCGACTTTGATAAAGGTCGGATTCTAGTCTATCACCATAGTGGTTTATCATATCGCGACATTGCTGCTCGCGTTGGTCGAGATCCAATGACTGTTAGCAGAATATGGAATCGGTGGGTTCAGGAGGGTAATACGGAACGCCGTGCTGCATTCGAACGGTCTCGTATCACTAGCAGTTGAGATGACAGACATCTTATCCGCATGGCAGTAAAGGATCGTGCAGCCACGTCTCGATCCCTGAGGCAACAGATGGGGACGTTTGCAAGAGAACGACCATCTGCACGAACAGTTCGACGACGTTTGCAGCAGCTTGGACTATCAGCTCGGACACCATGGCTGCGGATACCCTTGACGCTGCATCACAGACAAGAGAGCTTGCGATGGTGCGCTCAACGACGAACCTGGGTGCACGAGTGGTAAAACGTCATTTTTTCGGATGAATCCAGGTTGTGTTTACACCATCATGATGGTAGCATCAGTGTTTGGCGACATCGCGGTGAACGCACATTGGAAGCGTGTATTTGTCATCGCCATACTGGCGTATCACCCGGCGTGATGGTAGGGATGCCATTGGTTACCCGTCTCGGTCACCTCTTGTTCGCATTGACGGCACTTTGAACAGTGGACGCTACATTTCAGATGTGTTATGACCCGTCACTCTACCCTTCATTCGATCCCTGCGAAACCCTACATTTCAGCAGGATAATGCACGACCGCATGTTGCAGGTCCTGTACAGGCCTTTCTGGACACAAAAAGTTCGACTGCTGCCCTGGCCAGCACATTCTCCAGATCTCTCTCCAACTGACGACGGCTGGTCAATGGTGGCCGAGCAACTGGCTCGTCACAATATGCCAGTCACTACTTTTGATGAACCCGTGGTATCGTGTTGAAGCTGCATGGCCAGCTGTACCTGTACACGCCATCCAAGTTGTGTTTGACCCAATGCCCAGGCGTTTCAAGGCCGTTAATATGGCCAGAGGTGGTTGTTCTGGGTACTGATTTTTTAGGATCGATGCACCCAAATTGCGTGAAAATGTAATCACATGTCAGTTCTAGTGTAATATATTCGTCCAATGGATACCCGTTTATCATCGGCATTTCTTCTTGGTATAGCAATTTTAGTGGCCCGTAGTGTATTCATTGCGTGAATGTTGTTGCGACATCTTTACAAACCATTCCTCTATAGTATCGTGGGTGGGTGGGTATCAGTATATCAGTACAAGGGACGACAAAAGCCCAAGTATCTTGAACACTGAAGCTATAACTTTTTTGACTCGGTAGATGGTATTTATGGTGTCTTGTAAATCCTCCCAGACGGTTGCATCTGCATTTTCGCTGTGCCCAATATCTCACGTAATCATTTTCCCACATTCTGCTGCACAAGGTGAAGAAGAAATGTCTCACTTCGGTTAAGGCGTTAACTTGTATCCAGTGTACATCTCCACAATGCGGTGTCTTGAGTACTTATTTCTGTTACCAGCGACTACTTCTTTCGTCCATGATACAAATGAAGCTAATAGAAACAATATTGGATACACCCATACCGTCTGTATCCGTCAGGTACAAGAAACATAATAGGTAGGCTACACTAGACTGAACATTAATCTATGCACAGTAATTATGTTCTGCACGTTTTATGTCTATATGTCCATCTGCATCTACACAGATACTCCGCAAGCCACTATAAAGTGCGTGGAGGAGGATACTTGTATCACTACTTGTCATTTCCCCTCCCGTTCCTCTCGCAAATAGAGCGAGGGAAAAACGACTGTCTGTACGCCTCTGCATGAACCCCAATTTCTCGTATCTTATATTCGTGGTCCTTACGAGCTATGTGTGTTGGGCGGAGCAGAATCGTTCGGCAGTCAGCTTCAAATTCCGGTTCTCTAAATTTTCTTAATGGTGTTTCCCGAAAATAACGCCGTCTATCCTCCAGGGATTCCCATTTGAGCTCCAGAAGTATCTCCGTAATACTTATGTTTTATTAGAACCTATCACTATCAAATCTAGCAGCCCTCCTCCTGATTTTCTTCAAATCCACCTTAAATCCGACCTGGTACGGCTCCCAAATGCTCGAGCAGTACTCAGGAATAGGCTGCACCATCGTTCTATATGCAATCTCCTTCACAGGTGAACCACTCTTTCGTAAAATTCTCCCAATAAACGAAAGTCGACTATTTGTCTTCCCTACCACAGATTTCACATGCTTGTTCTATCTCACATCGCTTTGCAACGTTACGCCCAGATATTTAACCGGCTTGGCTGTATCAAGCTGGACCCTGGTAGTTCTGTATCCGAACATTACAGGTTCGTTCTTCCTACTCATCCGCAATGGTTTACGTTTTCTACACATTTAGGACTAGCTAGCTCTAAATGCTGAAAAATCTAAATTAATGCAGGATGAGTATGAATAACGAACCTGTAAACTAGCAGCCAGCCTCTGGAGTGCTTCGATGTCTTTCCTCAATCCTGCCTGGAACGGATCCCAAACACTGGAGCAGTGTTCAAGATTAGGTGGCACCAGCGTCCCATATGCGGTCTCTTTTACAGGTGAACCACCCTGCCAATTCTAATAGTGTATCCCAACATTACAGGTTTTTTTCTTCCTACCCATCCGCATAATTTACGTTTTTCTGCATTTAGAGCAAGGTGCCAATCATCACACTGAATATAAATTTTGTCTAAGTCGTCTCGTATCTTCCTACAGTCACTCATCTTCGACACCTCAAAGTACACCACTGTGTCATCAGCAAACAACTCCAGATTGCTGTTTACCCTGTCCGACAAATAATTTACATGTATAGAGAATAACTGCGGTCCTATCACACTTTCCTGAGGCACTCCTGACGATACTCTTGTCTCTGATAAGCACTCGCCGTCGAGGACAACATACTGGGTTCTATTCTTTAAGAAGTCTTCGAGCCACTCACATGTTTGTTAACTTGTTCCATATGATCGTACCTTCGTAAACAGCCTGCAGTGGCACACGGTGTCAAATACTTTCCAGAAATCTAGAAAAATGAAATCTGCCTGTTGCACTTGATACATAATTCTCAGTATATTATGTGAAGAAATTGCAAGCTCAGTTTCGCACGAGCGATGCTCCCTAAAACCAGGCTAATTCGTCGACATAGTGGGGTAACGGGCGAATTGTGGCTCCCTGAAAATATTCTAAGTTGGCGTGGCCGCACAGGACGCTCGTCAAAGCTGGGGCGCGGCGGGAAACACGTGGTGGTAAAGGTTAGCCGGACGAGAGGGGGTAGCCCCAGGGCATGGTCCAGCCGCGCGGCTGGGAACTCCGCTGTGACGAGGACTGGTTTGTGACAATGAAGGAGAAACGCCGGGAGTGCCAAAGATGGCGGACTTTGCGAAACCTTAATGACAGACATTTCACAGTTCGTATAGACATTAATAGTAGCCAGATGAATCATGATACTTCAGAAAGAAACATGTACATTACCATTACTTGCACGACGATTCTGATGGTGTAATCAGATTTTCAATATCTGTATTAGTTTTAAGTTTAGTACCTGACTGTAAATTATAGAGGTAATCCCCAGCAACGAATTTCCAAAAACTTAACGCTTCATCCGATTTTATCGATCGCCGTGTCTTTAGAAATCTATTAGTGTAAACCTAGATTTGGTATGAATTACAGGCATGTAACTTAAGTACTACATGAGTTATGGGAGGTCGAAGTGGCCGATTACTATCGATCGCGTCAGACCATAAATACTCCACAGTTACACGAAAAAACGGCAGCAGCATGCTTATAAATATATTGATTCTTCTATGTATTTGTTAATAGCCGATATATGGTATTCATGAAGAAATTGGTAAATTATTTACTGTGTTTTAGAATGCACAGAGACATTAGGCTCCTGGCCTACCTTTTGCTTCTTTACTTTTAATACATATTTATTTAATTGATTATGTATTTCATAATGTGTATTAGAGCTTGTTTATGGTCCAGCCGTAGGAATATTTATTTAATTTCAGGTATTTAAATGTAAATCCAGTATTTCGAATATGTTTCATTAAGTGACTGTGCGTTGGAATGAAGACATGGCGCGAGCGTTCTAGCGAAACCCAGCGCTCGTAAGTGGGGAGACTGGATGGAAGTGAGTTTCAGGAGAGGACACGGGGTAGTTCTCAGCAGGAGGCAGTTCGGGACGGTACGGGACAGAACACACGGGAGGTGCTGGACGGCGCGACGGACGCACAGTGGCTGGAAAGGCTTGGAGTGGAGCAGTTTGCGCGTGGTCGCGAGAGATAGAAATATTTCGTAGTGCCGACTTGTGCACTTGTGAGATTTCCGATGTTTCTGCAATGAAGACGTAGGGTGCGTTTAGAAGTGAATATCTCGTGGACTATGTTGTTGTTCATAACTAATTACGTGTAGATGGACTCTATTGTTTCACTGTTATTCAACTTACATTTTATTTAATTGCTGGACCATCGACACCAATAAGTATTTGCAGATATATACGGCATTCTCAAAAGTACTTCTAGTATGTGCTCATCATTTAAAGGCATTAAGATAGTACCTGCAGATTTTATTTAGTTGCAATCTTTAATTTATAAATTTATATCTTACTTTCATAATTTGCAATTGCAGAGTAATAGAAACCTTTGACCATTCGATTAATGTTTACATTATTATTGCATATTGTAGACTCAGCAGTATTTCGCCTGTAATGCGGCAACTACATATCCCAGCCCGTAGACAACGAAACCAGCCAAAACATTCAACATTTCAACGATGAGTCGGAGGGTACGTAGTCATTTAGAAAGCCCGAAAGCTTCAAGAAAGTTCATTATATTCGAACTGAGAATGTGTTCAACGATTCTGCAGCAAACAAAACATAGTGATATTGCTCTGTAATTTTGCGGGTCCGTCCAGGTTTATCTTAGCAGGGACGGCAGCTACACGTACGAACACCGTTTACCTTAGAGCAGACGTTCAAAGTGACCACCTTGCGTTTGCAAACACATCGCCACTCGCTGTATCACACCTTGCTGGACCCTACGCAACACACTTGCATCCATCATTGGCGAAGCGGCATGGTAACTAGCTATTAGGTCGTGTACATCCATGGGTGGAACACTATCAACTTTTCCTCTAAATGTCTCCAGAAATAAAAATATAGTGTATTATTGTCCGGGGAAAGTGGAAGCCAGAACAGTGGACCTCCGCGACTAATCCGTTTCCCTATCAACGCTTCATTTAAATAGTAACATATTAATTCCAAAGTGTGGCGGTGTGTCATCATACTGAGACCATAGTTGTCGTCTGAAATTATGTGGAACGTTTGTAATGCGTCAGGCAAAGTATGGCAAGAAAACGTACGATAGAAGAGTGCATTCAGCTTGTCCGACAATAGGTGCCACGTTCACAGGAGACAAGTTGGTTGTGTTCCGACCATTAATGGTTGTTGTGGACACTGAAAATCACGAGTGAAGCTAGATTCGTCAGTCTATATCACGTTATTTATAAAATATTGGTTATCTTCCACTTTGTGCAACAGCCTTTCGCAAAACTGCTCTCGTCGATTGCATTCTTATGGCATCTTGGAATGAGTAAACGTGTATTAATATAGATGCAGTTCTTCATCGTGCAATACTTCAACAACCGGTCTTCCATATATCTGGAACTGCCTTGGAATTTCACGTTTACTTCGTCGAGGTGACTGGTGAATGGTTTCAATAATCACGTCTCCTGTTTGTAGAATAGGCCGGCCGTTGTGACCGAGTGGTTCTAGGCGCTTTAGTCCGGAACCGCACTGCTGCTACGGTCGCAGGTTCGAGTCCTGCCGCGGGCATGGATGTGTGTGCTGTTCTTAGGTTATTTAGATTTAAATAGTTCTAAGTCTAGGGGACTGATGACCTCAGATCATAGTGCTCGGAGCCATTTTAAATTTGTTTGCGGAATAGGTCTAGTCCTTGGACGATACATGTCCATTACTTTTGAAAGAGGATTACCGCTTTCCCGAAGGCTTTACTCCAGACGACAAAAAGCATTCTTACTGGGATGGCGCCTTTGAGGTTTCTGTGCAACTGTTTCTCGAGCAGCAGCAGCAGCGGTGGCTTGGTTATCGGATGCACTCAGCACCAAAACACACCAACTTACTCATAATTTGTGTACTCCATCGAGAAGCCGCCAAACATGTACGTGACAGGATGAGTTATGGTTGTGCAATGCGCGCTCAGCAGACACATGCATGGAGATTCATGGGGCCCACTGTCATGCGATAGTCTATGGTCATGTGATAAAATGATATCCTGCTTATGAAAGACGAGAAGAAGGGAACAGACGCCTAGAAAATAAAAAAGGAATCTCCGAGGATTTGAACCACAGCTCCATGATGGACGTGAGTTTAATGTCTCAGTAATCTACTCAGTGTGCTGCGACGGAAGGTACAGTCATGTCGGGTGATACACATTCCTTTTCATATTCCGATGCACCGCACGACCTCACACTTATCAAATTCTCTTTGTCATACATGTGTTTTTCAAAATGCACCCTACCTGAATTTGTTAGATAAGCTTTTGGCTTAAATATGGATGATAAATCGCATGCCGACCGACATTCACGTACCGCATGTTCCCTTCGCCCCGTATATCTGCCAATATAGTGCGTTCCAGCTTTTGGTCCTGCAAGTGCTACGTATACTGAATGTCTGAAGACACGTTCCACGAACAGGTTTCTCTAATAACATTCTTCTTCATCCATTCCAATCAAGGCGTATTTGTTTCTTTACTTACAGCTGTCCAAGTGATTTTAGCAGCACCTCACGTCACATTTCTGCAATTTCCTCTTCTTCATTTTATCTACTTTCACATTGTATTCCTAAACAGTGACATACTTCGACTGTGCAGTTTCAAAATAACTCTCACAGTCTTTCATGTCAAAATGTAATATCAGTAAAGAGGTTTTCTTAACGAAAACTTTTTTACGTGTACCAATCAACACTTTATATCGTCTTCCTTTCGGACACGTTGAATTAGCACTCCTTCGCGTTACTCCATCAGACGTTTTACTGTGTCTAATTCCATTTTTAAGTTCAGTAAATCAGTACTCGTTCGTGAGCCGTCGCTCGTCACTTTAAACTTAAGACCATTCTCACCGACCGAAATTGTGTAGGAAGTAGATAGTCCATTTATTCTAAGCCTTCCTTTCTGCCCGATGGACTGTCACCTTATAGTCGTCCTTTGTCTGCTACTTCCTTTCAGAGATTTTTATTTCACTGACGTCCAAGTTTAGCAACAGTGACCAGAAACAAGAAACCCTACGCTCGTGAGCGAGAGGAGGGCAGGGGCTACCCACCCGTCTAGTAAGAATACTTAGCATCGTTGCGAAACCAACCCATGTCACGTCACATACACACGCATTCCAATATCAGTTAATAATATTCCGAAAAACTAATGAAAATATCCTAATGGCTAGCTTACCAGGGGCCATTCGTCGTGTAGTCTCACTCTGTACCATAAATATGCGATGCTTTTAGGATTCCATGAACCAACTGGTAAAAACGGAACCAATCCACGATCACTTCGTTGTCCGTCCATCCGTCTGTCTGTTGGTCTATCCGACTGTTAAATACACTTCGTCTCAGGAACTGGTAGCCGTTTGAAGTTGCGGAGTAAAAGGCTGAAAATTCTAAGTCAGTGCATTCATAAGATACGGCAATTTACGTCACATAACGTACACTCCTGGCCATTAAAATTGCTATTCCAAGAAGAAATGCAGATGATAAACGGATATTCATTGGACAAATATATTACACTAGAACTGACATGTGATTACATTTTCACGCAATTTGGGCGCATAGATTCTGAGAAATCAGTACCCAGAACAACCACATCCGGCCGTAATAATGGCCTTGATACGACTGGGCATTGAGTCAAACAGAGCTTCGATGGCGTGTACAGGTACAGCTGCCCATGCAGCTTCAACACGATACCACAGTTCAATAAGAGTAGTGATTGGCGTATAGTGACGAGCCAGTTGCTCGGCCACCATTGACCAGACATTTTAAATTGGTGAGAGATCTGGAGAATGTGCTGGCCAGGGCAGCAGTCGAACATTTTATGTATCCAGAAAGGCCCGTACAGGACCTGCAACATGCGGTCGTGCATTATACTGCTGAAATGTAGGGTTTCGCAATGATCGAATGAAGGGTAGAGTGACGGGTCGTAACACATCTGAAATGTAAGGACCACTGTTCAAAGTGCCTTCTGTGCGAGCAAGAGGTGACCTATACTTGTAACCAATGGCACCCCATACCATCACGCCGGGTGATACGCCAGTATGGCGATGACGAAAACACGCTTCCTATGTGCGTTCACCGCGATGTCGCCAAACACGGGTGCGATTATCATGATGCTGTAAACAGCACTTGGATTCATCCGAAAAAATGATGTTTTGCCATTCGTGCATCCAGATTCATCGTTGAGTACACCATCGCAGGTGCTCCTGCCTGTGATGCAGCGTGAAGGGTAACCGCACCCATGGTCTCCGAGCTGATAGTCCATGCTGCTGCAAACGCGTCGAACTGTTCGTGCAGATGGTTGTTGTCTTGCAAACGACCCCATCTGTTCACTCAGGGATCGAGACGTGGCTGCACGATCCGTTACAGCCATGCGGATAAGACATGTCATATCGACTGCTAGTGATACGAGACCGTTGGGATCCAGAACGGCGTTCCTTATTACCCTCCTGAACCCACCGATTCCATATTGTGCCAACAGTAATTGGATCTTGAGCAACGCGAGCAGCAATGTCACGATACGATAAACCGCAGTCGCGATAGGCTACAATCCGGCCTTTATCAACGTCGGAAAGCTGATGGTGCGGATTTCTCCTCCTGACACGAGGTAACACAACAACGTTTCACCAGGCAACGCCGGTCAACTGCTGTTTGTGTATGAGAAATCGGTTGGAAACTTTCCTCATGTCAGCACGTTGTAGGTGTCGCCACCGGCGCCAACCTTGTGTGAGTGCTCTGAAAAGGTAATCATTTGCATATCACATCATCTTCTTCCTGTCGGTGAAATTTCTCATCTGTAGCACGTCATCTTCGTGGTGTAGCAATTGTAATGGCCAGTAGTGTATCTTGATACTCGCATACTCACTGATAAATCCCTGTGGGTTTCTTCCCGTTGACATAGAATCACGAAATTTGGCAAGAAGCAAGGTTCCACAGCACAACGTAAGGAAAAAATCCGAAAACTGTCAATTTGTAATTACCTCACACGAAAGCAATGTTTTATGGCAATTTAAACCCGACTGTCTGTCTGTCCGTCCGACTTCAAACTTAAAATCTTCTCGAAAGTCCTGCAATTACCGGGACAGATATATTCTCAGTATCACTGTCGATAACACGTAAAATTCGTCGATATCCTCGATTCTCTGGATACATGAACTCTCTATATAAATAATTAACTTTGTACGGAATCCTCAGACTGCGAGGCTTCGCTATTTTTTTAGTGTATTTTTTTAGTGTTATCAGCCAGCCAATCTAACAAAACTATTGAAAGTATTGATATATAAAGCGTTAGTATCTGTCCTGATGTTACCTGCCTGAAGACTGTTGTGCTACGTGTGTACTTCATAGTTAGTAGGTATCGTTTTTAAAGTGTTTGCTGTAGTATGGTTGGTAATGAATAAAACGCTTTTCAGTTTTGTAAGTAACAGGATCACGCTGTTTCCACAATACCAGTCGCGCGGGGTAGCCGCGTTGTCTAGGGCGCCTTGTCACGGCCCGTCGGAGGTTCGAGTCCTCCCTCGGGCATGGGTGTGTGTGTTGTCCATAGTGTAAGTTAGTTTAATTTAGATTAAGTATTGTGTAGGCTTAGAGACCGATGACCTCAGCAGTTTGGTCCCATAAGACCTTATCACAAATTTCCAATTTTCCACAATTCCCTCTTACATGAATCTCATAAGTTACAGCTTCCACAGCCTTAGCTCATATCAGTGGTAGTTCTCAGTACGGCCTGCACACCTCTTAAAACAGCAGCACTGTTGTTGTTGTTGTGGTTGTTGTCCTTGTGGTTGTGGTAGTGGCTGGTTTGATGCTGCTCTCCAGTCCTGTCAGTCATGTGCAAACCTCTTCATACCTATACGACTACAGTACCCGATATCTATTTGAAGTTGCTTACTGTTGTCGGGCCTCGACAGTCCTCCAGGTTTACCTTACACACACACACACACACACACACACACACACACACACTCTTTGATTTCTCAGGGTGTATACCATAATAAGACTCTTGTTCTAGTCTGTTCTATATTTTCATTGTTGCTGCTATACACATGTGTTAGTGAAACATGCAACGACGTGGTCTGTTTGTTTCTAACATATGAGCGTACATTTTGTTTCTGTTGCTTAAGAGGGATAGGACGTCAAACGAGGCGACTTGGAGCAGAAGGGGCACCAGAGGACATTTTAATTTCCGCTGTTACTCTCTTACTAATAAATTCATAAAACTTTGTTAGCATGACCAAGAGGGATTCAGGATTCACTCTCATAGCAGTGGAAGTTCAAAAATATAACAAAATAAATTTTTTTATGTGTCAAATTTCACTTACTATTGGCTGCATTTGTTGCTATGGGTATACTTTTGTCCATAAAACTCTACGATGAATTTTGCACAGCATACAAACCCTACTTACTGGTGTATGAAACTCTAGAATTTTTCACTGTGGTAAAAATTGAGATAATTAATAATAAAATTAGGGTTTTTTCTAAAAAAAATGACTCTGCGCACTTTGGGACTTAACATCTGAGGTCATCAGTCCCCTAGAACTTAGAACTACCCATACCTAACTAACCTAAGGACATCACACACATCCATGCCCGAGGGATGATTCGAACCTGCTACCGTAGCAGCAGCGCGGTTCCGGACTGAAGCGCCTAGAACCGCTCGGCCGCCGCGGCCGGCTTTTTTCCAAACATGAAGTTTAAAATGTGACAGCTCATTCATTTTTTCAAAAATTAAGTTCTAGAGTTTCATACACCTGTAAGTATGGTTTGTATGTTGTGTAAAATTCTCTTACTCATGAAGAAAAGTGTACCTATAGCAACAATTGACTAATAGTAAGTGAAAAAATGTTGAAATTTCACATGTAAGAAATAATTTTCTTTTGTTTTTGAACTTCCGTTGCTATGAGTGTGAATTCTGAATCCTTCCTGGTCACGCTGACAAAGTTTTATGAATTTACTAGTAAAAGTATAGACACCGGTGGTGCCTCTCCTGCTCCAGGTCGGACCGTTTGACGACCTATCCCCTTGAAATGAAATTAGTAATCGGTAACAGACTTTTCAGACACACTGTACATGGCACTGCAACTCGTGTGATTTCCAGCCGTTTCAGTCGTTTAGTAACGCGTGTGGTGCGTTCCTGCCTGTAGACTACTGGCACATTTCATTCACGTGGGTGCTGCATTCATCTTTTTTTTAAATCCTCCCAGCTGCCAGGGACTTGTAATCAGGGCTAAGCGAGTAAAGGCCCGTTTCATTCGAGTGCGAAATATGCTCTTCTAAACGAAAATGATGCCGCCATTGGAGCCCAGTTATTCTCTCATTGTGCCGCAGGCCGAACAAGAAAGGGAATGGAGGAAAAGAGCCGGCACGCGGCTGTCACGAGGTGTGAGTGGCGGCGTCGACCGCGCCAGGTCTGCGTCGCTCCTTTGTCCGCCTCCCGGCGCGGCGCGGCAAGCTGCCTAATGTCTTTAACTGATGAAAGCGGGGGCGGAGCGTCCAGAGAGGCGGAAGGCCCGTGTTAGCGGCTCCTCTCAGCGCCAATTTACGTCGCCGGCTGCCGGGTTGGCCGCGATGTGCAGGCGGCGGCGGTGGGGTGAAGGCGGAGGCGGAGGGTGGACAGGTGATTCACCGCCCACGGAAACAGCATCCATTCCTGCCCCCTCAGCCCAAAGCCCCCTCCCTCGGCAAAGCATTCAGAGAGCGCTACGCGGCTTGCACATGCACTGAGGGGCTTCGCCGACCTCTGTTAGGAAGTGGCCGAGTAGTTGGAACAACACACAAGTCAGTTTGCAGGATAAAGGAACTCGTGAGAACTGTTAAACAGTGTTGGGATACAGCCACGTATACAGTCCGCAAACTACTGACAGCAGCTATGATTACGGGTACTAAAAGTAGTGTTAAGAAGGGTAACAAAATATTTTTCCTTTGCAAGGGTGACGGCATACAAAATGCAGAGTATCTGATGTGGCGATCGCTGTGTTATTCAGTGGTTTGGTATTTAACTAATTTGTAAACGAAAATGATAATTATATTTTAACTAAAGTTGACTTCGTAGCAGCTGAGGAGAGTTCCGCCTACCATCCTCCAAGGAAGCCATGGGTCTGAAGATGGTTATATAAATATAACCGAAGCCGGTCACCTATGTTATAGAGACTGTGATCAAGACTGAACTTTAGTTAAAATATAATAATCTATTCATCACTGTATTCCAAAAATGTTTACGAAAATGATAATGCTATTTCATTACAGCGAGTAATTACAAAATAATCTTGTTCTCCTGGCTGTAGATTTGGTCAAGTTGCAAAAGAAATCCAAGTTAACGTTGTGTTAAAGTGTTGTCTGCAGTCTGGAACCGCGCGACCGCTACGGTCGCAGGTTCGAATCCTGCCTCGGGCATGGATGTGTGTGATGCCCTTAGGTTAGTTAGGTTTAAGTAGTTCTAAGTTCTAGGGGCTGATGACCTCAGACGTTAAGTCCCATAGTGCTCAGAGCCATCGAACCATTTTTTTTTTTTTTTTTTTTGTCTGTAAGTTGTGTAAGTGTCACTAAAACACAGTTCATACAACAGATTCCATACAACTATTTATTATGATCGAAACAGTTATCTTCAGCAAAATGATCATTACAACCACCGAATATCAGCCGCGCACAACACTGACGTATGTTACCTGAAACAATATTCTTGGCAACTCGTGCGTAATTAATTTCGGCTCCATAGATCAGCAAGAAAAGTTTGTTATATGGATCGTGCTATGAGCACTGTTTTCAAAGAACCAATCTGATTCGAATTATTTTCATTAAAATGAGATGGGACCACCGGTGCACATTTATTTTTATACATTTTTGTTACCTTCGGCATTTATGTCTGCAGAGGTGCGTCATTTGAATTTGCCGCTGAGATGATTGTTAAGATGGCGGCAGACAATTGACAGAGACTCTATATTGTTAGAGAAAATTTCCTTTTAACAGGATAAGTATTCGAATTTATGCCGATTAAAACTTTACTGTTATATTGTGCGCCGGCCGGTGTGGCCGTGCGGTTCTAGGCGCTTCAGTCTGGAAACGCGTGACCCCTGCGGTCGCAGGTTCGACTCGTGCCTCGGGGATGGATGTGTGTGATGTCCTTAGGTTAGTTAGTTTTAAGTAGTTCTAAGTTGTATGGGACTGATGACCACAGATGTTAAGTCCCATAGTGCTCAGAGCCATTTGAACCATTTTATATTGTGCACTATTTACACTAATTTTCATCAAGCAAACCTTTGATACTTCCGAAAGAAACACAGGTAAAAATGAGATACAAATCGCTATCATCAATGGTTGCGCTCCTTGCAGCGGAAAGAAATAATTAACACCGATAATGCTTATTGGAAGAGGAATTAAAGGTACAAATAATTATTCACACATATTTATAATAATAAAGAACTCTATTCTCAAGTAATAATTAACAAATAATTACAATTCCTTAACAGACCTCAGTTTCATATGCGTCTTGCGTCCGCAACCTACAAAAGCCAACCAAAAAAGTAGAAACAAAGGAAGACAAACGCAGATCATAAAAGTAATTTAGAATTATCATTGTCTTTGTGTGATACACACCGATATGTCCAATTACATCATAAAATATTATATCAATAAGTAATATTTATCACCGTTTTGTTTTACTTCACTGTTTTTTCATATGTCGGATAGATAATGTTTCTAACTGTTAGAGGAATGATTTCCTCTCGTCGCACTGCAGCTAAAATTTATCTCTTGGATGTTACACTGAGTGCTCAACATCAGTTATTCAGTGCTGAGGACGAAGATACAGAGCGCGAAACGAAAACCTTCAAAAGCACCACTTCATGTGCCTTATACAAGAATCTTCCGAGCAAAGTCTCAAGGGCTGGGGAATACCTACCGTGGTTTAACGGCCGTATTAGAATATTGCTACGTAAACAAAGAGAACTTCATCATAGATTCAGGAGAAGTCAAAATCTACTGGAAAAAAATCTAAACGAAGCGAAAATGAGCATACGGGGAGCAATGTGACACGTACTCAGTCACCTCGAAAGTGAAATTTTGTCAACCGATCCGACTAAAAGTACTAAGAGGTTTTGTTCGTATGTAAAATCGGAAGGTGGGTCAAAATCATCTACTCATTCACACAGTGACTATACAGGCACCGAATTGGAAGATAACAGAGACAAGGAGGAAATATTGGATTCGATCTTCTGAAATTGTTTGAGCGCTGAAGATCGTAACACAGACTTTCCTTTCAATCATCACACGAACGTCGAAATGGCATATACTGTGATAGCCGATCGCGGAACAGAAAATCAACTACAATCGCTTAGTAATGGAAGGGCATCAGGACCAGAATATATACCTATACGATTCAACACACATTATGCGGAAGAAGTTGGTCCACTTCTACCAGCAATTTTTCGTCGGTCGTTGGAGCAACGAAATGTACCTAGTGGCTGGAAAAAACGTGCCGGTCGTTCCCGTCTTCAGGAAGGACGGATGCCGATAATTATAGCCCTATATCGTTGATCTCAATCTGATGATTTATGGAACACACTTTATGCTCAACAATCATGACGTTTTTTGAGAATCAAAGATCTCCTCTATACAATCAACATGGAGTCGGCAAACAGAGATCTTCCAGAAATCAGCTCGCTCAGTTCTCCCATGATATCCATAGCGCTATAGAACAGAACGCTTAAGTTAATGCCACGTTCCTTGACTTCAGGAAGGCATTTGACACCGTCCCACATAGCCGTTTAGTGAAAAAATACAAGCTTCTGGAGTATCGGATAAGATTTACGACCTGATTCAAAAATTCTTTGCAAACTCAACACCTCGCTCCTAACAGAACATAATAGAGAGATGTTAAGGTAATTTGTGAAATACCCCAAGGAAGTGTGATATGACTGTTACTGTTTACAGTGTATGTAAATTATGTAGCAGAAATGGCTCTGAGCACTATGGGACTTAACATCTGTGGTCATCAGTCCCCTAGAACGTAGAACTACTTAAACCTATCTAACCTAAGGACATCACACACATCCATGCCCGACGCAGGATTCGAACCTGCGACCGTAGCAGTCACGCGGCTCCGTACTGAGCGCCTAGAACCGCGAGACCACCGCGGCCGGCCTATGTAGTAGAAAGCGTCGGAAGTTTTTTCGAGGATGGTCCCCCTGTCTGTAAGAAAGTAGCAAAGCCAGCAGACAATGTCGATATGGAGGATGACGTGTAGCGTAAAGATGTATGGTGCAGGCTCTGGGACGTGACCAGAAGAGAAATCCGCTACTGTACAACTATACTATTGATGAAAAGCTGCTAGAAACAGAACCCACCGTAA